>NC_066388.1:2400000-3600000 GCF_013377495.2 Cygnus atratus
CAAACACAATTTGATGTCTAAATTCCATAAAAAAGCACCTTAGCTTTTAAAATGATTTTAAGCCTCTAGCAAGCCGATCACAACCGAACACTGCTCCTTTAGAAACCATTTTTCCCACTCCTCATCAAGAATGTTGTGCCTTATCCTGATCCCCCCCTCTCTAAAGGGTGAGAAAATTGACTAAAATCCTTGCTAAGCACAGATGAGTTATTTTCCCTGCTAATTAGAAAACATTTAGACAAGCTAGATCACAGCAGATGATTATCTCCACACTCCATCTGTTGCCACTGAGGAATAAGGTCTCACAACTGAACCAGAATTTTAAAAAGCCATAAATAAATAAAAAATTGTTCAAGTTGTACCCAGAAAGTAATAAATGTTTCAAAGATTATAATTATTTTTCCAACATTAACCTACCTTCCTGCTTCCCTGAAATAACCTCTGCGTGCGAGTCCGAAAACAGAAAATCAAAGTGCACAGGAATATCAGTGAGCAGATCTTCAAGTATTGCCTTCTGCTGGCTGCAAAATTCCATTTTGAGCAGTTAAAAATAGCCAAAGACACCGAGCTCGCTATTCTAAACGCTAAAAATAAGACAGCCAATAACCTTTCTGGCAGAATCCTCATTCCTGCAGTGCACAGAATATAAAGAGGAGTCTCTTTGTGTTTTGCACGGGGCACGTGTTCAGCAGCAAAGCTCAGAAGTGGAGAAATGTAATCACTGACCTTCTCAGGAGAGTTGGCAAACTCCGAAATACCTAGCGGAAACAGATAAATACGAAAGTGAAGCAACTCAAGCTTTGGGTATTTCCTGTCTGGGAAATCTTGCTAACCAACACAGAGCAGAAACAAACCGAAACCAAACCCAGGAAATCAACTACAGACATAAGAGATGAATAATTAAGCTAACACTTAACCGTCCTCTAAACAGTAAACAAAAGCCTGTGTTGGCTATATCACCTATTTAAATAATTGGTTCAGATAGCTTTAGAGAAAGCAGATTACTTATTCACTAAATAATCAGAGCCGAGTTAACTGACAGCTGTCTCAGTAAGCAGAGAAACCTCCCCCTCCTGCCTGTCAGTGTCACGTTTCAAGCTCTAAAGACGGACAAAGCTGTCTACAAAGCAAACCCAAAGAAATCCGAAGGAGCGCCACGCTGACAACTTCCAAGTATCCTTTGCCCAGACATTTTAAATATAGGGCTTGAAAAAACAAAGGTTGGACAGACAGCTATCTAGAAAAATCACACGGCAAAATAATTTCTTCCCGGTACCTGGCTTAATTTTCATAACCACCGGTTTTCTGTTCTTGTCCCTCATCTGTTTTATGTCCAGCAGGTCATGGGGGTTACCGTTGTGTCTCGGCCAGCAATACACAAAAATCCTAGAGCCGCTGCTGCCACAGTCCACAACGATTCCATAATTCAGATTGGGGTTGTTTGTGTCTGTAGCTTCGGTGTCGGTTACCCGGGCAAGATATCTAGAAGAAAACTTGGCGTTACCACCTGGCAACCGAGCTCCATATGGAAGCTTCTCTCAGCACCAGACTCCAAACAGGACAACAGTTTCCATCACAAGGATCACAGCTTTCAGTAGCGTGCTGAAGGAAAGCGACGTGCTACCCATAATAATCAAACTCCCAGAATAAATACCAGAAGTAACCTCCAGAAAAAAGTCTCCCTCAACATTCTTGCACCTGTAGTTTTCCTACCCTGCTACAACAACTTTAAAAGAAGTTATTAGAAAGCTGAGTTGCTGATAAATTGAAAGAAATGGAGAGGGAAAATTTCATTAATAAAACAGATTTTTACTAATTTTCCCGATTCACTTATTTTATTCACGCTTCCTGCCAGTGCCTTGTTTTTCACGCCAAAACCACATTTTATTCCCCTCTCCGAGGGCCTTTTCAGCTCTCACCTGTGGAATCTTTTGTCCCTGGACGCACGCCCGTACTTGTTGCGGATGACAACCAGCGAGTAGTACAGCAAGGAGACAGCGGCAGCGAGTATCCCGATCACGACGACCTGCCGCAACGTCGTGTTGAGCACGCGCGGACACCCCACGGGGGAGATACTGAAGTGCCAAGAAGCAGGAAGCAAACACGAGATGCTGATCCTAAGATACAGAGAGGATAATCTGCTTTAAAGACGGGCTTTGTTACCAAAAAGGGGCGTAGAGCATTCTGAAATGAGCCAAGGACAAACACTTATCAGAGACCTTCCTTCGTTATGTTCTAGCTCAGTTTTGCTCATGCTCTGACTTCAGTCTAGACTCCGTTTCCACACTCCCACCTCTGAATTCATCGTTAGCCATGAATTCATAATCAGGTTCCCCGTCCCTCGCTCAAACGACGCCAGAATTGGACAGTTCCTTGAGGATCCTTACCTCCCCATCTCGGGCTAGGAGCAGGACCAGCGGACAGCGAGCAGCTGGCGTTCCAACATCAGCCGGTCACCTCCGACTGACACGGCACAATCACCCTCAGAGCCATTGCTCTCCTGGGCCTGAAATAAAGAGCAGCGAGAGACAGGTGATCGTCCGGACACGGTGACAAAGAGCACTGCAGGTCGAGGGAGGCGATCCCTCTGTGAGGCCCCGCCGAGAGTGCTGAGCCCCATTTTGAGCTCCCCAGGACGAGACACATCTGGATGAACTGGAGCAAGCCCAGCGAAAGGCCACAAAGACAAAATCAGGCACTGAAGCATCTTTCACATGAGGAAAGGCCAAAAGAATTGGGATTGTTCTGCGTGGAGGGAAGAGTTCTCGCTCACACCTACAAATATCTCACTGAGGGATGTAAAGAAGAGGGAAGCGCTTCCCCCGGTGACACCCGGCGACGAGAGGCACAAACCCAAACACAACAAATTCCACCTGGACGTAGGAAAAACCTTGCATCATGAGGACAGCTGGACGCGGACACTGGCTGAGCGCTGCCCATCCCTGCAGATAACGCCTGAAGGGATGCAGCCTGTGCCAGCCGCCCCTGCCTGCAGCTGGGCCGCCCCCGGCTCAGCCCAGGCAGCTGGGGATCTGTGCCTGCAGATCCTAAAACCATTAAAGTTGGAGAAACCCCCCAAGACCACCTGGCCCACCACCCCCTGGGCACCCCCACTCCCTGAGGAGAACCGCCTCCCCTCCCCCAACCCCCTCACACCCATTTTTAACCCCCCCCCCGCCTCCACACGACCCCGGACGCCCCCATCTCCCCCCCCCCCCCGCAGCCCTCACACCCCAGGCCCCACAAACCCCCCCCGGCCCCTCCCAGGGAGCCCCGGCCCGGCCTCGCCCCCTCCCCGCTCGCCCCCAACGGCACCCCCAGAGGCCGGAGCCTCCCCCCGGGGCTCAGCGGCCGCCGTTCCCCGCCCGGGGCCCCCCCAGGGGCTGCCGCTGCCCCCCCAGGCCCAGGCCCGGCCCCGACCCCGGCCCCGCACCTCCGCGTTCGCCACCTAGCAACGGGCCTCAGCGCCACTTCCGGGAGGCGCCGCCGGACGTGACGTAAGCACGCGCACACGTGGCACCGAGGGGGGGGAGGTAGCGCGGGGAGGGATTTATAGGGGGCGTGGGGATGTTGGGGCGTGGCTTAAGAGGGGAGGGGCGTGGCTTAGGGGTGGGCGTGGCTTTAGCGAGGGGGCGTGGCAGCGTGGCCTGTGTGCCAGGGGCGTGGTCTCGGCGTTGGGGGCGTGGTCTCAACGCCGGGGGTGTGGTCTCGGCACTGGGGGCGTGGCCTCGGCGCTGGGGGCGTGGCCTCGGCCGTGGAGGGAGCGCGGGCGGGCGTTAGGACCCAGGCGGGGGCCGCTCGCTAATTGCAATTACGGGGCTTAATGACCGCGCCGCGCTGAGCGGGCGGGCGCCACGGGCGTACCCGTAATGACACGCGTGTAAGCACGCGAATATCTGCTTAGCCACCGTGAGGCGCGGTGCTGTGGGGCCAGCTGCACCAAACCTGGACGGATTTACAGGCAAAAATTAAATAAATCTGACCCAAACGAGCCCCAGTTTCGCTCAGTTTGCCCCTCATAAAGTCCTGGGGGTGTTCCCCGAATTGTCACCACGCCGACACCTCGGTGGCAGCGCTCCCCTTCAGCCAGGGTGGCACCGGAGCATCGTCACCCCCCCCCCAGAGCCCAGGTTGGGCAAAGCGATGGGAAGTGGAGTTCTTCCCCAGTTCCTTTCTCCTCCAAAAACCGATGAATTTTGGCCAAATGTAAGCCGTGCTGGGTGCTGCCACCGAGTGGCAGCACGGCTTGTGCTCCCCGATCCCTTGGGGAGTTCAAACGCGCCACCAAAATGGGCTGGTGGCCCCAGTAATGCCATGGGGAGGGTCGGGGGCTTTGGGTCAGGGCAAAGCGTGATGCTGAAAAATGGCTTCAGACGCACGTCTGCCCCGGCCCCGGCTCGTCCCGGTGAACCCAAGCGAGCAAAACTCCCAAATCCCCGCTGGTGAGCAGTGCGTGCCCAGGCAGAGGCCTGGAGGAGGTTGCATAAAGCAGGGCTGGGTTAAACGCCGCTTCTCCGGGGCGCTGGGCGATTTTGGGAGGTCAGCTTCGCCCCACGAGGACCACGAAGCCCTCGTCAGTCCGAAATAATTCGCCTTCCGAATGCAGGAGCAGGATGAGCCCCGAGCCTGGCTGCGGGAATAGCTCCGCTTGTCGGCCCTCTAAAATCCATTTATTCTGGAAGATTATTTTCCCCCCAGAAAAACTTCATTTTGTCCCCGCAATTCCCCAGCTCCGGCTTCTCCACTCCTTCTCCCGTTGCAACTTGTCGCACCCCAGACTTTTTGCCTCCACGGCGCGCACCCAGGGCAGCCCCAGGCTTTAAAAGCCTCGGTCACACCGCGAGGAGACAACCCCGAGGTCCTCTTCCTCTTTCTGTGCTCACACAAAAGCCTTTCATCTTCGCCTCCCGAGCCGCTTTGTTGGTTTCTCAAAAGCACTTTGAGTTTTGCTTCCCCTTTCCGCACAGAGCTAACAGCGCCCGAGCTGTCCCCAGGGTGAGCCCATGTGCTGGGCTCTGCCTCGGGGTTTTGTGGGCTGGGTTTTGCACGATGGCTTCTGTAGGCCAGGGTTTGCACGCCGGGTTTTGCATGCCGGGTTTTGCACACCGGATTTTGCACGCCGGGTTTTGCACACCGGATTTTGCCTGCCGGGTTTTGCACGCTGGATTTTGCTCACGGGGTTTTGCACGCCGGGTTCTGCACACTGGGTTTTGTACACCAGATTAAGCATGCTGAGTTTTACACACTGGTTTTGCATGCTGGGTTTTGCACGCCAGGTTTGCACACTGGGTTTTGCACGCCGGGTTCTGCACACTGGGTTTCGTACACCAGATTAAGCATGCTGGGTTTTGCACAGCAGTTTTGCAAGCTGACTTTTGCACATCAGGTCTACGCACCAGGTTTTGCACACCAGATTAAGCATGCTGAGTTTTGCACACCAGTTTTGCAAGGTGAGTTTTGCACATCAGGTCTACACACCAGGTTCTGCACACTGGGTTTTGCACTCCAGGTTTTGCACACCAGTTTTGCATGCTGGGTTTTGCGCATCAGGTCTACACACCAGGTTTTGCACACCAGGTTTGCATGTTGGGTTTTGCACTCCAGGTTTGCACACTGGGTTTTGCACACTAGGATTTCACACCAGGCTTTGCACACCAGGTTTGCACACCAGCTTCTACCGCCAGATAACCAGCGTGGGGCTGGGGCTCTGCTTCCCACCAGGGCTCACTGCAGCCACTTTGCCACACGCTGAGGGAGAAGCCGCTCACCTCCAGTGTGTTTTTCCCCGTTAGCTGAAGGGCTTTAATGAACTTACCCCAGAAGCACTGAAGACAAAACCCTGCCCGGCCCTGCCTCCTGCCCACAGACACGCACGTGGCTTCACAGCTACGGAAACACCTTTCACTCGGTGCAAGCAGCACCGGGAGCATTGCTGCCATGCTGCGGGTGTGTGGCTCTCCAAAACACCCCAAAACTGCAGGTTTTTAATGGGGTGGAAGCATTGCAGCCCTTCTCTGTGGATATACACCCTCGTTAGCTCTGCAGGGTGTGCATGGCCAGCCAGGAAGCCCCTCGGTCCCTTTCCGAGCTTAGCTTGACCTAAAAGCGGTGGCTGCAACTCAGGACTCTTGGGAATGACTTTGTTGCAGCTGTTGCCCGATGCTGCCGTCATCTGCAGAGACAAAGGCACAAGCAGCAGCATGTCAGCGGCGGCGAAGGCTTTTGCAAAAAAAAAATAAAAAATAAAAATAAAAAATGCCAGCGCTGCCATCAAGGCACGCAAAGAAAAAGCTGCTCTTCGTGCTGGTTTGCTGAGGGCAGAGCACGGTTTCTGCTTCTGCTGCGGGCTTTGGTCAGAGTTTGGCCTGGGCCGTATGGGATGTCCCCAAATACTGAAAATACCGAGAGCGGCCGATACAACCGGAGATGCCAGAGCCTGCAGGCGGCACAAAATGGAGGCCCGAGAGGAATGTGCGAGCTGTTTTTGTGCATGCTAATTATTTCCAGATGCATGCTCTTTGCAGCGACGGGGAAAATATTAGCTGCTTATGAACATAGCTCGTGCCCTTCGCTTGTACCTGGAGAAAGCAGCGCGGTGCACACCCAGAGCAGCGATGCACACCCAGAGCTTGTGTCGGGGGCATCTGCAATTTCAAATTGCGACCCCAGCGAGGTGTGTGCATTATCTGGCAGCAGCACAGCGCCCACCCTGCCCGCACCCTCCCAAATATCAGTCCGCAGCGGCACCGGGGCCAGCAGATAGGGGGACGGCATCTCAGCATCTGTCCCCACTGATCAGCCCCGAGCAGTCCTGCAGGAGCAGGGCTGAGGTGTCACCTCTCCTCTTCTTGCATTTTTGTGTATTTTTTTTAGGTTAAAACTCCCTATTGCAGAGCTCAGCCCGGCCTCCCCAGCCAGATGTGTTTTTATTTGCCCATTTGCAGAGCTCCTGTTTCATCCTTTTGGGGCTCACCATTGTCTAAGGAGCAAAACCTTTCACACCAAAATAAAAAGACTCGACCGAGGCGATGCAAGGAGCTGGTGGCAGAGCATCCACACTGCTTTGGGCTCATCCCCGGAACCACAATCCCTTGGGGACCTCATTTTCCAAGCAAACAGCGGGGCTGTCCCCAAAACCAGCGACCCCAGTGGGATCCTGGCAGCCTCCCGTGCCCGCTGCCACCGGTAAATCCCGAAAGCACCGGCGCGGGGCTGCACCTTTCCCATTGTCTCCCGAGGGCTCCAAACCAGAAAGGCAAGTCGATGAAAAGCTTCTGTCCAGGAAGTAGCACAAAAAAGCAAGCTTAATTATACACATTCAGGATTGCCTCTCCCTGTTACCTTAATCCATTCAGCGAGGTAATGGTAAATTAGGTCAGATTAGGCGAGGGCTGAAACAAAACCCACGGGCCAAATTCCTCGCATCCACACCTCCTTCACCTCCGAGGTTGCATAAATGGTTATGGGGCCGGATCTGCCCCCGCAGCGTCAGCAGGGCCACAGAGCTGACTTTTCAGATTTCAGCTGTTTCGGCCCAATTCTCCCTGACTTGGCATTCACACTGATGCCCCTCGCTGGCACCAACCTCGGTGCTGGTCCATATAACCTGTCCTACATGCACCGGCTGAATCCCGGTGAGAAGAGATGCCCTGAGCTGCCCAGCGCAGGGATTAACCCCCAGGGTGGCTGATTTTCCCTTACTAACCAACCCAGCGGCAGGGAATGCCTCGTGCTGGTGCTCAAATAAGTGGGTCAGCCCACTCCGGAGACACAACAATATTATTTGCTTATTTTTATGGCATTTGCCAATACAGAAATAAAGAGTAACCGGAGTGCATCGTGCTCAAAGGTCCGAGAGAAAAGGATGACATGGAAGGTTTAGGTTTGAGGCAGCACAAAACCTGCAGTTTTGACCCATTTTTTCCACCTAAGGACAAGTCTGGGGTGCAAATCCAAAGGGCTTTGTGGTGCTTAAAATCTATTTCTCGGCTCTGAACCTTTCTAAGGAGGAGCAGGGGTAGGGATCGCATCGCTGCTGTGGCACCGTGTCCATGCCACGTGGGGTGAGAAACTGGTAATTCCTGCACGAAACCCAGCCTTTTCACAGGGCAGGCATGTGGCATGCACGCTGCCGAAAAATAAAAGCCATTGGGATTTCTTGGTGTTGGACGTTTGCAAATGAGATTGAAAATATTCACCCTGAATGAGGTAGGTTTGGTCGCATCCCTTTTCTATAGGGAACGCTTTGCACCACAGCGCTACAAGGTGCCTTTTCCTTTCCACAATTACAAGCCCAATTACTGTGTTGAACATCTGAATTAATAGCAGCATCCTGTAATGTGCTGCTGGAGGGCAGCTCGCCATGCGAGGAGCTTCCCCTGCCCACCCCAGGCACCTTTTGGGCAGCACCGAACCCTCGAGGTGCTGCTCAGATGCTGAAGATTTGGAAAATGCAAAAAGAAAACAAAACAAACCCAGAAAACCCACCAACAATCTGCCTGGATCTGGCAGATAACGCCCAATTTCAGGTTCCCAGAAGGTGCCCGCCCGTGAGCAGGACACTCCTGCCTTATCTCCGTGGGTGCAGCTGGCGGGTCCTGTGCCTCCTGCCCCGATAAGCAAAACTGGGCGCTGCTGATGGGCTGGGGAGGGTCCACAGCTGCCCTGGGCTGGGGAGCATGAAAGCAAGGAGCATTTCACTCTGGTGGTGGGTCATTTCTTCAAGCGTCTGGCAGAGAATTCTATTAAAGCTGTTTAAAAGCTGTCCCAGGGCGCAGAGGTTAGGGGCGAGACCTCGGACCTGCGGGTCTGAATCACCGTTTAATTCGTGGTGCACTTTGCAGCGACTTGTTGGGGTAGGGATGAGCGTGCTCTGAGCAAGCCTGTGGTCAACCCGGGCTTTTAGCAGCACAGGAGGCTTCACCCTCTCCTGATGGAATTTGGGGATGGGATCAAGCAAGCTGTGTCCAAAAGGGAGTCGCTGCACGAGGCTGAGCTGCTTCAAAGGGAGGGTTTTGTACATCGAGTCGAGTTCACTCTGTTGATGCCTGGTGATGGGTGACTCTTATTTGTCGTGTCAGGCTGGAAATGGCGCAGAAAACAAATATCACAGAGCATGAGTAATTCTACCCATTCTGCATGAGCAGGGGAAAAGCTCTGTGCATCTCTGCCTTGGCATCTCGGCTGCACCAGGTCTGTTCGCTTTGGGTTGTTTGGGCAGCAGAACAGGAGCAGAGATTCCTCATGGCCATGCCACTTGAGGTTAAAATATAACCCTCTCCCACCTGGAAACAGCTCCATATTTCAGTCTGATTCATCCTATTTCTTATCAGGGAGCAAGACCTATGAGTGTAGGGGAAAGGGCTCATTATGGCGGGTGACACTGCAATTTCTCCACCCTTCTCTCCCCTGCCAAAGGCATTGGAAAGAGATGAGCTGTTTATGGAAGAGGAAACCTCGATAAACTATGTGGAGCAATACTGGAAAGTGTTCCCTTTCGAGTTTTAGTTCAGCCGCTTCCTCGTACGAGGCTGCGTTACGAAAGGGAAGTTCTTGCGCTTTGATTTACGGCTGCGCTTCGTCCTGCAGACGGGGGTGATGCTTGGGGAGTGTCTGCTGCTGCATTTTCAGCCAGGCACGTGGCTCCCCGGCTCTAAAATGCCACCTCCGGGCTGCTGAACACCGTGTCACACCTTCTGCCAGCAACAACTGCCAGAGTTTTATGCTCTTCTGTGCCCGTGGTTTTCTGCCGTGCTTCCCAAGGTTCAGACAGCAATAAATTGCTTGGCATTATCACGGCACTTCATGCAAATGGTTAACCTTGGTTTCAGCGTGCGAGATGCGCCCTGACGCCACCTTCCCAGCAAGGTCAAATTCCAAAGGATCCCGAAAGGAGGAATCCCTTAAAGGCCGGGCTGTTGCTGCAGCCCAGCACCATGCAGGTTTTCCCTCCAAGTCTGTATCTCAGAGCTCTAAATACAATCAGTTTGGGTCGGTTTTGTGGAAGAAGCAGCAGTGGCGTGCAAGGCGGGAGTTGCAGTGAGGGACAGTGCTCGCTGCAGACCCCACCTTTCCCAAAAACCTTTGCAGGGCAGCGCACGATGCCCTCCTACACCTTCCTATGAACTTTTCTCCCTGTGAGGAGCCTCAGGACCAGGCGGGGCGTGGGCACCACATCCAGCTGCTTACTTTAGTGGACATTTGGGGCTGCAGGGGGATTGGATGTGGAGCGTGCATGTGCAGAAGGCTAATTTCCACCTCCTTCCTATGAAAAATAACACCCTGCTGATGCCCACCTCCTGAAAAAAAAAATACCCGACTGATTTCCACCTCCTACAAAAATAACACCTCGCTGATGTCCCCCTCCCCCCCCAAAATAATCCCACCCCGTGGTGCCCCGGCCGCGATTTTCCCCCTTTTCCTCCCTTTTTCCTCCCCGTCCCAACCCCGGCTCCAACCCCGGGGCCGCCCGCCGCGCGCGGGCGCGCCGGCGCGCTCGTCCCGCAAAAGGCGCGCGCGCGCGCGGGCGCGGGCGCGCCGCCCTCAACCAATCCCCTCCCTCCCCTCTCCCCCCCTCCCCATTCGCCGCTCTCCTCGCCCCGCGCTCCGTGCCGCCCAATGGGAGGCGGGCTGGCGGGGGAGGCGGCTCCCCATTGGCCGGCTCCTGGCGGGGCGGGGCGGGGCGAGGGCGCGGCTTTAAAGCGGGGCGCGGGAGCGCGCGAGCCCGTGGCGCGCCGCCCCCCCCCCCCCCCCCCCCCCCCGGCCCCGGGCGCATGGAGCTGGGCTGCGCCGTGGGGGGCTCCGCGGCGGCCCCCCCGGGGCCGGGCCCCCCGCCCGTAGCCGCTGCCGTGGCCCCGATGGAGGGCGAGGAGTACGAGAGCCTGCCCAGCGGAGCCTCGCTCGGCACCCACATGCTGGCCGGGGCGGTGGCGGGCATCATGGAGCACACCGTCATGTACCCGGTGGACTCGGTGAAGGTGGGTGTAAAGGGGGGGGGGAGGACCCGGGGGGGGGGTGTGTATGGGGTTGTAAGGGGGTGTATGGGGGTGTATGGGGTTGTAAGGGGGTGTATGGGGGAGGTATGGGGTTGTAAGGGGGTGTATGGGGGAGGTATGGGGCTGCGTTAGGGAGTATGGGGTTGAAAGGGAATGTATGGGGCTGCGTTGGTGGGTATGGGGTTGTGAGAGGGTATATGGGGGTCGTAAGGGAACGTATGGGGGTCGTAAGGGAACGTATGGGGGCGGTATGGGGCTGTATTAGGGGGTGTGGGGTTGTAAGGGTGTGTATGGGGGGTGTCTGGGGCTGTATTGGGGCGTATGGGGTTGTAAGGAGCTGTATTGGGGGGTATGTGGGGGTTATGGGGGTGTAAGGTGACGTTTATATAACTCTACTGGGGGAGAAGGGGGGGTGTAGGGTAGTATAAGGGGTTGTATAGGGAGATGTAGGGGGTGTAAAGTGGGGTTGTGTAGGGGTTTTTAAGGGGTTGTATGGGGGCGTGTGGGGTAGGGGGGAGGAGGGGTGTGAGGGGTTGTGTAGGGGATGTAGGAGGTATGGGGGTGTGAAGTGGGGGTTTGTGAGGGCCTAAGGGGTTGTATAGGGGTGTGTGTGGGCTATGGAGTGTAAGGGGTTGCTTGGAGGGAGTTTAGAAGGAGGCGTGTGCATGGGTTGTGTGGGGGTGCAAGGGGTTGCATGGGTGGAGTGTAAACGGGGGCTGCATGGGGCATAGGGGTACAAGGGGTCGCATGGAGGGGGTGTGTGTACAGGGTTTGGGGGTGCAAGTGGGTGCAAGCAGGGAGTGCAAGGGTGGCATGCACAGGGTATGGGGTACAAGGGTGCTGGGAAGAGAGAGTGCAGCAAGGAGGAGGGAAGCACGGGTTGCAAACGGGGAAAGCGTGCAAGGGGAAAGTTTGTTTGTTGGGGGCGGGGGGGGGGAGGGTCAGGGTTGTGCCAGGCTGTGGGGAGGGGAACTGTATAAGAGGCTTTCGGGGTGAGCGAGGGGCAGGGTGCTGCGGCTGGGTGCACCCCCGGGGGCAGCAGGGTGCTGTGTCATCCTGCTCTGCCCCGACGTGTCCCGTGGGAGCCCGGCGAGCTTTGCGCGAGGCGCGGTGCAAAGGTGTGCGGTGCCCGGCCACGGCTGTCCTGGTGCCGCAAGCAAAGTCCTCCTGCCTGCCCCCGGGGGGGGGTCCTGGAGCTCTGCTCCCCAACTTTTTCCTCTGGTGCTTTCCCAAACTGGGATTAATTCCAGCCAGGAGGGGAATGCTGGTGGCACGGAGTGGTGCGCGCATCTGAGCAGGTCCCAGGTGTGCTGGGCTCGTTGATCCTACAGAAATTGGGGGGCTTTCTTGGGGTCCCCCCTCCTTGCAAAGGGGCTGCAGGGAGCAGCAGAAGCTGCTGTTGGGGTGGCAGCGAGCTTGCACAGAGCAGCCAAATTTCCCCTTCTTGCTACACATCCCCGTCCTACTGCAACAGGGGATGTGAATCATGTGGGGTTTGGGGGATTGGAGTATGGGGCCGAGGGTCTGTGACAGCCTGGATGAGCCATGGGATGGGGCAGCCCTGCTGCTGCCCCCCAGCACCTTTCAGAGCCCCAGGGACACCTGTGGCAGGAGCCGTACCTTGCCGTATCGACTCACGGCTGTCCCACTTTGTACCAAAACCCCTTTTTTTTGGGTTCCCCCCCCCCCAAAGCTGGCTCCTCACAGCGACATTGTCCCCGTGCCCTCCGCGGGAGCGGCTGCCCAGCCCTGCGGGCGTCACGCCGTGCTCAGGAGGTCATTTCCTCTGCGGGGAAAGGGAGGGGGGAGAAAACGAAAGCGGTGCCTGGTTTCTGGGAGCAGGAGGTGCTCCGCTGGGAGCTGCCGCCTGCGGTGAATTCCCCCGCAGCCATCCCATACAGCGAGCTGCCCCGCGGAGCTTAACGAACCGGGCACTAATTAGGCTGTAAGCAGCAGTTATCGTTCACTCCGGCACGGGAAATGTGCTGCTCGCATCCTCCAGAAGAGAAGCAAGCTGTCCTGCTCCTGGTGGTTACTGGGGTCGGGGAGCAGAGCAATGGGGCAGGTTCCCAGTGGTGTCCTGGGCACCCAGGCTGCTCACTTGCCCCTTGGAGGAAATGTTTTGGTCCCTGCAAGTCACTTCCTCTCAAAGAGAAAGCGAAAATGTTGCAATTTGGGGAATTGCTTGCTTTGGCTGCTTGCACAATTCCTCAGCTTGAGGTCGGGGCTGTGACGCCGCTCTCCGATTAGGGACAGCAGCAGCTGTGCTCTTCCTTGTATTTTTTTCCCCACTCCTTGTGCCCTGATGCTGCAGTGAGCCCCGTGGGCATGCGGGATGCTTTGGGATCCTGTGCCCAGGGCTGCTGGTGGTGGAGCTCCTGCAGACCCCCTGGGACCCTCCTCTTC
Organism: Cygnus atratus; assembly: GCF_013377495.2. Lineage (NCBI taxonomy): Eukaryota > Metazoa > Chordata > Aves > Anseriformes > Anatidae > Cygnus > Cygnus atratus. The sequence continues at coordinate 2,413,401 of NC_066388.1, forward strand.
CTCGGGCTGCAGGGGGACACGGGCTGCATGGTGGCTTTGTAGGGGCAAGAAGTCTCCTGCTGCTGGGGATAGGGCAGCCAGGGACGTTTGTCTGTCTGCAGGGAAGGACGAACAGCTTGTGGGGAGGGATGCTACGAGGGCTAATCTGCCCTGGGCTGCCTGGCTTGTTTTGGGGCTTGCAACTCCGGTCCTGAAAACCCACAAGTCTGAGGGCAAGGCAGAGCTGTGGTCCCAAATTTTGGGGTCAGGACGCTCGCCTCGGTTTGGGTTTGGAGGTGGGAGAGGCTCTGCACCCACAACATGTGGCCACCAGGAGCAGTTGTGCCTGTTTAGGGGACAGCGTGGGTGCTGCAAGCCACGGCTGTAAGCCTTTGGGGTCACCCCATCAGGAAATTTGGGGCTGGTGGCTTCGTGCACCAGGCTGGAGGAGTCATCCTCCTGCACGCCTTGGTCCAGCAGCGTCACCGGAGCCCTCTGCTAGAGGCAAGGTGTTAGCAGGCGTTATTCCAAGCCTGTGCGCCCCAAATCCATGCCTTTTAATTGCATTTATTCCTGGAGAAATTGAATTTCCCCATGGTCAGTGAGCTTCACGGTGCCACATCTCCGGTGTCCCTGGTTGTGTCCTGCAGCCGTCAGCATCTGGTGCAGTCACTGGAGCAATTGATGCATTTTTCCTGGTAAAAAATCTGGTGTTTTTTGGTAAAAATCTGGTGGTTTTGGTGTGTTGTGGGGAGTCTGGGGTGTGTGTGCGCCACATGGATGTGCTGGGTGAGCAGCCAGGGAAGAAACGAAGTGCCTGAGCTTATTTGTGCAGTCGCCTGTCAAATCAGCGATGCTTCGCAGGAAAATGAGAAGCTGGAGCAGTGTTAGTGAAACACTTCTGGATAGAAAACTGGCCAGGACCATTGCTCGTGTCAGCTGCTGGCCTGGAAAAGCTTCTGGGAAGGCATCTGCAGACTCTGCGTATTGCTCAGCTTCGTGCAAGGAGAGCGGCAGCACGTCTAAGGCAGCTGTGCAGCCTCTGCTGGCAAACCTTGGGTGCTTTTGGGGTTGGAACGGGGAATGGGATCAAGCATCAAGCTTCCTCCTTTGGGATTTTGTGCTTCGTGCCCCAGGTGAGGAGTTGAGCTGCCTGAGGAGCCAGGGGATGGAAGATGCTGGTGGGGATGGGAGCGTGGAGGGCGATGCCTGCTGGGTTTTCTGTAGGATTTTGGGAGCTGCAGCCCGGGTTCCTCCCCAGAATGGCATCCTTGGGATGCTCCCTGAACCCGAAGCTGTCCCTTTTTGCTTTTATTTCTTGTGCCTGGGCTCAAACCAGGACTGCCCGGATGCTTGCGGCCGGCGGTGTGCTCCTGCCTTATGCAACGAGGATTTAACCCGAGGAGGTGGAGGAGCGTTTCTGGCTGGCTAACAACAGGGGCGGGAGCTCCTGGAGGAGCTTGCAGGCTTCAGATAAGTGGCAGAAAGCCCGCGGAGCAAAATCATCTGCTGGCAGCCTCGGAAGGTGCAGCACCCAGCACCGTGTTTGCTCCGGCCACGATAAGCTTATCCCGGCCAGGGCAGGGCCCGGCCTGTTCCCAGCTCCTCACACTGCAGGATCTGCGTGCATTTGTGCTTTTTTGGTTGCTCCCGGGGCTGTTTGACCTGTTTGTGTCCCGTGAAAGGTGCCGGGCTGCGGATTTGGCTGCGGGGCTGGTGATGCAATGAGCAGCGTGGGTTGGGTGCGGCGTAAACCCTACTGCGTGCTGTGGGATCTGGTGCAGCTTTGGGACCCCTCCAAAATGGGTCAGATAATGCAAGAAGGGGGGAAAAAAAAAATTAATATTTGTGTTCCTGTGTGAAAGCAGCAGGATGCCCAGCAGCAGGGTGCTCAGGACCACGTGCCAGCTGGGTGCTTTGTTGCTCTGTGCAGCGCTTTTCCCCTATAACCCCTACAGAGGAGGGGATGCTGCCACGTGCTTCGGTTTCCCCCGGCTCCGGAGGCTTCCTGGCAAGAAGCCGGGCTGAGATCAGGATCGCTTTCGGAGTCCGAGAGTGAAGCAACGCCTTCAAGTCGAAACCGGCAGCACGCAGCCCCCGGCTGGATGCGGCCGGTGGGTGCTGCTGAGTCACGCTGACGGCGGGGCACGGCCGAATCCGCCCCAATTTCTGCACCCAATTTCTGGGAGGGTGCCAAAACCCGAGGAGGGGGGGGGTCTCAGACCCTTGTGCATGCCAAGCAAAGGCTGAGAGCTGATGTAAAACTTTTTTTTTTAAGCGCGTTTCGGGGTATTTCAGTGCTGTCGCTGCCTTTAAAGGCAGGCTGCTCTCCGCTTTTGGGGTTATTTCCAACGCTGCTCGGTGCTCTGGAGCAGGAAGCTTTGCTTTGTTTCTCAGCCCAGCTCCCCCCACGCCGAGGGAAGGTGGCCTTGGAGCTTTCCCCAAACACGGAGCTTGTTTTTGCTGCGGGCATCCACGGGGTGCACAGCGTGGGGCTCAGCACCGCCTGCAGCCCAGCTGGGACCCCTGCCATGGGGCTGCAGCGGTGCTGGGCCATGCATGGGGAGGGAAAGGCAACACAGAGGGGGATGCAAATTCTTCCAGCTGGTTGTAGGGTGATGCCTTGTAATGATGACTGAGCAATGCTTCAGGTCTGAAATTCAGCCAGCTGCTCAGTTACGTCACTTCGAAAATGCAGTTGAGTGTTTTTCAGAATATTTACTACAAATGCAGTGATTTAGTTGGATTAGCATTGCTTATTTCTGTACTTCTTAGTAGCTTGAATCAGGGCACTGGTTAAAGTCTGGAATTCAGCCCCGATCTCTTACTTGGTCTCAGACCAGTGCCTGTGGAAGTTTCTGGTCACCAGCGTGCGTTGAGGAATCCAAGGTCCAAATCTGCCCCACTTGCATTGGTTTAATCTCCTCAGAAAGCCCAGCTGCGGTGTTGCCCCCTGGTTAATTGCTGAAGGGCTTTGATAAGCTCCAGGGGACACATCCTGCTGTGGAAGCATGGAGGAGGCACGGGAGAGCCCTTCTTCTTCTGGTGCTGAGCTGCTGCCAAGGACTGGGCAGGGAAATCTTGTTGTGCTTTGCCTGCAAGGGCAGCACCAGGCTGGGGGCACCGCTGCTGCTGGAAGGAAGCAAAATAAATGTGCGTTTTTTATTCTGGACGACGAGAGGATTGCATTCGGTGCTGCAGCTTTCAGTGTTGGTCGGGGAAGGGCTGCTCGTGTGTTAACCTCGTGATTAAAGCAAGCCAGTTTTGCATTTCTGGGCTCAAACTTGGACCCCAAGGTGTTGCACATCCAAACCAGGGACTTTGGTGTAGTCTGTCTGCTATAGAGCAGGTGTAGAGCTGAAGCATGTGGAGTCAAAAGAAATTAGGACTAATTTAAGGTGCCCTATCAAGAAGTCACTGATGCTGGGGCTGTAATTACAGCAGAGCCTTGGCCTGCTGCATGAAGGGGGCACGGATCCGTGGCTGCCCCCTTATCTCCTCCCTCTTATCAGCCGTGCTCGTGCACTGGGCTGACCTTAGCGGGGTGTCCGGTGGCAGCACATCATGGCACGTTTGTAGGAAGCTGAGATCTGACCTCGGAAGGCACCCTATAAAGCCTGAACAGCCTTAGGATTGTGTCTGCAAATCCTCTCCCCTACCAGAGCGTTCATGATGGGCACTCACTGCTGTGAGCATTTCCGGTCAAGGGATGCCATCAGCCTGCAGAAGCTAGAAGCAAACTCAAGCAAGTAAATTTTTTTTCCATGGTGCATAATTAAGCGATGGGAAAGAGTTTTAAAATGTATTTTTGGATGTACTGAGCTTGGCTGTCTTCAAAACATGGTGCAAAGCTCCCAGCCCAGGGTGCTGGTGGCTACAGGTGACCCTAAAATGTGGGGACGATGTGCCCTAGGATGTCTCAGGGCTCTCCATGGCAGGCTGCTGGGGACAAATAATCCCCAAGGGTCTTCCTGGCACCCTATTTTTTTAGCTTGCCCTTCTAGGAAACTCATTCCCCAGTCGGCTGGACTCACCCCGCTCGCTGGGTATCGAAAGCAGAGTGACTGCAGGAGGAACAAGCTGGGGCAGAGCCGGGAGTGTTGAAAGCAGGAGGCAATTAGAGCCCTAACTGCATTTCTTCACCTCGGCTTTTGAACAATTGCCCTTAGTTCCCTGTGCATAAACAGGAGCAGAGGTTATGCTTCCCTCCATGAGCAGGCTCCTTCTGGTGTTGCAATGGGATCGTGGACTTCTTGGGGCTGATTTGGCAGGAGAAATGTGAATAAATGGTGCTTGGGCATGGCTTCAATGGGTTTTTTGGGGGTTCTGCAGCTTTGGTGGGGCTTGGGCTCCAGCTCAATAATTTATTAATTATTTACTCATCTAATGATGCTGGATCTTGAGTCTTGAGCTTAAATCTGTGGTTTGTGGGCTCTGCATTGAGGGCAGGTAACTGAGGCCTCTCCCCTGCTTGTGCTCTGTTGCAGACGAGGATGCAGAGCCTGCAGCCGGACCCCAAAGCCCAGTACAGGAGCGTGTACGAAGCCCTGAAGAAGATTGTCCTGACGGAAGGCTTCTGGAGGCCTTTACGTGGCATCAATGTCACCATGCTGGGGGCTGGCCCTGCCCACGCCATGTACTTCGCCTGCTACGAAAAAATTAAGAAGAGTCTCAGCGACACCATCCAGCACGGAGGAAACAGCCACTTGGCCAATGGTATTTGACTTCATTTTTTATTTTTATTTTTTTTTTGCACAAAAGCAGCTTGCAGTGAGCAGCTTTTCCCTTCGTTGCCTTGCACACGGAGCTGCCATCCTTCGCTGCTCTGTTCTTGAGAGCACCCTGCTCTCGTGCCAGCCCCGTGGATGCCCAGCAGGAGGGTGCAGGATGTAACCCCAGGCTCGCGCATGATTTTGGAGCCCTGGGAAGGAGAGCAGGTACATGAGCGTGGCACCAGCCCTCCAGCCGAGCGCTTTGTGCTCCTGCCAGTGGTTGGGCGTACCGCCCTGAGCTCTGTGAATTTGGCTGTCTTGCACAAACAGATGCAGGGGCAGATTTGGCTGGGGAAAGGTGAGCTGTGCTTGTAACTGTGCCCCCCAAAGCTCAGGTGTAAATGGGCTGGGTGGCAGCATCCACAGAGGGAGCCCTTCCTGGCCTGATGGCACTACTGTGCCCCTTCCCAAGCCTTCATCTAATCCAGATTTCCACACAGAATCTTTAATCCCCAAATTTTCAAGCCTCTGTATGTTGGACAAGGGGTGTTTCCAGGCAGTGCCTGGCTGTTCCTGGCTTTTTTTTTTGAGCTGCCATCCCAACCTCGGGAGGTCTGAAGCTCTGGTGCTTCCCTGCAGCTCCAGCGTGGCCAAGCACACTGCATCCCCTGTCCTCACGTGCTTTGCCATGGGCTTTGCTTCTACCAGGAAGGTTCATAAATAATAAATAAATTCAGGTCAAGGCGTCGAGCTGTAGCAGCAGGCACCTTGTAACGGGGCAGCTGGGCTTGTAGGAGGTTGTGCAGGGGACTTTGTGGGGCATGGCACACACTCAGTTTGACTCAACCAACTCAGTTAAGGGCACGATACCCTTCTGGCTTGCTGCTTTCTGCTCATATTGCGCTTCCTCTGCCTGCCTTTCAAGTAGCTACAGGCTTTTGGGACCAGCTGGGAAGCAAAAGCACTGTGAGAAATGACCGAAAGTCGTTTGGGCAACAGAATCTGCTATGGAAACTTACATCAAAGGGGCAGGTGTGGCTCCAGGCCCCTCCTTGAGCCAACTGCAGAGTCATTAATGGATGGATGGATGCTTGCAGAATCCGTGCAATTAGCATTTAAAGCCCAGACTGCGTAAATGGATGAAAAATACCTAATTATAGATGCACTGAGCCAGTTCTAAGTATTGCTCACTTCTCGGTCTAGCGCAAGCCGAGTTAAGCCGGTGGCGTCTTGCGTAGGCAAAGCCGTGTGAATTGTTGGAGGGAGCAGCAAACGGGGTGCTGCCGGAGCTGGCTTGCAGATCCTGCCTTCTGTCGAGCTGCCCTGGCTGGGTTTTTCCATACTGGAAACCAGTCATGTTACTGGGTGCTCCCACGAGCTTGCTGCTGAGCTCTGGGAGAGACCCCGGTCTCCAGATCTCCTCTGAAGGATGCTTTTGTGTCTTGCAGGTATAGCTGGGAGCGTGGCCACCTTGCTACACGATGCAGTGATGAATCCAGCTGAAGGTAAGGCCCTTGCTGCACCCTGTTAGCCCAGCAAGGCGCTGGGGATGCTCTGCGCCAGCTCAGCACCGTGAGCCCTTTGCTTTGGTGATGCTGCTCCTTTTCTGAATGAGATCAGAAGGGCCAGCACCAAGGGAGAAATTCTGCCCAGCACTGCTTGGCTCTTTTCGCTTATTTTCTGGGGGTTTGTGCAGTGTCTGCATGACATTTTGTGGCCCTGCAAGAAAACTGGTGTCACCCTTATGGTGTCACCCTTGTGCCTGCTCCAGCTCGGTCTGTAGAGCAGAGGCGGTCAGTGCCAGCAGGAGCTTGAGTCACGATGCCCTCACGGCTCTGCCAGTAAATCTTTGCTAAAGTGGTTGTGGTTTTTCTGAAGCTCTGGACTACCAAAACAAAGCTGAGCTCGGTCAGGTTGTCAGACAGGTAGAGCAGCCGGTAGGACCAGTGCATGGCCTTTCTGGTGGGAGAAATCTGATGCAGGAGGGCTACCTGTAAAATGCACCTAAAATGGAGACAACGAGCTGGACTGCTATCTGGTGTTAACATAGCTTCTGAGCTGGACCAAAGGCAAGTTTTATAGGAAAAAAAAAGCTGTAATATTAAAAAATCCCTTTAATCAGGATAAATAACTTGTTGCTTCAGTCAGCTGAAGTTGTTCCACCTGGGCGTGTTGGGCTATAGGTGAGGTCCCTGCCACTCCAGGGTGACATCCAGTTATTAAACCACCTTGGTGGCTTGGTGTGCATGACGGTTCCATGCACGAGCTCTGCATCCCCCCCCAGCTGTACCTGGGGGTCCTCATGTATCTGTCCTAATCACTTTCTAGCTTGATTTAATGATGCTCGAGGGGTGCCTTGACCCATGGAATTGGAGAGGTGTCAATCCAGGGCTGGGCTGACCGCTTCCCCTGTTGGGTTTCTTTAGGGATAGCAGGGGAAGTGGAGGATTTATGGATTTCTTTTGGGTAGAAGCATGTAGGTGGGGAGTCTCTTGCTGCGGAAATGCCTGTTCTGTGTCACAGCCCTTCAAACTTGGAGGTCAAACTTGGAAGGAGAGGTTGGGTCTGCATGGCTGGGGCACGGAGCAGGGACCAGGCTGGGTGTTGCAATATCCAAGCAGCGTGTTCCTCGGCTAATAAACCTTTATCTCCTTCCCTCCATCCTGCCTGGTGCTGCCTGTCGTTCCTCCCCCCGTGGTGGCCGTCCCGGAGCAGTGGTGAAGCAGCGGATGCAGATGTTCAACTCCCCCTACAAGTCTGTCCTGCAGTGCGTGAGGACAGTGCGGCGCACCGAGGGCTTGGGCGCCTTCTACCGCAGCTACACCACGCAGCTCACCATGAATGTCCCCTTCCAGGCCATTCACTTCATCACCTACGAGTTCATGCAGGAGCAGGTGAACCCCCGCAGGGAGTACAACCCCCTGTCCCATGTCTTCGCCGGCGGCGTCGCGGGGGCCGTGGCCGCCGCCGCCACCACCCCTCTGGACGTCTGCAAGACCTTGCTCAACACTCAAGAAAACATGGCCCTGAGCTCGCTGAACATCAGCGGGCACCTCTCGGGCATGGTGAACGCCTTCAGGACTGTCTACCAGCTGGGGGGCGTCGCGGGGTATTTCCGAGGGGTGCAGGCGCGCGTCATCTACCAGATCCCTTCGACGGCCATCGCCTGGTCCGTGTATGAGTTCTTCAAGTACTTCCTCACGAAGCACAAGCTGGAGAAAAGGACATCCTTTTGAAGGAAGGACACCGAGGGAATTCAAGCCTCGGTGTCCCCTCCGTGTGTGTGAGCCACCAGCGCCGGGTCCCTGCTGAAAAACGGGCCGGGGTCCTGGTGGGGGCACAGCTGATGTCTGCTTTCCCCCCTCCCTGGGGGGAAGGTGGGCTTAAAATGCTCCTCAGCCACCCGTTCCCCTCGTCGCTTAAAGGATGAAATAGTTTATAAAGACTTATAATAATAATATATATTTAATAACTTTATTTTGGAGAAGCAAAATCGTTAACTGGTATTTTTTTCTCTGGATAAGTTTGAAGATGTAGTTTACTCCTCACCATAAGCCTAGGTTATGAAACCTAGGCTGTTTTTTTACGGTGAAGAAGCAAAATATCCTCTGGTAGAACTTTTTATATAAATATAAAATAGATGGATAATGTTTATCCTTTATTTTTCTATGTAGGCATTTGGTTTGTTTTTTTAAATATTATTACAGCTAGATGCTGAGCTGTTTAAAAAGGGCTACATTCTTCCATCATGTGCAAGGAAGACACAAAAGCATTTATTTTTATAGCCAGATTGGCTTTAATTATACAGCATTTAGCCCCCAGACAGTGGCCTGGATTCTCCTGTGGGTGTCGAGGGACTTGGTAACCCCTTGGGACTTGCTGGGGCCCTTGGGGAGAAGGAATGGGGACACCACGTTGGGAAACAGTAGGATGCCAGCAGGGGCACCCCAAAATGCTTGGTCACTTTGCAGAGGAGGGGATATATTTTTTTTACAAGGAGACTCTTAAAAATGTCGATTTTAAAAGAATAGTATTTTTTTCAAACACTTTTTTTTAAAGGTACATTTTTATGGTGTGTGATAGCTGGAACAGGCTTCGTCCTCCCTTAATTTATTTGTACTTCTCTTTCACTAAGGCCCCGATCCTGCTTCCAGGAGCATCCGTGCGCATCCTGAGAGCTGCTGGGCTTGGAGCAGGGTGCGTGGAGCTTCTGGTCACATCCTGGCAGCACCAAACCAGCAGCCAGCACCGAAAACCTTGGGAAAGTCCAAATTGCAGACCTGGAGCCGCCTCTCAGTCTGCGTTTGACAATAAATTGCTGTTCATCTCTGTTCGGGGGGGGGGTAAAAACCACAACCTGGAGAGGTTCCTCGTGCCGTGGGTTTGGTTTTGCTGCTGCAAAAGCTGAGATTCGTGGCGTTTGGCAATGTTGTGCCTGCTCTGAAGGGTGTCAGCCTTATTGCTCCTGCTGGGAACGGCTCTTCCCGACGCATTCTTCGTGTTTGCCTTTGTAGAAATGCTGATTTTTTGGGAGCGCAGCCTTTGTGCTGGGGATGGAGAGCCCCAAAGTGCCCTTCCCTGGTTTGAGGGGATCGGGTTTGCCCCACAGATGGCACCAGGTAGTTCTGCAAACTTGGTGTGATGTCCTGGGGAGTGGGTTTTGGGTGTCTGAACCACTTACGTGGGCATCAGTAACCGATGACAAAATTGAGGGATTTTTAGGGATTTGAGGACTCTGATGGGCAAATCTCGCACCCAGATATTTCAGGCTGGTCCCATCCCACTGCTGTGCTGGTGGCAGCTTTTGCTGTGCCCCAGATGAGGCTTCAGCTTGTTTTTTGGCACAGGAAGGGCCTGAGGAAGGGCTGCAATGTGACTAGCACACGTCACTGGGGATGTCCCACAAGCCAGGCATGCTGTATGGGATGACACTAAGCAGAGCTAAAAGCCTCTTGCTCCGTTATTTGGAGAAGCCGAATCGCAGAGCGCCTCTGGGCGGTGCTGCTTGTGCCTTGTGTAAATTAACCTTGTGCCAATGACAGGATGAGGCTCTCCATGCCTTTTTGTCTCTGAAACCGAACGAATCACTGTGTCCAACGCACACTTTGTCTTAAAGTGCAAAACGTTTACCCTCGAGGCCGCTGGAGGAAGCCCTCAGCCCCTGCTGCCCACCAGGGTCCTAGAGGTTGGAGATCCTCGAGCTTGCTGCTAGGCTTGGGCATCTTTTTTTCCTTTCTCTTTAGAAGCTAGAGAGTCACTAAGAGGAACCAGAACTGCACAAAAAAAAAAAATCCATCGGAGATGGGCGTGAACACTTAGAAGAAAATTTTGGGTCACTTTAATGCTGAGAGGCAAAGTGTAGCATAAAGGGGAGGGCGGCAGCTTTTCAGTGCAGCTTCCCTAGGAGTCAAACTTGGCCGTGCATCCTCCTCTTCCTCTGCTCGCTGGGATTTCGTAGTCCTAATTTTTTTTTTTTTGGTGGCTGCTCCTGGAGGCACTGGTGTCCCCGGGGGCTCGGTGGGCAGGGTCAGCCCTGGCTGTGCAGCCGAGCATCCTGCTCAGAGGGGGATGTTGCTTCCAATTTCGGCTGCTTTTCGGGAAAATGAGTGTCTGGTTCCCTCTGGAGCATTGAGCACACAAGGCATCGAGCACAAGCAACCAGATTTTCTTGGGAACTTGCGCTGCCTTGAGCTCAGAGTGGGTGAGGAGCACTTCTATGTTTATTGAGCTCTTTATTGATTACCCTGGGTACTCAATAAAACCAGGCTTCCCATTCGTCAGCTGGAAATGAGAAGGGGTGTGCCCAGTTGGTCTAAAAATTGCAAAAATCTGTTCAATAAATGTTCGTTTCCTGCTGTGCTTGATGCTGGATCCCCAGCTCAAAGCCCCTTCACCAAAGCCATTGCTCCTCCTCTCTTCCTGTGTTCAGTTTGGAAGTTTTGCTGCGAGTCTGAAGTTATTTTAACCTGGTATGTGAAACATGTACTGCTGCTTTGTCTGCAACGAACGCACATGTATTTAAGGGGGAGGATGAGTAACTTTGTCCGCAGTTCTTTATTTTATTTTTTTTGCCCGCTTTGGAGTTCAGCGTGTTCTCTTAAATGCGTATTTAACAATGCAGGAGTTCAGTTGTGAGATGCTGCTACAGTTGTATCACTGGAGCTCAAGGAAATAAAAAAATATCTCTGATTTTTGGCCTTTTGGGCTCAATGCGTGTGGCTGTTTTTGGCTGTGGGTGCTGGGGCTGGGTCACGGGGCTGAGCAGGAGCCCTGCAGCCGGTGCCTGGAGGGTTGGTGCCTTCTAGTGGTGTCCAGGGGAGTAAAGCTCAAGGAAGAAAACCCTGGGAAGGGTTTTACAGACATATCACGGGCTGGTGCTCCTCTAGGAGCTGCTGCAGAGCATTTGGGAATGTCCTTCTGCTTGCAGAGCAAACCTGCAAAGTCTGGCTTGCGAAGCAGCCTGGCCTGTCTTGGATGGAGTTTTCTTCCCACCCGCAAGAAAATGGATGGGGAGGAGCTGGTTGTGTGCTACGGGGTCAAAGAAGCATCCATTTTGGGGTGAGCGCGTGATTTAGAGGGCTCCACGGGCTTTGGGCTCCCTGCTGTACAGCCCCAGCATGCAAAATGCCTTAAAACCATATTTCAGAAAGCCATATTTCAGTTTACCAAGTCTTCTGCATCTCTAATTCCAGAATAAGAGCTGAAAACTCCCTGGTGTAAATCTCCAGCCTTAAAAACTGGAGCTGTAGCTGGAAAATTGTTTTTGGGAGCAGCCTTGCACAATTTTGATGAGGGAATGGAGCAAAAACTAGTTTCCTTTCAGTTTCGTTTCAGAAATGCCAGGTTTGAAATCGAGGCCATTTCAGGTACACAGCTTGCAATGACGGGAAGTGATTTCAGCAAGATCCCAATGCAGGGATCAGGAGAAGCTTCTGAAACCCTAAAGATTAACTCTTGTCGTGCCTACATCTCTCCGAAAGACGCTGCTCATCCCTGACATGCTGCTGTAAAAAACAAAAAACACAGTAAGTCTGATGTCTTCAGGGGTGCTGGAGAAAAAAAGGGGGGGTCCTGGACGTGCTAGCATGTGCTGGTTCCTGCTCAGTGGATGGACAGAGATCCACCCCAAAAAGCTTTGCTTTTCTCTGCTATTCTGCACTTCCTCTTTTTTCTTTTTTTTTTTCTAATCTTCAGTGCCAATAAGATGCCATCGGTATCCTGGGGTGGAGGCCAGGCCGATGTGCTTACGAGACAAGATCAAGAGATAAAGCGTTGTTTATGCCCAGCAAAATGTTTTGGGCTGGTTTATGTTTCTATTTGCGTTGTGAGGTAAATATTTAATCCTCCTGGAGCAAACGTGTCTGCAGTCCTGAAAGGTGGGGTTTTTGCTTGGAGGAGATGGGGATGGTTTCTCTGCGGGACAAGGCGGGGAGGAGATGCGCGGGGGTCTCTTCTGAGTTAAATCCATTTTTTGGATATTTCTGGGCGTTGAGAAAAAGGAGGATACTGCTCTTTAGGAAGGTTTGGGGGAGGCTGTGGAGTTGGGAAAGGGCTGAGCCCAAGTTTGCTCTGGCAGGCACAAGAAGGGGCTGCCATGGGGAGCAGGGGATGGATTTTTAATGTCCATGGTTATCTGATTTCACAAAATTTTCCCCCAGACATGAAGGCAGGGGAAGCCATATGTGCTGCATCAACTATAGCTGGGTCACAAACGTGTCTTTAGCTGAAAAACACTCAAACAGGCAGCTGAAAGGCCTGATGGGCCATTCGCAAGACAAAACTTTCATTTTTCCCTTAAAAACTTGCACGTTCCAGAGAGGATTTGTTTTTCTAATTGACACTAATGGTTTCTTTGGAACCAGTACAGCTTATCGTGTAAATATCTTTCGAGGGTATTTCTTAAATGTGTCTTATTTATCCGGTAGACTGTAGAAACTCTTTAAACGTGCAGGATTTCCTGCAGCAAAGAAGTGTAGGGCAGCAGGTGTCTGCTTTGCTCCGTACTTTCGTTATATGGGAATCTTGGGTGGGTACCAATAAATATATTAATAATTATAATAATTTAATAAATAAATAAATCCAATTTAATAAATACATTTAATTTAATAAATAAATACCGTGCAGTCTGTGTCTCATAAAATCCCTAACTGATGTTCTCCCTGGGGGGTCTGTAGGTATGTCAAAAAAGCAGAAAATGGGAAAAATAAGAAATAACTGGTGTGGAATATTGAATGATGGTGATGTCCTCATTCCACTGCTATCGGGCTCGAGGGCTATGTGCCCCGTGGTGCTGCCCCCTGTGCTGCCAAATCCCCAGAGTTTGGGGTTCTTATTTAAGTCACTTCATTAATCCAGGATCTAGGCTGTGTTTGTTCACCGCGTGCGATTATCATCTAGTTTGCCTGATTCTTTGTTTCTCATCAAATATTGTTTCTGCTCTAAAGGGTAATGAACATAAAGGCAAATATCTCACCTTTTCCCTCTTGAAATTTCATTAAGCTGCGTGTTTACCTTGGATGACAAGATACAGCGCACGGAGTGAAAGGTTTTCCGGCCACACCTTCACCTTCTATCTTATTCTGTCCACAAAGGGAATAAAAACATTTGTATTTATCCATGAGATTAAACTCCTTTCAAAGCCAGGGGATCCGTTTGGAGAGCAGGTAAGTGTTTTCCGCCGGGCTCAGCAGGCGTAAAGCTGTTGAGCATTGCTGTGCGGGCACCCGTGGAGGAGAGGAATTAACTCCAGACCTGAATATTGAAAAATTTGGGCCAGCAAAATCTATTTTTTATTGCCTGGAAAAAACTAAACTCTCCGAAAGATGTTGGTTTGCAATAACCAACATGGCCTCTATGTGACCACTGGGTAAATGGATTCTCCAAGCACAGTAATTGCCTTATTTTTTTATTTTTATTTTTTATGGGATTTACTCAAAAAATAAGTCCCTATGGGATTTCCAGCAAGCAGAAGTGTGCAGCCATCAGCGCCTGCAGGGCTGCTCGGCGGAGATGAGCATCTTCTGTAGACAAATACTGCAGCAATTCCTCCTTTCGCCCACGCAAATATTGGGCGTAGAGGTTTGGTGTGCCCTCGGCACCCAGCGAAAAGCTGCTCGGCAGGGAGGGATGAAACACGGTTCGTTTGCTGAGTAATGCCAGAGGTGGCTGGGGTCTGATCCCAAAATCCAGGTGGCGAGTGCGTAGGTGTGGGTGTCACGAATAAATCAAGTTCCTTCGCCCTTCTTCTGAAGCTTACGAGCTCCAGACCCTGGATTAAATGACGCCAGGTGCTTCATTTGCTGGACCATGCCTCGGGTTGAGATGGATCTTGCAGAGGTGCAGTGAAGGCTCCCTGTCTCTTGCTCCAGGATCTTGCCCTAAAATTCTCATTTTGCCTATTAATTAGTATGTAAAACCTTCAGTTTCCCCTTTGCTTGTCCTGATGGGGATGAGGCCGTGGGTTTAGGCTGCAGCTCTGGCTCTGGGAAGTGGTGACTTTCACCAGCTGCTCATTTAATTAAGCTCAGTGGGTGGCTGGCTGTTGGATTGAGTTGGGAAATAACCTGAATCATGGTGAATCTGGCACTTTTGTATGTCTGCATCATCAGTTTCATCATTTTTATTATACATAAGAATACTCAGCACCAAACCATCAAGAGACTGATCTGCCACCAGAGTCTAGGAACAGGATTAATATTACCTGGCTGGTATATAGGGAGCCCACGCTCTGCTTGCCTCTGACCCAGTGGGGGAAAAACACATCGGAGAAGAAAATCTGGCATTTGCCCCGCGCCAGGCACCGCAGCCGTTGGGGCAGTGTTTGCAAAGCTTTCGGACGTCCTTCCGCAGGGGAAGTTGGGCTGGGTGTACCCGAGAGCTGTTCTGCCCTGTGTAAACCCCACAAATCTCTGACCCAGCACCCGGGCGCTGCCGTCCCCCCCATGAGAACGTGGCTGCATGTGAATAATTGCTTCGCCGGAGCTCGGCCGGCACGTTTTCCTGGTTAGCCCAGCCATTTATTCTCAGGGGAGCGGCGAGGAGCCCTGGCTGCCCCCACCCAAGCTCTGTTTGCAGAGGGATTGCCCTAATCCCTCTGCTTTCCGCCGCGGCGCGAGGAGGACCCCTTTTGTGTTCACCTGCCCATGGAAAAGTACCGCGGGAACCCTTTCCCTGCTTTTATCCGTGGGCTCTGCTCATCCCTGGGGGGTTGTACAGCCTCGAGCAACAGGACGCTGAAAAAAAAATAAAATAAAACTGGCTTTTTTGCAAGTCTGGTCGCTGCAAAAGGCTCTGAATGCCAGGAATTGCTGGGGAGCCTGTGCGTGGTTGATAGTTCTTGGAAACCTAAATCACTGCTGGAAAGAGAGAAAGTGGGGGAAGAACTGGGCAAAAGCAGCCGCTGCAGTGGTGTGAGCATCCTCCCCCAGCTCCTTATCGCCCCTCCTTGTTACTAGAACGGAGCAGAGAACACGAGGGCTTTGCACCAGTTTTTTTGCTATTGTTGGTAGCGCGATATCGTGCACCACTTGTGAGCAGAAGGAGCCTTTTGTTTTTTTTGCAAGGACGCTGAGCTGCAGGCAAGTAAGTGTCCGGATGCCCCCGAGGGTCTTTGGGTATTGCTGAGGTTTGGGATCCACGATGGGGCCATAGTGAAGTGACCACAGGTGATACACCTGGTGTCCTCTTTTGGGACTTGCCATTTTTGGGGATAAAGCAACAAACCTAGAGCTCTGGGAAGCAGCTACATGGCTATGAAATCCTTTCTCCTTCCACATTTCTTCCAAAACCAGAGCTTCCCGACACAAGCCCAGCCCTTTTACTCTTCGTTCTCAGCTCCTTTTCCTGTACAAATACTTCTCTCCTGACTTTCTCTTCTGGAAGCAGGCTGCCATAAATTACCGCAGGCAGATGTCTTCAGGAGTGCTTCCACTCCTGTTTGCTTGGATTGCTCTCTGCCTTCAGCTGTTCTTAATAAAGGGTGCCCAGCCCATAATAAAAGAAAGAGCAGGAATGTGCCTTGGAGTTTAGTGAAAGGCAACAAAGGAATTTCCCATGGGAATGCCACACAAGCCAATCTGTAAAGCTGCGTTTCACCACATCTCCAAAGGGCATTTAAAAAATATATATTTTCTTTTTTTTTTTCCCCTTTTCATTTTCCCTCCCCTTTGGTTCTTTATTGCAGTGAAAATCTCCTCCTCTACACCCATCGCTTATCCAGGTCCCCCCGAGACGCGTGACCCACGTGGCAGCATCCCTCTGGGCGGGCTGAAATCTCATCCCTTTGGCCAAAATGCTCCCGCTGCAGATATTAACGGTTCTTATTTTCCCAGGGCAGCCAGTCCAAGCAGACGGTGAAGCCAGCTGGACCAGAGCATCCCTGGGTTTTGGCGGTGGCAATCTCATGGCCCGGAGCAGCTGCCTCGGGGCAGCACTTAGCAATGGGCTGCGGGACTCCCTGCTGCAGGACACCCTTGCTGCAGAGGCTCGAGCTGGATTAGAGAGAGCTTAAGTGTTTCTGTGGACAGCGAGAGCATCCAGAATAAGAATAGTAAATATTGAAAATCCTCGAGGGTTTTGAAGAGCTCTAAATCCTTGTGCTTTGTGGCTTTGCTTGCCTCGCTCCTTGGGAAGCATCTGCACTCCCCAAAAGCCATCGCGGTGCTCGCTGCTGAGAGCATTTCGGCACCTCCCTCCAAAGCACCTTCCTGACACCTGGGCACCAAAACTGGGGGAAACGCTGGTCGTACACAGCCTGGCACTTCGGGTGTCCTTGCACGGCGCATCTCCTCCTTAGCTCCCTGCAGCTAACTCGTTCCCACTGCTCTGGTTTCCAAATGTTGCGTAGGTCAAGCCAAAGATTTTCCTTGGCCCCATTCCCACGCCTTCTCGCCAAGAGTGTGGTTTATTGCATGCAAATGTTAGTCAACAGTTACATTATCCAAAGGCAGCCCTATTTTTCTATCTCTCTTTTTTTTTAAGCCTTAAATAAATGATTTGGCACAAACAAGTGTAAATGTTATGTCAGCATTAGACAGCGTTTAATCTTGATGGATATGTTAGTGGCGGAGCGTGACACCAATCGGCAGACGTTAAATGATGCTTTCTGTTTCTGGTTGCGCATAAACAGGAATTCTGCTTCGTTAAGTCTGATTAAAACTCTGTGTCTCCACAGTTTGGGTGGGATTTTTCTTTTCTGTGTTAATTGAGGGGCTATTTATCACCGGGGAAGCCTGCCATCTCGTTCCCCTTGTGGTGAGTGCTTCACACTCTTGGATTATTCGGTTATCAAAATGTTACAGCCCTTTTTTTGTGTGCTGCTTTGTGCTTGAAAAAAAAAAAAAAAAGGAGAAAAACCAACAGCAAGCCTCTGTAAAGAAAGCACCAGGGGACTGCAGAGGATAAGGGCAGAGGCAGCAAGGGAAAAAGCTGTTGGCAGGGTTTGGGCAGGGAGAAGAGCTGACATCCAGGCCTGGGACTGCAGGTTGTCCCCGCGTGGTGACAAGTGGTCCTGAGGGGGAACGTGCATGCCAGCAGCTCCCCAGCATCACTGTTGGGTTTTGGGGTCCTGCTAAGCCAAACGCTGCCTGTTTGCACCCAAGGGATTGAAGGCAGGGCCAGAAATCAAAGCTGGGACCGGCGCTTTGGGCAGTGTTTGTAGGGGATTGTGCTTAAATTGTGGGATTGCAGGTAATTTGGGATGATAAAGAAAGTGCTTTTGCTGTATAAACTCTTCCTTTGGGGAAACGTTCACCTGCTTTGTGCTTATCGGATTTAAGACATAAGGCAGTAAATGAGATTAGGGGATGCTCGGTGATAGTATCTGGCTGGGCAAGTGATGGAGCAGGGTTTGGTGCTGAAGACCTAGAAATAGGGGTGAGCAGGGATTTGCTAGTGGTGATTTTGGTGCAAGTGGCATTTTTGTGAGGTGGGACAGTCGGGGTGATTTCATGGCAGAAATAGGGATTAGAGGAAAATCCAAACCCAGAGCAAGGAACTGACAGAGGCAGCTTGTTCCTAATAAAGATTCTGTGCTCTTTATTCCAAAGGACAATGCACATCGGATAAAATAGTATCAAAAAATATGTACAAAAATAGCAACTATTTGCACTGGTCTTTATATCAGCAAAGTTAAGTATGAGCAGGTGGCTGCTGCAGCAACAAATGGATGCTTTACTGGTCATAAACCACGAATGGAAAAAAACAAAGTAGCTACAAACATTTTCCCAAAGAACTGTCCAACAAGTCGAGTTTCTCTTCGATTTTCCCAGCTGTGAAGAAAAATGGGCCCAGTTTGGTCCTTCCCAGCAAAACAGGATCCCCGTCCTGTTCTGGGTGCGGTGTCAGCCCCATCCTTTTCCCTCTCTGGGTGCAAATCAGCTCAGGGGTGGCCGCAGATTTTCTCCCGGTGCATTTAGTGCAAACATCACGTCTCCACGTTGCTTTCAGCAGCATCCCAAGGGTGGATTTGGGCAGGATGTCCTCCCCCGGCTCTCAGATGCCAGGAGCTTGGGGGGCTTGGTTTCGAGGTCATAAGGGCTCTTTTGTTCCCAGAAATGGGTGAGCAAAGTGGATAAGCAGCAGGGCTGAGCTGGGCACATTGCAACAGAGCCAGGGGATTTTGAAAAACAGCCTCTGAGAGCAGGAGCTGGGAGAAAACCTTATCTCAAGATATTAGGAGTTACTTTTGGATAATTAAGAAAGCGAGCGGTTGTCCTTCAGTCGGGGCCAACAGCTTTTATGGCACTAGCAACTGAATATCCACCGCAAAGGGCTCATTTTGCACATTCTCCTCTCCCTGCCTCATCCCCCTGCCCCTGAGCAGCTTCATCTCTTGCCATGTCCATGCATGAGCTTTGCAAGCTCTGGATCCCTCGGCACAGCAAAAGATCGATCTGAATAAACTTATTAAAGGGGATGGAGCTCAGCAGTTTCTTACCCTTATCTAATTTTCTGTATTCCCCTGCTGCAGGAGGGATTGGACCACTGTGATTTTTAATTCTCTTTTGTCAAGAACAGGCACCCAAACAACACAATTATGGAAAAAAAAAACAAAAACACACACAAAAAAACCACCACTGCCACTCTGCAAGAAAGGCGTTACCATCCTCCTGCTGCCTTGGCACTGGCAAGTGCTGGGCTCTGTTGTTTTTTCTAAGAAAAGTTGAACTCTTTGAGCGGTTGCTATTTTAAATAGCTTATATGTTAGTGTTCAAACAGCAGCAAGACCCGGATATGCAAAACTCATCTGTCATTGCACTATTGTCTGCGTTCCTGGCGCAGCTTCCCATGGCTGCTAAGGCACCGGTGGCATTGGGTGGCCCCAGCAGCAGATCTGTGGCCATCAGGCACTTCAGGTTTTGGTTGCTTGCAGCAGAAAGGGACTTGATTCTCCCCAAAAACCCCACGCATTACCGCGAGTGGTGCTGCCTGACGGCACATGGAAGTCTTAGAAAAAAATACAGCTGTGAGGTCCATGAGAAATGGTGGTGTCAGTGGCAGAAATGCAATATATATATATATATTTTTTGCTTTTTTTTTTAAAGCTAATAAATGAAAATCAAGCAATGGCAGCAGATGGGGCCCATGCAGCTGAGCTGAGGCCATCTCGGTGCAGCGTGGGGGCAGCTGCTGGCTCTTTGCCCCGTCAACGTGTGTGAGCATGGAGGGATGCACGGGGACAATTTCTTGCTGCGGGGACAGAGCAGCTCTTGCTTTTTGCCCCCCAAAAAGCAGACAATATTTTATGGCTGCAGATTGACCCCTTTCAAAAGCTTTGGGGATTATTATTATTATTTTTTTTTTGGCTTTTTGTTTGGCTAAAAAACAATAGAAACGAGAGAGGTTTGGGCTGCAACTAGAGGATGCCGAGCAGCACCGCGGACAGGCTCGGGATTCTCCCTCTCCTACTCACCATCAGCAATAAGAACGATTCACGGGGTGGGGAAAAATAAAACATCTGAAGATGAAAACCTGCCTCCGTGCTCACCACACCACAGGGCTCCAGCCCTGCAGGTAGTAGAGGCAGGGCAGGTAGCGGGCACCTGCGTGCAGCGCCAGCAGCGGGGCCGCGGGCGGCTCGGCCGCTTTGCGCCCGGGCACGAGTCCGCCGAGACCGGATCCCCCCAGCCTCCTCTTGGTCTTGTACCTCCGGTTCTGGAACCAGATCTTCACCTGGGTCTCGGTGAGCTGCAGGTTTTGGGCCAGGTGGGCTCGCTCCGGGGCCGACAGGTATTTCTGGTGGCTGAATTTCCGCTCCAGTTCCAGGACCTGGCTGTGGGTGAATGCCGCCCGCGAGCGTTTCGCCGGCCGGGGGGAGGCTCGTGGGGCGCAGGGCAGAGATTTTTTTGGGGGGAAGCAGTTGCACAGGGGGGTCTCCGCCGTGGCATCTGCAGGAGGAAAGGGCTGAGAGTTACCTGCTGGGAATTTGCCCAAATCGCTTGCTTCCTTGCTTATTAATTACCCCAAATCACTTCTTTCCTTGCTTTATTTTTATTTTTATTTTTATTTTTATTTTTATTTTTATTTTTATTTATTTTTATTTTTATTGATTTTCTATCCTTTTCTATAGACTAAAATATTCACATTACCCTGGAGATCTCTCTCCCTAATGGAGCGAACTCCCCACTTTATTGAATTAAAGTCACAGAAGGGAGTTGTTTTCTCCCAAATACCACCCTCTCTTAATTCATATACACAAATATCCAAGGAAAAACAAACCCAGAAAGGGACAATTTTCACTGCTGGTGAAGCTCTGCCTAAAAGCTCGAGGTACTGTGGTTACGTGCATTATGGCACTGGGATTTTTATGGCATTGGGCACTTTTTGGAAACCTCCCCTTTCCCATGAAAGGGAAAAGAAGTTTCCATCCTCAAGCTAACCAGTCACCTCCTTTGCTCAGCTTTTGCTTCTTTTTAACTAAAACCCCACAGCCTGAAGGCTCTCTGTGGGCAACGAACCAGATCAGAAGACAAGCTGCAACCTTCCCCTCCCTGGGAAGCATCACCTGTAGCTGTGAAAGCTTCCCAAGTCCATTTATTTAGGCACTTAGTTCCTTTCTCCGTGTATTACCCAGCTTGCGGTGGAAACAGGCCATTTTTTTTTCCCCTTTAGTCATTTCTTAGTATATTTTCTTAAGAAGCGAACATAATGCTCGAGATGGAAACAATGGGCTTGACTCCCAGCTTGTGTAAATCATCCTAGCCCTGCCGAAATCCCTGGAGCTGTGCTGATTTACACTAGCTGCGTTCTGGGAGATTTGCTATGGCTTTTAATGATTTTTCTTAATAACCGGCTGGGTGGATGTTTCAGAACTTGCTTTATGTCGGAGTTTGTTTTAATAGAATCAACACGTAAAGCCAAAATTCCCCTGGCAAGGTCTCTTTTAGAAAGCAAGAGCCAGGCACTAGGGAGTTCACGGTTGTTTTTTGGACGCCGCAGCCCAGCCTGGCTCGTGCAAGGCGCTGCAGGATGGGAGGGCAGAGCTTCTGCTCCTGCTGCACGGGAGGCACTGGTCAAAGCCACGTTGCTTCTGAGTGCCATTTTTTGCTCCGCTGCTTCTGCAAATTTAGTGGTTGCATGCCAGAAGGAGGTGTTGGCAGTGCTGTTTCTAGAGGAGCGGGACGGGTATTATTAAAGCACGCGATGTGCGATGCTGCAGGCAGGAGCAGAGCACTGCAACCGGTGCTGAGCACATGGGAAAGCAAACAGAGAGTGCAGCGGCAGCAGCAGCACCGTGCTGACAGCTGCACCAAGGACCAGGCTATCACAGAAATGGGCTTTCTATTAAACAGAGTTACAGGTAGCTCCAGTCCTTGGACTTACTTGAAGCACCTGGCGAAAGCTTTGCAAGCAGCTGCTGCTTCTCTTGCACTTCTGGCATTTAAAGCCCATTTTTTTGGCTCCAAAACAGCCGGGTTGGGATCTAGCCCCTCGGCTGACCCAAGGGTGGGCATCCTGGAGCCATTCCCAGCCCCGGAGCTCAGCGGGATCTTCCCATCCCCTTACCTGCGTCCGCATCGTGGGGCTGGGCTGGGGAGGCTCCTGGTGCATGAGGGCTCCTGGGGGGGTCCCCTGGGGCAGCCCCCTGCTCCCCATCCTCCGGGCTGCCAAAACCTCTTCTCTCACTCTGCTCTGCCCGTGTTCTCTGCTCAGCCCTGTCCCAGAGGATGTCCTGAATGAGGAAGGACGTCCGGGGTCTGGACGAGGTGGGCACGGTCTTCTGGGGGCTGCCAGGGGCTTTCTGCCCCCCGAGGGGCAGCACCCCAGCACTCATCTCCTTCTCCTCTCGCTGCCCACAGGCTCGCCGCCTTCCCACCCTCCTGGCTCTGCATTTATCCGGCCGGCGGCCAAGCCTCCGGGGCCTGATTGGAGATCAGGCAGGAGTCTACGCCCTTCGGTGGTGTCTTGGCTCCCGCAGGGCTTTTTGCTGCTCCCTCTTCTTGTGCAGAGCCTCTCCCCGGGGTGCCCTTCCCCACCGATCTGCCAAACCTTCCCCCCGTGCCAGAAGGTCACCCCATGGCCTTTCTCCTAGAAATGATAAGAGAAAGATGCCCAAGTGAGTTCATCCTTTATGGGATCGAAACAATCCCAGTTTGGGGTTTTGGGGTGAGGAGGGGAAACACTGGCACAGCCTTGGTTGGGTGCTGTGGGCGAACAGAGCCCAGCAGAGCATCTCCTGCATCCTCCCCACCACCCCAGCAGGACGACGCTCTGCTTGCTCCAGCTTCTGGGCGTGATTTTTGTCCAGGGCCATCCCTAGAGCTCTGGGGAGGAATGTTGTTTTCGGGGAAAAAAAGTGGAAAAAGCTTTTCTTCTCCATATTTTGAGAGTTTTCTTCAAAACATTTCGCTTCGGTGAGCTTTCAGGTTGTTGGGAAAATGGCAAAGACATTTTCTTCAGCTTCACAAAGCTGCTCTAAGAAGGGCTGGGAGATGGAGAGGTAACAGACAGGGAGAGCGGATCCAGCAGTAAATGATTGCACAGAAAGGGGCAGAGGATTCATGTGAAGCCTAAATCTCAGACTAATTCCTCAGCCAGCTGTGGAATGGGACAGCATTTATTTAAGGAATCTCAGTGTCTTCCCGCTTGTCCTGCAAGACCCTGCCTTCAAAGGCACCAGCAAAGAACAAAACCTTGCTGCTTCCAAGAAAAAACTTGGCTGAGCTCCCTAATCACTGATTATTATTATTTTTTTGAGTGCCCCCTTTATTTGCACTTGTTTTTCCAGAGCTTGTGTCTCCAAAAAAGCCTTCCTTAAAAAGGGAAACCATAGATTTCCTGAAATCCCCCAAGGACTTCGCTGGGGCTTTATAGGCAGGTGTTTGGTTACGGCAGCTGTGCGCTCAGAAAACTTCAGCAGCTTCAATATTTCAGCCTCATTATGCTCTTATCAGCCGGGAAAGGCAATTTGGCAAGATTTATGAAGCAATTGGAGCCCAGCAGTGTTACTGCCCCGCAGCAGAGATGTTTCCAGTTGTCCTCATGCCCCCGCCGCAGCGGTGCCGTGCAGGTGGCTGTGTACCAGGAGACACGGAGTGATGCTGATGCCAAAAACAAATAAATAAATAATAATGAAAAAGAAGGAACAGAACAAAATTTTCCCGAACAACAAATTAAAACAAAACAGAACTCAACAAAAACCCGTAACTCAGCGGGTTTGCGAAGAGAATCAGAAAATGCATTTTTTCAGGCATTTGCAACTGTTTCGGGCTCTTGCCCAAATATGTGAACAAAATTTGTGAGCTGCCCAGAAGTTGGGCGGTCTCCTTCCTTCCAGAAAATCCTTTTATTTCAGTCGTACCCATTGCATTTTCCTGCAAAGTCAAACTGGGGCTGTTGCACCTTTGCTTTGCCATGACTCTGACACTCGGTGCTCTCCGTGTGCTCAGCACCTCCGTCTGTCCTGGGCAGCCTCGTTGCACAGATTTCTTTTTCTCGAGCCTCTTTTCCTTTTTATTGCTGGCTACAGAATAAGCTGCAGCTGGTGAGAACTGAGCCATTGGGTCCAAAAGAGGGGTTTTGGGGATGCGTCGTTGCTGGCAAGTAGTATGGGAACCCCCGTCCTTGGCAATTTCTTGCACTGGGCTGAATTTGCCGCTGGTCTCGAGTGAAATTTCGGCTGATTTGAGAGTGTGGCTGAGTTTGGGAGAGATCTGCCTCCTTTTTCAGTGGTTGGTGCAGTGGAGAATTTCTAATTTGGGCAGAAAATAGGAGGGATTTAAAGCAATGGTGTGCACCGCAAGCTCACCCCAGCAGGCAGGAGGCAGAGGGATCCCACAGACACCAGGGTTTTAAATATCTCCTGACCCTGGGCTTTGGGAAGACCCTCTCAATAGATGAAGGGCCATAAATGATGTCTTCAGACCTCGTGAGTCCCATTCTCAAGCTTAAATACATGTAAGGGAGATGTATATGTAAATGTACATAGAGCCCTTCGACCCAGCAAAGCACTCGGTGCCAATGGATCCTGGTTCAGGGCACCTCTAGGTTCAGCACTGACATTTTTTTTCCCTTTGAACCATCTTTTGGATGCTCAGATACAAATTGTGGACAGGAGAAGTTACAGTACTAAAGGAGGAATGGTAGGAGAGGGAAAACCACACACTTTCATGGTTTTTTTTAATAGCAAATAATAATAAAAGAGACAGAAATGAACACCTGTGCTGGTAAGATATTAAGAAATATGACTCAGAAATGGATCCCAAAAGATTAGAGGAACTCAAAGCATTAAATAGAGCATTCATATGGAAAAAAAAAAAAAGAAAAAAAAAAAGTAAAGGCACAGTGATGCAGCCCCTGCTTTCTGGTTGTCCTTAGGAAGAAATCCAGTGCCCACAGCCCTCTGCACTGCATTGCACCGTCTTCCTGGCGGAGCAAATCCCCTGTGGGAGCAGGACGGGACGGACCCCGACACATTTACATTCAAATAAATAAATGCCCTCGGCGATGGGGTCCCCAGGGTGCCCCCATCTCCTTTGCAGAGCCGTGGCTGTGCGGAGGGGCCGGACGCACCGCCTCCCGCTGGCGGTGCTGGCAAAACTCCTCTGGGTGCTCCCGTCCCTTTCCTCGGCCACCCCCAAGCCCTGCTCCCCTCTCACAAGTGCACGGGCTGGCGCTGAGCCGTGTCCGAGCTCACGGTGACAGCACCCCAGCGTAGCCCCCCCCAGAACTCCCAGCATAGGGGCTGCTGCTATAGGCGCCGCAGCAGCTGCTATAGGGGCACAGGCTGCCATAAGGTGCTGGGTAAGGCTGGGACCCCCCAAAACAGGGTTTGCCATCCCTGACCAGCACCGGCACCGCCACCCTGCGCGGCGGCGGCGGGTGGGCTGCCAGCTCCAGGGATTTGTCCTGCCTTTGCCTCTTGCACTTGTAGCGCCGGTTCTGGAACCAGATTTTCACCTGGGTGGAGGTGAGCTTGAGCACGCTGGCCAGGTGCTCCCTTTCGGGAGCCGAGAGGTATTTCTGCTGCTTGAAGCGCCGCTCCAGCTCAAACACCTGAGCCTGGGAGAACAAAACGCGGGGTTTTCGTTGGTGTCGCTGCTTGGGATGGTTGCAAGGGTCGGTTTTCTTCTCGTCTGCCTCCAAGGGGTGGGCGAGCAAACGTTTGCCTGCAGGGAGCAAAAACCCAAAGCAAAGTGAGCCCCCAGCCTGGTTCTGCTGAGAGAGAGAATTAAATTGGGAGTGGGACCCCTTGGGAATGAAACAAAGAAGGGTTATCAGCTGCTAAATTTAATAAGAATTGTTACTGCAATGTTTAATGGAAATTCAAGAACTTCCCTCTTTCTTATTTTTTGGCTGGAATTAGGGGTGTGACTGCTGCATGAATTTTGGATAATGCCTCATTTCTGTCCTTCCGTGGCAGCCCCGTCCTGGAGGGGCACAGGGATGTGAGATGTGCTGCAGGTTTGAGCACCCCAAAACCCAAATCCCTTCCCCACATCCTGCCCCAAAGGGATGGAGGTGACCCCGGGCAGGATTTTCATCCAGCACCCACAACTCGCAGTGCCCTGAATTTAAGCCAAAGGGGTAAAACGAAGAGGATGGGAATGAAGAAGGAAAACCTGTTAGCTCCACAAGACGATGCAAAGTTATTAATAATATTACTATGTTATTATTCGTTTTTTTTTAAATATATTTTTTTTTATTAATATTTTTTTCTGGGGGTCTTGTGCATCGCCCCGCTGCTGGCGGGATGTGCTCGGGTCCCCTGGAAACTGCAGCAGGGGCTCAGGGGATGTAGGGGGGCTGCGGGGCAATGGGGTGCTGCGGGGCTCCCATCCGCCCCCCCCAGCCCCCCAGGATGCTCTCGCCCTCCCCAGCTCCCTGGCTCCGCATCCCAGTGCCTCCCAGTGCTCCAGCTCTGGTCTTACTGGTTTTCCCGTTGTGTTTTTTTTTTTTTTTTTTTTCCCTCTCCGCAGCCGCCGTGCGTTAGGGAAAGGCGAGCAAGGGAAAATTCGCCCGATTTAGGTGGGGGGAACCGGGGGGGGGCCCCGAGGATGCCCTCGCCCCCCCCGCACCCCTCCCCCCTCCAGCCCCCCCCGGTACCTGCAGCCAGCTCCACGCAGCCCGAGAACGGCGACGCCTTGGGACGGCTTCGCGGGGACAATTTAGGGAGCATCGAAACGGGGCTTTGCGCCCCCCCGAAGCGCCCCCACTTGTGCCCTTGGGCAGGATCAGGCCCAGCGCCACCGACCCGGCTGGGCTCCGGGGGGCTCCAGGGGACCGGGGGGGGACAAGGGGGGGGGGGGGGGGGGGCGACACCGGGACCTTCCCGAGCTCTGCTATGGCTTGGGAGAGGTGGGAAACGGGGGGTCTGCAACCCCCGCCCCCCCCCCCCCAGGGGAAGGGGAATGAGCCGGGTCCGTTTCGTTCCCCCCCCCCCCCGCCCCCTCCCGTGCAGCCGGTGCAAGAGCCCCGAAATTAGAAAAAAAATAAAATAAAAAGGGGGATAACGGATGGGAAAAGGAAAGGAAAAAGGGGAAAAGGGGAGAAAAGAAAAGGGAGGAAAAAGGGGTGGGGGGAGAAGGGGAGGGAAAGGGAGGTGAAAAAAAAAAAAAAAAAGACGGGGGGGGGGGGGAAGTAGGAAACCCGGTATCTCTCACCCCCAGCACCGGGAAAATCCGGCTCCTCGGTTTTTGGCCCCGGGGGGGGGGGGGGGGGGGGGACAAAGGGGGGCTCCGGGGGGGTCCCCGCGGCTCCCACTCACCCGGTGGCGGCGGGGGCGGGCGGGGGGGCGCGTCCCCCCCGTCGGGGCTGCTCCCAGCCCCGGCCCCGGGGGCTCCGGGGGCGCTCCGCCGCTCCAGGTCCAGGATGTCCTTAACGGAGAAGGGGGTGGGCAGCATCCTTCCGACGGGGGGGTGATGTGTGAGGGGTGGAGGGGGCCGGGGGGGGGGGGGGGGAGCACAGCAGGATGCCCGCAAAGGGGCTGTGCGCTCCGGGACCCTCTCCCCGGCTTTTGCCCTCCCGTTGTGGCAGCACCAGGTAGGGAGAGGGGGGGGGGGGGGGGTCCCGGGGCTGGTTGGGTGCGGGGGGGACAGGGGAGGGCGGGTCGCTGCCCCTCGGGGGGGGGCGGGATGTTCTGCCCCCCCCCCCGCAGCCCCCTTTCACCCAGCCGAGCCCCCCGACGGCTGGGTGGGGAGGAAGGAGCCAGACCCCTTCACCTCTGTATTTCCAAAACAAGGGGATGCGAGGGGGGGGGGGGGGGGGGGGTTAAGAAGGGGGGGTTAAGGGGGGGGATTTGGGCTAAGCTGCAATAAAACAAATCGAGCCGATCTGAGCTCCATTAAGGTCACATTAGCGAGCGGCTTGGGGAGATAAGGGCTGATAAGGCGGCGGGGCGCAGACCACCTAGCTCCTGCAGGGCGGGCGGGGGGATGCTGAGAGCCCCCACCCCATCTGGCTGCCCCTGCGCGGCCCCAGTGCCCTCCCAGTATGTCCCAGTGCTGTTCTGGTAGCGGGCAGTGGGCTGGCAGCCCCTCAGTGGGGTACAGAGTGGGGTCAGGGTCCCCCAAAAGAGCAGCCCCATTTCGGGGAGGGGGGCAGTGGGGAGGTGCTGGGCAGCCCCACCGGCTGCGGGGTGATGCTGGGCCTTATCTGGGCTCGGGACCGGCTATTTCAATTAAAATTCCTGGCCAGCCTCCGGGGCTGGTGTTTGCTGATAGTCCTGACAGAGCAGAGGGACTTTTTTGTCTGAGTTGGGGCAGCATCTCCCGCACCACCGAAACAGCCAAAGCGGCCTATTAGGGGAGGCTGAATAAATAAACGGCCCCAACGCAGGCAAGGAAGTGAGGGGCTGGAGCAGGAGGGAAAATAAATACAGTGGCTTGGCGAGAGAGGTGCTGGCGGAGCCACAGGTCGGTCCTGCTCTCTGAGTGACGCTCGGGTTTGTTCCCATCCCCTGCGGGCTGTGTTTTGAGTTTTTTGGGTATTCCATCCCTGGGACATCCCTGCCAACGTGCTGGCATCACAGCGTTGTTATTTCTCAGTGTGATGTAAGGATTGGGTCCGAATCCATCACGAGACACACGGGGCTCACCTTCCCCATGGGAAACACTGCAAAATACCTGGGAATACTCTTTTCCCTCCTCTTTTTTTTTTTTTTTTTTTTTTTTTTAACCAGTGCACTTGCTTCCCAGACCCCCAGCTTTCTAATCCCGTGCAGGACTGATATTGCAGCCCATTTAAAAAAATAATTGCTGCTCCTCTGGTCCACAGGGCTCCTGTTGGTGCTGGGCACGGACGTGGGCTTTGCTGCCCTGCATTATCCTCATGGCAGAGCCCACGGGCAAGGCTGACTGCTCGACCCCATCCTTTGCAGCCCGGTGAGCCCCCAGTGCCCAGTCCTCGTCCCCAGTCATTGCCACGTTTAAACGGGGCTGGAGAAACACCGAGAGGCGAGAGCAAACAGGCAGTAACATTACACCTTGGCTTGTTGATGGCGGGAGGCAGCCGGCGCCAAGGTAAAATGCTTGGCTGCGATCGAGACGAGCAGGAAGGAATCGGGGTAAGTAGCTTTATCCGCCCCTAATGACTCCGTGCCGCGGAGATTAATGGAGTTTGGCTGGACGAGCTCTCGGGGCTGGAGGAGGCTCTGGATGGGGCGAGCTGGGGGAGAAGAGAGGAAAGCAGAGCTGAATGTGGGGCAGGATTAATGCGCCTGGGGGCCAGGAGAGCTCCCTGCTCCCCGTCCTGGTCCGTGCGCCCCACGGGTTGCGTCCAGCCCTCCCTCACCTGCAGCATCCAGAGGCTTCAGCGGGGTCTGTAAATCATCTCCAGCCAAAAGCTGTGGCCAAACCCACCCAGTCCTGGGCTCAATCCCGATGTCAGCACCTGCTGGAGGGATCTGGGCTCAGCCCATCTTTGCCCTGAACTTTGGCACAATGCTGGGGCAGCGAGAGGAGTGATCATGAACCATAAATCATCAGCTTCTTGACTGGCGAGCTAATTTCATTATATCCACCCAGGGACAGCGCTACTCTTGGTAACTCAGTTAGCTGAAACCAGGAGAAAGCTGCTCCTGGCCCACCGCTCGTCCGAAGGGAGGTATTTCTGATGGCAGCTCCCGAAGTATCCGATGTCTGGTGCTATCGCTGGGACTCATCGAGGTCCCGCTGAGCTGCCGGAGCATCCAAAGCTCTGCAAACGTGACCGTGCCTGAGCCAGGAGGTTTTGTGCTCAGAGCAAGACGGGAATAATGGGTGAGGTGGATGCTCGGGGGCTTGCAAGCTCAGAAGTGTGTGTGATGCTGCTGAAGAGCTGGCCGATGCTTTGTGATGCAACTGGAAGTGAACTTGGAAGGGTTTTCTCCATCCTCTTCTTCTTTCCAGCTACTCTCTGTCCTTGTTCGTTGGCAAAATAAAATAAAAAAGCAGAGAAAACAGAAGCGGTGGCAGAAAGCAGGTGGCAGGACAGGTGAGGGAAAGCAGAGTCTTGCTGCAAAGCTTTAACAATAAATTAAATATAATAAAAAATAATAAATTAAATTTAATAATAAACACCATGGGGGAAAAAAATAAATAAATAAAAAACAAGAAAACTTGTCTCTTTTCAGAATCTGTGGGACAAAAGTAACGTTGAAACCTCAGAAAGGTTTCTGTGGTGCAGAACTTGAGGCTGGGCTGCAACCATGGCTGCAGTGGAAGGGGCATCTTCACATGTCGAAGCGCAGGCAGGACGGGCACGAGGCTGGAAAGCCCAAACTGGAGCTCGCAGTTGTCTCCTGCCCTCGATTTATCTCCTTTTTTTTTTTTTTTCCCCATCTTCCCCATCTCTGAACCCTCCGAGCCAAGCCAGAGCTTCCCAATCGCTCGGGGGCTGTCGGGCTGCTTCCCATCCCCATCTTTTATCTCCGATTTCTGGCGTTGGGGGGGGGGACCTGTTGACACCAGCGAGATTAAGGAGATGGATGGTTCCTTAAACCCGCTGGGATTGCGCTGCCAAACCTCTGCAGCACAAAAACCTGCTCCAAATCCTTGGCCAGCAGTGCCCTCTGCTTGGCCAGGGGGGACGTGCAGCCTGCTTGGCTGCCCAAGTTCAACGCCGAGCGACGACGGGAGGAAAATAAAATAAAAAAAAAAAATAATGATAATAAAAAAATCTCCTTCGCCCTCAGTGGTGCAGGGGAATGGGTCGGCAGGGAAGGGGTAGCTGAGATTTGGGGCTTGCTGCCCCGTGCCAGGAGGATAAAAATACCCGTTGGTGTTAAAAGCGCGCTCGCCGTCTCTCAGACAGGGGAGTTATTTTTAAATAGGATTATTTTGGTGCTCTGGCATGAATAATTCAGTGTCCCCCAGCGCTGCCAGGTGGAAGGAGTTTGAACTCACAAAAATTACATTTTTTTTCCCTCCTTGCCTATCACTTTTCCTAAGGCGACGGAAATTCTCTCCTCTTTGCTCTTTTTCCTGTGACTTGGCCAAATCCCCGGGGATGCCTGCAACACAGCTGGGCGGGAGGTGGGGAGGGAAGGAGGCATCTGGAGGGGACGGGTGCAAGCAGGCCGGGTGGGTGCTGCGCTTTGGGTGCTGCGCTTTGGGTGCTGGGTGCTGCGGCGTGGCGGGGCCACGGAGCAGGCGGCCTTCGGTCGGCAGATGGCACAAGAGCAGTGGCTGAGCGAGAGCCTACGGGGGGGGGGGGGAAGGGGGGGGGTACTAAAAAAAAATTAAAAAAGCGCATGGCCCTGCAGCTTGGTGAAGTTCAGCTTTGACGCTGCAGGTCCCTGCTGGTCCCCTCCGGCCGCCTGGTGGATCCCCGTCCGTCAGCTGGGGATGCTCTGGGGGTGAGCAGCAGCATCCCCAGCGCCTGTAACCTGGGGGGGGGGGGGGGGGGGGCACATGGGCGAAGCACAAACGATGCTCACAATTTGGGAGAGCGCTGAGCTCGGTTATCCCCAGGCTCTCGATTTTACCCCCCCTGCCACCCAACCCTCCATATCCTCACTTGCAAAGCCGTAAAGAATAAATACAAAAATAAATATTATTTTATTATTTTATTTTATTTTACTTTTATTTATTTTATTTTATTCATTTCATTTAATTTAATTTTTTCATTTCATTTTTTTATATTTTATATTTTATTTTATATTTTATATTTTATATTTTATTTTATATTTAATTTTATATTTAATTTAATTTTACTTTATTTTACTTTATTTTATTTTTTATTTTATTTCATTTAATTTCATTTTTTCATTTCATTTTTTTATATTTTATATTTTATTTTATTTTATTTTATTTTATTTTACTTCTTTATTTGCCCCACGCTCCCCGTACATCCCCACTGCTCTCCGCCCCGCACTTTGCAAATATCGGGAGCTGTGCCTGTGCCATTTCTTACTGGCTCTGCCAGGCTCAGCTAGCGGCTGTGCAGACGTGCTGGGGTTTGCTTTCTGCTTTGGAACAACTGGCAGACTTGCCACATGAGCTTGGTTTGTATATCTTTTTTTTTTTTCTTTTTTTTTTTTCTTTTTGGTATCGGGAGGTATTTATTTGGATTGAGGAGCAAGCATTTGACTACCGGGCCAAAAAGCAACTTCAAATATCTGAGCTAAACGAGCTCCTAAACTAAGGGGACTTGATTCAGTTTCTCTTTGATGTCACCCATGGATGCTGCGTGCTGAAGCGCTCAGCTTGGTGATATTGAAGTCAACCGCCGCCTCGAATAATTCACAGGGCAGGGGGAAATGCATCATGCATTATCAGCTATTACTTGTCATAGGTTTCCTATTTGTCAGCCTACCCACCCTTAAAATACATAAAACTGGCCGTGAGCAACTTCCTGAGGCGCAGCTGCCTGAGATGCTGGGAATGGGGTGAATGAAACCTGTGCTCAGGCACCCGGAGGTCGCCCCGAGCAGCCCATGCGGTGGCATCATCTTTGGAATTCATTTTTCAATTTTTTTTTGGGGGGGGGATTATAATGAATGACACACCCATCGACTCCGAGGGGGAGCCGTGTAATTTTTCCGCTCTCGGACAAAGAGCTGCGAGAAGGAAGAGCCTCCTCAGCTCTGCGTGGCCAGGGTTGGAAACTCCTCCGTGGGACTTCTCCTCCGTGGTGCCCGGCCTCAAACCCGGACCACGTCCCCAGACATCAAGGAGCAGGAGCAGAGATGCAGCAGGTTGATGCCCTCGGTGCTTGCATCCCTCCAGCCCTGTCCGGCTCCATCCCTGCAAGCCCCAGAGGTCTGCTACCTCTGCTGCACCATTTCTGCACGTTCCAGCCCCAAAACCCCTTTGGCGGTGTGTGGCCACTCACTGGCTTTATACAGACACAGGATTTAAGTGGTACCCACTCCTCTTCAGTCCCACCAGCCCCACGCAGCCTGCTCTGTGCTCCAGCATTTTATTTTCACAGCAGAGCTAAGGTTTCCCTCTACTATTCACTTGCACGGAGATGAGGTTACGGACCAGAGACCTGGGGATGCTGCGGGGCCAGGAGGATCCTACAGAGTGTGGCTTCCTACAGCCATGAATTTCACATTTATTTTTGCTTTCCCCATTTTTCTGGGCAGGGGAAGGTGGTGGGACTGGACTGTGGGATGGATCCTGCAATGCCCCACGACTTTCCCCGGGCTCCCACCGCCGTGTGCCGCCTTCCATCAGCAAATAACCCACCCGGCCGTCTTCCGAGGGGCAGCTCGGCTCACTTAAAAGGCTTTTAAAAATATGACCAAGTTTCTTTACATTATTTAAAAGCCTCTTTAAAGAGCAGCTGCCTCCTATTAATACCGCTCGGGCCGATAATCTCTGCTCGGATCTATCTTTAGAGCGCTGCCAGCATAAATGGGGGCTGGAGGTGCAGAGCGAGGCAGCTGAAAACACAGCGGAGCCTCCTGGGAAGGAAAAGCAAAGAATACGCTGGCTTCTGGGGGTGGATTTTGAGAAATCAACCCTTTGGTTGCCCGTTTCCCCCTTGGAAATGTCCCTTTCCCCTTTGGAAATGGCCATTTCCCCCTTGGAAATGCCCATCTTTTTCCTGTGAGCCTGGAAAAAGGGCTTTTTTTTTTTTTTTTAAGAAACTGTGCGTGAGTTTGCAGAGATGAGGCTTTTCCCAAAATCAGCCTCCGCTTCTGGGCTGGAATCAAGGCTGCTCCTCGCGTCCAGGTGCCGGCCTTTGACGCAAGCGTGGCTTCAAAGGGGACCCTGCATGATCCTGCTCGCTGGTGTCAGCACCGGGGGGGGAAGGGGGCGAGCGGGATCAAAACTCTTGGACTTGCTTTTATTTCCTCTGCTCGCTTAATCACTTCCTGACAGCCCCGGAGCTGCAGGGGAAACCCTTGGGAGCGATGCTGTGCAAGGGCTGACGCAGCTTTCTCCCCTTTCCCAGGAAGGGTTTTCGGCAGGGATTAGCGCTGAGCTGTGGCTTTGCTCTTTGCCATGATGCTCAAATCCCAGACTTTTTGAGATTTCATCGATAATTGTCTTAAAATCAAATTCCAGAAAAGCTGGGAGCCCGAAGTGCCTCTCCAGAGGAGAGCAGAGGGTGAACCAGCCCACCACCAAGCCTATCCTTGATTTGGCTGGGGTAGCTTTATCCCGAATTGGGGCGAATTGGGGGATTTGGCCATTTTGGGAACTTGAATACAGCCAGGTTTTGAGATGTGGAAGGTGGCAGTGAGCTGGCCCGTAACTCCCAGCACTCCAGCTTCAGCAAGAAGCTCACGCTGCTTTTACACCACCGACAGACACGTCCGTGGCTGCTCATTCACTCCGCGTGCGAGAAGCTCATTACGGCATTAAAACAACATTTACAACCCCGGTAAGGGAGATGCCGCCTGCGTGACAAGCAGCCAGAGCACATCTCTGAGTACACATGTAATTTAGAAAACCACGGCATTATTCATCCCTTCGTATCGTGCCCATCAGCTGAACATGCGGGGATGCTGGAAAAGCTCAGGCACGTCGTGCCAGAGCCTGGCCACAAGTGGGCTGTGCCTCCCGGCCGGTGCCTGCTGCAAATTCAAGCTATAGGCAAGATTTTTTTGCTCTCTATATGACAAACAATGAAATTTTATATCGGTTTGAATACAGAAAGCAGTATTTTCTATTCTGATGTCAGAGAAAAGCTGCAAGATTGAGTAGAAGACCATGAAGCTGAGCCAGGTACCAACACATGCAGGATTTCTATGGCACAAAAGTGCCTTTTTGGCTGTGCTTTGCAGGGAGATTTGGGAGATGCTCGTGGCTCCTGGTGGCACCACTGCAAGCAAAAAGGACTGGGGTGATGGCTGCGGTCCTCTGTGATGGAGTGGGGTTGGTGTTTGGGCTGGGAAGGTCTCAGGGAGTGTTGACCTGCTCTTTCAGGCTCGCTGGATACCTGCGAGCTGAAAATCCGGGCTTTTTCCAAGCATCCAGAGCAGCCCCAAAGGGGATGTTGGGAAAAACCCAGGGCGTTTGTGGAAAATTCCTCTGGATGCCGATCTTCCCCAAGGCACCGAGGGGGCCTCAAGCAAAAAGGTTTCTCCTACTTGACTCCGATGAGTGACTAACGATGGGGTGAGTGGCAGGCTCCGTGAACTCCAAACCCACCCCGAGGCAGAATCCGGCCACACAATGCTGGGAGCAGAGCAGCACGCCTTTACACACCAGAGGAAAAACCAATATTGTCCTTCTGGTAATCTCATTTTTTCGGCCAGAACCTACCACTCCCCATCCTTAAGGGAAGTTTGCTCCCTGACCTGGGAATCCAGCTCCGGGGCTGGTGCATCTCCCATGGGTGGATCTGCCCGGAGCCCTTTCCTCTGATGCAGCGATAAAACCTCTGCAGCTCCATCAATCAAACCCGTAAAGGAGCCGGGGCGAGGGGCTCGCCGAGGGTCCTGTCCCCGTGCGAGTGACGAGGAGGAAGGCGTTTGTGCGTCGTTGGGACGCTCTTGACTCACCGAGGGCAGCTCCACCTAGACCGTCATGAGCTTTTCCGCGAGCGAGTCGCTGGCTGCCAGCGGGGAATCGCTGCCCGTCTTCCCCTCTTCCTGAGGACAGTGCCTTTGCCCAGAGGAAGGAAAGATTTACCTCGGGCAGGAAAGATCCGCGGCCGCATGGCAGGAGCGTGTCCTTCCCGGCCAGGACACAGCAGGCGGGGAGGAAGGGGTTTTCTGTGTGAAAGCAGACTAGAAAGCAGAAAGAGCCACGTTTGGGGTTAATTCATGGCTTTTTGGTCCATGGTAGGAGGCAGCGGGCAGGGGCTCAGCCACACTTGGGGGCCCCAGGCAACCCAATGTACCGGTAGAGTACTAACCCCCATAAAATACACTCATTCCTCCCTCTTCACTCAGAGTAATTCAATTTTTATTTTTATTTTTAATTGAATTTTTGGGGCTCTTCTAGTCCCCACCCCATGGGGCCGTGCTCTTCCCTGTGGCTGTAGGGATAAAAATGCATTTCGGAGAAGATCCAGGGGACTTCTTTTAGCCAATTAGCCCCGAACATGTGCTCAAAGCCTGCAGACGGTCACCTCATCCCCATGAAAATCATAGCCAGGGAATAAAAGCGAGTCAAAGAAACACGTGTGAAACCATTAAGCAAACATCACCTCAGAAAAAGATTTTTTAAAGATGCCTGAAAAAAAAAATCACAAAAAAAAAAACCTACGAGGCTGAATTATCGGCACAGTAATAAAAATAAATAGCTGGGCTCTTTCTGCTTGTTCAGACTGCCTAAATTCCCCAGCTGAGAGCAAAATCGTGCTAGGGTTTCAAGACGACTGACTGGGGATGGCTGATGATTTTATTGAGCCCAGCTGATTACTCGGAGCCAAGCAGCATGCCGAGCGAGGAGCAGTGATTGGGTTTCGCAGCAAAAGAAATAAATAAATGCTCCAAGCCTGGAGGAGAAACAAAACCCTGAAGGAAAGTCAGAGGAACCAAACGGAATTTTCTCCCAGCTTGAGAATACGGAGAGCACGGCTTCCATAAGATGGCTTTTTGCCTTTAAATAACTCTTAGGAGCTGCAGCATCCATCCCAGCTGGGGCGAAAAAGGAGCATTCACATCCCAGGGACCGTCCCGTGTGGGTGTCCCCTGCTTCCCCATGGCCTGCCCTCCAACCCGGGCTACGCTGGCATCCCCCTCTGCCAAAAAATGAGAGGCAGAGGAGTGAAATTAAAAAAAAATCCCTTCCATGTGAAAATAATCCCCCCCCCCCCCCCCATGAGCTCCTGCTGGTTTTACTAGTTTTTCCAGCTGTTGGCTGGAATAAAACGCCTGTGCCTATCTCAGGTATTTTCTGCCTAAGGTTCTCCAACTCCTCTCAGTCGTAGAGATGAGTGGGTTTTACAGTAAAAGTTCCTTCTAATGCCAAGCTTGGCTTTTCAAGGAGGGACCCAGCCTTTGAAAACACATTTGTGCCCTGCAAGCATGATGAGGATGAGATATCTCCTCGGAAAATGTACTGAACAAAAGTAATTTTTGTGACCTGCTTATTCTCTTAAAGATTATTTTCCGTAAGCTTTAGGTGCTGTGAATCCCTCCCTCCAATCAGCCCATGGAGAGCTTGGGATTTCAAGGGGTTTGATTCCCCCCCAAAAAAAATCCATCACCAAAATTTTTGGCCATATTCTTTGCACTGAAATACTTAAAAATATTGATTGGCTTTGTGTAGCCCGACTGTGCGTTCCCCACTTTATAACCCCATAAAGCCGGCATCCATTTGCCTTTCTTCGGCTTTTTCCTTCTGCATCTCGCCCGCCTAACCTTGCACGATGGGAACAACCAGCACGGATTCAATTTGTTTGAACTTTGATTATATTTTTAGCATCCTACTTCATTTATTTATTTTTTTTTTAAACTTCTTTCATATTCCCGGTTGCACTGGCTGAATCACGATGGCAAAGACAATGCCCTTTATTATATTGTGGAAGGTTTTTTTTTTCTTTTTTTTTTTTTTTCTGCTTCTTTATTTTTCTAAGTTCACAGGAGGCAGGAAGTGAAGTCTGTTCCCAAATTTCGCTCCCAGCCGTTTTGTACGGTGTTATTTGAAGTGCCAAAGATCAC
Source organism: Cygnus atratus (assembly GCF_013377495.2). Classification (NCBI taxonomy): domain Eukaryota; kingdom Metazoa; phylum Chordata; class Aves; order Anseriformes; family Anatidae; genus Cygnus; species Cygnus atratus. The sequence goes on from NC_066388.1 coordinate 2,450,577, forward strand.
ACTCGTTCCCTCTTGCTCTTGGTCTTTCTCTCTCTCCCCTTTCTTAGAACAGCGAAGCAAGCAGGAAGGGTGAGGGCCAGGAAAATTTGAAGTGATTTTCCCCTTGTTTTGTAATGAAACTTAAAAAAAAAAAAAAAAAGAAAAGGACAAGACAAGAACATCAGTCAATCATGTACTTTGGTCCTCGGCCAAATCAAATTAACTCCTGGGCTGTTTGTTCCATTTGAAGACGATAACCAGGACTTTAATGCACTCCGTTCTCCATCACCGAGCTGAGATTTCCTTTCCTAGGATCTGTTTTCTGCACAGACTTTCCACCACGGTGACTGCTTTGATTAAACCCCTGCTGCTGGCAGTTCTTAAAATCAAAACACTTGTTACTAGCACTGGTCTAAACATGTCTTTTTTTCTTTTTTTTTTTTTGGTATCTCATGAGAAATAGTTGCATTTCCAAAATGGTGTTGCAGTTGGGGATGGCAAGGTTAAAATGTTCCATGAAATGAAATTTCCAACAATAATGATAATAATAAACTTCAAACAGTTTGATTATTCTTTAAAAGCACTTCGCTTGGTTAATGCTGCCTGCTGTATACACTGTGTAAATGAATTATAGACATTTTTAGTCTATAGGATTCATAAACCCTCCAAGAAGTCTTGAATTTAGGAGGAGAAAGGAAAATTTGTATTCTAATGTTGCAGTTTCTTATGGACCACAGGTTATCTTGCTTTGAACCATGGTAGAGAGCTCATGTGTAATTCACGCCTCCCATTTTGGGCTTAAGTTTTAGCACTGATGACGGTGTGTGCTAGTTTTTACTGATTTCTTTGAGCCCAGCCTGCCATCACTTTCCAGCTAGGAAATGCTGCTGGAGCCCATTTTATCCATCAGGATTTGCTGTTTTGGGGATAAGAAGAATTAAAAAAAAAAAAAAAAAGACTATTTTGCATGCCTGAATCACAGCCAAGCATCAGCAGGTGTGAGCCCCCCAGACCCTGCGTGCTGCTGCAGTCCTTGTCTTTTTTTATTTCATTTTTTGTGAGCTGACCCCAAATTCAGGCTTGCTTCTGCCCCTTGCCTGGTGGCCCTGGTTTACTCAGCAAGTCTGCCAGCCTTGTAGGAAATATTGAAATAGCAGGAGGCTCTCAGACAGATTTTCTTGTGTAGTTTTCACAGAAAAATGCAGATTTCCAAGTGAAAATTCCAGATTTCCATACATTGGGGTGAGGTGCTCTGTCCCTGCAAAATCCTCAAATTCTCCAAGAACGATTTCATTTTACAGATGTGGTTTGCAAATGAGGCAGCCATACAGACTGAAATATATGAACGCTTCGTAGGAATAGTACACTGTATTGACAGTAATTATTTATAGTGGTTATTATTGACAAAATAGCTGTGAACCTCAGCTTTTAAAAGTGTGGCATCTGTACTGCTTCCAAGGCTCTTTCTTTGCAAGAGCAGAAATGTGAACTGCCTTTGTTTCTAGCAATGTATAATTCATGGTTTATCCCTAATTTTTTGGGCACTTTCTTTGGTTTCTTTGCAGCTTTGACTCCTAGAAAATGGGGTGGGTGGGTTTGTTACTTAGCAGCTGGTGATTTACGGGTAGGAGAATAGACGGATGTGATCAGAAAGAGATTTGGGGATTTCTACTAATGGCAAACAAGTGGAAAATTCAGATGGTCCCATCCATTTTGAAGTCCCCTGGAATACTTCAGGACCAAACGGTGCTTGTATGTGGACTGGAACTGTATTTGTGTGCCTTTGGTAAGCCCAGCCTATGTGACACTCAGTTATGGATGTGATGCTGACATTTCTTAGCAATCCTTTTTTGCTTTTGACATTTTCATTTGGGGAAAGGAGTTTATGAGAAACCCAGCTGAAGAGGCAGCACAGCCAAGTGTTTCAGATGATGGAGTAATTGCTCTTTCCACCTTTTCCTGAGCAATTAGCTCCTGCTGGACTAATGAAGCTCACCTGGAGTCAGGAACAGGGGCACTTTCCAGACCTGTACCAATGAAGCAGATGTGGGGTGGTTTGTCCTCACCTGCAATTAACAGCAGTGAAGAGGAGCTCAAGGAAGCTCTAGCCCCATAGCATCTCATTAAGTAAGTAGTGTGTTGGCCCGTCACCCTGAATTTTGAGCCCCAAGAGCTGACTGTGCCCAGCCTTTCTCTGCAGAAGATGGTAATTCCCAGTTTTGGTTAGTTGCTGTGCCTTACTATAAGCTTAGCTTTTGACTGGAAAGAGGTTTCAATAAAAGCAAAATTGAAAGTAATTTCTAAGTTGCTGGAAAAAACAAGGAAGAAGAACAGATTTATTTATTTATTTTTAAATCCAGCTGTATTGCTCATACTTAGTCCTTGGTTCTCTTGAACAAGTCTGACTCTAACGTGATGGGGAAAATGGTTTTCTTTCTTTCCTGAGGTGCTCGAGCTACGATGCTCGGTCGAAGGTGGGTGCAAGGACGTGCTTGTTGGGGAGTACCAGGATCAGGGGTGCCAGTAAGGCTCAAAGAAAGAGTCGGACACTGAAAACCCTTAAATTTGACATTTTATTTCATTGCAGAAGAAAATCCAACATAGGCCTCATTATGTTATGCATCTTTAATTATAAAAATAAGCAAAGAAAATAACTTGCATCTTTCTCATTACTATGATATGTTTCAAATAACCTTTATATGAACACACTGAGCTTTAAAAATGTAATTTAAACAATAAATAATGACATATACCAGATATGCTCACTGTTTATTCCAGTACTCAGCAAAAAAACAAAACAAAACAAACAACTCTCTCCCCCTTCTAAGTATCTTTAAATTATAAATACATAATGCAAATTTATAATGGCACAAAACATCTAAAGTGCAAACAAATCACAATGAGAATCATGCAAACATTTCTAGATAAGCCCCTCCCCGCCCCCGAGAGAAATCATTTCTGCAGTGAACGCAAGATTAAAAAAATAAAGCATTAGAGATTAAACAAAATGTGAAATAGCTGGACTTAATATTGAGAATGATTCCCCATCTCCAGGGGGATCTCTCCCCTAATTCGAGGCGTCCTTCCCAGGTGATGGGAAGCGCCTCCCCCACCTCCACATCCCCCTTCCACTGCTAAGGGAGAGCTTTAAATGACCAGCTTAGGCTACAAGGCGAAAGTTCAGCAAGGTGAACCCCAGGCCCTCTGATTTTATGGTTCTGTGCTTGCAGCTCCCTTCCTAATTTAGCCTAGGGACCACAGGGATGCCTTAAGCAGCTCAAAAATCTTGTGGGCTCTCTCCGACACCGGGCATCTGGGGAGTCCCCAGGAGCTGCACCAGTGCAGGAAGGCAACATTTGGTTTGCACAGAGGACTTTTACCTGTGCTAGCAGAGCGAATTGAACCAGGGGAGTTATTTTCTGTCATCTTCCTACCCATGCTAAGGGGAAAACAAGCTTAAATTCCTACTGAAAAAATAAAATAAAATATGAGAACTCAAAAAATTAGGGTGTGGGCTCTTCTCCCCAGCCTCAACTCAACTTTGTAAAGCTTCTGTGGGTTTTCACAGCAATGATGCACAAAGCAATGGGGAAGCCACGTGCTAATAGGAGCACCTCTGTGGGAACTCGGGGCTGCTACAAGTCCACGGTGCGCCCTGCTGGTGCGAGCCCATGGGGACGTGTGGCACCCGAAACGGGAGCTGCTTTGCACAGCCCAGAGCCATCCAGGTGGCTGCTTGGGCACTTGAGCCACATAAAGACCTTTTTGTGACTATCTTCCCAAATAGCCAAATGCAGATGATGCACAACACCCAGCGGAATTCCCGAATTTGTAACCCCCTCTCCCACAGGCGCCGCACAAGGCGCGATGCCGCAGGGCGCAGAGCAGCACTTGCACGGCTCTGGGATTGGTTCCTAAGCAAAATCAAACCTTCAGGGTCAGGATATTCAAGGGGCCTTTGGTTTTCACCTTGCAAAACTTTACCGCGTTGGATTCTATATACCTGACTGTGATTTAAGAGCGAGCAATATTGCATCTTGTTTGCCCTGGACTGCACGATTCAGAGTATTCAAAAACGAAACAAAACAAAAAAAAACCCCAACCCTCTACCGTCAGCAACATTTTTTTGCTGCTTACAATTTTATGACAGCACTTTTGGGCTACATTTAATGAAGACAGCAATATCAGAAATGCTGCCACTGCATCTGGTTTCAATATATTAGCAGCAAGTTATTGTTTAAAGGCTTTGTGGTTTAAAAAAAAAAGTTATATTGCTTTAGATTTTGAAAAGAAAAATAGATACCTCCTTTATTAGCTCTCTAACTAGTTGAGCAAGAGTCATCCACTCCGCAGACGGACTCTAGCGGGATAGATTTGGAGCGTGGAACTGGCCTTGTTGATCTCGTGCCACAATGTGGCTTTTTTTTGGCTCGCCGAAGCCCGGCCAGGCTACTGTGCAGAGAGCGGCGTTTGGGGGAGGCCCCCAGCTACTGCTGTGGGACTGGCGGTCATGTTCGCAGAGGCTGCAGAAGAGATGGATGGGAGGAAAGGCAGAGCCGAGAGCCTTAATGCGTGTGTCCTCTTAAAGGCAGGCACATTGTTTAACTGCTGAAGCTTAAGGGAATTTAAGGATTTTTTATTTTTTCCCTGCCTTTCCCCACAAATCCCCTTCCTAAGGGATGTTTTCCCCCATGGCAGCTCTGAGATCCCAAAGCAGCATTGTCAGCCACCTGCTTCCCCAAGCAGCTCTCCAGCAGCGCTCGTGCCCTGGCTACAGCTACAGTCTCACAGCAGCTCTGTGGAGACAGGACTGGCCAGTCTGAACTCTTTTTTTTTTTTTATTTCCATTTTGCTTTTTTTTTCATTTCACCTAAGAAGAGAGGTTTGTTCCTGGCCATGTCTTAATTGTTTCTGCTCTAATCTTTTTCTCTCTTCCATTATAAAAAGGCCACAGAGTAGAAAGTGAACTCTTGAATATGACAGAGATACTGTTTCCAGGAAAGAAAAATAGCTAACTTACAAAACTAAGTTTATGCAATAAAGTTATTATATTCTGCTCCTTTAAAGCAGACTCTCATGGAATTTATGTACAGTACATGACAGATTTTAAAACTATTTATACCACAGTTAGAGCAAGACCTTTAATACTCTTGTCTTAAGACAGGGTTTGTTTTTGTTAGATTTCTTTTAAAGCTTTAGATAGTTAAATACAGTACATAGATGTTAGCTTTTAAATACAATGCAAGATTATGTAACCTTCTGACTAGCTTTAACCATAGACTGGCACCGCTTTTAATCATTTCCGTAGTACAAAATGTTCCTTTCCTGATTTGGTGTGTGTCGGGGGGGGGGGCGCGTTTTAGCTCATTTTGCACTGAGGTGCCAGGTCCCGGTAACGAGAATCACCCACAGCTAGCGAGTTTGGTTAATCAACAGGTTAACAGAGCTGGATTGGAAGGATTAGGACTGCATGACACTAAGAGACCAGGAATATGACATTCATATTCGTCCATGGCCAGCACAGATTCATAACACGAATTCCACTGACATCTTTAGGATGTGCAATAGTTGTTAGTGCATCTATTGTCACCTACCAGCTTCCTACAAGCGAGAATCAGCTATTCTCCTTGGTGCCAAAGCTTCAGACTTCAACGGTGTTAGCGCTACAGTACATTTAGAGATCGGCGTCTGAAGGCCTGACTACTCTATGGTGCTATTTAAGACTAAGATTGTTTGGGATATCTTTTTTTTTTGTGGGGGGAAGAAAAGAGATGGAGACGTTTTGACGGCGGGAAAGCTGAGACACTGAACACAGACCCATGCAAAAGTTTGTTCGAGAGGAATAGAAAATATCAATGACTAAATCTAAAACCAGTTCCTAGTTGTTATTAAAACTAGCTACAGTACACTTGGTTTTGGGGTGCATTAACTCCTCTAGAAGAGAGACTTCAGCTTTGGTAGTGCTTAGCATCCCTTACACACCCGTGCGCGCTCCCCGCGGCGTTACGCGCTTTCGGCAGAGCTGCGCTTCGCATGGGCTGGGCTGGACCCCTCACCTCGGAGGTTCCTGAAGTAGAGTTTTAGCTTCTGCGGCTCGGTGATGCGTCTCCGGGCGAAGTCCGTGCGTGGGTGGCCCTGGGCGCAGTGGTCCGTCTGCAGCAGGTGGAAGAGGCTTGCCATGTTGGGCCCGATCTTCTCCATCAAGCTGTCCTTGATGGTGCTGACAGTCTCCTCGTCGCACTCCAGTAAGCTTCTCACCAGCTTGTTGTAATACCTGCATGAGAGTTGGTGTCTATTACCCAAAGACATCTCCCAGCATGACCAAAGAAATAAGGTAAGAGGTGATCCGAAGCCAGGCGACCAGCCCAAGCATAAAACTATGATATTCTAATTTTAAAGTAATTTAGAAATGTGCTCCTAGAATCATCAAATCATCTAGGTTGGTATGATCTCGGAGGTCTTTTCCAACCCTAATGATTCTATCACCTTAAGTTCAACCATCAGCCTAACCTACCGAGTCCCATCCCTAAAGCACGTCCCTTAGCGCCACAAAACCTGTTTTAAGTCAATTTGTCAGTGTTCAACGTGTGTATTCTCACTGCATCTAACAAATGCCCTGCTCCAGAGATGTTGTGCCCATGAGGTATGGAAGGAATACAACTGGCTGAACTTCTAACACAGTGATCCTAAACGAGCAGCTGCTCCAACTCTGCAAGCTAAGGCTACAATGCCAAGCTGTGTTGGTGTAACACTGGTGGATCGGGAAATAGAAGAGAGTGAGGAGCTAAGTCGATGTAACTGGCTTGCACATGTGTTTTACCCTGCTAACACCCCTATTTCTAGAGCGTTTGGAGGAAAAATCACCACATCTTTCCAACAGATAGAGCCCATCATCAGGCAGGGTGACAGACTAAGCAGAGCACTGGTCGGGGCCAGGAGGACCCTTGCCGCAAACAAATCCATCCCTGTGCTTCCCAGGACCCCTGAGGATCTCTGGCACCATCCCCTGCCCTCCCTCTCCCTTCCCCTCCATGCACAGCCAGTGGCAAACGGCTGGAGGAGGGAAAAGCAGGCTCGGTGCAAGTCAGAGCCCAACAGATGTGTGCATTCCCTGGGGACAAATCTTTAGGACAGACAACCGTCCCTTCCAGCAAGCTAAGCGCGCCCAAAACAACCAGCGAGCACCTTCTGCTTTCCCCTGTTGCGTGCCTGCCTGCTGCTGTAGTTTTGCCTTCCAGCAGCCTCGAGTGCAGGCTCTTTGCTCCAGAAAGGAGCCAGGAAATTGTGCTGATCCCTTTCCCCAGCCCTGCTTGAGCCTCCAAAGGGCCAAGTCAGCACCGGCCCTGCCCTGCGCGCACAGAGCTCACCGTACAAGCGATCATCTCCCTGAGGAGAGAAAGTTGGGAAAAGAGGGGCCGTCCCATATTTGCCAGGCTACTTCTGCCTGAAAGGACAACAGGGAGCTTATTTTAAGCCTTTAAGGTCACCATGACATTTTTCCACGGGAGCAGAGAAGAGAATAACCTGCAGGAGGAGGAGGGGAAGGAAGAGGGAAATGAGACTTCGCATTCAAACTCCTTTCCTACCTCGCAGCTCCGGCCTTTGGAGCAGTCAGGGGAGGTCAGGTGAGGTTAAAGTTTCTGCTGCACTTGAAGTACAAAAGGACCAGGCTTTGGCACACGGGAGCACGGCAGCGTTAAGGTCAGAGGCACGCACAGATGGTGAATACATCTGTGCAAACCATGCTCCCAGTTTAAACCAGTCCCAGACTGGTAGGACACAAGGAAAAGATCCTATCCACCATCCTCTGTGCACCTCCTTTGTAAAATACAGCTTGGTGCCTTTCATAGCTGCACCCTCATGGCTCGATAACGCCTTGCAGTAGCCAGACTGAGAGCAGAGGCAGCGAGGCTTTCCTCTGCTCCTGCCATGAGATTAAATCACAGGAAGATGCTATGACCTTTAACTACTTCCCCTCGGTGTCCCAGGCCAAGTGGCACATTCTTATTCTGTGGCTATGTTGGGACAGGGGCTGGGAAAGCAGGATGCTTTAGGAGACCTTAATGTAAACTATTAGCTGGGAAATCCTGCTGCTTTTGTTACTCAACATGTCATAATATCCTTTGGCTTCGAGGCGGGTTGGCGGCTGTGGGGGAGGAGTTCCCTGTGCCTCGGGAGAGAGCGGCTCTGGCTTGGGCTCGATCCTCCGGAGAGGAACGTCCCGAACACGTGCGACATCGCCGCAGCTCCCGCTGCGCCCTCCTGGCTCTGCTGTCCAAACATGTTCGCCCCAACGCCCCTGCAGCCCTGCCAAGGGCTGGTTCATCCCACGCCGTGAACCCCAGCTGCTCTTTCAGCCTGGAAACACCCAGCAGTCCTCTCCCAAAGTTGCTCGGGGGCAGAAGAGAAAGACAGAGGGAGAAGAAACCACATTTGACCTCCTGAATTGTTGGAGAGTTCATTTACATACTAATTCCCTCCTCGTCTACCGGCATTGCCTTCCTCCAAGTATAATTTTCTGGATATAATAGTCTACAAGTGAGTTTTTGTAATGAAATTATGCTGGTTGGAGATGCAGCATCTATACACCACTGGCTTGCCTGGGGTAGAATAGGTCTGTAGGCTTAAGATGCTCTCCATTAGGTCCAACAACCACCCCAAAGGAGCTCCAGCCTTCGCCGCAGCCAGCCAACGTGTTAAATTGCAGCTCGGTCTGTTTGCACTCAGATTCTAGAGCATATTTACTCAAAGTGTTCAAAAAGATCCCTTTTATCCCAATCACAAGACTCAGCACTGATTGTTCCAGGATTTAGAAGAAGAAATCCCTGTCCTTGCAGCGTGACTGCGCAGACTGCAGCAGCTCCCTGAAGCCTCTCTCTGTCCCTTGTCCTTGGAGGATGGGGACAGGGCAGTTCTGTGCTCAGATAAAGTGCCAGAGAGCAGCATGACGTGCCCATTTCTGCAGGCAGCCTTTGCTATCAAGAAGGAACTGGGGTGAAAACAGCCCTAAAAGAGACCATGAAGAACACTAGACTATCCCTATAAATACAATCTACTGGATCTTGGCAGAATAAGGGTATAGAGGACCCCATCCACTGGTTCCCTTTCAGCCTTCCCAATTCTTTGTATTACCTCAATAATTCTGAGGGCAAGAGCTCACTCATTTGCCATAAACCCCAAAAAGATGGCCCCAATCTGAAGAAGGGAATGACGCTGCAGTAGGTTGAGAAGCTCCTAAGTGGTCAATATGGCAATATAATCAAACTGGCTTGGTATTTAAAAGCCCTGTTTACCATTACGCTGCATTCAAACTCAAAGAACTAACATTTCAACCAACTCCAGGCTTTGAAGTAATGTATGTCCAGTTAATTTTACGATTCTCCCCTGGAGATGTTTATAAGTGTATTTACCAAAAAGAGAATCAGAAGAATGCTGGTAAAACTTAACAAGGATTTGAAAAGGCAGAAAGGATGACTTAGGCTAAGCTGTATTAGGACTTGTAAGAAGTTAGTCTACTCGGTTCCTCTCCTTTCTTTCCCTATGCTTCACATTTGTGCATTTGATGCGATTCAGCTGAGGAAAGCTCCACGTACCGGTTTGAGAACTGATTTGGAAGCTGGACGACCTCCGTGATTGCTTCAGGATTTCGTTTTGCGATGCCGCACATGTCCAGTTTGCTGTAGCACTCCTCTTGCACTTCGGAGATCATTCTTTGGAAAGTGGAGCACCTCCGGATGGCGAGGAACACCTTGGACGTGACCCCATTTGCGATGCATTTCAAGCTTTCTTTCACAAAAGCTTTTCCCTGGAAACAGGAGAGAAACCTTAAACTGCAACAAATTTCATAGAAAGGGATGTAATAACAGATAACTATGCTGTGGCTGGCTGCTATTAATTATCCTTGCTGCAATTACAGACCTGCTGGAGGTCCCTTACCGAGCACAGCGGGGAATTGGACCCTAAATGCTGCAGCTTCGATTGGGATGCATACGGTCCATTGAGAACAGTGACCTCCTGTTCCCAAAAGATTTAAGCAAAGGAAGCCTTCGTGTGAACAGCCCTAGGAGGGCCAGCACCACAGATGGGCCAATCCTGCCCTCTGCGAGGCGGCTGGACCGCTCGCTGCATACCAGGGGTTTAACACATCTGGCTCGCCAGAGCTTAAGATGCTGTAAGAGCTTTAAAGTTTGTCTTTGGGATCAAGCATGCAGGGAATAAGGCGTCTGCACATTTGGGGAAGAAAGTACGATGGAAAACGGCCCTTGGCAGAGCCGCAGTCCTCTGATATTATCCTATTTACCCTGCTGCGAGTGCCTGCAGCTCCAGAGAGGCTGATCTGGCCGCACATTCCCAGGCCCAAAGACTTCCAATTCAAATCCCAGCCCTGTGCCAGGTCACACAGTCAGAAGACTTACTTTGTTAGAAGAACGTTTATATTTCCTCCTGAAGAGGAAACTTAGCTCTCCGCCCCACAGAACGCTCCCTGCCAAGTCCTCACACATAGCATCCAGTATGTGGAAAATGTAGTGCAGAAAATAGCCCTGAAGGATGCGTTTGTGGCCAAAACCCAAAATCGTGGCTCAGAGGAGTGGCTAGGCAGCAGGAAGGGCTGTAAGAAAGGAAGGGTTAAGCCTGCACAGAGCCCAGCTCTGTGAGGACAGAGAAATTAAGGTGTCCATTCAGCAAAGCCTTTACGCACGTGCTTTAGTGCCGCAGGACTTGTAAAAGCACTTTGCTGAACCAGGGCACGGCAAGGGAGCTCTAACGGCGAGGGATTATTCCCGTTCCCTTTATAGTCGCGCCGTACCTGAGTGTCAAATTTAGCAGCACTGTACAGGAAGGACTTGCAGATGTCGTACATGCCATCTGTGTCGCACGTGGAGTTCTCCAGGCAGGCGAAGGCGCCGCAGCCCACCTGGAGGGCACTGTTCAGGCAGCGAACCACCTCGGCTGCAGAGAGAAGCACAGGCACAAGGTTACACACACATCACTCCCCGATGCCCGGCCGACGAAGCCCTTCTCCATCATGAAGCCAGGTCATGCTCAGTAGTAGCCCTACTGCTCCTCGGGGCTGGAGGGAGAGGGATCGAAGAGCAAAAGGCAAGTTAGGATCCTAAATCATGCAACAGCACATCAATGGCAAATCGAGGAATGGAAAATGCAACTACCAACACCTTCGATCAGCTACGTGGACTAAAAGAAAGGTGACGTCTGATAGTCTTTGGCTTGATGGAGACTTAGAGGTCCATCCCAACCTAATTGTGACTGTGTGCATCTACAGCTCCTCTAGAGAAGGCAGAAGCAATGAGGATGGACCCACGAGGAATACCGGGCAGCGAGGTTGTCCCTGCGGTCTAAGAAGGGAGGTGAGGGCAGTTTGGCAGCTTCTGGCTCATAAACCACATTTGGAAATGAGACTGAAGTGATGGTGGTTACCACTAAGCTGGCATGACATTTGGACTTGCAGCACGGAAGCGCTGCTTTCGCTAGCATTGGAAATATTTGCGGTGTTCCAAAAAGCGTAAAGTGTTTAGGAATAAGATTTTAGTTTGCTTGTTAATTGTCAGTACTGCAAGGGACTCGAACGAGGAATTTGGTGCTAAATACTAACGTGGTACCCAGCAATTTGCAAGCAGAGCCAAGAAAGGTCAAAAAATTCCCAAAGAGAAGGGGCATTTGGGCAGAGAAAGTTAAGGTAATGGAGATGACCATGCATAATTAACACCTTTGAGGCAGTAGTTGGTCTGAACAGGAGGGTATCCATGTCATCCCATCTCTTTTCGTGCAGATAGTGTGCGTTTTAACAATGAATCAGCAGTATTGCCACACGGTTGCCCTGAAGTTAGTGGGGATTAACCTTTTTTGGTAAGCTGAACATCTGTCCCCTTATGTGTCTGTGCAAGGCGTATTCATTACTTTTGCAGCTCATGTTACGAGACATTCTTTAGGAAGAAATGCTAACCCGGTGTCTCCCATCAAGATCCTAGGTGTAGGAAAAGTGAGGATTTGCTTTCAGTGGAAGAGAGCACACCTTATTAAGAACTAAGTTGTAGCCTAAAGACGTATCTCATAACTAGGATCTTTCCGGAGAAGAAAATTAAAAAAAAAATCACCCAATTAACCCCTCCTTGTGCTCCGCTCTTCCTTACATGCCTAAAGGGAGAAATATTTGGTAAGATCATCCTCTCCCCAGTTCATAACCTCACCGTCGCACAAGTCATTCCCATAATTATGTTTCCACAGGTTCGAATTATAACTTTGCTTTCAGCAGACTTAGTATGCATTAAGCTTTTATTGTTTTAGGCACAGTGCAATAGTGAGACCCTATGTTTCTATAGCAACCAAATACAAAAGGAAATTGAGCAAACACCCTAGTATAATGCTGCAGAGCCTTGCAGATCTAAAATAAGACATCTGTTAATGAGCTCCAAATTAGAGACCTAATATCTTTTCAGTATACTAGAAGACAGATTTTTAATTTCCATTGTTCAAGACAATGTGTGCAACTTATCTGAGCATCTATAGTGCACAAAGTAGAGACATCCAGTGCTGACTTGCCAGCAATTTTTTTATCTATTGTAAAAGCAAGTTTGCTAAATGTCACAAACGTATTTTTATGGTACCATCTAACTGATAGCAATCAGTTTTTGAAAATAAATGCTAGCAGTGGACAGTTTCTAGGTTACTGCATTCTTCAAAGTCGTGTATCTCTCTCCCCTTCTTTGAATAGGCAGATGTTTGGCAGAACAATGGTTCAGTCAAATTTCCACGGATTTTATCAACTTCCTAAAAAGCAAGGAATTTAACACCAAAGTATAATTGCCATGGGAGAAGAGAGAGATACATGCAAGCAGGAGGGGAGAAAAAGTACATGGAACTCATTTAGGAGATGGGGGAGGAGGAGAGAGAATGGATTACATCCTGAAAGCAGATCACACACCGGTTCCTTGACCCAGCTCCTGAAAGAAGATTTCTTCTCCGGCTATGCACCAATATCCTCCTGAACCAGTCCCTTAAATTAATACTTGCTCCTACCAGGCATCAAGTTTATAAGGAAAAAAAAAAAAAAAGGAAGAAAAAAAAAAGAGGAGGAGGGAGGGGGGAGGAACAAGGAAAAACGAGCAGCAGAGACATCTGAGACAGTTGAACACATCGGGGCTGAGGCTCAAAGCCCTCTTTGCCGGCTGTTACCTGAGTTCTGGGCTGCAACCCTGGGTTTCCTGGGGCTCACAGAGTCATTCTGCTCAGCTTCGTAGGATGCGGACGCACTGATCACCAGCAGCAGCAGCAAACCAGACTTTAGGAGCATTCTCTGACAAGTTTCCGCTAAGTGTGGTTTTTTGGCTTTTTCTTTTTTTTTTTTTTTCTTGGTATATATGTGTGTGTGTGTGTGCGTGCGTGCGCGTCTCCTCTTCCACTTCGGCTTGAGCAAAGACGCGGAGCTGGATGTGCTGCCAAGGAGAGCGAGAGGAGTACGCCCGCCTGGGGACCACCGCCCGCTCTGCCTGGCCCCTCCGGCTCCTGCTCGCTGGGGACCAGGAGCAGCGCCGAGGGCTTTTATAGCATTTATAGCCGCCCTTATCGGTCCCCCGCGGGCCGCCGAGCCAATCGCGAGGCGCTGGGCAGAGCCAATGGCAGACTGGACTCATTCAAGCCCCAGAAAACTGCAACTTCACAGGAAGAATATTTTCCAGCCAATTAAAAGTACCTGCCAAACAACAATCGCCCAAAAGTTAATCGTCGGCGAGGCGGTGGGAAAGGGAGGGGGGGGGGGGGGGGGGAACTTCCTACGGTTAATTGAGCTCAAGGAAATGACAGGGCAGTCCTAAATCTTTCCCCCTCCCAAAATAATAATAATAATAATAAAAAAAATCACCTGCCCTTTTAAGAAAGGATATTTTCCCATCTGGTTAGCGGTGACCCCAGGGTTACAGCTGCTTGGAAGGGGTTTTTCCATGCGGTGCATCCGATGGGGGCTCGCTGCAGCCTCGCTGCCCCGCACCTGAGCGCAGCCCCCAAAGGACATCCCCGCGTGCGTGCCGGCAGCAGGCATCGCCCAGCGCCTGCCAGAGCGTGTGCTCGGCCCCAAACCCGCACACATACACACTGCTCCTCACGTAGGCACATGCAAATACCCCAAACCCTTCTTCCTCGCGCGCGGCATTCCTCGCCTTCCCCTCTCTTGCACAATTATGGTAATAAAATCACGCGTTCGTACCTCCGACCTCAGCACAGGCTTGCTGTTACTGCTTCGGAGTGAAGCTCGAGGAAGAATTTTTAGGTGTTTGGTGGTTTTCCTCTCCCCCCCTCCAGCTCAATTCTGTTTTTCAGATTTCATAACGGGAGGAGGCACCCTAATGCCTGATTTAGTCCTCATTTTAATAGGCACATAATGAGGATTAACACACTACAGAACTGATTATCCTGTATAACAGAGACAATTTAAGGCTCTGAGTATTTAAGGGATGAAAGTATAAGCAGCGGTATTAAGGCTTAGAGCTGAAATGAAATTGGGAAGGTGCACGGAGAAAGAAGATTTACAGACAAAAAAAGTTACAAATTCCTGCAGCTTAGGATAAGTCAAGGGATTTAGGTATCAAATATTACTGATCGGAGATGAGATGGCTTCTTCTGCATCTTGAGTGTGCTTGGTTCTCACCCAGCCATCCCCACGATCTTTTCTGTTGAAGAAAAAAAGACTCTCATCTCCGCGGTGCCAGGCAAGGAAACGCAGCCTGAACAGATTCATAAATACATCCGTGGACACAAGTTGCGTTCAGCTCGGATGAGCCGATTCTACAAATCTGCATTAAGTGGAAGTGCAAAAAAAAAACCCTCGTCTCGTGGGCATTCATTCAGGTTTATGGGTGGCTAATTTTAAAAGTCAATAAGGAAGCAATTTAAAGAAAAACAGAAGTAGCCTCTTCCTTAGCAGGGCTCCAGAAGCAGTGCCCACTGCTTTACCTCATTCCTGTCCTTTTTTTGCCTAGGTTTGACAGCTCTAACCGTGACAACGGGGCTGCTCTGGTTCCTTGCCCCATCCCTGGGCTGTGATTTCTTTCGAGAGGGAGCTGACAGCTCGGTTTGGGCTGTGCAGCCCCGTCCGTGTTGGCATATTTGGTGTCAGCTTCAATTGGAATAGGAGCAGGAGCGAGGTTGTACTCCTGCCTTGGGGTCAAAATAACAGCTGTGCCAGATGTTCCAAGAACACTCAAAAAGCACTGAAACAGAAGGGTTTCGGGTTTCGTCTCAGTTTTGTGACACTGAGCCAATTTAATTAAATAAAAAAAAAAAAAAAAAAGAAGAAAAAAAAAACAGCCCTGCAAAAGCACTGTGGTTTCTCTACTTAATAGGACCAGTCCAGTTTGCAAGTGAGAATAATCCCATAGGGTTTGATTCTGATTAAATCAAAAGCAACTCTGGCATTGACTTCAATGGGGGATGAATCACCATTCTATCTAAGTCCTGTTTGGAGTGGAAGCATTGCATTTTCCACAAAATTGAATTTCAAACTCAAAGCCCAAATCCTCCACCCCTTCACCCCCAAGGTGAACATTCCTACTTGTCTTTTTGAATGCTTCAATCTGAACTGAAATAGTTTGCAAAACAAAACAGGTTGTCCTGGTCCTCTGAGCACGTATACATCCTGATCTGAGTCCAAGTGCAAGGAAAAATTAGAAGGTAGCAAGTAGTTCCTATAGATACCAAAATCCTTCCAGCACGTTTTCTATTCTTTCTCCTAGCATTAATCCAGGGCTGACTGACTCTATTAGGGCCATGCATGGTAGTTGGAGTGTTTGTACCTGCTGCAGGTTTTCAAAGCAACCAGTTCTGATTGTGAACAGCAATAAAAGAGGATTAACTGTAAGATGAGGCTCAGGTTGGTAATGGGAACAGGCACTACCATACTGTGTGATACACTGGCTCAGGACACGTGGAAACATTACAGCATCAGAAAAAGCGTTATCAAGTCTCCACAAAATCCCCGGGAAGGCAGCACCTTTATTACTGCTTTAAGAAATTTGGAAAATGAATTTGGGAGCAAAGAACCCACACGGAGCTGCTGTCAAATTTGGTGGCGGACTTGTACCAGCACATTTACAGGTGAGGTATTTGTGTCCTTTTGTACCAGAGTGTATTTGCATTAGCTAGTTTGTATATTGAAGGCAACAAGTACAGCAAAATCCCCCTGTAACTCCCATTCTGCTCTCACCGTGTGATGACAGAGGGGCTTGGCTTCTCTCTTGCACTCAGGCTTTTAAGGGAAGAAGAAACAACCAGCCCAGGAGTCCTAAAACTGCTCAAATATTGGTGGCTTTCTTTTTCCAGGGTCACATCTCCAGGACTCTTGCTCGAAGGTCTAGGGACTCAAGAAGAATACCCACTATGGAATAAGATGTTCCCTAAAAATATTGATTCGTCCTGTTCTCAGTTAATAGCTGGCCTGGACCCGAGAGACCTCACCAGGAGAGAAAAAAATCCCACAAATTAAAAAAAACAAAAGCAGGTCCTACTATTCATTGCTAAAGGCTCAGCATAACCTGCTGGAGGGATTTTCTCCTTAGCCTCCTTGTCAGGTTAAATGCTGCCCTGAAATAGAAGGGTTTATGTCCCAAACCTTTGTTTTCCGGCTGATACATGTAAAGGGAAAAAAAAAAAGACTAAAAGAAAAAAAGGCACTGTTAGCCCCGAGTGAACCAGCCCCTTCTCACTGTTTCCGTTCAAGGGATCCCATTAAACTGAACAGCACACACCATTGTCCCTCTGCGAGCCTATTCCCAAGGTGTTAAGATTTTTGCCCAACCTCGAGAAGAAATAGAGGGGGGAGAGAGGAGGAAGTAAAGCAGGGAAATAAAGGAGGGGAACCCAAAGTCAATAACCCTCCCTCTCCGCGCTCAGCTGCTCCCTGCCTGGAAGCTGCTGGCAGGGCAGGGCCCCCCTTTTGCCATTGTGTAACTCAACCCCTGTCCCCCCCCCGTCCCCGGCACGGGACCCCCTCCATCCGCTGCGCTCCGGAGGGACGTGAGCGACGGCTTCACCTCGGGTGTTAGCCACGCTCCGCCGCGTCGTCCCCGCACGTCTGCTCCTCCCCAGCAAAGGATTGCCGACACTTTGGCACACACGTACGCAGCCACCCCACCCTTTCCTCGCGGCTCGCTGCAGCTGGCTCGGCCGAGGAGCACAAGGGCTGGATGCAGGGAGCCGCGAATCGAAGCGGCATCGTGCGGAGACAGGACCGCGGCCGGCACGGGGCAGAGCGCCGAACCGCATGGGATATACTGGGTGCGTTATGAGGATGAAACCCGTGCCGTCTCGAGGCCTTGACGACTCGCCAGCCGCCCGTGCACATCCCGCTGGACCAGCTCCTCAGCAGGTGCACATTAGTATAACCGCCGAATTCAATATTCGCCATTATTCCGATGCGTCACCACACGCTGTCTGGATGCGATATTCCCCGGCGTGGGGTTATAAACCAGGAGTAGCTTCAATTACACTGACAGTATAAAAGCAAAGCAAGGGAGAGGCTAAGCAGAACCTTTTAATTTGCTTAGCCCAAATGAATAACCCCGGCTGCACCGGAGTAAGTGATGTCAGAACTTGTTCCAAGAGGCAGGATCCAATTTGAGTTACCTGGGTGTCTGCCCCAACAAAGCCACTTGGAGCCGTCTCCAGGCTTTGGCCTTCGCTCCACAAACCTGGCAATGAGAAGAACAAAAAAAAAAAAACTGCTCAAAATTTTCCTATTAAACAAAGGGATTTAATACCTCTGGTTTATATGCAAAAAGTCAGGATAGGCTTAATTGTGTCGTGACCGCTGTTTGTTTAAGGTGCGATTGTTTAATGCCCAACACAAGGCTGCAGCTATTGTCTTCTGCTGCGTTCGAGTTAATTGGAGACATGAATGAGACCAAGTTAAAGGTCTTCTCATGTTACTGCACTACATGATTTATTCATTTTGCACAATTTGATTTTTTTTTTAAATAAAAGCATTAAGTATTTTAGTGTATTTCTGCTAGACTTGTTCCATATCTTGTAAATGCAACGCATGACGAAAAGCGATTATTAATAATAACCCAGCATTACTTGTAATCCCATGCTCTAAATCCTGACTGCCTGCTTCAATGGGATTTTGATTAAGCCCAAATGTGCATCACGTACCGGAGACATAAAGAACTTTCAGCACCCAATTTGTGGTGCCTTGTCCCGGTCTTCTCAGTGAAAAAAAACCCCCTCTGTGGAAGGTAAAACCAGCCCTTTGAAGGCTTTGCTGTGGCAGGCTGACAGCTTTATTCCGCTCTAACCAACCACCGATTATCACTGGCTTGGACTGGATTTGTACCTGGAACACAGAGCCAGGGTTATTTTAATCCTCCCAGCCAGCAGGTAGATGTGCTAGTCCCGGTCCAAGCCCTAAAGCTACCCAAGAGGAGTTACAGAAGTGGGACGTGGCCCATGGAGGCGAGGAAGTTGCATTTACACGTGGCGGTACGCTTTGGCAGGTTACCCCACCTCATGCAGATGAGTAATGGGGTTTGGAGGATGCAAATGGAGACGGAGAGCCAGGTTTTGCACACAGCAGCAGAGCTGTTCACCTCAAGTGAGAGCAACCAGAGCTCAGAGATGCTGGCACAGTGGAAGGGAGGGGGAAAACCCCAAATTTTAGAGTGGTCGGACACCCGTCACATCTACTTCCCCCCGCAGCCAGCAGCTCTGCAGGAGGGTGAGCCAAAACCCAAAGTTCTTTTGACCACAGCAAGTGTTAATCCCAATTTTGATAGTGAGGGGCTCTGGGCAAGACCTTAATTCAGGGATGCCCCCATCTCCATGGGACTCCCAGCCTGCCACGGAGACAACCCCCCAGCCTCGCAGCAAGTATTTCCCTCCCCCTGCTCCAGAGCCTGATGACACCAGCAAATATCCAAATAGCTTCTTGCAAAGGCTTGCCTTAACCAGAAAGAGGATCTCTCATTAAAGCATAAAATTAAACACTTCAGAACAAAGATATCGGCGCATTAATATGGAGATTCTGCCTCCCCCCCCCCCTTCATCAAAATGCATTAGCCCTTCATGTGCAATTTGCATTGGAAAGCGTAGGAGCCACATAGCATTAACAGCTGTGAAATTGGTGTCATTCTTAAAGGTTAAAATAAACCCAGCTATTCTCTAAAGCTGCCAAGCATTTCTTTGCAAGATCTATGGCCAGAGCCTTCATGAATCATGAATTTGCTTTTTTTTTTTTTTTTTTTTCTCATGTGTGCTGTGGAAAGATCCTTGGGAAGATCTTTCCCCTGTTTACAGGCAGGCAAGAGCATTCCCTGCTCAGCCTCTCGCAGGGTGTCCTCTGCACTAGGCGTGAAATAAGTGTGCAGGAATCTGCCAGCAATATACGTTTCAATTTGCACAACAGCTTTTTTTTTTTTTTTTTTAAATAAAGGGAATGACATGGCAGCATTCTCACTTTACTCTTGAGAAAGTCTCTTGAAACTTTTCTAGCCAATAGTTACTGGAATTTGTTTTGCAAGTGTGTCATTTTGTATTTTTTCTTTTTATTACCGTAACAAGTTACAGATCCTAAAGTTAGTATATTAAACATTCTGGTTACTCTCCTGACAAGAAATTTAACATGGGAATCATTCTTTCCCCATGATTTTCAGAAGCTAGAAAAATTATTCTCATGGAAAAACTATTAATTGCCAAGCCCTAAATAACACAGTGTCCTGTTAAATAAGAGGAGCTGAGTGAGTAGAGCGTAATTCAAAACATATAGAAGCAAATGGGAAAGCTCCCGTGGGGATTATGGCTCTGGAGCCCATGCCAGAGGCTGACTTGCAGCCGATGCAAGCTCAGGGCTGCAGAGGTCCCTTGGAATCACTCTGCCTCCTGGATCTGGGGCTAGTTGAAGCTCAGACCCCTGGATGCTCCTCGTCCTGGTCCCAGGTGGAGACCAGGAGAGTTTTCCTTATCTTCCCTGAGGTTCCACATCCCCAGTACAGATCGTTCTGCTCCTTGTAGGGCTCCTGGTAGAAACAACCAGCTCAGCGATGGTCTCAGAAGGAAAGACATCCCCCATATCCTCACCAACTGAGAATTCAAACACAACGATTGTGCTTCATTGCCCTCGGGATCTTTATCACTTAATACTCGTTGTGCTAACTGGAGGGCAAGGCATCCATCCTCCTCTTTCCTCCTGACCCCATATGGAGATGAGCTGGGCTGCTTTGCCTACCAAGTCCCGCTCGCCATGCAAAGCCCCAGCAGCATCCAGAGCGTAGCACTACTTCCAGTTCAGTCAGGAGGTTAAATCCAAGCAGCAACAGGCCTCGAACAGTTTGTTCCCAACCCTGCTCTGCCTGCCGCCCTCCGCGGCGCGTGCTCTCCTCCCCATCTGCTGCTTTGGATGTTAAACCCTGCACGTTGCTAAATAAGTAGGGCTGCGAGGAGTCGCGTGTATTGTCTGGCTGAAGTTCACTGCGGGTTGGCCTCCAGGGGAGACGCAGATGAACTCGGCAGCACAGTTTGGGCAGCGAGAAGGGCTGGGTAGTGTCAAGAAACAAGTCAGCATCTCCAGCCCCTTGCCTGCCACCTCCTCCGGCAGGTACGGCGCGAGCAGCTTTGTCCCTGCCGCTCACACCTCCTGCCAGCGAGCAGGAAAAAGAAGCAGGGAGCTCTGAATAATGTATTGTGGCTTCCAAGCTGATTCCTTTTTTTTTCCCTTCTCTCCCCCATCCTCTTTTTTGATCAAAACTGAACTTAAAATAGAAGAGGAAAAGGGCTTGCATAAATATCTGACAGCTGCTCCGAGCTTTCTCGCTAGCGCAGTAAGCAGCAGAACAGTGAAGAACCTGATTTTTTAGCTTAGTCAGAGAACCTGTTTTGGCCCCTTTATTAGGATTAGAGACTGGAGAAGGTGCTAGCAAAGCAGAGAGCAGAGGGAGGTCTGGGGACATAAGTGTTTTAAAAGAGACCACAATCTTGGGAGCAGACCGAATGAAAGGGAAAAGGATAAAGGACACTAAGGGGGGTGACAATGGAAAAGCTGATCTGAGGCTGTCCCCTTGCTGGGAGGAGGCCATGGGAAATTTCACCTCCACCCAGTTCCTAATGGGGCACGCAGTGATGCAGGAGAGGTCGCAGCTCCGTGCTTTTAAAACAGGCTTTTGCCCTTTTCATACTATTCATCACAAGGGAGAGGACAATGGATTTTCCAGGACAGAGTTTCAAACATCTCCATCTCCCCCACAAAACTCAATGCCAGGGCAAACAGGTGAATTTTAGGCTGCGTGCAAAGGTGGAGAGAGAAGAGGTGGGATTTTAAGGGATCGTCAACAGTCCTTTCTCAGTGACAATCCCAACACCTATGGCCCCAATTTTTCAGCAGCTCGTTCCAAAATAGCTATGGGAAAGCAGAGACATCACTAAATGGGACAATCAATTTGCACGGAAGATAACAGCCTGGCCGGCAGCATGTTATCTTCTGAGAGAACAATCCCTTTGTAGTCCTAAATTGAGATTCGTCTTCCAGATTGCAGTTGCATCAGATGGAAACTAAAACCAGAGCAGCCACAAATTGATTGTCTTTTCTAATTGTCGCTTATCTGGTGTTCAGCCGTAAGAATATGCATCGTAAAGGCCTCATACGAAGAGGGAATTTGCTCTAGTTCCAGCCAGCACATTGAAAGATTTGGCCAGGGATTCCTGGTTGACATCTGCCAGCACGGAACAGCAGCTTTGTCAATCACTAACACCTAACGGCATTTTTCTGGGAAACTCCACTGTCTAAGCTCAGAGTTTTAATTCTAAACAGAACAAAGGAGTTCTTTTACTCCCTTGAAAGTGTTGGGAAACTGATACAGGCACTATAAAGCCTGATCCACAAGTGGATGGTGGATATCAAGCAACTAACGTCTCAGTTAGAACACAACAAAAAAAAATATCAGGATTTGGGTCCTGCTCTGCCTGTAGTAAATGAGCCAGAATAGGATAATAATGGCCACAATCCTCATTTCAATATTAGCAGAATTTAATTTTGCATGCGTTTCATTCAAAACTTCAAGACTGGGCTCTATGTAAAACAAAAAGCCCCCTCTCCTCCACCCCCAGAATAACCAACCCTCCAAAAAAATCCCAAACCCATTAACTTAATTAAAAAACAACGGAATTTATGAAGGCTGCCGTGATTTTCAAATCCATCCTTGGTAATTTTAGCCTGATTTAACAAGGTGACATTTCCACAAACACACTGCATATGCATGGGCGTGTGCACATTTCTGATCATTTTAATTCTCTGGGCACCTTCAGCTGCGTCTGATGGAGGCATAAATGCCTCAGAGTTCCCCATCACCCCAGCTTCGTGAAAAATAACTTGCTAGCAAGGACAGTTGTTAGAAGACAACCCTAAAAACCCCTCCACTCAAATCCTACAGCATCTGAGCACCCCACACTGGATACCAGAGGCTCCAGGGGGAAGAAGGGGGAAGGGAGAGAAGGGAGATGTCAAATGCCCCAGTTGTGGGAAAAGCTTCAATTGCAATTAACAATTGCCCACAAGACACAAATCTGTGGGAAACCAGGCTTTGTTAATCCCTGTGCTCAAGGAAATACTTATTCGTACCCTGAGGAAGGGGCCCGTTTCCTGCCAGCTGCCTTCCCACTTAAGGGACCCGGGTGGGTGTCTGCAGGCCCCGCGTGCACCATGGCAGCATCCAGCCACTCACTAAGACCTAAATATTTAAGACCTGGCCGGACATGATACACCAGTAATTTGAAGCTTGGTCTCGTGTGATATTTAAGACACGGCTGGACAAAGCCTGAGAAAAGTGGAAACCAACCTGTGCTATTCAGAAAGGAGGGCTGAATGAGCGGATAGATTTTACTGGTTTTATCCTCATTCTTCCACCTTTTGGCCAATTTATCTGGAAAGTACCATTCTCCCCCAAATACACCCTGTCCTT
This sequence comes from Cygnus atratus, assembly GCF_013377495.2. Lineage (NCBI taxonomy): Eukaryota > Metazoa > Chordata > Aves > Anseriformes > Anatidae > Cygnus > Cygnus atratus. The sequence continues at coordinate 2,473,508 of NC_066388.1, forward strand.
CACCACAGTAACATGCTTTCCAGCTGGTGGCAGTTCTTTGAAAGCTCTGATGGTGCAGGTTGCTCTAGCTGGGGAGCTACCAAGGGGTCTACAAGATGATGGTGACCCCTTGATAGCTACCAAGAAGCTAATCCGAAGAGTTTACCAAATCTTTTCAAAGCTTTTAGCAATCTTATACCTGGAAGCTCCTGATTTCTCAGCTGAGATTGTCTCTCCTTATGGAGAACTTACACTGGCTGATAGGTATTTGCAGGTATTATTTTGAGGGATTTCAGAGCTATGCTGAAGCCTCTGGCTTACCCCATAGCTTCCACGTGAGAAAAAGGAGCATGGAGTAATCAGGGAAAAATGTTTAAATCTTTTCCAGAAATCACAGGCGAAAACTGTGGTGTCACTTTGAAATGCTCACCATGCCTGGATCGAGGGTAGCAAAGACATCCTAAAGCTCCAGGGTGAAGACCAGCTGGTTAACAGCCCTTCACAGACAACTAGAGGTGTGGGTGCACCAATGTCATACTCGAGTCCATGCCACAGAAACCAAAATTTACTTCTTTGGGGCAATTATATTTTTGGGGCTACTGGAGCAACAGTGTAGCCCAAAGTAGTGAACAATAGGGGAAAAAAAAATCAAGGCAGGAAGCTTTTGAGAATGCTCTAGTTCTAAAAATAGCCTGGAGTTTTGGTTATTTTAGTGTACAATGCCACCAGGCAGCCAGCTCACACAGCAAAATCTGCAAACTCATTCCCTTCACACCAGCTCTGCACTTCAGCGTGGCTTCCGGGAATAAAAGTGCAAATTTGGGCAAGGATGCAAAGAATGCAAAGTTGCTCAGCTACTCTGGTTATGAGAAGCAGTGGAAGGCCCTAATACAGGCACAGAATCCCATCTAAATATATAGACAGAAACTGAGAATAGCCTGCGACAGCCTTGCTCCAAAAGCCCACTCCAAGCTCTCGGAAAGCCTCCCTGACTTCAGCAGGCTTTGGGTCATGCCCTGTCCATACCGAAGGGCATGTTAAATTGGGTTTACAATAGCCCTTTTCCATCTGAGCTGTCCGACGGGCAGGCAACGCCTCCAGGAACCTATTGACTTTTTTTTTTCAGAGGCTACGAGAATAAAATTACAATTTGGAACTGAAATCGCCGCCGTGGCTGTGATGGAGACCAGTGCTATTTAGGGATTAGATTAACACAGAGACTTTATGAAGCATCAGCTGTATGGCCGCTGTGAGTGAATCAGCAGGCTGTTAGCCTGGGGACCAACTGTTAATTGAAAAGGGGGGGAGGAAGGCTGGAGTTTCATATCTAACAGTTAAATACATTTCAGTCGCTGGTCCAAACTGTTCAAAGGATTTGCCAGACTTGTGCTTGCCTTCCCATCCCCCCAGCAGCCGCTCAGCCTCAGCTTCCTCATTAAAAAGGCTGAATAGAGCTGTCTTTTTTTTTTTTTTTTTAAGCACTTTTCCCCCTGCAAAGGCAGTAGCAGCCCTGGCATCCAGGCAACCCTGCTCTCTTCCCAAATTTATCTGCAGGGTCTTTACCTGCATGGCAGAAGACTTCTCGTCGTAGCAAAATTGATCGTTTTTGGGTGGGTGGAGCGGGTGCTGCAACCCAGTGGCTGTAAAACACATCCTAACGCCTCTGGATACCACCGGACCTGGCACAGGCTGAGCACAGGTGTCCTCAGCAGAATTAAATAACACAAAATCTGCACACTTACATTCACTGTACTCCCTCCCTGTTTTTAAGGGAAGTAAATGGGTGACAGCACAGGACAACACACAGTCAGAGGTCCATCAGGTATCCTCTGAGCGACCTATTCAGTGTCAGAAAGCGTTTTAACACACAAAGTTTTGTCATCTGTTAAACAAGGTGAGTTTTTCAGCACAGTTATGGGTAGAAACAAGAGGCACGAGAACAGGCTGTGAATTTCTGGGCAAGAGATGCCTTGCATAAAGTTTTTCTTGCAATATATTATGTAGCTGCCTGAAGTCTCTATGGGTTATATTAGAGCCCTAGACAGTTGTCTGACAAATTCCTGGTAAACAAAGAAGACAAAGCTGGAACTCAAGCTATGTGCAAGTCTATTTATGTTTGTTAGTTGCAAGTTATTTCTTCAGTAAATGATTCCTGCTTAAGAAACACACAGATTTTTAGTTCAACATGCCTGCAACAAAGTGTCTCTGTACCCTTACTCAGAAAAAGCAATTGTCATTTCCCAGCTTATGTTGGTCAGATCCAGCCATTCTCATATATCAGAGGTTTAAAATGCATCTTCAAGAGATTTTATCTGCAACAGCTTTTTTTTTTCTTTTTTCTTTTTTTTTTTTTTAAATGAAAGAGACCTAAGCAGGAGTTACTGCACTGAGCATGTTTCCAGGAAATTGGAAGCACTCATCACTGCAAAGTTAATCTCTTCAAGCATACCTCACTTCCAACTAAGTTATTACACAAATGAACACTATGATGGACAGCAGCTTTTGAGAAATACACATACATAAGCTATGTGATATGGTGAGCACATGGTACTGTTGAACATGCAATAAAATTTGATTTTACCCTATTTACATTCACGTGCTGATTCAGTTTGCTGTTTTATTTCTAAGAGGATAAATACAAGCCAAACCGACGAGTTAATTTTAATCCCACAGTGCAAAACACGAACACAAGAAATAAAAAGGACAGTATCTCTTCTCCCCCCGGCACTGTTGTGTGTATTTAATTTGTGAAGTTCCACAAACTTAGTTCAAGGGGAACCATCTGACCTTATTTTACAGAGGGAAAAACTGATGGACAGATGTAACCAGAACTTGATGAGGTCTGAGGCATCTTGCCCCTTAACTGATCACCTGTAGATGAAAATCCCTTCCTAGAGGTATGACCAGAACCCCAAATCCCCACTGCTCCCCTATTTCATCACTGCATCCCTCTTTCTCCCAGCACAGGAACATCACTCCGACATCCCAACTTCTGGTCTCCTTCCCCCCTCACCCTCCTGACAGTGCTGCTCACTGCTCTTGAAGCCCCAGCTGCTTTGTCCTTATCAATTCCAAAATCATCTTTGGTGACACTATAACAAAGCTGTTTGCCTTTGCATCCTCGAGCATATACGATGCAACCCCTCCCACACGCGCTTTTGTTCCGAGCCAGCCGATATCTGGGAGGGGAGGCAGCGCTTCAGCCTCCCACCCAGAGCGTTTCTGTGGTCCCAGCTTCCGCACAACATAACGGCATGAAAGGAGCAGGGAGGCAGCTCTGCTCCCTGCCTCTGCACTCAAAGGCTCAGCGACTCTTGTGTCAGCAGAGCTGTGGTAAGCCACATGCCGCTGCTTCAGTTCAAAGCATCGTTCCCGGGAGGATGGCCAGCAACATCCCAAATTGAAACCACATACTTGATAGCGAGCACCCTAATCAGCCTCATCTCAAACTTAACCCGTATTAGCTCATTAAAAAAAAAAAAGAGAAAAACTATGGGAATCCAACCGGGCTATTTTCTTGGGGGCCCAACTCAGCAGGTAGTCTGGTGCATGCTTAGCTTCATCATCAGGTGCAAACCAACTGCTTCCCAAGGGCCTGGCTCACAGCACAGCACAGAAGATCCTGCTTTCCACCAGCCTTTGGGGTCTGGAGAGTCCAGGTCCTTCTCTGGACGATGCTCACACCATGAAAGATCTCTGTACGTGGCTGCACGTGTCCTCCCTCTTGGGTAGGGCAGATTTTGGCAGGCAGGCCACCAAGCAGTGCATGTGTAGCTTATTAAAGCCAGAACCTTTTTCACCTAATCAGTTCTAGAAGTTTTTGAAATAAAACATAAAAGCCCTCTTCGTTTTTATCTCAGGTCTTACAGAAACGTGCCAACAAAGGACAAAACACAGGTGGGGTACAACAAGCTCTCCAAGAAATTATTTCTGCTTTATGCGATGCTTCTTAAATGGAGCCAAGCGATGCAGACACACCGCACTACACGTTGCCCTCTCCCCTTCAACAAATTTGGGCTGGAGCTGAGCTCTCCAGTCCCTGGATGGTGGCACGGCAGCAACCTGAGTGCATATCCTCCACGCAGAAGCGAGAGGGGCTCGGAGGGGCTGCGTGGCGACATGGGAGGTAGAAACACACCAGCTGTGAATTTGAATGGAGCTGCTTTGCAAGAGAGCAGAACGCTGCTGCTATATTTGGCTAGTCCCTGAGAGATTTTGCTGGGAAGGAGCATCTGTTTCATTTGATGCGGTGCCCATCACCCCCTAAACGACAGCATCTTGCAGCCAGCCATCACCAAGAGCAGTACGAGAGGGGACAACCTGTTGCCAGCCTAAGGGGGATGACTGGGGGCTGCCTCTCAGAGGATGGGGATGCTCGGGTTTGGTTCACCATAAACACCCCTTCCTACCCGAGCTGGAGGGCTCACAGCAAGACAAAGCGACACCCTACATCACACCCACCAGGCAGGGCGGAAAGCACTGAGCTGTGCCTTATTCTTCACCCGGACAAAGACGTGACCTAACAGCAAAACCTGTTTTTCCGTTAGCTTCACGTTGTGATGAACGTGTGAGCGATACTGTCCCCTGCTCTACCTATTTCATCTTGGGGCCGATCCAAGGTGCTAAGTGTCTTTAAATTACAGTAGGGAAGAAAGGAGCAGGCAGCCACCTACAGAAACCTGATAGCCGCCTGCTGGAGTTGTAAACCACGTCCACACGCAGCTCTCCCTCCCCAGAGGCCACAGGTTTGTCCTTTCCATTAACCACATTCTTCCCCCCCCTCCAAAATTTATCCAAAATAGCAGAACCAGTGCAAAGGACCAGATTTTTCGGAGCATCCAAATTGAAGTATCCTTGTTTCTGAATGTTTTCTGCAGATCTTGCTATGATCACTGTACAGATTTCAGCATAAAACCACTGTTCTGCCACAAAACTGAGAGTTACAAAGCAATGTCATGCTGCCTGAGCCCAAGGCAACACTTGGGAGCCTAGAATGGTATTTTGGGGCTATCTCACTGTTCATAGATAGAAGCAGAGCAGTGTGAGCCAAAAGGGACACGTCCTAAAGCACTGGAGGCTTGGAGACCCCACACAGGGCGGTCGCGGCACAATAATACCTACACGCTCACCGCAGCTGGGGCTGGACATCCCATGCTGGTCCCAAAACACATCTCGGCGGGGGAATCGGGGTGAGAGCGAGCCGCTTCCTCCCAATAGATGGCAGCAATGCATGGAGACACGGGCGCTTCTCCCAGCCCTCGCCCAGCCTCAGCCCCAGGTGAGCGGCCGGGCGGAGGACACGGCCTCCGCTTGCGAGGCAGCGGCCAAGCAGAGGCTGGAAACCAGACCCCGCTGCCTTCCCTCCCGAGCTGCTGCTCCTGCTTCGGGATTTGTGCCTTGAACGCGAGCCTCTTCCTCTCCCCAGCCCTCCCGTCGCCCTCCCCTGCTCCGTCCTCCACGACTTTTGTTCGGCGGTGGAGGCTACAAAACACCGGCCGAGGACGAGGCCGTCGCGGCGAGCACAAGCACTAGATGTACTCTGGAAATAGACCATGTCAATGGAGCTGGGGTTTTGTTGCTAAGTGTCCCTAATCGAACTCTTTGTGACTTAATCACGCTTTTGGCAGCGGCAGGAGAAACAAGCAATGAATCAAGTTATTGTATTTCCTGGATTTTTACTCCGCTATTGTAGTGTGCGACCCCAGTGAATATGCCGACTCCGCTTCTTCCCTCGGGTTAATTCCTCCAGCCCTCTGAGCCCAGCCAAAAGTTTTTTTTTTTTTTTTGAAAGAGGAGTTTCGCTAGCACTATGCAGTATATAATGGTTGAAAAATCTCATCTAGGACTTAAATCTCTGCAGGAGGAACAGGGGCAAGAGCAGAAAGGGAAAACGGAAAAGGTTCAGACATGTTGCAAGCTGGGAAACTGGGGAAAGAAAAAGCAGTAAGAAGTTGCTTTACAAATACAGGCCTCCTACTTTGTTAACACATTTAAGTAATGTTAATTGCAGTGCACTGCAGTATAAAGAGGCATTTGTAATTGATTAATCTATGTTTGCCATTTTCTAATTAAAGAGAAAAGAAACCCTAATTATTCCACTCTGTACTAGGCAGCGGAACAGTCATTATGGAATAAGCAATTTTCCCTCCTCAGACACTGGGTTCCCCTATTCTCCCACGTTACATAAAACCCTCGCCACACAACGCTGCCTGCAGCACGGCCGATTTCTGCTTGTTAGACACTACCGGCATCGCTGGGCTTCACAGCATCCCACTGTGAGGGAGCAGGGGAGCAGGCTGAGAGCTTCAGTTCAAGCTCCGGACCTTTCACAGGATGATTATGCGAAGTTTTCCAGCCCCTCCTCATCTCTATAATTAAATCAGAGGGAAAGATGAATTTTGGGACCCACTCCCATCACTGCATCAATGCAGGTAGATTGGAAAGAAATTGAGAGGGTCATTACAAATAAAAAAGTGTGTGCCCTAACAGAGGGCCTGGGTCAGGTGGGAAGAGATGACGTTAAGCTTGAGCTGCTGCTGTTTTGTTCTGCATCATTTCACCAATAGATAAAGGCAGAAATGGCATTTGCTGTCCCCAGGGTGGAAATCACCACCTGTGGTCCAGGGCGATGGAGCCAGCACCATCCACTGTTGCAGCTGCTGACTTTCTCCCAAGACAAAAACAAACAGCCTGAGTCCATCTCCCAGTGCTGACCCCTCTGAACTGCTCCAGGTCCTCTCCTGTCCCCTCCTCTGTACCCCAAACTAATGTGATCCTCTCCCCCTTGCTTGGGGAGAGCAGTCTGTGGTCCTAGAAGTGCAGAAAGGGAAAAAGCCTCCAGGAATATTGGAGGTCCTGAGTCTCTCCTCACCCCAAATGTTGATGTCTACAGTAAAGATGAGGAACACAAATTCAGAGCTAGGTACATTTTTTCAGTGATGTAGAGGCTAGCTGATGGAGAAAGCTGTAAGGAGAACAGGCTTTCCTTTCCTCGGCTTAAATAAGGCAGGCTGGAACACTGTAATTTGGAAGACATGCTGGTGATATGGTGCCTGCTGATAAACCCTACACCGTTGCCTGACTTGAGAAGCTGGGAAAATTACAATACGCTAATTTGCTGCGATCACACACCTGCCACACAAGTCGTGGTCATCTCAGCACACGTCTCCAGGAATGGTTAACCTGCACTGCTTTGCACCTGTAGCACAGGTAATGCGACTGGCTGATTTTATTCAAGTTTTTCTGTCCCTGGTTCCTGTAAAGGCCCAGGTGGTGCTGAGGGGACGATGCTGATCACACACCACCCAGCTCAGAGCAGAGTTTGGAGATCTTGCTGCAGAGGTACTGTGGGGTTGGGCTGTAACTTTTTAACTTTTCTTGATTTTTTTTTTTAAAAAGCTTTGAGAGAAAATATATTTCATAATTAGACTCATTATTCCAAGATATTGTTGAAGACACGTAGGAGGATTTTTAAAAAGAGCTTAGACATGAATAAAGATAAAGAATATGCAGTTTTAAGCCAGGCAAGGGTTTAAAAGGGAACATAAAACCCTCGTGCTTCAAATTGAGACCCATTTTTAATAATTGGGGGCTGAGAGGAGTACTATTTTCTGCCAAGCACCAATGTTCTCCTCCTTGCTAGCACATCTTAACTGGTAGAAGAAAGTTGTTGTCAATCTCACACGGAATCATTATTCCCAGCCTCAAAGCAGACCCAATGCAATGACTTCAATGACTTACCTTATACAAAGAGCACAGAAGTGACAGAATGGGAGGGTTTTAAAGTAAAGCTCTTTCAGGGCAGATGAATAAAACATGGCGAGACTAAGTTTCTGCCCCTTGGCTGGAGCAGATCCTAAAAAAATATTAAAAAAAAAAAAAAAAGGAAAAAAAAAAGATGCCAGAAGTCAGGTAGATGACAAGGATGGAATCAGCACAGGGTTAGTGCTTAGCTTCTCCTGTACTAGTATAGCAGAGGTCCCAAATAATTGCAGGTGTCCTTTGTGCTAGGTGCTGTACAACCCCCTAGACATTGCTGATAAGATTATTTTGGTATTTACAATAAGATGAGCTACATGAGCATAGGAGGTGCTGTTGCCTCCGAGATAGAAGCGGCCAGTTCAGGCACAGAGAGATTGAAGATCCAGTTCCCTGTATCCATACATGTGTATTTAATTTTAAGCATGAGTAATCCTTTAAATCACAGACTTTAAGGAACCACTCATGCTTAAAATTAAGCACACATGTGCGTGCTTGCAGGGTCAGGCCTGGAAGATGATTTGCCTCAGTTTCCACCTGTTAGGGGAGAGTCCCTTTTCACGTTGCCATTTTGGCCATTTGGCCCCGTTTCAGCTCCATACTGCAGCATCTAGGCCTGTGTGTGGCACAGCAGTTAGGACACGCTGCTCCTTGTGTTGGGGCTTGAGAGGTTCCTTTTATACAAGTAATACAATTAGTCCATTATCAGCAATCTCCTGAAGAAGCAAAAAAAAAAAAAATTGAAAACGCAGAGAGTAAATCAAATAGAGCCTCTGCCATTCTGATTCAGTGCCAAGGGAGCTCAGAGGTGAATTTTCACCCCCCCACCAGCTGGATTTGGCCATGTCATGCATAGATGAAGCCCATCTCCCCATAGACCAGGGAAACCAGGAAAATAAAAATTTCCTGCCAATGCCAGCCAAAGGCATTGGGGAAGAGGCATCAGAGGGACATTGGAAGCCCCTGAGGCCAACACCATGGGGTGTTGGTGGATCTCCCACCTTTCTCAAGGGGCAGATAAAAGGTATCAGGGTTAGTCCCGAGATGAATAATTGCTTGCTTTTAAGTGGCAGGGGAGACTTTGGTTGGAAAGCTCCTGTTCTGTATCTGTGACGGCATGCCTGAGAACAGAAGCAAGATTGCCGCTTTGTTGCCTTATTTTGCTGAGTTAAAGACCCTTCAAATAAATAATTCCAGATATGACCTATTCCTGGAGCTCTCTGCCCTGCTGATAACACAGCTGACATCTCCTCTAATGACTAAAACAGTCCTTTATCATCTCGGGCTGTTATTATTACCTGCCTTCTCTTCATGAGCAGGCTTACAATGTTCCTGTGATTAAGATACACATATTTCATAATCTCAGGCACACTCTTATTCTGGCAAATGTAGTAGCTGAAGACCAGCCAGCCCATTAACTGTACATTTATGGTTAACTAAATTTGGATAAAGGACTTATTTGAACTGAAAATTGAATTTTTTTTGTTCCCAAACTGAGCCAATGTTTGCATGGAAACAAAAATATCCTGTAAATGATACACCAGAATATTCGCACTGCAAAAGTCACGGCTAGCTCCACACTACGCAGCAGCCACAGGACTATAAATATTCATACAATTCACAATCAGTATTTCAGAGCAAGACACAAGCAAATCGGCGAGGCATTATGAGACCCATGGCCTATTTCTAGCTGTGCTGCACAATGTCGGGCAATTTATATAATTTTTGTGCCCCTGTTTTTCCTACCTTTCCTCTGTCCATCTTGTCTATTCTTAGTTGAAGCTGCTCAAGAGGAAAAAAATGTGTTACAACAGTTCTTAGAGATCCCACCTAAGTTCAGGGCTAAATTATACCAGGCCTCAGACAAGGCAGCAACCAACAGAGGCACCACGGGCAGCCTGGGGCCAGGACAGCCAACCAAGACCATAAACAAGTTGGTTTTTCTTTTTGGAAACCACCTCTTTCCTTGTGCGAATCAAACCACTCAAAGACACAATCACCTAGCAAATCACATGCACCCGAAAACCTCAGACAGAGCTTCGCATGTCACTGAAATCCACTCTGAGCAGTTACTTCTGATGGCCTACCGTTTTCTTTAGAATAAAAAGATGAGCAATAATGAAAATTACAAAACAACCAAAAAGAAACAAAGAAAAAACCTTACCACTTAGAGGGAATATAAGCCCATAGGAACCAGCTGGCAAAGAGATACCCCAGCAGAAACACAATTTCTCCCTTTCCCATCCCAATTTAAAGGGCCTGAGGGCAGGTAAACAGGGAAATGCAACTCAGGCTTGATTTTTATTTCCCTAATTAAAATAATAACAATAAAAATAATAAAATGGGAAATTTTAAACCTCATAGATCTTCATTTCACCGCATCTTGTGAGACTATAAATTGTTACTTTGCTCAGGGAGTACAAGACAAGTTGGAGTATGATAGATACATGGCTAACAAAGCTGGGTAGTGTAAATAGAGGAAGAACAGGGTGTAGTGGTAAAGAAGACTGTGGGTATGTTTTTCTATATGATGCTTGCTTTAGTATTTAGGTACATGCACGTGGGCATTCCTCTGGCCTATTGAGGTGTTTCACTGATCCTGGACTTGGTTTTCTTTATGGACACTGCCATGGCCTGCCCTCAGAACATTCCTCAAAGGGGATTGACAGGAGATCTGCCAGTGGATGTGCCTCCAGTCTTCCTAGTGGAGGCTGTGCTTTGACCTCTGGATGAAATGCTTCTGAATGGTTTTAGAAGGGCAATAGCATCATCCCAGCACCAAGCCAGCACTGGTTGTGTAGCGAGCGATGTGTGATGGAATTTCATCCTCGTTCTGTGCCCAGTTGGTTCTTTTTACTCTGCTCACTATCAGAGACTCTCAGCCTGCCCTTGCCTTCTCCCCATGCCAAACACAGGATGCAGGAATGAGGGGGGGAAATAACAGAACTACTGTCTTTTTAGTGATTTGGAGAAAGAGCAAAACTGTTGAAATCCTCCCATTGTTAAGCAGGTGATTCATCCCTTACCTGTCATCACATTCAACTTCAAGAGGATTTTCTCCTCCTCTGCCTTTACACTCAATCCGACGGGTTGGGAGCCCTCCTGAGCGGATGTAATCCCCAGGTACAGCAGTGCAAGCGGCTGCTCCCAGCAGGATCTGTCCATGACTCTGTTTCATAGCCCTGAAATGTCACCAGAACATAGTTCTCTGCAGAGGGAACTAAGTGAAGGAAACCACCAAGAATTTGGCTCCACATTATCACCCAAATCACTAGTAAATTATCTACTTTGTTTTAAGAAAGAAGTACTTGGAGCAAAGAAAGACAAGGAAGTTCATCCAAACCCTTGATCTGAATCCCCTTTGGGCACAATAAAAATATGTTCTGGCTTTCTATTCCTTTATAGATTGTAGGCAATGAAAGCTTCAAGTTCACCAACCCTCCACAGTGCTTGGCTTCAATCAGCATAGATGGTATCTGGGGCTTTTGGAAAAAAATTAAAAGGGTTGGAAGATGTCTGCAGCTCTGACACGATTATTTATGGGCCTTCAATGAGTGTTGGCTGGAAAAATAATCAAGAGTGGGAAGTGAGGGGAAAAAAACAAGACAATGAAGCTCAAAAGGCTTCATTTTGTTAATACACAACCCCACAAAACTAAAGGGGCTTCTGGCCCTCTGTAGGCATCCACAGGGTTCGCTGCAAGATCACTGTAAGAATTTAAATGTACAGAGACAGGGCTCATTTTTGACCTCAAGCAAAACAAAACATAAATCATCGATCATATTGTGAGTAACAGTTACTTGAGGCAGCCTGGCTTAAAGCCTTGTGCCTGCATGGGTACAAACCCCTAACTTTCAGTTCACAGGTGCTTCGTAGCCTGAAATGACAGAAAGGGGTCTATCAGCCAAACAGCTGAAATTAGCCTTCTGCTCAGCAAGGGAATACGCAGGGGAGAAGACAGACCTGTATTTTCCCATATTTTGGGGCAGTCAGAGGTTTTGCCAGGCCAGTGCAGTCCCTAATGGGCAGCACAGAGAGCCTGAACAACCGCAGTGCCCAGCAGAAGCTCCAACTGAATCAGGGCTGAAGAGGGACAGGTAGAGCCTTATGCTCTTCTTCTCCCCAGAGATGCAGCTACCCATGGAGAGAACAGCATCCAGAACAGTAGAAGGCAACTTTCCATGGTCTCCAAGCATATTACTGGTGGAGAAACTATTAAAAAAAGCAGATTTATGGCCTCTGCTCCAGCAGTCCTTGGCGATTCCTTGTTGAGTTGCAGACAAATGTGCTCCGAGACCTGCGGGAGCGCTCGGAGCAGCCTCCAGCGTTGGTGAGGCTGAGCACGGAGAGCAGCACAGCCCAAGGTGGAGTAACAGTAGCTGAAACTACTACAGGGTAGGATCCTAGAGCCTACGGAGAAGGTGGGGCTGACTGCCCTTCCAGAGAACTGAGCAGGCTTTGGCAAGATAAACAAACAGTAGTTATTCACTTCTCGGGAGAGACTTAAACGGGATTCAAGAGTTTTCTCATGGCTCCACAAACAACTGTCTTTATCCAGAGCTCATCTGTGTCAAACTGAGGTTTCTTCTCTCCCCCCGCCCCCCCTCCCTGACATGTTGAAAGAAGAAGTGAAAAGGTTACACATTTATCTTATTTCTTCGTCTCCCAGGACTTGTCTTTACTTTTCTCCTATTTCCTTAATGCAGGGGGAGAGAAGGAGAGAGAGAGAAAAAGAAAACAAAAAAGTTCTCCATGGAGAATTCAATTCAGCAGAATTACACTGCTCTTACGTCCGCTTCGAGGCTCTCTCCCACGCACAGCCTGTGGCTTCCAGCACAATATCTGCACAGCCCCAGCACTGTGTCAGCTTTGATAAGAGCCCCTGTGTAATCAGTGCAGTACCAGTTATCCGGCTACAATACTGTATGATTTCCTCTTGTGGCTTCTTCATTCCTGTTTATAATTAAAGAAGGACTTCTTGCCATGCCAAAGGCTATATAAAAATAAGTAATAAGTAATAAAGCGATGGCACAGATCCAAGAGCTTGCTGCTGCCGCTCTTGTTCTTGCAACATGGTAATATCCAGCAGTGGTTAATAGCATTAAGGTTCTGGGCTTTGATTAGACTATTTGCTTTTAGCAGTTATGGGAGGATGCAGCCAGCCTAGGTGAAGAAAAGGGCTGATGTGGTTTAGGATTACTGGATATTTAGCCTTTATATTTAGCAAAAAGTTGGATCATTTGCTGGGCTTTCTTGACAGCATTGTGTTCACTCTGCGGCAATCAAGTTGGCCTAAAGTCATAAGCAGGGCAGGTGGTTAGAAGCTCAGCCCTGGAGCCAGAACTTGTTCCATCCATTAATTATTTGTGTTGGATAATTAGCACGAGCGCTATGGAAATCGTGGCCCCATTGTGTAAATACATATGGTGCCCCCAAGAGCTTCAGATTTAAATAGCCAAGAGAGACAATGGGCAAATTAGCCAGTGCTACACAACAGGTCATCAGAGCCAGCGGTCCCACCCGACTTCCCATTTTCCAGGACAAAGTGTTCTCTTCATTAGCCCATGCAACTTCAAAGTGCTGCAACTCACAGCCCCACTTAAAAATTCCTTATCTCCCTCCAAGTGCCTTCAGTCCCTGTCTCTTAGCCCAGAGGACGAAGGGATGAAGAGGAAGTGTCCCATGCCACGCTATTTCTTTAACCCCGCTTGTGGGAGAAGCTGTGCCATTCAAGCTCCTTCGCAAACCAAACAGCCTTGCTCTGTTGCATGTGGGAGAGAAATTCTCTTCCTAACCATGTACATTTGTGGGGCGTAACTATTGAGCAATGCACTGTTATGTATTCTGAGTTCTTCAGTAACTTCTGAAGGCTTTGTGAAATCAGCTCAGGGCTGGGGACGGTGGACACCCAGGCAGTCACTTCTCCAGGGACACTGCAGGTGTTGCCGTTTTGCAGGGGAGGGTCTAAGATGGAAGGACTGGATTATTTAGGGTCCTGGATTAGTTAGTACCATAACCACAAGGTCATTTGACTGCATTCAGCATCCTCTTGCTAAGGGAACCATGCTCAGAACAGGCACAGGACAAGACTAATCCAAGCAGTACTAAAGAGCATTTAAAACGCTTGTGTTAAAAACTCGGGGAGGTTTCTGCACCTGTCTCCAGCATGTTTTATCTGCTGACCTCACTGGGATGAACTCGCTCAGGGAGTAGCAAAGGTTCCCAAACAAAGGCTCCTACCCATTCCGATTACACATGAAAAACATCGCTCCCCGTCACTCTGAGTCACTCCTTGGCTGCCGAGCCAAGCCTAACCAAACCCCACCAGCCCAACAGCCTGGGGAGGGGGTTCCCTGCCTTTGATATCTTTGGCTAGAAACAGTCTTCCCCTTTCTCACACCTGAGAAAACATTCTGCAAAGAGTCTCCTTTCCTTTCGCTTTGCTGCTGTCTTTAAGACTCCCTTTTCTTCCTTTACTGAGTCTGCTTTCCTTAATAAGAATGTAAACATGGTGCAGCTGTGCAACTACGAGGCTCTCAAAATACTTAATAAAGATGGATCAGTTAAACTTACAATCCTGCATGAGGCAGAGAGGCATGGAAGTGCTTCTTGGAGCTGTCTTCTATTGCTGTGAAGAGCCTTTTCTCATGCACTGTAGGCATTATCTATTTTACTGAGAGTCCTCAAATTTCGCCCGTCTCAGCTGGTGCCCTCCTCTGATGGAGGCTCCCTTACAAATGTTGCATATGACCACCAGAAAAAAAGGTACTTTCTAGGTACATTCCCCTTTTAAAAGAAATTACAGTCATCTGGGGTGAACAGCAGGCAGAAGGGACTGGATGAGACTGGTAACAGTTTGGATCATGCCTTTAGGATGGCTCTTATTTTATTACCATTATTATCCCTCTACTTCTGTGTTTAGGAGGCTCTGGAGTATCAGGTTGCTTAGAAAAGTTTCCATTATTAGGCCTGATTTTGTACTCATTTAGGAAGACACAATGCTGAAATTGTTGGAGCTACATTACTGTAAATCCTTCTGGAAGCTCAATTCAAAGCCCATTGTGGTTATGGCCTCAGCCATTCAAGCACTCTGCCTTAGACCAAAGGTGTGATGTGTATCTGTCCTGGCTTCTTCTTAAAGAACTTTGAAGCCCTAACTGGCAGCTTGTTTCATGCCTTTGATTCATCCTGGTGCTCACATGCTCAGCACCACGCCAGTCAACCCCGTCCCCCTTGGTGCAGAGCTGGAAATGGGGGCTGTTCTTTGCCCTTGGCAGATCTCGTGGGGAAGCTGTCAGGACAGGCTGTTTCTAATTTCTCCACTTTGAGTAAGACTTGCTACTCCAGCGTATCCAGCTTGGGCTGAGAAGATAGATATTAGCCACAGAGCCTCCTTTTTGTGGTTTCCCAAATGTTTTGGTTTGAGACTCCTTTTTCCTCCTCTCCCTGCAAAGATGCAATTTTATTCTGGAGATATGGAAATCTGCAGTGCAAGCTCCTTAAAATACCAGATAGCTTTTGGTGGTGATGGTGGTAGAACAGAACAGATCCTTACTGGTTCAACTGAAGTTTTCCCAACTTAAGCTTGCCACAAATATGCAGTTGCCTTCCTGTGAGAATGACCTAAACAAGAGTGGACATGTGGATGCGGCTACTCAACGCCCCAGCCAAACAGAGGGCTTATTCACTGGTAAATCACAACCAGAAGTTACATACCTGGTTGCCCACTTCTCATTTGTGTTCACTCTCCACTTCTCTCCCAGACACAGGCCAGGCAATGGCCAGATCCAAACCTCATTGAAATGAAGAGGAATCGTTCCCCTGTTTTCACTGGCCTTTGGGATGTCTTTTAATCAGCTATTTTATTATGTTTGCCATCTTAACTTTAAGAATCCGGCACATCCTTGAAAGAGGTTGTTTTAATGAAAATAACAACCTAAAGCTCCAGGTGGGATTTATCCATCACATGGATTTACACAGGCCATAGTACCTGGCATCTGACACACCAGGCTTTAGCTGTATCTATCCTCACATCACCCAGACTAAGGCTATGAACACCCTGCTGCCTGGAATTTCCTCCAAGACCAGACTGAGGTCAAATTTGCTCCCTGTCCTCATTGCTTACCTGTTGCTCACCTCCCGATCTGGCTCTGGGGTGTCTCAGCAGCTCTGCCTGGGTGGAACAGCCTCAGCGACACCTTTGCACTGCTCCCCAAATTCTTCTTGTGGTTACGAGCAGCTGGAGTGAGTGAGGTTATATCGTGATCTCCTGCAGATTTTCTCACTTTAGCTCCTCCTAAGAATAAAAAGGATGCAGAGATGAGTTATGGGAAGATGAACTGCCTGTGATGACAGAGAGCATGTGAGTTACTGGGCTTGGTGTGCAGAAACCTGTTCCTGAGCTGTCTATTGCCACTAAAATTTGGACAAAACCAGGGAGTCTTGGCAGACAAAGAAGTCCAATGGCATATCTTTGTTCAAAATGAGAAGTGATACTGTAGGGCTGTAAGAGCATTTCTAACAGGACAAGCTCTGCAAGGAAACGCGATGAAAGCTGTGTTAGATCAAGCTGCAGTCTCCCCTTAGGCAGTTTGAGTAATGCAAAGGTAAAGACACGTTCCTGTCTTTTTGACCATGTTCCTTTAAATCCCATCCAGCTGTGCAGATAAAGATGATTTATGGAACATTTCACTACTAATATCACTTATCTCATATTCCAAGAGATGATGACATGTTATCTTAAGCCTTTTTTCGTACCTGATCACTATGTCTTCCAAACAGATAAACTAATGAAAGGGTTGAGGCTGATGGATACGTGCAATAAGCAGATGGGTCACAGAAGTGTAGAAAAAGCCATAATGCAAGAGCACAGGCTGCAATTTTCTACTTAGATTCAGGAAGATACAGATTTTATTCAAAAATCAGGAATCGCCTGGAACAAGAAGAGCAAATGGGTTTGTCACCACTTGCACTGCTTAGTAACAGGATTTCAGAAAGATTAGAGGCTTGACTCCCTTTATCACGAAATGCCTTTATCGTGTATCTGGTTTCAACAACTGTGTTTGCAGTGAAGATGAAACTAAGTGTTACTGACCAGAAGGAAACAGAGTAATTATCAGGACTACCAAATCTGGGCCTTGAACAAGTGCAAACAAAATCTGAACAGCTGCTACATTAACTCTGACCACAGCACAGGTATTTTTTATCTTGCTCTAGCATGCAATACTTATCATAAACTGAGAGGAGATGAATGGACATAAGACAAAACTGACTCTTCAGCACAAGTGAGGTGGGTCAGGGAGGCCTGTTTAATTCTTTTGTTATTAAACATGAAGCAAAGTGCCACTTATATATCACAGGGACAGAAATGAATTACAGCTTCCTTTGGCATGATAATAAAAGAATCTAAATCACAACAAGGTCCTGTCTTAAAAAGTGCCTTTATGTTTCATATGTGATGTTACAAATTGCTTCAAGTGACACAATGTCAAAGTGCTAGTTAATTTGATGAGTTTAAATTATATTCTATAGAGGAAGAATCCATGTTCTTATACATCAGATTTTTTTTATATAGTATCTCCTATGGGAAAAGCTTCATATAAAAGAAACCTACTTGTGTCTGGCTTTTATTATTTATTGAACAATGCTCCATTGAGTCTCAGATCCTCTCCAGACAGCTCATAAACAAGGCCTGTAGTGCAAAGTTTAGACAAGGACAAAGATTTCTGAACTCTTAAGCATAACACAAAGCTCTGTGATTACCCACACCGGAAGGAATGGACGGAGCTGGAATTTATAAAAGAGAAATGCAAGAAATGCAAAGATATATTTCTGAAGAAAAAATTTCTATGAAAACTTCAGTTGCATGCTTCCTTCCCTCTGCCCTGTGCTCTTTGTACACTTGTTCCAGAAGCGTTTCTACTGAACTTATTAACTATTAGTTGTTCCAGAACTTCTTGCCCCAAGGAACACCTAACATTTGTTGGTTTTTTTTGGATCAGCACCCAATTTTTCTTAAACCTTTGGTTGAAAGCTCTACCTACTTAAAATGCATATTAACAAGGAGGGTTTTGTGCAGTTTGGGACTTACAAGCTAATATAGAACGGGTCATGGTTCAAGCAAAAGGTTTTCTGGAGTACCACCTTGTTTCCCTGTGGCCTGTAGTGCCAGAGAAAGCTTGAAATAGTATTTCTGCTGGACTATCTCCCCGGCAGTTCATGTGAAATCAAACTGTGAACACGACAAAGTCAATGTCATTGATGCTTCAAATCATGCCCTCACTTTCCTGGGGGCATGGTGGGGCTGGCTGCACCTCCCTTTGTCATTGGGGCCTTAAGAAGCTAACTGTCCCAAATTGGTTCTCAGGTCTGGGATTCCCACAGACACCATATATAAGCCCTTAAATTGGCTTACTTGCTTGGAAGCCAGTCCAGCTCCTGAAACCAATGGAACAACTTTAGTGGCAGTCACATCTCCTTACATCCAGCTGTTAAATCATTTAAAGGCAGCTAAAGCTACATTCAATTCTCTCCCATTACCGTCACTTCCCACGTAAGCAACTGCTGAAGCTGCCTCTCTTTCCAATGGAAGGAGAGGTGGGGTCCGTGGGATCATGTTCTCACCAGAGAATCTCAGCACTAAAACATCATCCACCCTACGAAAAGGGTTGAGAACCCCTTGGCCTCCGTGAACCCTGAAGGAGCATTTCCAGCACTGTCAGAGTGGCTCCCTCTGTTATTGCAGGCAGCCCTGTCCTACCCTGGCTCTCGTTCGTGTTGATGATTGTCATTTCTAATCTTTTGGCAACGTACACAGTCCAAAAAAATAAAAGTAAAAAAAAAAAAAAAGTTCCTCTGAGTTGGCTGCATCTCAGCTTCCTGGCTTGAGGGATGAACTGCTCTGCCCCAGATCCAGCTCTTCTTAATATCCAAAATATGCTGCAAGAAAGGTCATTGGAAGGGAGTGGGCTAATTCAAGGCACAGTTGTATGAGACTTAAAAACATGAGGCCGATGAACCTATTTTCCACCTGACGAGCAGTACCCTGCAATTGTCAAAGTACTATATTCCCACCGAGGTTTCTATACAGAGTCCCCGTAAGCTGAATGACGTAAAATTTCCGTGTTAAAATTAAGACTTAATATTGCATCTTTTTCTCTTCCACTGACATTTTCTTACACCTTTTCTCTTCCACTGACATTTTCTGCCTTGCTCTCTGTTCCAGCCTGGGTACTTCACCCTCCGGTGTCACCGAGAAGGGACACGCTCTCGGCTGGCGTGAACAACAGTGACCCATTGACTCCCATGGCATTATACACCATGAGCCCCTGGCTGACAAATACAGCTCATTAAAATGGAAGCTCCTGCCTGGTGGGACATAAGGCACACAGGGACCCAGAGGAATTTGGTTTAATTATTTTGTTGCATAAGATTCCTACTTATGGTCTGGCCTTTTGATTATTAGCAAATATATTCCCTTTGAAATCTCAGTAGTTTCAGTAAAATCCAGGTCATTCCTTTATATGACACTGAAAAGTCTTCATTCTCAGGCCAGTCAATGTTATATCTTTACAAATTAGGCTATGAAAGATACACTTAGATTCCTGTTCAGCGGGACAAATACCCCAACTACTCCCAAACAGACTTCCATAAAGCCATCAGGGCCAAAGTTTTCTTTCACATCAAGTAATTAGTGAGTATGTGATGATATTTGTGCGCAGAACATCTATTTCACTTCATTTCAAATGCAAAATGGACTGTGGTCATCTCTGTAATTGATGCAATTATAAAAACTTCCTAGTTATCCACTCTTTTAGTGTTATTGTGCCTCCCTTTGGAAATGGTTTTAGTTACTTTTCCATCACTGGATTCAGAATATTCTGGTTTCTCAGCTAAAAACTATAATATTGAATCCTATCAGAGTCTCTAGAATTCACTTTAGCATCTGGGTTGTGTTTGGGTTTTGGCTTTCCTTTATAGAATAGCAAATAGCAGCTGGAGGAGAATGAAAATCGTTGGGATTCATCTCTTGCTTCAAGACAATGAAATTACATAATAAAATAGGAGCCTTAGCAGGCAAATTGAGAGAAGTAGAAAATCAGTTTTACCGCTAAAAATTATGCAGAGGACCGGATGCAGATATAACAAAAATAGCAGTGTATGTGGAATCACGCCTTTGGGTCCACTCGCTGACTTAGCTCCATGGATGTACATCAGCCAAAGATCTCGCCCATCACTGATGATTCATTGTCATTTATTAATGCTGAGACACATCCCTCCTTCTTCTACTCGCGGCACACACTGCAGCACTGTGCCCGGGCCCCTTTTCCCTCTCACTGATCACAGCCTCTCTCTCTTTTCCTGCCCAATTCAGATTTAGTGAGAGCCCCAGTAAAGGAACCAAAACCAAGGGGAAGAGGAAGGAGAAATTTCCCTGCTGTAGCAAGAAGATATTTTCTAGTCTGGGAAACACTGTCATTTCTGGAGAAAACTGCTGTCCAATAGAGACTGCATATCCCAGAGCAGAGGTTTCAACCACAACACTATTATTTTTAAGAAGCTGTGAATGGACTCTTATGGTCCCTGCCTAAGTATTATCCCTGGGAGGATCATTTTCCATTATGTGGGATTAAAACCGGAGTTCTTTTATGCTGTAACAACATCAATACCTAGAAGGTAGCTACAATGGGTATACATGTTCTGTTGTCATGTCTATATATTTATCTCAATAAGAAAAAACTCCCACTGGGACTAGAAACTGTTTTTTGTTGTTGTTGTTTGTTTTTTAAGATTCCCTTTCAAAAGGCAAAAAATCAGATTGCATACAAAAATACTTAAGAGGTATACAGTTAGCTGCACTCCTTTAAGGTTCAAGGAGGAGAACTCTGTCCCCATAGTTAAAACAGCTAGTTAGCACACAGCATGTCTGAGTTAAAACACCAGCACTGGGAAAACAGCATGTCCTAGCAGCTCTTGACAAATGCAAGGTCCAAAAAAATGTCTAGCAGCTTTCTTAGGCAACAGCCTGAGCAGGAATATGAGGATTCCTGCAGGAGAACAAGTTGCGTTGTCATCGTGCAAAAGAAATATAAGTCCTTAATTTGGGAGATCTGGCATATGGCAGTTACTGTAGGTGGGACACACTGTGTAAAACCTAATCTGTTCAGCATATGCTTGGGAATAGTTCCTGTGAGAATATTCAAAGGCTGTGTGTAGGTACGAGTGAGTGCGTGTGGTCTGCCTCCCCACCCAGTGGTGACTGTGACACCTCCAGACAAAAATATTTCGGTCCCAACAAGGAGCATTTGCCATCTATCAGTTCTTGTTTTCTGTTACTCTTCCAAGCATTTGTTGCTATCTTTGTGGAGTTTCAGGAGTTTATATTTGCCCAGCTACTCCGATGCACAGAGGTGTAATCCTGCTTTGAGTGGTATCCATGGCAAAATTCCAGTTCCATTAAGTGAAATGTGTATTTATGCAGGGAGCTTAAATGAATCATTTAAAGCTACAAGAAAAGGAGTTAATTAGGACGTGCAGGGCTTGTGTTGACTAGCTGGTTTTAATCCTTTCAGTGTAGAAAGGATAATATGTAATGGGAATTTTTCATTTAGTTTTCTGAAGCTTTGAAAAATGTTAGAATAGTGATGCTATTAATGCTGTTTCACAGTCCAAAAAAATGCCATCCATTTCTACTGCTAAAATAAAACAATCTGCTTCTGAAATGAAGCTATATTTAGGGCCATAATCTGGTATAAGGACTTAAGCTAACATCTAACAAGGGAGTCTGGGAAGGAAATTCCCTGAAGGCTGGTTGTTTCAGAGCTGTTCACTGCAGAACACGCTTTCTTTTGAAGCGACTGGTACCAGCCATTACAGGAGACAGCTCATGAGGGCAATTGGGCTACTGAACTGGTCTGGCCCTTTCTCTGTTCTATCTATACACATTTATCTGCCTTGG
The DNA here is from genome assembly GCF_013377495.2 of Cygnus atratus. Lineage (NCBI taxonomy): Eukaryota > Metazoa > Chordata > Aves > Anseriformes > Anatidae > Cygnus > Cygnus atratus. Next base: position 2,495,202 of record NC_066388.1, read on the forward strand.
CAGACCTTGAGAGAACGAAGGACTGTGCATCACACTGTAAGATAAAGGTTTGTTCAGCTCACACGTAAATCTGTGCCATGGCGTTAGTGTGCCTAGCACTTGTTATCAAGGCTCTATCACACTAAACATCCTGCAATAACCAAACTTTCCACGGAAGGCTTTTGCAACTGAACCTTTCTCATGCACTGAACCCGATGCCCTCCCCGAAAGAACAGCTTTTATGGGCACTGCTCCTTTCACCTTCAGGACTGTGTATTTGAAGATATAGCAAGTTAAGAATTTCCTTATTGCATATTAATGCCCTTTAATGTGCTTTGAACCTTTTCATTTTAATTACATTAGTTGCCATTCTATTTAAAGTTCCTACAATCTGGTTACTCTTATTCAAATCAGGTTTCCGATTCTCCACACTTAGCTGCTGTTTTTTCCGCTTTGCTAAATGCAGAGCTCTTTCTCCCGTGACCTTAAAATCAGCATTAGCACCTTGCAAAGGACAAACAGGAAAAGACGACCCCCATTCTCTGCAACATAGGACCCAATCCTATTCCCACTCAAGCAAAGGAAGTGGGCAACTGACGATTTTTCCCTCAGGCCTTTTTTTAATTTTCACTTGCCTGCCTTATGTTTCTGGATGGGTGAAACTGAGGCAAGGATAAATCCATATTGCTGGTAGGAGCTAGCACAGTCACCTCTCCTTGCCTCAGTTTCCTGGTGGCAGGAGGTAAGAGTACAGACCACTGAAGTTTTATCCTGCTGCTGTGCCACTACGTTGGACTTGTTAGACAAAAAAAAGCAATTAAATAGGATCAGCTGCAATTAAGCAGGATCAAAATAGTTCCCCTCCCATTTAAACACACAAATTAAGGGCAAATTTTTTGCATGTGCCCATTTATCAGCTGTTTCTATGGTAACACTTGTTTTTCTTAATACTGTGTCTCGTTTGTATCATGGTAACACCCTGTAATCCTGGTCCCATTGTCCTGGGTTCAATGAAAATGTGTATAAAAGAGAGTCCTTTCCTCTAAAGATCTTGCTGTCTACTCACAGACTTTCACATTGGTTTACTTCACTGCTACAAATTTACAATGGTCACTTTTATTTTGGTTGCAGTGGCTTAGCCCAGCATAGGCTAAATATTCTCCTTCCTGGCTTGAACTGAACTGAAACAAATCTGATTGAAGTTGAAGAATCAACATTTACTCAGCAGTTTGCAACCCTTCAACTACACTAGTTTAAAATCACAACTTCAATAAACTGCTTTAACTCCCTTGAGTGGAACGAGACTATTCCTCCCTGTCAGATGTTTTGTATTTTCTGCAGAGAAATGCTCCTTTTGGTGTTAAATTCCAGAAGACATAAGACCCTGTTTTTTTTACCTGGATGCAGGTAACAAATATCTGGCATTGCAGGGCTACACCATCCTATCCAACCTATTTGTTTCCACAGCCTTCAAGTTATAACTTCATGCTTTTTGTTCCAAACCTCGTTTTTATGTGGTGTGTGATGAATGACCTGGAGGTGCTGCAGAACCTTCTGCATGAGGAGCTATTAAGTGGCTGCGTCATGGTGGTTGTGTCTTCCTGTGGTCATCTCGTCTAATCACCGTGAATAGAAAACTACCTGTCACCTGAAAAACAAACAAACAAACAAAAAAAAAACCCAGGATTTTCATGGAGGAAAGTTGGTGCTGGACTAATATTCTTGCCTGTCCTTTCACAGGCAGAAGGAATTCAGAGCATCTCTGCAGAACTCCTGTAAAGCTGCTCTGCTGTTTTAGGGTCTTTACAAATACAGGTCCTATTGGTTTATCCCATCCAGCCCTTAAGTCAAAGCTGCAATCCCTACAACCAAGACAGACCTTCCCGGAAAATCCCTCAGACTCTCTGAAGCACACAGAGACACCTGGGTTTGTCCTGAGGACACGTCTCATTAACGCTTAAAGGTGTCCCATCTGCCATACACTTCCTGAAGATTAATGGATGATTGAAGGCCACGTACATCAGTGTTTCCTGTTAGCATCTCTCAGTGAAATTAATATCACAACAAAGATTACACGGATGCTTTCAAATGACAATTAATTATATTCAGAGGCCAGAAATAGCTATGTGCTATTTCTACTGTATGCTGCCTTTGATATGTTTTAGTGAATGTACAAAAGTTTGAGGAGTCTCTGACGAGCAACCTGTATCTCCAAACTTTTTCTCAAGTGAGTGGTTGAACATCTCCTAGCAAACTCCCAAGACTGGTTTTTGCAGCCTAAGACTGTTTGCATGGGTAAAGATTTGCAGAATCAGGCCCTTCTTGGCCTCTGCTCCCTGCTTAATTTGCTGTTATTTGTTTAGCTCCTGTGCAACAGAGGTTTCCTTAGCAACTGCTGTATCCTTTTACAAGTCATTGTTAATGACACACATTGACGTCGGCTGTGTACGAGGATGCTAAAAAGGATGGCACCCAATAAAAAATAACCTTTGTGATTACCCAGTTTCCTTAAGTAAACACCACTATTATCCATCAGGAACTTGCTAGAGGCACTTCTCTTTTGAACAATAATGTATGTTGCCTTTAGCATTACCAATGGGAGCCTTTTTCAAGTTTGCAAAGGTCAATAGGAAAATCTCTTGTCCTTTTCTCTTTGTGCCTAATGCCAACACTTACTGGCATATGCCTGGCCAGGAGAGAGGCAATTGCTCTCTAGACTGTCTTGCCTCTAAAGACTGAGATCCAATTTCCTGCACAGAGAAAAATATCACTTTGTTGTTAGGTGACGGGAGGTGGCAGAGATCTGGGCCCTGTGCTCAGCTTTCCTCACACACTTCCCGCCTGATGCCCTACAAATCACTCAGGTTCAGAGTCCCCAAAACAGGGGACCTTGGCTGCTCCCTGTTACAAAGCAAATGAAACTGGTGGTTCATTTCTTCTACGGATTTCCCCATACTGAAGCTGCAGACAAGAGACCAGGTGCAGAATAAAGCTCCCCAACAGTGAAGACCATAAGTTTTCTTCACTGGCTGTGTTCACCCCAAACATCTGGTACTGAAGATACAATGGGACCTACATTTTTATTGCTGAGCTCATTAATGTTTTTCCAAAGATACTGGCCAAAGGCAAAGGAAAAAAAGGCTCAGAGCCACAATCCAACATGGCATTAATAGGAGCTTGTGCATGTAGCCGATTCCAGTTGGAGAATTGGGTAAAGTAGTCTATGCTGAGTTGATATTGACAGTACTAAACTCTTACTGGTACTGGAGTGAGCTAGTTTAAAGCTTTTCTGTGTATCTGTGTTATTAGTCTAGAATGCAGACATGCCCTTAAATGGAATGTGGAGGTTTTCCCATGGAAAGTTATGACTTTGCATAAAAAAATGATTATACTTCAATTCTGATTACTATTTTTTGACAAAAAGCTGAGACTACTTGTTTGCAGATAAAACTGGATTTGCTGCTTTCTGGTGGAAACATGAAAAATTAGGGCAAATGTTTTTTTGTGAGTGTTTTCAATTTAGTTTGAAAACTCAAGTTTCTGTAAGAAAATAAGAGAAGAAAGTTTATAAAGAATTTTCTACCATTCCCGAAGCCTTGACTTTTCTGATTTAGCACATTAAATGGGTGCTTACATTTCTTAGATGGGAAACCAGATCCAGCGTGGGAGACCAGCCTGGGCCTCTCTTTTTACTTTCCCCCCTACATTTAGGGGTGTACAGATCCAGGGTTTGATTCAGGCTTATCTCTGTAAGAATTTCATCCACAGGCTAATTACATGCAATATACTCTTGCTCTTCCCTCCAAATTCAAGAGAATCCTGGGTTCAGTGGGAAGGAGTTTGGTTGATATCAACAATAAATTCTTGATAAGCTGCACACTAATGTCAGGCTTGGCTACATAAGGAAGGTAACATAAGAAGAAACAGTGTCTAACTTATCATCTGAGCTGAGAATCTCACCAATACCCCCTCTATTTTAATGGCTGAAACCCAGTTCAAAAACAACACTATCCATTTTAAGTTCTTGAATACTAAACAATGTTAAAATTAGAGGAGGACAGTGACTGTAACCTCAAAATAAGAACAGTGTTCTTGAATAAAATTTGCTTTCCTATTGCAATTGGTTTCAATCTTGAGCTGCAATCATTTCAAAATGAATGGTTGTCACCACTATTTCAATGACCAATATTCCTTTCTAATTCTTAATTGCTCAGTGTATACTTTCTGCATTTTTAATTACTCTTCAAAAATGTCAACAAATTCAAAAAGAATCAAATAAATGTTATTGGCTTGGGAAGAATTGTATGGGCCAAACCATTCATCTTCAGGCAGCTCCTGTCTGCTGTGACAGTGGAAATCGCCCAGAGCTGGTGTGACTTGGTACTGCACAAATGCTACACACTATCTGTCGAGCAACTGCAGGTGAAGTGGCCCAGAAACAGGCATCCCTCTGGCCACACATGGGTACTCTGGTCCATACAAGGAGCTTTTGAGGAGCTAAGCTAGAAGATAAGTTGGTCTGGATAAACTGGTCTACTCCTGAACAGCAGGTAAAGGTTCTTTCAAATGCTGAAGCAATGAAGGGAAGTCTCAAACTTAGAGGCAGAAAAAGCCTTTAATGAACCCATTATTTACTTTTCTAACCTTTTTTTATTTTTATTTTTTATTATTTCTTACTTTTTCGCTTGCCCCCACAGAGAACAGACCTAAGTTCTACTTGCAGTTTTGCTTCATGACGTTGGATATGGCCTTTCACCGCTGTCTTCATTTCCCATGCATAAAGTGGGGATATTCATAGAAGCAGAGTCAGAAGTGAACTCTAGGTCACTGTCCACTACCCTCTTCCAAGGCAGGAGCTGTTTTGCCCATGTCATTTCCAAAAGCAGTTTGTTAGGCCTGTTCATAAGGACTGCTTGGTCTGGAAATTGCACTTGAAAAGCAGTAAATTCTTTGTAAACGGTTGTGAAGTTTAAGCTCTTTCAAAAACTTTGTTTCTTTATTGCTAGGATGTTTTTCCAAATAGTTAACCTGAGCTACTCTTGCTGCAGCATAAGCCTGCACATTAATTTGTGCACTGTGGCCCTGGGGAACAAAAGTCTATAGCAGTGACTTGTTTAAAGTCACTTTAACTGAATTATCAAACAATTACAACTCTACATGTAGGAAGCAGTATCTTAGATGCAGGTACCATCATTACTATTACTATTTTTTCATCAAAAGGAAATCTTCTATACAAATATTCAAAGGATAAATGAACAAACAACATGCTTAATCTAAGGGATTTGAGTGCACAGCTCCCAGAACTGGAAAACAAAACACATTTAGCGTCAAAACAGGATGTGATTAGAGACTGATGGCATCTCTATGACCACAAACTTAATTGAACCTTTAGTTCTCACTGTGGAGCAAAGCTGCCCATGATGAAGAATTCTGATTTCTTCTACCTTACAGGGTAATTGCAATTTTTGAGCATGTAGGTTAGTGCCTTGTTATTAACCTCTGACAGGAAACACACTGTGAAAACTTATGAACACAGAATGTGGGCAGTTTCTACTCAAACTGAGGCAGCAGTTTTTATGAGTACAAATGGCTCCACGTGGTATGAAGCAAGGGAGAAGCAGGTTCTTTTAGAGAGAGATTGCCACTAAACTACAAGATGCTTCGAGTGGACTACAACCAGGCTTGCTGAATTCTCTCCGTTCTTGCGTTCTTATTGAAAACTAGATTTTCATCCATATTGTGTGGCTGAATCTTTCAGGACGCATTTCTCCCTCCAGAAATGTCTATTTAATGTTACTTGAGGTAGGAAAAGCAAGGATAATTAGTCCTACTGAAAACTGCAAACAGTCATGACTGAGTTTGAAGTCATTGGCTAAACTTCTGTGACTTACTGTTCAGTGTGATGTGAAAGAAGACTACATGGTCGTGCTTTGAAGCACTAGATGTTCAGATCTCTTACCCATGGATTTATAAGCAAACACTTTTCATTGTTGGAAAGTTGTAAGGAAATAGTAAAAAATAAAAAATAATAAAAAAGCAAGGCGCTATTTCAGTCCAAATAAATAAATAAACACATAAATGTTGATAGTAACCAAGCTCAGCAGCTTAATATCTAGTGAAAATCCTGCTCATGGCTTTTCAGTCCTGCATTAGCTATTAGAGACCACATTCTGTAAAATACATAGAGCAGTGAAAATGTGCCTGGTTAATCTGCCCAAGCAATCTTGCCCCTTTTCCGCTAAGGGGGAGTTTATGAGAAGTTTCTTTGGATTATTAGAGAAGATATTTAAAAGGATGTATAAAAAGGCTATTAGAAAAGTCAGTGTTTAGTTGTAATAATAAACATGACTTTGGGGAAGGGGGACTAGTCATAAAACTGTTTAGCCAAAATAATGATTGACAACGTGTGTGTGTATGGGGGGAAGTAGGGGTAAACATCCATTACCGTATTTGTTATTTGGAGAGAGGTTAGCTGGAACAGTTTCAGACCGAGAGATTTGAAAAAAGCAGGATTCTTTCTCGGCAGGATGTTTATAACAACTCCGGGCCTGACGATTGTGTCCTTTGCCCATCCCTCCATCTGCATACAGCGATGCTTTGTCTTTTGTCCCCACCAGTGCGTCACCCCACTGGTCCCTTGCTGCATCATCCACTTATCCTTTGTCCTCTTCTCCTTCTTGCTCAATCTCTACTGAAAAGCCTGCCCCTCCTTGGTGCACGCAGCCGGATGGTCCCCAGCTCCCAGCCACTGCTACCTGCCCGAGCCACCAAGCCTTGCAGCCCTGCACCTTGCAGTTTCACCTCCTCTTTCCTCCTCCTTTTCTGGCTCTATTCAGTTTTGATCCCTCTCTGAGACATCTGCGCCGTGCTCTGCACTCTCCTTCACCTCAGCCCCTTTTCCCCCTCTTGCCTCCCGGTTCAAAGACGGGATGTGAAAACACTGGTGCCTGGTATCCAAAACAGATCGATACGAAGAGACACAAGTCCCACTCAAATAGACTAACCCGAACGGGCTCCCCAGCTGACTGCTGAGAAAGTGCATCTGAGCTGTTGACTCAGCCCCCACCCCCGCCCTGCTCTTTTCCTGGGGGCCTGGGAGCCGGCGCAGGGGGGGGACGTGCTGGCCCCAAGCCATGCCAGCAACTTGTTCAAATTAAAGTCTCATGCATTTACTTTGGTTATTCCGCTCCTGCCTCCCAGGGGGAAAGGGGGGAGGATGCGCACAAAAAGGCGGCGATGCTTTGCTTTTCTAGCCTTTGCTTGCTGATTTTTTTTTTTTTTCTGTTCTTTGTCGCTTTAGAGTCTTGTTTTAAAGAAAGACTTCACGCTGTCATTGGGGACCTGGCAGGACTCCTGAACAGGGAGGCAGGATGGGAAGAAGACAGCATTGGAAGGGAAGAAAAAGGCTCTGATTCACAGAGCAGGTCTGTGACTCAAAGTGCTCCTGCTCTTTGAAAGGGCAGGCTTTTACAATGTTATCATTATTACAAATGAGGCAAGCAAAGGAAATCACTGGCGTGATAAAGACGGGAATGCAAATGGAGAGAAGAGCACAGGCAGCCCAGAAACCCTGTGGCACAACCTTCAGCAAAACTCCTTGACCCCCTTGTTTGTAGGTCTGTGATCCCAGAAACCCAGAATATGAGACATCCCGCAGCCCGCGACTTCTCATCAGCCTGGCAGAGCCCTTGGGCTCCTCCTGCAGATATATCCTAACAATCAAGCCCCAAAGCAGCCACTACGGGATGAGAGGACGGACCTGGTGTGCTTGCTGATGCTCTTGACACAAGGGCAGGCTGAGTGTTTTGCCCCTGAGAAATGCCCCAGCAACTTCTTCAACACTCTGCTTAGGGACCCTGTGATTCAGGAGCTTCATAAATCTGAGCATGTTAACGTGTGATTAAAACAAGCTGCAGGGCCGAGGAGGCAGTGAAGGGGGAGACTCTGAACAATGCACTGGTTGATTAATGCTGTGATGAAGTGGGGAGATGGAAGACTATTTTTCTTGCACAGGCCAACTCGCAACAAGCGGAAGTTGTAAGCATTCTTTAGCCCTCCACAGCAGGGAAGAAAAAATCATCTGTAGTCATTTTGGCTCAGTGGACTTGCAGAGATGCTGGTGCAAATCTCCCTGTCTGCAAGTGCTCGTCTTCACTTTAGTTCTACCTGTCCAGTGCAAAAGAGAACAGGTTCACATGCTCAGATGTTTTAGATGGCACTGTCTACCTTAGGTTAAGCAGATACCAGTAAGGGCTAGCTAAAGCTGTTGAAAATTCAACCTTGCATTGTAGGAAGTGTCTCTATGATGCTGATTTTTACCCTAAGCATTCTTAGTAAAAAAGGAATGCGAAGAACATATCCTGAAAGTACAAAGTGCTTCATCCAAGGCAGTTTGCAAGCAAGCTATTTAGTTTAAGAACCTGATGTACCAGAAGCAGTTTGCTTTGAAAAAACGTCACAATTCCTTGAGATATATTAGAAAACATGGTCTGAAAATGTCATGCGGAAAACCAGGCAGGTTTTTGTCTCCTCTACAATTGTGCCTCGAAATTTCTTTTTAGTATTTTAACAATGTTATTTCATTTACTTTTATGTAAATGAGTTTTTAACGTATTTTTAAGGAAGCGAATTACCCTTATCCTAAATGTCTGTAATTGGTTTGCAGAAAAATAGTTGAGATTTCTGATCACTTATGCATATAATTACCGGTCTTAGAGAAAATTGAGAGTTTAGTTCCTTTGTAAGACAGTAACATGCAAAAGGAGGGAAAAAAAAAAAAAAAGTAAGAGAAAGCAGAAATCATTTGGAATTAATTAAAGTCTGGCACAATGCAAAATATTCCATAAAATTAACCTGGGAACTGAAACAGCAACTACTGATCTGCAATGTTACTGAACCTGAAAATCTAGTTTGCTTACAAACCACTGTAAAATTCCACCGCCTTGATCATCAGATGTTATTTACATGGAAAAAAAGGATATTATGGTGGTTTGGTCGTCAAGCTCCATGTCAGAAGTTCTAAGCTCTGGCTCTTTAGTCACTTCCAGTTACTTCTCCCCTCTGTTCCCCAACATCCCTCTACAATAAATGACGACAACCACAATATTTGTTTGAACTTCTGTACGAAACCTGAAATGCCTTTCTGCAATGCAATAGCTCACTTGACTTCACCCAGTTTATCCCCGCAGATGCTGTGCTATTCCTCAGAGTTTCTCAGTGCTGAATTTAACCCAAACCCATTTAGAACAATACATATTTTAAGATGCCCAAAAGAATTCATCAAAAGCATAAGGAGAGAAATGTTGAGTGACTGAGAAACTGCACTCGGCCAGAGAAGAAAAAGGTACTGTACTCCTAATACAGGTATTTCACTTCAGAGCCTAAAATTAGTTATTAATACGGAGCATGAGCAGCATTAGTAAAATGACTCTTATGAGGGGTGGTTGGGTGAATATTGGATGTAGGAGATTTAAGTTGTTAGGTACGTAGCACCCACAAGAAGTTAGGATCCTGGTTATCTTTCTGAATATTGTCCTTAGGACTTCTTATTTTGTTTAATTTTATATTTGAGGAGTATTTGCTGAACATCCTTCTGACACTTCCAGTATTTTATTTCAGCTTCTTGGCATAAGGACTACCATGACCTGCATCAGTGAGCTATTAATTTCAGGGAATCATAGGAAGTTTTTTATTACAGACACTTCTTACTTTCCTGTGCTTTCCTGACCTCCTGAGAAGCATTGCAATGGAAGAAACACGGTAGAGGGGTTTCAAGCAACAACACTGCTTAACACCCTCTCATTGTCTGTTTTAAAATAATGGCCATTAGTGGAAGGACTAATGCTCAAGACTCCCAATATTTAACAACTTAACAAGACCTGTGTGTGCCCAAAAGCTTACAGAATCTGTAAGAAGGTGATATTAAAACCGATGTCCATATAGAGAAGAACTGAAATAACAATATTCAGCTAACTTAACTTCACCTAACATAAGGATTTTCTTCAAGACCATATTGAAAGCTGTCCTTCTGAATCTTAAGAGTTTTATCTGCTGAAGCAAAGTTTGCCACCTCTGCTGACGATCTCTTAGAGGACCCACAGCGAGGTCCGACTGGATCTAAAATGTCCTATAAACATTCCTGCCCTCTATTCATTTGTGAGAGTTCACTGTGTGTTACAGTATTTAGCCATGATTCAGGCACAGACTCCTTACTGTGTGTTTGCCTGGTGTTGTCCTACTGCAGTACTGGGCCTTGTTAGCATCACTGCAATAAAACTAAATAATTAGTAAAGCCTGTAATAATGGAAAATCATCATTCAAAACAGCCTCCAAACAAGACTGTGGTTGAACAGTTTAGACCCTCCAGTTGTCTAATGTATACCGCAGAGTCTGGTGACTGGAGCCAGATTTATTAGCCTTCGAATGACAGTCCGTCAGTGAATGCGGTTAAAAAGCAAGAACTCATTGTGACAATCACTGCAGGCTTAGGGAAGACGACCTATGAATCACTTTGTAGGAAGTCCAGACTGGTTCCCTAATAAAAATGTACATCGAAGCAGCTGAACAGAAGGTTGGTTGTCCAGGCTGGTTCAATTCCAAGGGTTTCATAACGAATTCAGGCTTGAGGTTCCCCTGTTACCTGTTAACATGAATGATAGCTTTGATGGATAAGTACCGAGAGAGGAAGTGAAGCAGGTCTAATGCCGGGTGGCTGCGTGCCTTCCATGGAACAGTTTGCAATGGCCTGTGCAGACAGCAGTTCGAAAGTGTGGTTAAAGTTCTGTGGTCTTTATTCAGGCAGCGTTCAACAATGATGCTGCCATTAATAATATTTGGGCTTCTTTTTTTCCAACAGGCCGATAAAACCTGACTACTTCTACATCCCTCACATTCTGTCCCCACTCAAATTTTGTTGGTCTCCAAGCCCATAACCTGAGATGACCGAAAACCCATCTGAGATTCCAAACTTACACTTTATAGAGGTATATGCACCCATTTCCTCTGATCTTCTGTTTTAAAGCGTTGGGTTGGGACTTGGGGAATCTAGGTTGTCACCCTAGCTCTACACAATTTTTGGCAAGCCACTTCCTCATCCTCTGCCTGTTTTTCTATTTGTGGAAAGGAACTAATAATTCTTCCTCTGTCATACTATTTCCCTGGCCTATTTAGGCTCCTTGGAGAAGAGTCAGTCTCGCAAATTGTTTATGCAGTGCCTAGCTCAAGGGAGCCAAGATCTTGACTGGGACCTATGGAGTCTACCATAAATATATACAACAAGCTTACTCCAACTATATGATACATCTGCTCTCAAAGAGTTTAGCCTTCATCTTCAGCACAAGTTTTATTCTGGTAACCACAAACATTAATAAACGTATGCAAATAAACTTGTTATTTCCAATGAAATTTGACATCCTCAAACATCCTACGGCCATCATATGCATTTTATTGAAAGACAGCTGCTATTTGTTCAGCTTTTTTCCCTCGTCCCTGAGACAAAGGCATATTGACTTAATCTATGGGTTATGAAAAAAATGCTCCCATCAGTTCATAAGTTTACAGAAAAGAACGGAAAGAAAAAGTGAGCTTGTATCTAACCAATAGTTGAGCTACGTGGCAGCTGCAGTATATGAAAATGCAGACAACAGGCAAACATATTTATAGGAACAAATGTACCTCCGGCTGAAAATAAGTGCACTTTTTTATGCTTGACTGCAAAGACAGAGATATGCATCTACATGTATAGAAAGGCAGAAATAGAGAGATAAAGACATAATAGCACGCATATGTTTGTGGATATATCTATCTGTCAGGGTTATATACCTGCATTTTTATATGACGTTTGCAGTCCCCTCTCCAAACCTAAAGCTATATACAGTTAGATACATGGTAGGAAGCAGATCATTGCTTTGTTTGTGATGTAGGGGTTGAACATGAAAGGACGTGTTTCCTTGCATGTTCCTCATGCCACACGAGCAGCCAACAATGACAGTCAACAACGTGTCCAAGTTGTTATTTGAGATATTTTCTAAACCACAAAATAAGTGGATTACTAACCAAAAAATCACAACTCCTGCCAAAGCACATTATAAAAGAACACAAAATGAAAAAAAAAAAATTAACCCATGGAAAAAAAAAAAAAAAAAGAATACAATAATTGGAGAAAGAAGGAGAGAGAGGCTAATCTGGTGGGTAAACTAAGGTGTCAGGAAGAATAATTTTTCTTTCTTGCTCTGCCAGAGAAATCACAAACCGAATCAACTACGCTCGCCAGAGCTTTCTTTTTGCAATCTCTCAAACATGGACAGGAGAACTCTGCAAGCTCACAGTGCTGCTTTTGGTCTTAATTCTCCTGAAGCAAATCGAACCTTGCAATCTAGCCAGTAAACTCTTTGACCACTATGTGTTTAAGCCCTGCCCAGGAATACAAGGATATAGAGGTATTATTGGCTTGTAATTAGCAAGATAAAGGAAAAGGGTCCATCAGTTGTTCCTGGTTACATAACAGTATTAATATTAAATAACTACTGGCTGGATTCTCAGCTGGTAGAAGTGGATGCTATTCTGTTGCTGCCAATGGAGCCATGCTGGTTTGTACCAAAAGCAGTCCTTTCCTTCATCAGCAGTAGCACCAATCCCAAAGCTATTTTTAGGGTAACAGCTAATCAGTGCGAGTGAATCAGAGTACAGCTGGTTGCATTATAACAGCTATTGGGAAATATTTTATATCCAGGTTATGGTTCATTGCCTATACTTTAAAGAATTTTGATTAGCTTGGCCTCCAAAGCTTCTTCAAGTTAATTCCTTACATAGTTCATATTACTTTAACCGTGAAATATAAAATATGGCCATATGTGTTGTTCAGTAAAATTCTTCAGTGAATACCTCATGCCATGTGGCCCTCTATCAATTGTGTTTGGTTGGGATGTCAGTCAGAACTGCTAATTCAGAGTCACTCTAATGGGATAACACTGACACTGGCCCAGTGTTACTCTTGCCTTGGATTTCTATGACTTCCATGCTGTGATGCAGATTTGATGATCTAAAAGGCCGTTTCTCGTCTTTGACATCTATGATCCTCTGACATTTAAACAAAAGGCGATCATCCCACGGCTTCAGTTATGAAGAACTGGAACCCGGCCATTCACAATATTACCCTCATCTTTCCACTGACGCGGTAAAGACTGCCTGCGTGCTTCAAAGGAGTGTTTAAGCAGGATAAATCCATAGTGCCGATCAGTAAAAACCGTGCTATAGCTTCAGTCAGGCTAAAACAGGAATGGCATAGTTGCTTAATCTACAACTTGTGGTTGATAATCATTAGAGCTGGTTGCAGACTGTTAAAAATAGTTGGTTAAAAATCAAAAGTCTTAATGGGAAACGGTCACTTAGGGAGAATTTCCCCTTTTGAAACAAGTCCAGAAAAGCAAGTAGTTATTTACAATAAATTCCATTTAAATGTCATCATATGCAAGTGCTCCATCTGAGCCAGGGGGTGTCAAAATATCTCCCAGATTAGAACACTAAAACTCACCTGTGTAAAGAGAAGATATACACCTCCCAAAATTACTTGAGCGAAGTAATGGGGAAATTATTCAGTGCTTACCTTTTTGCCTCACCTTTGGAAGGGGAAAAAACTTCTACAGCTCTTAAACATTTCTAATACTAAAAAATTGTCTTCTGCTCTTGCCATACCACTAGCAAAACTGCCCTCATGATCATCGACTTCCCATAATGGCTGTGCCACCAGTGTTGCAGGGGATGAGACGGTGGAGATAGACTCCATAGATCCTATTCCTCATGCAGTGGATGGTGATTCATGCGCAGATTGCCCAGCTATGAGCTAAGCCTGTTTAAGTGTTCTCTCTCTCTGGAGTGTACTCCCCTCCCTTATCCCAAGGGACCTACCATGACAGTGATTACTTCTGTTCTGAATTTCAGTTTGTCTCAAGAGAGAACAAAAGATGTACCCTGTGACTTATATAAAGGAAGAAATATACTGTCATCATCAAACAATTAAGAATAATAAAAAAGGTCATAAAAACATACACAAGGCCAACATTTTAGCTAGTGGAAGTAACTGAGTTCCACTGGTGACACTGCTTCATAAACTTTAATGGCATGATGCGGTCATACGCCATTTGGAGCTGTGCACCACAATTTGCTGATGAACAATTTATGAATAGGAAAAAAAAAAGGAAAACAATCCCAAAAGTCCAGCCAAACCTAGCAGATACATTACTTTCAGTACATGGTTCTTTCTGATTTATTCCCCAGCTTCTTCTTGATGAAATACTCCTTTTCAATACGTTCTTATTTTCCTCTTTATTGCACAACTGTTTCAAAGAATTGCAAAGCTCCAAGGACTGCTAGGGCTACTGGCTAGGTTTATTTATTAAATTGTTCCCTGAGTCCTTCATCATTAAACTGACAACTCCAGATGGCACAGACCAAATGCCATTCACTTCAGCTGACCGCTCAGTGGCCTGCGGGGAGATCCTACAGAAACACTGTATGAATTGCAAAAGGCAAATGTTCGGTGTTTTATTGGCACTATTAGGATGAAGATATCAAGGTCCCCTCTTCTCCACTCTCCTCTTTCCTTGTAGGATCCTTTAGGCTCGCCACAGGAGCAAATAGCAAAGGGTGCCACCAAGGTCCTCACTGCTGTTTTTTGAGGCTCGGCATTCCTGTACACTAAAAGCCAAATCTCAAGGCATTTCCTCTTCCAAACCCATCCCACTCCTTTCCTCCACCCCCTCTGCTGAGGGTTTTCCATATGTAAGAGCTAAGATATGAAGGAGAGACGACTTGAGAAGCTGGCTCTGGGTGCATGGAGAATTCTTGTCTCCAGGACTGTTAGCAGTAACACGCACTCATTATTATTTTGATGTTGGATATTGTTCCAAGCCAAAGTGCCGCTTTCAAAGCCGAATAAAAGTCCTTCCTCGTGATGAGTTTGTCCCCATTTATTTATTGCATAACCAGCCCTCGAAAAAAATTCAGAAAGGTTGAGTGTGAGGCAGGCTTGTGCCGTTTACACGCATGGGATATTCCCCTTGTATTAGTCACTGAACAGATGTGTCTTGTCATATGATGCATGAAATAGCACTGGGAAAAAAAGAAAAATAACTTATCTCTCTGAATTGGGGAAGTTCCTTGAGAATTTGCTCACTCAAGCATCAGATCTACCTATTTATCCTTGATCATTAAGACCACAGAAAGGCAGAAAAAAAGTAGCCAACGAATCCATTAAAATTTAGCTGTCCTTTCCAAGCAAGACATCAGTTGGACGTCATTTGGATATCTTCAAAAGGAAAACTAAAGTGTTTCTTTTTCTGAAAAAGTTATTGTGATGATGTAGTTATTTCAGTTCCTTGTTTTGGGAGGTAGTAAGTTAAATTTATTTTTTTCTTTCCCTGCGTGGTGGTGACACATGGGAAAGTTGTAGAAGATGTAGAAAGAGTAACCAGAGTGCTCTAGTTTTACAGCACATTATCTATTGTCACCAAGTTCAGTATGAATGATAGAAGCATGAAATCCCCATATTTTGTAGGATTGATGAAACGTATACAACGCAAAATCAATTTTTTGGTATCTGCTCAAGCTACATCTTAACATTACCTCTCAGATTGTGCATGACCATATATTTCTCCAGTGTTTCAGTTCATGATGTGGGATCCCCCTAAACTTCTTTCTGCACTTTCAGATAGATGGCTGTGATTCCTGGCAGAAGTGAAAATGAGAAACAGTTCCTTGTTAGTTCCATGAGATTGTTTAAATCCATAATGCAAACCAAGACAAAAACTATCTTTAGTTGCAGACAATAATGCTGAATGGAAACAGTAGGGTATTTCCCTGATATAAGACATGTGTTGGTGCTACTATTAAAAAGCAAGAGTTGAAAAGTGAATTCTATTCCCACTCCTGGAAAAGCACAGGAGCTGTAATAAATGCAATACAGGCCTAAACAGGTCGACAGAGCCCTGGTTATGATACCAGCATCTTGACCATTGGTGGGAGCTGTGGTTTTATTTTATATGTAAAACCAAAGAGGGCCCTGTGCATAAGAGCAGCAATAAGCACATGTGGCAACTTACTTTAAAGTAAGCTGGGGCTCAGATCCAGCCCTGACCCTCCTAGTGAGAGCTTTTCATTGAAACTGGAAGAAACTTTGCAAGACCAACCAATTTTTCAGCTGCAATTTAACTAGACAAAACAAAGCAAGTGCCACACCTTATAAAAGGGAATTGGTGTTGAATCTTTAGGTCACAACCTCCTTAAGATTTTGGAGAAATCCTCTCCCGACATCTCACTGATATATGCTTCTTCACAGACTCACTGATCTTTGTCACTCAGCCACTACAACTCTCTTTAAAATAGTAAAATGTTTCCTGTTGCATATAAAAGCTTAACATATGTCTTTTGTAGGAGGTTTTTCGACTTGTTTTTTTTTTCTCTCCAATGAAATAAGAATGTTCTGCTTACTAGGCAGCATCCTTTTCTTTCTCAGAATTCATATAACAGACTGGCTAGGACACTGTGAACTTACCATGTCTCCTTCAGGTTAAAAACCTAGGAAATTTGGCTTTCAGCACATATGGGAACATAATGGAAAACATTTTTATTATGTTTCTCCTCTGGTTCCAAATCTTGTCTTAATTTAACTCCCGTGTCTGAAAACCAGAATTTTTGAATTTTTTCTTTTTAGTTTTTCAAACTGAACATAAATTTTCTTTTTCTCCAGAACTTGAGTAATGTCAATTTCTACTAAAATAAGTTTGTAAATCTTATACTATTAAATCAAAGTAAGATATTTCAAAATGCTTGAAACACACTGCTTCAAGTACCCCAGTCCACATTTTTAATCTCACTGTTTTTCCTTTTTTTTTTTTCTTTCAAATGATCAATTTATGAGCTGCTGCTTTTTTGTCCCAGAGAAGAAAGTAAATGTTGAAATAACGATGGAATGGGAAAATGGTGACCTACCAGTTAGAGATTATTGAGAGGAGCCCTTTCTTTCTACACCCCAGCATTTTTTTTTTCTGTCAGTACAAAAGCTAATCCTTGAAAATCCACCACACTCTGAAGAGCAGAGGTGCAGCTCTCAGACCTGCCAACTGAAGATGTTGCTATAGGTCAGAGTTGGCTTACTGAAATCCCTGAAAGAGCTGATGCAGACCCAGGGTCCCTGGAAGCATGATGCAGGGACCCATCTGGCCTTCAAAGTGTTCAATTCAAAAGTGCTAGAACAGTTTTCCAAGGCGAAGTCTTTTAAGTGACATGAGCAAAATAAATGACCAACCCATTTTGGGTGGATGGAAGAAAAAAGATTCCAGAAAAACGTCCTTTGAATGATGATGGACAGCCACTGACAGCCATTTACAGCCCCTGCAGTGCATGCATGCAAGCTGATTTTTTGTAAGCTGGAAGTGCTTTGGGACTGAAAGGCTTTATTAGAAATGGAAAAGCTTATTTAAAGACGGATCTGAGTCTTGTCTGTTAGCGATTCCTCTCCTACACAACCCTGAAGCTGAAACTGGGGTCGGGTGAGGAAACCAGGATTTCAGGTCCTAAAGCTATTTCTGAATTTCTCTGCTAGGAGCAGCTCTCTGATGTTGCTTATCCTGATCTGAAACAGGATTAACGTAACTGGAATCAACAGCAATGGATCCAGGTGGAATCAGAATTGAGCTCCTTAATCCTAACGTATTTCATGCTGAAACACAAGGTAAGATCCCATTAGCCACGGTGGAAACAAGAAGGGGGGCCTAGTTTTTTTAATTCTTTTTGCCAAAACACAGTTCCACCCTTGTGTCATTGGTTCTGTATGCTTCGTTGAAGCATCCTCCAATATATCAAATTAAAGGCAGCTAAGTGCAAGGTGTCAATCATATCACATACAGCTCCAGATATATGAAAGCTTATCTGTTTATTCCAAACAAGCTTTTCAGTTGTGATAATTAGGCAGAGCATCCATCTCCTAAACAGCTGAAGGCAAAAATATACCTTTAGCAATTTTTAACTCAATAACCCTAACTTCTTAGATGAGCCTCAGTGGACCAGCTTTTCTGCTGGCATAAGTCACCGTCACATCATCAGCTCCTATGGGGACAATTTGTTCCAGATTCCTTTAATTACCTTCTTCTGCCTTCTTGCTTGTCCAGTAATAATACTCCAATTCTGTCTGTCTGGTGCAGTAGCACGACAGACCTGTGGCTGTTCTGTATCACTGCAGACATTACACTTTACCCTTTGCACAGAATACAGATAATGCCTTGGTCTTATTTCTTATTCCAGGGTGGATGGTTGGTGTAATTTAAGAATAGATTTATACACAAGACATTAAAACCCACTGCAGATAGCCGGATGCCGCTGTTGATAATTGCCAGGTGTATGAGAACTGCAGAACCAGGGTTGCCTGGAGCAAGAAACACTAATTTGTTACTTGTGTGGGAGACTGTATGCTTGCAGGATCTGCAGAGGTATAAGATCTGCATGTGTAAAGCAACAAATCCCATAGAAGTGACCCTCGCAGAACAGTAAAACAGAGATAACAGAGATTATTCGGTTTTCAGAGGCAACGCAAATCCCTCAAGTTCTGGGAACAGTCCCACCACCATCCCTGAAGGGGAGATGTCAAAGTACACAAACTGATTTTTCCCCTTGAACTCGTAAGGACAGCTGGCTCAGCACAATGACAGACTCCACGAGGTGATGGCAGTCGACAGGCTGAAGCTCCAGCACTGCCTGTGTCTGTAAACGTAGCCACAAGAAGAATTTCTCAGTGGAAAGCCATTCATGGGAATGAGCTGTTTTAGTGGGTCTGCAACTAATTAACTCGGTGACTTCATTTCTCCATACTTGATCCTCTCCCGTGTTATACCTACCTCGCTAACCAGAGTGTTGCACCTTTTATCCACTTACATAACGCCTTCTGTGGCAGGGGTATTATTTTTCCTGGGAACTCGAGGAGATATTCATAAACAATAATAAAATGGAAGAAATGTGTTTTGAATAGCTTAGTGTTTTGTCACATGAAAATTCCTAAATAATGTGGTGGTAAATAATTATGTATATATGTTTGTTGACATTCACTGACTTCAAAGCAATTCACAATTAACTTAGCTAACTTTCCAGCAACCGGTCTATACTTGTTGGCTTTTCTTAAATTTGTTTGGGAAATTGCAATCTATTCTTTGTGGTTACGTTTGCATTTAAGCTTTTTTCTTCCACTGGCACTAATTAGTAGCCTGGTCATTAGTCCCAGATGAGACACGGAACAACAACAAAAAAAAAGACGACGACTGAGGCCTCGATTCAACATCACTATATTCCAAGTTTAGGGTGTAAGGCTTCTTGCTACGCTTTGGGTTTCTACTGAACTGTGTATTAAGGTCCTTACGTCCTCAGTAAATGGCTGGTGCCAACAATCTTGGAAAGACAGGAATTCAGGCTGCATCACAGTCAATGGAGCAACATATGGATGCATCAGGCTCTACATTTTCAAGCCTAAATGTCACCTCTGAAGCATACTGTTAGGCCATAACAGCAAACCACTCACCTTATTCTTTATCTAAGCAGGTAACTGTGGTCACACAGCCACATCCATCAACTTTTAATAAAACAGTTGCCTTTATCTCCGAGTTCATTTCTGTGACTTTCTAACCTATCGTTTGAAAGGACTGTTCAAATTTCCCAGCCTTGCCCCTGTAGCTAAGCCACAATGATCTCGGACCAGACTCTTTTCTCTGGCTACAGCTGGTGCAAAATAACTCATCAGTGGGAATAAGACGGAGAACAGCCATGTCCCTTCTGAGCATAGCCCGCATGGCTGGAGAGGGCAACGCAGTGCTGCAAGCCTGGCAGTTCTGCACCATTAATTCCCTAGGAGCATAATTCAGCACAGCTCCCAAGATGTTTTAACTACACGCAGAACCTAAGAGCATTAACAGAGTTTCAAGTGGCAATGAGGTGATGTTGGGCTGAGTTAAACACACACAGTTTGGTTCTGGACTATATTCCTTTTAAAAATAGGAGGAGGTTGCAAAATATAACAATCACAGAAGCCTCTTATAGTCCCATCTCCACTTCTGGTATGAATAATCGTGTGGCAAGATAAGTGGGTGAAGTATTACAAGATGATGTTTCTGTCGACCGTGATTATAAACAACAACAGAAAAGAAATGTAAGAGCTCTTGGTTAATTTTTCCCATTAGAAAACCACTTGGTATTTCAAATGAAACTGCCAGGGAAATGCTTGTTTAAAAGTTCCACTGATGTAGCTACAAATCATCTCGTTTGTAAATACTGGTTATTGGTGGTGGGAAGGGGATGCAGGGGAGGGAGGGATCTTGTTTACTTTACGTGCTGCACATCCAGCCTGGTCAAGGGCTCCGGCGTAGTGGTTTTCTTGCTGACACACTGTCCGCTTACATCAGCTGCAAGACGCCCACTGGGTCAGGGTCCCAGTGGGAGAGAGAGGATGCCGGCTCCGGGCTGTGTTGTGACTGTGATTCTCAAGCACTGGTATGTACAAGGTTGCAATGGTGTCTGTGTGAATTTGCTGTTCACTGCTGCTGTTGTTTAACAGAAAGAAAACATGCATTAGCCGTAATAACACTCTGGGAATATTTAATCCCAAGAGGGGTGAAGGGATAGGACCGTGTATTTATTTGTTTTGGGCTTTTGTAAAATGTCTATGGTAAAAAACATCTGGATTGTTGAATAGAGAGAGCCAGACGCTGACAGAAATGGGCCTGAGATACCAGCCATTCTTATAACCCGCAGAGAATTGGGCAAATGAAAATCTGATCCACAAACAACAATTAACAAAGGACGTAGGCTAAAATGACCTAGGGCTGGCTGTTCTGCTTTGGAAGGCACATGCCTGGTGCTCTATTACACTACCTACAATTTTTTAATACTCTGGGGCATATGGGATCTCTAAACTGGACACCAATTTTATTCTCCTATATCCAGAGGCAATAACATAAAGGAAGCTTTGAAGAATTCAGATAACTCCTTGTGTCTCCAATACTTTAGCCAAACAATTCCTGGGCCTGCAACGTAAAAGTGAGCTAAGAGCTGTTTTGACACGGTCAAGATGAAATTCTGTGTGTGTTAAATTCACACCTGCAAGAAGGTGTTTAACACAGAAGGGGATGTTCTGCTTGGGAATGCAGGAACTGAAAGTCTGCCAGGAATAAGCTGCCATTTATCTGCATTCAAGGTCATGATACAAAAAGGGTCTCTTCCAAGCTCCAGGTTTAAGCAGCAGACAGGGTAAGATGTCCATCCCAGACAACAGGACGTTTTCTTTTTTTTTTCTCCTGATGATGTATTCTGCGACAAAAAGGGCTGGGGTATTTAATCAGTGCCTTCCAGTAATCCTGGCTAATGCTTTTCCCTAATTACTAGGCAATGGGAAAAGTCAGAGAGACCTTGAGGTTTCAGACTTAGACCAGACTCAAAAATTGGACAAGAATTAAAACCAAAGGCAGTTAAGGAAACGGTCCAAGGCTCATTCATTAACTACCACTTGATTGGACTAGGCTTTACTGGGGCAATTATTATCTTTGCAGAGGTCCAACAGAGGAATCACAAACTACTGAAACCACATCTAACTCCTAACATACGGGATCATACAGCCCTTATGTACCTTTCATTTGCAGAAGGGATGGATGAAGGGCAGATGGGTAAAGTGTAAATATAAGTTTCAGAGGAATAAATAGGTTCTGCAGGCCTGAAACCCTGGGAGCCTTCCACTGGGGTGTCTGGTTTTCATATTCAGGATTGCTTGGATTGCATGCCTATAGCTCGTTAGCTGTTTTGTGGATCAAGTTAAAAAGCATATTGTTTTCAGAGCAAACTATAAAATTAGCGATGCTGTATAAAAGGAAATAACTTAAATTGGACCTCTGTCCTTGATATCCTAACTGTAAAGAGAATGCTGCCTTTTCCAAACCCAAAGCAAGCAGTGATAAGGGAGAGAAGTCCTTTTAATCCTCAGTCCGGGCAACTAGACAAGTTAAAAACGGCAAATCTTCTGACAGCTTTGTTTTAAGGATCTTAACCTGCAGTCACTGCCTGCTCTTTTAACCAATGCTATCTTGAAGTAACGAGTTCTATAGGATTAACAAATTTGCTTTTACATTTTATTCCCTTTGGATTGAGCATGCTTGTAACCAAAGTACTCACTTGTTGTCCCTACCATAAACTGAAAACCACACAGATGAAAGAGGCCCAGTGAGACGGAAAAACTGACTCGTACTTATGGCACTGCTCTGGACTCCTAAGGTAGCTCACAGTCCACCGGATGGCCAGTCAAGGTCATCCTGGGTGACCTAACATACACGATCATGTCCTGTCTCACACACTTAAGTGTTTGCAGAATAAATACCTCCAGGAATAGACAATAGTTCAGATATAATTCAGATTTTTATTCAGACTCCACTTGGGAGGGTATTTGCACAAGACTGTGCCCAAATGATACCTATAAATTTCCGTTTAATAAGTTTCCTTCTGCTACCACCGGATCCACTGATTTGCCTAACTACAGCAAAAGATACTTCCACAGACACAAGCATGAAACAGCTCTTGATTTTAAGAGGTTACAGATTACAGGAGGTCCATGGCATGACATGTGTCTAAGGACGGGTTTTCAGAGAAGCATGGCCAATTTTTGAAGAGGGAGTGATTAAAGGTGGATGTTTTAGCCTGATATCGGATAATTTCTCACCTTTTAGTAGAAAATATTCGGTCAAAGTTAATCCACAGTGACTGCAAAGGACATCATCAGACAAATGATGATGTTACAAGTCAGGAGGATTCAACACAAGAGGGCAACGAATGGGTCATTTAGGCTAGGAATTCGAATATTCACCTCTGATGTAAACAGCATAGGTTCAAGTTTTTTGTGTTTCAGGCAAAAGAGGGATTTAAATGTGGGTTTTCTACATCCCAGGTGATGTAATTGCTGAGTTATTTTCTTATTTTGGAATCTCTCAGCTTTTTCCATGAGACACTTCAAAATATTTGTTTTATCCTGTTGCGAAACACAAAAAGTTTGAAATCTTAAAAAAAAAATTTTAAGAACGGGAAAGCTATTTCCTTCTCAGCTCCATTTTTACATGTGCTTTGTGTATCCAGATATACATTTGCAAGGGGGATCTTAGCACTAAGACTGGTTATAGTCAGACAAGAAGCACTGTTCAGGGCCATTCGCATTTATCCTTTTTCCGTAATTCCAGATCTCCTTGGTTTAGCTTACAAATCAGATAGCAATTGCATCACATCCTCTCCGTCAGAGCAATCATTGCCCAAGCAGAACAGCCGTCTTTCCATCTCTATTGTTACTAAATGAGTGTTTGATGACCAAAACTTTGCTGATGCTGTTTGTCGGAGAGCCATGAACTAGAACAGCCTTGAGGGGTTCTCTCTCAAGTGAAGCTGGCTTTGCAGGGCGAATGGGAGTGAAAGCTGCTTTTGAGAAGGGAGGCCTTGACCTTGCAAATACAGAAGCAGGCAAGTAGCTCTTCTACAGCCAGCCAGCCAGCCAGCTGTTGGGCTGAGACCACTGTCCATCAGATGTGAGCACCAGTGCACAATTGTTTCCTTGTGTTTTTCTGTCTGCTTCTATCTGTCTGCCATCCATTGTTGCAGCTAAACTCCCTGGCATGGAGGCTGCTTCTTTGATTTATGCTCATACAATATACAGCACATTGAATTCATGCTCTGCAGGGAGAACGTGTAAAAGCAGTCAATGTAAAAAATAAATATTGACGCAGTGGATATCCTGCAGAAAGTCACAGTACCACTCACATAAATAAAGCTCCCGATGTGCTCTGAGTGTCTCAAACATAAAGGTGTAACAGAGAGCAGGTGGTGTCTCTTGAGAAGATGCCGTTGTATGTCATCGCTTCCTGTCAGTTTAGCTGCTGTAATGTCACTGAGAAGGAGCTGGGAAACAAACACTTGTCTATGTATAGTAGGTAAAATGTAACAGGCAAGATGTAGGACAGATCAACAACCAGACTTCTTGGAAAGGTTTGCCGGCTCTCAAAAGTCTACAGGAAGCCCCACAGTAAGTGAAGAAATGCTCTTACCGATGTTCTCCTCCTATTTTGCCACAGCTCCAGTGTTCTTTCTTTAGGAGAGGCACATAAAGACCTAAAGTCTGAATGTCGTTCTTCTAATCGAACCACCTGGATATAATATTCCTAACTCTGCTCTTTCTTTTGGCTGAGTTAGTAACCAAAACCTTTGTGAGCAATCCTGATGGGTACTGCTATGATGGGCCCTGATCCATTCTCTATGCTTGACTTGGTACATTATACTT
The DNA here is from genome assembly GCF_013377495.2 of Cygnus atratus. Taxonomy (NCBI): domain Eukaryota; kingdom Metazoa; phylum Chordata; class Aves; order Anseriformes; family Anatidae; genus Cygnus; species Cygnus atratus. Next base: position 2,519,518 of record NC_066388.1, read on the forward strand.
TAAAATCAGTAGAACATTTCAAATTCTACACATCCAACAATTGGTTCGTGATTATTTTTAGCCCCTTGGGCTCTTTTTAGGTTTCAATTAAGTGCCACTAGGTAATTAGCTCACAGATAAAGTCAGCCGCTAGGGCCGATAAATGAAAAAACATATGTTGAATCCTGAATGAATGGAAAGCTTTTTCCTTGGCAGATACTTTTGGGGGACTCTTTTTTTAAGGTCAAAGTTTTGTGCTCCTATTATGGGAGAAAAGCTTTGAAAACATAAACTAATTTTATGATGTATCTTCTCTGCTCCTCATTCTGTACTCAGAAGGAAGAATCACGCATATGCAAGTGTATGTAAAAGCAATCATGATAGCTCTATACCAAAACCTTTTTTTAAAACCTTAAGTAAATGTTTAAAGAGTTCCAGAGCTGAACAACTCCAAAATCAAATTTACAACTTCCCTTCCTCAAAGCCAAAGGAAGTGGGGAATTCTTTACAAGCTCTGTTTGACAGAGTAGAATATTTCAGCTTCTCTTAGGACATATTCCAGGAGGTCGTTTTGACTGCTAATAATTTCAGCCATATTTTTTATTACAGTTCCATTTATAAGTGGTTTGCAAAAGGTTAATAACTGAAGATGAGCCCACTAAAGAAAGCGACACACATCACTGTTTAAGAACACATCCCTTCAAGATGTTATTTACGATCATAAACACATTGCTGGAAGCACTGCTAGTGGGTGCAGACAATTAATTGCCTTAAAGGATTAAGTCATTAAAAGTAGTTGATCAACTGTCAGCATTCCTTTAACTCTATAAGCCATGTGGAAGTGGAACCTCAATGCTCCATATTACCAAGTTCTGGATGACAAACACCCATTGTAAGTATTGAGCCTGCAGAGGCTCGCAAAGACACGAGATGAATTGTTGTATTTCTGTAACTCCAAATAACCGAGCTGTGATAGCAGTGTTGGAGACTGGGACGGGATGAGATACTAAGGAGATGCGGCACAGGGAGCATCCATAACAGAGAATGCAATCAAGTGCAATCAGAGAACGCAAGCAAGCAACCCTGAAGCAATACATATGAATCAAGGTTTGCAGATACATAATCCATCAAAAATAGAAAGTATGAAAGACATTATTTAAACCTAGTTCCCCTGTGAAAACAGCACATAATTGTACAGTACATCTTCTTTCTTTTTTTTCTTTTGGTAGCAAACAGAACCAATTCCTAGTGGGTAGGATATAAAGCACATAAAAAGAGAAATAAATTTTGGAACAAAATAGTCTCCTAGGCCTGCTGGAAAATATGGAATCAGATATTGGACTGGTTCTGGCAAGGATTTCTTTTCCTACAGCCATAGCTTTGGTAAATCTCATACCACACCTTTTTATTGAATTCAGGCCTCTCTTAGGTTCTCAGCCTGCTTTTCCATCCTGGGACTTCTTAAACCAAGCCTTTAGTGGAGCCTTCAATGGTCTTATTTGATCTGGAATGGTGGAGTAGAGCAGCAGTAGCTGCAATGAATCATCCAGCTCTTGGGAAACAGAGCAAAATCTGTCTTTAAATACATCATCTCGCACTGCAAAGCCTTCCTGGAGAAGCCTAGTATCTTCCCATGAAAAGCTCTGACTTGGGAACCTGGCTCTGAGTGATCGGACGCTAGCCAGGTTTCAAGACTACTACGACCTTCATGGAAAAGGCTTTGTCCCCACCTGTATAAGAACTTTTATTTGGAGGACACAGAGTAAGCTCCTGGTGTAAAGCTTTGCTCTGATAACTCCCTGATAACTGGGGCCTTTTAACTACACAGTAAGATCTCTCAAGAGTTGGCATCTTCAGTAAGAACCAAGTATATTTAAGATTAGCACTGAAAGCTGAAGTTCAGTTATGTGGTTTAGGTCTTACTGGGATCATAATTCACTGAGCTTTACAAGACAAACGTCACTGATCAGTTAAACTAGATGGAGGACACAAAACCAGCAGATCAACTACAGAAGGAAGGAGAACCCCTTGGTCTCCAGAGGAGGCCAGGCAAATCCATAGAGGAGTTTAGTACAAGGACTTTTTTAGTCTACAGAGCACCATTTATTAAGAAATTGATTCACAAATTTACACATGGCCCCATTACACTGGAAAAAATTTAAATACTCAGATCTTTTGCAAGTGTGTGTAAAAATATTCTACCACCTACAGTGAGGAAAGCTAAGACTTCAGTAGACTTAAAATAAACAAGACAGCGAGAGAACATCTCACAGACTTCGTTCCAACTACATGCCTCTATCTGAAATATCCATTGCCTTTAAAGCCATTGCAAATAAAATAGAAGTTTTATAGCCATGCAAATAAATGTAAATGCCAAACATATTTTACCGTCTTTTAGGTTTGCAATAAATTATAGTGAGTAGAACCCAGGCCTTTATGAGAATGGTGACTTCTCTCAGATACACAATAACTTACCCATCTGTACAGTTGCAACATTTGCACTCTCAGCAATTTTGCACGCTTTGGGTCTGAAGACATCTGATGTGCTTGAATCACACAGAGCAATTATTAAACAATGCTGCTGCATTCATTAATGTACTCCAGAGATTGAGTGTTACTCAGGTGGATGGAGAAAAGAGGGACGGATGCTCAGCTAGTGATCCAGCTACAGGCAGGGCCACAGAAGCAGCAATGGTGAAGTCATGGTGTTTCCTACATATGGCTCCAATTAATGAGTAGGGACAGTTACAGCGACTCGAGCTGAAGGCAGGTTAGCAGATGTGCTTCCAGTACAGCTCAGCTGCTCAGTGAGTTTATAAGCAAGCAAAGAAAGGTGGGAGAAGGAGCACTGACCTGTGCCAAAAAGCCAACTGTGGCTATTTGGTAGCAGCTCTGCGGGGAGTTGAGTCATCCATGCAGTGCAGTCAAGTAGGAATGCTAACAGAAGGACAGATGAATGGAAGGACCCACATCACTACATGAGGATAAGCCATTGCTACTTACAAATTAAAGCTTTGAGTCTTTGCTTGGAGCAAGCAGAACTCTCAAATCTCAGGCCATTTGAAACTCTTTAAATTTAAGACATTGAGGCAAGAACAATGGAAGCATTAACAGTGCTTTATCCCATTCAAACCTAAAGAGTCAACATCTGTTCAGAGGTTGGTTTTGTCCTTTGGGTATACTGCTACTTTTAGGGAAATTAATGTTATGTCTCTCTGGAGAAAAGAACACGCACACTGTCAAGGGAATATTGTTTAATTCCAGCTAATGCACTGGGTTGGTGTCTTTTCTTGTTAACGTGGCGTTAAAAGGTTGGGTCACACAGACGGGCTGCCTAAGAGACATCTCAGTAGAGCAGCAAGATCCCACACAGATCCTCTTCACTATATTCCATCACATCAAAATGAGCTTATCCAACTCATGAAAATGAGCTTGTCCAACTCACAGCTCTTGAGCAGAACACAACACAGTCAATGGACAAACTGAGGAGGAAAGGACAATGATGTGACCTCACTGGTGATCTCACTTAGTCCTTTCAAATGACAGTGAAAGCTGCAGTTTTATGTCAACTGTAGGGATTGAAAATAGTCTCAAACTTTGTATATTGTGAGCTTTTAAAAAGACAACAGAGAAACCAATTACTTTATAGAGACTTTGGTCAACTGGGCTAATAGGCCTTTGAAGGAGAATCTGATTTTGTAATTAGAGATGGCTCTAATAATGATGTGGGGTAACATGCTGTATCATCCTCCCTTAAAGCTCTGTGTTTAGGAATAAACATTTCTTTGCATGGTATCCTGTGTCCAGCCTTCGAAACACGCAAGCAGAACCTCCAAAACGCCAAATCTGCGCTTTCACTAGCAAAACGCAGGAGAACGTTTATAAAACTGCGTTAGCTATCTACAGTTCACAACCAGAGGTAAAATCCTTGCAAACAGAAGGCAGTTTTATAAGCATTAGCTCATTGATTTCAAGGCTGTATGGGATTCAGGGGTGTGCTGCCATCTTTTCCAGAACACATGCAGTGAGGATGGCACAAGTTTCAAACCTCCCCGGTTTCAGGAAAGGAAACAATTTCTATATATCTTCATTTCTCAGGAAAGAAGGTGGATTCACACAGATATTAATAGCAGTCACCACTTGGCGATCAAAAACAACTTCAGATTATGTTAAAAAAAATTAATCTAATTCTTCAAATGTTTGACTGTAGCAATTTCCTGGCAGTGCATGCAGCAATCATTACATACACATTTATAGTAAATCTGTGCCTGCTCTAGTCCTAATCTAAAACTGATGGGCAGAATTATTTTTAGTTTAACCTTGGTATTTTGCTAAAAGGAATGCAAATGTCATTGCTAAACGAGAAAAAAAAAAAAGAGAGAGAGAGAGAGAGAGAGAGACAGAAATAACAACTTGGTGGAAAATTAAAGCACAGAGTTGACTATGACCCCAGCAATTAGACATACACGGGTAATTGATCTTTAGTTGCCTGGGTTCTAATGTCAGAAAAGTGACATTTTTGACTCTCCCATAATGAAGCCTTAATGCGGGTAATGTTCCATCAGCCCAGATAGGAATCACCAGGGCAGACATTTAAAACAAACTGCATTTTTGTTTACATGGACTTCAAATCTACTACTAGAGTACTATTATTCTATTCATTTCCTTCCTGCCTTCCACCCAGATAATTTACTTGCTATACAGTAAGTATTTGCTTCCAGTTCCAACACAGCAGTAACCAACTCCATTTTGCCACCGTGAGGAAAGCTGGCCACAGCAAATCCATATCCTAGATTATTATGAACAGCAACACCCATTCCTATATCAGGCCAGGATATATATGCATTCATGTTCTCATGAGTATTTTAACTTTTTCCCCATCTTATTCTTTGTGGGGTTAATGGATTAGATCCGCCCCCCCCCCCGGTTTCTGCCTTCCGTGCTCATTTACACCAGTGTAACAGGATTCAAATGTACTTTGCTCATATTCATTTTGTCCTAATGATAACGAGTGAATTCTGTTTACAAGCGTAGCATGAAGCAGCTAGTTTATATAGCAAGGCATACCCTTGAAAATTCTCTTCAATCCCTGTTTTTTAAATGTCTGTAAACAGCCACAGAAATACCCTACTGTTTAATATGAGTTTAGACAGATAAACATTACATTACAGTGATTAAACAATACATTAACTGGAAGCTAGTAACTATGCTACAAGTTAAAGCTATAGCACAAGTCATACCCAAACACAAGAAATTCAGACTCTGAACTTTAACCTGAGCTAACATTGCAGCTTTGTTCATAGTGCGGGACCAGAGACCTCCACAGCTCCCTTCCCACCCTAATGACTCTGTGCTTCTCAGCTAAGGATGCTCTGAAATACCTGATAACATCTTTGAATTTTAAAACAAAGCTTTGGTCCTGCATTAGCATTCTTCACTCACCACCACTGCCACCCCAATTTTCACAAACAAAACAAAACAAAACAAAACAAAAGCAACCAAACAAAACAAACATCTTTTCCCTTAATTTAAAATGTCTCATTTTTTTTTTTCCAAGGGAAATCTAATAAAAAACATGTTTCACTGACTAAACAGAGAACTCTGGTGTGTAAACAATGGAGATTCTTGTGTGAAAGTCAATTTTATCTGGCTTCAAGTAATTCCGCAGGGATAAAATTAGAAAGACCTATACGCGGCTTAGGACTTGCAGTTGGTGGGATGAATACTGATGTCAGTGTTAGTAACAGCCATCACAGAACGGGAACCACAGCAATTTCCTGGCCTTTTTCTTTTTCCAGGACTCAGAGGTCCGACAGTCACTCACAGACTACATCACTGACGGATCTGCTCTCGGAGATGCAGGTGGAACAATTTACATGAGTACAACACCTGCACCTGATGCCAGCTGTAAGCCACGGTGCTGAGCAATGATGCGTGACCATGTCTGATCTGTGACTCCACGTGCATAATTCAAGAAAAGCTTTGAATCTGCAAATCAAATGAATGCCTGTTTTCCCCTTACTACTGCCAGTATAGAATAGCATATCCCTCCCCATTTCTCTCTGTCTCTTCCCCAACAAACCTCCACCAGCTGCACTTTTGAGACTTAGTTTAGGTGAGAACGTATGGTCTGGTTTTCAGCTGGCATAAATCCGGTTTTGCTGGCTTCACTGGAGCAACGCTGATTTACATGGGCTGATGACCTGTCTGTATATACATTAAGGCATATTTATCCAGCAAACCTGTCCACGATGCTTTCTATCTTCCATTCCTTATTCACTCAAACTCAGCTGGCTCTTTGAGGCCGGAATTGCGCTCATCTCCCTTCTGTGTTGTGTCTCTCGTAAATGAGCCAGTTGGAAAGCACACTGTCCACCCTGCAGGAAGATTATACTCCAAGGTTATATATTACAGCATGATGGGTGAGCTCCTGAAGGCTTCAGAGTGCAGGATCAGTCCAGCCAACAAAACAAAATATCTCAGAAGGCTGGTTGTTAAAGCATGGCAAGAATATCAGCACTACTAGAGAAATGCTGGACAGAGACACACAAATAAAGATTTTGCATCTGTTTGAGCTCTACATATAGGGGCAGGGATGAGATAGCTGTATGCAGGGGTTTCTAATTAAAGTTTTTCATCTCCAGACTCCGGCTCTGAATTCTCTTCTCCTCCTTTAATTCTCCAACTGGGAAATTGCTGCAGCTCATTGCACACTTCAGTAAAGAATTTGTCCCGGATCTAGACATAATGATTTTGGCCATTTCTTCCATAAATAGAACAAGGGCCCCTTGCCCAGACACAGGACGTGGATCCATGAGCCATAAACTCTTTCCCTTGCCCTGTTAGTCCACCTCCTCTATCCACACGCAGAAAGTTTGCTGAGAAGAGGAGGCCGAAGGAATAGCTACGAGAACACAATAAGAAACAGCCGCAATCATTTCAGCTTCATTTGTGCTGGTAGCGTAAAGGCACCTGCTCCTATCCTTAGCAAGACATCTTCTTAGATAAATGAAACTGTGGATGTCTCTTAACCTCTAAGGTGACCTAATTAGCCAAGGAATTGCCCCCTTGAGTCCTGACATCAAGGCCCTTTCTATTCACATTCTTTCATATTTAATATCAGTGGATACCACATTGTCCACTTCAGTTCCACAAGTACTTTTCTTTCATTTATTGCACTTCAAAATTACCTAAGCAAGCTTCATTTGATCTATATCTAAACTTTGTTTTCCTAATGTGGGAGGCTAGATCTCTTCCCCAGCTTATTTCATAATTTCGAATCCTAATTCATCCCCATCCTCTGGGAGGAATGCATTTTTTGCAATACCTATGTTGTAACTTTCTAGAGCACATGCTTCTAATTTGAGCATTATTTTCCAAAGCTCCTAGCACTTAACCACAGAAGTTCTTCATTTATTTTCCTTTTTATTCTCTATTTAATTCATCCTCTCTTTATTTTATGCTTTGGATCATCTCTGTATCTCACACTATGGCCTCTAGTATAAAAGCTTTTGTTTTAACTAAGTACTTAAAACCCCCAGGGAAGGACAGAAATTATATGGGGGGAATTAGGCAGGACTAGCCTTTTCTCTCCTCATTTACTTCCCAGTTTTCACCCTCTCCCAATCCCAAACTCTAAAGCAAAAGAAAAACTTCTGAAGAGCTCCACCAGCTTGAAACCAGTATTTGAAGGGGAAAAAATGTATCAGAATCTATTTGCTGACACTAATTTTCTAAGTGACTTTGGCTAAGTCATCTTCCCTGCACTTCAGTGCCCATTGGGAATGGGAAAGTTTTGTCCTTGTCAGCCTAAATATACTGGGCTGGGTGGTAAAGATCCTTAGGCAAAAGATATTTTATTCCTCAAAGTTATGAGACCCCTCTATTAGCAGGTGTAGATTAGGAGCTGCCAGAGTGAACAATGAATAACGAGACATGATTTTGATGCATTTCTAGCCTGAACAAGGTAAAGCATAGTGAATCTTGAGACACGAGGTTCCAGAAGCCTTGCAGTATGAATGCCACGCTAACTGAGCCAACTCCATAGCAAATTTGTATTTAAAGCAGAGCAAGGTCCCAGGACAGATGCAGGGAGAGAGGGAAAGCCTGAGGACCCCAGAGCCAAAGCCTCCACTGTTCCACCAAGCCATGACGGGGGGCCAGAAGCTTCTCTCTCCCTCTCTCTCTGCCTCACCCATACCACTGCAAACGTCTGAGCTTCCTAAGTCCAGTCTACCCCTTTCAACACAGAGAGGGATACCCCATTTCTGAGTTCATACTGCAGAGGAACACGCATTTTCAGCAGCTCTGCCAGCCCCTGTGAGCACTAACTCTAAGATTCAGCCAATAACTTTCCCTGGGTAACTACAACTCAAATCTCTTCTTCAGCTGTGAATATTTTGGGGCCAGTTCTTAAGTTACTGAAGACTACAGGCAGCTTGCCATCAACCAAAAGTTGGCTTTGATATTCTTTACCATCCACACTACTTACGAGGGGGATGTGTGAAAAACTGGCAGTTTACTCAAAAGCTGAGCCACGTGCTCTCTCTGTGGGGCATTTGCTCAAAGGGGATGAGACAGCTTAGGAACAGCAATCACAAGGGTTTACTTCAGCTGTCCCAAAGCAATTTCTATGTGCGCTAAATTATGGAGCAGTTTCTACCCCCTTCATGCAAGGGATGTGATTAGGGTCAAGGGAGTAATAAACTCCGGTTGTAGAGTGCTTCACATGGGTCTGTGTAGTGGCCGGGAAGCTCTGAATAACAATACAAGAGTGTACAGTACCCTCAATTTTTTTGTTTTACTGCACTGCCCAATATCTAGGCCTAGGCAAGTCCTACAGTTATTGCTCTGGGAGGGTACCCAGTAAATCTTAAAGCACAGTGGGGTGTTGAGCAAATTTTCTCGGTCTAGCACACAAAAGATTGCACAGTTTCAGAAATGCAGTGAAATGGCTGTTTCAGGCTTGTACACACCTTGCTAATAAACAAGCTGGGAGAAAAGCCTGGGTGGCTACAATGAGGCTCCTCAGCTGTACCATCCCATGGCACCATGGCTCTACAGAGTTTGTACAAACTTAACCTTGGTCCTACTTGTGTCTGCAGAGGACAGGACATTCCCATTTCCATACACAGCAGTGCAAGTGTTTGCTTTTCCTTTGGAAAACAAAAACAAAAACCACCAGCAACAAAAACAAACAGCAAACTAACAAAAAAATAGAACAATAAAGCAAATGAATTACAGCATACTTTAGTTGGCTTCCAATAACAAACATGATGCCGTTCGAATGAGTACGATTCCCTCTCCAAGTCTGTATTTCCCTGGTATGTAAATCATAACAAGATGGAGAATCCCGGGCCTGTAGATTTACAATGAAACCTGTGTTTTGCTACTTTGAATTTAAGATGTGATTTCAGCATTGTCACTTGTATTGTCTTCAGCTTTCAGCTAGGGTATCTGTGAACAACCAGCCTTCTCAGAGGCATGGGCCAGAAGGTAACATTTCCCTGAACGTTTCTGGTACAAAACAATAGTTTGGACAATTCAACAAACTGCATGGCCAAAAGGTTCACAAATCCCTCCTCCTCTTACACAAGCTCTTTCCTTTAAAGCTTGTCACTTTATCTGTTGTCATAGTAAAGACTCAAAGTTATAAGCTCTGAGTCAGACAGCTTATTAATAACAAGTGAAGGACAGTACAGCACAGATTTCATTAGGAAGATTCCATTTAGCAAACAGAGTAAGATGCCAGGGTCCCAGAGGGCTTATTTAGACCATACTGGAAAATACAGTATCCCCCTTTGCCATCACACGCCAGCTCAGCTGAAACCAGAGCAATGTTTGCCTACAGCGAGCACAGGAATGGAAGTTACACTGGTGTCGGTGTCCCAGAGCTCAGTTGGCTATCTGCAGCCCAATCTAACCAGTACTGTTGTGGTGTCAGCCACAACACACAAGAGCTTTGAACAGGGAGATGTTACCTGAAAGAAAAATAAACTGCTTGCATTGACCTAAAAAACCAAGTCCAATCAAACTACAAACACCCTTTTCTCCATCATAGGCAAGGAAGAGGTCTTCTGGGACTCAAGGCACAAGAGATTTACTACCCAGAGTTTATTTAGGGACAGGGCTGCAACCAGAATCGGTACAACGGGTACACAGTGGGACCTGAGCACTTTGGAAAGTCTAATCTTCACTGAGACGCCCAAAGGACGTACGTTTACCTAAAAATCGTTGCCTCATCCCCTACTGGGTCTGTTGAAAAAGTCAGTGGAACATTCCTGGTGTCATACTGGAATAGAAACAGTGGAGAATCAGTGCCAAGGCATAGCCACCACCAAAAAGATCTCAATAAGTGGCCCTGGTTTATGACTGTCTGTAGGACTGTGACATCTGCGAAAGGATGGGGCCTTAAACTGAAATCCGTTTTAGTCTCAGCAGAGGTAAAACACCTACAGCAAGTCAGCAGGGTTGAAAGAGATTCTGCATGGCCACCACTGAAATTATACAGTCCGTTCACAGCATCTTCCCCGAAGCCATCTACTGCTATCAGTGACGAGAGTGGTTTAGTCAACTTTTACAGCTGCAGCCACAGGGTCCTGCTTGGAAGCTCTACCTTTCAGCTTTGGGTTGCTATTTCGATCTCTGCTGTTTTGCCAAAGACAGCCCCGAGTCACAGCAGGACAAAGCTAAGCAATTGCTTCTGTTCCTTGCAAGCCTCACAATCAATTACTGTGAATAATAATGTGTATTTCATTAAAACTCTGTCCTGGTGTTACCAGAATCCATCCTGCCACTCACACAAGAGCTTGGGGGTAGAGGAGGAGGATTCATCCAACACTGTTCTGTCAGGGATTTAATCTTTGGATACAGCACATTAGATGGATTAGAGAAAAGACGCAGGCTATCCATATTTTTAAAGCCTGATGACCTTTAAAAATGGGAAATAATAAGAGGAAAAACGTGAACCTTGACAAATTCATAACTACAGCACAGGGGAAAGGAATGTATTCTTCTAACATATGAAAAAACATTGCACGACATATCTATTTTCTTTTCAGTCCCGTAGCTGTTATGAATTATATACAGTGTATTTAGCCGTCATTTGTTCTTTAGCCTTTTTGTGGGCGACTACTTTGGCTATTCTACATTTTTTTCTTTATCATTAATCCAGTAATTGTATGAAATACCACTTGTTTTGTTTCTCCAGAATCCTGCTGTAGCGCCATGTTCCCATACTGCTGATATGCGCTTGGAGATAGGGCTTTGCTATTAACCAGCATCATCCACGCAAGAGGCACAAAGACATTTAAAGAAAACTGGCATTTTTAATTAGCTCCTACTGGGATTATACAGGCAGCTGAAGGCATCAATATTCCTCATCTCATTCTGATGACTTAGGAAGGAAAGAACCAGGTTTGCCAACTTACAGTCACCAACCCTAACCACCTCCGTCACGGTCAAAAAACCAGCACCAGGTCATTTCGTGCATGACAGCAGTTAGCCCGGCTGTGGACTGGCAAGATGTGTTGTCTATTGGTGTTACCATTTTGGGATGCAGATAAAAGGAACCAGGCTGCAACCCTCAGTGGGCTGAGAAAGGTCACCCTGTCTCAAAGCAAAAGCAAATGTGCACACTACCTCATCTCCAAGTACAGTCCCAAAACAATGTCAGATGTCAGCAAACAGCTCAAAAACCCACGGAATTTAACAAATACCAAAAATTTAATAATAATGAATTCTTTTTAATATGGAAAAGTTACCCCCAGTGTCTCTCATGAAGTTGAAGATGAAGAAATCCCATCCTTCTGTGAAATTTGCCAGCATATTTATAAAAAACACTGTTTATTTTTAGTCAGTTGAAAGCTTTCTTTTCGTTATGTTTTCCTCATTCAGCAACAGGCCACATACCAAAGCTGAAGTTTTGTTTAGAGGGGGAAGAAAAGAAACACAAGACACAGGAAGAGGTTTGCAGATCCGAGGCTGCTTTCCCTGCAAGGGCACTGCCTCTGACACAGCCCTCCTGCAGCCACTCCACAAAGGGCCCAGCTTCCTTAAATAGGGTTTTCCACAGCTTTTTGATCTAAAAATCACCTTTCCCCAGGGTATGTGATGGCAGGTGGGTCTGTGATAAGGGTGGAGGAACTAGAATCATAGAAGCTCCCAAGTTGGAAGGGAACCACAGGGATCACATCCAACTCATGGCTCCAAAGAGGATCAACTAAAAACTAAACCCTATGTCCGAGAGCGTTGTCCAAATGCCTCTCGAACTCCAGCAGGCTCGGTGCCATGACCACTTCCCTGGGGAGCCTATTTCAGTGCCCGACCACCCTCACGGTGAAGCACCTTTTCCTGATATCCAGCCTGAACATCCCTGACACAGCTTCATGCCATTCCTTCAGGCCCTGTTGCTGGTCACCAGAGAGAAGAGATCAGCCCACAGAGACACAAACATCCATGTGGCTTTTCATCCAGAACAAAAGGGAGATGAGGAACAGCCTCAGCCCTCTCCAGTGTGAGAGCAGAAAAAAATTTGCAGTAGACGTTTCTTTCAAGCAGGTCTACTGCTGGTCAAGAAAGGACTATTTTCCTCTCCATCATTAAAAATGGGCATCACAGCTGTAAGATATATCTCAACATGATTTCCCCCCCCCCCCCCCCCGAATACTTTGAGATAATCTGGATAAGTTTTAGTTCCCTTTGCCATGGTGCATTAGACTCCATCACTACGTACTGAGGATGCCATTGGCCTTACTCCTTTTCATACAGGAACGGCAGATAAAGACACTAAAGCCTAAGGTGTTTCTTCTGAGAGTAATGTATTTGGCTCCCTCCTGTGGACACCAGCGTTGCTCATCTTCCAAAAACATCTGATTTAAACCAGACAATACTACCAGCTAACACTACAGCCGAGTCCACCCTGCCCCTGGCAGAGCCTTGTACTCACCTGGCCAACAAGGATTTTTCTCGGCTTAGGCATTACCAGCAATGTCCCAGAAATGTGAGAATGGCACACAGCAGTTTTAAAACAAGAGAACTGTGCAGGAATGAGCCACGGCGTGTAACTATTTCTGTTTAAAGTACGTAAGAGGTGTCTTAGTGCTATACTGCCTGGGTAAATACAGGTTAACAGTTTACTGGCTTTGAATTTTGCTGTGTAATTTTCTGTTACCTCTCAGAGTGAGTTCGACACAGTACTTTCCAGGCTTATTTCCTATTCAGGATCCAGCTACTGAGTGTGGTAAACTCAGAGAGTTTTAACTCTGTTTGTTAGCTGTTCTTATTATTTACTTAATAAAAACAACAACCGCTGGGAAAGGGAGCTCCTCTCCTCAGAACTAGAAATCAAAGTTTCTGCCCTGTTCCCTTCTGTGAAAATTTCCCACAGAGCAAAACTTCTAGGCCACTGCAAGGCAAATGTATCATGCAAACCCTAAAAAAACAACTTAATTCTGTCTCTGTGTTGCTCAATCCATAAAAGTGTTCCTTCCCCCCACTCCCCAGGATTAATTGCCTGAGCTGGTGTACTTGCCAGCCAGTTTCTTTGCAAGCACAGAAATAATGAGGGTGCAGGTAGCAGCATTTGCTGTGCGATATAGATACCTCTCCCCTGGGCTTCTTTGGAAAGTTTCCTCCAAACCTCATCCCTTTTCTTCTCTGTTAATAATTTTTTATAGGAGACTAACCATGTCCAGTACCAGATTCATGGTTTCTATAGCTAAAAGGGGAATTTAGGGGGTACAAGTTGCCTAAACATAGATAGCTAATGCCTTTTGAGGTTCTAGGATATTTGCATGGGGCTGGGAAATACAGCCCCTATATAAAACCACAGCCTTCTGGATCGGGAACTGAAATGGCCTTTCCTGGAGGTTTTCCAGGACACCTTGGCCAGCATTACCCATCCTTGCCTGGACAGCTCAGTCTCACCTGAACTCTGAGAGGGCTGCAAGGACTGGCCAAAGGTTTTTAAGCAAGAAAAACTTAGATGTTTTATCTGCTTGTGGGGGAGTAGAGGAAGGAGGGAAGTGAGGACCTGTTTTCCCCTTCAAGTTTTCCCAGGCCATGCCATCATACCACTGTGGCATGCTAAGAAACAACACTTTCTAGTGGTTTCTGGTGAAGAGCAGAGGGATGACTGAAAGCTCAGTAATTTTTCTTCCTTGCTCGCCAGCTTCCTCTCACAAACTGGGCCTGAAGTCATCATCTGGACCACAGAGTTCATGCACTGCTCCAACAGCCCTGTAAAACTTGGTTTGTGCAGCAGTTAAGAAGGTTTTTGATCCCTACTTCAGAAGTGTGAGATTTTGGCCTCTGAGATGGGGAGCAGAGAAGAGAAATCGCCCTGAGAGGACAGGCAGCAGAGCCCAAGATGCTCTGGAAACACGGAGAAGGACCAAGGCCAGGTGAACACTACAGCTGAGGGTCCTGGCACCTCTCCTGCTTCTACCAGAAGAAGTTAGTGTGCTCGGATCAGCCTCTCGGATGAGTGATACCACTCCAGGCCTGGTGCCATGCAGCCACCCACAGCAGCATTGCTCTGCTTGTCACACAGCACCCACGGAGCAGCGGCGCTGAGTGCCTTCTGTGGCCCTACGAGGGTGGGAGCCTGATCTGCTCTTTCCTGGCAGCCTTCAGAGAGGGGAAGGAAAGCAGGTCCTTCAAATCCCCGGCATTGTCCACCAGTCGGGTAAGGCTTTGTGTCCCCGTGGCTGTGCCCACCCTCTGCTCTGCACAGCTCTGGATCCCTCTTTCCTCAAAATCAGTCTAGGGACCCGGAGGGTCTGGGCAATCAGTCCGGATCTGGGCGAACCCCAATCTCCCAGACTCTGTTCCTTGTGACACAGACAGTCCCTCCTATTGCGTTTCCTCCCATTTAAATGGAATTGAGATGAGATGGTACTGACTGCTTTAAAACTGCAGGTGAAGCAGTAATGCTCCTCCAATTCATCAGTTGCCTGAGTTTTGAATTATTGAGCTGTCACTCCAGAGACACCCAATGTACAACAGGCCTCGGCAGTGACCATCGCACCCCTACTAGGGCTCTGCTTGGCTTTCCCCAGATTAACCAAAGTCCGAGGCTTTCTGTGCAGTTCCCTGGGGTCCGAGCAGAGCAGAGCAGCTCCGGCAGCTCCCACGGGCTCGCGCCACCTGCGCTCAGGCAGCCTCGGCGAGGGGGTTAACCGCTTCAAACAATGGGGCCTGGCATGGCTTGGCCGGACACATGACGAATGAGTAATTCACGAGTTCACGCAGGTAGTGATTTACAGTCTGGATTTGAGCTGGAATATTGCTAGAGGGGGAGTGTGGAGCTTTCAAGTAAAGAGCTGAATGACTCACTTTCTCGGTATTTGTTTGCTTGCGCTGCCTCTGCTCCCTGTTCCCCGCGCACGCTCTCACAACCGAGCCTCGCTCTCCAGTAAAACAGCTGAACTTTCTCTTACACCAGATCAGTAGTTTTAAAATTAACCAGCAAGCCTCAGTAACAGTGGGTCACAAGTGCCTCTTTGAGCAAGTACAATCTGGTAATGCTACAAATAAACACCCCAGGCAAGATGCTTGGGTCACCTGCACTGATTTCAACGGAGTTGGGCTGCCTGATGCCAGCCAAGTCCCTCCATGGAAGCCAATTCTTTCATGTGGATGGGGTAGCAGGAGAACAGAACACCAATTTAAGTGTGTTGGGTGTATAGGAATTACTGTACAATCTCCACTCTCTAGATTTCAAAACAACACTTGAAAAATAAGCAAGAAAGAAGCAACATTAATGCACCTCCTAAAAACCTAGAAACTGGTTCCTTCCAACCATGCTGAACATTGCAAGAGCTCACAGAGATGCCCTGAAGCACAAGCAGTTCACCTGCCACAAATGCCTCTGCTATGGTTTTCCTCAGCCCATCTCCTCCTCCTTCCCCAGAATATCTGGACAAATGACCATGTTTCAGACAGCTGCTGGTGTCTGAAATGAAGGCCACAACACTAGACCCTCAGTTCTTAGTATCTGCCTCTGACCCCACAGCAGTTTTCCCAGGGATACCATTCTCAAGCTTCTGTTCTCTTTACAACAAGAATTCAGAAGGCCTTATGCAGTAACGCAAGTGATAGATACACGCTTCTCTTCACTTTTGATGTATAACATCGCTGTAATCAGCAGCAGCCAAAGTTACACCTATATTCTATACAGACCTACCAAGAGTCTTTTAAGAGTAACTGAATAACGTTATAGAAATGCTAATCTATGAGCACGAATCCCCTGCAGGTTCTTTTGAAGCAATCATGTTCTCATTGAAACCAGTCTCTGGGGGAAGAGAGAATGGCCTGAATATGAAATGAAAACAGACTTGTTCCAGATGTGGTAGATAGAGCTTCCAGTTCTCGCTGGAAACTGAAGCTATTTTGGAACATCATCCTTTATTTATGGCATTTATTATTTATTGCCTTTTACCTTGCATGACTAGAACTAGCGGAGTTTCTTCAAATGCACCTTGCTCCAGTGAGCTCTGGATGGCAGCAACACACAACACAGAAGCACTGGCCCCAACGCTGACTGGTGTAAATTCACATTTGCCTGAGCAAGGGGGACAGGCACCCCAGCATGAATTCAACTGAATGAGCAAGCTTTACTTTGCCTCTGTGATTCCTGATGGCTTTGACACTTCCCAAACAGCCATCACACCTTTTTCGAGTGTGATGAGAAATGAAATCCAAGGGGGTAACAGAGAGTCTATTTTTCCCCTTGCTCTGTGCAAAGCTACCATAAGAGCAACACAACTCATGAACTTCATACGTGCACTATCAAAAGCAGCTATTTATAGCACAAGGCAACATGAATCGACCTCATACCTACACTGCACAGGCATGACATTAAAAAAAAAAAAAATTCAAGCCACCTCTAAGAGAATGAGTTCCAGCTCTCACCTTCCAACCACATCATCTGTCCCTAACCTACCAAAAAAAAATTAACGTTAACCTGCAAGGGTCTTATACTATCATCACACAGCTAATTGTACTGAGGGTCATATCTCTGCTTTATTATTCTCCTTTCCCCAAGGCAGCCGAACCAAATATGACTAATGTATAATTTACTTTCCATGCATGTTTTTCAAACATAGTTTGTCAACTGTTTCTGGGAAGGCTTGTATAACATGAAGTTATAGGGAATCAGCAGTTTTCCATCTAGCTCTGGTCACAAACACCAGATAGTACAAATCGAGGAAGAAATTAAATAATAGTAATGGCTCCAATGAGGATCAAAGCTCTCTGATATGCTTAAGTTGTTTTAAGGCAAAGCCCGCTTGTCCCAAATCTATCCCTATAGAAGAGTTCTGCTCTTACCTAATGGTCAAAATTTTGCCTTTAGCAAATTAATCCATCTCTCCCTGCTTGAAATATCTAAATGAGAAGTGACGTTTTGAGAGTGCCTTAAATATTCCTCAGTAATGTGAAACCCAGGAGCATACTGGGAGGCTGAGAAGAAACTTAGCTAGCATCAGTTGTACTCGCTTAGTTTCCACAACGCCGTCGGTTCCAAGTTGTCACAGAAAGCAGGACCAGAATGGCCCCAGGTACTTGAGCTTTTCTTAACAGAACTGATTCACTTGTCTCTAAACCTGAGGGCACAAATATCACTTTCTGAGTGACTCATCTCGGAGAAAATGGAAACGTTGCTACAGACCTGAGTAGGTGCTATCATCTCTTGTTTTGCAGGATTTTTTTTACAGATACTGCTTAAAAGTCTCAGAAAAAGCTTTGCGAGTCTCCCTCACATCTTACTTCTCCTCCCACATCCTTCCTCTCTCCTGACTATTCTATTTTCAGTAGTCACAGAGCATTTCCTGGTGCTTTTTATTTTTTTCAGCCTTGCTATAGGTAACACTTGTAGAGTTTAGTGTCAGAACTATTGAGATAGGGAAGAGTGAAGTGTGAATGGAAGTGTACTTTTGTGAAAGCACTGGAAAAAATAACAAGCAAGGGTTAAAAGAATGGCATCTACTGAGAGCAATTATGCTGGCAAACACTAAGGACGGTATTTTCCACCTCAAGAACACAAGATGAATTTTCAGCAGAAGACCTGCGCTTCAATAACAGGAGGATAGCAAAAAAAAAAAAAATAAGAGAATTGTATGTACCTACCATGCCTCTTCCTCCTACCCTAACAGGAAGACAGCCTGTAGCTGCAAGATACCTAAAACAAGGAAACAAAAGGTAATTGCCTAAGATGTTGGGAGAGTGAAGTAAACAAGATTCTTCATGCCATAATAACTGCTGGCTTCAAAAGGGCATAAAAGACCTATTCAAAACCCGGTTCATTGTCACCATTCGAGAGGAACGCAGCAGATGTAATGGGGACACAGTGGCTGCCATCCTTTGTTCTCTGTATCACCACAAGTAATAATCCTGCCCAGACTTCTTGGACAAATACATATTGGTGGTTTTGAGTTTGCAGGTATGAGAGAATGTAAGGACAACTTAGAAAAGTTAAGTAAAATAGAAGTTTCCCTTCCCTTCCATAAGGTCTTCCATTGATTTTTTTTTTAGTGTTAATTCCTACACACTTATTTGGGTTGAGTGCTTCGATGACGCAAATGTAAAGTCGTTGGCTTGTAACAACTAAACTGCATTAGTCAGCAATGTGAAACCTGGCAAAGTATAGACCGACTGTTTAGCAATAAACCCTTATCTTAAGTACTTTTAAAAAATGTTTAGAGCTATAGAGAGCGGGGAATTGATTTTGTTTGCACTGTTTAATCACTTCTGAGTCTTAGTCTCCACTTTCCCTCTCTGTTTTTCTTTGTCACGGTAGATACTGAAGAAAATCATTTACAAAAGGAAGGTTGCAGCTGGGAGCACCTTTTAAAAGGCTCAGAATAATTTAGTGTAAATTCCAGTTTTGTGAAACTCTCTAAAGTGCTCGAGTATCATTGAAATTCCTAAATGCCCATAGTTTCCAAGGGTGACATTTCTATAAGTGATGCGCAACTGAGAAGCCAAAAATCCTACTTGTCACTTTGCGGGGAGGGAAAGATGATGTGATTTCTAAATCACTGAGAGAAGTGACTCTTCCTCACTCTTTCCTCCCCTCCCAACCATTATAACTTGATTTCCATCTCATTGGCATTTAGGCACTGTATTCCCATAGACTCTTTGAAGCAACAGAACATAAAAGCTTTATTGAACTGTTTGAGCCTCCGGGGCAGACTGCCTCCAGAGGTCTCGATGCTACCTTTAACTTCAATAATGTGGGTACCAACAGAACCCAAAACTTCAGGGAGCTTGGAGAATGACCTGTGCTGATCTTCACTCTCAGATCACCCCTGGTACCTGCTTCTGGATTTCATTACCCATCCCAGTATATGCTCATTGTGGGGACTGAAATCCCTGCAACGCATCCCCAGCCCTGACAATAACACTGTTAATAACTCAGGCAAGTAGCTTCTGCTTTCCACCTGTGAAACAGAGCTAATAACATTTATGCAGCTTTGCATGTCCAAAACACTTACACAGGGTTATGCAATTAATCACAAAGGTAGAGTTACTAAACTAAGAAGCTCAGCATGAACATTTTGGTGTTACAGCAAAAGCAAGCATGCCTTTAATAGGTGCAATGTAGTAACAAAAGTTCACATTTAGAGTGTTCCCAGTAAAACAATGAGTCCTTGGTAAAACCTGTTATCCTCATCTGACTTCTCTTGGCTAAAATAACCGATCCTATGAGTGAGAGGTTCAGAAGCACCCACTGAAAATTATTATAAAACAAGGGATTAAACGTATGTTCCTGAATAGGAGGAGGAGAAAAGCCCTATTTATTATTTTTGTCCTAGAAAATAGATCTTTATCAAGAAGATTAACACCTTCTCTGCGTAAACACACAGACATCTACTCGTCTCTGTGCACCTAGATCTGTATGTGCAGGCTTCTCCATACGTCCCCAAAGCTCACTTGCACATCTCCTGTAACCAGCCTACTATGGCCATGGCTGTTAGTGATGTAGAGCTAAGGAAGAAATTATTGTGATTTATGGTGACTTTATTTCCTCCTACAAACAGAGTGGTGCAAAGAGGCTTAGTCTGTATGAGAAGCAGAGCGCTGTGTGAATGAATAAGTGAGCAAACGTGTGTTCGTGTATACGTGCATTGTGTGTGAGGAAGAAGTTGGAAGGAAATGTTCAGGAAATGCATCCCAGCCAAAAATAGATTTTAAAGTGCAGAACTGCTTTATTTGCATCGGAACTGCTGTTACCACGCAGGCAGGTGTATCTCTGGGCAATATTTATAAGGACAAGTCAGCAAGCACTGGCTACCGAACTGCAACAAGAAACCCTTTTAGGGCTTCATCCTCCACATTCATTCTACCTGTTATCCAAAGCTTTACAAGTATAAAGTCCCCAGGCTTATTTTAAAAAGGGCAGTTCTGGGGATTAAACCGAACTTTCAGATTTTAACTGAAAGACTATCAGACTCATTGTACCAACTCCCATGGCAAGATTTTAATTTCCCCTCAGAATCTTTTGAAGGATTTATGAATGTAGTGAGGCTCTGATGAGCACAAATAACAGTGATGTGTCAGAGATCTCACAGCCTAAAGCTATGGCAAACACTTTACTGTAGAAATTTGCTTTCAAGGCATTTATCAGCAGGACAGATTTTCTGAAACGTGCTAAGTAGATTTCAGCTTTAAAAATAACATCTTCTAAGGATCAAATATGCTCTAATTTGCATAGGGAGATACATGGCAGCTGCCATGTAAGCTATGTTCCATGTCCGGAATAATTTCCCATCAAATTTCATTTGGACAGGCCAATTTACTGAATAAATTGCAGAATAAACAGAACTGTTTGAATAAGCTGTTATCTTGGCAGTTGTCTCAGTGACCTGGCTCTCGATTTCTTCCTCCCATCAGAAGCTGGCTGACAGTCCAAGGCATTTCTGTCAAAGAGAATTGATAGTAAAGCCTTCCCTGCAATGAAAGGGAGGTCTCTTGAACAGCTACAAGTCTGGTGAGCTTCATGTCCTGCCTGTCCTCTGTCCCATGCCACCTCTAGACGGCTTGTAGGGGATCTGTAACTGGCTGAGGTCATGCTGCAGCATCCCCTAGGAGGCCAGTTTAGGCCGCGCAAGATGGTGAGTGGCTAAAAATGATCAACAGTGCAAAATGAACCAAGATCTGCAGGTGATTTCCTGCCCTAACCAGGGCGAAAAGCATGAGGAACAGAGAGTCTCACTCCATGGATGTTCCTGCTTTGATTCGTTTATGGGCTAGGCTGCCATATATTTACTATCCAAATGCCACCACAAGGAAAAGACTTTCTCACCCATCACAGGAAAGCTTTTGTTTAAATTTTGCAGCTATTCCTGGAGATACTGAACACAGGCAGCATTTTGCAAGGTGCATTAGAGTACTCATTCTTCTAGGAAGAGGGCTATCCTTTCCACGAGATAAAGGTGGATTGCCAGAACACAGGATTATATAAAAAACAGCCAGGGACTTCAACAAGAAGCGTATTATGTGAGATTAGAAGTAGATGACTAGCCCTTGGCTCTTTTTATTTATCTCTGTGTATGTTCTTGCATGGTCAAAGAAGAACGGCAGACAAAAGTCGACTCTCAGTTCAACTTGGAACTGCTCCCTCGGAGCAGAAGTGTCCTGTGAGATTTTGGGTTGAACCAGGCACACACTGCTGCAGGAGCTGCACACCAAACCCCTTCTAGCAATAACTCAAAAACCTCCAAAAAGCAGAAAGCAGAGACTTTTATTCTTGTTTTCTTCCATTTTTGAACACCAAAGAGATGAAAAGGTATAATGATTAAATAAGTCCATAGATGTTATTTATATAGAAGAGAGCAAGAATACGTTGCAATTCAATAAAACAATTTCATTTTACACTTCCCCATTTTTATTCATATCCTTATTGGACTTGCCCTGGAATCTCCTGTACAACTGTTTACCTTTAATGTGAATAGATGCAGAGGGTTTTTACTCAATTTCGTACTCTGTTCTATAACCAACAAACGTTCTTAAATTTAAGGTGCTTGTTTAAGAGAAGACTTGGGCAATTGTATCCCCAAAATTTTCATTCTAGAAATCTTGTAACATTTCTTTCTCATGAATTTTTACTACTTCACAGCACTGGCAAGCTTGGAAATAGTGCAAAATCAGCTTTTCTTAAGGCATTCTGGCACTTTTTGCACAGAAATGACCAAGGCCAGGATGCTCTGAAGAAAACAAAAATTAAAAAAATGTTTCCCCAAAGTTTTATGAAGCTTAAAAAAATAAAAAATAATCTGGCTTCAGATTAGTATTTTAGCAAGCTTCCAAGGTTACTGTGCCCCTTCCAAATTTTTATGCTTGAAAACAAAAAGGGAAAAAAAAAAAAAAAAAAAGCATTAATTTTCCTAGGCATCAGATCAGAGCTCCACAATGTCTACCAAACCTATTTTAAGAAAGGCACTTGGAAATGTTTAACTCAACCCACTAGAGATATTGCCACACACACAAAAGCAGGGACTACACGGGTTATTTACTTAAAGATTTTATAATCTCCTCTATACCTCTTCTTGTTCTCCTTCTGTCTTTTCTACACACACACGGAAGCACAAGTCAAGACTCTAAGTGAAGATAACGAATATATACAATATATATACATAATGAAGACTCAGGTGAGGGGCCACTTGTTCGAATATGCAGCAGAATTTAATTTTTGTGATTTATTCTAGTATTTAGCTTTAGTATTCTTCCTTTGTTTGTGCACATGAGCTAAAGCCCACAGTTGTACACCTGAAGGCAGCAATACCAACGTGAATAATAATAATACATTGGCTGTGTGTGGAAGACAAGTGCTGGGTGTTCATCCTTGGCACTACGAAGCCATCGAAAGACTCGGTTTAGGGACCGTGATGCCTGCAGCTGGTGGCACACAGGGAAGAGGTCTAGCTCTTTAGCAAAATGCACAAACCGTCCTCCCCTTACTTCTCTAGAGCAATGCAAATTTAAAGCCATCACTTCATTTGAATGGAATCGGGGCAGTGAAAAAGGAATTGGTTAGGTCTTATCTCACTTTTATATTAACACTTTAATGGCTATATTTGGATGGTATTAGCAAATACCTTAATATCTCTGGCACTGTTTGCTAACCTAAGTAATTGCTAACAGCACATTGATATGGTGTGGGAATTCGGGGAATCTTTACTGATCCTATCAGTGCTGTCAGAGCCTCAAATAAATGAGGTGATGAAGAGTGGCAGCTTAGGAAAAGTCAACCAAAGCAAGGAGCTGCTAAGGAAAGACCCTGACAACCAGAGCTTCTCTACAGCAAGTGCCTGTCAGTGCTAACCTTGGAACTACTGCCATTTTGAACATGAAATATTTCATACAGCGCTGGCGAGCTGTGCTAAGCTGGAGTGCACATTACTGCTGTTTTCTGAATTCCTAGGAATTATTTTACTAACTTTGTTCTTTTAAAAGAGTTTTCATTGTTTTCTGAGTGTTAGAACAGCAACAATAACAGGAAAGTGTGGATTAACAGCTCAAAAATACTCAGCTAATAAATGTACACTATTCTGCAAAGTGTACTAACTTTCAATTAAATGCATTTGGAAGTTTATTTTACTTGATTTAATTTTCAGCATTTTACCTTTTGCAGGTAATAATTTGAAAGGACCTTTTCTATTTAATGTACCTGTGTACGTTTGGGTTGGCACTCAGCAAATGTCCTCTTTAAACAGGATGGTTAAAAACTCCTCCTGTACAAATGTAATTTTAAAGCAGTCTTTACTTCGCCTCCAATTAAAATACTCAGACAGGCCAAAAGTCACACAGAAACCAGGAAAAGGTGGTAAATAAGTTTTGGCTGAATGATATCAATTAAAAACTGGACGTGTTCCAGCTTAGAAAGAAAAACAAATGCAAGTCGTTGAGTTTTGAGTTAGCTGACGTTTACACCTGAGTATGGACAGGTGAGGACGATGGACTAAGCAGTTGCCTCTGTCCAAAGATGTGGACAGTGAGCACAAAGCTTGCCTGCCAAGCCCCATGCACCCAAAATGCCACTTACAGGCTTGATCCCTCTTGTGTACCCCTTCTGTATCTCATATCTCTGCAGATTTAGGGCAGCTGTCCACCTCTATATGGCAGATGTGGTTTTTCCTCCACCCCCCTTCACAGTTCACCCTGCCTAGTGGGACAGGTCTGGTGCTGGAAACCATACACAGGTCACAGGCACACCTTGGAGCAGGATGAAACTAGAAAGCAATCTCTGCTTGAGAATCACAACCAGTTCCCCATCATATGACTTGACGGGGCAGGTACACACCTGGGACAGAAGAAACCTGAGAGGTCTGGTGTTTGTGTCCTAGTCTGTGATCTCACTTTTTCTGGCTGATTTGGATCTGGAAATGCTTCACCATACGGCCACAGGCTTATCTGATGGAAGACAATACACGTGAAGTTAAGTAAACAGCCACACCAGGCTTTGCCTTTGCTCTTTCTCCTCTATGCTTGTTGCCTGTCCTTCTCACGGGCGTAGGGAGGATGGCAGGAGAACGTGATGCGTGTAAAATGAGTTCCTGATCAGAAGAAGAGGGTAGCTGGTGGGCAGAGATCCTTTATTACTGAATTGCATTTGGGGTCCAGGAACTCTCCTGTTAGAACTGACACCTCCATGACAAAATCACCAGAGCTCTGCTCCTATATACCCAACCAAGGACCATTCACAATATTATTATTTTTTTTACCTTAGGAATAGCTCACTTTGAGCTGCTCAGAAACTACACAGCATCGTTAGTAGAGTGCTGAACCTGGCCTATTTTTCTGACCCAGCACGGAGACTGAGACTTAGAAGATCTGAAATCAGTTCTTCATGCCACTGCAGACCACCCATGAGACCTTGAGTCCCTAGTCTAATCTAAAACTCTCCAAAGCAGGAGAGCATTCCATCTGTAAATTAGGATTAAATAAATGTTTTAATTCGCCTTTTGTCTTTTTGTGGCTCGCAGCCTCTTTGGAAAAGGGAATGGCTCAGATCAGGACTTCAGACTGCCAACTACAAATGTTCAAAACCATCAGTCAGGACTAAAAAAAATAGAAGAGAACAAACAAAATAAAACCATAAAAACACATGAGATTAAAAAAAAAAAGCATTTGGAATTCTTTTTATTTGCTTTCTCAGGTTTATGTTGCTCAACTTCATGTTTTCAAGCATTTGTCCAGATCCCTGAGACCTAGAAAACTGCCTTCTTTTTAAGGAAAATAATAATAACTGAAAACCGAGACTGTGACCTATTCACATGACTCCAGGGATCAAGATTTTAGGAAAACAATAAATATACCGAGACTCATCACGAAACTGTGTGAGCTGGCAGGCACTGTGTGCCTCATGCCTACCAGGTTGAGGCCCTGGTAAACACACCGATTTATAATTTCTATCTTGCCATTGTTAGAAATGGTCCTCCCTTCTCAGAAGGAAGATACATCCTCATTCATCACAGAGGGCTTCTGGCACCATCCTCACCACTTGCACTGTCCATACCCTGATGAGCCATGGTTTTCAGCCCCCAGCTGTCAGGTTCCTCTACTTTGCTATGGCTTCAGGGACTCATCTCAACATAAATTTCATTATGAGATGAACATTTGACTATTTTGACACTAGGACTGCAAGTACCGCTTTTCATACATTACAGTCGAAATGCAAAGGGATCAAAACTCCTTAATGTAGTACTGCATTTCAAACACATTGTTAGCATGCTCTTACCTAAGAAAATGTTCAGCTACTGCTTGCACAGCTGTGGTATGCAGAGCTGTTTAAATAAGTAAAAAGAGGTGATATGGATACAGAACAGAATCCTTCTTTAAGGATACAGCATAGCTCAATCTCTTGAGTTAACCTATTACACTGATTAGGGGTTGCCTATTGTCAGCAATACTAAATATTTTCAAGGCCCATCTAACGAGGACAAAAGAAGTAATGAAACACATTGAAGCACTGCAGTCCCCTGTAGCCAGAATATCAACAGATGCTGCAGCTCATCAGTGCTTTTTTGGCTTTGTTTTTTTTCAGTATAGTTGTTCACGTAAAAACAGTACCAAAAAATGGATGACAAATATCTGGCCCTGAGTGTAAACAAGGTCCCTTTTCTCTCTCAAGGTGTGATAGCTCATCGAGAAGGCTACCACCAGACTGGGTGGACACTTGCAGCAAACAACCCAATTTGTATGCCCTAGGTTTTGCCACCTGCAAGATGGAAAAATATTAACCTTGCAAGGACGGTGTCAAAGAATATCTGGGGTCAGTCACAGCCATGTCTGTTGCTTCACAGGCTTTTTAGCCTAGACTAATATGGCTATAGATAATTAGGGAAGGCTATGGTCCTCACCCGTGTGGGTAGAGGTGCTGTCTAGGCAGACAGCCTTGTCATTCTCTTGGGCTGAGAATCACAAGCAGCTGGAAGCAAAAGGAGGAAGCGGTAAAAACAGGAAACAAAATGCAAACGCTGCTTTGGGATGCATTCATCACAGCAAGCACTTCCACGAAGCTGTCAGCAGAAGATGGCCTGCAACTTGGCATGTGACTGTTCCCTTCTCACCACCCTAACTTCTCAGCAGCCTTAGAACATGCACATACAACTGTTACTGCAAAGGTATGGGGGGTAAACCTTCAGGTTGCCCCCCCAGCTACCACCTCACACGCGCTTTCATCTCAACGAAAGAACGTGCTTGTCCGCTGCAGGTCATGGTGTCTCTCATTGTGCAATAAACATGACTGTGGGGTGTAGAGAACCTGCCAAGCACTTATTTCCACACGTGTCTCCTCTTTTTGTTTGCATTAAGTGGGTTGGGACAGGGATTCAGCCAGCCTGTATTTGTGTGGAGGTGCGGCACACCTAACTGCACGCTGTAATGTCGCTGAGGTCACGGAGAGCAGATTGACTTCAAACAGGTCATTAATGGGTTCGATTTTTGCCTGCTTTGTGTCTTTTGAAGACATTTCTCAAACCATTGGGATGCAAAATCTGCATGTTGGAGGCCAGAGCAGTCTAAAGGTGTTTTGGGGAAAGTTTTCTGGCAGGATCGGGGACTTAAAAGGTTCATTAAAAATGAACCAAACCCACCCATGTTTTTTTGAGGCAGCAGAACAAGCCAAGGCAGCAGCTTAGGCTAGAGATGGAGGAGCTGCAGTTGCTCTCAAAGCCTCGACTACTTTTACTACATCGTCTATGTCACATGAAGATGTTAATTGGGGTAAAGATACTACTGTGCTAGACATGGCATCCTGATGTAGGCGCAACCATAGCTGTACTCAAGCTTGTTTCACTCGAGCAGAAGGCACCTTTACTCTGCTGGTCCAAAGCAGAGCTTGGCTGGTGGTCAGCCATGTCCACACCGGGAGCTTTTTGTCGGTAACTACATCAAGTTTCCCATGCCAGGAAAAACCTCCTGCTGCAGGGCTAGCTCAGGTTGGACAGTTGCTTCTTTGTTCGTGTATTTGCCTCAAGTGCAGAGATGAGATGACTCAATAAAATGTTCACTATGTACTCTGTGTGTGGGAAGCAACTGGAGTCCATCAGACTGGAGGCACCAGGACATGTCATCCAGGTAAAATAGCTCTGCTTCTCCTTTATTTGTTTGCCAGAAAAAAAAAAAGCCGTGCGTCTTGCCAGCTTTCTTCAGCTTCCCCGTGAGGAAAGGAGCTGAGCTGAAAGGCCTGATTGTGGCAGAGCTGGGGGGACAGGCAGGTGCAAGGCCCTCCACGAGCATTGCGGGGTGAAGGAGGGAGAGGATAGGTAGAAATTAGGTCCAGACAGTGCAGGTCTATGGTGTGCATCCCTTTCTTTGTCATGCACACACATTGCCTTGTACAGACCTAAAACACTCTAAAAAGCCTACCCAAAGCCTCGGGTGGTGTCTTCTCTCATCTAAAACCCAGCTCTAGGAGTTGAGCTATTCTTCACCCTTGTGCCTAGACCCAGATGGATGCCAGCCAGCACAGTGCTGTGGTAGATACCATGCTGCGCCATGCAGGACTCCCCAAAACCTTGGCAAAATTGAGCTAGGCCTTAGGTACTACAAGTATAAACAATAAAAAAGCACGAGGAACTAAGGTCACGGTGCTTAATTTGCAATGATTTGCATTGCCACTCATGTTGTGCAGGTAGAGAACATTAAACAGCTCATACACACGCACACAACTGTACAACACACAGCACAGCCAGAAATGGGATTTTGTGTTTTCTGAAAAGCATTAACCTTCAGGAAAATCACCTTATATCACGTACCTTGACTTGGCTACCTACAGTCTGCATTAGACAGCTGCTATATATACCACATTATCCTGGGGCAAGAGAATTAAGCAAAATGTAGCTAACAAAGAGATTTAGAAGGAAGTTGATGTAACTTTTTTCATAATTTATTTTGAAAAAAAGGGAAGGAAAGAAGGAAGAAGCTTGATACTTGGAGCATACCATATATGTCTAACTTCTCCAAGGCACACAGGATGAGAGATGTAAAAAGTTTGTAATGAGGTTTCATTACAATGAATCAGATGAAAGACAGTGATCTAGCTAGAGTCACTCGAGAAATATCTCAGCTGATGCTGTTAGTCTCAATTACAGTTTTATTGAAAGCATTTTAATTTATGTTAAAGCCTGGAAGTACAAACATAGCCAAGTGCTGCATATAAGCTGAGGAGCAGGCAACTATAAGCTGGAAGGGAGGTAAATGTTCCAAATACTCTGATTAGCAGCCTAATCTGATTATGTCTTTCAACAGAAACCCAGAAAGGAAGGACAAAACACGGAAGACTGGTGGTGGAGGAAAACGAGGATAATTCACCTTGTGTGAGACAACAGAGACACGCACAAGAAAACGCTCTATGTAAAGATCGGGTTTTAAAGAGGAACTGTAAAGCTGATCCAAAGGCCCTGGAAAGCAATAGAAGGTCTTCTGTTGACTTCAATGGGTTTTGGATCAGCTCTGGAAATGGAGGGGAAGGGCCTGGGGCTGGCACGGAGAAGCAGGTTGTGGGGAGACTGGAATGCGGCTGCGAAGAGACAGAGGAAGCAAACAGGAGCACAGGGCCGGAACGCCGATGCAAAAGCCACATGGTTTTGTTTGTATGTCAGAGAAAAATAACCTGCAAGCTGGCTTGGGTTGAAGCTCTGGGAAAAGAAAATGGAGGAAGGTGGAAGGCAGGTTACTGTTTGAGCTGAAGCAATTGACCCATGGTTGGTCTGGTGACAGCTGAGTGTGAAATACCACATTCTTTCCCTGAAAGCCTTCCCAGGAGGAACAGGATGTGGACACTGCTCTGTAGTAAGAAGCAGAGCTACTGAGCTGTTTGCTGAAGCTGTCCCAGGGTTAGATGGGGCAAAAGCAGAACAGAACAAATGGAGGTATGTGGAAGAACAGAGTAACATCTCTCAACTGCTTGTCTCTGACTGTAGGAGTTGCATGGGTGTTTCTTACTGCCGTGGCTGAGCTTATATCCACTGAAGCGCAGGGGAAACACATACCTGCATTGTTTACACACGCCTGAAAATTCCTCTTAGGTGCATTAACATGTTTGCACACCTAGTTCAAAGTGACCTAGATTTAGGACAAGGCAGTAGCACAGCTCAACCTAGTGCCCCAGCATTTACTATCTTTTCGCTTTTAATACACATTTTAATCTCACGCAGGCAGGATTTGTATAACCCTTAGAGTAGGGTGGAATTTCACCCTTTTCCTTTTACCTCTTTTAATTAAGCAGATAGCACTTGGGTAAAAAAATACCAATTAAATTACACAGAACCCTGATGTTCTCTGCAACTGAAATGAACACCTTGTCAGGAGTATGTCCAAACCATTCGCAAGGACACTTTATGAATTCTTTGCCTGAAGCACTCTTTCATAACCCAGGGTGACGACATGGTTTGGCATGGTATGCCCTTTTCCTTAGAGCAAAATCAGCTCACTCTGGCTCCTGGCTATAGTGCCCCAAGGAAGTTGCCACCAAAACATTTCTGTCCCAGGAGTGTCAGGTTGCGGTCACACTGGGGAGATAGGGAAGTCTACAAAAATGTCCTTTGTCAGAGCACAGTGCTAGTAAAATTAATGTTATACTAGCAGGGGAGAAAAGATTAATATTGACCTGAATTATGACACTGTTGCTGCAGCTCACCAAACCTTCCAAGTTTCAGTCCTACAGCAGAGGAGAGGTCTGAGTCCTGTTACCAGAGCTGGCAAACAGATGTCCTTTTCCTCTCTCAGACCCTCTTCCTGCCACTAAACTCTTCCAGGGGCTCTCCAACACTTGCAGAAACCATTCAAACCCAACGTTATTTAGGAAAAATGCAGTAACTGCACATGCACATACACATCTTGGAGGAGGCTTGGAGGCCAGACAAGAAGTCTGGTCTAAACTTACTCTTGTGAAGGATTATTTTACATTTCCACAAGCCCTGTACATAAGTCACGCAACTGCCAAAGCAGAGGCCATAGCCTTCAACAGGCTATGTTGAATAGAATGACAATAAATAATATAGAATGTATAGAAAATATAGAAATAGAATAATAAAATAAATAAAACACAAGTGCTGAGGGAAGACCCAAGAGCAGCATCCCTCGGAGCAACTGAAGCCAGAACAATGCACTTGGGGTGCGATGTTAGCACAGGGGATTACAGGACAGGTATTTTGCACACAGCCTCGATAACCTGCATCACTGCAAAGCAAATGTGAAGAGGCATGAAACTCTCCTGCTTCCAGTCAGCAGCATTTGACATCCATTTTAAAATCACTCTGCCTCGCTATAATGGCTAAACAAAATAAAGACAAAGATTCTCTTGTCTTAGAATCAAGTTTTACTATTCAATTGCCAGTTCTACATGTTTATTGCAATTAGCATTGGACATAAATTGTTATTAACTGTTCTTAGAGAAAACTCAGAGTCTGCTTGTTGGCAGTTCCCAGTCTGTCCCAGAATGTCTGCAGATCTAGGAAGTGTTCTTATTCTAAGGGGAAAGTGGGCATTTACAAGTTCAAATTTCAATGTTCAAAAAATCAGAACTTTTTAACAGGTACCTAAGACTTGGGATATACATTTTAGTGCAAAACTATTTCTATTAGAAGTATGAACTTTTGTTACCTGCTTATGGCAGTAAAAATTACCCTGTAGATTTACACTGATATGATTACTTATTTATAAATGAATGTAATAAATGAATAATATATATATTATTGAGTAATGGTTATTGCTAATATATATTCATACACTGAAGTATATAGCATGATCCATTCTAGTTCTATGTACTCTGCAATACCTATTCTAAGCATATGAAAAGTTATCCTTCTACAAAGCAGATCTATACTGATAGCTGCGGCCCTGAGAAGAGCACAGCACTATTATGTTACAACTGGCTAAATTAATGCAATAAGTTTTTAGCATAGACATTTAGGATATTATTCGGCAGAAATCACCTTGATGGCTCACTCATCTACACGCCCTTTTATTTAGATATCTGTCACATGAACCCAAAGCAAACATTATTAATACAGATAGAAGGGGCAGAATAGGACGCACTTAGTGCTTATAGCACAGCTATGGTTCATGGACTCAGAATTACCTGTACTGGTGCTCAAAACCCATCCCTTCCATACAGGTTAAATGGTAATTGGCAGAAACTGAAACATCTGTAACACCAGCCCTGGCCAC
Source organism: Cygnus atratus (assembly GCF_013377495.2). NCBI lineage: Eukaryota > Metazoa > Chordata > Aves > Anseriformes > Anatidae > Cygnus > Cygnus atratus. Next base: position 2,551,174 of record NC_066388.1, read on the forward strand.
CTGTTTTATCTCAGACCTCCTGCACACTTCCCCATTCCTCCACCAGTGGTGCCCGCTGCTTGTCAGCATCAATCCCTGATTTTACACACTCAGCTGAACAGCTGATAATTAGTGGCTGTTTCTCTTTTAGCTTTTCACCAGCCAGACTATAAAAAGACAACGTTATGAGAACTTCAATATCTCGTTTTCCCTCCTGATGAGCAGTTTTAGGGAACTTATTCCTAAGAAGTAATCAATACATCACAACTCGTGTGACATTAACTAACCAGCAGGAACTTCCGCTTGCTGTAACACTCTGTGACTTGAAAATTGTGCAACACCTTTAGTAAACACTTCCTCATATAGGAACATGAACAAGCTGAGCAGCTCACTCCTTCTCATTCGCTGCACAAGAGGACTGCTCAAAGCAGAGGGACTGGGAACCCAACTTTCCCAGCCCAAGGAGACCACGGCCAGACAACTGCGACTGAGATGACAAACACAGTTCTCATTTCTGTTGTTTTGCTATGTTTTCTCCAACAAGGTATGTCTATTTTTTTAAATCCTTTATCAGTGGTTACTATGGATAATCTTAGATAACTTTGTATAGCTTTTACGATTTTTTAATTATTAACATGGAGATGATACTGAAGAACAGTGAATTAAAGCCATTTAGGAAAAAGGTACTACTGAAGTTAGGGAGTTTGATTTTTTTTCTCTTTCAGTTCAAAGTGACTATTTAGTTAGAGAAATATTTACTTGTGTGAACACTCACCATACATTGGCTAGAGACCCAGAACAGGTTAGTTTTGTGAGGCAATTAAGAATGTGCTTCCTCTGCGAGTGATCGGAGAATTTATCCAATTGGGACAAAGCATTACACTGACAGCCTTTTGCCATGAAAGAAAATGCTTTTATCTGAGTTCAGTTAATGACATTAGCTGAATTAAAACAGTTACCACCCTTACTATCTGTGGCATACTTCAGGCTGTGAGTAGAGAAGTTCACATAGCTTAACCTAACAGACCACACCATTTTTTTTTCCCACGTGCATTGTTTCATTCAATTCATGTCATCAGGGAACATTTTTTTCAGACCTTGGCATGCACAAGCATGCACAGGTTTTGTACACATAATTACACATGTAATTTGTACTCAGGAGGTATCTTTTTGATTTTATTATCTGCACAGAATATCTGAAAATGTGTACAGTACTAATGCTGAAAGCATTATGTATTTAGTTCCTCGAAAAAACCAAACCTTCATTATCAATGAAATCCTAATGATATTTCTTCCTGGTTCAGGCTCTTGGAAAATCACTTAATTATTTGCTCATTATTAGCATTTTTTTCTAGCCGTTATAGAAAGCCTAAGGAATTTCTTTCCTCCTTAAAGCTACTTTCTCAAGACAATGGCTGAAGCTAGTCAAAGACAATACAGTGAGTTGATTAAAAAACAACCTCTAAGAAACTATTTGTTCCAGAACAAAACTGTTCTCCTTGAAATGCTACTTGCATCCCTCTGCAGGAGAAACACCAGTTTAGTTTTGAGTCCTTATTCAAATCCAGCCTAGACTTGAACTATCTGGGCTCCAGTTGGTCTTGTAGAAAGAGTCTGCATCAGGGAGTAGGCAGATAAAATTGGAGCACAGAACTCGGTTCTTGAGAGGCCTAAAATATTGCTTTCATCATTGCATGAGAACATGCTTTAAGCTCATAGTAAGACCAAACCTGCAAAGAAAAAGTTTCCTTTTTTTTTTTTAAAGGAAAAAAAAGCTGCTTAAACTAAAATATAAAACCCTATTGTTATTTACAGTAATGGACTTGCATTTTTTACTCGTTAACAGCATGCACATGGATAGTTACTGTGTACTTTGTAATTGCTCTGCTGATCTAAGATAACTTAGGATTTATTACCATCATACCATCGTGCCCTTCTCTCCAGCACTCAACTTTGTCTACATACAGCCACATTTATTCTGCTTTTTTTTTTTTTTGAAAGGGCTTAATCAAATAAACCAGTTTTGAAGAATTAATCTATCTATTTTGCTGGAACAATGTGCATGAGGATGTACTCTGCTGTTGCAGAGATTAAGGATTATAGAAAATTGCAGTAATGGGATGCCCCACTCTTGTAAAAATCTGGCCTTGAGGCAGGCAATTAAAATGGGAGTTGCACTCTCTCTTTGTTGTTGTTGTTTTTAAACACAGGCTCTTGTGCCTGAGCCCTCAAGAATTTGCCCATTCAGGTGAAATTACCTTTTGTAGGAGACTTAAGAGTTTATAAAGCATACAGACCTCCTGTTGACTTGTTGGAAACTAACACATCCATTGTAGGACCCTGTTCTCCCCAGTGCTGTACACCAGCTGCTATCATTAACTTCAAATGCTGCAATGCCTGCTGACCACCCCTGCAATTTGTGCCACAAATTAACTTCTGTCATTATACACTCATGCTCAAAAGCAGAACAAAATGAAAACAAACAACAAAATGAAATACTGCTCTTGAGCACTTTTTCCTCCATGTTCTTTATAGCCACTGCACAGAGTATACCTCACAAGCAAGACCAATAAAAATTGCTTATGTGAGCTACTTAATCTAGATTCCATACCACCTTCAAGATTTTCCTATTTTGCTGTTCATCCCCTATTATATCACCTGCCCTTGCTGAAATGCCTTCTCCAGCCCTTCTGCTGTCACTCAATCTCATTCAATAGATAAGAACATGTCTATTGAACAACTGTTGGGAAGTATTTATGTGAGAAGATTAGCTGAAAAGCTCTCTGAAGGAGAAATCTAGGCTTGTTCCAGACTTGTGGGGAATTGTATGAGTTTATTTGCTTATATCAAGGCAGTCTTAACTTGTATGTCATTATGTGATAAAGTTTGGAGGTTATTAACTTCACAGAACCATACAACTTAAGTCATGTCATTTGCAAAAGATGAAGGTTGCACCTTGCATAGCTGGTCTAGCGTGTTGGTACATGAAACCTCTGGTTGATGCTGGGGAAAGAAATCCAGAGGGAACTGCACAGGATATCTTGACACCAAGAAATTGCCAAGTATGGCAACTCATCCAAAACCCAGACTGTACAAACGTTATGTTAGCTCACACAGTGGGGGTGACCACTTCGCAGAGCAGATGACCACACACCAAAGCCAGAGCAGAGGATGCATGAGAAATGAGTGGCATGAATGAGTGGATGAATGACTATACAGACCAAAGAATCGGGCATGGCAGACATGAAATATGGCATTTAGTAAGTTAATGCTGTGTGTTCATAAATATATGTCTCTTTCTCCCTAGGAAGCACAAGCAAGATATTACCTGGAGTTGAGCAATATGAAATAGTTTATCCACGGAAATTGCACACAGTACATAAAAGAGATGTAGAGAGAAACAAAGAGGTATTAAAAGAGAGAACTACTCTTTTTTTTTTTTTCCTCTGTGGGACATGGGGAAGGTTTACTGGAGTCAGAGCACCCTTGGCTTTCAGGGGTAAGAAAATGGCGAGCCAGACACTTGATCTTACAAAAGAAAAGGAATAAGTAAACCTGGAAGAGTGATCCCATGTCTGGTAAAAACAGACTGTGAGGTGGGCTCAGTGGGCAGCCAAGTACCTGTATGCAATAAGTGCATCTTCTGTCCTTGTATCTCTGCAGAGATGTAGGTTTTGATTGTGCTCAGATTTTGAATAACCTATGGTCATCCTGATTTGAAGTAAATTAAATCAAATGCTTAAAACTAAGCAAATTCTTCCATACTTCAAGAGAGTTATGAAAATGGTTGAATTTCAATATCCACTTCAGCACTTTACTGAATGTGCAAATATGTGCTTGTGATTGTAGAAATGCATTTGCAAAGTTAAGTTTGTTCCTCCAACTAAAAAGTATGAAACAAGGTGACCTCCTTCTTATTCTGTAACTGCCAGAGCACTTATTTTTGGTGGGAAGAGGAGGAAAAGAATGCAGTTGGCAACTCAGCAACTGCCAGCTCATGGTGAGGCCATGAAATTGTAACAGTCCATATTCTAACACTTAAATCTGTTTACAGAAAAAATACGATGACACATTGGAGTATGAAATCAAAGCCAATGGAGAGGAAGTCATACTGCACCTAGAAAAAAATAAGTATGTTCAGTTCAGCTCTTTCCTTGAACATTATTCCTCACTGTAAGTGGTTTTGTAGGACCTGCAGAATACAAAGAAACAGGACTTAGGCTCTTATAAGATGAAGGTATTGTGGTTTATTATGGTTTCCAGTCCTGTGAGAGAAGAGGGAAGAGGAAGCATGTCAGTATTTTGGTAATGAGAAATAACCACATAGGCATACGAAATTACTATGACAGAATGACTTGCCTATACCGCTAACCCTACTCTCCTGTCTATTCCTTAAATGGCTAAATCCACTGAATGCTTAAGACGGTCATATTATTTCACAAGATTTCTGTGTCTATGGATAGTCTCTGGGTTGTATTTGTTTGGTTTATGCTGGTAGAAACTACAGAAGAGAACCAGAGAAACATCCATGAAAATGGGGCTCTGTTGGCTCTATAAATGCTTCAAAAATGGAAAATAGTGATAAGAAATGCGGTATTCCTCAGATAAGGCTTCCAGCATGCCCTACCTCAGCGCTACGTCTGTTGAACTTTGAGTAGCGTAATATACACTGGCATCAACAAAATGCTTTATGGAAACTGAAAGCAAGGAGAGCTTGCCTGCTCTGCTCAAGAGATTAACAGCATTTTAACAGGCCGTGCAGAAGGTGCGGAGGAGCAGTGGGCTTTGAACAAAGCATACAAAGAAAAACCCAAAACCGTACGGAGCAAACACAAAATAAAGCACGGTTGTGATTTTCTGCTTGCTGGCTCCACCATAATATTTAACATGGTATCAAACAAGTCAGCTTTAGTAGGTTCTTTTCTACTGGCTGTGTAAATACAGCAGGGTTATAATCAGTTCATGTCAAATATTTATTATAATTAAATGTTTGCCCCTTTTAAAATCTAATCTGGGTATTTTGAAAGGTGGGAAGGGAAATCAGCTTGCACTAAACCCCACTCTTTGAAAAGAAATTGGGCTGTGGGAGTTTGGGGTAGCTGCCCACACAGAAGTGAGTGCAGCCTTGCTCTGCTGCTAGCTCAGCAGCCCTGGCTTCAAGTTAGGTGCAGCACCAATCTTGAAAATATATGTTAGTGTGATCTCTGAGTAGTATCTCTGAGTGTGCACACATGCATGCATACACGTGTGTGCTGGCACATGTGAAGCAGACGAGGCAGCTCTTCCACTGACCTCTGCCTTGGCTATTTAAGCTTAGTGCAGGTTAACCAGGAGGAGAACAGAATAGTACCACTGTGGAGTGCCAGAAATGTCTGCATAAACTGGAGGCCAAAAAAGAATAAATACTGGATTTATATATGTTTACTTTCAGATCTACTAGGAGACTACTTTATACCGATGAAATAAGTAGACTTTAATTGCTTTCTTATTTTAGAAATGTCTCTTTGAGTAAGGATTACAAACAGGCAGAATTCCCCACCCAGTAGTTTTGCTTCCTTAGTCTTTTGATACTAACCATAACCTGAGTAATCATTTGAATTCCCTAAATGCTTCATGTGTGACACAGCTGTCTCATTTCTAGACGAATAAATTTTTTTTTTTTGAATAATAACTGTGCTTTACTCTTTGCAGGGATCTATTAGCTAAAGACTATACTGAAACAGTTTATTCAGACGATGGTCAACAAATAACAACCAGTCCTCAGATCAAGGTAATAAAAAAGGTTTCTTTCCCCTGTATTTGCAGTGTTGAGGTTTATATGAGATTTCACGGGTCCAAGGAATTATAGCACAAATCAGATGGAAAGAAAAGATTTTAAATCAAGATCCACTGTAACTTAGGATGCTTCAGAAGGGACAGGGAAAGATGTTCTTCGTGACTCCGGACAGTCACTTTTCAACTCACTGCCTGACGAACACACTTGCTGAGCTGGGTTTCTCTCTTTTGTCAGGAAAGGGAGTGGAGCCAGGACAGACCAAACATTCCCCTGCTTGCTTGACTTTGCTCATTCTATGCAACTCGGTGACTTGCTCTTACACCCTAATCTCAGTGAGATCATGGGCTCAGATAAACACAGATTTCCTCTCTGGCTCACCTTATCACCCACGCATTGCAGGTTACCCCAGGTGGTTTCTCTGAGCCATGACAAATCAGTTATTCAGATACAGACAAAGAGGAAGTGGCTGTTCCATTTTAGTTAATTTTTCATTAACTGTCTGCCCACCAATCTTATCCTTAAAAAAAGCTCTCACCTGAAGCTTTTTGTCCAATGTCACACTGTGTGTTTTAATACATACCATTTGGAATGCAAAGCTTTTTTTTTTTTTTTTTTTTTTTTTTAAGGGTGTTTCCCTGAATTCTGGCCACAATAAAATAATTCAGTATGGGCCTAATTCAGCCCAATTCAGAGCACATCAATTTATGCTTCATTTTGAGCACTAAATCTGCATATTCTTATTTTCATGTTGTGTTCTATATTAACCAGAGCCCACCTTAATTGGATTTGCCAAAAACATCGGGGTCTCTCTGTATTGAAGGATAACAATAATAGTACTGTAGCAAATACGGAAATAGTCACCAAATTTTTTCATTTTAAGAATCTCCCCTAATGGGAGATCTCCTCAGACAGCATAGTTCATTGTAACTAGTGTAGCTTGGTTTCTGAAATCACTAGGCCAATTCATCACAGTCAGTGAGATTTGGTCCAATTTGACAAGTTAAATCTTTTTTTTTCTATACAGGATCACTGTTATTATGAAGGTTATATTCAGGATGATGCTGATTCAATAGCAAGCATCAGTGCTTGCACAGGTTTAAGGTAAGGTGGGGCTTTGGTTTCCAATGGGCACTGACAGCATGTTCTGTGAGGATATATTTTCTAATATAAATAGAATCAGGATATAAATAAATGGATTTCATCTTTTGTTCTTTTATGCTAACAAGGAAACTAGTTTACAAAGGCAAGGGGAAGAAGTGAAAAAAGGTTATTTTTCTACTTCAGAGTTTACAAATTAGAAGCTAAAGGAATTTCTATGTCAAATTTATGTGACTAATTCCGTATTAGATCAGGTCATAAATCATAGCATAGCAGACTTTCTTTGTGAATAGTTCTTAGCTTGTCCAGTTTACATGTTAACACCGAATGCTTATTTTAACACTTACTGATTTGAAATGACACAAAACTTTAAATTGCTTTCAATATTTCAAAATTTCATCTGAATTGAAAAAGAGAACCTATCTTTAAATTCCCCAATGATCTGAAATTCACTTTTCAATCATACCTCTCAAGCACAAAACCCCCAAATATAAAACTAATTCATTCCTAATCCAGTTTCATTTTGACTGACAGTCTCCTACTCAAGAGACCTCACTTGACCAGTCAGAGCTTCCAATTTACTCAGCAGCTTTGATTTTTGCCTTTAAACCATTGCATGCTCTGCCTGTACACTGTCAATCCACGTTCCATGACATCAACGTGTGCCACGGTCCCTACAAATGTGCAAAATGTTGTTAGAGATAATGTTGCTGTCTTGACTCAGTCTTATGGATTTAAAAGATCACAGCCTAACCTAGAGAAAATTTTCACAGTGGATATTTTGAGACCCGTGGTCAGAAGTACCTTATTGAACCATTGGGATCTTCAGACAGAGACGAACATGCGGTCTACGAGTATGAGAAACTCAGAGAAGATGAGCCCATAAAAACCTGCGGAGTAGTCAACAGTAGTTGGGATGTTCATTCAAAAGACCACATCAATGACATCTTCAAATCCAGCAACAGTCCAGAAGTAAGTACGCAGCAGAAAAGAAGTTGAGGCCATAGCAGAGCTGCATGAGTGGCACAAGTCCCTCTGCCTGGTGGCACCTCCAGCAGAGATGCAACTGCAAACAGTGGAGCATAACCAAAGCTTAAACAACCGGTGCAGAATCTCACAGATCTGAGCTTTTGTAATCACTGTCCAACTGGTGCTAACTGGCACCCATGTGCATCTTTAAACAGCTAAATACTTTTAATATCTAGCCTACCTTTCATCAGTTTAATAATTTTCATCATTTTAGACAGCCCCATTCTAAATTACTTATTGAAAGAAATTGCCTAATAACCAATACATAGTTGTGAAGTTGCAAAGACTGAGACTGAAACAAGCCTTAAGATTTATCAAAATTTATCCTGTCTTTAGATGAAGGCATATCTGAAAGCAAAGAAATATCTGGAAGTGTACATAGTTGCAGACAACACTATGGTGAGTATTGAAACAATTTTTTCTCATTCGATGAGCTAGAGGCAAGCTTTCCGAACCAGGTGCTATTCATTCTGGGCTCCTGCCACAATTACAGTGCTACACTATGCTGGGACTGAAAGCAGTCCCAGCTGCTACCAAACCAGAGGTTTGTGGCTATTTTAACGGTCACAAAACTGTTCAGAGGTAAGGTATGCATGTCTGTGCTGACGAATCCAAGCTCCCTCCTTCCTCAGCATCATGCACAAACCCCACACAAGCTAATTCCCTGCATCCAGCTCTGCCTGGCGAGCTCAGGGGTGAACATGGAGCAAAAAATAGACACATTTTCCTCTCCTTATCACGCATGCAACTCATTCCCCTATGCTTAGAATCTCTATAACGTGGAGTATAAATAAGACATCACCAATGTCTGCACTTTTTCCCAGCTCTCTCCTCCAGGCTTTGTGATATGTTGTCTGATAAAATAAGGAGTAGAAAAGATAAAAACTAGGCCATGTACAGTGTGATTTGCAATGCAATCTGCTCTGGGATATTTCTTCTCCGACAAATCATTTATTTTTCCTTTCCTGTTCCTGACATCACATATTTAATTTTTTTAGTATAAGAAGTACAACCAAAATGTTGAAACTGTGAGACAAAGGATATTTGGAATAGTCAATTACATCAACACGGTAAGAGGAAAAACAACAAAGTGAAATTGAAATAGAAGTGATTTATAAAATTTTTTTTTACTTTTACAAACTTCATGAATTTTTTTTAATGTGTATGAAAAAATGAAAAATGTACTGTTTTAAAATTGCAATGTAATTGTCATTTTTAAAACAAATATAACACACATCCATTTTACCCTGTTGTTTGCCTTCAGACAGGAGTTTCTTATAAACTACTATTAAAAAAGATTTATACCTTATTTTCTTAGCAGCTGCTAAAGTGAACGATTGAAATCCTTCACAAAGAATGAATTGATTCTTGATTTCTTTCACAATTTAAAATTAAAGGATTTTTCAAGTATTTTTAAACCAGTTATAAAAATGGCTTTAAAATGGGGAAAAATAAGATTTTATGTTTTGTTTGGTCTTTTTTTGTTGTTGTTGTTGCAACTTTGAAGTGCAGAAAAGCTTAAATCAGGTTTGGAGTGGACTGCATTGCAAGTGACAAAAGGGAACCAATTACCAAGATGAGTGTGTTTCAGAAGTCTTCATAAAGTACTTTGTTTTTACAGCAAAACTGTTTCTCTGCTGCAGGTTTATAAGGCCATAAATATTTACGTGGCTCTAATTGGCCTAGAAATCTGGACAGATAATGATAAATGCCTCTTGAGTCGTACTGCAGGATTCACTCTGGACAGCTTCTCAAAGTGGCGTAACTCAGATTTATTAAAGAGGAAAAGAAACGACAATGCTCAGCTAATCACGTGTGTATCATTGTTTTCTAACTGCATGTCCAAACGTGTTCAAGGAATTTGTTCTTAAAAAAAATTGGTCACCAACCCAGCAGAGACACTGTCTATACAGAACTGGATTTCATCCTTTCCAGTACCCAGCTGCACCAATTCTAGGACAAAAAGATAAATGCAGGCTCTCATTTCTTGCTTTTATTTTCTTCACGGAGCACAGATTAGCTGCTAGGAGGTACTGCTAGGACATGATGTCTAACCCTTCTACCTGAAACACCACAAAACCAGGCAATGACTTGTCACATCTCTATTTTTCCTTTTCCCTGCTCTGGTCACAAAACAGTTGAGCGTCCTGAGGACTGCAGCATAGTCTGACAGCCTGAAGAGCCACGGCATGAAGCGTAAAGGCTGGGAAATGCAGATTGCCAAACCAAACCAACGCTCACTTCACTATTCTGGCTCACATTCAATGGCCCTGATTCATCCAAGCACTTTGCTGCATTTAAAGCACTTCATCAAGCACTTTGCACCCAAACAGGTGCTCAGATCTCATGAGCTGCAATGTAATTTAGGTTAAAAAAAATTAAAATGAAAAGCGTATTTAATTGTTTACTGACTTGCAGTGATCCTCAGCATGTCCTCAAACATTTTATTAAATGAGGGATGCAAACCAGAGCTGGAAATGAGTTCATGCTTCAAGCCTTCTGCTTGGTTAATGGAGCTGGTGCTGTCTTCAGATGTAATAACACTTCATCTCACTCTGCCTTTCTTCTTCCTTACAGGGGCTATGACTTTGAGGGGACAACGATTGGATTAGCTTTTCTAAAATCCATATGCAGTGATGTATACTCTGCAGGTATAATTCAGGTCTGATTTATTCTTGTTTAATTTTTGAAAGCTTTTCTATGTTTTCACTCAACCAGCAAAGGATGCTTATGAAAATTGGTGGTTTACAACATTTTCACTTCTCTGTCTGGTTCATATCGTTATTAGATCAGGCTGTAGAAACCACAGTCACAGACTTTATCTTAAGAGAAGTGCAGAGGTAACAAAAGCACACACAAAGCATGGTATTTGGGTTATCTAAATGCCAACATCATACTCAGACACCTGTATTTAGAGCTCCAGGCTCCTGTAGAGTCAAAGGAGAAGAATAAATGATTTCATGCCTCCAGCTTAAGGTTCCTGTTACGAATGGGGAATTGGTTGTGCCTGTCATAGCCCTTAGCCACTTTATTACCACTGCCTAAATTATTATAATAAACCTCAGCCTAAACAGGAACATAGACCCAAAACTTCACCAACAGAACTGAGAACTCGTCTGTTGCACCCCGCTTCAGAGGCTGGGCCTGTTGGTAAGAGGAACAACCCATCACATGAAATTCCAGCTTTCCCACACCGTAAGGAAATCCTGGGATGATTGTAAATGCAGGATGTTTTTTTTTTTTGGGGGGGGGGGGGGGGGGGGACGCATTTTTTGGCAGCATGATTTGCAATGCCACGCTGGAAGAGCATGACCAGTACACTGCATCACATGCTTTATGCATTTCCTCTGCCAGCTGCTTTTAAACATCTGCATTTCACTCCAAAGAGCGGGACTTTTCCGTTCCTCCCTCCCACGATAGCACCAGGCTAAGAGCGAAGATGGAGCACAGCATCTGCCTTTCCCTTCTGTGCACGCACAAGAGTGTACACAACAGTTACTTGGTGTAATGAGCAGTAATTATAACACACCCACATAATTACCCTAAGCACAAGACAGCTATCCAGAGAGAGGATTAAGGGTCTGAGATGTACAGTTCCCCTTAACGCTCAGTTGTTACTTGGCTGCCTAACTCCCTCATGTTTATTGAAAAACTAATTACACCAATTTACTGATGTTGGTTAGCGGTGTGATCTCATTGCTGTTACACAGAATGCAGCATAAACATTGGAATAAATGCATGCACAGAGCAATATTATCACATTACATAGGATAAGGATGGTTTCACTTAAAAAAAAAACCAAACCTGTCTATCTTAGCCACATAGCTTCTTTGATGTTCCTATTTGTTCTAAAATGCTCATAGAAATAATAGGTGGTTCTTGTTCCCACAGGATCACAACAGAAATGAAATTGCAGTTGGAGCTACCATGGCACACGAGATGGGTCACAACCTCGGCATGAGTCACGACACCAAAGCCTGCATATGTAATGCTAAAGTTTGTATCATGACAGATACTGTCAGGTAGGAGTTTGGAAAAGGGCGAGTGCATTAATGGACAGAGGTAGTAAAGCATAGGCTCTGGATAAGCTTCACAAAATAGAAAAGTCGTTAGTTTTGTCCTTTAAGATTGTCCCATTCCAATTATACAAAAAGAGAAAAATGAAGAAACTCCAGAAAGTGGTGAGCATCCCATTTCCAACTCCAGGCCCTTCTTAGTTATTCCCAGATAGATACCCCCCAAAATAACAATCTGTAGTCCCTTTTGAATGACCTTTGCTTTGCATGCATCGTTGTGGCCTTTACATTATGCCATAAATTGCAGCAATCTCTTCTTCCTTAAAATAACGGTAGCATGAAATTGTTGTGGTATCTCAGATGACAGAGCTTCCCCAAGACTTACCTAAAATACCTTTTTGTTATAAACCCTGAAAATGTTTCCAGTGAAAAACACACGAAATCTTGTCATCTTCAATAAACACCCAATTGGTAGGGGCTTAATTTGATTTTCATCTTTTGTTGAATGCCCCGATATGGACAGCCCAGGGGAAAAGTCATCATGCCTGAAGCATCCAGACACAAATCTTGTAGACCTGGCTTAAAATTTTGAGATGTGGGATTCTTTATATGCAAAACTTATATTTACTCCATCTTCTGATTTGCTTCTGCTATTTTTCTTGCTAGAACTAGGAGATAGCCATTCTCTTTGTCTATGCTGATCCTAATGTAAGTCCTCCTGCTTTCTCAATATAGCTCGATCGTCCCCGAGAAATTCAGCTCTTGCAGCCTCCAAGACTTTGAGAAATACATGTTGAGTGACATGCCAAAATGCTTAACTAACATCCCAGATATAAACACCATCATAGCACCTCCAACCTGCGGAAATGGCTTTGTGGAAAAAGGAGAGGAATGCGACTGTGGTACTGCCGAGGTATCTGCATAACTGGGGATAAAATAATACTCGGAAGAGGCAAACAGTTTTATTGAGGTTGTAGAGTAGTTGGTTTCTGAGGTAGCCAGCTCAAAGCTAGCTGAAATACTTCTACAGAAATGCTGGTCATCAAATTGCTTATATGTACTATAGACATGCCTATGAAGTGCATGCCGAGTGGTGAGAAGGATGATGACATGGTTTGCGTTGTTGTGTCGACAGAGGAACTGAGAATGGGGAAAAAACATACGTTTGAAACTGTCTCGGAGGAAATAAGCAAGTTCCCCACTTCTGTCGGAGCATTTGTAATCTCACACTTAGTGTCCTTTATGCTCTATCTCATGATGTCTGGCCTGGTTTCTAGAAACAGTGGTTTTCAGAGACGCGAAGTCAGATCCGAGGTATCCTTCCCTCCCTCAATCAGCCAGTACAGGGTGGTTCACTGAGAGTGCAGCGAGGAGGGGACCAAGAACACGTCGTGCTGTACCAGAACTGATTGCCTGTTCTGTCACAGGAGTGCACAAACACCTGCTGCAACCCTGAGACGTGCAAGCTGACGGCGGGATCCAGGTGTGCTCATGGAGAGTGCTGTGAGAATTGCCAAGTAAGACTCCCTTTCATCTCTGGCTCCTCATATTTTCTGGGGTAGGGGTTTTCTGCCTTTGAGAAAGCACTGATACATCTTTCAAGAGAATCAATCCTCGTTATTGGTAATTACTGACATAGCATTGTAATTACAAGCACGCTTTGCCCATCCCAACATACACCCCAGCAACCAGTACACCCGGTTCACCCCAGAGAAATGAGCCTTTTGATTACCCATTTTCTCCTGGGAAGAAAAGCTGAGGCACAGCCAGGCAAAAATCCTGTAAATTGATGTAACCAACTTTACATTAGATAGGGATCGGCCCTCAAATGCAATTTGCCTCCCCTAATTTTAGCCCTCTGGTTCAGTGTGACTTTTAAATGGCAAGGAAGAGCAGCATATCAAGTGTAGCATTGCTTTCCCCTGCTTCAGTATAAAGCAGCAGGAGCTGTTTGCCGAGCAGTTAAGGATGACTGTGACCTGCCTGAGATGTGCACCGGTTATTCTGGGAACTGCCCATCGGATCGATTCCGTATGAATGGACATCCCTGCAACGAGGGAGAAGGCTTTTGTTACATGGGGAACTGTCCCACCCGAGAACAACAGTGCAAAGCTGCTTTCGGACCACGTAAGTACAAGCTGGCATTGAAAAAATGTTGTCAAGGTCAAAAGAGAGAGACGTAGGAGGCTTTGCCTGAGAGCAACCCAGGAAAGACCTTTTGGAAATCAGGAACAGCACGGCTAGATAGCTGAGTTCTAGCTCATACCATGGAGTTTATCATTTCTATATTTACACCATAAGAGTTTATCGCCACCCAAACTGAAAGTCACAGCATGCAATACAATATACGTCTAGAGAAATAGGAAGTCATAAGTATATTCCTCTTTTGCACAACGTTAAGATGACTTAGATACGGAGCCGATGTGCACTTGATAAAATGAGGAAGTATCTGTATTTCGAGGGGAGTGGTGGCTTACCAGCTTCCTAGTCCTGACTATGTCCTTTCTCTTAAGCAAAGTCCATCGGTTTGTACTAGGCAAAGAACACAGAGGATAGGTACCACTGAATGTACACATTACCGTTGCAGAATTAACACATGAAGTGCCAGAGAGAGTCATTTAGGCCCACGGGTAACTTTACTGGAAAAGGCCATTTCCCAAACAGCTAAAGAAAATGCAGTATTAACAGTTTTCGCAGAGAACCTAAACTAATCCCAGCTTCTCTCCTAAGCTCTTTGTATCATTGCATTTCTTGTTTTCCTCTTTAACAGAGGCTACTGAAGGTGCAGCTTCCTGTTACCGGATGAATGATAAAGGGGTATATTACGGATACTGCAAGAAAATAGGTGGTAGTCACATCCCATGTAAAAAAAAGTAAGCACTGTTACAGAATTTGCTAGAATTTGTGATGAGAGATCATTCCCATCCGAATTAAGAGACCGAAGCAAAGAGTACACTACTTTTGGTGGCACATAAGTCTACAAATCCTTGTTTCTTATTCCATTTGAAATACAATTCTAAGAAATCTAATTTCCAAATAGCACTCCTGTCCAGGGAAAGAAGCAAAGTAAATTATCTCAAGATCAGCCTGAGAAAGAACAAGCGTACGCATGTGTGCAAACCTTTTTATGAGGATGACTGTGTGCATGCACGTGTGTGTCTAGGTAAGGACTGGGAAAGGATTTTTGAATAGGGAACCTGAGGTAAACCTCAGAAGTTGAGGCCAGACCAGCCAAGTATTCATTTCTGCAAATTACCATGGGCTCCCTAATAAACTCAAGAGGTATTAGGGACCTGCCACCTTCTACTAACAAACTGACCCCAAAACCACCACAAAACAAAACTGATACCTGCAGTTATTTCTTTGGGGTTCCTATATAGCCACAGCAAATTCAGGCTGTACAACAGACCAGCTCAGAGGGTTTTGCCATGTATTGTTCTAGTGGCTTTTGTTCTCCTTCCAGAGATATAATGTGTGGGAAGTTATTCTGTGCTGGAGGGCAGGAGATGCCTCTGTATGGGAGCCTGGTGACTTTTGAGTCCTGCAAAGCAAGTTTTCCTAGGAACGGAGAAGGAGATTTGGGGATGATCCTCAATGGAACCAAGTGTGGGGATGGAAAGGTTAGTAGAGATTTTTTTTTTCTTATTTCTTCCTCCTATCAGTCTTGCTTATATCATTAGCATTTTTGCCAGACAAGAAGGAGTTTAAACCAGGAAGGCTGAAGTGGACACAGAGCTTCCGCTGATCGGATTTGCCATAACTTCTGCCTTACATCTAGCATGAATCAGCAGCAAACAGGAACTGCTGTCCTTCTGACTTATGTTTGACTGCTATTTTATTCATTTCTCACTGACCAAAATATATGTGGCAGAAGAAACATACTTTGTACCGAAAAGTTAAAAGATCGTACATAGATTACTATTTTGAATAATTTTCATAATGGATGTGTTAGGCCTCACTGAGTGCTATGTCCAATTTCGTTGCCATATTTTTACCTGGAGGGGGTTTTCAGGGAAAAAAGGGTGAAGGATTGCAGAGGACAGGGAAACGGTGATACCTCTACATCTTTGTCACTCCCCTTTGCTATAAAATATCCAAAGGTCAAATGAAAGATTCTGTCAACATATCAAACTCTAATATAAGTCTAAGTGATTTGCATATCTCCTTTCACTCTTCATCACTTTACACAGTAACGTGCAAGCTGTGTTTTCTGAAAGCTATAAATCTCTTCAGTGACATTTGCCTTGTATATCACAGGTATGCAGCAATGGAGAATGTGTCTCTGCTGAAGATGTCTTTAGATCAAATAACTGCTCTGCCAAGTGTCCAGGACATGCTGTAAGATATAAGCATTTGATACGATTAATTTAAAGTAATAATAACAATAATAATGCACGCCAGCTACAGACCCTGTTGATGCTGGTATTTAAGTCACTGGGATAGGAATTTGCAAAAGTTGAAGTCAGAAGCTTCTTATATTTTTATGAAACCAAATCTAACCTGATAGGGTACCAATATTTTTAAGGAGCTCACAGGAGACTGACACAGATTCTGCCTGGCCCTGCATCTGAGCCAGTATCGCACCTATACTTTCAGGTCTCCTCCCATTTTGTGAAGACAATTGTGCTCACTTTATTTGAATATTGGGAGACCTACAGATGTGAAGACCAAATGTGCTGCTTTGTGCCTTGTGCTATAGCTTCCAGTGTAAAAATACTTGCAAAAGACAATCAAGCCTGTGCAAAACTGCTACTCCCAGTGCTAACGTTTAGTCCAAGCAAAATGAGAGGGGGTTTCCAGACCTAACTGTAATAAGCTTACTGGTGCCCTGTTCCTGAGCCAATGACCTTTTACTACACCAGCTTCACTCCTATTTCCATCCTGAGGTTTTTCCCATCCTTGTGTTTCCCCAGGTATGCGACCACGAGTTGCAATGCCAGTGTGAAGAAGGATGGGCACCACCAACCTGTGACAGCCCATCAGCGGTTACCAGTAAGTACTGTATGGCCACACACGGGGTCAACTGTCATCAACTGGTTGAAAAAACACCTTTAACTCCAGTGAAACAGCCCCAACTTGCACTGGCAGTAAGGCTGTTTCTTTGCAAGTACTGCATACCTAGGCCTCTGATTTCTGTGCATCTTTGAGTAATTAAAGCTTGTGTGAACGACTGGAGGAAGTTATTTTTCCTTCTAAATAATCTCCTGGGTGTATCTATAAGGTTAGAGTGGTGAGCTTTTTCCTTTTCCGTCCTGAGATAATGAGTGCACGCTGTCAAATTTCAGTGGAGCCAAGCTCCCAGAGGCTTTGCTGTGAGGGAGGCAAGCAGGGTCATTTCTTTAGCATCTGCACGGTGCTGAACTGTAACTGAGCTACCTCTTGGGGAAAATCCCTTCTGTACAAATTTCCAACTGGCTGGGAAAAAAAAATAAAAAAAAGATGTAAAGAAAGATTTTTAAACTTTTGATATTAAGTGTCTTTGTCCTCTCTTCACATGCACTAAAGCACCAGCAGCTCTCAATGCTGAGTCTTGGTTGAGGCTTTAGAATAGCTTTGTTGAAGGAAAATTGTGAAGCCTCACTTGTATGCTATGCCAAAGGGCTGTGCCTATGTTGGTAACACCCTTCAAGAAAGAGAGTGCAATGATTTTTGAGGATGCATGGAATGGGCTGGATGTGTTTAGCCTAAGGACAGCCTAAGCAATAACCACAGTCTTCAAAAACATCAGGAATAAACTCATTTTAATGATTACTTGTGATAGGAGAAAAAGCTATAAGGCTGAGCAATTATGAGGATGAATAGGGTCTAGACCTTGAGGATAAAAATTACTTTGCCAATGTGAATCTGCTTAGTAACAGCACATCTTTTAAGAAATAACAACTTGTGTCGTCCTGACAGGTTTCGCTATCATTGCTGTTGTGTTGGTCATCCTTGCTGCCACAATAATTGCAGCAGTGTTACTTTTCTACTTCCGAGTGTTCAAGAAGAGGTAAAGTATTTACCCTATTGAGAAAATCAACAACAACCACACTAAAAGCAAGCAACTCCTGGATAGTTTTTAAGCTGGGGCTTTCAAAGTGGGTGAAGGAAATTCTGAACAACCAAGGAAGTTGGTCCAGGAGCTTTACTGAGCTGCTCCAGAAGTCCTGAAGTTGGGAGAGGACTGCAAATTTGAAACTGTAGCACTCAAGATTAATCCTACTGTAATTAAAAAAGGGGATGGGAGGGAGGAAAGAAAGAACATGACTTTATAACAGACCAGTAGGATTAAGGCAGGTGTTTGACTTTAGCACGTGCTTTTTTGCTGTTATTTTATTAAAAAAAAAAACAAAACCTTCAGATAGGGTAAGATTTACGGTTATTTGTAAATTCACATAGCAGACAGACCAGAAGGGGACCTGGAGCTACAAACCAAGTCTTTGTGGATCAAGAACAAAGAGAGCACCCAGGCCTGGCCATATCTGCCCAGAAGGTAAGAGCGGGGAGGTGCTGGGTCAGCTACAGCCTCTCTGCTGTAAATGAGGGGCTGAAATGTGAAAACTCACCAGCTGAAGTGCCCTACGTTTGCAGGAGGGTTTCAAAGTGCTTGTTTAGGGCTGAGAGGAGTGTGCTGTGAGTCCCAGCACGGGGAGGAAGCGGGTACAGCGCATGACACTAAGATAAGCCCCTGACTGACCTGTCTGTGGCAAAGGGTGCATGTGAAGACAAGATGAGGTCTCCCTCAGACTTAACTGTTCCCTTTTTTTCAGATGAACGATAAGAAACTTCTCCTCCCTGTACCCCCACCGCAGGAAAACAAACCACAGCTTCGGAGTGTAAGTACTTCGAGAGGATGTGTTGGCTTTCATGTTGGTTTTGGGCAAGGCAGCACACATGAGCTCATGTGGAGACCTGCAATCACCATCTGACCCCAAGGGCTGGGGAAATCTTTGCACTCCAGATAAAGCCCTGCATCTTCTCTCCGGGCCGGGCAGCATAAAGCATCCCAGATCTACTTCTGAAATGAATACATCCATTTACTGCCAGCAATGCACTTTCTGTATAAAACACAAGCCCACACATTCCCACGGACCATACAGATGCACACGTACAAAATGTGTATATTGGGCCAACATGTTTTATACTCTCTTCTTTTACAGCCTGTCATAAGACCAAAGGGTCCCCCCCCTCCCATCCCTTCCACCAAGCCAGCCTCTTCTCACACACAGATGTTTGTAAGTATAACCCTACAATATTTCATGTCTTTCATCTCAGCTGCAGATGAATAGCAGATGCCAACTAGTATTTTCAGTTTCTATCATTAAAGAATATGATATCCCTGTCTTCAGAGATGCTTTCTTCAACATGTATCTTGAGCACACAATCAGCTTCAGCTTCCTGAGCAGTTTATTTGAGCACAGCTACTTGATAAAGATGAATTTACACGCTGAGAATAGCCCAGTGCTCTTCTGAAACAGTATATCTGTATCCCTTGTGTACTTATATTATTGTATGCAGTCAGATTAACCTGACTCACCCCGAGCTTTTCCACTAGGAAAACGCTGCAGTAAATACGAGATAACTGCAGCAGCAGCTGAGGTTTGAGGAGGTTGTGCAGCTGCTTAGACTTGAAAGCATAATGCTATTTAAACTACATTTTTGTTACAGGCACCAGAGAAAAAACCGGCTTGCCTCCCAGTCCCCAAAGGCAAACCTCCACCTCCACCTCAGGTAACCTGAGTTTAAATGTGAATTGCAATTCTTTCGGGATGTAATTTGGTGAAACCGCATCAGGCACAGTGACTTGTTTCTTTTTCATGCAGGCTTTAAAACCTCCAGTTAATCCCCGAGTATGAGGCTTCCGAAGTAGGGCTGATCAAGGTCCCCAAAACGTTCAGGGACAATTTGTCCAGTGATTCCTCCACTTTTGGCAAAGGCTTCCTGTTTTTTTTTTTTTTATATATATATTAAAAAAGAACGGCTTACTGACAGCTGCTTTGAAAGGAAAAGTCTGGTTTTCAAACAGCAAGAAACCCTCTGGTGATGACATCAAGCTGCTGTCTGAAAGGAAACGAAGCAGAATTGCTACTTGCACTGAGGTGTAAACTAGGAGCATGTTACGAAAGCTGCTTAATGTCCCAACTCCTAGGCCACCCCCACAAGAAGTGGCTGCACTGGGATACCTGCACATGCGCTGCTTTTCTCCGTTGAGACCTGAGAAAGTCAGGGAAAAGCACGGTACGCTAAATATTTTTGTAAATTGTAAAATATTTGCTGCATTTCTGGATCTTTGCCAGCCCTCTCTTCAGCAACAGACCAGACCTTCCACTTCACATGCAAAGTTGCGACCTCCGGAACGAGAAAAATCCTTCCTGCCCTTTGGAGAAAAGTTTGTGTCCCTGAGGCCAGAACAAGCCTTGGAATAATAAGATTACAGAATAGAAACCAATTGATTCTGGAAGGATCCTTTGGGATCAGATACTCTCATTAATCCTTAGATTACCTGTTAAACAGGATTCCTCTGTTCAGTTGGTAGGACTGGAGTTATGCTCAGCAGCAAAGCACGCAGGAATCAAACCACTTGCTGCTTGCAAGCACTCCCAGAGCTCAGGCTGTGCCAGCTTAAAAAAGAGCTCCAGCTGCCATCATTGCACTTGGACAGAAAAATTTAGAAAAGCGCAGTCAACAAAATCTTTAATCATTAATTTTATTCACCCCTCAGCTCCAGAAATATCTGAATATTTCTCCCTTCCAGGGTATACACACCTTGGTGTTTTCGTTTAATTGCTCTTGCACCAGGGTGTGTTATTGTAAAGTTGCTAATGAGAACTCGGCTGGGCACACGGGTTTGTTATTGCGGGACTGCAGCGCAGCATGAGGCTTTGCACACTGGTTCATTACTGAGGGGTTCTTCATTCGTTCTGGCCTGTTGGCATCAACGCTGTTGACACTCTTGGCCTGCTGGCATAGATCTGCATGATACTGTTGGCATTACTGTTAATAATACTGTGAGGGTGCTGGCGCTGATGCTATTGTTACCGTTGGCGCCGATACCTTTCATGTGGTTGGCATCGATATTTTTAAGTTAAAGCACACAGAAGTGTTTTTCAAGGAATAAAAAATTTTTACCAGAAAAAAAAAAAAGTGGAACAAAATTGTCCTCGACCCAAAGTACTCAAGATTTTATGGAGATTCCAGTTTGAACTGGATTTGTGTTTGGATCGGGATCAAAATCAGAGCAGTCCTTTGGCTTTCCAAATCAATTACACTGTGCCTGTGCAGTTTCCAGCCTTTGGGCATAGTGGCCAGAGAAGATGGCATGCCTGCCAAACTACCAAAACAAAATCTGGGGCCTCAGGCCAGCACTGCATGCTTTTACCTGGATTTGGCTCTGACCAGCACACGTTAGGATTTTAAAATAAGCCTGATCCTCAGAGGGTGCGAGAACTTCTACTCATGCTCACCAACCAGCTCACACCCGCTGAAATCACACTCAAGGAAATCCCAACCCACATTTTCTTGTTCTGGTTCTGGCTACACAATGGGACAGTCACTTACTCACTGTGACCATTACTACAGCTGCACGCTGCAGAACCATCATCTCCGAGACATAAATGCATAAAAAAGATCATTTTTTTCTTTTGGGCTAGGTGTGCTTTGACAGTGCCGACCAGTTACAGTACACCCTGCAAAACACAGTTGTGATGAAATTACCGTCTTCAGTTTGAGGAGTGAGGTACTTTCGGAAGAGCGTGGCTTTCTTCCGCTTCGGATAATTTCTTTGTTATTTTAGTCAAAACTGGATTTTAATGTATCCGTATTTGACTCGGGTATAAAGATTTAGAACTTTTTTTATGAACTGTAATTAATGTATTTACAATATTTTCTGTATTAAAAGTGTTCTATCACAAAACAGCTACCTCCAGTTTAACGATGATTATCTGCATCCAATACACTTGACAACAGTGTAAAGTGGGATCATACAAAACATCACCAAATCCCTAAATCTCCCAGTTTGGACCAAAAAGATCATCCACAAGTATTTTAAAACCCTGACAGCTTAGCCAGTAAGGCTGGACTGATGAGATACTACATCACATTTTTTCTGCCTACTTAAGACCTATTTCTTCATGGTTTTCAACCTTTTCCACTTGCTGAGCACTCAAAATCTTTCCAAGAATGTAGAGATTTGAAGAGAGCTGAAGTCTGGAGACTTGTGTTTACGTAAGTACCTTTCCAAGACCCAACTCCCAAACCATACAGCTTGGGCTTACGTTCTCCTGCTGACTGTGCCTGACCCGCATGGGCAAAAACCACCTTAATATCTGAACACTTTCAATAGGCAGAGACTGCACCCAACCACAAATGCTGTGCTGATATCAAACATCTTCAGCAGTAGAAACCTAAGGAAAATGTATTGCAGAACACGCCTGTAGCTGTTTATGATTTACAGCTTTTCTTGGCCCCAGCATCTGATAGTCAAGACGACGATAGCATCCTCTGCGACGGAGCAGGCGCGCGTGTCGTACAGCTCCCAGCCAGGCCTCGCACAGCAGCGCTCACTGTACGTACAGCCCGCTGTTCTGTTATGCAAACGTGACATCTACTGTCAAAAAGTCTCTACTGCAAGAGGAAAGTGAACCCAAGAAAACTGAAGACCTCTTCAGCGCTCCAGTTGTCCAGAGCCCGCAGTACGTAGTCCCAAAGGACCACTGCCATATCAGCTGCTTTTCCCCCTGCGGTCCCACGCTTTGTGCTGACTTGCAATAGTTTATCTGGGTCCAGCTGTCCCGTTATTCCTGGCTAAGGGTCCCTTGCTCAGCACGGCCCGCCATACGCACGTGGTGCAGGAGAGCAGCAAGCCCATCTGCTGGCAGCATACAGCAGGGTATAAAAGGGATCTTGGGCACGGTACAGTCACCATGAGAGAACTGGTCCTGGCTGAATTTGTTTCTCCTCTACAGGAACCACACGCAGCACCTTTGTCTTTCCCCCAGTGCAAAAGCAAAGCAGTTTCACACTGTTCTTCCTTTCTTGTGTCCGTATGAGTGAGCACTCCGTCTCCCCTTACTCCTGGGGACACAAAATGTCTCTTTTCTGATTCTTTCTGACCTCTGAATTTACCATCCTCTCTCATCCCTCTTTTCCCTCCCTCCCTCCGTCTGTCTCTGAAGGATGGTGCTGCCAAGACAGTGGAAGCCTTTTGCTCTTACACCCCCAAATCAACCTTCATTATTAATACGTTCGGAGGACTATTGGAAACAGGCACACGCTAGACCATCACAACAGAGCAGATTCCTCAGAATTTCCTGTCTGGCTCTCTTAGTTGTCCACTTTGCTGTGCAAATGCAGCACTGGCCATTAGAGGGCAATGGGACATGGAGAAGAAGTTTCTCTCGCTGGCTATCGGATGACTGCTATCACCTCAAACAAATCAATTCTGAATTTACTACATCCTCTGACCTTGAGCTATGGATTCGGAGACATTAGCAAGGACACCATCAGCCAGGAAGAGTGGGGAGATTGGAGCACGTTCAGATTTTCAGACACAGAGGCACCAGGCATCTAATAAATAGCCTCAACCCAGCCCTGCTAACATGACACCACAGACAGTACATGCTTTGAGCTCCACACAGCAAGAGGCAGACCTAATTGATTCAGGGCTTACTGACCAGAAAATAAAATACTGTCCAAACTCAGAGTCAGACCTATCAAAACAAATAGCAAATGTCACTTGTAACATGAAATTAAGGATTTTCTCCTCTTTTTGCTTCCTTGAGCCAGTAGATCTTTCACAGCCTCTGCAGACTGAGTCTACTCATGTGCAAATCAGTCAAAATACATGGAAATACTGCAGATTTCCTAACTGACAGACCCTGAAAATGCAGACCCTTCTGTCTATCTCCTGCCCAGCTGGCATAATGGCTCTCCAGTGCCACGAAGCAAACGTCTCTCGCTACGATGTCACTTGCCACTGACAGGTAATATCAGTAAATGTGAACCCCAGCCATCAGCTCCTTCGTATTATTTACCAGGGGCTGAGAAGTGCCAGGCTTTAATCGTCAGTTTATTGATAACTTCCTGAGTACAGCATTACTGGATGCCTCTGATCTTCCTCTGGTGCCGGGGAAATGGGAGGCCCTGGGGAAGGAGCAGGGAAGTCTGTCGGGCTGCCAGCAATTGCCACAGCCCCCGGATCACTTTAAAGCAATCTTTAGAAAAGTGGCACAGATATTAACGGGCTGTTACTGACATTAGATCCATAAATAATTCTGCATAATGCATGGCCCTGGCCTTTCGAAGGTCTAGGGAAAAAAAAAGTGGAGGCTGAAATATTGATAGATGTGTCTGCAAGAGCTATTAAAAAGGGAGAGCAGTTTCCATGGGATTGGTCTATGCCGATACCCAGGACCAAAGGGTAACGTTGGTCATGTGCCTGCTGAAATAGATCTGAGTACAGAAAACAAAGCAACAGGATAAATAAAAGGGATAGCACAACTTGATGGGACTTTGGGAACAGCAGTTTCCCCTCTTCAGGGGTCAAAAACTGATGTGAAAGACAGGAGAATTTTTCCAGCAAGGCTCAGTACAGGTGAGGACAGTCCGGGTGTGCTTACTCTGTACTGCAAATACAGAAAAGGTCTCCTACATCTGTCCATGCATGTAGAAAGAAAATAACTGTCCTTCTACCATGCACTGAAACTATCTTTTCAAGTCCTTAAGTGCACTGGAGTAATGTATTTTCTACGTCAATTTGCAGCTATCACAGACATGTCCCCGAATCCCATCAGCGGGTACTTCCCGTTAAAGTGCTGCAACGAATTGCTAAACATGTTTTATAAATTAACTCCTCCAAAAAAACCCGTTACCCAGCCCTCTTCCGTGATAAGGCTTCACAACAGTAGAAGACCCGCGGGATGACTTGAACAGACGAGAAAACTGAAAAAGCACAGCGCAGTCTCCCAGTCAAGGTGCTGGAACAGATGAATAAGATTCCCCCCCTGCAGAGATGCCGACTGAGCTCCTACATCCTTGGCTGCGGGCATCTGAGTCCACAGCTCTCACACTGCATATGATGCCTTGAGGCCTTCTTTCTTGTTACACACACCTGAGCACAGCATGAAAATCCCCACTGCCAGCGTGACATCGCTCATGCAGCTTACAACCAGATTTCAAGGCACTGCTCCCTCTGTGACTCTCCGAAGGTGCTAAGGGACTGGCTCCCATGCCAGTGGTCAGATTTCTTGGCACTTAGCAGCTGCAGTCGAGGGCTGGCTTTTCAGAAGAGTTTAGCATCTCCTATACACCCAGTCCATCAAGCTCACTCACCTGGAAACTCAATTCCAGCCTAAAGTTCCCCGTGCTTCAGCTCCACGTGTTCGAAATGAGGACACCAGCTCCTCTTTCCTCTCCAAACTCAGGCCCTCACTCACCCCCGCTGGCTGCAGAGGGGATGCCCAGCTCCATTTTGGGCTGAGCCTGCTGGGACCAGGCATCTAAACTTTCATGCCATGTCTCTGTGCCTTTCTGGATCCCCCTCTCCTGATTTTTGGGTGTTTACCGTAGCCCATACAAAGGGTTCTGTGTTGGGCTTCCCTAAAACAACAAGAATAGCTTGCAGTAACAGTGCTAAAGCATATATTAAAACCCACTGATGTGACCATCTCTCTAACACACAATTTACTGACACACCACCCTGCCGGGAGAGACCTTTGCTGGAGAATCCCTCTGGCGAAGCCTTGCAAAAGATAACAAATAACTCTGCCCAGGTCCAGGCACGCTGCAGCAGCCCAGCACCCAAAAAGAGTGAGGGAGAGGCAGAAAACGCAGTGGGGCCCTGGGTCTGAATCATCCGGCAATCACCAGACCTCCAGAGAGCTGTAATTCACTGTGAATTTTTCATGCTAGAATCAGCTGTGTGCGGCAGGCACACAGCCGAATGGAAAATAAACCTGAAATATTAATGATCCACAGCAGAGTGCAGGCAGGAAGAGATCTATAAACGAGGACAGGGAACCTTAGATAGCCTGCTAGAATTGCTCCTTCCTCGTCTAAAACAAGTGAGTTAAAATAACAGGCTTTGTCCCAGAGGCACTAGGATGGGAGAGTGATGGATTTCAGGTTTTGGGGCGTTCAGCAGCTGCTCTGGGTGCACCATGCAGGGAACATGGGTTAGCTCAGTCTCACAGGGCGATTTTGGGGCTTGTCCGCCATGGCTTGGCTGGTACTGACACCCGGTGTGTCCTCCCAAATTGTGGGGCTGAGCAGCACAAGTCACAAGGCAGACAAAGCACAGAGAAGAGGAAGGAATAGGTCTCGTTCTGTGCTTATCAATACCTCTGGGCAGCTGTCTAGACACTGTAAACCAGCAGACTTCCCCCTCTCGCTGATAAGAGCTGACCCCAAACTCTTTGAATTTAACCAGAGTGGAAACACAAGACCTCTATGTCAGTAACAAGCAAGAGCTAATTCATACCACCGTAATGTTTTTTGTTTCCCTTGAATGATTATATTACTGATTTTACACTTATTCCTTATTCATGTTACCATTTCCTTGCCTTAAAAGCCGTCCTGACACAGGGTTAGAGTCATTTACTCAATCACCGCCATCATTAGGAGCGCTGCAATCAGAAGAGTAGTGCCTTCTCATTACTTATTTAAAATGTGCCGAGCAGCATGGATGTTTAAGATATATGCCAAATTATGCCCAACAGAAAGTGGAAGAAAAAGCAGGTATACACATTCAAATTCTGAGCATCTGCAGAGTACCCCATGGTGTGGTGTGGGGGAGGAAAGTAGAAGCTTCAATATTAGTTTTAAAAAAATAAATAATGGGCCAGCAGTTGCATTCTTACACCAAGAATAAACGTGTTAGAAAGTGCTATTCAAAATTTAAAAAAAAGTGGACATATTTGGCCCTCTGAATTTATGCATCACGTTTCGTTAGGAAAGTCAGGATATGATCCCGGGTAGAGGAAACCATCTCAAAGTTGTGTAGCATCTTTCCCTCAGATTGATTTTGACATGTTTAGCAAACTGTGTTCATGCAAACCATACCCCAGCAGCTGCAGCAGAAGGCAGATAGTGGGAGGTTTTGCAAAAGCTGGGACTTGGACCACCCTTTTCTCCGTGAAGTGAGAGCTGCTGGTGCTCGACCCTGCTGCAAAGCGTGGGTGGTGCAGCGTGTCCTGTCGCTGTGAGCTTGGGAAGAAACAAGACCCTGGCTGGAACTGCTAACGCTGCTCACTTCCCAGCAAGCTGCTGTTGCTGCTAACGGCACATCCCAGCACCTTCAGCCAGGGCGTGCTTTATGAATCCACCCAAACCTGGAGCAGGGCTGCTGTAAGGCTTTGACTCAACCCATCTTCCTATCTGAAAACGTTGGCCGCGAAAGAGAAATTATCACCCATCCGTCTTCTGGCAAGTTTTTATCCCCGTGTGCAGGATTCAACCTCGGACTGCTCCCCGAAGCCCCCAGCACGGGGCTGTGCCCTCCCTGCACATAAGAGAGGTTTAAGCCAAAGGACAAAAAATGACCTGGAACAGCACAGGGCTCCCTGCGAGCTTCTACATTCCCCAAAACGGGGTGCCAGGAGCCAGCCCCTCGTTGCACAAACTCCCCGATGGAAGCACCTGTCCTGTGCAGCCCAGCACCGCGGCGTGGAGCCGCATCCTGCCCTGTGGTCCCAGCCTGCTCACCCCTCAGGTCTGCGTTCAGAGGCTCGCTGCCATCAGCTCATGGAATAAATCACGAGTGCTGCTCTTATTATTTATGAGTATTACTCTGTTCTGGAGAGTGCTGCGTACGCCCAGGCTTGGAAGGAGACAGGAACAAAGAAGGAGGCTTGCAGTCTTTAAGAACACACGTAAAGCACGAGAAGAATACTGTACTCATGCACAGAATACTTGGTATATAAATGTAAAAGTCACTGCACATGTAAACTACTACATACACATCTATAAGTGCTAAAGACATATATAAATCATTCTATGATATACACCAGGTAGAGATGTGCATACGAGTGCAACACACTGGCCATTTAATGCTGTCTATATGTAGAGAAGATATTTATTTAGAAAATATTTAACACAACCTGGAACCATTACAAAATGTTTTTATATCACTATATTTTGGGGTCAATCTTATTTCTTTCCACCACAAGTATTACTCAGTCTGCTAACTCCACCTTTATAGCCATCTAATATCTCTTCCAAGCAATCCTTTGATAACTAGCCAGTGTGTTTTCCACATGACATTTAGGAAAAACCCTTCAGCAGAATTTATTTTACGTTATTCCATATCTGATTTACCTGAAAAACTAAATCTATAAACAATTCTAAAACTGCTGAGCAGCTGAAATAATAACTAAACTTCAAAAAAAACAGCGAGGTGGTTTTCTTTACTAATTTTTCCCTTGCATGTATGACTTGGATCATTATGCTCAACTGGACAAAGCATACTTCACCTTGTAGTAGTTCTGAAACTAATGTGGCTATGGATTTTTTATAAAGTAAAAAAAAAAAGGTCCACCTTCAAAATGGTTGTTGATGGATTTTTTCAACCTTTGCAGAATTTCATTATTTTGAAGGAAGAATGAAAGTAGCTTCACTCCCTGTTCCAGGCTTCTTTATTTCCCTTTCCTTGGTATTTAGTCCTGATTTTTTGATTTATTTTACACAAAGAAAAGAAAGGAGAAGATGGAAAAACAGAATAAAACCAACCTCTTTTTCCCCTCCATGAAATAATCACTTTCTGTTACATCAGCTGGAAAGCCCTAAATATTTTTGCAGTGAATTTTTTTAAAACTACATTCCCTAAATCTTTTATGCTTTTCCAACCATCTCTAGAAGCTTTTTAAAGACAGATCTGCTTCCGCATTATGAGCGGGGAAGCAGAGGTATGGGATCTGGCATTAAAGCACAAACCCAGTGTCTCTGTGCCACACTCCCCAGGTTGTCACTGGGGCCCTGCTGGGGCAAAGCTCTTTGCCCAGGGTACAAGGACTGCAATGTAACCAGCACCCTTCAATCTTAATATATGCTTAGTTTTGAGCACATACTTAAATACGATAAGAAGCATTCATTCTTCATAGCATCGCTGTTTTTGCCCTTTTTTTCCTTCTCTGACAAAGCTCCTCAAACTGTGACATCAGGGAAAGCAATAAGGATGCTGTCAGATACCATACATACAACTCCAACCATAATCAGAAACGTTTGTAACGTTACTGTTCCTGCTTCCCTGGCAATATTTGCACCCCGGTTCGATCTCTGCAGAGGTCAGTGGCAACACTTTCGTAGATTTAACATGACCTTCACAAACACTCCTGTTTTCTATTTATACTGTAACACTAAAATTTCATTTTCTGAGTTTGCGTCGAGCTGCCTGACAGACAATAAATATAATCACACTTAAGTTAATGGGCAGGACACCAAAACCAAAAGCTTTTATTTTCATTCAACATCATTAGATAGGGCAAGCCTTTTATCAAATCTGTCTCCAATAGTCACTTTATTAAGAAGTCCATCACCCTGGGCTGCTTAATGTAGTCAGCAAGGACAGAGAGTAAATTTTTATTAAACACAGGTGGAGACAGACTCCCAAAAAGTAAACATATTCAAAAAGCCTCTTTAGAAAGGATTTTGAAAGGACATGCAAAGTGAAATAAATAATTCAAAGGGTGTGGGGAAGGAAGGGGGGGTTATTCTACAAACAGTATAAAGAACCGATTTCAGCTAAAAAAAATAGCATGAGTCTTATAAAAACCCAAATCAACACTATTTAGATGAACGTGGAAGTTAAATATTTAGATGTCTTTGAACACCCAGCCTCAGTACACACATTACAATGAGCTTCCAAGCCTGCAGACTACCACTCACCAACAGACCGACGTACAAGCCGTGGCTCCAAGGACTTCTAGGAAGGGCTACGTGAGCTATACGGCAAGGATGGCTGCAGTGAAAAGCCACTTCCCCTCATTGTGATCTGCTAGCTTTAAGAACTATGGTTAGGACATCCAGAAAAGTTATTTATCTTAGACTGTATTTATAGTTTGAGCATTTAATTTCAGAGCATCTAAGGGCCCAGTTTCTAAGGGTGCAGAGGAACTACTGCGTGAAGCACTTTGACTAGGGCTGAAGCTGTTCACACAATAGAAAACTCCTGAATCAGCTAACTTTCTACCTGCCTTTGTGACTCCAAAAGTTAAATAAAGATGGTACCACTTGTCTCCTAGGAGCTTTTACCCACCAGGACATCACAGAGCTTTGCAAGGGGTGAAAGATGTTTCTGTTTCAGCAGAACGAAAGACAGGAGAGAGATGAAGCAATCTAGGCCCCTGTTCCCCAACACCAGAGGCTTTGGTGTTCCTTTGGCTATAAGACATTAGGGCTAGACTAAAGTTTTTAGTTTTCCCCCCTGTGCAGCTTTAAGTTCTGCACCTTTATGTTCAATTTTAAAAACTTCAGTGCACGTAAGGTAACATCTCTTTGCAATCACCTCAAGCTACCCCAGCCTGTAAGAGATCAACACGAGCTGCAACATCTTGAGGACAGCTTCTCTTGCGTGAGCCAGCTTGTCGTCTCCCATCCGTGCTGACAGTATCCTTGGGCAGTAGGCAGCACTGCTCCACACGTAAGCCTTGAGAGACCTCGGTCCAGCCCGCTGGTGCCACGAACCAGCAGAGCACATCACTCCCAAAGCCAGGGAAATCAGACTCCAGGCTGCAGAGAGCGCTGCTCCCCCAAAGAGCCTCTGCTATGAAGGAGCACTCCGCACGTGGATGTGGCCTAAATGGTCTCAAGAGTGACTTTTAGACAAGTTGTACCTGCCACGCTGCAAGTTTTCAGGATTTGACTTGGAGCAACCTCAGGAATTTCATTAGCTTGTGCCTGTGGTAATAGGTACAGACATGATCTGGTACTGCCCTGAGCTCCACACGGGCTGGATTCGAGCTGAAAGTCATATAGCTGCAAGGATGTAACGCAACTCTAAGAATCTATTCTGGCATTTTAAGTCAGATACAACTTCCAGAACAGAGTTGGCCTGCACTTGGCTGATTTGGTGCTTGGGCAAGGGCTTCCATCTGAGTTCATCCACGTCTGACACTTAGAGGTGCCCGTCCACAAGCCTCAGTGAGCTGCAACGTGGTACGTCTCCAGATTCTGGTATGCATTTACATTGTATTCCCTTCTTTGGCAAAACCACACACCCATATCTTTCCTTGTCAGTTAAAAAAAAAAATCCAAACCCTGCAAATTAAAAATTCAGAGCACTTCATACTCATGCCAGTTCTTAAATCTCTGAAAACCAGTTTTGTGAGTGAATAAGGATAATCTGTGCCAGCTTCCATTTACTTGACAAGCCATTTGCTGTTTAAAAAACAGGAATATTTTCATAGGAACTTGTCAACCCTCTTCGTGGAGCCCTTGCTGACTAATACAGCAGCTGCCCTTGCACAAGGCTGTTTCTTGGTTTGAGGATGAGACAGCTGCTGCAAGACACGTGCGTGATTCCGTGGCGCACAGAAAACTTGCTGGACGCTGCATATGGAGGGATGTCCGTCTCCTTTTGGTTAAGGTTCGCCCCTACAGTCTGCCATACGCAGCCTCCCGAGAAGAATGCTATTATCTAGGGCGTGTTCTGTTCCAGTCCCATCATGAATACTCAATTAAAACCGTAACACAAGGATTTTAGTCACACCTTGCACATCCCCAATTTATTCTTCTCTAACAAAATGCCCCTGCCTTGCCTCTGCCACATGCAACAGCAACACGGGCTTCTTTGCCTACAAACTAGAACCCAACCTATACTGCAGGCTCTGAAAATTAAGTGATGATTCTTAAGCGATGATTCAGTGAGAGGAAGCTACCAGAACTGATTTTGACTCCTGCACTGGCCACGTCCTATAAACAGGAGCATAAGCTGCACGTGAAGTAGAAACAACTGTGCACTGTGGCAGATGCGAAGTTACAAAAAAAACGACTCAATATTGAGCAGCACATACTGAAGAAATCAGATTATTGCTTGCTTTCGTGTTATCTGACTAGTGCGTGGGATTTACAAACCACTTTGAAAGCACTAACTAATCCCCCAAATAGGCCTGCACAGTCAGCACGGTAGAGTTTAGCCTTGCAGCCTTCCAGATGGGTAAAGTGAGGCAGCAACTTTATGCAATCTTTCCAAAGTCACAAGGGAAGCAGCTGTCAAAGGCAAAACAGAAAGGTGTTAAAACTCAGCTTTCTGCAATTAATGCCCTGTGCAGCCTGAGGACAAAATCTTTTGGTACAAACTCAATCTGTGCTCACAAGGCAGCCTCCTCACCTCTTTCATGTACAATCCCAAATTCCTGGTCTGCAGGAAATAGTCTATTCCCGAAGCTACACATCTGTTAAAAACGGGGAGGCTGCCCTTTGCTGCTGCTTGCTTTCTGACTTTGATTTAGAGTTATTAACATTGGCCTCTGGGAAAAATCTTTGCTTTGCAAGAAAGAAATGCCGAGCTGGGTGTTTTCCTGGTGTTGTGTTCACCTGCAAGCCCAGGACAAGAGGGTGCTTTTCAGTAAGGTCAGCTCTTTGGAGAAGTGCTGAAGCGCACAGCAGCAGTGGCACGACCTTTCAAGCCACCAGTTAAACACTGAAAAAAAACTACCCACGCTGTCAGTTA
This sequence comes from Cygnus atratus, assembly GCF_013377495.2. Taxonomy (NCBI): domain Eukaryota; kingdom Metazoa; phylum Chordata; class Aves; order Anseriformes; family Anatidae; genus Cygnus; species Cygnus atratus. The sequence continues at coordinate 2,583,713 of NC_066388.1, forward strand.
AGGGGGTAATTTTCTGTGACATCAGTTTTTGAACAAGTTATCAGTGGCATCACCCAGTCTAGGAAAAAAAAGAATTTGTCTCACTGTGGGGCTGATCTAAAAATCACTTAAATCAGTAGGAAAGAGAATTTTTGATTGGAACCTGACAGACAAGGAACTGAGCAACAGAACAAGTGTTGTTTTCTCATCAGTTATGTTTTCTCATCAGTTATCCTTGGGAGCAGCTAGCATTGATATTCATTTCTCTTATATGGTATTAGTATCACATTATTAAGTTATTAGCAAATTATCATAATATTTACTAATGCCTGGAATTATGAGTAGTGACGTATTGGGAATACACAACGTGCTACCCTTTGGATCTGCAGCATGCTCTCGCACCAGGAAGCCTTGCAGGAGTAAATACATGCAAAACTCAGACTAAGTATCTCCATGCACAAAAAAAGGAAGAGCGCTGCGCAGTGCACGAGGAGATACCGTGTCACTGTGCTGAACCCCGATGCTTTATCCGCAGTCAGAGCTGAGCTAAGGGCACCGCGCTGCAGGGAGCCAACGTCGGACGTCTCAGAAGTGAGAGCAGAGGCACCCTCTCAGAGACCGCTGTTTGTCAAAGTGCTTCCAAATGGGCTCAGATCACAAAGCTAAGTGCGTGCTTAAGTGCTCTGCTGATGACGGAGAGATGTCCAAGCACGAGGCCAGGATTATCTGCAATTCCCTGGCCGCTGCAGCCTTTATTCAGGCTGGTAATCATCCCAGAGCAGCCTGCACAGGACCACATCCTTTCAAAGACAGACCAGTGTCAGATCAGTATCAGGTCACCACAATGCATCATTTCTGAGTGCCTCCAAACAAATGGAACCCAGATCTGCTGTTACTCAGACCTGGGGCTGCACACACCGACTTTATTTTGCATAACAAGACTCATCTGACCACAAAAATCCATTTCCCAGCTTGCACAGCCTTACTACTTTCCTGCACGATTTGACACAACTTCCTTCCACACTCTCACTGATTATATTGTCAGAGAGGAGCGTTAGTAGCTGAACAAACCTGGAATGAGAGGGTTGCCTCAGCAGAAAGCACTTAAATCAGGAACACGTGAAAATAGAGGTTTCACAGGCAGCCTTACACTTCTTTTGGCAGATATTTCAACCTCTACAGAAATAACACATCAGGCACAGCGGGGAGGAAAGGGCTTGAAACAGATGGCTTAGAAATAAGGTTTGTCAGTGCAGATCCAAGACTTAATCCTCGAAGGAGTTGGAGGCAAAAATACTATAGGATCAGGTCATTTAGAGAGCAATAAGTAAATCCAGTGGTATAAACCTGTGCAATCCTCATCCCCACATACAGCCTTGTTTAACTGTAAAGAATTACTCTACATCCTTTACCATTAGATTACCATATATTGCACGATCAGACACAAGAATACAAGTACATTTAGAATACAAGCACATTTAATTTCACACAGCAATGAATCCCACAGCTTCACTACACAGTACTTTAAAAAAGTTGCTTCATCTGACACGTTTTCACCCACCCACCTCAGAGTGGCACATGCAGCATCACTTCCAGCACGTTGGTGAGGTGGGAGCCGCTCTCTCCATCAAATTACCCAGCCTGGGTTGCAGCCACGTGCAGCAGCCAAGCCCAGCATCTCCAGAAGCAGCAAGGAGCCCTGCTGCAAGCAGTGATGGTAACACACTGACAAGGAGAGAATTCCAGTTGCTGCTCGCTTTGCAGCTAGCACGTATGGTTTTGCACCTAAGCAGGACTCCAAACTTTAAATCCTTGTATTATTTTAATTCCATGCATGCACACTGAAAATTAACATCCATTCTACAAACAGGTTTTGATCTCTACAGTAACTTGACAAATCTCAATAGACGGAAAATTGATGCCTAAGAAATCCTACGCACCAAGAACATCAGCTTTGGCAAAGACAGATGTTAAAGTGTAGATATACTGGGACTAATTCTCAGTACTTCACTGAGATGAGGCAATAGGAGAATTGCTATCATCTAACATCTGTAAGCAGTAGGCTGAATGTTTGTCCTATAAATCTTAAGAAGGCTGGTCTTTAACAAAACACTTGCTGCGGAAAGGACATATATCGCAGGCTGCTCCAGGCCTGAGATGAACTATAACACCTTAGATGTCTTTATTAATGTCTCAAAATAGCATGATTGATGAGAGCCCTTCCACAGCAGGTATTGGATTCCATTGAGAACAGCAGCTTGCTTCCTTTCAAAGAATTAATCTTTGTGAAATTTATCATGTGTGTCTGAGCAGCACGAACATCTCCAGCTCTAAGCTGTGGTTTTCTCCTCATTCCCCTTTAAAACGGGAATCACCTTTTAAACAGGACTTTTTAAAAAACGAATAGGACAAATGGCCAAAACATTACTTGGTGTCATATAACTCATGACTCAGGGTGAAATTTTTGATCAGTTTTCAATTTTACGGGAGTATAAGAACTTGAAAAACAAAAACCAGGTTCCAAATATCCAAGCAACACTTTAATATCACCTCAGATTTTTCTTTTCGCAGTACCCAGGAAGAGACGGGATTTCAAGGCAATCCTGTCTTTGCTATATTTGTTCAAAAAAAAAATACAATGTGACCTCAAGGCATGCACCTCTTATGTTAACCTCAGTATCTGCTTTATTTTCAGAAAGGCTGACTCTGCAGAAGCCTTTGTTGAAACATTCCCAGCGGGTATTGTAGATTACACTGGGACAGCTGAAATGTCCTGCTGCCAAGACAAGCAATTAAGGAAAACTAACAGAAAAGGGTGAAAAAAGCAGCATCGAGAAACTTCACGTCAAGGTTAAAAATAACGGATGGATTAAATGGAACCACACTCTGATTACCTCGTCCAGAGAATTGATGGCACTTGATTTCACGGCGTGGAGTGATAGATGAAGAATTACACAGATAAACACAGCAGGCTTATTTTCCCATAACATTTGTTTTGTTTTATGCATTAATCAAAAGCATGCGGACACTCAACTGACAAATGGAAAATGTTTCCTAACATTTCTATTTTAAAGACCTACTTAATTGGCAGCAATTTTACCACAAAGCTCTTTCGATTCAGCCACGGTTAAAGAGCCTCTTCTTTGCTAACAGCAAAAAAGCAACCTGCAGTATATGAATTGTTTGTAATTATTTTTCCCCACCTGTAACAGCCTCCTAGCCTCTTATTAGAGGGTGGGATTTTAATTTTATTTCCTTATTTCCACCTGAGCAGGCAGTGCCTGCAGGTGGAGAGTGCAGCCTGTGCAGAGTGATCATCAGGGAATGCATTCATTCAACACAGCAGCAAAGGGAAATAAAACTAAAGATCCTGGATGCAGAAACTCATGCAATTCTGCTGCAGGTAGTGCGTGTGACCAGAAATAAGTCATTTATCTGAATTACATCTGCTTTCCCTTGCCTATGAAATGACAGCTACCCTACCTGCCTTTACTACCTCTGACAGAGGTTAGACGTAAGGGCTTTACTCGTGTTGGGGTTGTAAATGCAAAGCACTGGTAGCAAATATTGTCCCAATTCCCTGGCACTTCTTGAAAATAAAGGTTTTTTTTTTTTACTCTTAGCTGATTTTCCCATCAACGGATCCTTTTCCTTAGGAATTACTGGTTTTCTCCTTCCAACCCCATCCTACCCTTGAAAGCAGACAGGTCAGTTTAATTTAAAGCCTCTGAAGTCAGTGTAGGATCCTAGCTTTTACTCAATCGGCACCTTACCTCACCCACCCTCAGACACTCTTCATCTCGCTGCATTTCTCCCAACTCCATCTGAGCAAGGCAGAGATGCAGCAATTCACCAGCTATATGATGGCATCAGCGCTTGTCCCCCATGCTGATAGGACAAATGACATCACATTTTCACAGCCTGACCTTCCTAAACTCCTTACTGTACTCAGACTCCTAGGATAGCATTTCCTTCTCCCAGAAGGAAGAGGAAAGGGGTGAAGCAGCCTACTGTTGCCGAACCATACATTAATGGAAAATGCTCTGCTTTGAAGATATGGGAAGACAACTTGATGTAAATTAATTCTGAATTATGTGTCATAAATTGTGGATGACTCCCCACCCACCCCAAGTTTTCTTCTGCATTGCAGTTGAATCCTTGCTATAACTCGTTACACTGCTGCCTGCAACTCCAGGCAGCCCACTCCAGCTGCTCATTTAATTATGAATATTCTTAATGGGATTTAGAAACAACGCGTTTTAATGAGAGGTTAATTATGAATAACCAAATATTAATTCTGAAAAATGCACAAAAATATTTTAATATTTTAAAGTTCATGAATGCAGCTGTACAGTGTATTCCAGAATGCCTAACAGACAGCAAAGTATGCAGGACAAAAATCAACATTTTTCCTTCTAAATGTTCTTCTCTAACTAGGCAGCAAACATCATTACCCCCCTCTGTACAGGGCCTGGAGTCCTACCAAATAAAGAGTCCACAGCAATTGCACAGCCTAATCTCTCTTGCTGTAAAATGCATGATTTGAAAATGAGAGTGTGCTCATTAAATCTTCAGACATTAAGTTTACCTAAATGTTTCCTCCTAGATTTTTCCTGTTTCATTTTTCACATGCACATCATATTTACATCAGTATTTACTATACTAGAAACAAATGCTCATTTATAGTAAAAGCTATGATACTGAAGTCACTGAAAGGCGTGGAAAGATGTGAGAGGATAAAACCACGGAAGCTTCAAAGCGACGTGTACAAAATTTGAAGATAGATTTATTTTTAAGCAGATTTTTATTTTAATTTTAAACACAGATTTGTTTATACTGTGGAAATTCTCTTAAACTTCATGTATGTATAATACTTTTATTTCATACCATGCTGTAAAGACACCAATGTCCCCTGTCTTTGCAGAGAACTGGGAAATCAGTCAGGCTGAAGTAGGTGACTCCCTTGCACCAGTTCCACTCATTCACAGAGTTTGTCTGAAGTAGGATCCAGATAAAGAAAAATTGTCTGGATCTCTGGTTTCCCTTCCAGCTCGATGGGCTGAATGAAAGAATTCAAGCATCACATGCTGGCTTTGCTGATTACCTGATTTAATATCCAAACTTTTTCTTCCCTGATCTCCTTTAAAAAAGCAGGTAATTTTAGATTATATTTTACATGTGATAAAAGATTAATGAAATAAACAGAAAAATAAAATGTTATAAACTGCTTTAAGTATGCTAATGCTATAAAACACTATAATATTATACTAGACATTTCCACAAAGTAAGGAAATGTCACCCAAAGGGCAACTGCAGGAAGTTTGCTACGTGCACCACATCAAGAAACCTGGAAAATCTTTGTTGTTCCCCAAATGAGGGTCTCCAAAGAAATAAGTGCCAGAGTAATAAACTATTTATTAAGCTAGAACTGAAATACAGACATCTCAGCCCCTGAATGACAAGCCAGCAAGGTCAAAGCTGTGTACAACCCTAATGACAGCTATTTTCTCTCTGACACAGGAATTTCTAGCGTTGAAGCCAAATTAATGTGCGAAACAACCCAGCAATGACACTTACTCCTAAGCTCCTAACTACCCACTCTATTTGCATGCAGTTAAACAGTGACGCTTTGCTACTATCACTGCACAGAGATGTTTTCACATCCAACCAGGATTTAGACTGGCAGGAAACTGAAACCAAATGCTGCAACACATTACTAGGACAGTACTCGCCTTTGTCCTACTTTTGAGTACTCCTGACAAGCTCTTGAAGGTTGAAGAGTTCTGTGTTAGACAGAAGGTCCAGCCTTATGTACAAGAAGAGATGAATAATAAGTATTGGCACTGCGGCAAGATAAAGTCTCAGTTGCAGGAACAAAACCTTTGCATATTGCAATGTTGTCAAATACATTAAATTATTCCGTGAAAGTTCTCTCACTTGTAAGCAATCTGGCAATTTGTTAAAATTACCACGCAAAGTTGACCTAGCATGTTCAGCCAGTGAAGTCACATTCCTCCTTCCTAAGTTTCATTCTGTTATGCGCTGATTTCACTTTAAATTCAATTATACCTACTAAATACCAACCCCCAAGTCCCTACCACGTGAATTAGGCTAGGCAAGACTGGCTTCATACAGCGCTAAGCACAAAAAAAAATCACATTCTAACAAAGTTATAGTGAATATCAGAAACCATTAGATGCTGGAGAAACTACATGCATCTAGTAAGCTAGCTTTTTTTTTTTTTTTTAAAGCTAGCTCAGCTATCCTTGCTTGGCACTGCATTGTGCTGTGCAGACAATAGCCCCTTTGTCTGCAGGGCATCAGGAAGAACAATCATCCCTGCTAGCAAGGAAAATGAAGGCAACCTCAAAGACGGATTAAGCCAATGGGAGAAATAGATGCAACCCTGCTGAAGACAAGTATCAATTGTGAATTTTGTTGCTATGTTGGCTTTTTTTTTTTCCTTTTTCTGAGATTGAACTGTTCATTGTAAGAGTAGAAATACGTGAAAGACAGGCGCTCTCTGCAAAAATAAGTAACGTTTTGAAGATGTGGACAAATTAGATGGCTTCCCATTGCATTTTATTTATTTATTTTTAATATAAAAAAGAACAAATTCTCTGCATTGAAGAGCATTTAGGCCAAGTGGGTTATGAGGCAGTTCTTTACGACAAAGTCATTGCAATTGGAAGGTTAGTCAGCTAAAACTTCAGTTCAGGGGAATGGCTTGCAGTTTTTGCAGAGTCCTGCTTCTTTGAGAGATTGTGCAGTAAAATATCAGGCATAGCTAACAATTGATTAATGCTCTTTCTGCAGCTAATTTTAGCACATTGTAAATACATCAGGGAAATTTATAAAACAACAGATTACAAACAAAGGCTTAGTGTAAGCCACATAGTAGGAGGAAACCATTCTATCAAACGCTGGAAGTGACAGGTAGTTTAGAACAAAGAAGTTGCTCAATAGCGATGCTTAAAATCAAATTACAGCCAGAAATGAAAGCAAGTTATATTCCTAGCTGAAACTACAAAATAAATGTGCTTCAGCATTTAGATCTGCAATTCATTTTTTATTTTAGTTTTGATTTTACTATCTCCTTGGCCACCCCAAGGGCCATTTCCCACTCTCACCTATGCCAACAGCTGCCCTTCACACGACTTCAAGACCAACCAGCTCACAGTACAATTTTTATTATTATTATAAAGCACTATGATGCGTTCAAACTCTTCTCTCTAGTACTTCCTACTGATGTTTGGATTGCATTGCAAATATTTACATCAAACAATAACCCTGAATTATATTTCATATTTTCCAGCAGTTCTGGGGTAACTAACACTCATACAAGATCGTTTTTCCTCTAGTCTTGTTAGATTTTCAATTTGCTCACATTTAATAACAGGACAACAATCCATTAGGGATGAAGTTAAAGTGACTGCCATTAGTTATTTATTGATTTACTATACCGAGGAACAGAGTATGAGAAATAGACTTTTTGCTTTCCACTGGCCCATAAAATTGCCGTAATAATCTGAAACAACATTGCTTGAAGCTTTTATAAATTCCTCTGCTATTCTGAAGCAGAGAATCTTCCCCATCTCATTCTGTCAATGAGCAGTTCAAAGGAAGCTGTATCCATTTGTTACCCACTTAGCATCTGCCAATACTAAGTATATACATGAATATATACATCCTAAAATGACCAGAGAAAATCATTCCTGCTATATCACAGGCAACGCAGGACACAGCTTGAAAAGATAACTAAAGATCTGTTCCTATTGAACCAGGTTTTTCATTATTCACCACTAACGAGCTTTTCACATAATTAATTATACCTAGTATAATTATTTTATACCGCATTAATATTAACGCAAGGAAAACCAGTCACTATTTTGACTTAGATGATGATTCAAATCTGTGCCACTGACAAAGTAAATAAAAGTTCCTTTGCCATTTACCTTCACTGTTTCAAGATCCTTTCTCAAATAGCAACTGGCCCGTTTCCTCACCTAGCCTGCCAATGAAAGTTTAGCTATAGCTATTTTTCATCTTTTATTTTTTTTTAGCCCAAGGGAGTTTTACAATCATGCCCTAGTGAAAAACATCATTATTAAACATCCCTAGTACTTAACGTGCATTTTATGGGGCATGAAAGTTGCATAAAGCAGTACAAGCAAAATTAATGTTGAACATGTTGATAAGCTGGTTATGAAGAACATCAAACACTTAATCATGCGATTAATAAGTATTCCAAGCACATCATAAGATAGCACAGCATTTATAATCTCTCTCCCTAAACTAAACGCAGCTCTCCCCTGCACTCTTTCATCTTCCGAGGCTTTAGGGCAGGACTCTTCCCTGTGCAGCGTGTTTGTGCAATGCCCACAGGCACCTTAGGTCTCACTTTTTCATCTGCATTCACTGGGGTCCCCAGTCCATCTCAAGAGCTTTTTTTTTTTTTTTTTTTTTTAGCACTACTTCCTTCCCTAGCCCAATTCTGTTAAAGTCAAAGCTTTGCCCGTTGAGACAAACCGAGGAGCTGGATATTTAGGGAACATGGGAGCACTGGAAATTTGCAGAGCCTCTTAGTGCAGATGGTAACTGCAGTCCTGAAGTACCATCTCGTAGCCTTCTACATGATTTATTCTGGAATAAGTCAGACAATTCAACAGGAGGTGAGGCACAAGATCTTGCAGGCTCATGACCAAGTGGAAGTGCCACTGTTGGACTCCAGAGCACATCAGCACGACTTTGCAGGCTGCCTCAGCCATAAAAAATGTCATTCTGCCTTGTTCGGGGAGGACAATCCCCTGCAGATGTGCACCTCCTCCTCAAAATAAACCGATCATTAACTGTAGTAGCTCCGTGGTTTTGTAAAACACGTATTAGGGACTTGCATCACAAGCTACCTAGACTTCCCTTGTATTCTGAACAAGTCCTGATGAAAGATCTTATTTAAAATGTAAAAGTTACTGGACAGAGCAGTGGCTCACACTTACTCATAAAATCAGTGGAGAAAATGTTCATTCGGTACATTATTACAGTGCTCCAAAGATAAACTTGCTCAGGACACAAAGGAATTCAACAGATTCTGAGGAAGCCAATTAGTTATTTCTGGAGATTTTCCAAGCTTATCAGAAGAAGAGAGTCAGGACTCAATCTTATTCAAAGGAACATCTGAAAACTTCAGCTGGGATGTGATCATCATTTACTTCCTTAATGAGACAATATTTGTCTGGAAAGAACACAAAGTTCTAGGCAGCCTGAATTTCTCTGCAAGCTTTTTTTTTTTTTTTTTTTTTTTGAATCGATCACCATAACGAGAGGCTGGATGTCAGCATGCAGAGAACCCTGCAGGCGGACACTGCGGGGCAGAAGCTGGCCCCTGTCCTCCGACATGCTGACTTGTGCTGCTGGAGGTTCGGTTTCATGGGCTTGGCTCGCCACCGCGTTGCATCGGTATAAATTGAGTCACGCCAGCCAAGCCCAACTAATGCGAGAGCAGCTAGGCCTGTCTCGATTAAGGAAGACGTGAAAGTCAGCCAGAAGGAAAAAAATACAAGCTCAGCTATTCAGTTAATAACTCAGGAAGCTTAGCTATGGCACAGCAGCTCTTGCCAATCCGTATTCCAGAGATCATTCCCAACACTTCATACCAGATGCATCGATGTTATTCAGAGTAGAATCCATGCGTTCTTGCAGGCATTTAACCTTGCTGAACCACAGCTATATCACTTCACATCACCTTTTTCCAAAGATTTTTTTTTTTGACACTGGGTTTCCTTTTGATCCTGAATTTTTGACTAGATTCAAATTAATCTATTAGGCTGTAATCTAAAACCACCATTAAAACAAAAATAATAGCGTGCACAAATGAAGTTCAAGGATCAAGGTCTATGTAATCTTGTTGCACTAAGATGTTAAGCCCTAATAACCATCAAACCAAGAATACCAGCCCAGGAAATCCCAAATATTTTGGCATCAATTCATCTCCTCCCTGCTTTACTTCAGAAACTTTAGCTCAAACAGATAATATATTCAATTTAATGTTGAATAAGGCTCACGTCGCTTTGCCTTCGACATGACAACCAAAGCAATTTAAGAGGCAGTACTGTTTTAAGATGACTTGCCCTTGAATTGACAATAGAGAGGCCGAGCTTTACATCAGATATTTCAGTGGAACATGCTTGTTACAAGCACTGCAGTGATGAAATCAGAGTGTAGTGTAACCACAAATTAATGTCACTTCCAAAACAATCAGCCAGCATGGGACATTGCTGTGGCTTGGCTAAAGCCTTGAACTGAAGCAGCGAGCCCTGGCTTCCGTCCCTGCACGCTGTGTTGCTCGGGACTAGCTTTAACCTTTTCCTTTCAACCCCTCTCTCTGCTCAGTCCTGCAGCTGCTTGTGTCAGGGACCGTCTGCAGAGAGGTGAGCTCAGCTGGGGTCTTACTGCTTGACGTTTAGTTCTGGCCTGACTGTACAAGAACTGCTCTACGAGTTAACAGAGCTACCTGCTAGGGGACTGAGTCCAGGGAGAAAGTTTTCTTTGAAAATTAATTATTTTCACCTCTAGAAACGCAAATAAAATCACATGCTAAGAGTCATTCTGGTTGCAATGGTGAGTTGCTAGGAAAAAAAAAACAGTCAAGTGACTGAAGCAACGGCAACCAGAGCCTGATGCTATCATTTGGCATAATTCCCCTCTTTGCCCTGCAGAGCATCAGTGCAGCCTATTAGGGGCATGGAAGGGATGGCCACATCACCTCAAGAACTGTGATGGTGTGTGCTTTCCAGATTCATATACCAATCCTCAGGGTCTGGGACAGGGTCTTACTGTCCTTCACATTGTAACTGAGCACATTCCAACCACCTCCTTTATTGCTTTTTTTCTTTTTAATGGCATCCTGTCAGCAGAGTTGATCTCTATGCCAGGAAAGAACAATCTCACAGATTTACTTATTTGTGCATCAAACTGTTCTCATTCTTGTTAAACTGTTCTTGAAGCAAAATCATTAAACCCTGGAGTTTGGACCTGGATTACAACGTGGAAAGACGCTAAGCTCACATGGAATTTGGGATTTCTTTGGTATAGTTTTTATTTCTAAGCTCTGTGGCTGTTTTTACCTTGTAAGTGAGCAGGGCTGGAAGTCAGCCCCACAGCAGCTCCGGGTATAAGCTGGCTTTTTTGCCTCTCTGCTAGCTCAGTCAACTCTAAGTTTAGTTATAACTCCACATACAAACTTCAGAGGGAGGCTGAGTACATAAAAAAGCTCAAGATCCTGGAATGAGATGGCTGCTTAATTCTCCTCTGTGCATCATGTATGCTCAGGACACATCTGCAAATTAGGAGCCCTGCCTTCAGACGATTCTGAAATGTCAATTTTCAGTTCCTACTGCACCTTGGCTTTGCCAAATACAACTCACAGGGACAAGAGAGACTGAATTAATGTTCCATTATTGTCAGAAAAGCATTGACTGACCTGTCAGAGCTTGGAAATGGCCGATAAGAACAGTATTGTGACTTGGAATACAGAAGTCCCTTAGTAGAAGGTTTAATAATAGCCACAGCACACTAATTGGGAGAAAATTACCCATTACTTGTTAATAATCTCATCAGGTCCTTAATGCTGTATGTGTTGGTATAATATCTTTTTGGGCACATTCAGCCCAATGGCCCTCAGCACTGAAAGCTGCTTTGCATTTGTAAGAGGAAGGTACTTTAATCAATGAAGTTGCAAAATCTGAAATGGAAAAGAAAGTCACACAGAAATAAAAGCAAATACAAATGCTTCCCAGCAGGGCTCAAAGCACCAGGTGAGTCCAGGCACTTTATTCTAATTGCATCAATTAAAGAGGTGCTGCAAAATTAGATGATCCATATTAATTGTAGGTCAAACTTACCCAAAGCCTGGGAGTCCCATGACTCTTACTCAAATCGTAGCGTGAAGCCTTAAAGGGGAAAACTAAAAAGAGGTATGGATTGTTGCAGGGACTGCAGATCTACAACCCTAGCACTTTTCACAGCCCCAGAACTGAACTCTGAGCAGAAAGGCTCATCCACCTGTGTGCAGCATCAGTGGCTTCACTTAAAAGCTTTGATCTGCAGGGGGAGCAAAGGTCTTCAAGAATTTGCCTACTTGAACTCCAATACCTGTGTGCTTGCTGGCTGAATAAAGGCTCTGTAAGAGCACGTAGATTGGGATAGGACAAGTGTTGTGAGTATATGTAGTCCTTGTGGCAATCTGCTTTCAGCTTGCAGGTTGACAGAGTTTAGTGGTCTCTGTTTAACCCTTCAGGGAGGAGCTTCACACATTAAGCCGTCTCAAAAATGACCACTCGCTCTCGATAAAAACCCAGAGGCAGCTCCAGTTCAAATATACCGGCAGATCTGTAGCATATGTAGGGAAGAGCATAAATATAAAACCACTTCTGAGAGACAGCTTATTCTGTTGCTTCGCTATGATAGTATCCCTACTTGCTCTGCAACAGGGTAGCCAGCCTTTCAGTAGCATATCTTGGTCCTGGTTTTAGAAGAGGAAGTCACCATGCTTCCGCAGCTGATATCAGATACAAGATTGTATGAAGCCAATAATCAATATGAAGTGGTTTGCTCCAGAGAGGTTATGAGCACCGAATATTTCAGAACAGCTTCAAAGGAATTAAACACCGTGAGTCACATCACCTTCACACCGTGTCTGCAGGTCCCAGTGATTTATATAATTCTCTTCAGCAAGCCACGTGAGCATGGTACCATTTTATCTTCTGCTCCACATGAGCATTAATTCCTCTACTAAGTGGGTTTAAAAGGAATAATCATTCTGCACAAATGTGAGGGCAGCTAGAGATGCACACAGTGCCCAGAAGAGCCCAAAATTTGCTTCCTGGGCCTCAAAAGCAGTTACCTTGCAAAGTGGAAAGCGCTGAACCTTGGCTCAACCACTTTCTTCCCAATTTGAAACCATGGACAAAAATAACCTGACAGTAGCTGCATGCTAATGGAATTGAGAGGAAAAATTGATCCAGACAGATCAGATTACTCGCTAGTCAGAATTCCTTGGAATTACAGCGTGCTTAAATAGACATTTTTCAACAAGGCTACAAATCCACTTATCACCATTTTAAGACTTTTTTTTTCCCCTTTTTTTCTTTAGAGCACTGACACGAACAAGCAGGAACATCCCTGTGAGAAAGCTGCACAGCACCTGGCAGCCTTGTCAGGCTAAAAACCCCTATTCCTTGCTCATCCTCATCCCAAAAATCTTTTCCTCTTTTGTATCTTTTCCTCTTTTGTTACCCAGATCAGTAATAACTACATCCCCACTCAGAACTAATACTTTCCTCGGCTCACTGTTGCTAGAAAGCTACATAACTAATCCTTACATTTAAGTGTAGGAATCTTGCTGAAGGACTTACAGTAATTAAAGACAGATTCCTGATTGATCTAGGCACAGAGAAGCTACATCAAGGTACCAACTTTTGCCTTCCTGCTCTTCTGTTACTGGCACATAACGTGCAATGCATTGCAAGCAAAGCATATTAATGGCTTTTATACAAGACCACTTTCAAGACTTCTATTCCCCTCCCCCTCTGATCCATAATTAGGAAAAAAGGGGTTAGAAAAATGTATTAACAATTTTGTAGCAGATCGTTCACTGTCAACGTTTGATGTCATACTGAAATTTCCAGAAGATGAAAAAAAGCAAGAATAAAATTAGTGTACTGCACTCATAATAGGAGAGAGACTTAAAACTATTTGTCTCCTTATAGGACGGAAAGGTTATGGTTTTTAGAAGGATTTTTTTCCCCACTGTCCTTCCACACAGCTTTCTATTCCAATATACTTCAGAATTTAGAATTATGTCCTAATTTGTTCTCTAAATGTCATTTTTGCTGCATTCAAGCCTTGGAAGGTGTTCAAGTCAGGAAAATAATAAAAGAAAGCACTTATAGTTATCTCTAGCAGAAGATAAGTCCACAACCGCCTCCTCAAAGACAGACCGTTATGTCCACGGGAAGTTAATGGGACTCTGCAGGGGAACAAAGGCTCCTCTGGAGAGTAATGCAAGCACGCCACCATTCATGTGATGGAAAAGCACCGTTCGGTACTGGCCTTTGGTTAAGAAAAAGCCATCCCATCTAGCTTTGATTTATTATTTATCCCACTATAAGCATAGTGGCATCTCTCCGCAGTTTAAATCTGCATTTAACAGCAGGGAAAGATACCAAAATACCTCACCAGATAATCAATACTGCTGCAATAAAACGTATTAAGACATACTTATTCCACAGACTGACATGAAACCACCCAGATTATCCTGTACCGTCTGTGCACGAGCACATACATGTTTATTGTGCCCAGATTCAGGCACCCAGGTGCAGAGTTATTGGCCCATCCCGAGTATTTAGGTCACCAGGATGCAGGCTTGGTTTTGCAGCTCGTTGAAAGGCCACAGAGATTCACCAGGTAGGGTACAATCCTGGCACTTCTCCTGCACACCGTCCATATTGGAAAATAATGGCTTTGCATTAGAAGGGAAATGCTACTTACACTGTGCAAAAGCTCCCCATGGGAAAAAAGTGTTGTTTTTTTTCCAACAGGAAGCTTGACCTGGACACTAAATGAGAGTTGTATTTCCAGAACTGCCTTTGACCCGCAGAATGACCCTGAGCAAATCCCTCAAATCCCTTGTGCAGCAGCTTTCTTCCTTTTCCAGTCTCTGCCCATCAGCTCTACTTAAACCACAAGCTGGCAGGCCTGATGTCTCTACCTCACTCCATTTTTAGATGACCCACAGGGGAACTATCATCCAAATTCCCGTTCCATAAGGGAGAAATCTTTAAGGTTTCCAACATACCTGAAAAAAAAACCTACAAGTGAATGCTACTATTCCCAGCTGCTTTATTCACATCCTTAGAGGCAAGCTTTGTCCCAAGGTGCAACGTGGTAAAAATTAAGGTTAATTCCACCGAATTACACCAGTGTATAACCAGGCTCAGAATCGGGGAGCTCAAATTTAGTATTACCCTAGGAAACATCAGGCATAATTCCATTGAGGCCAGTATAATTAAAGTATTGTAAAAATAGCACAAGGATGTAAGAGAGACCCTGAGGCTGTAAAAAGCACAGGAAATAGAAGAATTCAGAAAAATATCTTAAAACATGGACAGGGAGTAGAGGGGTTGGTATTAACGTGGGTAGGGCCTGCTTGGGAGACAGCGGGCAGAAGCAAGAAGTGGTATTTTTTGTACAGACTTAGCAATGTGGGGCAAATTCTTTGATAGAAGTAGGTGGAGCAACTCTGAAGCCAGTGGGAAAGTGTCATTAGACAGCAGTGCAACGAGGCTCTGAACCTGGCCACCAGTTCTGCTGTGAGAGCTCTTATTATCAGATACCAGTTTCATTTTTCCTTTCTGCACCATCATCAGCTTTCAGCTTCCTTCCCTTTCGCTCTCTGCTGGGTTTCTGAATCCCAGTCAATACTGCATTAGCAAACATATATTATCGGATTATAAAAATTCTCTACACACAAGACATGGGAGGGTTTTTTCTGATGAAGAGAGTGGCATTTTGACAAGAGCGTCTGCAGAGCCATTTTAATGTTTCTTAGAATTGCCATTTGAGAATAATTTTCTCCTAGTACAAAGAGGGGGAGGGAGGAAGGAAAGAAACAACTGCAGCACTGTTGATTGTGGGCATAATCTGCAGGCTGATGTCAGATCTGCTCATGCTGACCTAGATGTCCCAATGGACTTTCTAATTCATGCTGCAGATACTGCAGAGATATGGGTGGGGTTTTCTATATGGGGAGAAAAAAAATCTACGGGAGAATGAAGAGATTTAAAGATATAACCACACTGCACAGCCAGAGAGCTCACAGGTCTGCTGTGCCTTGGGGAAAGTTACTTAGATTGGACCTGTATGATGCAGATTCATTTTAAAAATCATTCTAGAGGCATTTTTGATTCCTATTTCATATGGTTCAAATTTAATTGGTAGCATTTAGCACTCAAGAAATACAACAGAGCCTGCTTACATGGTATAGCAACCCCATACACATGCCTTCTGCAAAGAAGGACAATCTTGCCAGAGTTCTTTCAGGCATTTGTGTATTTTTCATTTCTTGGGTTTTTTTGGGTAAAGCAAAAAAACAACAACAACGAACAATGGTTATACAAACAAGCTGTGTGAGCACAGAGCTATCAACTACAGCTGGCAGGTCAGGGTCAGCCTGTCAGACCCTAAGGTATATGCTCTCCCCAAAATATCTTTGCCCAGAACTAGCAAATTAGGAGGATGATTAACATGATTAACATCCAATTTTGCTTGTGTGATTGGCTCAAATCTTTCCACATTCTGGGGTACAGAAGTGGATCGAGCATTCAGTGCCTTGGGTGCAAAACAATCATTTCCTCCCCCTTTATAAACATTACCCTCCTGCCATTTCACCTGGATTCACAGTGGTCTTCACAGACTTGAACTTCACAGTTCAATTGGCCCTCCAAAGCCCAGGCTGTCTAGGCCAGATCTAGCTGTTGGCCCACTAAATCCATTGACCAGTTGGCAGATTTGGCAAAAAAGAAGTGCTTATTCCTTCAGGTTCATTTGGCAGAGATGCAGGATCACATTACAACACCTACTCTGTGAGACTACAGACATAAGCACAACGCTTGTGACATCTTGCAGAATCTTGACAGCTGTACTTTTACACAAATGAGAGGAACACAAGTGTCCTTAGCTGACCAGAAACCTGCATTTTTTTTTTTTAGGGACTGCATTTCCTGAAGTCTCCTATGCAAGTTGAACACAGCTTCTAGGCTCCTCCAGCAGTGACACCTCATGAGGCCCTTTGGAAAAACAAACCAGAACCCTCAAACAAGCTCAGTCTTGGCTACTCACCAGATATCCTGCCCAGGACTTGGTCCCCAGGTGATGAACCACGCCAATCACTTACCTAGAGCATTTTTGGAAGATAAAACAAGGTCTCTCCAACACAGAGTAAGCACTCCTGTGGGTAAGTGACTCCTGGCCTTAAAGTCTCTTTTCCCCATCTCCCCTCAATTGCTTACTTCTATTCTATAGAAATCATATTTCTCTCCCTTCTTACCCTTCATTTTCCTGGGCTAAGTAAGCAGGGATTTCACTAGCGCAGTTTAAGACTTAAGCTTCCCCATAGAGCCAGACCCCATTCCCCTGATTTCCTTCATAACCCTTCTCCAAACCTTCTGCGTTTGGTTTATGGGGTGAAATGAAAGCAGTACGCCATGAATATCAGTGACTGCAGGGCACGGTGCAGAATGTGTCAGCACAAAGTCCCATCAGTTTCAGAAGGCACCGAGTGAAGTTTTTAGCCCTCTAGGAACTCGACTGGCAGCCAAAGGCATTGCCTGTAAAGATACAAGCAGGTAAGCAGAGTTCGCTCCTTCGCCCTCAGGCGATGTCAAGTCCCCATTCCTCACTTGCTGGATTGGTGTTCCAGTTAGAACCATGCATTTTGATTTATTTTACATTTCCACTGGCACCACAAGACCCTAAGGGAGCACTGATTTGCACCAATGCAGAGGCATTGCCCAGCCGTCAGAGTTTCAGGGTCAGGCACCAAGCTCGGTGTTCATTTTCCCCAACAGATCACTGTTTGACACTTGAGACTGATCCGAATCCATGAGAATTTCTTGGCAGGACTTTGCGGTGTTAATAACTGCGCAGCGCTAATTATAACAACTAACGGGCTGACGCCACACTGCCTTTGTGTTCCCAGTAAGTTCTACCATCACTGTGGTTTTAGCGCACATAAATCCGCACTGTTTTCAGAGACAAAACAATGCAGAGTGCAAGCAAAGAAACAAATCCACACTAAAATATAATGAGGGGGGAAAAAAAAAAAAGTAAATACTAATAGCAAATCCCCAGCATCAAATAAAAACATTCTTTTAGAGCAAACAGCATATCTTTACAAGCTTAAGCACTGCGGGAGCACTGTTATTCAGCATAGTTTATTGTGACAGATGTTTGCTGAGATACTGCTGGAATGATGCAGCAGGTACCAAACATGGTCAGAGTAAACCAGCCTGCCTCTCCAGCCTGCTCACTGTCTGCGCCTCAGATGAGGTATTTTGAAAATTAGAGCTATGATGATGATTGCAATTAAAGCAGCTGAGGTGATTGCTCACTGCCTCTAGGATTGAACCGGGTTATTTCTGATGTCCGGATTTCTGGAGCCTTAGAGAGTGATGTTTCATTCCTTTATAGCTAAATAACGGTAATTAAAATCTTCCTCATCTTTATTTTAATGTGGCTGATTGCTGATTTTGTGTGCGGGGAAAAAAATGGGCAGGCTTATGAAAAATGTATTTTTTCCTAGGTGTAGCTAAGTCTTTTTAGCAGGAATAATTATTTTTAAAAACTGCAGTGTTCTGATCAGCCCCACATTCTAATCCAGCGTGCAAATTGCCATCAAAAACATATGGTGGGAACAGATGGGAGGGAGCTTCCTGTAAGCCACAGGAGGGGAGGGGGGGAACACCTAGAAATAAAAACTTATTGACAATTTGCACCTACAAACCAGCTCAAAAACCAAACCAAAAGCCACAATAGCAACAGGCAAGAAGACAACCACAGACGGATGAGCAAGCAGAAGTTACATCTGCATGTATCATGGGAGCACGGAGAACGGTGTGGTCCACGAAGCCCACTCTCAGGCACATCAGGATCTGATCTTATGAAATGCAGAGCACTTCTGGGCTTTGCTGCCCTCACTGGAAGCAGGGGGCTCTCATACCTGCAGCATCAACTTCTCCTAAAGCAGCCAAGGTAGTTCTTGTGCTAACGTAACCAGCTGCCTCCCATCTTTTTGTTTCCCACCCTGGATTGCTTTTTCTGGTCCTGGATTTCAGCTGCATAAAAAATTTAGGGATCATTCTGGCAAAAGCATCTTCCCTTCTGCTGGCTGATACTGTAAAAGCAATGAAGCAGAAGGCTGCAGATCCATTAACCCACTGCTGGGCACAGAAACTGAGTTACGCCAGGTCTCAGACAAGTCCCTCTGTGCTCTGGACATGCCAAGTGCCAGATCAAGGACACATTTAGGACCACTGCTGAGCCTCCAGGAGGTTTTACAATGATGTCACAGGGAAACAGAAAGAATGAGAACTAATGCAATGAGAAAGAAGGTGACTTACTAAGTGGTAGAGGTGGGAACGAACACAAGATTCCCTTACTCCTAAGGTCAGCGCTCTGGTTATCGAGTTATACTGCCTCTGACGCATTTACACGTACACCCAAATCAGCAGAACGCCATGGGACCTGAGAACTGACACTTCTCCACAAGAAGTGGATCTTATAAATAGGTACCCTAAAGATACGCACATCACAGACTCCCTCCATCAATCTCACCACAAAGGATGATAAGGTTTGAGATCATCTGCCCAGGAACCTTTCCTTGCATTGCCTCTTCATTTTGGCAGCTCTCCTCCAGGAGGGGATTACATCATGGCTGGAGCCTTTGGCCATCAGCATGGGAGCGAGCATCCCAGAGATCTGAAAGCCTGCACTACCTCTCAGCAGAGCCTCTGAAGATGCAGTCTGTTCCCTCAGACTAGAATTAATAGCCTTATTGGCAGGATGACTCAGGGAGCTGTAGTTGGGCATGTCTCGTCTCCCTGCATTTGCAATGAGATTTCCCTGATTTATTTTATCTGCAGTAATTAAGGCAGCCTTTTCCCCCACCACCACTACAGCGTGAAGATTTAAAAATAACACAAGAAACAACAGTAGGCTAGACGAACAAGTCAGCAAGAAAATCTCTCCAGGCAGTCAGAATTCCTGCTGCTTAGGAGCCCTCCTTGACTGTAAGGCAGCAGGGCAGAGCCCACTGCAGTGGGGTCAGGAGAGCGGGGGGGGCCTGATCCTACAAGAGCAACTGGCCCCAACCAGCACTGATTTTGGCTGTGGTGCCATGTAATACTAAGGACTGAGCCCTTTATGCCACAATTGAAAAAGCAACAAGGAAACTGCCTTCTAAAAAGGCAGACACGTAGGTATGAACTTCTGCAGTATTATGAGGGGTTTGTCCTTGTAGAGGAAGGGACGCTCCCTCCAAGGCAGCTTGATGCTGGGAAACCAGAGACGCTGCAGCAGCCACTGATTTGCTCTGTGCTTTGGGGAAAATCCCTCTCTCATCTTTGCAGCTCTGTTTAGAATAAAAAACACAGCACTAACATGACCAAGCTGCCTGCCTCCCCTGCAGACACCCATTCGGAACAAGGCTGCTCAGGTGCAGCCTCCGCTGCAAGGGACCCAGCAGGGATCTCATCAGATAAAACCCAGCTCAGGAGGGTGCATCCTGCTCTCCTCCAGATTTCGGGGAAGTAATGAGGCGAAGTAAAGCCCTGCAAGATCCCCGTCCAGAGGGCACTGCAGTTGTGCAGAGTTTTACACTGCACTTAATCCCAGCAGTAGTTTTAACCCTCTGCATGCTTTCCCGCACCATGTGCGATTTGGTGATGGGCTCATAGCCCTAAGGCTACAAATCACATCTGTAACTTAGACGTCTGTCAAGGCTTCATCAGGCGCTCTGCAGGGCTGGATCCTACAAGGGCAAACATGCGTGCTTGTACCTATTTTGCCTTGGAGAGGGGTTCGGGGTTTGTTTCTCTCAGCCTTTCCCCTCCACCCCCCTATGAATTAATTTCTGCAACTTTCTTCACTATAAAAAAAAATATTTCAGGCACTCAAGAACTCAGCTAATTACGACAAAGAACCATGCTGCAATCTCTTGTGCTAATGAAGGATTTTGTAATTTTCTGGAACTCTGCTGCGAACAATTGCAGTATTTGCTCCCTATCTGGTATTAAAATGAAAAAAAAATCACATTCCTGGGTAAGTACCCACTAAAACACGCACTTGCTTAATGCTGCTAGTCAGGGTTAGGCAGACTGTAATAAAAATATAATCACCAGGACCCTCAGTAAGTACAAAATGAAAGAGCACAGACTCACAAACAACACTGCCTCTTACTCTGCTCTGCCTGGCTGCTGTTTCACATCCAGGAGCAAACTGCATCCAGCCCTCCGAGGCAGGAGGGCAGTTGGAGGGCTTGCCTTAGTTTTCATACCGACTTCAGATATATCCAAAGCATCTCCAGGGAAGAAATGATTTATAAGGCTCATTACCAACTCCTCCATTCTGTGAGACTGATTCTTCACTGAGCTGCAGCTCATGCTGTCATTTACACCAAAGCAATGTGCCATGGTACTGATTTAGTTCCATTTACTCCCTTCTGCTGACACGGTGAACTGCTTGGTAGAGGGGCAGGACAGCAGCACTACCTCCAGACTTGATCAGCTTCACCTGAGCAGCTCATGACTTTTAACAACTTTTTGGCTCGCTGCATCCCCTTAGAAGACGCACATCCTATTGACGTGACAGATGCTACTGAAAGGGTGTGCGCAGCAAGTCACAGGAAGAGAGACAACTTCACACCATTTCAGCTTGTACTGACTCAGCAGCCAAGCACTTTTTGCTCTATTTATTGTGCATAGCTCTGAAGTGCAAATTTAAGTAGTGTATTAGCTACACAGGCCATCAGTTTTCTCACTTCAAGGCAGAGTTGCCAGGAAGGAAGTGCCCACTTTAATACAATTACGCACAGAACTACACGCAATGCCTGAAGGTCTGTTTGTCTGCAAAACAGAGGCAGCAAATCGGATGCATAAGTGGAGTTTGATCCTTGCCTAAATGGTTATTTCTATCTAAGCATGGAGCCATCCCGGAATTGAAAGCCCGTGCTTTTATTCTAAGCACCCAGAAGCACCTGTAGAGCAGAAAGCAATCTGGAACTAAAAGAGGAGCTGGATAATAAATAGCTGGGTTAAATTATTTCAATAGAAGCATTCGTAACAAGGATCTCTGGGTTGCATTTCATTAGTCATCAGCTAAATATGGATTAAAGTAGTGGCAAGCTAAAAGATGCCCAGTATGTCATCAAGCAATCTCACAGGCTGCTAGAGGATTATTATCCATTCATTACAGTAATTAGCTTGATACGTACAATAATTCAATATCTGCACATACATTACAACTGCAGAGGATAAGTGCCTGCTTTCTCTTCTTTTCTTTGGCTCTGCAGGTATCTTTGCACGTTAATTGAAACAACACAACACGACCTGCTTCACTTCTAATACTTCCCATCGCTAAATAGGAATCCGCTGGTATAAACTGATGAAAGTCCCTCGTGTTCAGCAGAGCAGCACTGACTGACGCCAGCTAAAGAAGTGCTCGTCTATATTTAGCCACAAGATGCAAAAGCAGTAGGTAAGGCAGCTAGGAGATTTATACTCAGCCATCTGCAAAGCACCATACAATTTTTATAGCATCGATCCAAGGCTGAGCCCCCTTTAGTACCCTTCCCCCGAGCTCACTAAATTCTTTCAGGTTTTACAGTGTTTTTAATTTGTACACTGCAAAAGCACAAATGCTTTCCATGAAAGCTGTAACACACGGATTAACATTTCCTGACATCACTAATGATAAAGCGTAGCATTGTCCCAAACTCAAGGGAACAACAGCCTCCAGGTCTTATTTCAAATTCCCATTACAAGCCTTCAATTAATTTCCTGGAATCCTTTTCTCCCTCCCAAGCCTGACACAATAGCAGGAGTTAGGCCACTTACTGAAAAATACGCCTTTGTAGTTTATGCAACTGTGAAATCTCTGATGGCAGCGTTAATCTGTGTGCAAGGGAGACAGAGATATGATGATGAACACATCCACTGAAAAGTGAAGCAGACACACTGGGCTGCCAAAAGGTACCCCTTAACTCAAAGGGATTATGGGGCCAAATTAGGAATACCTCTCTAATCCCGTTGCCTTGAAAAGCACTTGAAGGCACCCTGCACTTTCCAAGAGTAGCTTCTGGTTGAAAAGCTCAGGGTACCAGACAAGTAGATTGCTGCTGGTGGTGGTGCAGAGCTCAGAGATGCTTTGCTCAAGGATTAAGCACTAGACAGGAGTTAACAGTTGGTATGTAGAGCTTTGGATCATACCTGCATTGTTATATCCAAAGACAATGACCATGTTAATTAGCTGAGGTTAATTGGACAGCACCAGTTAACTGTAGCTGATGGTCTGGTACTCACACGCTGGGATCCAAGCAGATGAAAAAAAGAACGTGGGTTGTTTGGTCTCCATTTGAAAAATGCACATTTTGGCTTAGAACTCCGGGCATGTAAAATGGAGCTTCGTGGCAGTGACATTCAAGTCATTAAGAGGTGAGATTTGTGCCTCCAATTTAGACTCATGCAATTGAAAAACAGCCTTGTTTATATCTGGGACTAACGTAAATCAAGGGATAAAAAAATATCCTTGGCATTTTGTTGTTTTGCTCTCCCCACAGCCAAATGAAATTAAACCTAAGTCACTTATTTACAATATGCTCATCTACAATATCTATTTATTATAACAATTACACCAGAGATTATATTGCAACAAATCTGATGCGTTATTAAAGCCTGCAGGTTTGCAATTTCCATAAATACCATGCCAACGCATATTGTGGGGATATTCATTTGGGTTGTCACTGGTGTTCTTTTTCACATCAAAGTCTATGTATTGGGGTCTTTGCAAAACCTGGCGAGGGAGGAAGCACAAGAGAAAAGAGAAGACAGGTCTCTGGCAGCACTGCTGGCTAGGATGCGACATCGTGGCTTCCACTGGAAGGAAACGTCAGGTCTTTATCTATCCAAAGAGACACTTTGGGGATGGGTTAGCTAGTACAAAACCCACCTTCAACCATTCTGCCTATCTGGGGATACTGCTCAGTGTTTTTTGAGAGGTGAATATCAGGTCATTTCAGAGAGCCTACTAAAAGCTGTTAAGTATGTATCAGAAACATGAAAGCCTCACGCAAAACCCTCAGCCACTGAGTAAAATCCTATTTTGCAGAATGCCACACGTTCACAAAGGAAGAGGCAAGTGCTGAGGTTAGGTTCTCATATTCAAAAAAAGTCAAGATAAAGTATTGGTATGCTGGGAATATAGAACAGAAAACGGAACGAGATAAAAAAGATTAAATATTAAAAAACATTGAGATTCCTTTAGATTACTCTGAAAAAAATGTAGGGTAATGATTTACATTCTAGGCAAGCCAAAGGCTGCACAGAATATAGACTTATACTTTGCACCAATATTTGATATTTATTCCTATTTTGCATAGTACAATTCAGACATGATCCTGGACTATAGGCAAGCCGCATGATTACAAGTTTTAATGTATTTTCTTATCCATTTATCTTCTAACTAAAGCAGATTGTTATGTACCTTACCAAATACCCCACAGAAGAGATACAAAACAGATGCAAAGCTATGTATATCAGAGTATTAAAAAGAAGAAAAACTTTTTTGTCTTCAAACATGAAATCTTAAGTCCTTATTTAATGTGATACAACCTAAAGGCAACCACTTTACTGTGAGTTGCTCCTACATACGGTATTCCAGGAGCCATCCAGTAAGAACCCTCACACCAGCACATTTGAACCAAGCTCTGTGCATCCTTCTGATTTAGAGTACCTCCAGGAATCCATGATTTTAATCCCCTAATTGAACTGCCCGTCACATTTTACCAGCAAGTTTGATTGATTACATTTGCTTTGTTTTAATGAGCTCTGATGTGATAAAGAGATCTGAAAGCATAACTAAATATTTATAATTCATTCAAAGCCTGTACACATACCCACTTCACACAGAGCAGGTTTACAAATACAGACACAAAAATCAACATCTAGAATTAAGATTCACAGCATATGCAAGCCTTTGCACCTGACCACAACACGAAAGCTACAGTTTCTTCCTCTCAAAAAAGCCTTTAGGAGGAGGATCCATTTCTTAATTAGAGCAATTACTGTCAGATAATGCATTCTTGCTACACTCAGGTGAACAAGAGTTTTCATATGTGGCATCCATCAATTTACAATCTATGCCCATCATTGACTATTGCTGGAACTCTTAACATAAATACAGAGCAACAAATGGCTAACACATATTATTCTTAAGTGAATGTATTGGTAAAGGATTGAATAGTGAGCTTTATGATAGATCTCTACAGCAGCAGTAAGCACAAAAAAATCACAAGTAAATTGGTTAATTTATGGCAGCACATGCAGCTTTTCCTTTATGCTAGTTGAAGCAATGCAGAAACGCTATTTGAACAATTCTTTCAATGATCGGATCAGCAAAGTGCCCAGGAACAGCCACCTGATGCTCACTTTATCAAAAGGAAATGGCTACAAGTAAAACAAATTAAGTGACAAATCCTTATGGTGCCAGAACTAAATGAGAATGATTGAATGAATACATGTGGGCACAGAGGGCAACAGCCAGAATGAGATAATTAGGTATTGCTGCACTCTAGTCTAGGGGGAATCCATTTTCTTTCTCCACTGAGTAGCAGTCTCCATTGCTGATCAAATTAGTAAATTCCATTAAATATTTCCAACCCCCGTTGACCGAGTAATGATGATACCTGTCAAAGATAGCCCAGAGTCACCACAAGTCAGGACTAGCCAGATGAGCACCAGCTAACCTGCTTTCCTGCCATGTCCACATCTATCCATTTACCACCTACCCTGAGTTCCTGCATCTGCTTTATCTCAAAATTAAAGGCAGTGACACGACCCTACCCCATTTCTCCTTCCCCAACACAAGTAGAGACACTGGCACAGAAACAACCACACACAAAAAACAAGTGAATATTTAGGATATCAGCCATGCCATGCTCACTCCCCATGTCCCTCCTATCCATAAGCAAAAAACACTTTCCTCCCCAGTGAAATCAAATCAAGCAAGCTTCCTCACATCCCCTGCATGATAAGCCTGTAACAAAATAGCTGACATTACAAATTTACCCCACATAACCTGCACATGCACAGAAACCCAAAGCCCCTGCGGCCTGCTAAGATAATGCATTAATGTATGGGAGCCTTGTTAGGAGCCTGCAGCAGGGACGCATGCCCCTATCAATTATACATCCCCAGCACTGAGCAGGCATCAAACGCAGAGGTTACTCGAGTGCCTCTGCACGCAGATTTGCTGTCCCTCCACAGGGGACAGAAGCCCAGAGCAGCATTTTCTACCTGAGCAATTTCCCTTCACCTATACAAACATGTCCTGATGCTGTAAAACATAAATGTTTTACTGCATAAGTGAGTCAGAGCTCTAGAAAGAGGCAGTCACGCAATATGCCAGAGCCACTTAATCCAGACAGGCCTGCTTTACCCTAGGAAACCCTGCTTGCTTTTTAAGTGTCAAAGTTTGCTTTTTCAATGCACTTGCATATTTTCCTCAAGTTCGGCTTGTGTAACATGAGCTCATACATTAAGGAAACCTTAAGGAATAAATCCCACCAGGATGTGATGATCTACACATGCAGCCCTCATTGCCACGAGGTTGGAATACCAGACAGTAACGAAGGGATTACGAGTTTAGGGAAGAGCTACTTTTATTCCACAAATGAGGAACTGGCACAGGAAAATGGTGTAGGGAAAGCCAAGACCCAGAACGAGCCAAAAGTCATCACTGAGTCTGCGACAGAGCCAAGAACATAGACTTGGCAAGAAGACCCAGATCTATACAAGGAGGAGCCCTTCCAAGTTAAATTTCCATTTGTGTTATTAATAAAAAACCTCTTAGCAAACAACTAGAAGAAAAATTGATTCCATCCTCTAGCAGAGTAAAATCTAATCAAGTTACACAAGGTGACATCTCCAGAAGCCAAGCATTTGATTACGAGGATGGGTGTTTAATTAAAATGGCTGTGTACTGCGTCTGTAACACTGCAGCTTGAGCGAGGAGCTTCTGATCAGATCTCGGTGGTCAAAATAACCTTTGCTGACATTTCTAAGCCCAAACCCAGTCCAACATGGAAATAACGTGAAAGGACAGTGCATTTAGTAAGCTCTTGACTTTGATGCCACTTGTAAAGCCTTGGAAATGTCCTCTCATAAGCCAAGTTAAGTGAGCAAGTGGCAGTATTTTAAATCTGCTTTGATTTGTTTGCTTTGGTTTGTCTTTTTTTTTTTTTTTTTTTAAATTGGGAGCAATAGGGACTATCCTATAGCAATACCCATAATTATAACAACCAGACGTCCAGGGCTTAAGACAGGACTACTTCAGTGCCCTCTGAGCAAAGTGTTCAACTTCCAGTGCTCCTTCCCAATGTACAATCCCTAATAAAGGGTCCGGGTATCACGCTTGGGCCGTTTAAATTTAGAAGACGACCACTATTGTTACACTAGCAGTTGCAAACTCAGCCCATGAGAGCCTTCTAAGAAGGTCTGGGTCCCACTGCGATATATCAAAACCTCATACTGATCTCTCTCCAGACAGCAGTATGCTGTAGGAAGCTCAACCAAGCTCATTCAACCCCCGTGCACTGCTGATTAAAGACACTGAAGAAGCTACCAACCTCAAAAATCCGTCTCTTCCTCCCCTTCTCACATTGATTCCATTGCTCGCTCACATCTTAGCAGCTCCTTATATGAGCAGTAGGTGATAAACTCACCAGGACTATGAGTTTACCGCACTGGTGCACCCGGCAGGTACCTTTGCCATGGTCCCAGCAGTGCCTGTCAGTATAAAAGGAGACTAAGAAGGATACAGCAAAGGACGGGAGGCACCTCACAATGGCAATAACATCATTAGGATGAGGTTTGCTCTGGTCTGCCTGCCTTAAGTGGTATCTGATCCCTCGGGATAAGAAATCAAAGGCAGCCATACGTGGCACCAGCCATATCCCTGTCAGCTATAGCAAGTCACATGCTTCCATCAGACTTCCCAAAAGATTAGTTTTCCAGTGGAAAACTACAAATCTTTTGATCAAAAAAGCAGTAAGAGTCCTGAGGAAAAAAGCCTAGGAGCTAGCTCAGCTGTACATCATCTCTGACATCTTGACCTAAATAAGACATCCCCTATAGAGTTAATGAGGATATAATTGCATCATGCGCAGAGACACAAAAGGGAGCCTTTCAGAGATGCAGAAATGACTGTCCCCAGGCTAGGCTGATGCTAATGCAGGAAACCTTCCTCATTGACCGGATTAGTTCGGATGATACCAAGTTTCTCTGATGAGTCCCCAAATGCTCAGACTAAAAGCAAAATTTCCCCTGGAGCCCCTTATTCTCAGGGCAGCTGGATTCTTTAGCGAGGAACAAAGCAAGATGTTTCTGGCTGCCTCCGAAGAGCACCGCTTTGCTACTGCAGCCGCTCAGTCCTGATGCTGAGCTGCCACTCCAGAAGCAGCAGCAAGCTTCCCGCTTCACCACGTGCACTCCTCTGGTCTCCAGCAAGCACTAACACTACAAAATGGAAGTAAAAATCCTGCCTTTGTAAGCAGTTTAGGACTGGTTTCCAATCTTGTTTGATGCAGGAGTGGCTACAGCTAGAAGGAAAGACTGCTTTCCTGTGCTTTAATTTCAAAAACAAAGATTTTCTTCAAAACATCCCCATTCTGAAATACCCTGTTCATTATCACAGCAGTGCTCTTAAGGATTTTAAAAGTAAAATTAAAAAAAAGGAAAAAAGATGACTGAAGTAACATTTGATAAAAGAATGCTTTGAAATGAAACTTCTCAGCTCTAGCTGAAGCTTTCATGTTCTACAGCTACAGAAGTAACGAGCCCCTAAATAACAGTATGGGAAGAATAACAGTATGGGAAGCATCGCGGTGAACTCCCAGAGCAGTTCCCACTGCCTACTTCGTGATCTCAATTAAAGGTCTTGCTCTAGCAACTCAGGAGCTGGTACTTAGAGTACTTCCATAAAAATGTTTTACAGGATTAAATAAGATTAACGGGCATGTCTTTGACTAGGAAAATGGAATCCGCAACAGTCGCTGAAACAAGCAGAACAGCATTTTTGCAGCTATGCAGAGTAAAACAAAATTAGAAGGTATTTGGCTGTAGTTCAAAATTAAAAATTGTTTTAATGAACACACAAATAAAATTTATAATCAAATTCAAAGGACATATTTAGCATGAAAAGTAACTACAGAAACATCTTTAAAATAGCAATCATTTGTTGTAGCCTGACAAACTATAAAGGAGATGAAGCTTTTTTGTATACAGAGTGGGTTTTGTTTTTAGTTAGGTGGAATTGCTCAGGACTCACCGCTTATACCCAGGAGGAAGTTATATAAGATATAAAAACAACCATTCTGTAAACAACATTTGCTTTCATTACAGCTCCTCACCATAACACTGGTTTAACTGAAGACAAAGGGAAGAAGCCCAGGAACAAAAGGATGTGAGGATGGTTTTGTTCTCATCCTGCTTTCTCCTCCTTACCCATACTTCACATTGCTCAGAGTACCACGGGGACCTGCCTTGGACTCGCTTCACGCTGTTAGGCTTTCCTGGCAAACAGCTGGTTCCAGGACTGAAATGCAAGTGGAAGAGGGCCTGAAGCATCCTTCTAAACGGACAAGGGTGAAGGTGTTACTGGGGCCCTGAGCAGATCGCTTACACTGGCTTGATTCGAGCTGGAAGACAGCCGTAAATCAGGGCACGCGTTATTTCTGATGGTACAAACAGGGCTGCTGCTGCAAGGCTGCTGCAAGGGGTCCCTTGCCAGAAAAAACACAGAGCATCCTAGGGAAGCTGTACAACAAGCAGCAATCCTCTGCTTCTAGTGTTATCACATCCGTGTATTGCAGAGATGCAAGTACAGCCTTAGTTTTTGTCTACTTTTTTTCCCCTGCATTAGGGCTTTCAGGAGGCGGCCTGGCCTTGCTCACTCTTATTTCACAGAAACGAAAGTTACAGCACAATACTGCGCAGCTGCAAATTAATGAAACCTCATGCATAAAATATGAAAATTTCATCTCGTAATTACTAATGCACCTTTACTATTTACAATGGTGGCAGGATTTCTTCCGGAAAGGCAATTCATTCCGCCAACTATACATTAAGGCGCTGGGGAGAGCAAAGTGCCACATCATCACTTTTCAGGCATGCATACAACAGTGAAATTGGAGCATAAGCCTGAATGGTGAGCTACCCACTATGTTTCTCCCCACATATTCTGAACTTCAAGACCCCCATTCCCTCTTAACCTTTGTTGCCAAGTCTCTCTAGGGGCATTGCCTGTGACATTAAACATCGTGAGCTCCATTATCCAAAGGTCAGCAAATCCCAGCTGATACTGCTCCACGCAGTAGGACACTGAAAGTTCTAATTATTTTGGGAGAGTGATATTTCCATTTGTCAGATGTTAGTGAAATAAATCAGTGTAGCACGTCTCTACAGTGAAAAAATACTAAAGTTTAGCTGCTTTCACAAATCTACTTTAATTCTTTGAAGTGACTTATCCTAACTGGGAGCCTCCACTGATCTCAGCCGTTCACATCCCAGGACAATATTTACTTAAAGGAGTTTAACAGTCTAATGCATGATTAATGTCCATATATCCTGCCTTTCAGCTGTGTTGGGACAGAAGAACAACCTATAGATGAGATAACAGATCTCCTCTGAAGGACACAGCAACGTACATTACTTCATAAATACCATAGGGTGACTCTGCTTTTCTTAATACGCAATTCTGCTTCTGCAGCCTTGCTCCTCATGCATTTTTTAAAAGCTCCCATCTTTCTCCTTCCATTCTCCACGTCTCCAAAATTACTTTCCAAATGCAATTAATGAGTGCATTAATTGTTATTACGACTTCAGATATCTTTTTGGAATATTTGCTTAGGCATACAAAAGACAAAAATTGCATCCCCTGAGCGATTACCTCCAGTCTCTTTGCATTGTTTTCACTTCCCTGAGTCTCATTAAACCAAAGATTCATTTTTAGCAGGTGTAACTGTTGCTATTCTGCAGCGTAGCAGAACTGCACTTGCTTCCGCCAGCTAAAGTTTGACCCCTGAAACATTTTAAAGAAAAACAGGAGGCTTCCACACGCATCGAGTCCCAGCTTCATCTGTTCTGTACCGGTGGCTATGGTGAAAGTCTCTGCAGCTTGGTGCACGAGAACAGAATTTCAGCCAAAAATATTTCGCCTTTTGACCCAGGGACAGGAAGCGTATCCTCCTCTCCTTAGTCATATTAGCAAGGGCAGAACGTAATCTTCTGTCTGCCTCGTGGCAAAGCATGCTGAAATCCTTTTAGCAAAGGGAAGAAGGGACATAGCAGCTTTAAATTTTATATTTCATTCTACAATGTGAAGTGCAGGAAGTGGAAGAATCACAGATATTACTTCAGGGCACAATAGTTATATTATGCTGACCACTGCAGAGTAACGAAAGGCAGCCAGAAACACCAGCCTCTTTGTTCTAAGCCAAAAACAGCCCATGCTTAGGAGGCTTATTTTATCTTATTGTGAGATCATTCACAGTCCTAGAGATGCTTAATTTTTTTCCTCTAATTTATTTTACTGGCTACAGAAGCTGAAATGGGCAAGTAAGATGTTCAAATATAATAGCTACTGCTATACTGACTTTAAACAAAGAATTTTTTTGCTAAATCCATGGTCACCTCCTCTGGGGACAAGCAGGGTATTTTCCTCCAGGCACCAAAGGCAGGAAATCTTTGCTAAATAAAAAAATAAATTGGAAATTGCTCCCCTTCACCCACCTAATTTTAAAATACTCAGAGTGAGAAAGCATCTAATGTGTTGCAAAAGAAAGTCTGACCTGCTCAGCTTGGGCCTATACTTCAGTTCGTTGGGTTTCAGTTGGACAAAAAGTTTAGCACAGGCTTGTTTGATTCAGCCAGCTCCCAAAGCTGTATAATTTCCCTGTGTAGCTACTGTTGGGAGGATGAGTCATGCAGGAAGAGAACTCATTTTCCCTAAGTCTTCACTTTTTATGGTCTGATATGAAAGGTTTTTCTTTTTAATTATGGAAAAAAAGTTTACCGCTGTCTTGCAAGATCACATAGCTCTGATGTATTCACCTTTGATTTTTTTTCCCTTTGCCAGAAGAAACAGGACAATATTCAAGATTAACTTACAGCCCTTGCTACTTACATCCTCAAGGCTTAAAAACACATAATCGATCTACAGTCATACTTAACCTTTCCTGAAGGCTTTACAAAAACACAGGACAGACATTGATTAATGAAGCTTTACAGAAGTCCTGGATTACACAGGAAAGGGGGAAAAAAATGAACGAACAGCTTATTCAAGAGCCCAGTGTATGTGAAAAAAATATATACAGAATCGCCTTCCTTGCTGTCATGCATCAGATGTTTCTGGTGCTCAGAACACACAACTGGGGCCAGAACTATCCACAATTAGCTATTTCCCTGCAAAAAACAAAAAACAGAATTTCAGCTGCATTTGACGAGCTGCACACACCCAAGCAGCTGTCTCACTCGATCAGTGGATATGCATCCTTCTGAAAATACAGAGACATTAAACTCTTGCCTTTTTCTCTTATTATTAACCATGTGGGAGGGTCAGCAGCGTATAATGTGTTTTATTGATTTACAGGGGGTTGCGGGCAGCTCTGAGGAAGCTGGGAGCCAGCTGCGTTCTCCTCTACTTCCGTGCTGTGCAAGCCTTTATTACAGAAAATTAAATACCACCCTGCTGTAACGCAGGGGCTGCTGCGCTTGCACAACTTGCTGATTTTTGGCTGATACCCACGGCTTGGCCTGGCAAAAATAACAGCATGAACTGCTACTACATCAGCTGAACAGCCAGGGCTCTATAGCTAGGGGCAAGAACGAGTCATATCCTCTGTGCTTCGGAAGGAGACAGGACTTCAAGTATGCCTTCACCAAGGGGGTACGTATTTGTTTCTCTGGCAGACTCTTGTTTTTTCACAAATCAGAACTGAGAAGAGTAAGAGAGCACATGCTTATCTTTAAGAAGAAAAGTAGTTCCAGTGAAACATGTTCACTAAAATCAAGGACTCCTAATACAGAAGCCTAGATTTCATTACTGTCACTCGTAATTGCATATAATGTGGTTCGAAGTCCAAGCAAAACAACGAGCTTCTGCCTCCCTGTGCTGATAAGAACCATCATCATCAGTCCAAAAAGCTAAAAGCTCTGTATCCATTAACACCCTTGATATACCTAGTGCTAATATCCCAACAGGTAGGTGCCTGTGACGATAAGTACCATCTTACCATCAATCCTGCATGCCAGAGAGCCAGTTAAGCCCTTGGGAGAATCCTATATTTCAACACGACTTTGCACAGGACCACAACATTCAATGACTTTAAAGAGATTTGCAGATAACTTGCTTGGGCAAGGCAGTGTTTTGCCACTATCATATGATGGGTTTCATCTCCCAGATCATCACCTTTCCTAAACATAGCATTCTTCTGAGCCCAATTAAAAATAATATTTATGGCCTTCCTCCGCCACTCTCTTGAGAATTCCCAGGAGAGCGGCACGTCATTTAGTCATTTAATAAACGTTTAATGAGTTCACTTCAGCTTTGTATTGTGCAAAATGAGCTTTTTGATGTAAGAAAAGTGCCTTAAGAGCAACCTCACTGCCACAGCTTGGCTCCCTGGGCAGAGAGCTGCTGGCCTTGCTGTGAGGCTCTGTATTATGTGAGCTAACGGTGACAAGAAACAGGTACCGATCATCATCACTTACTGATGAACAGCTTGTTGGCGGTGTGATAACAGATCAGTTACAGCATCTCTCCCTGCGCTGGCATCTCCATATTACACATTTTGAGCTTCTGATCCTTGGAGAAGCTGCTCGGAAACCTGCCTGCTCTCTTCAGGTCTAGCACCAGGCTGTACCTTCAACATCAGTTCCCACTGAAAGGCATCTGATAAATGAAATTAGTTTCTTGGCCTCACTCCAGCCTTGAGATGGTAAATGCTTTCATCCACAAAAGCCACAACAGTAATTGGCCCCTTTGTGTTGGCTGGGAGCACGCAGACCAAGTCACCTCCTTTTTCCCTTCCTAAAGGTCAGCCAAGAAAAACACTGCAGGGAACAGCACAAGAGAAGGACCTTGTCCCCCCCACCTGCACCCAGCCTGAGACCAGAGGTACTGCCAGCCCCAAACCCTTCATCTGCCATCCCCAATTCTCCCTTCTTCAGCCACATCACTCCTCAGTCATCCCAAACAAGGGGGAAGATGCAGCTGTTATCTATATACTGAACTGCAGCAGTATAAAGCAGACCAAAACCAAAGAAATTCAGTTCTCTCTCTTTGCTATTCTAAGTTAGCAGGCAGTTTGCATGTAAAATCCCTTGTTGCTGTTATTTATAGTAGCTGTACAAGGGTACAAGGACACCGCAGGAAGTTACCAACACTTCCTCCAGTTTTTTCATAAATCCTCTTCATTTCATGCACACATGTACCCCCCCCGCAGCGCCGAGCTCTTGCAGTGACATTAGCCTCAATTAGCTGCAGCAACGTCTCTTATGAGCTTAGAGGACGGATGTTTAAGTTGATGCATTGATCCCAGAGTTCTGGCCAAACAAGAACAAATCAGTTTACAGATAAGCAGCCAGCTAAAAATGAGCTTTTTTGTCTCAGGCAAAGATATCAGAAAACACTCAAGTATGGCCAGCATGAAGTTGTACCTCAGAACTGACTATCCCAGGGAAATGTGACAGTATTCGACAAGAAACAAACTTTTTGTAAAAAAGTAGCAGAGGAATTACAGTGACAAACTATAACATGAAAAAAATCTTCCCCCAAAATATAATTGCATTCTCTGCATTTGGATGAAAGCCTATTTCCAAGCAACGATCTGTCTGCTTTGATATTCCGAGTTTGAAGCAGAAATTGTCTAGTGACAAAAATGCTTTAATACAAGGAGCCAGTTTCCATCACTCCTGCTAATAACGCACATATGCGGGAAGTAGAAGTTGTCAGACCAATGTAAATACACTGAAGATGCATAAAAAAAATGTGAAAACACGTTGGTTACCTGGTACTGAGAGCACAATGCCCTTAGAAATACTTTGCAGCTACCCTGTAATGCTCTTACACTACCATAAGTTAAATGGAAGTTGGTCCTTTGCAGACAAGCGCCTTAGATTTACCAATGTAAACACTTGCAAATGCAGAGAGAGAGCAAAAAGTATGCTATGTATTAGAGCAGGTAGAGCTGTGTAAAACACCCAAGCTTAACATGCAGCGAACTTAAGAGCTAAAGTCTCACCAGGTGTTATCAATACTTTAAGAATAACACTTTCAACGTGCACAGAGATTAGACATTTTCCACTGAAATGGTTGGTGAGACTCAAAAATATTTGAGTTCTTACAGGTACAAATACCTACCAAGGGAGAACAGAGCACCAGAACACTACCTAAGGCAACTGCGTCTTTGAAAAAAATCCCTTTTGTACCTACATGACACAAGGAACTTCAGAGTGAATTTGAGCTGTAAGAAATAACTCATGAAAACTTTATCCCTCACCTGATGGGAAGATCACCAAAAGAGAACAGAATACACACAAGGAAAGCAAGAGACAGCCTAACGTGTAACCCTGCTTTTCACATTCAGCTGCTTAACTTTGCTAAGGGGATACCCGTCTCAGTGCAGATATCCCTCATGCTGTCAAAGAGCTACTGAAAAGCCACATAAGACTGGAAAGAAATGGGCTTAAGTCAAAGCAGCTATCGTATACTTGTAAGGCATTTCATTGAATCAGGTTTTGTTCAGCAGCATAGTATTAAATCAGCAAGAAGAGGTTTTCATTTTATTTCTGAGCACGTAAGAACATGGAGTTATCCTGCGTTAATCAACTCCCAGCCTACACACGACAGTTTTTACATGATTTTAAGGAGTCTATTTTCAGTTCCGGAAAAAAAGCCCATTTGATATAGTTAAAAGGCATTGTTTTGTCAGCTCTCAAACGTGTGAGATTTAGCTAGGCAAAATGCCAGCTACTGATGCTTCCAGGCAAAGCCATCTATTTAGCACCATGATAAAGAACTTACTGATGCTCCTGAACTTTGCTCTTCGATTTTTTTGTGGGTTTCTTTTTTTTTTTTTTTTTGAATCACTCTCTCAAGTCTGGCTATGTTCTTCCTCCAGAAAACTGAATCCAGTTCACACTGTATAAAACTGGTGTGACAGATTGGAGCAGCAGAATGGTGGAGTTGCCATTCAGAGATGTAAAGTCGCATTTATTTTCAGCTGACTCCAACCTTTCTACAGTTAAGCCTTCCTTCCTCTGTTTTCAATATGCAATGCTGAGCTTTTACTATTAATAATGCAAAAGGGCAAATAAAGCAGAAGCTGGCCAAGAACGGCCATAAGCTGATATATTAAACTGCAGATTTACTCCACCTCTGACATCCGCACATCTTTTTACAGCCATTTTTTTTTGGCCTATTGTTATGAAGAAAATACAAAAAACATTCAAATATACTGCTGCAAAAAAGAAGTACTGAAGATGGACAAAGTAGAACAGACAAAGTGGAAAGAACTGGAGTTTCCCTCATTTCCAAACCCCTTTCTTAAAATTGTCGAAGTACTTGGAGGAAGAGTTTGCAACCACCGTCATCTCCCACATGTCCTTATCAGTGTTCAACTACCATGATCTTACAAGAGCTAGAGTTTACGTTCATAAATACCACCACTAAGAGGGAGTACTAAGGCCGTGTGCTTTCAGATGGTAGAGAGATCAACACTTTGATTTCATTTCAGGCTGCCCAGTAAGGGAGCTCTGGTCTTTGCAGGAAAACTGAAAGCTTCAGAACTCAGCAGCTCGTGTACGTTAGGCCTCTCTTGGAAATTCGTTCTGAACAAAAGAATATTAACAAAGTCTCCTTCAAAATTGTTTCTGGCCAAATCATTCTGGTTTAATTTTTTTTTCAAGTGATGTTATTTGTTTAGATCTATTCTGCAATAACTCTTCTGTATTAGATTTGCATCCCATCTCGCTCCAGGATAGCTCTCATAACAAGTTGCTGTTACATTTCTTTAGCAAAAATGCACATTCTAGATTCAATTATTGCAAATTAAATCCCCTTCTTACAACGATCCCCACCCCAAATAGGATTCAACATCTATGGGGATGCACAAGATTGACGGCACTGGATGGTGAATATATGAAGCACTTTTCAGTGAGAGCTGGGCATGCAGTAGTCCCTACCCTCTCTTAAATCAGATTATCCCCTAACAGTATTTTTACAGAGCTTCAGAAGTTCCACATTTCTTGTCTGAAGGCAGTTTAACCTTCATTATAAAAGGAGCGTGCTAGTTAATTCCTACAGCAAAGTCACATTTCCTTTTAAGCAGGCCACAGCTTAAATAATGAAAAAACATGTTTTCAGGGAAAACTAATAAAATATTGCAATTAAATGTCTTGATTCATGTAATTTTGTAAAAGTAATAAATTCATATGCTGGGCCAATTCTGCCAGCACAGCAGATTGCTTACAATCAATTATCTGATTGCAATGCCCTTGGCTTGACCACTGCTTTTCTCTGCGTGCATCGAACGCCAACTGAGCGCCTTAGCCCTGTGCTGAGCAGCCCCTCATTGATTATTACGTGCACAAATTACTCCCTGCAGCCGTGCCATGATGTACAGGCACCACAGATCCAGGATGCTCACCCTAGAGGCACAAACAGCCACCCTAAAACAGGACGATAGCAAAGGTGAAACTGATAAAAAGAAAAAATGGTAACTCAGCAGGATTCTAAAGACTTAGCTCTATATATGGCTAGCAAAACCATTCAGACTCACAACAGTTATGTGTTTTAGAGTGGAGATAACCCCTGCCCGCCTTAGAAGTGAACAGGCAAGCATCAGGAAGCAGATTTCCCTGAGAACAAGCCATTGTATGGATATTTCCCAAAGGACTTACCCCACTTCTTGCTGAAGCAAGAGATAGTGACCACAGCCAGAGCAAGGGTATTGGACTAGCTGAAGCACCGTTTGATCAATATGGCAATTCCTGTCAGGCTACTCATTTTACCCAAGGCAAGTGCTAATGGGTCCACACAGCATTTTTTTTGGGTATCTTGAAGTCACAGATATTGTGGTTCATCAATTCAGTAATTTTATCAGGAGTGCCAGCGAAACAAATGCTTTCAAGAATTAACAGACATCTGCTGTCTGTCAAGAAGTGATCTGAATATAAAACAGGAATAAAAAGTACACTCAAAAAAATCTGCCTCAAGTAATTTTATGTCTTTGTGGATTACCCAGATATGGAGTATAAAAAAATGCTTAAGGATAATACTAACTGCCCAATTGCCTTAAGTACATCCAGTGAATTTATACCACCAACACAAAATGAAGTATATATTTGAACAACTACACAACTTTTATGCGTAGCTAATACAGGGCTTGATCTTAAATAATCTGATCAACACAAATAGCTCATTGACAAAGTTTCAATGGTACTGGAGAATTTAAGGGATGCTCATACAATTAAGGAGTTGCAGAATAAGTGCCCAAAATACAGCTGAGGAAAGTCAGAAGTATCACATGTGGCTTCAGTGGAGTTCAAATGGACTGTCAAGGCAGCCTTCTGTACTGAGATAGCTCAGACACTTCCTCATAATTGCCATTTCTTTAGAGTAGCGAGGGATGATGTTGAAAAGGAACTAATACTTCTTGCCACTGACTCCCAGTCGAGTCAAATGAATAGGTTTCTGCAAGGTTTCTACATGGGTGCAGAGCAGAAAGAGGGATAATGAATGTATTAGTGGAATATACATCTTTTCTGGCACCTAAGGAATACACCGTATCATTAGGAAGTCCTTAGATTTACTTCCAAATTTGGCACTGTACAAATATAGACTTTTCATTTTTGCAGGGTTGACTGAGAAGAGCTGGAAACACAAAAATGCCCTCTGACCGCAGGACACAGTTCCCATCTGAACGGGTTTCACTCTAAATGGCCACAGCACTCCAGACATGGTCACTGAAGTCTGTCAGCCTCAACACAAAATAATCCTAGGCTTATACCAGCTGTCCATAGATCCTGGGGGGTGGCGTGCATCTTTGCACATTGCTAATAAAGCATTTTTGACATATTACCTATGTTCTGTCCCTGAAGGTCACCAACATTGATAGGCAAGGCTTTTGTTGCCAATAACTGCATTCTGTTCCTCAGGCCAGATGATCGTGGATTATCACCTTGCAGAGAAGGCTGGCTTATTTTCTACTTCCTTCAGCTTTTTCATCTCCCAGATAATTTTTCCCTGGATAACCCCCTGAGAGTAAGCAAAATTAGCTCTAAAACATGTGGCAGAAAACCCTAATATTCTCACCTTTCAATGAGAAAGGTTTCACTGGTGCCAGTTTGCCTCAGCTGAGAAGCCTTTGCAAATTACTATTTCAACCCTCAGGAAATCTCTGCTCCTGGGTGTTGCACCAAGTTTCTTATTAAAAGCATCTTATTGACAAGAAAGTAGAATACTGATATCTACAATTTTACCTGCTTATCTGAAGACTCTGATGTTTAGCTCAGGTAACATTTTTCCTATTTGCAGCATTTTCACAAAGAAGTGGTAAAAAAACCTTGGAGAAAATTGTTGCCATAAACTGTTATTTACACATTTCCTGAAAAGCTCTTTTCTGCACAGTAAACGAAAGCTCAGTGTAGAGACACCACTGAAAAACTCAAATAGACTTTTAAGAGACACTAAGTAAGAGTTCAACCAACCATTTCATTTATCTGTTTTTCCTTTACCAATGGTTAAGGCCAATGCAGTGATGCCGGCTTGATATTTTCCGGAGAGTAAAGATGCTAAGAAAACAGGGCTGTTGAATTCATCACACCTCCTAATTCCACTATAGAGTTTTACTTACACACGTGATACATGGCTCAGAACAAATGCCAAATCAGCAAAGAAAGGCTTGGATGCAAAATGCATGCTGAGGTTGTTGTACAGAGCCTCTAACATGAAGTAGAAGTACTTACTTGAGACTGCCAAATAAAAGAAGTGGGAAACCACTGGCAATGGGTTGAAAGGCCACTGTCTGATGTGCATAGGATGGAGATGGATTATATTTTATAGGCAGAAATTAAAAACATAAATCTTCAGTCTGAAAGAGTTCCTTTGTTCTAGGGAGGGGAAAAAAATAACCAGAATCTTCATGAAATAGCACAGTGTAAGTCTTGGAGATGATGGGCTGCATCAATTCTGCTTTGCACAAGGCAGCTGTCCTGCAGGAAGCAGCTTGCATGGAAGTGCTGCAGCTTTCCACAGATAATACGAGCAGCCCGCGCTGCCGAGGGCTTTTAAACTCGCTGCCCAGCCCAAATGAGCAGGCAGAGCACGAAGATGCACTACATCGAAAGCAAAGGACTATTCTGAGCCTGAGGATATTGATCCTGTTACGGGTACTCTACCAAAGCAAACACAGCTTGTCACCCAGAGGATGACAGAGACAGCAGAGCCTTGGGTAGCTCCTCACAGCCTGCTTGCTTCTCTTTTGTAGCACGGCTTTTGCAGCATCTAAAGCACACTTCTGCTTCCAGCTCCTTCTATACCCAAGAAACATTCTGTGAGGATTGATAAGAGTGCCATCTACTGTCACAATTCAAGCTCTTCCTGCAATTAAGGGATCAATCTGAGAAAAAGCTAAAAAAAAAAAAATCAGAGCTCCCAAGCAAGAATAAGCTGGGCTGAGGAAGCTCCAGAAATACATGAACAGGCAGCTCAGCACACAGGTGACTGTGTTCTCAAATGTAGCCCAATGCAAGTGGGGTAACAGTAGAGTAAGATTTTTGTGGCAGTGACTGGGAAATAGAAGTCAGTACATAGGATGCCGTAAACAGTAGGAGAAGGGAAGCCCTGGGAAAGGAATTTGTTTCCCAAACCCAGTCTGTTTAGGGATTCTTTCATCATGAAGTTTCCCAGACTTCATCACCCAGACTTATCCCATCTGATACACTCCTTGCCCAAGCAAAAGCTTGTCCCAGGTGGGAGCTGTATGGATGGCTAAAAGATGCTTTTCCTCAAACTCGGAGAGCAGAAGCCCAGCTAGGAACATGTCCCAGGGCTGCCCAAATCACCAGTCAGTCCTTGACAAGCCCGTCCCTCACCTAACTCACCTCTCACTGCTTGAAGTGGAAAAAGAGCAGAGGAATGAGATTTTCTTGAGCTAAAGACCCATTTTCATATGTCAATACACCAGTACAGCTCCAAAAGCCCATATACACAACACAGGTGTTTGATATCATTGCCCTGCAGACAGGGGCAAACCACCAATGGTTTAAATGGTGCCCTTGTTTTCTAGATGTGTGTCGTGTCAAAACCAACAGCAGAGCACGTAACCAGGTATCGTGCACACAGCACAAGTAAGACAACTCGCACAACAGCCTCTTACGCCATTTCGGTGCTTTGAGGCTGGGCACAGCGTGCATAATTTCCATCCACTGCCTGGTGCCTTACTTTACCTCCTTTGCTCCCACCTAGGGACAAGGCAGAGGAGCAGTTTAGTCATAAACAGTTAAGCACTTAGAGCAATGATGAGCCATAATCACCAAAAAGGGCCATCGTGGCCCTACATGAACTGCTTTCAGCATAAGAGGGGATTAGAAGCCATGCGTGAAGACACGGTTCTCCACCCGTTCTTACTAACACTGCTTCATGTCTTGCTCAGATGTGCTCCATTTAATCAAATGAGAGCTAAATGATATTCCAACAGCCAGCATCAATCTGAGAGTTATTTATGTGGAGAGATACATGGCTAAGGCTCTGAACACAGCAGGGCAAATTTTTCTCTGCCATATATGTGTCGAAAAAACGCTTATCTCCTGACAATTCTGAGAAAAAAATAGAATTCTTTACAAAGAAGTAAGAGAATCCATACCAGAAAGACATTAAACATCCTTCTTCCACCAAGCCTTAACCCAGGGTTAAGGTTTCCAGAGCTTAAAGAAGCCTAACTGGGAATTTGGCATTAATTCTGTATATTGATTTATGCATTAATATGCCATTACCTCCACAATATGGTAGTTGAAACCTAGACAGTGTTCAAATGTATTCCTACTTCTTTTTAGTCTCGTTAAATCACTCTTACCATCTCTTCCATCTCCAGAGATACCTAATGAACTAGCTTCAAGTCTGTCATTAAGTCTTTCAGTTAGAAAAGAAGTTAACTGTGCAAAAATCATGGTGTTGTGTGTTTTAACGTTGTAATATCATGATTAATAGCCTTAAATGTTGCTGATCTGCAGGGACCTTTGCCATTAATTTCAGCTTGGGTTTGAAACGCTCAAGAGTTGTAAAGATCAAAGTGCTGTACCAGCGAGGAAGCCATGGGATGTTTTCATGGGAAAGTGGTAAGTGAATGGATCACTTATTTCTCAAAAAGCATTTTGGAAATAACACTGTCATGACTGACCACCAATGCACCCAAAAGGAAAATATTCAGACTCCAAATCCAAAAAAAAAAGTTTTAAAATCTTCACAGTACAAAGCAGAAAACTATCTACATCACGACTGACTTACACCACCTTAGGACATGCCCCTAGTATACTAGATAGAAATTTATGTAATTGTTTCCAGGTCACCCTAGATATTAAGCACAGCATTTAAATTCTGTACTTCCTGCAGTTTTTATTAAAAAAGCATAATGCTTTACAGATTCTAACTGCAAATTACTCTGCCTTTGGCAAGGGGAAACAATATTGGTTAGGACCTCTCTTCGATATTAGTCTTTCCTACCACTACAGCCTGAGGTAGGATTTTTGGCAGTTTGTTTCAAACGAAACTGCCTTTACACCAAAAGGGGGTGAATTTTCTGGAAAGATGCTGAATTTTGCAAGAGGCAGAAGAGGTGTAGTGGTTGGATTGGTGCTCTCAGCTGAAAATTTTTTTTTTGTTCTGGTTCAAATTTCTGTTGAATAGCAAAAGCCTGTGACACATTTTGGCCCAAGAGCTCGTATTTGCATCTAGGTATATTGTTAGATACTTAACTGAATTTACGAAACCACATAAGGCAGTTGATTGCTGCAGCCCTTTCTGCTAAGTCTTACTACGTTTATGATCTAGTACCTTTAAAAACAGGGCTCACTCTGCCTTGATTTCCTCACCTAGAGTTGAGAAAGTGCTCTATGGGCTCATGAATGCCCATGAAATAATTCACTTCTTTACAGAAATGGATCCGAAAGAAGGGCATGGAATTAGCATGCAAGACATTAGCAAAAACCTGCCAGTTCTCTCTTCACCCATTTCGACAGCGACTTCTGATCACAGCCACATCCCTTATGATAAACATTACCTGGGAGGCCAGGAAAAACACCAATCAGTCTGTAAGCTCCTCAGCCCAGCAGTGCACCTTTTCTGGGCTGATGAAAACCACAGCTATTTTCAAAATAGTTCATATTCATGAGCTCACTTGGATAACTTCAAAGAAAAGCATTCAGACAGTCAGAGCTGGTCTTTCTCCTGGCATTCAGCAGGTTCCACGCCGTGATCATTCCTCCTGGCACGGCACCAGCCTCTTCTGTCCCCTTCCCAGCTGGCGACCTGTCATTCCACTGCTAATAAAAGAGGAGGGCAGTGGGGTGCAGCAGTGCCAGTGATGTGTCCCAAAGAATTTATCTGATTTCTTACTATAAAAACAGTCCCCAGATATCTGTCTCATTTTGTATTCAGGCACCCACACCGCAGAGGTGAAGTGTCTCTCCCTTAGTCCTTTCGAGGTTAACTGTGATAGAGGGGGAGAAAGAATTTGCCCTTCTCCATCACATGACCCACAAGTTCTATCATCGTACAAGCAATGCCATCTTCCCCCAAGATTTCCTCATGAGTTTAGTCCCTCTCTCATCTTAACTCCCTCAACAGGTCAGTGAGGGGACCAAGATGCAACTGCTGCTCCTGCTTCATGTCTGGGGCCACAACCCCTCTTAACAGCCAAATTCAACACCTCCAAGCACATCCTTTCAGCTGTTTATAAGCAGTTTAATATCTTAATATCTCACTAAGCTTCTCAAATTTCCCAGATGCCATGTCATGTCTGTAGTGCCACGCAGAGCTGCTCCAAAGGCAATCTGATTTTCTCACAACACACCCCAAGTGCTCGCAAGGAACTCTCAGCTTTCTATATCCTCATTAAACACCTTGGTGGGGTGGAAAGAAGCAGGCCAAAGCCCAGATCCCTCAAAAAAGTTATCTAAACAGAGTTCACCAGTTTCCAGGCTCTTCACAATGAAAACTCAGCTAACGCCTCTCAGACCAAGCAAAGAGTTTGGCCATTGCTGTAGTAAATTGACTGAAAACCTACCAAGGACCAACTCCTGATTGTTTTATACCTCATCTGACCCCACTGGAGGACAACTAAACATGTATTTGCTTTCTGGTTTGAGCAAGACATTGTAATTATGTATTAGCGTCTATCAGCAAAATTTAACCCCAGTGACCCAGTGGGCAAAGCCTTCCCAATCTCACTCCAGCTCTGATATCAAACTCTCTCCAAACTGTTTCGCCATATCAGTATATAGTTGAAACAAAAATCCAAGCCTGTTGCATCCCTTGGAGACTTGGAAAACAGTTATACGGAAGCCAATGGCATTTGCACTGAGCTCTGCCTTG
Organism: Cygnus atratus; assembly: GCF_013377495.2. Classification (NCBI taxonomy): domain Eukaryota; kingdom Metazoa; phylum Chordata; class Aves; order Anseriformes; family Anatidae; genus Cygnus; species Cygnus atratus. The sequence goes on from NC_066388.1 coordinate 2,628,170, forward strand.
TCCCCACTGCAGGCTCTGAAGATCTGTTCACAGATAGAAACTTTTTGTCACCTTTATCACACAAACGTATTGGTGTAAAGGCATGTAAGCCACAGCCATGTTGTATCTGCACCAGTGTAAAAGATAATACAAAATGCAGGGTGGTGGACAATCCTGACTTAAAATTTTGTGCCTCCAACTCTCACTCTACACCCTTATGTTACAGTTTCATTGATTTCCAGAGCCAACCTACCCTAAAAATCAAGGTTATTTGAGTGGGACTGCAACAGCGCATGGACCCATCTCCCAGCAGCAATGCAGATACAACTCATGAGAAACATGAGAACAATATATTCAAAATGCAACAGATTTGGTGTGCATGGAAGCAAGCAACCAGGGATTTACACTTATCCCTACAAACCATGTAAAATGTGCTGTTCTGACAGCAATTCAAGGACTCAGCAATACCTTGGGTAGCCTTCTGTATTCCTCTTTGTGTGTTAAGTCTTAAAAATGTTTCTACAGATGACCAGTATCTCCTCATAGCTAGGATAGCTTTCAGATATCCTCAACAAGAAAAGTCCTCCTTCAGGTAAAGATGCCTGCTGTTTGTTTTTTCTAGAACACAGCAGTTTCAGCGCAGGAAAGCATCAGTTGGCTAATGCACAGCAAGCCAAGAGTTACAGATGACTGCAGCATTTCACTGGGGGCAGGCTGGTGAGGTTGCATCTATGCACAGGCAATCAGAACAGTGCCAAAAAGGGGCTGCACAAGCTACTGATGCATTGCAGATAAAACGTAGAGCAGCCAGGCTGTTTTGGCAGCGAGCCTGTTGGAGTGTAGAGCAGGAATTCTGCCTCTGGGGTGGAAACACATGTTCCTGCTTCTCCCTTTATCCAACATGGCCAACGCTATTTTCAACACCAGATTAGCTTTAGGACATACAGGTGTGCAAGTATCCTATAGCTGTTTCAGAGCCCAGACTCTGATACTCAATCCAGCTTTCCTTTTATAATCATGCAAATACTCCATCTTTAGAAGAGATAATCATTTAATTAGGCAATACTCCTACATAATTATATGAATTGTCCATTTTGCCACTTATATAGCAGCTAATTGTAGACTTCAGGAAACAGCATGGAAGTATCTTTAGCCCTACTGCACACACAGGGAAACCGAGACAAAGCAACACTACAGTCTCTTCCAGGGTCCCAGGTCGAACAGAGCCTAAGCTTGCTGTCACTGAATTAAGACAAAATTTTCTGATACTACTAGGAAGAAGGCCATAGGAAACAGGTAATGACTCCCACCAGCTTTTTCACATTGTCCCTGGATCACGCTGCCTCTCTTAGCTAGAGTGAAGCCTCTTAATAAGAAGGTAGGCATAGATTTAGGTTCTCTACTATTGCTTGACTTGAAATGAAGACATTCTAGCATCTCTTCAAGCCTTGTTGCCTCCTATGTGGTTTTTCTTTCTTTTGTTAATCAGAAAAAAAGTGAAACCTCAGTAGTTTTGCAAAACTTCAATGTTTTCTGGTGAATAATTAATTTTCCTTGAACTTGATGTTCCCTGGTGTTCTCCAACGAATGCAGTGAAATTCTGACTCCAGAGCCACACCTAGCAGTGAACTCCGCATTTCACATGTCACACCACAACGTGCTAAAACAAAACTGACAATCTGAAAATAGATACGCTTTTAATTTGCAGACAGAAATGTTTCATTAGAGAGGAAAAAAAAAATATTCCTTCCTCACTTTGTACTTGCTTCCCTTCCTCATGAAACCAAATGAGAAAGACACAGTCTGAAGAATCTCTTCCATTTTGTGACACTCGTATGAGCTATTGTTTCATACGATCTGCAGACTCAGATACCTAAAAACAGTCAACAGCAATCTGGAATTCAACTAACTGGAAAGCCTGGCAAGTTCTGAATTTGGCAGCGTGTGATGGTGCCGAGTTTTTTTGCCTTGTGTTTAAGTCTCATTCTCACAAATTAATTATGAGAACAGAAGTGTTCAATAGGACTTTTATTTGTTAAAATTCTGAACTGTTTGGCATGCAGAGGACTTGGAGCAATTGACCCATTCTGCTATCATACTCTCATGAGCTCAGTGGTATCCTCGACTCATTAAAAGATTCGAGATTCTGCTCCAGCTCCTTCCCCATGCTGCCATGAATGCCACGCTCCATGGATTTGATTCTATTTGTATAATGTTCTAACCCAAGTTCACTTTGAAAATTTAAAAATCGCAATGTCAACCTTTCTGTCTGCCTTCTCCAGTAGTCTGTGCAATATTTCATGACAGATTCCTTTATCTACGGTTATAAAAAAATTATTTTTCTGTGAATTCCCTGACACCAGCCCACTTGAGACAAAGCTCTCTTGTGACGTTCAAACCTAGTGTGAGCACCAGACTGAGATCAGATTTAAAGGAACAAAAACTAAAAAGCAAAAAACTACACATCAGCAAAATGAGTTCTTTGAAACCATTTTCAACTGGCTGAACATCAGCTTGCTCTAACAGCAATCAATAAAACCCCATCTCCAAATCCTGGCATCCACAGGGTAATAAAATGTTGTAACCAGCAGAGAGCTGTAACAGAACTGTAGACTCATGCTGCTGCAATACATTAAGTTACATAATAGAGACAGCCCGATCTAACACAACTTCTCTTTAGAAACTCTTTTACCCAAAGATTGTTTCTCTCCTTGGCATGAAAAAAATTACCTCCTAACTGCACTGGTCTGACAAGCTTCTCTACCTGAGGATATTTTAGTGCCCAAGCCTTCAGATGCTCCTGTTGCACCAAGGAACAGTCAGTATCTGCACTCTGTTGCACTCGACACTGTATAGAATTGAACTTTCTCAAAACAAAAAAAGCCTTTTCCACTGCTAAACCGCTGAGAAACAACCATTACCAGAAACAACTGCTCTCCTAAAGAAAAGACAGGCTAAACAGGCCAGAAAATTACAGATGAGAAGAACAGAAGATTATAAACTCCATTTCATAGGTAACGATAGAGAGACTAAAGCTCACAGCTACAGAACAACCTTGGCTCTGAAATGCCACTGATCTCAGGAGTCTGATTACCAAAGAGTCCACACCCCAAAATACAAAGCTATAGGCACCACAATCTCATTGAAAGCCATGGAAAAGGAACTTCTGTGCAAGTTTTATAAATCTGGATTTAAGTTGCTCAGGATCACAACGGAAGTTTCTAGCAGAGCAGATAACTGATGCTTAATTTAGGGACTTGATGTTCTCCAAACCTTTGCTTCATAGCCTCCAATCCCTATTCCGGAAAATCTCAGGTATCTGGAAAAAAAGGATTAAAAGTCTAGTCCTCCTCAGTTCCATACAAAGACTCGAGCCGCTCAACGCACAGCGCACTTTAGGGAAGTTTGGCATTTACCCCAGGTAATGAGATGACATGAGGTACTGCTTGAAAATACTCTTTGATACTTTACAAAGAGTTAGAGAAACAAAGATGGTATACAAGGAGTTAAATCAATATTTCAGAAGGATTTATTAGTTCTGATGTGTCCCTGTCCTCCTCTCCGTATCTCTACAGGCTTGTTATCTCTTCTATGACTGCCTTTCAGCCATTTTGTACCATAGCCAAGGACAAGCATATGGCCCACGAGCCAATTCAGCTGGAGGGAGATGCTGTGTCATGAGGGTTGTGGGTGCTCAGCTTCCTGCCTGCTCCACGAACATCACCCCCCACACACTAATAACAGCATTTCCTACCTGCTGAATTTTGTGCCCTGCATACTGGGAACACAATGAAAGGGATGGCAACAAACTGTGCTGGCAGCAGCTACGGTATTTCAGTGCCAGAACAGTTCTTCAAACACATCCAGAGTCTGTATTTATTCTCTTGGCTACCCAAATTAACCTCCTGCCCCTGGAGATGAATGAGCAGAATGAAGAGTAACACAGTTCCTGACTGCGCTTCTGTGCCGAGGGCTCATTTGCGACAAGGAGTAGGTGAAAGAAGGGCAGGGGACAGACACCTTCATATCTCGTACAATATTTGCTGGCCAGCACAGAAACTCACAGTAAGTGAGACAGCTGCAGTCTATTGTTAGTATTAATCAGTATTAAATTTCCACTCCCCTGCAAGAGCAGAGAAAAAGCTGTGATGACACTGATGATGAGATACACCCAATTTTTGAGGGCCACGCAGGAACAGGTTCACTAGTTATAAGCCATTCAAATATAGCATGGGTTCCTTGGAGGAGATGGCTCTTATTTTGCACCAACTGAATGTTTTCCCTAAGGGCACACACTGGTTGGGAGTAGCTGTTATATACCTGTGCCTATTAACTCTCCAGGAAATAAGTATATAAAATATACATAGTCAATAACAATAGTCTTGGCTTGACTCAGACTCTTCCTTATCAGTGAAGGAGTGCACAGTGCAGAATAAGAACCAAATTTTTGTGTTAATACATTACTTCCAGCTCCAAAAAATATTTTTTCCTCCTAAAACTCATCTCCCACCACCATCACCCCCTTCCCTTCCCTGAAGAGGGCTTACAGGAAAGTTGGGGAGAAACTCTGCCAGGGAACGTAGCAATAGGACAAGGAATAAAAGTAGAAGAGGGGAGATTTAGGTTAGATATTAGGAAGAAATTCCTCACTGTGATGGTGGTGAGGCACTGGCACAGGCTGCCCAGAGAAGCTGTGGATGCCCCATCCCTGGCAGTGCCCAAGGCCAGGTTGGATGGGGCTGTGGGCAGCCTGGTCTGATGGAAGGTGTCCCTGGCCATGGCAGGATGGTCCCTGCCAGGATGTTTGGAACTGGATGATCTTTAAAAGGTCCCTTCCAACCCAAACCATTCCATGATTTTTCCTGGCAACAGAAAATCGGAGAAAAAATAGTCAATTGCGTATCCAGTACTCTTCAGGGTTTTGGAAGCCAACAACTAAAGCATTTCTTTACTCTCTGCATTAGATATATTGAAGAGAAAAAATGGTATTGTGGTCACTTTGTCATCCCTATGCAATTCTTGTAATCTTGTCCATCATAATTTTTTTTTTTTTTTTTTTAAACAGACAAGTTTCTGGTTGTCTTTATCACTCCAGAAAAAAAACACAGCCGCAGTTGAGAATCTGATTTGGAATTATATACTTCAGGTTATTTCATCACCTTCTTTTGCCAGCAAGACCGAATCAGTTTTAAAAAAATATGTTGCTACCTCATGTCCTTCCAGCTCCTACAGGAAAGGGAAGACAGGACCTGTAGAAATCTTACTGCAGAATACTTCCACCATCATTTTGCAAGAGAAAAAATGAGAAAGAGTCTTGATTTCTCTTCTAAAAAGAAGTCTCCCCACAATCAAGCAAAAGCAGAAAATTCAGCAGGGCCACAACAACTGCCAACTTATACCATTCTCTCTCCATTCCTTTGGAAGGTCAGAGGCCAAAGGTTACTCGTAGCCTTAAAATTACAGGACACCACATGCAAACATAATATATTGATTATTGTCAGATGTCAATAAAGTTGTCCAAAACCATTCAGCTTAATTCCACCTTCTCAGCCTGACTAATGCCTTAAGGAAACAGGTCTCCCTGGAAATATTTATGCATGTAGATCTATGATCACATGATAATACATTGTTTTCTAAGAGACTGAAAGTATGTTGTAAATCTTAAAACACCCTGATGGTTAGATAAACAAGTTTCACATCCCCTCTTCAATACTGCATATGCAGACAGCTGAAATCATCCTGCCCATGCAAAGAAATATTTGACACCAAGTTCAATGTAATTTTCTCCTGCAGAAAAAATTTCCTGTACACTAGCAAGAAAATTATCCTAAATAAAATTCCTTAGCCACCCAAGATACAATGCCAAAGGAAAAAGGAGAGCAAATTACAGCATAGAATCTTAAAATATATGAAATTCAATTTCACTTTCAGCGTAATAACCACAAGAAATAACCATCCCAATTCTCCTCTCACTTCTGATTTAGACCAAACCTTCTCACAAAGTATACTCATAAAAAGCCAGCCATAAATATAGTAACAATGATCCTGCAAAACAGCCTATGAAATTCGTATCAATGCAGTGTAAGGTGTGCCCCAAGGAGACAAAAGTCCTTCAGAACAAAGGAACTACATCAAAGGATCAGAGCTCATTAAAGGAGACCCACCTCTTGCCTGTCATAATCATTTTTCAAAATGGGCAAACCTGTGGACAATGTGATCCTTCTCACCTACCACACAAAAGACACAAGGAACATTCATCGAGTGCTCTCAGATCTCTGTCAAAAAGATATTATTGCCATATTATAATTAGTTCTGTAATTCCCTGGAGCAAAGATGGAATTTCAAATCATTCCAATAACCAACCTAATAAAGCCTTGTCCAGCCCTATAGGGAATGGCACGTTTCCTTCAGCATGGCCTCTCTGATTTAACAGCTTCAAATCAGGCACTTGACGTTCAGCTCAGCTTACCCACACCATTGTGTGGAAGTGTGATGGTTTCTGATCACATTTAAATTGCTGCGGCCCAGCAGAGTGACTCCTAGTTTCCACAGTAGGTGTGAAAAGAATCAACCCTGCAAATATAGCTAATGATAAGACTAAGCAAATTCCACACTAGAGTCTGAGCAAGCTGCTCTCTTTTGCTGTTCGCAATGTACAGATAAGAATTTCTGCCACAGAAATCAGGAGGAAAAAGCCCCCTAGGAAAATACAGTAGCATCCCAATCCTCCTGTTACTCCGATCTTTAAGCTTCTGATGAGTTCTTAGAGGTAATCTCCACTTTTTTTTTAAATGTTATCTGAACTAGCCAACAAGACCATAGGAGCTATCAGACAGATATCCAGCTGATACCAGTTGGTATTGCTCCATATGTCAGTAGACCAATTAAACCAGTTGCAGACTAGTTCCTAGCATCAAGACAGCTATTTTGAAAGCACAGAAAGGCCAGAACGACACTGCAAGAAGTGTCAGGTTGTAAGCTTTCTTCCTAACAAAGGAGATGATACACCAACCTGCTAGACATGCCCATATTGGAACTGTCCTCTGCACAAAAGGGATTTGGAGTCAGGGATACCATATGCTTACGGGGGCACAGCTGTTCCCTTTCATAGCTTCGCCCTCCTGTGTTGGAGTAACCTGCTCCTGCTCTCCTGACAGACAGGCTCCCAACAGCCACGCACGCAGGCAGGCAGCCAGCTCAAGATAGCAGAAAGATACCTTTGCAATGTTGTAAAAATACCTCTTGCTGAATCAAAGCGCATGGAGCTAAAGCATTGCCAGCTTGGCTGATTTATACACATTATATGACCTAGGACCTTCTAATTTTGATGTTCCTATTTCAGATGCCTTTGAAAGAGTCAAGAGATTAATGAAAAGATATCTGTACTGGCTGATGACCTCTCTCCCTTACCACCTGCTCCATAAAATTACACGACAAGCTGTCTAGAGGCAAAGCAAGAGGTAAGGAAGATGAGATGGCAGCTGCCTGTAGAGAAGCCCTGGAAATGCTCCTGCTTGCTCTGATCTGACTTTGAGTCAAGCAGCTCTGCTTGGAAGAAGTCCTCTGCTTGGCAGAGACCAGTGAGTCAGAAGCGTAGGCTGTGCTGCGTTAGCAAAACTGAGCTCTGAGCGGAATAACAATGGGCTTTCACTCATCTTCCTTCCTGTACCTAATTACAGCACCAAAGCAAAACCCCCGGCGCCTGCATCACTGCCCTTCTCCAGGTACCCCTTGGGCCAGACACCTGCTCAACACTGTTCTGCGGAAGATGAATTATTTCATTACTTTTTCAGACAACTGATACGTATCCCTCCAGGACCAGAATGCTCCTAACAAGTGAACGTCTCAAAAACCCCTCCAGGGGTTAGCTGTAGCAGTAAGAGTAAATAAGCTCAGCAGGCAGGGAGAGAAGTAGCACCTTGTACCACAGTGTCCCCACGAACATCATCGAGCTGCAGTTCACAAAACCCAAGAAAAGAGCATGCACTTACATTCCAGCTGCAGACAGGCTGTGGGGAGGCTGGAAGAGCATTTTAGTGTTCTCCTCCATTTCGCGTTCCTGTATCCAGTCCACTTGCAAGTCAGTATTTTTTCAGCAGCACCTGCAGGTGTGAAGTGCTCTGAAGGTACTGGGGAACAAACAGAAACTCAGTAAGGTTGAATCCTTGGGAGCAGAAGAGCTTACTCTTCTATTTCCAGCAACAAGTAATGTAATCAAAGTAATTACATCTAAGCAGTAAGGATAGGTGCTGCCATCCATCTTTAAGTCTTCTCTGTCCACCCCCTCACACAGAGGAACACTCGGGAAAAAGCCAGTTCTGACCCGAGGTATGACTAAAAGGCAGGCAGGTCAAAAAAAATGAGATCAGCACTACTCCCCTATCTTATGTCCTTGTTCAATAGATTGAGGGGCAATTAAAGCCTTAAAAATGCTCTTTATTATTCCCAGGTGGTTAGGAGGGGGTTGTTGAAATCACTGGACCCTAATGCAGGTGAGTTTATTTATGGCAACTGAGGCTCTGGCCTCAGTTTGGGTGTTTCTAAAACACTGAAAACACACAATCTGGTTGTATTATAACTTGTCTTCAAAACTACAAACACATTTACCCACAAAATAAAAGCAATCCAGGGAGATCAATCAGCAGAATATTTTTTTTTTTGGCAAAACAATAGCATCTTAGGTAGTTTATCTGACTGCAGCCGTCTTCGAATAAATTACCAACCTGTATCTTAAATATGTTTGTCTTTCTATCTGATTAATTAAAAGCATGGTGTATTTTGTAAGCTAGTCAAATGTAATTTTTGATAGCTCTAATAAGGAATGCCTTCCAAAGGGAGGCATGCCTTACCAGTTATAAAGAGAGCAGCAGTGTCAGGGTGCATAAAGAGCCCAGGGGTCTGATGAGAGGTTCTCCTCAGCTATTGTCTTGCCTGGGATTACATCCAAGATGATGCTATTTTATTACAGAAAACAAAGGTGCTGTACTCCAAGAGTAGGCAAGGAGGAAGAGGAGTAGGGAATGAAGGAGAGATGTTGAGTCTAGGAGAAAAGTGGGGTTAGAGGGGAAGGTATTTTGTTGTTTGTCACTGCTTCTCACTGTCCAAATCTATTTTTATTGACAATAAATAGATTTTCCCTAAACTGAGTCTGTTTTGCCCATGGTGGTGGTTGGTAAGTAATCTTGCTGTCTTGGTCTCAACTCATGAGACCTTTCTCACACTTTTTTTCCTCCCCCCCCCCATCCTGCTGAGGAGTGGGGGTGAGAAGGCAGCTGGGTGGGTGTCTGGTGGCCAGGCAAGATCAATCTAACACAATGCCACAAGAAAAAAAAAAAGACTCCCTCTGCACAGAACAAGCTGTGGACAGCTAAGGCCCACGTATATCTTCAATCATCTACACGTATACATGTAAGATAGGAGACTCGTGAACCCTTTTTTAAGGCTGGCCCAAAGGTATATCCATTGGCAAACATCCTACAGAAGAGAGGCCCAGATCAACCAGACAACTGATAAGCAATTCTCAGAGATGAGGGTAGGACTGCATCAACCCTTCTTCTCATATCTTGCCGTTCTCTTTGTACACCTTTTTCCATCTGGCATTAGTTGAGATCTCTAGGAAAGTCTGTTATGTGATTATTGGATTGCAAAACTCTTTGGACAAGCACATTGCAGCTGAGCCGATCAGTTTAATGCCCATGTCATTTTCAAAAACAAATTTAAAAGCACATTAATCCTCTCGTATCATAGATTTTTTGCGAACTGCCAGATCCAATACCTTGTTTACATGAGGCATGTGCTAATTTATCCCAGATAAGAACAAACTCATCGAATTTAGTAGGTGGTGGAATGCTTATCAATCTGTTTTATTTCTGTTATTAAAAAACTCTTAGGCATTCCACGATCAACAGGAATTGGATAATTTTATTTTCTCGTATTTTTAGCACCAACACTGGGCATACAAATAAAGGCCTCATTAAAATATTTATTTCTAATATGAGTTTTTCCTAATGGTCTTAAAAACAACAGCAATTACATCACCAGCTGCAGTGGATATTTGAACTGTGGGAGTGGGGTGGCTCACCTCATTTTAGCCCTTCTCCCAGCTCTTAGGCGCTGCAGGTTCTGTCCCATCTCCAGCTGAAAATTGAAATAAGCCCTGAATCTCCTCCCATTGCTTCTTAAAATGCTTAATTTGCTTAAAATGCTTAAATTTTAACATTAGTGCTGAGTTCTTTGCCATTGCGGTGTCTGATGGGGCTCAAGTCTTTAAAAGAAATCCGGCCCCAGCAGAGAATGTTTGCAAACAGATTAGTCTCTTTCTGGATGATATAACTCTTCCTGAAGCATTCAACACTTTGGTGAGACCAAGACCTGGCCCGTGGTGGAGAAGTTAACAAATCCCTGCTGTGGATAAGTGGAGCATCTGTCACAAGAACTGGAGGTGTTCTCCTTCCTGTGGCATTCTCCTATGCCTGTATGTTTTTATTAGACTCTATATTTAGTCTCCGGCTTTTGCACGCCTGACTTGCTCTGACATTTATAGACACTCTTACACAGGTAATCCAGGAGAGAAGAAGAAAAAACAAAAAGAAAAATGGTTCCATTTAATGGCAATCTTCAAATCCTTCAATTGCACTCAGAACAAAAGGTAGAGAAGGGAGGAACAAATAAGATAAATGCACTAGGGCATGGCTGGGGATAGATACCACCCAGTATTTTATAACAAAATGCTGCAGTAAAAGTCTAACATTGGGAAATAATTTGCCTTAAGGTTGAAATATTTCAGCTGCTTCCGATCAGCAATTGCATTTAGGTGGGTGAGGTTTTATGGCTCTAATAAGAAAGTCTAGGTTTCTGGGACTGCTGTGCACTGGAAACTTACATTACCTTTTTATAAAGAAGATTAAAATTATTAAAATCTTTACACCAAATTCTACACAGAAAAAAATGCCTTTCAATAGCTGCATTTTAAAATGGCCTGTTTATGGGATTATGATATAATTTGTTTATGTTTTGGTTATTCTTTCAGGTTAGGCATAACAAAAGCATCTTCAGGCCTTTTAATGCAATCTAAAATCACATTTTTCTAGATCTCTGTTCTGTGTTTCCATGCCTTTTATCCTCATAATCCCTCATACAGCTCTGGGACCCCCCAATCAGATCAGGATCCCACTAACAGACTCAATTGTACGCAATATAAGCATCCAATTCCATGTGATTAGATAAGCAGCATGCAGAAAAGAGGATGATAGCATCTGTCAGATGAAGACGCTCCTAAGTACTACAGTGATTTTGGGTAGTGTGTAGGGATTTCTTAGAAAAGTCATTCATATAAATCTGTATAATGCCACTGACTTCAGAGAACCCAATTCTGAAAAGAAGGGGGGGAAAAAAAGTAGATTTCCAAACTGGTATAAATCTCTGTGGTGCTGATTTCAGTGCTGCTGGATTTCCAGCAGCTGCAAGTAGCATAAATCAATGTACCTCGGCAGAGCTTCCCTAATCTGAGCATCAGTCCCTCAATGCCCATCTTCTTTCCTCAGAGGGTAAGTGTTCAAACCAGGTATTAGGACACAGGAGTTACCATCTGTAAGGACAAGGGAAAAAGTCAGTTATCAGTCATTTCTCATATCCCTTTTGCAGGCATTAATACTGCTAAGAGGGTTGATGGCTTTCTGCCTGTCCACTAGCAGCTAAGTGGAAAGCTATCAAAGAAAAATCTAGGTCAAAACCAACCTTTATGTACATCTTTTCTTTAAGACTGTTTGAACAGTACATAGAGGTATGCTCCATTATCTGGGGAACTGTATCTGTGAAAAATACAGTCCTTGTAAAATCTCTGGAATATCAGCTTTACTTCTTTATACAATGAGGACACCTGATTCTTCTCACTTTCTTTTTTGGTTAAAAGGACGCCAGTTTTCATTAAGCCTGCGCAAGTTGGGACAGTATCAGTTTGCAGTAAAAATGGCTGAGGGTTTGAAATTCTAGTAGTTTCTTAAGAACAATTCAACTGCAGCACAAATGCCATTCAGTCTTTCAAGTGTTGAGTAATGCTGGGTGTTTTATCTGACTTCAATGGATATGCAGTCACTGGAAGAATAAAGAGGCAGAATACGTATTTCTGCCTCAGCTGGACTTTGAACACTTCAAGTGGTTTTCAATCATTTTTGTCTCAGCAGCAATTATGTTTCCAGATCCAGCAGAAATTATTTGGCAGATACCTGGTATATTAGCACGGTTATGCATTTAATATCCACACACCAAAACTCTGCATGGGGATGGAGGGCAATGGGATTTCTAGCACTAAATCTTCCAGATTCACAGAACTAAAAAAGTCTTAGGATGGACTCCACTACTGAGCAAAAGAATAATAATAAAAAAATTATTCTGTCCAAAAGTGATACATTGTCAAGTTGTATTCCTTTTAAAATTTAAGGCTCACAGTTACTCATGTTATCATTAGTGTCTATAATACATGTTTTTATTGTAGTTATTCTCAACTGATGTTGATACCTTTTTCTGGCCAATTTTTATTCGTCTTCTCTGTACTTTCAAAAGATATATTTTGCTGCAAAGACAAAAAAGCAAGATTTATTCCCACGCAGACCATTGATTTTCCCTACAGCACTCCATGGCACCCACAAAAAGTATTCATCATTATTAGTATGCTGTAACAGCTTCAAAACATTTAGTTAATAGGGTGTTTAGGACCAGCATTGGCAAATGCTGCAGTGGCTTTGCAAAAAGTGGTATACAGTGGTATATATTAAGCTATAGTGGTATATATTAAGTGGTATATATTAAGCTCATTCGGCTTGTACAGCATCCCTGACCACTGGCACTGCACGCAAGTCCATGAGCTCTGGATCTGTCCCTTGGGTCATTTATAAGCATATGACTTAAACAGATATGAATTAAGTACAGCTCCAATGAAACATACGGTATTAGACTCTCAGGCAGTAAAAAATTGTTATACCCCAGGGTAAGGAAGAAGCAATGGATGTTTTCTACAGGTGAAAATCTGTGAAACCCAAATGTCTTCCATGGCCGCTGTCATCTTGCTGAAGCAAATGCTCAGACTTCAAGCTCCAGCTGAAAGCACAGCCAAATCCTGCTTGTTTAAAACCTGCAACTGTCTGGTTTCTGTCTTCACCCTCCTTTTCTGCCACTCTGTATGCATGCTGCTGATTCTTACCCTGTTATGTTACTTTATATTCAGTCTTGCCATTCCCTACCTCAGTAAATTTCTGCAAATCAAATTCTGCTTTCACAACCAGAGCTATATTTAGCAACAGACCCAGGGTTGTTTTTCATCTTGTGGTTCAAAAGGTTTATTTTTCCTTCCTGTAAATCGTAGCCTGAGCCTGAAGATTTATCAGGCCTGAGTCACCCATAACACACTTATTACATTGCTGTGCTCTCTGCAAAGACACTCAGAATGAAAGTGGTCCAGCCCATGCGTAGCTTTGGTGATAGCTCTTCAAGCAGCAGAATATTCGTGTTCCAGTCAGCATCCACTGGAAAACAGTTGTGAAATTACTTCTCACTTCACAGAGGCACAAAATTGGGTCCTTCACTAATGTTAACTATTTAGCACCTTTTTATCTTCTTAATTTTACCTGATAAAAAATAGCCTTTGTTGTTAATCTCTGATTGCTGAGGCTGGAAAAGCTCATGTATTTAGAATTAGCATTTTTGGCATTTCTTGAGAGCTATTTCCCAGAAGTACCATTTGCTTCTATCACATTAAATAATTTTTTTCTGCCCCTCAGTATGCCTTTCCAGGGCTTTTATTTCCCCTGTATCAGACAGATCAATCTCGTGGCAGCTAGCGTCTGGTTATAGGAAAATCTGATATTGAAAGCCTTGAAGTGATCTGTAAAAAGCACCGCGTACTTTCTCGTTTCTTGCTGATCAGCACTCAACCTTCTAATCCAGACAACAGCTCCATGCTGGTGTTTTCCTACTGCTTAAAACTCCAAGTCAGTTTGCACCCCTACTTATATCATAGCAGCGTGGTAACATGAGGGTTTGCCCTGCCATAGCTGGTGGTTAAGGGTGTGATTTTTAAGCATGGAGTGCTAACCAGAAGTTCAGCTACACTGGGACAGCACAAAACACTAGTAAACTGCACCTTTACACAGCCACTGATTGCTTTTGGGAAGGGCAGTAATCATAGCTACACTAAATTGAGGTTGGTGTCCCCTGATTGCTTTGCTCTTTGAGGCTTGTCCCACTGACCTCCCCAGTTCCCTTTCCTGCTCAGTCAGAAACTGCTTCTTTCACAAAACAAATAGATGGCTTCAGTGTGACAAGGTTTATCATTTCAAAACCTCATTTCATTGCTTCTTTGATTGAGAATAAAGTTGCATTTCTATTACCCCTTCTATCTGTCAAAGGCCATTAGCTAGAAATCTCATCATAATTCCTTGCATAGTCCAAGTAAATGAATTTCTTTTCATGGTTCTGCAGCCTGAACATTTTTATTGTAGCTATGCGAGACAAAGAAAAAACATTTTTGATAATACATCTTTCCTTCTTCACTACAGGGGAATGCAATTCGGCCACGTCCCTTCCCTTTGTCTCCCAAACACTCCCGGTTTGCACATACCAGGTTTATTTTGCGGCCAGGGCTTTGTTCAGACCTCTTCTGGGCTTTGCTGCGACTGGAGAATTAGCAGGGACCTGACACCAAACAGCAGGATCCACTCAGCCTGAGATCTGAGTAAGCCACCAACTCTTCCACAGGTATATGGGCCTCTACGGGCCTACCTCTACAGGCCTCTGTGGTCCCATGGGCCTACCCTTGTCCTCAGGACCTAGGGGACTTGTCAATGCCCCCAAATTCTCCAGAATGAAAGGTTTTAGGTAGCCAGCTCTAGCTTTGCACATGAAATGCAGAACACTGCTCCAGAAGATTTTATTTAACCAAGAAGCACCTTGAACAGTCCCTTGTTGAATCCTATGGAAGAATCATATAGGCAGAGAACTACTAGGCCCCATAAATATCACTTCATTCCCCAAATATTCAAGCTCATTTTTGAGATAGAAGTTAAGCTTCTAAGCCACTGAGAAAAAATTACAAGCAACACCAAATTCTCACCTGATAGCAAATGAAGACAGGAAGTAGTATTGATTTTTCATTATTTTTTAAAATAGCTTAATACAGACTTGGCTTCAGAGACTTCACCCCTACGCTTGCTACATTATCTATTTTGCTGCAGTTCTGTTGAGCACTATCAGCCTGGTCACTTTAAATCAGATTTCCAGACTGAAGTTCCCCATGAGCTTAACTTGGAAGCCAAGGGGATCCTGAACCCTCAACTCAAAGAGCACAACCCCATGGCTGCTTCCACATTATTCAGTGCCTATGCCAGTGCCTTGCATCACTCGCTGCACACATGGCTTGTCAAAGACCACTTGTCAGACATAACAAAAAGCATTTCCAGCTGAGAATCTGTGTGCATTGTACACTCAAGAGGTACCTTGGACATCAGTTTGTTACATTTGATTACAGCATGCAAGTAAACATGTAATGAAGCAAGATGAGAGGATTTGGCTCTGTTGAAGTGGTTGAGATGAGAAAGCAGAAAGATTGTTCTTGCTGTGTTCTTAACAGATGTGCCGTCATCTATGTATTTCTTTGGTAGCTGAAGCTCAGTGGAGGATGAAATGCAGGACACAGAAGTGCTTTCACTTGAAGTCTCCCCAGTAAATCTTATGCCTTTGTTCTTGCATTAGATGGGTGGGAGAATCTGAAATAAAGGATTGGTTATTGAAAGCTCTGGAGCTTTTAGTAAGACTTAAGACATCAGGATCTGGTAACAAAGAGTGTTTGCAATTCACACATTTTGCAGAAGAATTTTGCCTGCCAAGTGCCTGATCACATCAGAGAGCCTGGTTTTGCATAACAGACTGAGAACAGGCACCAGGCTTTAGGAAGGGTTTTTCCTGTAGTGGGAGCCTTCTGAGGATCTCATTAAAAACTGAATTCCATACATTATAGTTTTCCTCAAGAAAAAACAGTATAAATACTAAAAATGCCACATCCAAGGCCAGTCATGTTCCAGTTTACCTTCCGTGTGAAGGCTTTCAGAGGCTCGTTGTTTCTGCGTGTGCTTTTGTGAAAGTATTTGCAGTTACCTGCTGCTCAGACAGGTTGTGATAGCCTTTGGTGCTATTGCTGCCACGTTGAGAGGCTGTCTACAGAGGCCACAGAACAAGTGACAGCCTGTTATATGGACCACACCAAACCCCAGGTCCCTATACAGAAGCTTAAGCAAACCACTCCCCTGTATGATTTAAATCACAACCAAGTCCACACAGCCCCTGATTAAACTGACAGCTAAAAGGAATTAAAGGAAGAAATCAAACAGAGTAGCTTAGAACTCTCTAGTTTTCATTGTCATCTCCAGAAGTTATAATAATGTCCGCAGAAGTAATCTGTCAGTCCTGCTTTATCTACACAGCTCATGTTCAACTCCACATTGACTTGCTGACATCTCTGGGTGACAGCATCACAAAGTCCCTTGAACACTTCCTGCCTAGCATTTTCTAGCAGGTTCATTAATTAGCAAGGGGAAAGGTTATTTGCTCTGCCAGGTTTATTTCTGTTTTATTATTGACATGCTATCTGTTTGCTATGGTGAAGCCTCTTACAGAACTGCAATTAAAATACATGAGTTAACTTACCCTTTTCTCCTCTTTCCTTGTGGAATTATCCTGCTGTCTAGTGTTTTCCTGCTGCTTAGACATGCCAATCACACTGTTCCTGCAAAACAAGAGATCAAGTCCATCCAGAAACAAAAATCCCATATTGCAATCTGGCAGCATGGCTTTATTCTATCAAATAATTATTTCTATGTCAACACTCAAGCCCACGTGGGATCCTGCTTCAGTCTGGGTCATCCAGGGCAGCTTGGCCATATTTGAAGTTTCTGATGGACAAGATTGAGCTTTTCACTAGAAAACTGAGTGTCATAACGTGTAAGGAAGCACTAAGCAGTCAGTAAATAGTGACACTAAAGTGTCTGGGACTTTGAGAACTCCACCTGCACCTTAGCACTTGCACCTTCGCTTAAAGGGCTTCGTGTTCTAATTACATTTTGTAATCAGAAATACACTGCAGCTCAAACAAATACAACTATTAAAGGTAACACAGTTCATTAATTGATCTGTCTTCAGTGTTAACAGGTTTCTACCAAAAGAACAGACATTGCTGAGTCTCATGCAGATATCAGGGACTACACATCTCCTGAAATTATACAGAAATAAGTATTTTGTGCTCCAAGACTCCAGAATTCTCAAAACTGGAGTGCTTCCTATCTGACAAGGAGAAAAGCTTCCGTACCACAAATAACCTTTGAAAATAGTTCAATATCAAATTACTGGGGATTTGCTCCCTTGTACTGCGTTTGACCTCTTTGCAAGTAGAGGACAGAAAAAGATAATTAAGCCACTTAACAGCATCCAGACACATAGCGCTACTTGAGATAAACATCACAACAGAATTAATGCATCACTTAACTAATAAGCAAAGAAACAGTCATAGCTCAAGCCTTATCCTTTAGACTGCTGACTGAAGAGCTCCTGTTACTCTACATATCATTAATCTAAGTATATAAGGGCCTTTCCTAGGGGAAGGAGCATTTGTTTGCTAAGAAGTATCAGAAACAGCCAGAAGAGATCAATTTTACACTTCAAGGTCTATAAATGAATTAAAGAAATCCTTCCTGAAGGCCATGTCAAATAGAGACATCAACTGTATGTCAGCTGAAGCAAACCCATGAATGAAGCAGAGCATTTTTAGCTCATGGCATGTTTATTTCATTGTTCAGCTCTTACTGCAGGTGCCAAATTTTACATGGACTTTCTTTCACTAGAAGAAAAACAGGACTGCTATTTCATTCACTGTTTTGAGTAATATTGCAGCAATGTATATATATTTTTATTGGCTAATGAATGGTTGAGCCCTTCAAGTAGTGAGTGAGAAAAAAAATCCCCTTGATATTCACATTTTGAGCAACGTGCCTCAAGCCACGTCCCTAAATCTATACCTGATGTCCAAGCTAGGGCGGGTCAGTGCCTAGACATACAAAACACCCACATCTGAATTCTGCTAAATTCCTTCGAGGATCCATAGCATTAAATTACTACCTGAATGAAGGATCAGACCTATAGCAGATCATCTTGACCGTACTTTTTACTAAGGGAGGGGAGAAGCAGGAAAAGGAAATGCTTTTTCACCACTGCACAGTCAGAGTTGGACAGAGTCTGGCCACTGCAAGGGCACTTTGGAGAGTTCCTGACTGTAGAGGAGCCCAACTGAAGCCAGTGAATCCCCATTAGAGGTTAAATATATGTATAAGACTGCCTACTACACTTTCTATTACTCTGTATGGTATTGACAGCTACTTAACATTCTTGTGATCCAGTAGAGCATGAAGAAATCATCTTGGAAAAACGCCTTGCCAGTACACCTCAGAGACCAAATGGAGTTCCAGCTTGAAAAGAAAATTCAGTTGGGTATAAAACGTTGTTAGACAGATTGAGGGACTCATCTGAGAGCAAGGATTAGCACCCATACACAAATATTTTGCATATGGCAAGTCAGAGCAAGCTGAAAAAACAACTCATCCATCCTTTGCATCACTATGATCAGAAAAAAAAGTATGATGGATGGTCCAGAAGGAAAAACATCATTTAACAACTAAAAATCTTAGGCTTGAAGCAAGCTGATTTTTTTTTTCTTAGCTACTAATTCTTCCTGACAAGAAGCTTTTGATCAAGTGCTTAGACAACAGAAAGCCCTAATTTGCAGTGCCAGCAGTAAAGCTGTCTGTTCTGGAGGGCCAACATCCCCAAGCACTGCATGATATCCTTGCTGAGAAGAGCTGGGTTGCCAAATCCCCCTAGTTTGCCTCGCTGAAGGACCATATCCATCAGTTGTGATCACGGTTGTGGCTTTTACTTTGAACTACTGTTAAACATGTTTAAAAACTGAAGTTGCTGCAAGTTATCCTTGCAAGTTCTCAGCTTCCAGAAAAAAGATCACCTCCTCCCCCCCTCAAACTTGAAACAGACTTATGAAACAAAATCCTGTCAATTATCTTAAACTGATGAAATAGAATAAATCTCTAGATAGAGACATTGCTTGTGTGCCAGGCATCTGTTTAGAGATGTTTATTTGTAGCAGGACCCATTTATGATTAAGCTCCCACTGTGAATAACCACCCCTTATCTCCCGTGCCTACTTTCTAATATCTCTAGGATATTGAGCAGGAAGCCGTGCCAAGCACTTCTGCAAAGAGTTATTGTAAAAAAGAAAAAAAATAAAAATCAGAGCAGGTAAGAAGAAAGCATTATCTGATAAATGAAAGAGACTTTATTCACCCTTTAGGATGCCTCATATCATCTTAAACCTCACAGCTGCTCTTTCGGGGCAGTAGCAAGACAGAGCGCTAGGGAAGTGGGATCCCATCTCAAATCCACTGACTTTATGCTTACACAGACCTTGCCATGTTCCTCCTCCTTCACTGAGGCCTGCTGTGACTACATTAGCACATTTTC
Organism: Cygnus atratus; assembly: GCF_013377495.2. Lineage (NCBI taxonomy): Eukaryota > Metazoa > Chordata > Aves > Anseriformes > Anatidae > Cygnus > Cygnus atratus. The sequence continues at coordinate 2,647,721 of NC_066388.1, forward strand.
AGAGGCTTGCAGCTCCCACCATTGGGGCACAGTAAGTCTCCATCTGCAGCCTGAGAGCCCACAGTCATACAAAGGAGTTAAGCCAACCTCCTCTACAAGCTGTACCATGCACACATGGAAGTCACTGTCTGTCAGCCAAAAGGGCAGTAACTCATTAAAATATGCTAACGAGACCTTCTAACTTCACCTTTAATCTAGGAAGAAAGTTGCTTCTGTTTTCTCAGTGTCACTTAGAGTCAGCCACTCCTGCTTTGGCAAGCACTTGATTGATTGTTGTATCATTCTTGCACCATCTTCTCATTTCTTAATGTTTGATTTCTGTCTTTGTAAAGGGAGAAAAGGCCAAGTTAAAACAGACAGCAAGCATTTCCCCAGTGACCTGGGGGAGAAAGCTTAATTAACACTCAGAAATCCCTGGCATCTCAGAATTGCTCAGCACTTGTGGATAGGCTGCTGCTCCCAGCTGCCTTAAACACAGGCGTGTGAATTGTTACAGCTTCAAGTGCTATTAATGTGTTTGTTAATAACAGCATCCTCATCTCCCTTGTAACCAAGCTGCCACTGTAAGCACGTTTACTAGGGTGGGTGCAAGTAAATCAAAAGTTTTAGGGCAGCAATGACAAACAAAGGCAGAAGTCTTGGGGTCCTGCTGTGAAGTCAGAGGTGGTCTTGATCAATTTTGGGGGCCTTTAAGAGGCCCATGCCTGCAATGTTCAGTGTGAATTATTCCAAGATCATAAGCCCATGCTTTGTTATTCCCCAGCCTATCACTAGAGAAACAATCAGAGCCCATCATTAGCCACTACCTAGGTACAGCAGATGCAGCTGCTGCTTGTTTCTAAGCATTTGCCGTAGAAAATAACTCACAAGGTTACAAATCTCACCAAGCTAGACATCAGGTAAAACATTACAAGATAGACTTCAAAAATTACACTGTGAAATCAGCTAGAGATTGCCCAGAGACACTAGCTCACCCAGGCACCCCAAAGCACACGAGCAGCTCCTTCCTTGCCACCAGAGCCCTCAGGGAAGCTCCATAATTAGCTGCTTCCCAAATAACACAGCACTGCCTAAAAATCCAGGATGCTTTAAGGTATGACATCTATTATGACATCTATTCTCAGCTGCAAACAAAGAATCACCTTGGAAAAACCTGAGCACGCTCACTAGTTACATAGCATCCTTTATATACATAAAATACATAAATTAAAAAAATAATAAATAAACACACACAAAACTCCTTAGACCTCAGAACTCAATGGGTTCATGGCCATAAGAGGGATTAAATACCCACAAGCAGAGTGTGGATGAGCAAGATTGGCCAGGAGGAAGGCACTGGCCAGGTGGGATTGGGCAAGAATAAATGCAGGTGGTAACACAGGATGGGTTAGAAATACCTACCCCTGCTGCTAAAAATGGGTGTTGTTTAGTTGAAGAAGGAATTGCAGTTTTTATGCTGAAAAGATCATGAAAAGTAAACCATAAAGAATATCAAGGACTTTATATGAGCTCTTCTAAATTGCTTTAAAATACAAATGTCCTTGATGCTGCCTAGTTAGAGTCACAATTTGAATTTTGTTCTTGAAGCAGGTTTATTTTCAAGGTCAGAAGATCATTTGTGATCTGAACCTTCTCAAAAGTGAGCTTTGTTCCCTCCTCTGTCTCTAATCACTTTGTTATAAGCTTTCATGGTTCAGTCAAAATGCATTGTATTTTAAGCCAGACCAAACAAGAGAGGGGATAGAAAAAGTTACATTGGGGAAGTGGTATTCATACAAATAAATTCAATTGTCATTCATACAAATAAATAAAGAGTGGAGACTGAAGCTGACTCTCTGTTTTATTTCCTAAACTATTTCCTATTTCCTAAGCTAATCAAAATAGTTTAGAAAACAAAATATATGGAGATATACAAAGCAATACAGGCTTTGTAAATCTCTTTTTGGTGGTGTACTGAAGTGTGTCACGTTTTCCTTTATGATACTGCTTTCTCACGGAATTATAACTTAGATAAAACAAACAAATCCACCAGAACCGAAAGCTGAATCTTGGCAGATGGGAAAGATCAGGCTAATATTAAAATAAAGGATTTGGGCTCTCTGGATATAAAGCAGGACGGACAGCACAGGAGCAAATGTGTCTTTATCCTCATTTGCATTTCCACAGTCCTGACACAAATGTTTGCATTTTCCAGCTAATGAATACAGTTGTACAGAGTTAATTCACCATGGAAGAGACATCCAAGGCTTCCCCATAGAATTAGGAAGAAGCTGAGTATTTAAAGACACTAGAACATAACAAAAAGTCACCCGGAATAATAAATTAGGTGCAAGGCTCACTTAAGACTTTCTGGTAAACTTCGTGTTACTGTTCATGGGGTCACAGATCTGGCCTTGTACTGACCCAGAAGTACATTAGAAGCCAGGGACTAGATTTGTTTTTTTTTTTGGGGGGGGTGGCAGCTGAGGAAGTGCATCTACAGACCCAGCCCCAAACTCCCAGCATCTCTTCTGCTTTTCATGTCCTGTTCATTTCTCTGTTCCAGCTCCAGAAAGTAATGAGCCTCATCCCCCTTTTCAGTGGTGATTTTTCTATGGCCCCAAATTGTGAGAGATTAATGCATTTCTTAGAAAGTCCCTGGGCTCACATTCCAGCTTTCCAGTTGAATTTGTGTGGGCTGAAATCAGTCTCCTCATATTATCCTAATTTCCTTCTTTCTGGTCTTTCGCCATCTGTGACTTGCAGATTTGTCCATCATAAAAATGGCAGTGGGGCAAAGAATGGTATTAATAGAAGCAAATGATTTTACAAGCTTCAAAAAGTGCTGTAAATCTAACCCGTAGAGCTAAATTTCCGTAGCAGTCAGAGCGCGGTTACAGCTGGGAAAGTGACTGTAGAAATGAGCCCTTTTCCCTCGATAGGTTTGCTCACAGAGGATGAAATTGATGCTCCCAGACCAGCACCTCTCAACGTAGGGCTTGCGTGAGTTTTATAATGCCCAGTCCTTAACCCAAAGCTTGTCAGGGACTCACTCTTTTGGCTCATGATCGCCCACTGGTTGTTACTGGGCTCACTGGGTTGTGCGGGGTGCTCTGCAAGCAAATACCAGCCTCTGGCCAAACTCATCACCTGGGTTTTATTACCCTGCAGTGCCTTGCACTAAAACAGAGTAATTTACTTCTCTTTTCTGCTTTAATCCCCCAGGTTGCCTTCAGAAAAAGGCCCTCAGTGCGCAGTGACATCCCCTAAATGCAGTCTGAGATGCCAGCAGACTCAGGGAAAGGCCACATGGAAATTAGGTGGCAGCATGGGTCAGCATACGGATCATTGTAGCATGACTCAGGGATGATTCTGCAGATGCTTTAGCAAGAAATAACAGCTTGAAGTTTTGTCCCCTGAGCAGGATCAAGACTTCAGGGTCTAACCCTTGATGCTTCAACTTACAGCTCAATTTCCAAAACGTATTGAGTGTACCAAAATACTTCCAGATGCTTTTTGTTTGTCTCCTGAATTCAACACGTCAGACGAGGCAAGAGTAAATTGCCAAAACATCTTGCAGATCGAATGCTGCAACAGTTTTACCTCCGACTTCATTTCAGGAAGACAATAAATACTCTCCTATTCCCATCAAGGCTCCGTTGAAAAGCAAGGCTGATGCTCCATTAATCACTAGTGCGATGGTTCGGCGTCGTGAGAGCCAACATTTCTCTGTCTTATAATCACTGAAACATCAGGGGACACATGGCTAATTGAGAGGTTTACCAAATAGTGGAAACCACTAAGTGGCTATCAGTCAATTAAAACTTTAATTCCGTCTGAAAGTCACATTGTTAACAAAGCTGAATTTTAGCAGCAAAGGATTCGAACTGAGGGATTAAGAAACAGAAATCCGGGAGGAGGCCGATGGGGTGAGGGGTCTGGTGAGGAAATCACGGCCTCCTGCTTCCCGGCCTCGGCTTCCAGCACTGCTGACGGGGGCTTTTGCAGCTCTTGATCCCACAGTGTCTCACAAATATGATCGAGTGCTGGCAAAGAGAACAGCTGATGCACAAGGTGATGTGCTTCCCCAAGGTCACATAATAAGCTGGAAACAAAGCAGACGATGCCCAGGCAGCAGCAGCAGATGCCAAGTGCCATTAGGACTTTTCATTACTTCAGGACAGGCGCTGAATTACCCCGGCTACCTGCGCTGAATATCTGATTTCTTTTCTCTTGCATAACGAGCAGAATACATACAACCATGCAGGGGTTCTGGGATGTTGCAGGGAGAGGTCCTTCACTTGGTTCGCAATGGATCCGTGTGTAATTTTTGTTTGGTTTTGGTGAAATTGCTATCTTTGAGCTCAGGTCGCCTTGATGATATTTGCTCTTCGCCCCTCATTTTAGTTATTCTGAACAATTCTCTATTGGCCATGAGTTGAATGCAGAACCAGAAATGCTCCCAGTTTGTGCAACTCCAGTTTGGGTACTGGGGGATCAGACAACAACGGGAGACAACTGGGAAACCTGTGCTGCCTTTGGCAACATCCCCTCCAGTGTCATCCGCTGCCTGCGGCGCAGGGAAGCCTGGTTCCTCCCTGATCTGCTCCTTCTCTGGCCATACAAAGAAAAAAGCAGGGCAATAAGCTGCAGTTTGACCTTCAAGATCTTACTGTGGCTGGTAAACAATTTCTTGACTGCACGTCAGTCTTCTGCTTTAGATTGCCCGAGCTAGGTGCATGTGGACTAAGCAATTCTTTTCGGTAGAGTTCAAGGTGCCTCTGACCCAGCCTTCGTACTTAGAAAGTCAGAGAGATTTTTGCACACAAAAGAAAACCAAGGAACATAAAACCTGGCACAAACCCTTTCTAATCTCCCTTATTATACCAGTCAGAATTCATTGCTGGTAGGAAAGAGACCGGCAAGAGGCTCCTCTCTGCTGGCGGCCTGAACCCCCGAGCTGCAGGCGAGCAGGTTTGGGGCATTTTCTTTGTGTGTCTATGGGGGATGCGGAGCAGCAGATGCAGGCTCCAAAGCTCAGACCATATATTTTCATGCTAGGTAGGAACTTACACTCACAGCACTTACACTCACTTGCTGTCCCTGACTGAAATCTTATATCTTCCGCAACCAAAGTCAAAATTAGGCTGCACATTTTCCAAACACATTTATTTTCTCGTGCTTTTTACGCTCCCCATGCTGAAAACTGAATCCAACTTGCATTAATATTTATGAAAAAAATCTCTCACTGGTGTCAGAAGTACCTGGGCTGGGCACAGGGTTTCTTGACAGAAGAGGTTTGCATTTTTGTGTTATCCTTTGCAAATATGTGACCAAAATAATATGAAATATATGATAGTGTTTAGGCCACATTATACACTGAGAGAAATACGATTCCTCCATGCAACTGCACCTACATGAGCCTATATAATTAAACTGTGAATATCAATTCTGGTGATTAACATTTATTACCAAATGAAAATTGAGATTACCAAAGGATATGGAGCCTAATGTGTAATGCTGACAGGTAATTTAACTTGGAAAATAGCTGCATGAGAACTGAAACCGGTATTTGCAATTTTTACCTTGACTTTTTTTTTTTTAACTTTCTTACTAGGCATCAATCTATGCAGCAAAATTTTCAAAGAGAGAAGTCATTTGGGAGCAACTTCAATGCTTTATTGTAAACCGAGTTTATAACAATAATAAAGAAGGAAAATACATTTTGAACAGAGATTTTGGAATGTTTCACCTTGAATGTTTTACTTTTATTCACTTATCTTTACCTGTATGGTCTTTCAGAGGAAATAAGTTTTCTGGCAGTCTCCAGAATAATCAGCAAATATGGAGATGGTGCCTGAGAAGAAAACATCCCATAAAAATCCCTGTGTGATTTAAAACAAACAAACAAATGAATGTATTAAGCAGGAAATGTGAGGTTTAAGTCAAAAGTGTTTTAAAAGTCATTGTAGGAAACCTGTCACAACCAAAGGCTCCTGGTGCAGTGCTGCATCCACGCTGCAGCTCTCGGGGGAGGCAGGCAAACCTCTCCCATGCAAATTTCCTCGGGGCCATAAAAGACACGAGTGGGCAGCTCTTTGCCGTTCACATCATCCCCTAGCAGATGTGGTTCGTACTGCCTGTGGCACTGGACCAATACTTAAAATTAGCAGGGGAGGGACCCACTGCCAGCTCCCCAGGACAATCCTTGGACCTCGTCTTCCTGATGGGAATTAACAATGGTTCCCAAATTCAGCCGCTTCTGGTGGCTTCTGCCTCCTGCTGAAGTGGGTAGGGGGCTCGAGTGCCTGATCAATACTCTTAATCATTGCTGGGTTATTTAATTATCTGGGGATGGGCTTGCTTTAAAGCAGATTTTTCGACTCAGGCTATTAAAAAGCTTTTCCTATAAATATCCCTACTGTACAGCAAGACCCAGGGGAGCGTCCCTGCACTCCCGTAATCTAATTTGTGGGAGTGGGAGTGCAGCAAAGAAATGCATCTGAGCAGGAAGCTTTTCAGCCTGAAAGCCACCTCGAACCACCCCCTCCAAACAAAAAAGCCTCCATTTAGCCTCAGCCCACAGGGAAGGAGCCTCCTTTTGCAGCCTCCTGCGGGCCGGGTGCCTCAGTGAGCAGTGATCCGTCCCCCCTCGAGGGAGCAGGGCCCCGGTATGGGGTTGCCTGGATGGCTGTCAAGAACCTCTTTGGCTAATTGCAATCCCGGCTTAAAAGCATCAAGGGCGCGAAGCAGCAGCAGCCTAATGCAGGACCAAAGGTTAATGCACGATCGCACGACAGCATTTAATCTTGCAGAAAAGGAAAGGTGTGTTTCTTTATATATTTGCTTGGGTTTGTCCCTTTAAAAAGGGAAAAATCTGCCCCACAACCAAGTGCATTTAAAAGGAAACCCCTCCCTTCCTCCAAGCTCCTGTGCTCCTGGCAGGTGCCTTTGCTCTCTCTGCAGTGTCCTTGGTGGTGGCACGGCCACTGTCCCCATCGCCGGGGGGCTCTGTCCCCAGCCCCGGGCATCCCTGCAGCTCCGTCCAGCTCTTCCTCTCGGCAAAATGCAAGAAAAAGCCAAAGGCAACCAGGTACCGGGCAGCAGCGCAAAGGAGGCTGAACTCTTGTGATTAATGAGCACTGATGCGCATCCAAGCCCCACTTTCTCACCGAGCGGTGCCCAATAAAGAAAACTCCCTGCCAGAGCCATGTCAGGGCAGGAGGGAGAATGAGAATAATACATCAACTCAGCAGCAGTGCTCGGAAAGGGCAGCGTGCCTGAAGCGCAGGCGAGACCTTTAATAACAGAAATGTTTGCCTGTGCGGGAGGCTTTGTGCTCGTGACAGCCGGGGGGGAGTTGTCCCTGGGTGAGGTCTGACAGGGGATGAAGGATGCTGGCGGCAGCAGGCACCAGTCTGGGGACTGGCCACCAGGCTGGGCAGCGGCCGCCAAGCTGCGGCTTGGCTGCTGCTCTCCCTGGGGAGCTGATGGATGCAGAGCCTGGGCCAAACCCGAAATTTCACCGAGAGTGGCAGCTCACTGAAAGTGGCCCATGAGGGCTTGATTTTCCCCCAGTAAACCTGGGAGTTGACTGAGCCCACGACAGATTTGCAACCCAATGCTGATGCGCAGCAGCTCAGCATCTGCTCCCCGCAGCAGCTCTGCCTGCAGAAGAAGCAGACAAATGTGTGCTTTCAGGGAACCTGACCCTGAACTCGTGGGGGTTTTCCCGGTATCACCAATCTGTGTCCTGCATTCATCCGCAAACCTTACCTGCTGTGCCCATCTGCTCCAGGCACCAAAATCAATATCGTCAGTGAACTGCGTTGACATTTGCCCGTAAAAACGTGAAGTCAATCAAGAAGTTGGTAGAATTGCTTATTCCCCACCCCCTGTTTGTTGCAGCACCCGGGGGTGTCAGTGATGGCTCCAAAGCACCGGCTGCTCCCTGCCACGCAGCTGCTGCTATAACGTGAGCAGCCAGGGCACCTCCCAGGGGGCCGCAGCCTGATGGGGTACAGCCTCAGCAGTGCTGGGCAGGGGGCACCCAGGAGCCCAAGTCAGGAAGAATGACCCTCACAGACCCTCTCAGTGCCGATTATCCAGGGAAAGATGAAGCCCTGGCAGTAAAGCTGGAGAAAATCTGATGGAAAAAAAGCCATCAAGTTTGAAAAAAAAAAAGGAAAACTCCACGTGGTGGAGATGCAGACGGTACAGGACAAGCTGGGCTGCAAAAACAAGACAGAAGCTGTTCCTTTGACTTCATCCTGTTTCATCCCCTCCCCTAACTTCCCGGCCATTGATCTGTGCTGTGCAAAGGGCTCTCCCCCCGTGCACTCGCAGACAAGGTTTCTCAGTGCTGGTGCCAGCCCTGGAGCCCTCTCGCTGCCGGGTTTTTCGTTGTGGTCAGCAGGCTGCAGATGACTGAGACATTTCGGATGGATGGGAGGGGGGAGCGTCTGCTCCACAAGGCAATAAACCACTTCAGCCAGGAAAGCAAGCTTTGACCTGACACACACCGTATTATTTCAGTCCTACAGGAATGAGATATACATAAATCTGTGCTGGGCTACGCAGGGAGCTCGTTATGAACCGAGCAGGGCTCAGCACCTTCCAGGGTGCCTGGGTCGAGCACTGCCTAATGCATTTCTCCTCTGGTAACTCCCGGAGGAGAGAGTTACTCCTACCCACATTTTGCAGATACAGAATTTAGGTAAGCACACGTTGAGCAGAACAGAGAATGAAACTCAGCCTCCCTAACCAGAGCATGGTGTCCTAAGACTGAGCCATCCATCTTTCAGCAGGTTCCTGCAGAGAAAGCAGAAGGCGAGCAGGCTGTGAGCACCCTTTGCATCCTTTCCTCCTGCTCTTTTGGTCCTTCACCTCTGAATCATGCACAGTGCATCGCGATGCCCTCCCAGTCCCAGGCTCTGATACAGCAAATGTGGCTCGTGGTGAGCAGGGCCACCAACAGCCTTGGGGTGTGCAGGGGCTCAGAGTCCTCTGGGTCTGATCCTCACGTTCAGTTATGTTTTTTTATACCTGCCATTGTATCTGACTGCTCTAAAGTCCTCGTCAGAAATATGGAAAACCCAATAGATGCTGCTCGTACATACATGTCTCACCCCGTCTTTGTCCCTTGTCTGACATGAACACCACCCAGCTAAAAGCCAGAGGCTGAATTCCCCTTGAAGTACCGTGCTGGCCATTAGTGAAACAGCTCTCCCCGACAGCCTCCTCATCAAGACGCCCCTGCCGTGCTTTATCGATCGCTTTTATTGGGATGTGAGCAGAGGATGCTGCAAGCGGCGTCCGAGAGCCAGGCGGGGCTGTCGATAAAGCTGTTTCAGCAGCACAGCTGCTGTCCCCCAGACGGTGACCACGGGAGCAGTGAGGCCGTGTTTAGGAGGGGACAAAGGGGGAGATCAGCTGGGCTTTCCCTCCGTGGTGCTGCCGGTGGGCTGTTTTCTATCAGGGAAGCATTTTCCAGTGGGCAGCCGCTGAAACAAAGGAGGCTCCTGCGGCTCAGAAGAAACGGGGAAGCGAGCCTGTTTGCTTTAAAAAAAAAAAAAAAAAAAAAGGAAAAAAAAAAAGACATGCTTTTGTGGATAGTCTGGTGCTAGAGGTGCAAAAGATAACAGCCGAGCCATTACGCCCACGCAGAAGTACGCAAGCCACCAACATCCGCCGATGGGAACAGACTGCCCGCTATCTACCGCAGAGCGAGCGGTGCCGCTTGGCTTTATTTTTAGGCTCTCAATCTGAAACAGCTCGGGGAGAGACGACTGCTGGAAGGAAGCACTCGGGGCTTTCTGAAGTGCAGAAGTCTTTCGTAGTCCGGACTCGGATGCCACAAAAGGCACCCAGCCCTGGCCCAGACCCAAATCCAAGCTGATGCTGGGCAGCTCTTTTAACCTCCCGGCTCCCCTCTGAACCTGGAAAAAAAGCACGATGAATGAACGAGGAAGAGCAGGGTGACTCTGTCCTCTAAATATAGCCCATAAGTGGTGCCAAGCCAAATGTAGGTTACTATAACATGTGAATCATCCTGCTTTGAAGAGCAAGGATGGAAATAAGGGATGTGAGAAGGGGGTGGGGGTAGAAGTGGTTATAAAATCCTGCCTTGATTGACTCCAAGTTGAGGTTTGCCAACAGCATCTAGACAGGAGTATGTAGCATGTGATGCGCCTGTTCCCACTATGTCGGGGAGGATCTGCCTGTAATTCCCAAGCAACATGCCAGCAAAGTATTGTAAATATGCCAGCACTGACAAAAGAGATCAGAACAGCTTATCTGGCTGAATATCTGTGGCTGACTCCCTGTAAGACAGATGGAAATGTTTCCTAATGGGCAGGGCATGAGGCTCATAAGGCTCATTTTTCTAATTCTTCTCTTAGCTCGATCTTTCTGTCCATGGAAGGGGATGAAATACAGTGACCCCCCCTTTTAAATTTAATGAAAATGCTGGGGATCAGGGCTTCTCATCCCTGCCTGGGCTGAATTGGGCACGGTGGGGTCCCACTACACCTCCAATCGACGTATCTGCAGACTGGGTGATGCAGTGGGTTACGGGAACCTTACTGGGAGTTTGGGGCTTGCAGTGCCTGCTCTCAGTGATTTTTTCATTCACATAGTATATAAGTGTGTGTGCTTTGCCCCTGCTCTGTAAGCGTGATGCTTTTTGCAGTAATAGCACGAAGGTCTGCTGAGCTTTGAGCAGCGCTGTAAGGGAAAGTCAGCATACAGGGTTAGCACAAACAGCAGTGATCAACAGAGAGGAGTTTCTTACAAGGAGGCAGGCAGGAAAGGGAAAAATTGCAGTGCACCAGGGCAATACAGACTAAAAGCAGAAGGAAAAGAAAAGGTCTCTGCATGAGCAAGCAATGTCCCCTGCAAGGAGCATCCCTGTTTTCAGAGAGGTAAAACAGAAGGGTCTGCCCCTTACCAGAAAGCATGCACCAAAAAGAAGCCGGGAGGCAGATGCTAGGACAAAAACCTCCCCTTTGGTAGCATCTCGTGTGCATGGGGCCACCCGCTTCCAGCACCTGCTTCTGCTGGAGACGGGCTCTGCTGCAAACCTTGTGGCTTTGGCATGTGCCTTGACAGCTCCCCAGAGACTTTCCACAATCCATCCTTTAGAGATCTGTCACCCACTCTAATGCTCGAGCTAATTCTGCGTACATCAAGGAAGCTATGCCATCAGTGCTGCCAGGTCCGAGGACCTAATTAGCATTTGCTCGGCAAAACTGAAGTCATCTAAGGCAGCTGGTGCTAGATCTGAACTATTATTATTAATCTCACCTCAAGCTGTGGTCTTTAGGGTCAATGCAGAAGGGGATCGTGAAATGGTAACGGTCAGAAACCTAACGGGAACCATCCACAGAGAGGCAAAAGGTCTGCGGAGTCAGGAACAGCCACCAGAAGAAAAAGACCTGGATTGTTATTCATATTGCCTGATTTGCCTGGATGGCTTTAGCCTTTAATTATTTGTCTCACATATTAATTTCCCTGCATATTAATAGCAGCTTGCGAATGCAATGATCTTCCCCTGTATTTGTAGGACTCTGCGATGCAATATTAGGGTAATAAAAGCTCTTCCAGGCACATTGCATGTGTGAAGGACCAGCACTCAGTACCTGTATTTTTAATTAAAACAAAACAAAACAAAACAAAAAACTCTTTTCAGCCCTATTTGTGTAGCCCTTCCACAAATAAATAGGGAATCTGGGTTGTTAGCATGCAGTCCCTCGAGTGCTGGTACAAATCATTAGCAGCTGAGCTTGTTTTTCTCCACAATTATATGAAATCAAAGTTCTGAAGAACTGAATTCAACAACAAAAAAGTACCTTTTTTCTCATAATATTCTCATAAAGCTTTTTGCCCATTTTTCATTTGAAAAAAAGACCATTAGCCTTACACATTAGACAGCCAAATTTAAAGTAATGAAATATTTGCCATAGAAGGGAAATAGTCCAGGATACAGATGGTAAATATTCATGGCAAATTGCTAGCCAGGAAATATTTGGTGGGAAATACACAATGAGCATTAATAAATTTATACCCAAGAAACACAAATCAAGGCAAGAAATAAGTGTTCGAGCAGGAGCAGTCTAGCTGGAAGTATTTCGTGATGCAGACACATAGACCTTTCCCTCCACGTCTTGTTACCAGAGAAGTAACAAGACATATAGTTCCATTTCTATAAATACCTGGAGATACAGAGCCAGCAAGGGCAGCAATATTGCAGATGTACTACAACACAACCGCTCTGAAGAACTGTAACATCACTGTGCATGGGAAAATTATGTTTCCAGTCTAACGACTGCCATAATGAATCCTGGCTAGAGCTGCATCAGAGATTTCCAGCCCCAAGAGCATCCCCATCTGCCACCAGAGCCAGAGGAAGGGCTTCTCTTCCTGCATCCGTCAATAGGCTCAATCCTCCGTGGACTGGTCCTAGAGAAATCAGCATCACCAGCGCTGCCAGAGGGGCATGAGCCCATGAGTACTCACAGTCATGAAAGCTCTTTCTACTGGTTACCTCCTCACAGCTGTGAGTTACGACCCCTCCCTGAGGATTCATACCCTCTGCAGAGCTCCTCTTCATTTTTATTTTTGTTATTCTGGCTCTGATCGTCTTTGTTGGTGGATTTCAATGCACAAAAAAAATCAAAAAGTTGTTATTTCACCATATCAGCCTGATGGCACTGTCAGGCGGACAGAGTACCTCGCATTTGTCACAGTGTGAATAAAATCAGCCACGTATTTCCAAGTCCTCACAAGTTTCTAAACAGCAAGGGCTTTCCATAGATAAAATGCATGAAATAACAGCATAGTAGCTCCCTCAGAGCTTAAAACTTCATATCTTAAAAAAAAAAAAGCTGTTTTTCTGTCTTTCAGAGCATGTTCTTTGCATTCCATATAAATGCTATCCATTAACATTAATTATGCTTCAAGCCCATTATCACTTAGACACATCCATTATCCTCCAGAACATCCCCCACACCTCTCTTCTCACTGATGTCTGATTCACACTTGTCTGTACAATGCGCAGCAGCACCACTCAGCTGTTCAGGTCAGGAGTTTTTCCTCAATTCTTAAGGATAAAATATACAAAATTCCCTTCTGTAACCGGGAATGTAGGAACATGTGCATCCCCCCACGCACACCTCTGCGCTCAGCCGCCTCTCTTCTGAAATCAGAACTTGCATGTTCACAAACTACACATCAAGGCTTTCCCAGTTTCTGTCTAGTTTTAGCAGATGGAGCAACAACAGGGGAAAAAAAAAGCCTAGAAAGCAATATAGTGGTGAGCGCCCTGATGAAAGGAATCCTTGGACATGTTTAATTCATCAAGAGGTTGCTGACATTTTTTGGAAGGAGCAGCTCCAGCACAGGCTGCCCTGCTGATTCATGCAAGGCGGGCTCACACCTGCAGAGCCCCAGCAGGAGGAGGGAGAAGAGCACCCCACATCCACCCACAGCATCTCTCCCCATGGTTCTTTTGCATTTGGGGTTATCCCCTGCCCTGAGCCATGCTAAAAAGTCCTTTTCTTTTTCTAACCCTTCTATAACCACCAAACACAGGACAAGGCTGAGCACGTTTTTCCTGCCAGCTCCTGCAGGATGCCGTCCTCCCTGCCAGCATGCATTTCTTTTCCACGATCTTCTCTGACTTCGTGGCTTTATTTAGAACGATCTCTCTGCCAGCACATTTTATTCCTGCTTTTCAACCAGCCATGTTTAAGCACCCTATTTGCTCCAAAATCGCCTGGCCTGAGCAGAAGGCAATAAACCATGCCGGGCCACTCTGCTGAGGTAGCACAATTGTCTGTGGCAATGGAAATGACTCTGCAAGAGTAAATTGCTCTGAAAAGGGAGCTGTATTGAGGAAGGGTAATAAACAGGGAAGAAGCAATGAGCCCCTGGTTTCTGGAGAAGAGGCAGGGACGAGCAAAGCCTTGGGACAAGCGGGGTGAACAACAGCATCCCCAGCCAGTGGTCGGGCCATGGATACTGGCATTCTGCATGGACTTGGTCAGGTCCCTTATCTGCAGTGACTTCCATCTATCTTCCTATTTTTTAAGGAACCATTCAGATCCTGCATCCAAATGAAGATAAGGTCTGGCATGAAGGATTTTGATGATTAGACTTGATGATCTTGAAGGCCAACCTAGACAATTCTATGATTCTGTGTTTCTTTTGTATATTCAGAGGAGGCAATGCAGTTCTTGTGGGTGAAAAATGACAATCCAAAAAGAATCCAACATTTTTTCAGAAAGCAAACAAAAACAAAAGGCTGTTGGCACTCCTCTTTTTAAAGCTAGGTCATTTTTTCTAGGCTGCTATGCCTGTGTCAATGAACATAGGATTTTTTTATTTTTATAAAGAGGATTCAGTGTGGAAAAGAAGTTGTACAAGGGTCGGTTGCAAACCAGTAACAGCAGGCACATGCTTTGGGTGGGAAACCAAGCGAGCTGACCAACTGACAATGCTCCTAAGGCTTCTTTTGGAAAAAGGTAAATGGTTTGGCATGAATCCCAGAGTTACTTCTCCTTGTGACCAGTCTGCATCAGGACAAAGCATCAGAGAAGCCAGACGACTGATGAGAATCGCTAACTTTTCATTAGAGCCTTTCATCCTGACAGAAATTTTCATATTGCATCTTTTGATTTACAGCCCCATTTGAACAATTAGTTGAAATAATTAAAACTGGGGACCAGAAAAGGTGTTTTTGGCTGAAGATGGAAATGCACCAAAAACTCAATCCAATAAAAGGGTTCATCCTCTCCTTACAAAAGTTTCCAAAACCACTAAACTCATGGCAACATTTTAAATATTGCTATAATTAGGATCAGCAAAGAGGTGGAGAACATTATAATCTAATAATGCACCACACAAGAGTAAACAAATTATTTTGTTGGATGCTGCGCGGCGGAGTTATTAGCTCGGCAGCCCCAGGGGCAGCGATGCACTGCCGGGAACACAGAACAGCACAGCAGCAATTTCTTTGGGCTGGCCTGCAGCTAGATCATCTGCACTTTGCGTATGGATTTTCTATACCCACATTTTTCTGTATGAAGTTATGGGAACAGGGTTGATGATGTAATAATTTTTCCTAAATATTCAGGAGAGGAGACAGCGCTTCTTAAATACCAACTTTATTTTACACAGCCAATGGATCCTTAGAAAACATTTTTTTTTTCTAAGGTGAGGAGCACTGAGAACATCAGCCTGTGCCCAGAACCGTGTTCACGTGGTTCTACAAGCACATTATGTGAAAGGCAGCTTCTCTGATTCACATCCCAGTTGGTGTCAGAGAGCAATCAGAGAGACGATAGAGACATCTTTTCCCAAGGCAAATTGCAAGGAATGTGTCTAATAAATCCACTAACAGATTTTAACTGTTTTATTTTTTGGCATGACATATAGCACCTTTAGCAGAACGGCTTAGTTACATGCTCCTTTCTAGTACGTGTAGCAGTCAGACCATGTGGTTGCTTTTCTCTGTGACAATTCAGATCCCAGAGGAAGGTCTGGGAGTGAGCAGAGGGAACCAGAAGGCCATTCCTATTTCCCCCACACCATCGCTCCGAGCATGGATGTCCTGACAAACTCAGCAGGAGCTGTGCATATGAAATGATGGTAGGTTACGGCCCATAAAACTCTATTTTAATAACACCACATGGAGTTATCCTTGGTTTATTGAAAGGCATTTAATCATCAGAATGAACAGCGTCATGGCAGCTGGTTCTGCAAACCCTTCCCATGGCAAGTAAAACTTACTTTGTTGTAGGGGATCGAGATGAGATGAAAACAGGCAGGCTCAGTTACTCTGCACCATGCACATAAAAAGTACACCATGGATTGCACCCATGTTATACAAACAATGCTCATAGCACCAATGAAGGACATGCACAATTAGGCCAAATTACAGCCCAAGGTGGGTGCTGCAATCAAGGAGTTACAGCATGCAGGTTCCACTTCTCCCTAACAGACAGAAAACAAAATCAGTGGCAGATGAGGCTGATGTGTTTGAGCACACATGATCAGCAAGGGTTTGCATTCAACAGGTCTTCTCAGTGCCCAAGTAGCAATGAGCAGGAAAGTAAAGGAAGTGCTGGGATTATGGGGTGAAAATAATTCTCTGATGGGGAGAAAAGTGCTCTAGTGGAAAAAACAGGAAGAGAGTTGGCGAGGGTCAGCTACGTGGTTTGTGCGAGGTGAGGTCCTCCTCCACGCCTGGCTCAAAGGAAAGCTGTTCTCCTCCCCTTCTCCCCACAGGGCTAACCGGGGCACGCTGGCCTGGCCCACGTCTGCTCTCATTCGCACTGGTGCCACTGACGTTAGCAGCTCACCCCTGGGACACTGCGGCTCTGCAGCGTGTCACTGCTGGCAAGGGCGTTACATCTGCTCCTGACTTTCCCTGGGAGGAGCAGGAGGAACTGTGCTGGTGCCCGATGCCAACGGAGACACAAGGAAAGTCCAAGTCCATCGATGGTTGTGCTTTGGTGAGATGTGATGTACTGCAGCCCCTCCTGAAGGGCATGGCATAGCTCTGGGATGTTCTACAAATGTGAAATGGCAAACAAAGGTTGCATTCCCCGAATGGCAGAGATATAAGAATAGACCGTTTCATTTAGAAAAAGCTTTTGAATAGGAGGAAGCTAGTTAAGGAGAATGATTTATGGCAGTGCAAGTTCTGTCGTACCAGAGGTGAGTTTTGTCAATTGGTTTCTACCTTGGAAATTATCACTGAAATCCCAGCAAAACCTCGCCAGCTGCCCGAACCTGACCTCAGGGAAGCCCCCATTGAATTCCTTTCAAAAGGACAACCTGAGTACTGCTGCCTGGACAGTGCCTGCCCTGGTTGGCTTCAGCAATCAGCTCCACTCTGAGGACAAAACAGAGGAGCTGGTGGTGGCTCAGGAGGAGAAGAGGTGAGAAACTTTATCATGGGCAGGCTGCAAATCTGCCATTTCTTGCCATTTCTCCTTAGAATCTTTTTTGCAGGAAGGCAGAATTTGCTATAAATTGAGACCACAGCGTGATCTCTATTTCAGATTATGAAATTATAAGTATTGGACACAGCTAAAATAACAGGACATGATTATACTTAATGAGGCACTAAAAGGGAACAGCAGCATCTACAGAATGAATGTTGCCTCTGCTATCAGTAGGAGGGGACACTGCTTTGAAATGGAAAAAATCAGTAGAAAAAACACTGTAAGTCACTGGAACATGTTTGTTGAAATCGTGACCGCTGGCATAATGATTGAGAGGTCACTTCAAGGCAGTGACATGGGGGAAATGGATGCACTGATGTACAGCGAGCAGACTATGGCGTATCAGAAGAGATGAGGTTATTAGATAAAGCTTCCTCTCATTCTCCACAAACATTGAATAATTCCAGCTGGCTGTTTAAGAAAATCAGGTTAAGAGATCAGTTGGGGGAGTTTTGTTTGCTTTATTTTGTAATTCTAAAACATACAGACTTCAAACCTGGCAAAATTTCAGACATAACCTGCAATACCAACACAGGGACGATGATGAATATTTCAAAGGACGATGATGAATATTCTGACCTTGTAATTTACAAGTGATAGCCTTTAAATTCTTTTCTCAAAGTGTTTTCTAAACGCGTTTCATTGGCATGGAGCCAGTTAGTGAAGACCTAATGCTAATCTTAAGCCTGGAAATAGAAAAGTGAAAAAAAAGCAATGCAGCAAATTCCACCACATTTGCATGTCATGGTCTTGCAGCATCACTGTGACCACGGCATTGCTGAAGATCATTTGAATTTCTGTATGCAGATATCTTCTCTGCCCCTGCAGGTCCTTCTCACACTCAATCTATAATGGGGGGAGAGAAAGAAAATAAGTTTAAGTGGTAGACATGCTGATAGATCAACTAGACAAATACATACGAAGCAGAAATGTTGGAGCCTTAAAGCAATGAAATGCCTAAAGGGCTCAAATTAATATAATTCTCCCAAGGAATATACAATTACATTTTATACTGTCAAATTTAGGAAAAAAAAAAAAAAAAAAACATTTTTGATGACCTTTCCTTCCATCCCAAATGGAAAACAAGCTCCTGTCTTACCACAGATTTACACAGTCACTGATATAATCAAATGCATGGTTGTCTAGAACAGTCACTGATCTAAAAAAAAGCACTAAAAATTACCTTTGTTTTTTCCACGTTTAAATCACATTATGGAATCATTTCAGAACTGCCACAGGCAGCTCCCTATAAATGTCTCTCTTCTGCTCTATCCCTTCAGGATGGATGGCCTTGCTAGTCTGTCCTATGTGCACGTTCTGCACATGCCAGCTTTTACTTGGTATAATTGGCACCATGGCTTTTAAACTTGTTTAAAAACTTCTGAGCCTTACTGCAGCTGAGGACCTTGAGACAAAAAGGACGACTTGCAGCTCCTGCTTCATCAAGATGTCTAAGGAGCTATATATATTTCTTCTTACAATAAAATGAGTTTGCAAAATGTATTACTAAAATTATTGATTTTCCTACTGTGAGTGTCTGCATGATTCAATTTGATTTGTATTTATTGCTTCCCTCCTAATCAGCTTATAGGTATTTCTACTAAGAATATTCTTTAGATGTTATAAGGCCAGAGAAATTGAACTGACTTTCTGGCCAAAAAGCAGCTCAGATTTCTGTATGCAGTCTTAAAAACGTAAGGAATATCTTAAAAAGCATGTCCATCCCCATAATTCCTTATTAAATGCAAACAGAGAACAAGAACTTGGTATGCACAGATCACATTTCTATCACAAAAGGCACTGGGCAGTCTTCTCAGACCATGGGCACGTGAGGAGTGGTTTCAAAAGATGATGCAGTAAAACGCAGGCTCTGTTGTCGCATTTTTGTGACCACGAGCAAGAAAGCAGGTCTGGTTGATATGGGTGACACCTGTATTTGACTGAGGTTCTCATGCAATTTTACATTTGCAGTTTACTGTGTGGTTGGAGGAAAATCTGAACCTGGCATTTGGTTAGGCCAGAAAGCTGAAGCAGGCCACTGCAAAGAGTCCTAAGGGGCGAAATTGCCACCATGCTATTGTAATTCGAAGAAACATAAAACGACTAGATTGCACAGGCTCCTCTGAGATCCTTAGCCAAACTCATAAGCTAATTCATACCATGAAACTCTCAGATTTTTCACCCAAAAAGGCTTTGCACATGGTAAGTCCGCCAAGCAGGACTGCTTTCATGCTCCCTTGTTTCTTAATTTTGCTGTAAAACGTTCTTACCTAAAAACCTCTTCACTTCTGTTCAACATTTACTGTAGTGGTCTGCATCAGAAAAACAAACTATTGTTATACACAGCATCTAAATAAAAATGGGTCCCTTGGAGATCTCAGTAGCCATCCGCAAGGTGGACTCCTCGTTTAGTGCTAATTAAAGAGAAAAAGGAGTCACTGCAGTTATGTAGAGTCGTCACTGAGCTAGAGCCTTTCATTGGCTTTCTTTACGTGAATCAATTAAACGTCCACCAGGAGAGCAATTAACCTAGATACAAATTAGACTAGAAGGGAGAACATTTCCTTGTATCAGGCCTTTTATTTTAGAAATCAGAATCATCCATATTTAAGTGCACTGTTTTGCCTCAGCTAAAAACAAGTCAATAAAAGAAAGGAAAGTCAAATGTCACGGTGAAGAAGGAGGATGCAGCTGTTGCTTTTTGTGCTGTAAGGACTAAAGTAAAGCTGAGTGCAAAAGCAGGGTGACAGCACACAGGAGGTAAACCCAAATGCATACAAAGGAGCCCTGCCCACAAACTAATTAGGAACAGCTGCCATAAATAGCCTAGTAACTGGCCGCAGAGTTAGGTCCAAGCATTATAAACATAAATCTTCCCAGATCAGGGGTTTTATTCCCCAGACATGTCTGCAAGTGTGAGCATTTCTCTGAAATTATTGGAGTAATGCTGATTTATATTTGACTCTAGTTTGCAAAAGAGCCCCCCGGCTCTGAGCCGGGATGTCCACAGAGCTTCCCGCACGTTCACGCCACCAGCAGTTTTGCTGGGTTAAAATTCCCCAGGAGTTTCACTTGTGTTAGGCCCAGGATTTTGCAAAACTGTAGGATGGGGTTGCACACAGGCCATGTGGTTAGCACAACAGGCAGTGTTCCTTGGCAAGACCTCCCTGTCTTGAAAAATGGGGCTTCTACCCCAATAATGCCTCTAACTGCTAGCGTGATGAATGTGTTGTGATAACGGATGTCAAAGGTAGCCGTGGCTGCAGCTAACTTTCTCTAATTTCCAGCCTGCAATAATTTTTCACTGCTATTCCTCAGAAGCAGCACTAGGAATAGTTTTGCCCTATGGCAGTCATATGGCATGTACAGCTTCAGGAAAAGTGATCGTAAAAGGAAGCACTGTAGCCTTTTCAGAGTTATATTTTTAGAAAGGGGAGGCTGGGAAAAAACCTCTCAAAACTAGGTAGGAAGAGCTATTTTTGATCACTTCATCACTAAAAGGCTGCTATCCTGACCTGTGCTATTTTCTGTATGGCACTTTCAGGATAGATCAGTTTGAACCATCAGACAATACACACAGGAGAAGTGACCAATGAGCCATAAAGCCAAGCAGAGTGTGGAAGCATCAAGGGAACAAAGACGTGTTATTTCCTTTGCTTTTCATCTGAGCCAATTAGATTTGAGTTTTTCTTCGACTGGGCTGTGGCTCGGAGCTGATCCTTCGCATTGTCTGGGCCATTGTATGCCTGAATCCCCCAGCTCTGCAGAAGGCAGAATTGGGTGATTTAATACCTTGAATATAGACAAATTTCCCAAGACAGACAGGAGAACCCGAGATCAACCATTTCCTAACTATTGATTAGACATCAATAGCTAGTCCCATCTCACTCCCTGCCATCCTGCTAGTCCTATAATTCAACATTATGGCCACAGACAGCAGGTTACTGCAGACTGCGTTTCCTCAACAGCACACGATTCCTATTAGAGTTATGGCTTTTCAAAGATGTCACACGTGAAATTCAGTATGTAGTTCGGCACGGGATCAAGAAGCACTGATTTGAATTATAACCAAACAGGCAAGGCAATTGAAGCTAATGGACCTCAGTGGTGATTTCCAGATTTGTAGCTATTCTTACCTCTAAGTGTGCAGTGATACCCTGACACATCCATTGTGAACCCCCCGTCCACTCCAGTTCTCTCTGACAAATTGATTTGCAGCACCCCACTGACACGAGTTTTTAAACATATAAATTCTGCTGATTCATCTCTGTTATGAACCCCTTTTACAGGCCAGGGAGACACTTGAAATCTTGTTAGAGGCTGGGCTGGATATTCTCTGCTGCCGAGGGGCCATTTGAAGCATCAGGACAGTCTCCAAGCTCATTCATGCCACACCTGAACCCAGTCCTCCCAGTTGGCACGTGAGCTAACTCTATGTTTGGGTAAAGATGGCAGTGATGAAATGGTACAATTAAGGTTAAAAGAAAGTAATATTAACAGAAAGACGCTAAGCATCTTTAGGACTGAAGGCCTTAGAGCAGTCTTATAGCTACTATATTATTTCAATATTTTCCTATACGTGGGCAGAGTATCTAAATCCAATCCTGCACCCAAATCCATTACATCACTCTGCATTATATCAGGGCCATAGCACCAAATGTCGTCTCTTTTCTAATGATGCTATGGGAGAATAGCACCGGAAAGGAAACTGAGGCTCAGTGTTGTCACCTAAGCTCATTCATTTTCTTAAGGAGGTGCATATTTGCTGCTTACTGTTTCATTTGCTGCTTTGCTGTTTCATCAACCTTCACCTCCAAACTCTTTCTACCCGAAAAAGCTGTTCTGGGTAGGCTTATTTCTGTTTTGTCGTGTTTTGGCTTCTCTTATAAGGGAATCTACAATTAATTCTCTGGAAGAAACTAAGATTTCCAATATCTGTTTAATGTACATAGTCATTGCTTCAGAAACATTGTCATTAAGAAAGGTCATAGTTCATTTTTGTGCTGAATATGCTTTTCATATAGCAAGTTCATGGCACATCTGTACTTAATTGGTCCAAGAGCGGTTTGAAGAATCGGTGAAACTGAGTTCAACATCCAGTTCAAGTAACTTGAACAGGGGTTTGCTGGCCAAGGACTCGATATGCTGCTTGTATATATTTGTAGAAAATGGGAGACTTGAATAGCTGCCATGGAGATAGAGGTACAAAATCTCTCTTTCCCTCTCACCCAAGTGAATGCCATTATGCCATATAATGCCATAGAAAGATGCATTAATTTACAGCAGGTTCTGAAACTTTTCTTGAATATTTTTCTGTTATTTAATCATAAAACTCTAGGCTAAGTCCTCCACTGGAGTCATTTGGCATGGCTGATCCTTTGTGAATTTGCACAGGCTAGAAAACTGGCCCTTTGAAACATGGCAGGAGGTGGTCATGAATACGAACATGCATTACAGAAGTTATAAATCAAATGTGCAATGCAGTGTTTTAAAAATGCAAGGAAAACGCCACTGGAAAATGTAGGTGGTAAGGTACATGTTTAGCTTTTTTAAGTCAGTAAATTACTGAAGTATGCTCCTAGCTGTGAAATCATTCTTCGTATTGATATGGAAAGAAACTTTGCTCTGTAACTTTAACTGCTCTTGGAGTGAATAAATCCAGGAAAGTGAATATCAGCAGTGAGTTTAATGATGATCTGTAGAAATTTGCAAGGAATCTTCATTTACTCATAAATTGAATGCAGATGTTGCTTTAGGACTGTGCTTTCAGAAATTTATTACCTTCAAATGCAACACAAAGCATTCCTGCACAAAGGAAATAATGCAAGTGGCTGGGAATGTTTGATTTAAGGTTCTGAAATACAACCTCTGGCTGAACATGAATGATGAGAAGTGAGATGGTGTTAGGCAACTACTACTGTGTTACAGCTCTGTCCTGTGAAAGTCCAGAACAGAAGGAAAATGAACACATAAATTTTTCAAAGCACAAGTGCTCCGCACGAGAACCGTCAGGCGTTGTGCTGTGGCATGTTATCAAACAGCCTGGCGTAGCTGCCTTAGCCAGGCCAGCTGGCCCCATCGCCACTGCCAGCAAGTTTGAGCCATGCTGAAGCAAGATGCTCACGTTTGAGTCCCCTCCCATTCACTTTGTCCCCTTTCCTTCATTGCACGCCCCCGAACAAGGATGAAGATAATGCGTGGAAGATCATGAGAACCCATCATGAAACCCCACATAGGACCTGTTATTTCAAATCTCAAGATCCTGAACAAATTACAAGGAAGGAAACAAATGTAAATGCTGTTTGCTGCGAGGCAGTCCCTAAGAGCAGCTTCCCATGAAGCTGAACACCAGCACTGCTTGCTCGTGTGATGGCTCAATCCTGCCAAGAGCCGTGCGCTTCTTCTGTGTCTGCTGATCACCTCCGGGCTTCCTTAGGAGTTCAGGTACCCAGCGCCACAGAGGATCAGGCCCTTAGTGCATAAACCTAAGTGTTTTCTTCCATAGCTGCTGCTATATAAATATTATTAGGACATCCTTAGCTGGACTGAAATGTCCTTGTTCTGTTGGCTGCACTGGAACGAGACCAATTTATGGCAGCTGATTATCTGGGCCATTATTTATTCCCAGTTTATGGTGACCAAATAAGGCTCTAGGACATCAAGGTCTCTGGCTGATATAAAGCGGTAGAACGTCACTGGTTTGGAGTGTTGTGCCCATCTACATTACTGTGTGGTGTGGAATATAGGAAAGGGGCCAAATTCCAACTTCCTTATTCTTCTTTTCAGCCTGACAAAATTCCTCCTGAAGTTGCACTTTGTTCTCCTTGCATTAATATCACTAATACCTATTCAGGCTTAAATTTCTTAAGCTTAAGCTTGAAGCAGCCTTATATTGAAAATAGGCAGCCACTTACCAAGAGAAACCCCATTAAATATGACAAATATTTTTAATAGTTCCAACCAACTGCATTGCATTATCTGCCCGGTCCTCTTCGTTCTGTAGTCTCTCCATAACCTTAAAAAAAAAAAAAAAAAAAAGCCAACACCTTTTCTTCTACTCATCCGATACTATCATTTTTTAAAAGATATTCAAGTTAATTCATTGCCACTGAATGTATTTTCTACTCCTTTATCTGGAAGCAGTCAGGCTGTTGTGCAACTCCGCCTTCTGTGGTTTGTCTCCTTTTTTTTTTTAAGGAAGCTGCAGAACTCAGTCTCATCCTTCCATAGTATTTCTTTACTGCAGGTTTGTCAGTAGTGCGTAATCAAGATTAAAATCAATGCAGCTGATTTGCAGTTTGGTGTGAGTGCCTGCTCCTTCCGTGCATTTGCTTCAAAGCATGAGACATCATGTTGCTGTTTGCTCCGAAGTAGCATTGCCTGTTTGTTAAACTTTGGGGAAAAAGTTCTCTATAAGCAGAAATATTAGTCTTAATTTCAAAATCTCCAGAAATGGATATAGATAAAAAGGAAAAAGGAATTAGATGCTCATCAGAAATAAGGCATCATTTTAGACTAGTTTCCCTGACTCATTCTAACCTTCAGATCACCTTCAGGATCATGTAGCAGGAACGCTGTCCATCTACATCTTATTATAGCCAGAAATGCATATTACAAGACTGTGATTAAAATGAAAATGATGTATTTTATTTCAGAAGGAAATTCTGTACATGCTTGTAAATGCCCGCGTGAATAAAAAACTTTTCCTTACCTGAATACCCTGATTTTTAAGGTAGTCAAGATGTATTATGAAAATTATTGTATTCTATAAAAGTTTGCACTGCTTGAATTTCAAGATGCAATGAATAAGCCGAACGCTATCACTGCTTGATTATAAAGCAACAATTTATTTTGCATGCTGGGTAAATGGATTTAAAACAATCCATGCCTCAATTGTATTTAATGAAAGGGAGTTCTATTACGAAGTTCAGTATGTCTCTCCTTACTTGCTGTTCAACTCCATTAACTTGTTTTCAGAACATTAAAAGGATAATAAAAATTCCCAAGCACCTCTGTTAACCATATGTTTGCTTTTCCAGTAAGTTTTACATATGTATAAAACATGTTCTGCCCCCCCCCCCCAGTCTTTTATTTCCTTATCAGGGGAAAAAAGAGTAATAAACCAGATCATAACATATATTTTTCCCTAAAATGAAACTAAATGTGATGCCATAATAGACAGATAAACAGTATTTTTGTTTTGACTTCCAATCAAATCCAAAGAGCTGCTTTTTGCCTATGGAGAAAACTTCTACCAAAATAAACGGAACAGATTTAGAATCCATGATTGCTTCAATTATGGTATAATCTTTTCTCTATGCTTGTCATATAAAACTCCAGAGAGGTTAAACAGTGGATCTAACTGCCTGTGTTTGCAAATACAATTCAGCGGATACCGGAGATAATTCTGACTTCTCCACTGACTGCAGTGCTGCAGTCCTATGACAGCATCATATTAATGAGCCAGCAGAGGTCCGATGTTCCATGTGCCTTGCAAAGTTTAACCCTGTCCCTCGGACTTCCCTAACTCTCCATGATGAAGACACAGCAGCAGCAAAACCAGGAGCTGTGTATGCCCCAGCTTAAAGGCAGGAAGACTTTTCTGGGGACGGATTTTGCCTGTTAACAAGATCAACTCCTCCAAAATTCACAGATTGCTGAACACAGGCAGACACATTTTCAGCACCTTTCTGAACGAGGAGTTAAAACCTACCCCCCTCAGCTTTCCTTTGCTTTGCAATGGAGCTGTAGCAGTGATCTTTCTAGCACCAGCAGGGCTTCTTTTTTTTTTTTTTTCTTTTTTTTTTTTTTTCCTTTTCTTTGCAGCTTACTAATCAATTGCCTATGTAGCTGTCACCCATCCAGGAGGAGTTCAAAGTCTGGATGCTAGCTAGTCTCTGCATGCAACCCCTAGAAAGTATATTGGACCACAAAAACATAATTCTTAACAGAATTTCCAAGCAGGATAATTCATTTCTAAGCAATGCACCAAGCGATAGACAAAACAGGGAGGGCGGGAGGAAAAAAAAAAAAAAAAAAGAGGAAGAAAGGGAGAGAAGGAAGAACCAAGAGTAGAGATTTTGGGTGCGGGGGGGGCTTTCAAACTCTTGTTTCCTGCAGCGGGTGCAGGGCAGAGCGCAGCCAGCCCCCTGCAGCCCCCCTCCTGCGGCTGCCCTGGCCCCCAAGGGGAGGCAGAGCTCTCCTTGCCGCAAAGCCTCCCGCAGCACCCCCAGCCCCCCGGCCCCGGCCACTTTTGACCTTCAAATGTCACAGCCTGCCTGGGGAGGGAGAACCGGGGAGATGGCACCGGGGGGTGGCATTTTGGGTCCCCTCTGCCCCCTGCTCACCCACCCCCCCGTGCCATGCGGGAGCTGCCCGTGGTGCTGCAGCCGCTGCTGCTGGCCCCGGTCCTGGCCCCGATCCTGGCCCCGATCCTGGCCTTGGTCCTGGCCCCGGTCCTGGCCCCAGCCCCGGTCCCGACCCGGCCCCGGGCCCTACCCTGCGGGCTCCGCCGGGCGCTGCGCTCCGCCATGGCCTCTGCGGGGGTGGGAGGGAGGAAAGGGGCAAGGAAAAGGTAAAAGAAAGAAAAGGGAGAAAAGGAAAAGGGAAAGAAAGGGATAGGAAAAGGAAAGAAAAGAAAGGAAAAGGGAAATGGAATAAAAGAAAGGAAAATGAAAGAAAGAAAAGAAAGAAAAGAGAAAAAAAGGAAAAAGGAAAAGCAAAATTAAAGAAAAGAAAGGAAAAGGAAAGAAAGGAAAAGGAAGGAAAGGAAAAGGAAGGAAAGGAAAAGGAAAGGAAAGGAAAGGAAAGGAAAGGAAAGGAAAGGAAAGGAAAGGAAAGGAAAGGAAAGGAAAGGAAAGGAAAGGAAAGGAAAGGAAAGGAAAGGAAAGGAAAGGAAAGGAAAGGAAAGGAAAGGAAAGGAAAGGAAAGGAAAGAGAGGAAAGAGAAAAGAAAGGAAAGGGAAAAAGGAAAATAGAAAAAGAAGAGAAAGAGCGGCGATGTAAGGGGCGGGGGAGAAGGGAGCCGGGGGAAGGGAAAGGGGGAGCGGGGGCGCACGGGAATGGGGACGGGGGCAGGGGCGCAGCGGGGAAGGGGCAGCGGGGAGGGGGCAGCGGGGATTTGGGGGGGTCGGGAGTGGAGAGAAGGGGCCGGGGAGCGAAGGGGGGAGCCGGGGAGGGAAGGGGGGAGCCGGGGCAGTGGGGGAGGCAAGGGAGGGAGGGGAGGAGCCGGGGAGGCGGAGCAGGGGAAGGGCCGGGGGGAGGCCGCCCCCCCGGCCACGTTGTGCCGCCGGGGCTTTATAAGGGGCGGCGGGCGGCGGAGCAGCGCCGTGCTGCCCCCGGAGTGTCCCCAGCCATGAGCTACACGATGGAGCCCTTGGGCAACCCCTCGTACCGGCGGGTGACCGAGACCCGGGCCACCTACAGCCGTGCCAGCGCCTCCCCGTCCAGCGGCTTTCGCTCGCAGTCGTGGTCGAGGGGCTCCGGCAGCACCGTGTCGTCCTCCTACAAGCGCCCCAACCTCGGAGCCCCCCGAGGCCCCTACGGCTCCACGGTGCTGAGCTCCGCTGACAGCCTCGACGTGAGCCAGTCGTCGCTGCTCAACGGGGCGGCCGAGCTGAAGCTGAGCCGCTCCAACGAGAAGGAGCAGCTGCAGGGGCTCAATGACCGCTTTGCCGGCTACATCGAGAAGGTGCACTACCTGGAGCAGCAGAACAAGGAGATCGAAGCGGAGCTGGCGGCCCTGCGGCAGAAGCACGCCGGCAGGGCGCAGCTGGGTGATGCCTATGAGCAGGAGCTGAGGGAGCTGCGAGGAGCCCTGGAGCAGGTGAGCCACGAGAAGGCGCAGATCCAGCTGGACTCGGAGCACATCGAGGAGGACATCCAGCGCCTGCGGGAGCGCTTCGAGGACGAGGCGAGGCTGCGTGATGAGACAGAGGCCACCATCCGCGCCCTGCGCAAGGAGATGGAGGAGGCCTCGCTCATGCGGGCGGAGCTGGACAAGAAGGTGCAGTCGCTGCAGGACGAGGTGGCCTTCCTGAGGGGCAACCATGAGGAGGAGGTGGCTGAGCTGCTGGCGCAGCTGCAGGCATCCCACGCCACGGTGGAGAGGAAGGACTACCTGAAGACCGACCTCACCACAGCACTGAAGGAGATCCGCGCCCAGCTGGAGTGCCAGTCCGACCACAACATGCACCAGGCCGAGGAGTGGTTCAAGTGCCGCTATGCCAAGCTGACAGAGGCAGCTGAGCAGAACAAGGAGGCCATCCGCTCTGCCAAGGAGGAGATCGCCGAGTACCGGAGGCAGCTGCAGTCCAAGAGCATCGAGCTGGAGTCGGTGCGCGGCACCAAGGAGTCACTGGAGAGGCAGCTGAGCGACATCGAGGAGCGCCACAACAACGACCTCACCACCTACCAGGTGCCGGGGGGGCTGGGAATGGCGGGGTGGGGGTGTTGTGGGGAGATAGAGCCCCCTTCTGGGTGCTGAGCATGGTGCTGGGCCGGGGGGAGCTGGGGAGGGGGGGTCTGTGGGATCTGGGGTCCTGCTGCCCCGAGCCTGGCACTCGCCGTCGGCGCATTTCTGAAAGTCAGTCCCCAACTTCTTGTGCTCTCCGTGTGTGTGGCTTTGTCACAGGGGCTTTCTTGTCTCCGCTGCAGGACACAATTCATCAGCTGGAAAATGAGCTTAGGGGAACAAAGTGGGAAATGGCACGTCACCTGAGGGAATACCAGGATCTCCTCAATGTCAAGATGGCCCTGGATATTGAAATTGCTGCGTACAGGTACAGTAGGGTTGTTGCAGACATGTCTGGAATATTAATAGCACTGCAGATGCTGCTGCTCTGAGAAGCCGTACCATGGATGAGAAATAGCTGCATGCAGTGAACACAACTCAAATTAGAGCTTGACTAAATTACTGCAAGCCTCTCCAAATCTAGGCAGACCCTGGAAGGGCTGCAGTAAGGAGGCAGAGCTCACTGGGGACCAGCTCGCTGGTAATGAGTGGCGAAGCTCCCAGTGTGCTCAGTGGCACTGGGATGGCGTGACTCAGTGCAGTGGCACCCTGGTGCTGCATTCTGCCCTTGTTTACAAAAGCAGAAGACGAAGCAAAAGACAAGCTTATTTTTAACTCCTGCTTGCTTTGCATATGCCAAGCAAGTGGTGCTTGTCATTTGAATTCCCTTTTATCACTTGAGAGAGACGGTGTGCTTGCTTGATCACAGTTTCAGGCAGGGACTGAATCTGCTTGTCACAAACACTTTTGCTTTTCTTGCTCAACTTTCCTCTGCCATCCACTCTAATCTAGAGCAGGAAAACTGCTTGCTATTGCCATCACCTGGCAGAATTTTTTTAGGCTCCTTTGCATCACTTCAGAACTCTAATCAGAACCACTGATTTTTCTGGGTCACAGGCTTAGATGAAAATCATGCCTTTGAATACAAGAAAAGTCAAAATAGAAAGCATCCTCAAGTCCCTTTAAATTCCTGAGGCTGTTCAGACAAACACAGGTTCCCTAGGGTCTATAGCTGTTTGCTGCCAAAGATCACTTGAATGAACCAAAGTCTCTGAAGCCTTCTATTTTCAAAGCCACACAAGAAGGGTGGATGCCCAGACTATTGCACTAGAGCCGTGCTCTAGCTGGCTTTGAAAGTCTCAGTGACAATATTCAATTCGGGACCTTTGGCTGCATTCAGTTCTCAGTTCACCTGAGTCATAATCCAGCCCAGGAAGCTAATCAGTTTGAGTTTCTGATGGTAAAGATGAATTGCAGCCGATCTGCCATAGGTGGTATGTATGCCACATGCAAAGCAAGCCAGAAGGTGCTTGCTGAATATGAATTTATTGGAAGAGCTGATTTGAGGAAAGCAGAACTCAGGCTGTGAGCCATGGATTATGCTGATCAGCTCTAGCATATTCTACAAAACTGTTTTCATTGTGCTGACAGAGGGAGATATTCTAATAGCTGTCCCTTATGTTGGGTTTCTGTGCTCACTGGTTTTCTTCCTCCTGACTCCTTTAGGAAGCTGCTGGAGGGTGAAGAGACAAGATTCAGTGCCTTCTCTGGAAGCATTACTGGGCCCATATTCACACACAGACAACCATCTGTCACAATAGCATCAACTAAAATACAGAAAACAAAAATCGAACCACCAAAGCTGAAGGTCCAGCACAAATTCGTAGAAGAAATCATTGAAGAGACAAAAGTAGAGGATGAGAAGTCTGAAATGGAAGATGCCCTAGCAGCTATTGCAGAAGAAATGGCAGCGAAGGCCCAGAAAGAAGAACAGGAGGAGGAAAAGGCAGAAGAAGCTGCAGAGGAAGAAGTTGTTTCTGAGAAGGCGGCCGCAGAACAGGCAGCTGCACCTGAGGAAGAAGAGAAGGAGGAAGAGGCAGAGGAGGAAGAAGCTGCGAAATCTGATGCAGCAGAAGAAGGAGGCTCTGAAAAAGAAGAGATAGAGGAAAAGGAAGAAGGGGAGGAGGCTGAGGAAGAAGCTGAGGCCAAGGGCAAAGCTGAAGAGGTAGGAGCGAAGGTCGAGAAGGTCAAAACACCTCCCGCAAAGTCACCCCCTAAATCCCCCCCTAAATCCCCTGTAACCGAGCCGGCCAAGGGAGTCCAGAAAGAACCTGCTGCAGAAGCAGGAAAGGAACAGAAAGTGGAGAAAGGTGCTGAGAAGGCAGCCAAGGAGGAAGAGAAAGCAGCATCTCCAGAGAAGCCAGCCACACCAAAGGTAACCTCTCCGGAGAAGCCCGCAACACCGGAGAAGCCTGCAAGCCCAGAAAAGCCTGCAAGCCCAGAGAAGCCCGCGACCCCGGAGAAAGCAGTGACCCCAGAGAAAGCAGTGACCCCGGAGAAGCCGGCGAGCCCGGAGAAGCCCCGGTCTCCAGAAAAACCAGTAACCCCTGAGAAGCCCCGCTCTCCAGAAAAGCCAGCGACCCCAGAGAAGCCCCGCTCTCCGGAGAAGCCAGCTTCCCCAGTCAAAGACGAAAAGGCCATGGTGGAGGAGACCGTCACCGTCACGAAGGTAACAAAAGTTAGCGCAGAGGTTGAGGCCTCCAAGGAGTCCAGGAAAGAAGACATTGCAGTGAATGGTGAGGTGGAGGAAAAGAAGGAGGAGGAATCCAAAGAGGAGGAGGAAGACAAGGGGGTGGTCACCAATGGCCTAGACGTGAGCCCAGTTGACGATAAGGGTGAGAAAATCGTGGTAACCAAAAAAGCAGAGAAAATCATTAGTGAAGGAGGGGACAGTACAACCACATACATCACAAAGTCTGTGACAGTCACTCAGAAGGTAGAGGAACATGAAGAAAGCTTTGAGGAGAAATTAGTGTCCACCAAGAAAGTGGAGAAAGTTACTTCACATGCTGTAGTAAAAGAGATTAAAGAGTGAATTAAATAAATTATAGCTAAACTAAAAAAAAAAAAAAAATTAAAGAGCTTGGGTCGGTGCAAAAGGTTAAGCCATATGACAGCTGCAAAATGCATGTGAGTGACGGCTTTAAAGCAGAATGGGTTCTCTCATGGAGGCTCCAGACACACAGTATTTTACTTTTTTGTGCAATATAGGGGAGGGGGGGGAATGCATGCAGGCTCAAGATGTACTCCCTCCACAGAGCTTGGGGAACTAAAAAAATAAAAATTAAAAAAAAATACTAATAATAATGCATGAGATGAAATGTGCAAAGGAAGCTTTTGAATTTCCTGAGCTGTTGGAGGGACATATCTGAGGAACGACTTAAGATGTATTATGCAAAGAACCAACTGAGCCAAAAACAAACAGAAAACAGTACTAGAATATTCATGAGAACCAGAACTCTCCTAGCCTTAAAAAAAAAAAAAAAAAAGCTACTTATAAATAATTATGTTTACCTCACTGGTGCAATTAGGGTGGACTTTTGCTCATGGGAGAACCTAGTCGACATGCACAGTACGCAGCCTTTTGTTGTTTGATGTAAAACCGTCACAGCAGTTCTTGCTCAATAAAGGTCAATACTGAAAACATGCCTTGTCTGGTGATTCTCTTCGAACTCAAATCCCTCCCTGAAATAAGGTATTTGTACTGACCAACAGGGTGGTGGGGGTTGAAAAGGCGCTTGAGCTTTTCCTTCTCTGCATTTCCTCATTAAGATAACAAATTTCCTGTAGCATAATTAAGTAATGCTAATACTTAAGCTGGTTTAAGCAAACATGAGCCATATGCCCTGGTTTCTAGAGTAAAGTGGGATCTATTCTATGGGTTGGCCTTCTGGTGCTTGGAGGGGTTGCAGTCCCTCTTGCTAATAGAGGAAGGGGTCTCTAAGCTATGTGCTGCTAACACTGGTTGTCTGAGCAGTGTCTGAACTGTAGAAAGGAAACCGTTCCAGAGCCTGAACTGAGGCTAAGTAGAGTTCAGATTACACCTGGTATGACTGAGAAATAAAATCAAATTAAAGCATTTTTTTTATCATTTCCAATAGAAAGCCCTTCTAAATGCTGGCCTATGTCTACCACCATTTGCAGGTTGGCTTCATTAAGAAGAAAGCCAGGTAAAAGGGCCCTTTAAGATCCCAATACATGGAAATTAAATGGAGATAGCTGACACAAATGGAAAAAGAGGAGGGCCCTGACTCTAGTTTAGGGAAATAATGTCTTATTCTAGGATTAAGATTGTGTTTATTTCAATTGCATTTTAAAAGGATAACAAAGACCACTTCTACTGCTTTACGTGCCATAAATAGCAAAGAAATGCAAATCTTTTTTTTGTTCAGCTGCCTGGGTTTGGCATATGAACTGTTCTGAAAGCTGTTGACTAATAGAGGGTCTGATCAAAATCCATGCTTTGCATAAGCCTTCCAATTCTTTGCCCTATCAATAATTGAAGATCAAGTAGATTTTAATTGGAAGGGTTACTCATGTTCTTCACTGGAGAAAATGTAAAAACTCCATAGCAGATAAGTCTTTCAAATAAATGCGAATGCCTTTGTGTAGCAAAGTAATGAATGTTTCTCCTGCTGATATCAATAATGGAAAGCTGTGCTCAACAGATTGCTGCTTGAGTGACGTTTAATTAAAGCAGAGTAAGCAAATTAAATGGCAGCTTCTCTGTAGCAAGCTTATTTGTGAAAGTTACATGCATATGTGGATGTAAAAATACCTATACCTTTATGAATAAAATGTTAACGAGCCCAGTCCCACTCACCTGCCATCAGTGCTGCCAGAATCTGCTAAAATGTCACGAACTGTGAAGCCAATGGGCTACCCCTCAGCATGGAAAGTTGGGCATCTTCAGCATCAGGACAAAGAAGGGTCACCTTGTACAATTAATTAAATTTTGACATCAGTGAGAAACTTGAGAACATGTTAACGTGTGCTTACACAGGTGCAGGTGGAATCCCAAACTGGCTTGCTCTTTTTTATGTTATGCTTTCTTTTCAGTTCTGGTAGGAGACAGGTACAAGGACAAAACCTAGAAATTAATGTTCGTGTTGCTAAATGCAGCCAACAGACCAGAGTTTTACAAAAAGAAATGACAGCCATTGAAGTAAGGCAAACTCATGGGCTACTCATTGGCATATTACAAAATACTCTCTTCCTCCCCTTTTCCACACAAAGCATATTTCAGCCTTTAGTTATTATCCACAACTACACTTCTTTTCTCTGTATGCTTTAACATACAATTTTTTTAATTATTATTTTTAGTTTGGTCTATTTCCCACTGCAAATGTTTCCGTCAAATCCTAAGAGAAATAAGCAACCAGTTAGCACATTTCTAAATATTTATAAAACTATAAGATCTGGTTAATATTTAATTTTGCCAAGAGGTTTTGTCTACTGACATCTGCAATCAAACAGTTTCAAGAGATAGCATAATTCCAGGGCAGAGATGCATAAATAGTATGTTATTTGCCTGTTCTGCACCAATTATTTCTTGAGACTGTGCATAACCACTGAAGGGATTAATTATTTTTAGATACAGGAGTTCATTAATCAGTACAAAAGACTCTGCAAAAGGAAAAACAACAAT
Source organism: Cygnus atratus (assembly GCF_013377495.2). Classification (NCBI taxonomy): domain Eukaryota; kingdom Metazoa; phylum Chordata; class Aves; order Anseriformes; family Anatidae; genus Cygnus; species Cygnus atratus. The sequence continues at coordinate 2,681,708 of NC_066388.1, forward strand.
TAATGGAAGCTATCTGTGAAGATCTATGTGTTTGACTTATGGGGGGGGCCATCAAGACCACCCGTGACTTCGGGAACTGGAGGGCTCTAAAACAGGAACTTTGTGCCTTATTGGGTTGGAGGAGCTATGATTAAGACATTTTCAGCATCCCAGAGCTACAATCCAGGCAGAAACAAAATTGGAAGTGTTACAAAACCGAAATAGGTTGCGTTTGCCAGGGTGCTGAGTCAGGCACTAGAATTTTCTCCATGCATCAGGGTCTGTGCTTTTACCAGGCACTAGTGGGCTTTTCCCTTCTCTGTTCAGGACTGAACCACCCTCAATTAAGCCAGGAAGGTAGAAAATGATGAACTGTCAATTATTCAGTTACCGGAAAGTTAATTCTTAGAATCTGGGTATTATACTTGTATAAGTTTTCCTCTTGCCAGGTAGAAGGGGAGTGTGTGTGGAGAAGAAAAGCCACCAGGACCTCCTTGCATTTGTCTCCCCAGTGACACGATCTCGGCCTGATCCAGACCCCGTCTGCCTGAAGGCCAGAGGAAGCTCAAGGACAGACTTGCTGCTTCACTTGCAGCTGCAACTTGGGTTAAAGTTTCTACCGTGTCTCCCTCTGCCTGCTTTTACTGCATTGCGTCAAAGCCAGCTCCTGGATTTTCTGAGGTAAAGCAAGGGTTGCCAGCAGGATCTCCACAACCCCGAGAGCCTCTCGGCACGCAGACGCATGCTTCCACTCTCTCTCCCTCCAGTTTTCCTCAGGAGCTAGGCAGGACTGGGGGTAACAAACCAGGCTGGATGGCCCCTGCAGCTCGTAACCCTCTGTAGCTCACTGCCACGGCTGTGACTCACACATTTCCCCCAAGAGTCGTGAAATCTCTCCTTTAGCTGCAACGCATTAAAAATAACGCAGGAAGCGGGGATCAGGCCGAGACACACTGCAGGGAGGACTGTGTTTTCTGGTGTACCTCTGAATGTGCTGGTTTGAGAGCATCCCTAGCAGCCTGGCTGCCAAGATTTGGAAAGCCACAAGCTGTGTCACTTCCCAGAAGTGAAAGGGATGAAAATGACTAAGTGAAGAAAAGGTTCATCCGCAGGAGAAGACATGAGATAGGAAGAAAAATCAGATATTGCAAAGTCAGGAGGTGCAGTGCTTGGAGAATGGGAGGATAGGGGCAGTGGTTTTAATATATGCTAATCTATTTTAACAGTGGTTTGGCTTTAATGGATGTGATGAGTTCTGATCTGGCACATAGCATGCTTTTTGCTCTGCAGGAGCAGCTTCTCTCTTCCTAAAGTGCCATGCTGAGCATTTTCTGATAGGGCACTTTGGCGATTTTCCAAGTGCCATCTCCTGCACTCCAAACTGTGCAGCGTTAGAGCTGGGGGTGTCACATACCGAGAGGAGCAGCTCTGCCACCCTGCCAGTCCCTCTGAAAAGCTTGATGCCAGTGGCACAGCCAAGCCTCTTGTCCATGGCACCGAAAGTACCCGCTGGGGGGACACCCACATCTGCCTGGTGAGTCTGCATAAACACAGAAAACTCTTTTCTACAGAGGTGGAAAAGCCTCTATGGAAAGCAGAGGGGAGGTGTGGAAGGAAGTCTTAAAAGAGATTGTTGAAGAAAAAGGGGTATAATTTGCTTACTTGCCTTCTGGTTCTCAAAAGCATCAAAAATACAAAAAATAGGAAGAAAAAATAAAAATAAATAAATAAACAGTATTTAGAAATGCTGTCAGGACTCCCTGAAAACAAGTTACTGAATTACCCCATACGAGTACAAAGCTCCGTCTCCTGAACAGTTTTGCCATAAACTTCCTTTCTCCTGCTGTTTTTCCTGGGAGCATGGAAGGAAAAAATTGCCTTGAGCACTTACCTCATCCACCTTCTTTATAACTCTTTCAGCAGAGGGACATGCTTTTGGAACATCCCTAAAATTTGTATAAAAACATACTTCTCTCGGAAAATAGTCATTGAGGAAAGCCAATGCAAATCAGCTAATGTCATGAAGTCAGCATAGAAAATTAAAAGGTACCTCAGAATCTCATGTAAAAATCCATCTAGCTAAATGTGACTGAGAAGGGTGCAGCCCCACGATGCCTGTTCTATTTTGTCTTTCCGTAAGTTTAAGCATATTTTAAATGGTTTAATTTGCAGTCTTGGTCTGCTACTTGCCCTTGGCACAAGGTAAAGTTATAGGCATCGACTTTAGCTAATTGAAAATAAATAAGCTCAGGCTTGATATTTCTTTCAGAATCGTCAGGCTTTGCTGCTGTGAGCTGTTCCTATTTTGTGTCTGATCACACTTTGTGAGACTTTTCTTTGGTTCATATTGAAAACCTTAAAAGGCCCTGACAAATTCTCATTAGAGAATGAGCCTCAAGTCCACAGTGGTATGGCTTAAGACAGTGGTCTGTGGGAAGACAGCTCACACTCAGTTGTCAGAGAATGCTGCACACACCCTGTCCTTCCCTTAAAAAGGAGAGAACTATGATAAGGTGTTGAGACAGAGTTCCAAACCTTGTCAGCAGTCATTTTCCCTTTCCATCACTGAACCTATCCATTGTTCTTTTGCCAATATCAGTTTCTCTATTCATCAGAATTTTTCCATAAGGCAAAAGAGAGTTTGTTTATACAAGACTAGCAAAACCAAAGCTAACAGCCCATTCAGATTGCAGCATATTTTTACAATTAAAGTTTCCTGTGAACATACATCCTCACAGCACAACAAAGAAATGCCCTTATTGCTTTATCCACATATCAGTGCTCCAATATATCAGCTTGGGACAGAATCATTCAACAGGCTTGAAAGATGAGTGTAATACCCCACTTTATCTATCATTTTTAAGTGCATCAATGACAAATGACACATACTCAAGTAATCTGTGTAAGCATTTCTGTAACTTTATTGACTAGCTTTATTGCACATACTTATTGAAGCCTCCATTTTGCCCACCCAAGGTTTCCATAATTATTTTAAATGCAAGTTAAAGATAACTTTCATTCCATGACTTATTTTTTCCTTTTAGAATTTTAAGATTCTGAATCACCCAAATAGGGCATAACCCCTGAATTCATACGTGTAGACCATGCAGCACTCAGGGAGCAAGCCAGTGGGTGCTCTGCAAGCATACTGATACTCCGCATAGAGAAACATCATAGATCATTAACTTTAAACCTCAGTGGTCACTGAATTAAATATGTGAGACTGCAATTTTAGCTCAGTCAATCATAGTTTAACTTGATGAGAAAGCTGGACTGCCTTAAAAATTAAGCTTTCTTCTTCACTTCACTCTCTTCCTTTCCTGCTGCTTCTTTCTCTTCTTTTTCTTCCTCACCAGTTTCCTCAGCAGTTTCTTGAGACTCCTCTCCTTCTTCAGCTGCTGTTTCTTCCCCTTCTTCACCACCCTCTTTGGCTTCTTCAGATTCTTCCTTCGCACCTTTGAAAAGCGAGAAGAAACATTTCTCATCTCCTACGCTGCTTCAGACTAGTTCCTAATCCCAATTCCACAGAAGCCAGCATACCTGCACCTCCATCTCCATCCATTTGGATGACAGCCAACCTAAACTTCAAGGGGCTAGCAACTGATTTCTGCATGGTAGCAGCAACATATCTAGGACTGACAAAATTATACAGCCAGTTTATCCTAAATTTCAGAGGGAGTGAAACTTTACAGGTCTTTTAGAAACCAGTCTTGAAAAATAGTAATTAACTGTAGACTCACTGCTTTAAACCTTATCCAAAGATTTGAGTTCAAGAAGGAATCTTGCTATTATCCTCCAATTGGCTCTCACCTGTAGTTTCGTTATGATCTGATCATGTTAATAAAATTATAATTAATCACCTTAAACTCATCAATTGGTCCAATGGTAACCAATACATTTCAGATGTGTTTAGGTTACAGCCTTCAGAGCTATAATGCTGCTCTTACATTTTTAAAAAGTGAGTTTGGTAAGTAAACTGGGGGACAGGAAGTGGCATATACTTTGGTTGAAGGAAGCAAGTAAGCTACCTAGACCTCAGGCAACAGGAGCTGCTCTCAAGACACGGTTAAATCCAGACATCAGGTGATGTTCCCATTATCCTAGGCTACTCTGGGAATTAGTATTTAGTTCAGGATGTTCCTATTATCCACTCAAGGATGTTTGAAATAGCCACATATTGCTTGCTGCCAGCATTACCTGCTTTTAAAGTATTGCATTAAATTTTGTAAGAATGAGAAACAGCCAGCAGTTTCCAAGGGGCTAGAACCAGTCCTATAATCTCCCTGGCACTAAACATTTACCTTACCTTCTAGTCTAAATTCAGGTGTACTTGCTCAAATGCTACATGCTTGATCTCACATGCTTGTTAATAGTCAGTGAGAAAAGTCTATTAATTAAATCTAGTTCCTAGAATTTCTAGGTTTTATCCCATATGAGCAGGGTGAAACATGGAAGAGAGGGGTTTGAAAGTAACTGAGTACCTTCCTCCTCTTCTTCAGCCTCTTCACCTCCTGCTTCTTCCTCCTCACCTTCTTCTTTCTCTTCTTCCTCACCTTCCTCTGCTGGGGCTGCCTTGGCTTCTCCTGCTTTAGCAGCCTCAATTGTTTCCTCTATTTCAATCTGTTCTTCCTGGACATGACTAGAGTAGTAGGTGGGGAAGGAACGGGTTGTCATCAAGTAGGAAGTGGACTGGAGACCACTGTATGCAGACCTGCCAAAAGTCGGGGCAGCCTGGGTGTAGCCACTGGTGATGCTTCCAACACTGGTGAAGCTGAGTCGGGTCTCTTCACCTTCCAGCAGTTTTCTAGCAGGAAGAAAAAAAAAAAAAGCAAGCATCTTAGCTCAGCTGCAGTGGTATTCAGCAAACTCAGCTATGGACAAGTGTACCATTATTACGCTTTGAGCAGCACAAGCTCTAGGGACTGCATACTACCTAAAGTGCAAATACTAGCCCATAATGAATAATTGTGTGGCAATAGTATTCTTATCTTCTTAGAAGAAATTAAGTTTGAAATGTGTATTACTGTGGAATTAGTACTTGTTTGAAGTAATGAAGAAAAGACCCCCAGGACTAGGTTTCTACAGCAGGTAAAAGATACAGATGTATTCTGGTAGCCTGTGAAGTTCCAGAGAACAATGCAGATGTAACAACTCCATGTTACAGCTACAAACCTCGGCTAACAGCTAGCCACTTTCAATGTTTCCCTCTGTGGCATTCACAAAAACTGTTTCAGCATTTATAATTTCTACCAGTATCTGGGTTAAAACATTAAACAGTTATTTGAAAGCAATTCTGTGAAAGAACTCACAAGTAATCTCCTGATAAGCAATTAGAGAGATATCCCACTGTTGAAAACATGTAAGGGAGTTCTAGTTCTGAAAACATAGCTACCTGTTTTAAGGAGTTTTACTGATATAAAAACAGGTTTTAGGCTCAGGGATCTCTTCGCTGTATGAGTACAGCATTTTTTTTTTTTACAAGTACAGATGGAGAATAGATAATATACCTGAGTTAATAATTCTGTATGCATGTACACACATACTATGATACTCCTATTTGCTACACAGTGCAGATTTTGCTTAGAGCAAGCTTTACCTTAAAAGCACTGCTTCTTTCAACCGCAAGACAACTAAAAAAACCTGATTAAACTCTATCTCTGACACTTTCAGCTGGAGGAACAAAAAGAGTTCTCTTATAAAAAAAAGGGGAACCAGATCCAAGATTGATTTAAACATCCTCCCTGTCATACCTGTATGCTGCAATCTCAATGTCCAGGGCCATTTTCACATTGAGCAGGTCTTGATATTCCTTTAAGTACCGAGCCATTTCACTCTTCGTGGTTCGCAACTCATTCTCTAATTTGTTGATTGTATCCTGTTGGAAGCAAGAACATTGACAGTGCACAAGCCTTGGTTTTCCCCTGTCTAGCAACGCCACCTGCCAAGGGATTCCTGCAGCCCTTGCAGCTTAACCTTGCTACAGCAGACTGACAGCCCCCTCACACCGCTCCCGAGCGGGGCTTCCCCACCCCTCCCTCTACACCCTAGTACAAACCTAAGCATCCATTTCCCGCTATTTAAAGACTAAAGCATTCACAAGAGTTAAATATACTTCATTTTAGAATCTAGGCTGTTTCCCCTTATGCTTTTTGGAGCATTCATTTACCTTTTTGACAGGAGCTTACCACAGTACACCCAAGACCACCCCCGCGTTATGCACCAAGCGGTGCTGTGGGCTGAAAGGCAGCCTGCACTCACCTGCAGCGCCGAGATGTCAGCACTCTGCTTTTCCTCCAGCTCCTGCAGCTGCTTCTCCAGTGCTTCGTTCATGCCACGGGTAGCCTCAATCTCCAGCGTCTTGGCCTTCAGGAGACGGCGGCTCTCAGACACCTCATCCTTGGCGGCACGGACAGCATCGGTGTTCTTGGCAGCGCTCTCGCTGAGGACGGTGAAGCGGCTGCGGAACCACTCCTCGGCGTTCTGCATGTTGCGGGCTGCCAGCTTCTCGTACTGGGCACGGATGTCCCGCAGCGCGGCTGAGAGGTCAGGCTTGGCCGACACGTCCATCTCGACGGAGAGGTGAGCATACTGGATCTGAGCCTGCAGCTCGGCCAGCTCTTCCTCGTGGACCTTCTTGAGGAAGGCCAGCTCATCCAGGAGGCTGTCCACACGCTTCTCCAGCTCGGCCCGAGCCAACGCTGCCTCATCGGCGCCCTTGCGGACCTCCAGCAGCCTGGCCTCAGCATCCTCCCGGCTCAGCACCTCTTCCTCGTAGCGGGCCTGCAGCCCCCGCAGTGTCTCCTCCAGGCTCTCCCGCTCGCCCTGCAGCGCCTGCTTCTCGCTTGTCGCCTCCTCAGCAGCCAGGCGCAGCTCACGGATCTCCTGCTCATACAGGGCTCGGAACCGGGATGGCTCAGCATGCTTCTGCCTCAGCACCAGCAGCTCAGCCTCCAGCACCTTGTTCTGCTGCTCCAACTCGTGCACCCGCTCGATGAAGCAGGCGAAGCGGTCGTTGAGGTCCTGCAGCTGCGCCCGCTCCTGGCTGCGGATGGACTTGAGGTCGTTGCTGATGGCCGCCACCTGGCTCAGGTCGAGGCTGTCCACCGAGTGCAGGAGGGAGCCCGAGGCGCTAGAGGCGGCGTAGCTGCGGCGCACCGACACGGAGGAGACGGGCGCCGACAGGCTGGAGTACGCCGAGCGCCCCGAGCTGTAGCCGCCGCTGCTGCTCCGCATCGTGGAGACGTGGAGCCGCGAGCTGTCGGCATAGCGGCGCTTGTAGGAGGGAAAAAACGGATCGTAGCCGTAGGAGCTCATGGTTGCGGGAGGCCAGCGACTGCTCTGCGGCTCGGCGCCGCCCGACGGCCCCTATTTATCGTCGGGGAGGGCGGGCGGCCGCAGCCGCCAGGCGGGGACGGGGAGGGACGCGGCGCTGAAGGACGGCCCCGCTTGGTTCGGGCGGCTCTGCAGGGGGTTGGAGGCGAGGGGGCTGCAGTCGGGGCTTCCCGCTGCTTGTTTGTCCCTCCTCGGGTAGGCCTGGGGGAGGCAGGGTGCCCTCGGGTCTGTGTTGCCTCACGACTCCTTCAGGATTAGCCCTAGGGCGCTGCGCGGCGCCATTTTGTGCCTGGTGGCCTCCTCCCGCCCAAGCCCCCCTGAGGGAGGTGGCAGGGAGGTTGTCGGAAACCCCTGTCATAGCCAGGGCCTGGGGAAGGCTCGGGTTATCAGTGGGGTTGGGGCGTTTGCAACACTCACCTGTACCTCAGAAAGCTTAGAAAACATGTCTAAACAGCGGTTTTTTTTTTCCCCATCTCGTTTGCAGTTGTCACAAGGTGTGTGTGCTCTTCAAGCTCCTGCTGTGCTCACTAGGTATCTCCTCACATGGTTCTTAATAACCAAGTAATTACATGAATTAAGAAACTACTATGCGGTGTAGTTTGCTCTTGGAGCAGGAAAAAAGAATTAATGTCTAGCCATCTAACTTTGCTTTCTATATTCTTTGAAATTCTATGGAGGCAAGTTTGAGGTGTGGACTACAGGGATTGAATACTTAATCTTTCATAACCTGACTACAATGGAGACTAAAACTGGACAGCTGCCTTGCAGCTACCTCTGATACAGATTATTAGCCACTGATTGAGTAAAACCAAGCATTATTATGCAGTAGAGATTCATCTAAAAGTAAGGTGGGGATACATTGCCCAAACATTTTCTGGGATGCTTCAAAAGGTGTTGATAATAATAGTGTTGATAATAATATATGTAAATGAAGCTGTCTGGGTGTCACAAATTACAGTAGTACCCAAGTATTTTGGGCACAAAGATATGCTTGCTTAATATGAATCATCTAATAAAAGTAAGACAGGGTGGATTTCATCATGTTTCCTTCTATAGTCTAGTGCTCTCAGGTACAACTTTACCTGTTGTGTGTTGTCATTTCCACAGGTCATAGTGTACTTGAATATAAAGAATATTAAGCTGTGAAGGGCAGTTTCTATCAAAGACAGAAAGGTATAAGCTCTTTTCATCTGAGCTCATGCTGGAGAGAATTAACTATGCAAAGAACAAATAAAGACATATGCATCACTACCTCACAGTAAATCTGATGAGATTTTATTTTGCAAATATGAAGTGTCCCCATGAAGATTGATGGAAATGCTCTCAACTCATAAGCGTTGCAAGTGAGGCTTCAAGTTTTATTCAAAAAAATTCAGTAGCGGTTATGTTCATGCTTGTTATTCATGTATTATATATGCAGAATACAGTAACAGCACAGGCACGATTTTACATGCTAATAAATTTTAGATTTAACTGAGTAGCTATTCTTGACTTTTGCCAAAAAAAAGGTAGCTTGTGTATCTTGCAGAGCACCCAGGGAAGTGAATGAGCAGCGTAGACGTCGTAGCAGATGGGAAGATTTACCAGTAGGCTTGGTCAGAGATTCATTGAGCTTCTAAATACAGGTTGTTATGGGACACTCAACAAATGGATACTGGCATACCTTGTTTCATGCCAATGGATTTGTTAATTTCCGCTGTATTCAATTTTGAGCATAAGATTTAATTATTAATAGTATCAATTATTATGCCATGTATTAATAAATATACCTCAACTTGTAAAATAACCTCCACTTTGTGTCCCAGGAAAATAAGGTTTGTAATTGTAGTCTGTTAATATTCTTTCTCATATCATTTTAGAGAGAGCAAATGAGTGCAAAACCCCTCCTTCTCCTCCAGTAGTGTGTGCCAGGAAGATGGGAAAGCATGTCTGCAAACAGCCCTGCAATGTTGAATTTCAGTGTTAATCAGAGGTAAGGATGAAGCTTTCTTACTGTAATGAAAGGGAAACCACTGCTCAAGGCATCCTATCTTGGAAGTTCAAATTTCCAGGTACAGAGTAATGCTAACGCTGGCTTTCCCATTCTCTTTGTCTCCCTTTTGTTGCTTTTTGTCATAATGCAGAGCACACTAGTCCCTTGATATTATTGTTAGACAAATCTCTAAAGTAGTAGCGAATAGAGGAACAGGATAAAGACTGGCTTCCAATTAGAATGAAATGGTCTGTGCTGTTTGCCTCGTCTGTGTTTAAGATTGCATTGGAAAAAAAGCAGGCAGGTGGTCACTGGAGATGAGCTGAGTCACCCAGCTGCTTAGCATTACTTCCCTTTCCATCTGCTAAAGCTACCTACAGCTGCTGCCTTGCTGTTTTAATTAGGTGCGAGTGTCATGATTTCATGTAACACGGACTTTAGGCAGAAGAATTGTAAGGCCAGGTTCATCCCTTGAAAACTTCCACTAGGTTGACTGACCTAAATAATGTAAATTATCATGAATGATACTGAAATTACATTAATGACATGAAAAGTGGCAGCTGTGCAGTCGCATAATAGTGCTGCAGAAGCAAAAGCAAACATCTCTGACATTACTGTTTGCAAATTTCCCTCTGCCTCATACTACTGTGCACCCAGGAGAAGTTTAGGTCTAGGGCCAAAGACTTTCCTGTGCTAGGGCCCTATGTGTACTGAGAAATAACTTGAATGCAAAACAAGCGCCAGTGAAGAACTTCCCTGAGCTGGAAAAGATTCATGCATTGGAATGTAGTGGGGTTTGCCTTTTGCTTATTTGCATCAAAGATTGGTTTCCCCAGCAGAAAGTCTAACAGGTATGCTTGGGGTTGGGGTGCATGGCAGAATGAAGCATGTATCGTCTGCACCTGGTCTTACTTCAAAAGCATAAAATAAGCTGTGTCTGCTCAGTGTGGATTTACACAGAAATTGAGCATTCCTGAGTCAGAAGAGCAAAAGCATTGTTTATCCTTGTAGATCTTTCTACTCAAGAAAGGCACAACTCTGATAGACTGGGGAATCAGGTGCTCCCACTTCTGAAAATTTCCTAACTGTGGTGTAAATAACATACAATGTAAAACGATCTGGTGAGAGTTGATCTGTGCGTGCTACCTATACTTGCAAAACAGGCACCTGAGATATATTACACATAATTAAGTGTGATTAAGAAAGTTACTCTCTAGTGTTCTGTAATTGTTGATGAATTTACTGGAAATTCAAAAAATCAACATATTTGCATTCAGTGACACCATGTATTACTGAATGATTTTTTTTAGTGATAAGATTGATCAGATCAGTCCTGAAGGAGAAAGGGAAGAGCTGGAACAGGTCCACTGTAGCAGTCGATGTTGAGTGCCAGTACTTTACTGCTATGGGAATGCAGTAAAGCATGCATTCTGCTGAGTGGTCCCTATAGGTCCTTTTATTGATCTTACCACAGAGAGGTGTGTTGTAAAAACGGAATAAGAGAATTCTCATTGAAGCCCCTGAGAGCTTCAGTGCTGAGAAAAGTCAGGTTAAGGATTTCAGTTTCCCTACAATGTTTCCGTTTTTAATAGCTACTTCTCTCTTTAAAACTTCTGGGAAGAGAAAAAGGGGCTAAAGAAATTTCTTTGGCTTTATTCTCATGTATGCTGGATAATACTGTATGTATTTTTACATCTTTGGGTTGTTTTGAAGCTTTGCTCATATGCTGAAGAGGCTTCAAAATCTCTATTGTAGGGCACTAATACAGGGGAAGATTGTGAGAGGTTAAAGCAGGAGTAAGGGGTCCAGTTTCTTTCCCTTTTCCTGGTGTTCAGAATCCAGATCTTATATATGCACTTGAAATTATATCAAGATCTCTGAAGGATTTAAATGTACAAACAAAAATGCTTTGTTCTACTTTGATTCTCCTTATGCTGCTGCATTTTTCTTTTTTGAATTGGAATGAATCTTCCATTTTAGGAAGTCTGCTTCCTGTATTCCGAACAGCCCTTTTAATATGAGACAACACTATTATGAGTTGTCAAAGCTCATAGGGAGTTTTGTCTGCAAGGACTGAAATACAGTATCTGAAAGACACAAAAAATGCTAATAAGTATTTAATTTATTTCTTTTGAACTGCTATTTGCTTTGTTTGTGCCATATATAGTAAGTGCCTGAGCAGCTTTCATTATTTTATTATTGCTTCCACCAATTCTGTTTTGCTGCACACAGTAACGTTAATTTGCTCACTTTGAGTTTGTTCTGCCACTTGATTACAAGAGCTAGAGGAAACAACCAGCCATCTGAGCTCCTTCAATGAATGCTTAATTAGAGGATTCATTAGCTTTGTTTACTCTTTGGATCAAGACTCCAAACTAGGCCACAAAATCTGATGGCAGATTACTTCTTGTGGTTAGATCTTAATTCCCAGAATCAATTAAATAGGTGATCTACATTTGTCAGATTCCAGCAATTAAAGATAAAAAGGTTCTTGGGCAAATAGTCTGAAGCTACCTTGCCAGCTGCAGAGCAACGTGCATGTCTTGAACAAGCCCACTCAGCCCGTTCTGAAAGAGATTTATTCCTCTGCAAAATCTCACGAACAGGTCTTCTGCCAACAAGAGAAGCAAGGAGTTAGACTGAGGCGCGTGGTAGGAGTTTGCCTAAGTTGGCACTCGCCCGTAGGCTTCACTGAAGCCCTGCCAGTTTAGGCTAGCTGAGGATCTGAGCCTCAGCTTTTAAAACATTTTGTCTCCTTGTGGAGAGCTGAGCTGTCACCTGAGAAGTGTTTTATGATGCCCTAAAATCCAAGAATAGTTGTTGACACTTCCCTGTGCTATTATACAATAGTGTTTTCTGCCTGCAGTATGTACTCGCGTGTTAAGCAACGAACTCAGATCTGAGACATTCTCATCAGTACGAGTGGTGTTAAGGGGCAAAGACAAAGTGAACCCTAAGTGTTGGTGTGCACCAGAGAGTTGTTCTGGGAGACCAGCTCTCACTACTGCACTTTTAAATGCTCAGTGATGATAATTATGTGTATGTAGCGTTACTGTTATTGATAAGTGCAAGGAAGAGGCTGCATACAGTTAAGAGCATATGAAAGGCTCATAAATCAGGCAGAGGCTCTGTTTCCTTCCAAAAACTTGCCATTATGCGTGACAATAAAGATAAACTGGGAGTCAAAACCAGTATTTATTTGTGATCTGCAGGCATAATTGAAAGGCAGAGAGATCTTATATCTGTGGTCTGCAGGAACTTAAGCATGGTCTGAGTTCTCCATTACCAGGATGGGTGCTTCCTTTGGTTGCAGAATCTAGAAGAAGAGTTGAGGAATTCATCTGCTGTAACTCAATTATTTTTTGAAATTTTATGAGATTCTTCTTACTGAGATTCTTCTTACTGCATAAGTAGCAATAAAATTTGTGGAGTGTACATAAAGCCACCTCTACCTTTAATATATATAATCTTCCCATGCACAGAAGTGCAAGCATTTTTTAGCAAGATATAAGCATCCCATTATTTAGTAGTCTGGCACGGACAGCTGACCATAAAACACAGGTGGAAAGCGAGCAGTAAAACTGCCTGACTGTACTGCAGTGTGGTGAATGGTTAAGCTTCATAGCAGCGAGCTGAAGTTGCTCAGCTCTGCAGCATATGAATAAAAATTATTGAACTTCTGCAGCCCGTGCACCCAATTTCCTACATCAGTTCTTCTTGCATGAATCAGATTCTTGGTATTCTATTTGATAATCAAGGGTGATAGTCAAGGACGTACGCCTGGGTGCAATGGAATAGGGAATGCATCCCAGTGCTCCAGTTTTATGCTAATATAACCTCACTGAAGCATTTGCAGAGGTCTGCAGAGGTTTAATCTCTGGCACTACTCCTAGAGGGAAATTGGCTTTGCACCACTCTAATGCAGGACTATTTGTAAATTAAACAGCCTGGCTGACAGTGCCTGTAAGGCTCTCGTAGCATGTATTAGTGTGTTCTTGATTATACTGCTTAAGGGCAGATGAGAAGTTACTGTTTTTCCTTATTTGTGCAAATTTTTCAGAGAAATAGAAACTACCGTTAAAACAACTGTTAACTCTTTTTCTTTTTTGAATGTGGGGGAGAAAAAATTGCTTAAAAGCAAAAGAAATTGCTAAACTGGAACACTGAAGCTTTATGAACCACAGGCAGATCACAGTTAGTAACGAGAGCACGATGCAGGTGTGCTTCAGGGAGCCCTGCGCAGGGACTAAGCAGTGCCTGCTGCCTTTAGGTGTTCCACGATCATCGCCTTCCTTAGATCAGGATCTGTCACACTCCTTCAAATTTCTGGTATCCTGATATTGTCCTGTAAGTCCTTCAGGTGACTGGTGGTATTAGACCCTTTAAAAGCCCTCAGGTTACTAAAAACTTGGAGCATGAGTTTGGCTTTTGTGTAAGCGAAACATTCCTGAAATAACTTCAGAAGTGCCTAGCATTGTAACTAACTAGCCTGCTTATTTGGCATTGCCAAAAGCTACTCAGTCGTTTGTTTTAATTACTCCAAAATCTCCAGGGTCGTTGTTGCTGTTGAGCAGACGGTTGTAAGTGTTACCTTCTAAGTGATTCCGCTTCCTCTCTGACAGCAGAAGCGGTGCACTTGCATGGGCTGCAGTGTGGGAGATTATTTGCCTATACCTAGCTGGTGCTCTGCAAGTCGGAGAAATTCCTGCAGCAGCTCAAATCAGCGCGGTTTCTAGGTCTCCAGAGTAAGATAGGAGATAAATCTTCAAGGGTCTGCTGATTCACAAACACAGCCATCAGAACTGACTAGAAATTGTATTAACTTTGCTTTTCAAGGAGAGTAACTTGGCTGTTTGTTATGAGGTAGCGTAAAGCACTTGATGTTGTAGAGAATAGCTATTGAGTAGAGGGGGTATTAGGAAAGATGAGGTAGCGAGATAGATCCTTTTATCTCGCATTTATCTACTTCTGTTGGTAGAATCTATAAGAGGATGTTTGTGAAGCTAAACAAGCGTATTTCAAATACTGAAAGCAAACACGAAAGGTCACGTTTCACCTTTCAGCACAACAGCCTGCCTTTCAGAACAATATAGCTGGGGAGCGGTGTAAAAGCTGCTTGCAGTGAAGAGTTTTACGGGTGGATTCTCACTGCCTCCTGGTTCCTGCCTGGTTCCAGATGGGGTGACCTTTGGGAAAGCTGAGCGCTGGTTTGAGCTTTCTGACCTACGGCACATCAGTGTAATGGTTTTATGCTCTTGAAGAGCACTTTTTTTTTCTGGTAGATGGGTATCAAAATGATGAAATGAACCTCGAACAAGAAATGACCAGAAGAGAGCCCTTTCCTACAATCTCTTGTCAAGTCTATAACTCACTAAGCTGTCAAACCAAGCCCTTGCTCTTGAGTTGCTATACCTCTTTCAGGTCATGCAGTATAAACCCAGGCAGTTCTGTATTTTGAGCTGTAATTCTTGGAAATTCTCAATTGGTAAAGGTATTCTCTGACCTCTGGGCACAAGGACCGAATAACTTTTAAAATTTCTAGGATTGGCACATTTACTAAATCAGAATCAAGAACATTGTTGTTGAGCCTAAGTGATGCTGAGCATCTAAAATTTTTATGAGACTGTGGTTGTTTCAGAACTGAATCCCATATACAACATTTAGTACCTTTCTTATCCCAGCATCAGTCATTTATAGCAGGGGATGCCAGCAGAAGAGTAAAAATGATTTCCACATTCCCAGATTAGCAGAGGCTCTGAGGCTGTGAATGCTGGACTTGTTTAGCTGAGGAGAGGAGCTTTCAATTAAAAATTGCCTGTTGCCATGCTGTAGTAGGAAATTGAGAGCCAGTTGGCACGTCTCAGAGCCTGGCTGATAAACAGGCGCTGCCATGGTGTCTGGAGGATGTTCTCCTCCAGCACATTTTCTAAGCAGCCTCCAGAAGCTGAGGTGCTGTAGATGTACAATCAGATATTAGTTATCCAGCTCTGATGAGTCAGTCCTAAACAGGGAGATGAGCTTATTTCATCTGCCCAAAGATAACATTTTTCTTTTCTTTTCAGCACCAGCAGGAGCTAGTCAAGCCTCCTATGTTAAACACAAGATGGGATGGTAACAGTTAACCTCTGCATTACTGCACCACGTTCTGTGACGCTACGGAGGCTGGCAGCTTTCAGTGGCACCTCACAAGTGGTATGAGTAGTTTATATGCTGTCACTTTTTAGAGAAATAATGCCTTGTGTATCTGCTTTTACTGTGCTGTTGGGAAATGTTTCCTTTACGTTCATGGGCTACAAGATACGATAAAACTGGTTGTACCCAGATTTGAAGAAGTTCTTTGTGTAGTCATCAAGAAATCAGGTGGTACTCCTGAAATATTTACAGCTCCTTCCTTCTGGAAGGTAACAGCTTAGAATTCATCTTCCATGCCTCAAATTTCCAGCTATCATTTTTCCTTTCCAGATCGTGCTTTCCTAATTACATTGCAAGTGCTCTATAGCAGGCACTCTGTCCGAATTTACATACGTACAATATCTAGTGTACTTGTGGGTCTCCACAATGTGTGGCAATGTTAATAAAAATAAAGCATTAAAGTAGCACTTCTTGATCCATTAAGATAATGGTTTGTCATCCGGAGGAACACGCTTTTAAAAATTTCACTAAAGAAATTTGTACAAGCTCTAAGATGTACTTCTGCTTTGAAGTACTGGGAAAAAGGTTCCAAGCTTTTTTATGATTTCAGGAAAAGATACATAGTTGTTTTTAATACCCATTGCATATTCAAGATGGAAAGCAGTTTTTCATTAGTTCTTCTTTTTAACTTCAATAGTGGCTACAAGCAACTTGTTTTTTAATCTTTTGAGTGTGTGTGTGTGTGAACAGAGCAAAGAGGAAACGGTCACAGTATCTGCGATGTCTGCTTCTGTTAGATCAAAGTTAAGGACGCGTAACTCTCTGTAAGGCTGGGCTATGTCCTCTGTTTTATTTGTTAAAATGACTTGTGAGCATGGCAGCATTTCCAGTAAGCTGAGGAAAGAAGCGGCACAAGCTGGGTTGTTCCTGTAACAAACACAATCTTTAAATCTGCGAGCATCTGAGGCTTGAGTTTAAGACCAGTAAGCCTGGAGATCAGATGTTGAGAAAACCGGCTGGTGTTGTGAGGCTGCAGAAAAGAGAAGCCATTCAGCCAGCTCGCAGCCCCGGTCCAGCTGCTCCTGCGGCCATTAGAAAGCAAACGCCTTTGTAGGCTCAGCATGGTCAGAGAGGTGAAGGTGCATCTTGGGGATGTGTGTGGGATGAGTGAGGGGGAGGAAAGGAGGAGTTATTTCTTCCAGTAGTGCAGCCGGAGTGAGACAGGAGGCGACCTACTGAGTTCAGTGCTCCCCAGGGCTTGCTACTGCTGTGCTCAGAAAAAAGAACGCATTGCAGATTTCATTTAGGCTGGGCAAGGCTGTTCAGCTGCATCTAGGGCTTGCCTTGAGGGGCAGAGTTACTATCCATATAATCTGACCTAAATCATTCCTTCAGGAGGCTTGTCGCGCTTCGGAGCAGCCTGCGCTGGACTGAGAAGTGCTGTGCACAGTGAGGAAGGAAAAGGCCCAAGGGAAGGGTTAATTTGGGATTTGCAATTCCCTGGGGGCAGACCGCAGCGTTTGGAACTCTGTGCACCCTGCCAGCGCCTCCTGTTGGGAATTCACCCCGGTGGAGCTGCAATTTAGGGAGAGAGGAGAGGGCAGAAAGGCAGCAGAGACATTTTTTCTTGGACTTTTCAAGGAATCTGTCTGCATGAGGTGAAATAAAGGGCCTAGCATTGCTGCGTCAGGGACAGCAGAGGCAGCTGCAGCCCAAGGGGAACTTAAGCAAAGTTTCTCTGCGTCCTTTGGGGGAGGATGGGGAAAAAGGGGATTTTACCATTTTTCCAAACGGAAAAGGAAGGAGCAGCCCCTCTCGCATTAACCCTTGGCAGTGTCCTCTGCCTGTCACTGCAGGGGTGTGAAGGTAGGACCTGGCATTTCTACCTGTACCGGGAATTTATTGCTAGAGCCCTGCTATAGGCAGGGAAGGGAAGGAAGAGGGAGAAGTGATCGTTTGAGTGGCTGCTGTCAAGTGGAGCTTCGAGAAAGCATTACTCAGTCTGCCTCTTCTCTCCACCCTCTGGGAAGCTGCCGCTTCTGCAGCAGGTCCGGTTCCTGGCAAAAGTTCAGCACTGCAGCAACTTTCCAGGAGGAGAAGGGAGGGAGAGAGGAGGAGAGTCCCGCATAGAGGAGGAGCTACCATGTCCCAGGCTCCCTTTGGACAGAAGCATAACTGCTAAAAGCAAGAAAAATATGCAAAGGGCAAGCCTCTTTCGTATCCAGGAGCAGTGAGTGCTCTGCACCAACTTCTGTATAGTTAACAGAAGTTTTCAGTGGCCTTATCACAGCCAGACCTCACCCCGAGAGCTAGTGTTTGTGATTGATACTGCATAAAATTCTCCCCCAGAGTAGCTAAAAATGATGCAGCAAAATGGGGTGATGGGAGTATCCGTGGGATCGGAACAGTTTTAGCCCAGGAAGGTGTTCTTTTCTCAGTGCCCCGAGAGGCGGTTCAGGTGAAACTGGGGGGGAAGCAGGGAGAAAATGTTCATTTTGGGGGAGAGGGGTAAATAGACAACATATAAAAGAGGGAGGCGTTAAATCAGGAATAGAGAGGTGGGGTGCCAACAGGTAGGAAATCAGGACAGACCTAGCAGAAACTGAGCAAAGGGCTGAGAAGCGAGCGCGTGGGCTTTGTACAATTGTGTGTCTCTTCTCCCTTGCCTCCCACAGCCTTCGCCAAACGCTGCATTCAAGGCAGTGTTTGTGGACACCGAGTGCTTCTCCCACTGAGCCCAGATTGCAGGAACGGAGACCACGTCCCCCGTGGGAGTGGGAAGAGCCCGGTCTCCAACTCCGGTCTGCGTGGAGGGGGATTAAGTTCTCCGCCTGCAACCAGCCTTGCACACAGAGCAACTGTTGGGTGACAAATGAAGCTTGCGACTCCTTTCCCACCTGCACCTTTAGGTGCCTCCTGCTGGAGAGCAGCGGTAGGTGTGTGGGGCTGGACGTGCAGCGCTTCGTGGCCCTGCTGTTCCTTTTCTTTCCTGTGCAAGGTAGTGAAGGCACTCACTGGTGTACAGCCACATGGGAGATGGGGTGTAGGAGAGGAGGCATCAGCTGCTCAGCTGCTCCCAGTGAGTGGGAGGTGAGCGTGGCAGTGGGAGTTAATGGCTTTTCTGCAGCTCGGAGGGAGCAGAGTGGCTTCTCCTGACTGCGGTGGGGAGATAACGGGCTGGGGGGGCAGCTTTGATGCTTTCCCTGGAGCAGAGCCTGGGGAGGCAACGGAGGGAGCTGTGACTCTGCGATTATTTGCAGGGAGAGATTTCTGGACAGGAGGAGACCAGCTCTCTGTGCGAGTGGCTCTGGCTTGGCTGCAGTCTCTCCTGCAGCGATGGCTTACAGGGACGGGCAGGCCTGGCGCTGGCAGCCGGGGAAGGGCGGTGGCTGCTGCCAGCTCCCCTCTGCCGCAGGAGGCTGCTGAGTCACTCCTGCAGCGCCTGCTCCTCTCTGAACCTCCAGGCTTTCCTAGGCACCCACAGTGAGACTGATGGAGACAACGCAGCCTCTTTATCTCTAGTCCTTTCTCCTCTCTCTGCCTTTTTTTTCCCCTTCTGGGTCCAAACCAAAGGAAGACATTGCTTTATAATAATTTTTTTTTTTAGCCAACATAAGGTGATGCTGAATCTATTTCTTCGATAATAGATCTTCCCATTCCTCTAGAGAGCAGCAATAATATTTGATGAATACAGTGAGTGCTGCAGCAATCTCCTTCTTTAAAGGAGCCCTACTGGGCATTGAATCAGCAATTATTATCCACCAGGCAGACATTTCTTGGAAGAAGGGCTGGGGTGTGGGGGAGAGACATGATTTTTTTTTTGTTTTTTTTGCAGAAATAAGCAGCAATAAAGCACTTTGTACTGCTGCTTTCCGCTGCCTGCTCTACAAGCTATTCCTCTAACCTCTTTTTCCTTAGGGATTGCTGCAGAACTTGTTGGTAAAACTCTTCAAAACTGCCCAGCATGCAGCTTTAGGGAGGATGCTCTGCAGGGAGGTGAAGCATGTGCAGGGCTGTGATTGTTTTACAGAAGCAGGGGCTTGGGGAGAAATGGGTGCTGGCTGAATGCTGATGACCAGCATAGAAAAAGCTTCCATCAGTGTTTCACTGTTCTCTCAAGCATTAGTGCTCTTTAAACATTCACATCTGCAATACCTGATAGGAATTTCATAAATGTAATGGTCCTGGTCTCCTGAAAATCTAAGTACTTGTTTGAGCCAGTGGATGGTGACTCATTGCTTTGGGCCTTACAGCTCTATGTTGAACTACCCTATAGCCTTACCTCCTCCATGTCAGTACAAAGATATTAGCACTACTTTGTCTTAAGATAAGCTCATACTAACTATTCTAAAATCCTGTTTTAATTTGTTCAGAACTTCTATATGTAATCTTTTTAAAATTAACTTCTGCTTTAGAAGTTCTTTGGGCTTGCTATATTTTAAAACTGGGGCTTGAAATTTCATAATGCTGGGTATTATTTCATTTGTATTTGTCTGTTACAAAGAAGCCTTTTAATTATGATCATAGTTTTTTTTTTCCAGAACACTTGTAGATTCATACAAATATACCAAAATATTATATTAATATACTTATTTTATTCTTTTCCTTTAGTGTTTAATGCCTTGTACTGTTTACAGCATGCAGTCCAAATTCTGCATTTAATACCATTAGGTTTTCTATTTTTTCCCCCATGGGCTCACACTAATTGATTCTAAAATGCATTAAATGGTTGAAATATATGCAAGGAAAAACATTCCATTATTTAATGAACCACTCAAAGTCAGCTCCTCGTCCTCCGATGTTTATGACAAAGCAAGGCCAATTGTAGCCAGCCCCACAATAAGTCAGGCTCGTTGGCTCTTCCTAGCCTGAAATCTTAGCCTTAAAATAGAGCCATGAGACCAGCAGGGTTTATTAGGTACACAAAAAGAAATAAAAATAAAAAAAAATCTCAATCATCTGTCCCTGCTGCTTCTAACTCTAGCATTAATTCTAGTTCAATGCTTGCTGCTAGCTACAAATCTAAATTTAGCCAGTTGGCCTTGGCACAAACCCACTCTGAGTCCTATCATGTCCGTATCCCAACATGTTTGGGAACACAATTTTGGTGGGAAATTTACTAGAGTGATAAGAACTTGAGAACTTGTTTCTGAGCTCTGAAGTCCTGGCTACTCCAGGAGCTGCTGTTTGGAAAAACAGGGAAAAAACTTTCTTTTACCAGCCTGTGTTCCAGCATCTGCTCACATACTTATTGTTTCCTTTTTCAGATCTATTTTTATCCCAGCCGTTCCTAGCTGCACATCTTTAGGGATATGCAGATGTTACATAATGAATAAGTCATTTTCCTTGTAGAATGAGAAGAGGAGGGGAGGCTTGAATTAGGAAATCTTTCTTGTCAAGTTCTGCAGTTTTCATAAAGTTATTTATATAGACAGAAGTATCTATCTGCCTGTAACATCGGTTTTGTCAGGCTTCAGCATTTCATTTGGATAGCTCTAAGGGGATTACTCAAGTTAATAAGGAGTGTGTGTAGGAAGACTGCAGGTCTTCCCTTCTGTCTTCCTCCCACACTTCCCATCGAAGTCTCTGAGCCTAGTAAGCTGCCTTAGAACACTTGGAACTGAAGCCTATGAATCTTCTCCTGTAGCTAATGGGCAGATCATTCATAGTGCACGTTGTGTAGCTACAAGAGGAGTATTAAAGACCTGGCTCTTGAAATGTAGGAGTTTATCAAAGAAGTGGAATTAAAGGATGGAGAAAAGGAAAGGGGAGAAGCAGCATCAAGGTTTTTCCAGCAATTTAATTTCAATGTGCGTTTCTATGTTTCATTGACTAATAATAGAGTAAAACGTTGTCTTTCTTTTGTATCTTTCATCTACAGATCTCAAGATGCATCATGAATACTAACCAGGTAAGAAAGAAGAAATTTGGATTGGCCTACCTAAAAAGTAGTTAAAGAATGTTTAAGCCATACTGGCAGTGTTTTCTGGAGATGGGCCTATTGCATTTGCTTATATAAAGACTACAGTCATCTAATAGCTCCTTATAAGTTGCTCCAAAATTACACCACTGCAAAGTGAGACCAAAACAAGGACGTGTTTGTTAGTCTTATGTTAATTATTTGATTACTGATTCTGTTTAAGATTCTGATCAGTGTCCTTCTGAACAGACAATACTTGCTAGCCTTTCCTGTAGTCTGTCAACATTTGGAATGATTATGTGCAAAATGAAAACTCTTTCCCCAGGCTAGTACACCAGATATGTAAACCTATCCTATTAAAGGAGTAATTTACTTAACAAGGCACAAAATTGGCTTGCCATCCCATGAATAATTGGAATAAATGTCTGCCATCTGAGCCCTTGCTGCAGTCACTAATGCAGATTGAGATTTGCAAGGTTTGGCTGCACTGTGTGCTGAAAGGGCTCACATGTACAGCTCACACAAACTACCTCTTGGTCTGGGGAATTACAGATGGGACCCATAAGAATCCCTACACATGCCCAGATACTTATTTTATCTTCCACCAGCCCAACTTAGAAAAAGCTTTATGTTCTGTTGGGATCTGAGGCTCCTTTGTGCATAACATCCTTTGTTGTGGAACAACATGTGTGATCTAGTACGTGGGAGCCCCTTTACATATAGGGTATATATAGAGAGTGTATATATATATGCCTCTTATGGGATCAGGTCTGGAATTGGGACAGGAATTTGAAATAACTTTTCATTACATGAAATTAATTCATTGGACAGGAAGCAGAACAAACAATACAAAGTTAGGGGTCTGTCTATATGCGTGTTAGACAACACTCATTAATGTCCAAGCGCCCAGAGCTAAAGTTTGAATCGGAGCTTCAGAGCCAAACATGTCAGTATGGCAGGAGTCTGTGGCAGACATATGTACGTTAGTTCCCACAGAAGGTGGGCATTCATTTGAGGCTTTGTCTAAGTCTTTCAATTTGTTACTGTCATAACAATAAATATAAGGACACTCAGTGGGATTTTGTTTTGGACAGGTTATCTTCAGATTCTTCAAATGTTGGCTTCCACGATCGTTCCAACCACAGCGGTTTTCAAGATCGAGCACTTACAAGTTGCATTGCTGGACCAGTACTGCAGCTAAGATGATAGGTAAGTGCTGTAGCTTCGTTTTTCTTGGTAGCATACTGTGAATTATTTATGCCATCTCTTTGTTGTCCTGGTGGCTTGGATGAAGGGAGAAAAATGCATGAGTGTGCGGCTTCATTTATAGACCACATTAACATCAGGTACAAAACAGATGCATCGGCAGGTAGTAGAATCGGTTGCAAGCTGTTGTTAAGGATGTGCCGTGCACCTACGTGGACATCATGTGTTAGCTGAAATTGCAGCACCAAGAAATTTGCTAGAGCTCGTCATAGTGGATCTGTTGGGTATAACAGGTATATTTTAGTCTTGTATCGCTGTGTATCTGGTGTTATATTGGCAGAATAGCTTGGATAAACTGTCATGTACATACTGGTTTAAATAGATGTAAGCATGAGCCTCACTTTAAAAAATATAAAGCTTTAATTGAACACTTTTCAGTGTGTGAACCATCTGGCTCCTGTTTCTGTAGCCTCAGAACTGCACAGAACCTTAGTACATGTATCCTCATCACCTCTCTGTAAGGTGATGGCACCCCATTATCCTTGTCTAGCACGTGGGAATTGCACTCATAAATACCCTGGACTATCAAAGAGTTAATTATCTAACATGCTTTTGTGCATTTCTGTGATTTCCACAAAGCACATTTTAGCAATTTTGTAGTCCTAAAGATCTTTGTAGTCATGGCTGTGATTTTCTGAGAATGTTCCTGGGAGAGTGGAAGGGTGAATTTAGTTGTCTGGAGTTTTACATCAACGTTGTTACCCCTGAAATACCTTGTTCTTGTGATCTGTAACTGTTGGTTCATTTAAAAAAAAAAAAAAAAAAGAGAGATGTTGAATGGGTACATATTTACATGAATTACAGAGACAAGGTAAGTGCATTTGATTTTTGATACAAAGTGATATTGTAAAAGGCAGGTGGCTTCTCGGCCATAGCCCCAAATTCTGCACATCCTTGTGCACCTTCTATTACTGGCTAAAATAAAGCTTATAATTAAGTAGGTTACTGAAGAGTTTGTAGATTCTATTATACGTGCAGCTGCTGCAACATTTTAAATTCAATTTGTTAAGGGATATAGACATCATCTCTATTAAGTTATAATGTATAACTTAATGTAGGGTAGGAGGGACCATTAGCAAATGCCATATGCTAACCTCAGTCGTGTCCACGCTATAAGTTAGGAACAAAGGCGTATTCCCAGATGCAGTTATCTCCTGTGGAAGAGGCCTATAGGGTCAGCACGCCCATTGTCCATGCAGACTTGAGGGAAGAGGTTTGGGTGAGGGAAAGACACAGACAGATGCAAAGCTGTATGATGGATATGCCTGATTACAGCATGAACAATAGCTGAAGAGAGGTGCATGCAGAGCTTGCTGCTGTGAATTTACTCAAAATTTAATGAGCCCAATCTGCCACCTTTGCATCCAGCAGGAATTTTGCCATTGATTGGAAAGATGGCAGGCTAAGGCCCAATATCAGACACCGGCTAATGTTATTAGTGCACGGCTTTGCTGCTATTCCTTTTAAGAGATAAAAAGCCACCAGTAACGATACTTGCACATGCTCATGTTTGTAGTTTATAGGAAGTTAAGCTGGGGTTGCAGCGTTTTATGCTCTGCTCTGAAATGACTGTTCTACCATTACACCTTGTGAAATACCCCTCAGGTGTCCTGACTTTCAGTTCCCTTCTCCTATGCAGTGGCCTAGTTATGAGTCTGCCTTTCTGCCCAGAGAGTAAAACAGAATCTAAGCATCCTGAGGCTGCTCTAATTAGCCCCTACCTTCCAAAAAAACAGGAACAAAACCCTGACTGATGTACCTTCAGACACCTGGTCTACCTATTTGGTTGTGCTGTTTCCTTCAAAAGCTTTTTACTGGAGTGTTTCAGCCCAATTTAGATTACTTTTCCAGCTACCTTATCTTGCTTTTATTTTAATGGGTATTTGGTATCTCACGTTGTTTTGTTGGCTTAGGACGAGACTCCAGTGTACCTCCATAGCAGAAGTAATGCATAATGTCAAGAAGGAAGCTATGTAGAACATAATTACTTGCAGTCTTCCTAAGTAACTTAGAGTCATATTTAAGGTTAAATTTCATTCTCGGTAGTCATGAAAGCCAATTTGATTAGTAGCTTTATGCACAGAAGTCGCCGCTGATATTAGATTACTGCTGGTTTTTTTCCCAGATTTTTGCCAGTGTTTATTGATTAAGTGTGCTGCTCCAGGCACAAATAAATAAATAAATAAAATCATGTCCTGCAGCTAATCAATGGGCTGGTTTTTAAAAGTCTGCAGATCATGTTACAAGGGCAATTGCTATTGTGGGTTCAGCAGATGTGGCTGCAAGCTGTGATTTTGGATGCAAATGCGATTTAAAAATAAAGTAGTGTCTCCCTGCATCTCAGCGTTCTGGTTTTAAAAACGGCCTGTTCACACAATCTTGTGCTGGAATGTATTTGTTTAAACACCTTTTTAAGTGATAAGGCTGGCACAACCAGAAATTTCAGCATTTCTTACTACACTGTATGAGGCAAAAAGAATTTCATATCAGAAAAACATACCGTATTGCATCTTCATTGGTCAATATCATTGGACATAGTACCCCAGTATACACTGGTCATTATTTTACGTAGCTGCAAGCAATCTTGCACTCAATGCAGTTTTAATGGGGGTGAACAATTTAAGGCATCTTCTAACATGCCATAATCATGATTTCTGTCCTTCCCTTGGGTGTGTAAATGTGAACGTTTTATTTTGCTCAGTCTGTTTCTCAGTTGTGACTTAAGGACATTCTTACCTGTGGCATTTTGACACTGATATTCTTAAGGGCCCTTCCAGTGTTCACATAAGGTAATACAGAATGGCTGAAAATGAAATACAGATACTTGAAAGTTTTATAGGAGGAGCTGTATGAGCACAGATTGCCACAGAGGTCGTGTTTTAAATTGATAAGGTAAACAAATAATGGTAGAAGTTTTGTCCAAAATGGCACAGTACGGTAAAAGGAAGGCCAATCTGAACCTGTTACGTTGTCACCCATTAACTGATACTACTGTCCTGCCTTACAACCCCACAAAATAATGTAGTATCCATATAAGAAATCAGATAGCAGTGTTGAATCTGATCTCACCCATAATTGTTTAACTCCATCTTTATCAGCAGTCTGTCCTGATAAATTACTGGAACCTAAATTAACTAAAGAAAGTAAGACTTTTTATTGATTTCTATGGACTTTTAATTAGGCCCTCACATAAACCTGCCTGAATTCATTAGAGTTACTGGGGGCTTTTTCAACTATTCTGCCCAATTCAGAAGACTGTTTATGCTCCTAACCTCTTACTAGGTCATCAGGAGGCTTGTGTGGAATAGAGGATATCTCTGTGCACCCCCACGTTCCCCTACAGAAGGGTCATAAATGCTTGGAAAATTTTGAGCTGCCATGACAGTGCTTTTAAGTACAGCAGTGGCTGAGGACCACAGCTGACATTAAATGAACCTTCTCTTCTAAGTATCTGCCTATTCAGTACTGTGTTTCAGTGCTCAGCAATGCTTATTTCTGCATGCCTAAGTGTCCTTACTTCTCTTTTCTACACCTAATGCTTCCTATATTTTACTCGTTCAAATTGATAACAAATGTGTTCCTTTGAAATGCAAAACAGTTGCGGAAACAGAAGAGAGAACTCTGAGTTGGGTCTGAAGCTGTGATGAACCTGTATTTTAATAACAGGTGGGTTAACAGACATGAAAGAAAAAGCTTTTGAGGGAGAGAGGCTTGTCTCATGAGGCTGCTAACGTGTTCTCAGCTTCAACTGCTTTGAACCACCATGTTCCAGTAGACATTGCATTCCAGCTCAAACCTCTTCCATTATTTCTAAAGGAAGGGGAGATATCTAACCATAGAACACAGAGCCACGGTAAGAAAGTTTATAAAACATCTGAATTATCAAGAGTCATCCTACAGGATTTAAATTTTTAGTACCAAGTCACCATAGGCCAAATCTTGCTTGCTTCTATTTTAGTCAAAGGATGTTTTATAAGAATAGGTTCAAGAGGGATTTGGTCTTGTCTTTCACAAGATCATTTTTGTGTATCGTAGATGTGGCATGTCTGCAGAAATGTCAGTGTGAATTGTCTAGTGATCAACAGTGACGGCAAAACATGACACTTGTGTGTTTGCAGATAACAGCAAACAAATTGACCTTTCATATCAGGCATGTCAATATACCAAGCAACTCTATTCTTTTGGAAATAAATGCTTTTTCCTGGTTCTTCTCTTCTCTTTCTCTGCCTCTCCCCCACTCCCACCCTTACCCACTTTTTTCAGTAGGCAGAACCAATGGTGGTGATTCAGACATTTCGATTTTGGTTTAGATAGTCTTCAGGTTTGCTGTGGTTTAACCTGGCAAGCAGCTCAGCACCACACAGCTGTTTGCTCCCCACACCCCCAGGTAGGATGGGGGAGAGAATGGGGGAAAACAGTAAAAGCTTGTGGGTTGAGATACAGACAGTTAATAGGACAGAAGGAAGAGAAATAATATGATATGGACAAAGCAGGTGATGCATAATGCAATTGCTCACCACCAGCAGACTGATGCCCATCCCATCCCTGAGCAGTGGTCCCCACACCCCCCATATAGTTGTTCAGCATGTCTACATGATGTGGAATACCCCTTTGGCCATCTGGGGTCAGCTGTCCTGCTTCTGTCCTCTCCCAGCTCCTTGTGCACCCCCAGCCTCCTCGCTGGCAGGGCGGTGTGAGAAGCTGAAAAGTCCTTGGCTTAATGTAAGCACTGCTCTGCAACATTAAAACATCAGCGTGTTATCAACATTCTTCTCATCCTAAATCCAAAGCACAGCTCCATATCAGCTCCTAGGAGGAAAATTAAATCTCTTCCAGCTGAAACCAGGACAACATAGCAAGCTACAAACCTTTAGGTTTTGAGTGTTAGTATTCTGAGGATGAGAAGCCAAAGGTTGCTGCATGTTATTACTATTATTGATTGGGAAATAGTGTCTTATCCAAGCTGAATCCTTTGCCTTTAGATGGCCTTTATTTCTGTACCAAAGAACTACAGAAAAGAGGAGGACTTGTTTAAAGCAGATTCCCTTTTTCTACCACATTGTTTCATGATACTTGTCCTATGTGGTATATATTTCTTTCTGTACCAATCATCTCAGTGTACTATCAGATCTCATCCGGAACAGTTCCCATTTTAAACTGAATTATATGATGTCATGCAAATTGTTTGGAATTTTAATTTTATTTTTAGAACTAGGATGGGTAAGGAAAAGGCTAAAATGCTGAAGAGCCTGCATGTCTGAGACTTCGGGAGTTCAGCATTGAAAGGTATCTCTGATACATTATTCAGGAAATACTGGGCAGACAGCATACCTAATGAGTAGCATCAGGGGTATCTGGACTTTTTCTTTAATGCCAGTGCCTTTGTACATCTTGCTAACGTGATTTACAATGCCTTAAATGAATTAGTACTACAGCTTCACTGGTCTTGAAAGAATACCTATGCATCATCTTACTTTGACACAGCAGCTAATCGCATCCAGGAGAATTAAAAGGCATGTAGCCATAAATCTGGCATAAGCTTCAGATAAGGACTGGAGGTGAAAAACTGGGTGGGGAGCCAAGTAGGTTCTGCAGCTTGCAAAAATACATCCTGGGCACTGGGGCAGAATTCTGAAATTCACAAGGTCAAAGGAAGCAAAAGTTGTGTCTGACTCAGATGAGCAATAGTTCCTGCCCTTATCACGTGTTTGCACTCCCCAAGCTCACTGAAGAAACCAGGAATATTTATATCTAGGTCTCTTACTTCTAAAGCTTAGATCTGTGTTCAGACAGACTTCTTTCAGATTCAGCTTGAAAGCAAAGGACCTACACTTGCAGAAGAAAATGTGTGTGTGTAGCCTGGATCTTAAGTGCTCATGTCCTCAACTATGATCCAAGGAAGTCTGTCATTTTGCTTCCTTACTGTTCCAGCCCACAGCCCCAAGTCCTGTAGCCAATAACCTCTATTAGTAGACAAGGGCTTGCTTTCATTGGCACAGTTATTGTGAAAGATATCTCTAAATATAGGTATAAAAACGTACAGCAGCCTTATGTGACACAGACTGCTTTGACTCTCTCTTGTATGTCTATATAACCACCACTGATTCCACTAGCTTGACTGAATCCTTGCTAAATTACCTCACTGGAAAAGAAGAATCAGACCCACCTGCTTAACAGAAAGCACTGTACTTTATTTTCATTCTGTTTAAAGCAAGAAGGATCCGGTGCTTCAGCTGTCAGCAGGGAGACAGTAGTTATTACCCGTGGAGCTGCTACAGACAAGCAAGAGCACTGAGAAGCTACTGACAGATTTTTATTTCCATTACTGGTAGGCGTTGATGTGAATACAAAAAACCATACATTTCTCCATTAGGTATGCGTGCCTGGTTTATGCATAAGGGCTCGATGACATTCTTGTTTGTGTTTTGACATGACATCTTTTTCCTCTGTAACTGGACATTCTCTAAAAAGAATGTCACTGCTTTCCTCCATGCTTCATTATAGTTTGTCTTTATGTTTTCCCCCCCAGCAGCCTCCGGCAATTAGGCTGTTAATGTAGTTAGGGGTGGATGGAAGGCAGCGATCTGGGCTCTGAAACAGAACAGCAAGCCCTACGGTCCTGCAGCACTTCCCTCTTGTCCACACTGCGTAGTCATTAATAAAGTCCCGCAGGTCTCTCGCTGCGTGCTCTCAGAATCTGGGCTGCCCTTCACAGGGGAGTAGCGATAGTGCTGGTTCGGCTCTTCCCAAATTCAGATAGGTCTGACCTCTGGCACTCCGATAATTTGTCTACAGCAGCTCTCTGACAAGCCAGTGACAGACAACCTAGAACAGGTGAACTACAAAATATTTTCTCTGGGTTTCCTTAAATCCTTGCATAGGAGCGTTAGTCAGTGGCAAAGAACAACGGCAATCAAAGCTAAAGATGTGAGTGTAATAAATTGCTTTGTGTGGTAACCTGAGGCAGGCAGCATTTTGATGTTGGAAAAAATTCAGATCAGTTGTGAAATGAAAAGTCAGAGGCGTTCCTTTAGAAAATGTTTCTCTGCTTTAGATTCAGC
This sequence comes from Cygnus atratus, assembly GCF_013377495.2. Taxonomy (NCBI): domain Eukaryota; kingdom Metazoa; phylum Chordata; class Aves; order Anseriformes; family Anatidae; genus Cygnus; species Cygnus atratus. The sequence continues at coordinate 2,711,370 of NC_066388.1, forward strand.
AAAGTTCTGCTTTTCCATCACCCTTCTGAGTCAACTGTTTACTGAGGGTGACCTGAATTTACAAAGAGCTGCTTTTCTACCAAAAATTGCATTTTTTTCAGTGAACCGCAAATAACACTTTCAACAAAGTTTCACCGAAGCTTATAAGAGAATTTGGGTGGAACCTGTGCCTTAGCTTGCCACATAGCCAGGGTGGCTTGGGGAAAATTGCACTGTCATGCCAGCCTCGTATCGGGTCTTTGCAGCGAAGATCCAGGAATTAGGATTCTCAAGCAGGCATTTAGGAAGTGCTTGCCGCAGAGGAATCATGAATATGTGAAAAGCTGCAAACCAAAATATTCTTTACACTCGCGTTTATAGACAGACACATGAACACATTTTGAGGCTTCGTTTTGAGGCAGGAGGGTTATCTTTAGTGAATATAGATCATTTATATTCTGGTGGGTTTAGCTTAAATGCTGCACAGCTCAATGCCTGCTTGTCTGAGGCAGCTCGCTCTGAGAAGGGTTAAGCTTTGTGTTTGTCGACAGCATTGCAGCAAAGGGGATGAAGTAAGCTTGAAGGGCAGAAACGCTGTACTGCATCTTTAACAGGGTGTGTCCCATCCATTGCTGCAGTCTCTGCTGCAGTGAGGTTTAAATTGGGCTCTGTCTGTCTCGTTAAGCCTCCTTACTTTATGATAATTGGAGATGGCGCTCATATTCAGACACAGCGCTAGAATGGCTGCTGATCTGAAAGCGACAGTCAGCCCACGAAGGGTGGGAAACTTTGGATAGCACAAATCCCCTGCTCAGTCATCCATTGCGTAGTCCAAAAAAACTTTTTAGTGATTTTGTGAGTTAAAAGGCTCTGTTGCATATAAAAAGGAGCTAGCCGGGGATTTCGGCGCTCTGTAGCGTTGTACTGTGTTAGTAACTTCGCAAAGTCATCGAACATGTTCTGCAGCAGCTGCTGAATATTGCTGAATCAATTTGGCACCGAGAAGAAGGAGACTGTTAGGCTGTTGAATTTCCTTGAGATTTGTAAGTCCCTCAGACTCGTTCTATGTGAAGTTATAAAAGACACTGGCTTTTCACAGTATTGACAAGCAGGTTTCAGAGGATTAGAAGTGATTTTGAAATAAAATCCTCTGCCTCCATGACTGCAGTGCTAGCTGCACTGCATGGGGCAGGTCCAGCACCACTTGCGTAGTCATTGCGTGGTGTAGTTCTACAAAGCCTGCCGTGGTCTCCTGAGTGCTTGTTCCCTTTGTATTATAAACATCCATCTGTGACGAATGTCATATTTAAATCCTGTGAATTTGTGTATTACGAAGTTGGTAGACAGTGTTCAGTTATTTTTATTTTGAAAGGAGACGTTTTCTTAGACTACCTTGTAATTCATTACGTCTGACATACGGTGCTGCTCTAAGAAGAGTGCTCATGTCACCAAATGTAGTTTCATGCTCAGATCTCATCCTTTCTAATTGAAGTTTTGGTCATATGCATCTAAGACTTGTTCTACTGAACTGAAGCAGTGACAAATATTTTGTTAACCTAAACGAAAAGGTAATATTTAACCAGAACAAAGCTATAATTTAGGCTAACCGTCTAATAGCAACTCCCATGTTCTTACAGACTCATGCTGCTAGCACATTTGTATGCAGGGGCTCCTGCAGAATGTGTCGAGTCCACCAAAAACTAATCAGGCTTCCTGCTAATATTGAGGGCAGATTGCAAGATCAGCCTCTGTAATTATAAGATGGCAGAAATAATTTCTGCTTGTCTGTGAAGTGTTCGCCGTACTTCTGGCACTGAAAATGAGATAAGTTGTTCAATTTCCTCCTGTGTCGTGAGAGTTCACTGTTCTAAGTCCTGCGGAGACTTCAGAGAAGATTGCAGGGAGCAGGGAGTGGATCGCATTTCACTTAAAATTATAGAGCACATATATTTTCAAAGCAAGTGCAGAGCCAGACTTCAGAGCTCATTGAGCAATGTTACCTCTGGAACAGAGCAAACCCTTTTAGATGACACTCTGCATCAACTACATGACCAGTGAAACGCTGCTGATTCATCTCTATCTGTACTTTCCCTTATGTGAGCTCTAGTGCCACCAAGCGCCCGTCCCCTGGAAGAAAGCAGCCCAGCCCGATTGACGCAAACAACGTCCAAATGATCGATTTCAGGGAATGCAGTGATCTGCAGCAGGTGGGATCAGAGCTAAAATAATCTTTTCTGAAACAGAAATATGAAGGCTTGAAGTTGGGATTCCTCCAAAGCCTTAAAACTCCTTGTAACCGAGCTCTTAATAACAGATTTAGCAACATTCCCAGCTTAAATTTGTTGGCTGATAGAAATAATGGTTCGGTAGTTAATAGACTGGGTGAAGGTCCCACAGCACAGCTCACACCAAAAAGGTAGGACCAGCTGCTTTGTTTGTGATCAGTTCCTCACAAACCAGAGACTGAGCAGAATTGTGAATTCTGCCTGAAAGCAGACGTGAGGGTGCTGGGCTGGATTTTGTGTATAGGGAAAGAGCTGGAAAGAACCTTATTCTGCTGGCCCCTGAAATGCCAGTTCTGCAGTGACAGGTGAAGGAAAGGAGAGATGATACTAATCTGAGATCGTGGCAGCCTTAAAGCAATGATGGAGGAGACAATACATCGTACGAATGCGTTAATCTTATGTAATTTCAGAGAAGGAAGCTTGCCAAAATTGATGTAAATAGAAAGCCGGAACATTTTTAGGTGTATACTCTACTTGATTCTCAAGTGGACTCTGCCAGGACTCACTGTGCTGCTATTTTTTTTGGATACCGCTCAAGGTGATCCAGGTTTGTCCTGCATTCCTTCCTCTGTGTTGTAAGAAGGCAATAATGGCTTTTTTTAGAGCTCAGGTGATAGAAACTCTTACTGCTCTCTTCCTGCCTGTAGAACTTTTACTGATTTGCATCATCTCCAGCAGTCTGTTATCAAGAGTTTAGTCTTTTTCAGTCCTTGATTCCTTCTGAACAAAGTTTAACAGGTTTTATACTGGCTCATTATGCTGTGCTACTACAGCAGTGCTGTTAATGAGGCCGGAATACTTGTTTAAGAAATTAAACCTGTTGCCTGAAATAGGAGCAGATATCCTTGAGCCTTTTGTACGAGATCTCCCTTTGGATGGGGGAGGCTGTAGCCTGGTGAAAAATTGTTCCCCACAGTGCATTTTGTAATCACCGCTTGCATATGGACCTAACTGACTTCTTCCTAAAAGGGCAAAAGCTGGAAGGAGCCAAGTGGTAGATAAAGCTCTATGAATTTTCATTCCCTATCTTAGAAGAAAGAATGCAGAGTCCCTTAGGCCAGGCAAGACAATTGTGTGCCTCACCAGGAGATCTGTCTGTTCCCTGCCGAGCTGAAACAAACATTTCCATGTTTATAGGGCTGGGGATGGCTTCATCAAATTGCAGATCAAGTCTGCTTCTGCTTTCCTCCCCTCAAACAATATATTGAACTGCTACCTCTGAATTAGTCATCCCATCTGGTACTCACTGAAACCAAGGAGCTAAATCTCCAGGCAGAAGAGAGTGGAGCTGGTCCCTTAGCTGACGGATTTGTATTTTAACATCTGAGAAACGTTCAGAGGCCTGAGAGGTGTCAGCACGAAGGCAGCCGAGGGGGGCTGATGTGCAGCAGCTGAGATCCAGCATGCCCGTTTGCTTTCTAGTGCAGACTTCGGACAAGGAATTACAGATTGCACGTGAGAACACACGCAAAAAAAATTCTCTTAGGACAAAAGACTCCGTCCTTCCTGTGCAGTTTTTCATTCGTTACGCTGCAGCCTCGGTGTGTGCAGTTTATATCTCGAGACTGAACTAATGTGCCAGGCTGTCACCTCTTTGTGTTCCTGCACGTGTTAATGAAAGAATGTGGGCCTGATCCTGGAGTCCTGCAGTGCTTAACGCTCCCCCGTGAAAGCTGGTGTTGGGTCAGATCCTTTGTCTTGCTCAGATCAGTCTTGCTGTCAGTAACACAAGACTGTAATTGTCTTCCTGCCTTCCGTGCGGTGCAGTTTTGATGAATAAATCAGTTTCTAGACTGCTGTGTTAGAGATAAGTACAATTTGGGCAGAGTGTTGGCAATCTGTGCCTTTTGGATTTCTATACTAAACTCACTAATTAAAATCCAGAAGAGTAGGAAGGCAGAGGGCTTTTTCTTACCCTCTACAGAGCGTTACCAGTCGCCAGCAAGTAATTTTATTTTCTTTTGCCCGGTTGGTTGCTTGAGCTCTGCTCCAGGCAGCACATGTGCTCCCAATGCCTGGCAACAGCGACCTGACGTCAGTCCCGGCACACTCCTGAGCAGCAGAAAGAGCAGAAATAGTGCCTTGTCACCGTGTTCTCCTTGGGCTGAGCTGCATCATGCTGCTGCAGGCATAGCCTGCCTTAGGTTGCCTGCACAGAGCAATGCAGAAAGGTGCCTGGGGGGGTATTAGTGCTGTGGGGGGAGCGTGGTGCATGCTGAGGGCACGGGGCTGAGCACAGCAGTAGCTGTTTCCTGCGGTAACAAGTGGCTCCTTGTTGGCTGATGGCAATTTCTGTGCACAGCAAAGTGGCAGAAGTGCTGCCTTCCGTGGTGCAAAACATTATTCCACGCAAGGCAGCGGTTCCCAGTCCCTGTAGCACCCGTGGAGCAATGTGCTGCAGGGAGTCACCCCCCAGCCAGCTGGCCACGTCTCTTCTCAGGGACTGCTGCTTCTGTGGGACTCCCACAGCTATTCAGGACATGTTCTATTGCAAAATGTATATACAGCACGCTCAAAATAAAACGAGGGCGGTACAGGATAGAAGCCTGCAGAAGGTATCATTGCATTGCTCTGAGGTTTGTCTTCAATGTGAATTTACAAAGTCGAATGGACACTTAGTCCCTGCTAGAATTTTGCCCTGACACTTAAGGCTTTGAAAAGTGCAGACGTTTTGAGTTACAGTTTGTGTGCACATCTACAGACATCCTCGTAGATCTTGATGCCACAAACGCCCTTCTTGTTTCACGCAGTAAATACCGGGAGCATCACTGAATGACGGTTTTATCTCATGTTATTTCTCTGTGCTGGAGGAGGTCGTTTTTCACATAGAAGAGCATTAAATCTCTTCTTTGCTGTTGTTTGCTGCAGAAATATTTGAGGCAGGCAAGGATAATAACAGGAAATAATTTTGCAGAAACCTAAATACTGCACGCTAACTCTTCAGCTGTGCAAAATGCCCCCTCAGGTGTTTACCTGGAGCTCTTTTCATTTGCTTTTTTCCTGCTGCTGAGGAACCAGGCCAGTGGCCACAACCAGGTACAGGGGGTTTGAGCACTCTGCAGGAAAGAGTAAAGTTTTCCATGCTGATCTCTTAGTGGCATCTAGCGTTTAATATTTGCAATAGCATCCTCTCACAAACGTTTGGAACTGCAGTAACCTTGAGGATTTCCCTTGAGATTAAGCATTTGTAGATCTTTTTAAGCAGAATATCACTTATATGAGGGCTGTAGGCTTAGACCTTTTAAAAGAAATGTTTTCCAATGCTTTCCTTCTCCCTGCATCCCAGTGCTTTTCTTTGATTTGGGTATTTAGTGAGTCTTTTCTTCAACTTTATTTGTCATTAATTCTCCCTCTTAGTGATTTTTCTAATCTCTATTTCCCCGTAGCCGAGATTTTTTTTCCCAACGGTTGTGATAGTTTTGCTTCTCTGGAGGGATGAAACAATCTCTTGGGCTCTTTGCTAGAATTAACCTCACACTATGGGAGCACTGACACAACAGAGGGGGCGTCTGTGAATGTTGCTGGCTGAGAAGGTTTGTGTTCAGGCTCTGTACCCCTTGCATGAGAGGGGAACGGAGAGGAAGAAGGCAGACACGAGAAGCAGCATGGAAATCAGGAGAGCTTAATGGCCAGTGCCAGAGATCTTCAAAACCATAGACTCTACTGCTAGTAGGTGTTTTATTTCGCTTGTTCAACTCCATTCCTGCAAGCACTGAGAACCAAGCCTACTTTGCTTCCTTTCTTTCTCTTCCCTGGTTCACTTTACAAAAGAAAAACCTCTCCACATTGAGGGTATCGTGGGGCTGGTGCACTGCACGCCGCCAGCGTGCTCTCCTGCAGGCCTGTGCAAGAGAGATACAAAACTTCTAATGACATCTAAACTAAAAGAAATCTAAAAGAAATATCTAGAAGACATCTAAACATCTAAAAGAAATATCTAGATATTTCTGGGTCCCAGGAGGAGATGTGTCCTACCTCCGGAGAATCAAAACTGAATGATAGAAATTACAAGAAATTTCCTTCAAAAAATGAAAGCCTCTTTCAAGCCAGGGAATTAACTTATAGAGAGGACATTTAGAGCTGTGAAGGCAGTCTCTTATCAACAGTACTGTGTGCATCAGGCAGTACCCTAGAAAAAGTGATTATTGTACTGGTATTGTTTCTCGGTTTTGGTTTTCCAAGTTCTGAATACATCTTTCCTCCTTTTCAATGGGAGAAAAGAGAAATAAGTTGAAGAAAAAAAAAATTAAAGATAAAACTCATAAAAAAGAATCAGTATTAGATGAATGGAGAAATTCTTAGGACTATGAATGTATCATTGAAGTGCTCGTTTATTCGTGTGCAAATGAAAATGAGTCATGAGACATAAGAAGGTTATAGGCTTTGTTGTCTTTTTCTGAAGCGTGCATCACATAATAAAATTTCGTGCTTATCCAGAACCTTTCCTCTGAAGATCTCAAAACTCCCAATGTAAATTAATCAAGCCCTGTAAGTAAATATAAGCAGTTTGTCTTTGTTTAAGGATGCAAGGAATGTGCTGTACCTAGAACCCCTAAGTTGTAGGTGAATATTTCTGAAGAGTTGCACATAACCATTAATTGTTTACAAAAAAAACAAAGCACCTCTACCTCCTTATAACTTAAATCCATGCTGAATGGAAATTAGTCCGAGCCACAAAATTTGTATTTGGGTATTAGATCGGGTGAGTTCCTGGGTGAGCCTTTATTGTTTGTGGTTAGGTCTAGAAACTACTGCGCTTGGTTTTAGCTTGAGTTTACCAGTTGTAAGATCTATATTTGATTTTTCTTTTTATCAGCATTGATTTATTACTTGAGAAATAACCACATGACAGTGGTGACAAGCAAATATCAAAATCCTGTGGGATCAAAGTCAGATGCTTCTACTCTTGCTGCTTTCTGTCCATCTGAATCTGCATCTTCCCATCATGAACCAGATCTCTGTGATGGATTTGACAGGAAGCAATCTCTGATCAACGGCCAAAGCAATTATTATTCTTTACAGAATGTCTGAACTCCTTAGGAAAAAACACTCCCGTATGTAACAGGCATCCGACTTAAATAGGTGTTTTTAGCTTTCTGGTATCCTCAGTGTCAAAATCAGGGGGTTAATTTTGTAGTAATGCACTTCATATAGACTTCCCAGGAGCAGAGGGAGAAATCACTGCTTTTAAGAAAGGAATTACTGATCGCAGTTGCAGAAGAGAGCTATGACATCTGCCCACGCGTCCTAAGAATTATTGGAAGCTCATTTCCAGCCATGAAAATTTTGATTAAATCTGACCACACACCTCCCTGCTGAGGACGCTTTCGGGAACAAGCTCTTCAGACATTAAAGATGTAAGAGATGCATTAAATATAAAATAGTCGATATCCATGATTCAGCTGTGATGGATAGATACCACAGGCATTGCAAGAGGGCTTCTACTAATAGGCACTTTGGAATTAGCCAGTGATTCTTAATGAAAATGCCTGCCAGCACTTCCTCCTTTTAATCTTTCTCATGATATCAAAGAGGAGGGAGGAGTGGGATCGCTGGAACAAAAGTAAAATATAAATTCAGAGTTTGCAAGTCTCTTGGTAGCTATTTCAGTTGTGCCATAGCAGCCGGAGCTGAGGGTTCTGGCCTACGTGGTGGTAAGGTAGGAGTAAGAGAAACACAACCGGGATTCCTCCTGGTGTAAGTAAGCAGAGTCACTGCCTGAGGTACCAGGCCACTAGTGAGAACCACACGTATCCGTCACTGGCATCTATGTCTGTACCTGCAGGTCATGCTGTTATGCCAAGAATTTTGCTGAAATCTTCCTCTTGCTGAAGTTAGTCTGAGCATTGCTACTGACTTCAGCTCTCAGTTCCTCAAGTTTATTCTTCTATCTTGGAATTAACTGAGCTCTGTTGAATCTCATTGATTATAAAACCAGTTCCGTTTTCCATAGTAATGGGAACGATATAATGTAAAAACCCCGCAGTAGATTGACTTCGAACTTAATTTATTTTTTCAGCAATACCTTCCTACAAAACACTTATCTCCACAAAAATTATTCAGTCAGATAGAACAAGAGGGTCCAGGCACGTTCACAGTGCGAATGGGGTCAGTTTTTTTGCTGTTCTATTTGCAATTGCTTACATAGAAAGCAATGTTAGAAAATGAACGAGTATGTTTTAATGTAGTCATGAAAAAGGGGCAGAAAACATAACCCTATGACCATTTAGCGCTGTAGAAATCAACAACTAAATGAAAGAACTTTATGGCTTTTTGATAGACTAGTACCAGCTTGAGACAGAGGAGTTTAAATAAACCCACTGGCTGTGAGAGGGATCTTTCTTGAATTTATAGGGTCCTTCCTCCAGCCTCAAATGCTCTTTTCTTCAAATAAAATAGCAAAAGAATAAAATGCAATGGTTAAACCAGAGTATGGCAATTATCTTTGAAGTAAGAGTTACTTACTGCTTGCTTTTCATCGTTCTTAAATTGTAAAGCTCAAGTTGGTAGCTTCGGGAGTGTTAACCTAGAACTTAACTAGACACAAGATGCAGTCACACAAGCAAATTCCCTTTCTTCGTGTCTGACGAAACACCAAACCAGTCACATGCCTTGATAAGGGGCATTTCTGTGGAAGTTTCTGGCCAGTTGCAGTCATGCACTAAAGATACCTATCTGCCCCTCTGGCAGTTAGTGTTAATCTGCACAGAAACACCCACACGGGTAGAGAATTACTCATTTACAGCAGTTGACAATGTGTGTTCTGCTGTTTCCTTAAATCTGCTGCCATCACTCACGGTTTTATGGCAGGCTGCGTTTGGGTAGCTCGTACCTCATCAGATCCCTCGTTGACAGGACGAGGTCACAGGGATCTTTTATCTTCACAAATTTTGCAATAAAATCTTGGAGCACTGAAGGTCTCTGAGTTCTGTCAAACTTGCTTGTGCTGTTATTCCCTAGAATAGCCACGAATTTCAGTCTAGCAATTCTGATTATGAGATTTTACCTGAGGCCACGGACTTGCAAAACCTTTTATGAAACATGCAGCAATCTTTCCGACAAAGGGAATTGCAAGATAACCTTTGCCTCTGCCTCCTGCTAACCTTTTTAAAAGGAGTTCAAAAGCGAGATAAAACAATTTGATATCCAGCTGTTGGGAAAGGTCTTGGCATCCCAAGCTGAAATGTAGCAGTCAGATGATCTCCTGCTAAAATTAAAGTCACAACCCTTTTTGTTATCGCTAAGAGCAACATTTGTGGCATGAAATGTGAAAAGCAAACAAAATGGATTTCAGTGAAGCTGTGCTGATTTACATCCACTGAGGATCGTGCCCACCTAATGAGTTACTAATATGAATAATAAAGTCTGGCTTTCAGCAGTAATTCATTCATGAGCTGGAGAGCTGGATTTGTTGCTGGCCCATGGGATTCTTTATCAGTGCATGTGGCAGCAATAAATGGACTCAAGTGAATTGTAGATGATGAGGATAGTTAAAAGCAGTTTTGAAGTGAGATCTCTGAATGCTATACCGTTTTAGGTATCGTTTCTCATTGTGTTTCATTTCAGAAATATTGGATTTGGGACTTAACAGAACCTACAGGAGTAAGGTCTGGTCTTCTTGTACCAAGTTGGTGCAGATAAGTAAATGCATGCATGCATCATGCTGGCATTTGCAGCGGTGAACATACCCTTAAGTGTTACAGACATGGTGTTAACACTTTGCACTTTCTAATGAAGCAAAATATCCTAACGAGTTTTGCAACTGTTGCAGATGTTGATTGCGTGATCGGTGCTTTGATTTGCATGGATAGGATTCATGCCTCAACAAAGGAAGAGATCACCATCTGGATAAAATGCAGACTAGATGGGAAGATTCTTCTGTCCTTCCTTAATAAGAAACAGATGGAGGAGGGGTAGGAAAACTAAGCTTTGAAATTTTAATAAACTCAGACATGAAAATACAAAGCTATTAAAATAGAAACGCCAACTAACTGATTACTCAGAACCTGTTCATCTGACTTAGGGATACATCAAGGCAGAATTTTTCAAAGCTGCCTAAGGGTTGTTATAGTCCCCATTCCTGTTTAATTGAAAAGGAGTCAGGTTTCGGTACTCGGATGGCTTTGGAATTTTTTGCACAAAATCATGAAACGGAGATGATTACATTTCATCTAGGATTCCTCTTGAGAAAAAGTGATAAGCCCGTCTAACAAACTGTTGTGCTACTCAGCACCATGTTACCCCAGCTTATCAGTGGCATAACTGTACTGAAACGAACAGCTCTGCCTCATTAGGACTGAAGAAATGCAGGGCTAGCTTGAAGGGAATCCAAGGGCACTGCAGAGCTTTGGGGCTGCAGCCATGCCCCATGCTAGGGGTGCTAGTCATGCTACTTGCTGCTGATGAGAAGACAAGTCCTCTTGACCTCTCAAGAAACCCATACCTGCCTATTATTTGACTACAGGTCCTGTAGTCATTAACACTGGAAGATTCTGAACATTGCTGAACTCAACAGAGTAATTCATACGAAGACAGCATCTCTGCAGCTTCTGGATTTGAGCTAATAAGGCTGCACGGCACGGTGCTCGGGACATGCAGCGTCATGTCTTTATTAATTGGGACATACACGGGAAAACCTAAGCCTGAATGGCTTTCAGCGAAACTTGCTGTTCCTACATTAATTTCAACAGGAATTAGCATTGAGGTAACTCTCAGATTCCTACTAGCGTCGTTAACAGCATCATTAAACATCTAAATACCTTTACAAATCTGTCCCCAAGACGTGCATCGGTTTTGGAAAGGAAAGCTCAGCTCCATAATCACATAATTGCTTTGGGGATTTTTTTTTTACACAAAATCCACAACTTTTACAGTGCATCTTCTCCATTATTGGTCCTCTCAGCAGCACTGTTTGCTCACAGTTCTGCTTATTTACCAGCCCAGAATACCATGAGGATAACTGTTTGCTATCATATGCAGTTAGCCTTCTGGGGAGTTTGCTGCTCTGTTCAGAGAAATACTGAATGCTCTGCTTAAGAAGCAATTTACACTGTGTATAAATAAAACAGAAACATCGAGCAGACATTCATGTTAGGCCTTGGGTCAATGAGCTGTGCCCAGAGCTGCTGTGTATTTCTTCCAGTGAAGAAATTCCATCACTGCAGGAAGACTGAACAAACTGTATTTGCAGAAGAGAGGGGTCTTGACATAATTCGGGGACTTGTTGAGTAAGCCATCCTGTGCTTACTGTCAACTCCCAAGTAGCAGAAAGTGCTTCTGGACAAGTTTGTTGCGCCTTAGTCCCAGGTGGTGATCAAAAGATGGTAGTAGTAGCTGTAAATCACGGCTTAGGTAACGAATGCTTACTCTTTCTCACAGCTGTGCTGGTATAGAGTAATCCAGAAAAAAAGTGCCAGTGAAATTGGTGTCCCTTAAATAGTGGGTTTTTTTTGTTTGTTTGTTTGAGAAGTTGTTTAGAAATATCACTGTGACATTAACAGAACAACAAAATGAGCTGACAATATGGTACTGCCAACTAAATAACCAAACTACCGTTATCATGCAAGCTTTTGCCTCACTTGGGTAACAAAATGTGCAGTGAAATATTCAGCTATATAACTATATATCTGGGCTGTGAGATCTTCAGATAAGGTTAATTGTTATTCCACGATAAAACATGTACAGGCAGCTGGATATAAATGGCGTTTTCTCCTATTTGTGGTGTATGAATATATTTGCATATTTAGCTGATTATATTGCTTACTCTGCTGGGTTTTATTTATGATTTCTGCTAGTGATCAGAAACTAAGGGTCAATTTCTGAACTAGACCTGATCATTCATCAGCAGGAAGGCTTGAATTATTAAATTAATGAAGAGATGGCTTTAGTTGTGGTGGGACATTTTTTTTGTTGATATTTTAAAACCACTTAACATTTTGTGGAGCAATATAGCTTTGTTATTTTTTCTCCACTGTTTCCACGTCCTTTCTGTTAATTTAGATCGTAAACTTTTTAATACAAGTGCCATCTTTTTTTGGTCGTATATGTACAGCACCTAGCTAGATAGGATCCAGGCTGGTGACTGGGAGAGTTCGTAGGTGTTGCCCCAGGAAAAAATTTTTCTTGCCTTTTCCCTTCATCCAGTGAAGGTGAGTACATTCTTTAGCTGCTGTAGTTTTCATTTGGGACATCGGAGGGCACTAGAATTACGTTTCTTTAACTCCAGTTATTCCACAAAGAAAGAGATGCAGTTAGGTAGTACTTGAGAAATGTTTCTAGGACATAGGGCTCTTTCTAACTTAACGTCTTGAAATGACAAGTTTAGATGAAGGATTTCCTCCAGCAGTCAGATAAATTGCAATTGTGTTGTTCTTTCAACTGTGAAAGGTAAAAGACACAGAAGTGATATGGCGTTCTTAGTGCACTAACATGTGAGTAAACCCCAGTCACGCAAATTCTCTCCCACTCTGATGTGCAGCATGACCTCAGTCTTGTGGCTTTGATGCGGTATTTATGTAAACAGAGTTAATCTCTAATTGTAACCTTGATGGGAATTGAACTGTCTATCTTCTGTTTGGGGCAGAGAAGAACAGGGTCCAGACTGTTTACCACTAGTGTCCCTGGTTAAACAGCACTTAAGCGTTGAAAGAAAAAAAATAATGTATTTGGTAACATAAGATTAAATAAAAGGCTTTCCTAAATAAAACCTACTTTTAGTGATAGCTGCAATTTCCTATTCCATGTGCCCTAACATATGCAAATCATTGTATTTAATGAATCATTCGCCAACTTCCCTTACTTCAGTTAAAAAAAAAAAGAAGCAACAACAACAAAAAAAGAAGCAGCTACTCTAGTTGCTGCTTGTCTGTCTTTCATGTTTTGTTCTGTTTTTCATTTGCTGCCAAGAATTTGCTTGAACTGGGTTGGAAAATACGGGTACAGCTCAGCCAGCTCAACTATAAAATCAGGAATCTTAAAGTCAGGGTGCTAGGCTGTCAGGCAGACTCGGTTAGAGAACCTCTAGCCAAAGGCCTTGGCAGCCAGAATACAGGTGGGCTTTCAAAAACTCACTGCATTCTCTTCCTCAATGTTTTTCTGCTTTAATATTCTGGCCTCAGATCCAGGCGCTTTGCACAGTCCCTCCCTGGTCACCTCCAGACGCTTACCAAGCTGCTTCTCTTCTCTCTTTGGGGTGATGCTATGGAAAACCACTGCTCAGCGTAACTAGCATGGAACAGAAGAAAACTTTAGCAGAAAAGTAAGAGGCGTTTTCCTCTTGCGAAGGAGGGTTATTTTAGCTAAGCTTGGATGTTAGCACGCACGTGGCACCTTGAACTGCAGCGAGGAATGTTTAGCTTGAAGTACTGCGGCTTTTACAAGACTAACACTTCAGGCATGGCTAAAGCAGCCCTCCAGGGTGGATGGAAAGTTCCTTGGACAGGGAGGAATGCAGGGTGATGCAAGAGAAGCCTCCTCTGCATCGTTTGTTCTGCCACACACTGCAAAAGGGCCACAAAAAAAGCCTTATCCCATTTGTATCGGGGAATATTTTGGAATCCAGACAGTCCAAGGTCAGATCAGAGGGGCTTAGACTGACCATCACCCAGTTTGGTTGTCTTGATAGCCTAATTGCGTTGTTCCTTGTGTTAAGGTCTCCAAGAAGTTTGCAGTGTTAAGCTTCCATTAAAAGAAAAAAGTTTGGGTGAATCTTTGAGAGTAGAAGGATTTGCAAAATACCCCAGTGTTTGTTCTTGATACAAGTGCATGAAGTTGTTGGATGTCCCCACCGCGTTCCTGTGAGCCCTCAGCTCTCCACAAAAACCCTACAAGGGCTGCGTTTAGTGGCACTACCGAATCTTTAGCTAGAGGTACTGTAGGCTTTGTGGATAAGGACAACGCCTTCAGGTAGGTGTCAGTACAGCATCAGAGGCACAGTTGGCTGAGTTGAGTTAGTGTTTTGTACAGAACAGATTAGTTAACCAGTTCCAGCTTGCAAATCTTGCTGTTTTGTTGTTATAACTTGTTCCACATACTGACAAACTCCGTGTGGGCCCTTCAGGTGCCGTGCAGGTACCAAAAGAGCCCGTGTCCACATTTAACCTTCTGCAGCTCGGTGCTTCAGCAGTACACAGCTGAACAAAGTTGGGAGCACCCCAGTCGTGTCGCGAGCAGCCCTAGGGAGATCAAAACATCGTTTGAGAGAAGGGTTTGGCTCTCTAGTGGGAACTGGGCGTAACGTTACAGCACATCACAGCTGGATGAGTAATGGACTGGGCACGCAACAAATTCGTAGGCCGCACATTCTTGTCGGATGACAGACCACCAGGTATTGTTAAAAGCACAAAATATTGTACAGTGGTGCTGTGATAGTGATATCAAGTGGCCTTAGGTTTAAAGTTTTGGCTGGCGAAGAACAAGTTTATTTGTTGGAGAGGGCAAATTACCAGTAATTAACTCTCATTTATGTTACTCTGCCACTTAGAGGCATCAGTGAAGATGAAGGCAAATTAAATTTAGAAGAAACACAGGTGGGAGAGCATGGTATGGAAAGTATGCTCTGAACATGCAGGAGGGATGGAGGCTGGGAATCAGCCACGAAGTGATCTGCCCAGGGCAAGATGAGCTGAGCAGCAGGGCTGCCCCTAGTGCTTCTCCCTTGGAAGAGAATGAGATTATTTCTCCAGATTCTCCTGCTTTAGTGCGGGTATACAGGTGGTTGTGTTTTCAAATATTGAGACTGATTGCACTGTTCACTGCCTGCCGTGGGAGACAGGCATAATGCAAAGATAAAAAGCACATTGGTGACTTCCAGCCCCCGAGGGATGAGGAGGACCTGGACCTTCCCAGGTTCGACCTGGCACTTTGTAAAAACCCCCAGCTGTCCGCACAGCCCAGGGCAGGTCGGGCGGTGGGACGGGATGCTCGGGGAGGTGCTGGGGTCACCGTCCCTGGGGTTGTTCAAGGAGAGGCTGGACGTGGTGCTTGGGGACGTGGTCAGTGGGTGACGGTGGTGGTAGGGGGCCGGTTGGACCAGATGATCTCGGAGGGCTTTTCCAACCTTAATCATTCTGTGTCTCTGTCACCAGTTTCAAATACTCCAGCAGGTCCCAGTGCACCGGAGGCTTACGCCAGGAACCAACCCAACCCCACAAACAAGAGCCTTGTGTCTCGAGCAGAGCGCAGCCCTGTGAGCTTTCTATTTTTTTTCTTACACACTACTTTTAAACTAACCCTTTTGTTTCCTTCCTCGTTAATGGTTCACTGCTCGAGCAAAGCCTGCAGCCAGCGGGACCCCGGCTGCTCCAGCAGCAGGAGCGGCCGCAGGTGAGTCCCAGCGGGCGGAGCCGTGCTGTGCCGAGCCGAGCCGTGCCGGGCCGCCCCCGGCCTTGTTCCCTCCCCTCCGCTCCGCTCCGCTCCTTGCCGCTCGGCGGCGGCCGGCACTCGGGCGGCTGCGGGCAGTTGTCCCGCATGGCGGAGCGGCCCGGGCCGGGCGGTGGCGGCACAGGGACCGGGCCGGGCCGAGCCGAGCCGGGGGAAGCGCCGCCGGGATGGCCCGCTGGATCCCCACCAAGCGGGAGAAGTACGGCGTCGGTGAGTGCCAGCCCCAGCTGCTCCCCCTGCCCGGCTCCTCTGCTCCCCCTTTTTCCCTTGCTCCCCCTTTCTTTGCTCCCCCTTTCCTTGCTCCCCCCTTCCCTGCTAGCTGTGCCTTTCCCCCCGGAGCCCTCCCCATGCTGCACGTCCCTTTGCTTCCCCTGCTCTGTGCCTTTTCTTCCTCCCCAGCTCCTCAGCCCCGGGGACCCCCGGTTCCTTTCTCCTCTGCACGCTTCCTCCACTGTTACTTTCTTTTTTTTTTCAGTTTCTGCCCTCTTCCACTTTCAAGTTTCAGCCGCCGGCATCCGCTCTTTGGACCCGTGGGGATGGAGGCTGCGTTCAGCGCCTGCCCTTGGAGCTCTGGGTTTCTGGGCTCAGGACTGACCTTTGTAGTTTTGCCTCCGCAGCGTGTTTAACATCACAGAGAGATCTAACGTAGCTGCAAAAATGCCTGCTGTTGTCCCCAAACGGAGATGTGGATAGGAAAAGTAACGTCAGGATAAGAAGTTTGTAATGTGGGAATTGGGGATTCTGGGGGATGTCTTTGCAGGGGGGTGGAAATCTTGACGGTGATATTTTGAGGTGAGGGGAGGAGCAGTGAAGGCTTAACTGGCACCTTGTGCCTTCTGCCCTGTCCCGATAACAATTAAAAGGAGTGGGTTGAGTACTGGCTCGCTTCTCTCTAGGCAGAACATAACCAGTGGTGCTGCCGATAAGTTCCCGTTTTCTTGCGAGCGTGACAAATCAAAAACCACACAATTCTGAGGTTGATTGCAAGAATTGGATGGGAACGATGGGCAGGAAACCATGACTGACACAAGCAGCTCCTTACAGTTTATTTTAATGCAGGGCGATCTTTTGTGCCCTCTGTGTTCCTCAGTGGACTTTTTTTTTGATGCGAGGCAAATTTGTAATTTCATGCTTGCAAAGTGTCAGTTGCCCCAGCTCCCATGAGGTTGCTTGTTCAAGTTCAGTCCATGGGCTGAAAAATGAGGGACCTCATCCAGCGCAGCTTTGCGTAGTGAATATGAAAACCAACTCGATTGCAAAGTGGCTTTGCAGGGAGGCAGCCTGCTTCTTGCAGGACTGTGGCTTAAGTTTGGCTAAATAACTTCAGAGGTACCGTATGCAGCACGGCCTTATCTAGTTCTGCTCTGGTAACCGGGAGGGTGTGGAGTGCTGTACACCCTGAACTTTGCTTTCTGTGCAGCTAACAGCCCAGGCTCTTTGTACGTGGGAACCCATGTGTATGACTTAGTGAGATTACTCCGAGCGTCAGGAATTAAAAATGGGTATTACAACCAAGTAAGCTACATAATCATAATGTGAATGGCTCGGCTAGATCGTTGTGTGTTTTTTTCTGAGCTTTTTTTTTTTTTTAAGCACACCTTTGAGTAAGGCTCTGCTACCTGAAGAATGGCCTTGGGCAGCGGGATGAATCAGAGGCACTCCTCTAGTCAACATTTCATCTTGCTTCCGGGGTGATTTTTGTGCATTGGCTTCAGCCAACTGCTGATTATGACATCTCCTCTCCACAAAAGGCTTGTGAGTAAGCAGGGTGGAGGAAAAACTGCCTCTTCCCTTATGTTACCGACCAAGAAGTGCTGGTGGGAAGTGTCCCCGTAGGTCTGTGCGTTCAGACAGCTCTGTAAAAAGGATACTCACTTCCCCTGCCTGCAGACTCATGGACCAAACTCACCTAGAGGCTGTAATGCTTCGACTCTTGCTTTTATTTTGCAACACAACTGAGGGGGTTAATCCGCAGGCAGTAAACAGAATTATTTACGCAGTGACAAACTTTTATCAGGCGGTGTTTGATACGTGGTGTTAATGAATCTTAATTTTGTCAGTTTGATATTCACAGACCTCAGTTTCCTATCTACGGTTGCATCCTGTGCTGTGTTAAAGCTTTGCACTCAGGTGCCAGTCCTCTCTGCGTTTGTGCTTAATACGACTGTCAGAAACAATAATCGGGCCTACTCATCATAGGTAGACTAAGTGTGTTTGTGCTGTTTGTAGGATCTAGATTTCAGTCTGTAGGGGTACTAATGCTTAGGATAGAATGTAGACTGATCACATGAGATGGAAAAGGTCCGCTTGTGTATGGAAAAGCCCAGAGCGGGGGCATTAAGCTTTTTCTGCTGATGCCTCCGTCTAAAGAAGTTGACGTGGATTGAAAGGAAATTGTGAGCTTCTTGTGCTGATAATGGCTGCTAGCCAAGGTGCCAGGTGGTACAAAATATGAAGGTGGCTGCGATGAGGGTAATGCCACTGGTTCTTGTAGTATGGGCCCTTGGATGGTAAGAACTTCATTCACTGGTAGCATGGGTAAGTTGATGGTTGTGAAATGTAAAGCTACAAGTTCATTCCTTTTAGAAACAACAAACAGGCTGGGTTTGTTAGTAATCTGCGCTTTGGAAACTAACCCAGAACTGCTTGGTTTTTTATTTATTTTTCTAAATACACCCCTGTAAATCATACCAACACTGTAGGAAATTCCGGGAAGTTAACGGTGTGATTCAGTGTCACTTGTCTAATCTTTGCAGTTCAGTTCAGAATGGTTTATCTCCTGGGTTATATTCTACAGATTGAGGGTTCAAATGGATTTGCTGCCTTCTAGGAGTTTTGTTCTCAATTGGTTAAACCTGGTGACTGCTACCTTTAGCGTGGATACTGCTGATGGCATATGGACTGAGTTTGAAACTGGAAATTACAGCATCCTAAGGGAAACATGTATGAGAGGCAAATGACTTGCAGTTTCTCACTCCCAATGAATTTTCAACCCAGTAACAGATGTGAGTTTGGAACCTTGAGCCTTGTAAAGGGACAAAACCGCTGCTGATCGTCTGATGGGCAACATCATGCCTTTTGAAGCAACAACTGGGGGCTCCCTAAGCTTCCTTGCAATATGTCTCACCTCTAGTTTGGGAAGGAAAGATACTGAAGTTGGACGGTCTTTGCTCCAGACTCAATGAAGTAACCTATTCTTGGAGCAGTGCTTTTCTCAAAAAAGAAGTTGGCACTTGCAGAATGGCTTTCATGCAGACTCTTTTCTGTCAAAAGAGTTTACAGTGGAGGAAAGAATACCTGAATGGCTCCCTGCAGCTTTTAACTTTTATTTTCTGCTTGTTTTAAAATGATTAACTTAGGGAATCCACAATTAAATCTTTTTTTTTTCTTTTTTTTTTTTTTCGTTTCTGCTGGCAGTGACACAGGCTTGCATTAACTTTAGCTTAAGTATTCCACTTCAGTTGTAAAAGCAATTCTTTCTTCAGTCATCATCTGCTCTTAACCTGTAAGTGTTCCTTGTGGACTGGAAAAGACCGTGCTCTTGGTGCTTGGCTTCAGCATGAAGTATGAGAGAAATCTGGAGTCTGTGGAACGATAAGATCACAGAGTCACAGAATGCTAGGGTTTGGAAGGGACCTTGAAAGATCATCTAGTCCAGTCCCCCTGATAAGATGTTCCATTGCAGTGTAAACCCAGGCTGCTATCAGAAAAAGTAGTTGGACCCCTTTTTTTGGTTGCTGCCTCATGCAGTAACATTCTGAAAAAGCAGCAATGGCAGCGTGGTAAGCCAGGGCAGGGAACTGAGCCAGCTCAAAACCAGTTCAGAAATAAAAAGTGCTGGGTTTTCAGCCAGAGCTGTTTCCAGATGACAGTAATGATGTGGCAGGTACACATGCTTTCTATGTCACCTTTGACTGTGAGCTAACAGGATGAGAAGTGTTTATTTGCAGTTCTGTAGTTGATCTGTGTATGCATCTACCCTTCAATCCACAAATCTGGTCTCCCACAATGAGAAGTTAACTGGAGTTCTACTGAAAGAGCTTAGAGAGGTGAGGTCCAGAACAGCTTGTGTTTGGGTGGGATTGGTGGCTTGCACCTGGATGCACTGCTGTGGTTACCTCTTGAAATGTCTATTTACCTGGAGTTTGGGGATAACGGCTGTTCATAGAGCTTGTGTGCTGGGACTGGGAAAGGGCTGGGCAGGTTATCGTGTCTGAGCCTCTGCAGTTGAAGGCTGTAATGGAGCATTTGCTCCACACACCACGAAGTGCTTCAACCCAACAGCAAACTTAGAGCTTGCAGCAAAAGACCGAAAGCCACAAATTGCCATGTTCTGCTTGGAAGGAGCAGGAGAAACCAAAGGTATTATTTGTTGCCTATGGTCTTCCGAAATTGTTAAATGTATAACTTCGTATGTTATTATGAGCCCAGAAAACTTCACTGGTCAATGAGGTATATCAATGAATTGTTTGTATCTTAGTAATCTTTATAGACTCAGAGTAAAATCAGTCATGTTTTGTGTAGAAAGTGTTGTAAAATGTTGGGTCCAAGGGAATCTGATTGAACAAAGCACTTCAACTAGTTTAGTGGAAAGTATTTTGGTTCGTCTGGTGCGTTTTTAAAGAAAAAAGTTGAGAAACTTCTGGGCAGCTTTAATTCCCAAGCTTTCTCTGCCTCTTCACATCCCATTCCAGGGATTTACATGTTGTATTTCAGCTATGCAAATACACGGGTGGCTGTTTGAAAGGGGATGGCTTGTTTTGATCCAGTTCCAAAAGCAGCAGGGCTATTTGCTAGGGCTGAAATACCTCGGCCATGTTACCAAGAGCAGCTATTTGTTACAGGGGCAAGTAGCAGCCTCCGAGTTTTCAATCTATCATCTTTTATTGGGGGGGTGTTGAATAGATTTTTATTTTTTTTAACAGACAGGTAATTACCCCTAATAGTTATTGGTGACCTTTTAAACCCATTATATTTTTCCCTGCTGGAGGGACCAGCACGTAGGACTATTCTTGTCGCAAAGAAGTATTTACTCTGCTGAAATACCATGTGGTGGTTGAGTTACAATCAGCTGCGTCATGTCTTAGGAATGGCAGTAATTTTTCAAATGTAAACCAGTGCCTGGCAGCTACATTCGTGATTTATGTGAGCAGAAATGCAAAAGATCAGAGAGGAAGAGAGAGTGCTGCAGAATAAGGTTTTCTTACTAATGGTTTGATTTGTGATGACTTCTGATACGCTTGGCCATCAGGTCTTGGTTTCGTGTTTAGACTTCATATATCTTCTGCAAAGTTGTCTCGAAATACAGTCTGTGATCAAAGGAGGCTCACAGCACTGATAGCAGTACATCATGTCAAATTAGAGCAAATTTCATATTTGTTTCAACTTGCTGCTTGCCTTGTGCTCCCCTTCCTGCAGGCTGCTGCTAATTGGAAACGTTAAGTGCACTCTGGTGTGCTGCTTTCCTGACCAGGCTCCAGAAGGATGCAAGAATCTGGCTGCATCTGGATGCAAGAATACCTGGCTGTACGAGTAGCCCAGATTAAGTAAATTTTTCTTTTTTTCAGAAAAGTGTGCTTTAGGATATCAAACCAGACATTTAGAACCACATCAGGTTACCTTTATGTGAGATGTTGCTTAAAAAGGGGGAGAACGGGACGATGATAATATATTTACCTAAATTGGTGCAAAACCCTGCATGAATATTCTTCATCAGTTTAAAGTGGATTTATTTTAATGTCAGCTAATCGGTTAGCAATAAGTTCAGGCTGGATTGAAGCCCCATTTATTGCCATGTGGGCAGCAACACGTTTTCTTATTTCAAAAGGAAAACCTAAAACTCACTTCACTTCAGTAGACGTTTATGTATAGAAAAGCACTGAGTGGTTTTATGCACCTGGTTTGTCAATACATTAACTTATTAAGCATCCTCTTTTTTTTTTTTCTTTTTTTTTTTATGTGATTTAACCTTTCCCTCTTGAATTTGTGCAAAATACTGTCAGGACTGAATTGGGAGCAAGAAAAAGCCATGTCACGTCTTACTGCATCTTGATTCATTTTGGATCTCCCGTTTTTATATAATGCTTTCAACTGCATTAATACATCCTCATTCAAAAAGCACACTGCACTGCTTTTTGCTGACCAGTTGTTCTGAAACGTGCACTTAACCTTTTTTCTTGCAAGCTCTCAGATTCGAGATTCTCACTCTCTCCGTCTTCCAGTGGCTTTCACTCAACACAAAATAAAGTTGTCATGTACTTCAGAATTTGTTTGTACAAACGTGCGTCCTGTTCTTCTCTTCTGTGTGTTTCTGAAAGGAACTTCATCTGTGCTAAATTGGTAAAAGAGCAGTCCGAGTGCATGTGTCCAGTAAGTGGAAAATTCTTTATTTAGAAGAGGCTGTGAGGGAGGGGCAGTGCTGGAGACCACAGGGTGGGAGCTCTCCTGAGCTATCTACCAGATTTTTTGTGCCTGTGTGTGCATGTTTATGCTTTTTTCACTTTTATTTTTGGTCAGGGTTGATAGAAATTCTGAGTTTTCACAACAGAACAGCTGAACAAAGTCTCTTTTTTCCAGGAATGGATGGAGAGAAGTACCTCTTAAGAAGTACCTCTTAAGTATTGGTGCAGCTGCTTAGCTTTTTTGTTTGCTTGTTTGTGTTTTCTTTTGTGTAAAGAATTATTGGATACTGCTCATTTCACTTGAAGAATGAGAAAGCAAAAAAAAAAAAAAAAAAAAAAGAGAGATCTGATGAAGTGATTGCTTCCTGGCCCTCCTTCCCCTTACAGAAAGGAATGCGGAGAAGTGGCAGTAATGGAGTAACAGAAACAAGAAGCGTGCGGCTTTGAGGTGAAACTGAATTACTGAACGAAGATGTAACAGTGGAAATGAAGCGTATGCGATAAGGATGAGCTGTGCCTGGCTGGATTTATGTGTGGGAGCAAATGTTAGGGAGAGGTATTTTAAGAGCAGCGCTGTGTGTAGCCATTGGAACCAGGAAGGAAGGACCTGTGCCTGGAGCAGCGATGGACTGGGGCTTTTGTACCTGGATTTTAACTGGGAGCCAGACAGAGTTAACACCCCAAACCGGGGACTGTTGAAAGCTGTATTTCATTCGCATCCTTGGAAAATTCCAGTTGTGGCTTCTTATCCAATTTTTAGATGGATCCCAAATCATGCTTAGGCATGCTTTGCTGTACTATTTTCTTCTGACACGTTTCTTTGTCAAAGGCGCAGAAGCTGTACTGTTAAATGGTGAGTGTAGCTGCGTTGCTGCAAGGTCTCTTCCCATCCCTGTGTTTCCAGCATCCTTGTGCTCTCTCTCTTCATTCCTATCCATGTTACCAGATTGTAACTTTCCAATTATTTCTGTCTGGGAACGAAGAGCTGACAGAGGTTATTATGGGCAAGATTTGCTCAGTTGTAACTTTAAGGGCAGATAAGCGTTGTTGGGTGGAAACCCCGCCTGCCAAAATTTGCAGCTAGTCTCTCGAGTTACAGCCATTGTCTCGCCGGCAGCAGCTCAGATTTGCAGATCATATCATCATGGCAGAACATTAGGTCAAGCCTGCCAGCTGTTTTATGGGTGCTCTCTATATGTCAGCAGAGTATAATGCATCCCATTATTAGTCTTCTATAGGATTACTCATTTTTGCAAGTGCCTTAGTCTTTTTGAAACTTACAGCACATAGCACAGAAGACCCTGTTGTGACAGCAAAAGAGCAACAATAAAATCAAACAATAAAAGTAAGGGGGGAGACTTAAATGTTTCTTTTAATTTTGCATGGCCCCATACATGTTTTATTTGTGTTTACTTTCTGACAGCCAATTAAATCTCAATGTGTTTGGAATCATTATTTTAAATTATATAGAAACAGAAGCAGTGCTGGATTTCAGCTTGCAGCCAGAGAGTGAATAAATCAGCAATCTGCTCTGCAGCTACGAGCAACCCTGGCTTCTTGAAGCTTACCGCCGTCATAGCCTGCGTTGTGGTAATGAAAGGGAAGGAGGCACAGGTGGGAAAGCTCTACAATCCATACCTAGTTATACTTTGTAATAGATGTTTTTAGCTCTGGGCAAACCTTCCTAAGTCTGTGATAAGGATAGTGAGTTTAGATTTCAGCATTTAAAGTGGAGAAAGAATTAAAAGACAAACCTTACCTGTTTGCTAATAACAGTTGTTATAAATCCAAAGTCTAGAATTTAATAGCCTTAGGATTCGCTCTCCACAGAAGCTAAACAGCACTTTCGTACTTTGACTGGAGTGTTTCCCTTACCAGTTTCCTAAAATTAGTTTCCTGATCTTTACTGTGGCTCAGTAAAAACAAAAGGCAGCCTGTTGCTCCTTTCTTTCCATGATAGAAAATGAAAATAAAGTTAACTTCTTAGTTCTCATGTACCTACAGAGTTTGTAGTGGAACCAATACAGGGAGATACTGTAATTACAGAGCAAAGTAGGGGTTTGGTTTGTTTGTTTGTTTTTGTTTTCCAGAATATCTAGAGCCCTCCCAACTCTTCTTTGACCAGGACAGAGAGAAGCTACTGTGAACCCAGTCCCAGTGTAGAAGTAGCTGTCTTCCTCTCTAGTGCTATGCACATTTTCCATAACTACTCGTGTTCTTCCTCCATTTGCTTTATTACGATTTGTGTCTACCAGTTAATGTTGAAGGTAATAACTACAAAGCTTTCAACAGGGAAAGGTAAAAACCTTGGTGCTGTTGACAGCAAGAAGTTTGGACTCTTCAGAGCGATATATGATATTTTCTGTCCTGAGTTAATGGTGGCATTTATTCTTTTAATTTAGTTCCTCAATTTATTGGCTGTGTCTAAAGTTTATTTGGTGTGTAAGTTCCCAGTGCAACTTATCGCTCCCAGAGTCCTTTCTCTTTTTTTGCTAATCTGTATTAGCTTGAGTCTGTCTTCCCTTGCTTTTGGTGCTTACTCTATTTCTTAAGTAGTTCCCTGTGAAACTAATCCTCTGGACTTCAAAGGCATTGCTGACGTGCAAAGGACTTGTACCCATTCCTTGGCTTATTCTTACTTTGCAAAGTAGAAGCAATATTTCTGCAAGTGTCTTGTGACTTTTGGCTGCTTTAGTTCTGGGTATCGAGCTTGAGACATGACAGTCTTGATTTTCAGGATCTGTCTCACTCCATCTTCTTAACAGTCAAGCCTCTTTAGCTCTTGTGAAGCATCCAAAACTGCTACTTGCATTCTGGAGCTTCTGCTGAGGTGTCTCCTGTTAATTAGATATGAGCCTAATTGTTCAGAGGTGTCAACAGGCTGGAAATATCAACTTCACTAGTACCGGCTGTGCCGACTGGTTCTGAATTTCACACTGGCCTCTTGCACATTCCTGTAGTTCTTCTTTTGCCATGGGGTTGTGTTTGCTAGCACAAATGCAGTTAGGAGCTATGGAAGTTACTAATGAAAGTTTAGAAACTGGGAAAACTTCAACCAATAACAGATTGATGAAGAAAGAATAAAGGTATAATAATCTCGCCCTGTCATTAAAAAGTGGAAAAATGTACAACAAAAGTTTGTCAGAGTTTCTTTTACATGCTAACATGGTAAAGACACAAACGTGGCCAAGCTTAAAACTATCTTAGTCCCAAGTCATATATGCATTTATCCCCTTGCTACCAAATGAGAACTGTGTTTTCAGGTCCAGTGCATTTAATTTATGGTAGGATGCCTAAAATAATGTCATGAATTTAGGCGCATTTGCCAGGAACATAAATAGGAATTACTGGACAGCTTTCTAGGTGGACAATTCACGGCTGGCTTCAAAGACTGAGGGTGTTAGAGTCCTGGTTGGACCAGTTGCAAATACAATTTAAGTTTCCAGCTTAAATGATTAAAAAAAAAAAGCCTTTTTGGTACAGTACAGACTGTACCTCCTAGTAAGATCTCCCAGGAGTAGAGGGGGGAGTATTGTTCAGACGATGAATTGCTCTGGCAGCCTCTTGAAGCTTTCAGATAGGCGTCTGGCACATTGTCAGGATGTGTCTAAAAAAAAGTCATGATGGTCCTGTGGAGAGTCTTTAGCCACTTCTTGCACTCACAGTTTTTGAGGTGTTGCTGCAATAGAAGTGGGCCTCGGCCTGGAAAATGCTGAATCTGGGCAAAAAGTTCCTTGAGATTCGAAGGCAGTAGTAATAATTTTTTGTTCTTGGGAAGGGTGGTGCTTTGATCTCCCTGGTAATAAAACAGGTTATAACTTCAGTTATATAGTTCTAATGCTGTTACAAACTGTCACAGATAAATAGTGGCCTATTTGTTCTGAAAGAGGGCTTGTGTGTGTGTGTGTGTTTGTATTTATTTATTTATCGGAGTACCTAGCTTACGTGTCGGAGGTCTTACTCTTGCAGCACTTACATTTTCAGTGCTCTGACAGTGTAATGGGTGCTTCAAGCTGCATAGAAGTGGAGTTTAACGTACGGGAATAAAATGAAACCACAGACATCCATTATGAAGAGCAATCCGTTACGAAGCCCACGTGGAATAGGAGGCACTGAAGGTCCAGAGGCCGACTGAAGTCCCTCTGGTTATGCGTATTAGAAATGCTACTCCTGTTAGTCCTGCCTGGATGAGTTATCTCAAGGGCGAGTTTCCACGGAGGTGCTGTCTGCTGGCAGCAGAGAAGCTTTTGGCAGCGTATCTTGAGTTTCCTGAAACAGAGTAGGCCAAGCTGTGCTATGGATTCATCTCATGCAAATTGTGGGAGAGCTCGTCTGTCTCTTTCTGAGCACATCGATGGCAAGGGGAAAGTATTGGATGCCTGGGAACATTCGTACACAAATTTGTGTCTGTGTTTCTGGTGCGCTGGGTTTGCAGATGGTGGAATGGGATCCCTTAGCTGTGTTTTCCCTGTGGGTCTGTCAGCTTGAGTTCAGGGTTGCTGCGTGTAGGTGTGATGCTAGCAGGAGACGATGCTGAAGTTTTAACTCAGGTGAACTTGATGGTGAAGACTAGCCTGTAGGCACATTTGGGCTCCGTGCTCAAGTGTTTTACTCATTAGACCTCCTCTCATCTCTCTGCCCTCTCTCCCTCTGGAAGTAATGCATACAGTGAAAACTCATTAGTAACACTCAGTTCTGTACAGTAGTATTTCCAAGTTTTCTTTTTATTTCCTTTGATGTTTTGCCCAGTAAGATCTAGGACAGTAATTTAAAGCCAGTGGCAAATTCACTTAATTCTTTTGAAAGTGCCACACACTTTCAAGTTGGAAATTAGCTGAGTAGTCCAATTTATCAAGTGATGGCTGCTTGGGTGGGTTTTTTTGTTTTAGTTTGGTTTTTTGTTTCTACAAATCTGCTTGAAAATTTTGTTTCAGAACTTGCTCTTGTGCTATTTCATTTTAGGCACAGAAAGTACGTTTGCAGGAGTGGAGACAAAAGAAAGGGTGACTACAGACAGACTTCATAAACTTCAGTAGTGATCGTATGTGCCTTGTAAGTGAGCATCTGTTTCTTCACAGGCCATAAAAATGGAAACATTCAAAATCAGAGGTTACTTTTGTGAAAACTGGATTGAAACCCTCTACTAGATAGGTGCAGTTGTCAACACTGGACTGGAAATACTGCAGTATTCAGAAGGCTGTAGGTACTGACCCCTGTTCTGTAGGAGATAACCCAGAGTGTTAATGTGCCTGTTCTCTTCCAAGTCTCTCCAAAATAGAAAGTGCAGAGAAGATGCGTAATATTTTTAGTTTTTTTTTTTTTTTTTTTTCGAAATTCTCATGATACCAGTGGGCTAACCTGAATACAAACCAGATTCAGACACAGCCAGTGGTAAAACTGTTGAATTTTGTGATCATGTGACAGATGAAAGTGTTTTGAGGTTAGAACATAGCTCTAAAGGACAAGGCTGTGATTTAATATATCTTTGGGAAAATACTAGTCTTTCAGGCTAGGTGTTACTGCTCAGATTTCAAAGAGGTAAAATAAACCTGCAAGGCGTGGAAGATACGCACCTTACAATAATATCAGGCACCTTTTAACCTAACGAGATCTATAAGTCACCTGTCATTATGGTATCTAGTTCCTGTAGCCTCGCCAGTAGATGAAAAGGAGCAGTCTTGTGTTGTGTCCTGTGTATTGGGAAGGTCACTGTGTCACAAAGCAGTTGAATGTTGTATGTCGTGGTGAATGAATGAAATAATTAACACACCAGATTGATGTGTTCCGTGAAGTTAGAGCTGGTAAAAGATGCAGCTTTGATAGCACCAGGGTCTGAGACCTCGCAGATTGCAGTAGTAATAACAACATTGGCAGCTGTTGTGGCACCTTTCCTTCCCTGAGCCAGCTTCATACTGCTCAGAATTGAGTACCACTCCGAATGGCAGCTTAGTGTCACTGGTGGCTTTTCTCCTTTATCAACTAAAGGAAGGTTGGCTCAATTAAACAGCAAGATCTTCTGGCAGCTGGACTGTGAACCATGAAGTCAAGGAGCACCTTCCAGAACCAACAAGCGGTGCGTTGTCATCTTTATGGACTCGGAAGCTGCTTGTAGCACGTGAGTGCCAGATTGGCTGCTCCCACATGTGTTCATTCCACTTGAACGCTGACATGCTATTGCACGTTGTTTGGTTTAATTCAGCCAGACCTGGAATAGACTGCGGCCTTAAGAACTGTCTTACACTGACATTAACGCTTCATGATTTTATCTTCCCTTTGTATGTTTGAACGCTGTTAGGTGGGCAGCATTATTGACTGCAGGAGGTAGATGGAGGCTGGTAGAGCAACAAGAACAAAGCCAAGGGCATTCCTCTTAAGTACAGTTTAGGTGAGCTTGCAGGCAGCCTTAAATGGTTGTAGAAAGAAGATGGATCAAGGCAGCCTGAAAAATGTTCACAGAAGTGTGAATCTTCAAGAAGAGAGAGGCCAGGCTATTTTCTTTGTCTTTTTTTCTATCTGCAAAAGGGGATACTTCATGATGTTCCAAGGAGGCTAGAATTGTAGGTGTAGTAGAAGGAAATTCATTTTGATAAATTAAGCACTGGGATACGTTGTCTGTAGTGTAGGAGTTGGCTCCCACACTGGTTCTGATTTATTCCTCCATTGGCTCACAGCATTCCCTCTTACTCCAGACATAAGCTGAGACAGCTAATGTAGATTAATTCTTTATCTGAGCTTAAAGCCCCTAAGGGCTCTTTAGAGTGAAAATAACAAAAGGAAGTAGAGAGCCTGGTGAAGAAAATTACACAGCTAACAATTTGTGTGTATTACCTATATATAAATTAAAATGCATACTTACTATTATGTACTGTGACTGTTGTGCATTATTCTGGTACGTGTTTTCAGGAAGATAGTTTAGAAAATGACTACACATGTAAAAACAGCAGATATATGTCTACGTGAATGCCCAAGTGTGTTTGGATAGGCTTGGTTTCTGGTGGGTTTCCTACTGTAGGTTTTCTGTGCTGTTGACTTCCATGGCCTAGTTTGAGGAGGAAGCAGCAAGAGAGGCTAAGACTTCAAATTTCTTTTGTCCAGGCAAAATGTGGGACTACTATAAAATATGCTCTTCGTGGCAAAACGGGAGAGATTTCAAGACTTCTCCAAGTGTTGTGTCTGCCCATACACATACCGGTTTAGTGTGTCATAATGCAATAACCAACACTCTGTAGCCTTACTCTGCTAGCCACTGATACAAAAGTAAGCCCAGAAAAGTCACTGGTCATCAGGAAAACGTACTGTGCAGTCTTGTCAGCTTAACTGGGGTATCTGTGTGGCTCAGATCACTGAAGCAGCTGCAGTTTGGCTAGTTCTACCCCAGGCATGCTTAGGAAGAGGCAGAGCAGTTTATACTGAGATGATATTACTGGTATCAATATTAACATTATGTTTAGGATGTATATCTCTGTCTTTTATTGCAGGATAGATGTACCGTGGGAACAGAATCTCCTTTATTTTCAGGCAGCAACCACTGTGGTGTAAACGCTTTGCAATAAATAATTGAAGGGAAGATGACTAATGGGAATTCTGTAGGCATGAAAAGATGGAGATTATTTCTTTTTCCTTTATAATCAGTATGTCTTTTGCTTCAACAGTTCTGAATCATCTCAGCTAGCCTGATCCGAATCTCCTACGAATCTCTAATTAAAGTACGGGGTAATTTGTCATTGGGTCTGCTGCTTGATGCAGAGCATTGTTGTGGAACTGACTGTGGTTTTCGTTGGTAGAGTGCAAAGCCATAAGAGACCATTAGATCATCTAGTTGGAACATTTGTGTAATGCTTGTGAAGCCGTCCCTTTTCCCATGGGTGAGGTCGTTAAGTTGGGTTTCTCTAAAGCAATCCAGGCTTTGAGAGATTAAACCATTGATCCTGGCGTATGATCCACAGGCTGTGATGGAGAGGGACAGGAATATCCAAATGTTGGTGGTAGCGGGACTGAAGAGGAAATCTTTCCCAATCCCAAATCTGGCAATCAGAGCATTTGTGCAGGGCAGACTGAAAAACCTTAGATTATTAGCCTGTCCCATCTCCAGGATAATACTCTGTTATTCAGAGGAAGTCTGAAACATCTTAGCATGCTTTTTATCAGCTGTGCTTCTGGAATCACACTTGGCAGGTGAGCAGCTCCCATCCTTGTTTGGATTTGGTTATTGGCATAGTCTTAGGCTGGACTCTTCAGTGTTAGAAGCATGTTGAGGACAGTGTGAATCCTCTGCTATTCCTCACGGTTCTCAGAAGGAAGGAATTAACACCGAAACTGACAGTTCTAGAATTCAAATTAGAAAGGCCATGCCGTATTTTCATGCATAGGCAGATTATCTGACTTCTCAGTTCATTTTTAATGCTCATTTTTAAGATAACTCTGAATGATTTTAAGTAAAAATCCTCCCAAATGTACTCCTGTGTGAGAGGTCACCCCGAAACAATAAGTATACAAGATATTCATGGTCTACTTCTAGCTCATCAGATGATTGACTCTGAAGCCTAATAATGGCTGTTAATTAGGCCTTCTGTCCAAATAATGCCACTATTCTGGTTTACATTCAAAATGCTGAGCATTTGCTTGGAAGTATGCAGAATCGAGGCTGAATGTCGGCCGCAGCCATTTCAGGAGTGGTCATTTTTTGTATAACGACGTGTATGTTTCCCAGTGTTGAACCACGACTTGCTTTTTTTCTGAAGATATCTGCCACACACATCTTAATTACGCTATTTTCAAATTTTCAGACACAAATTCCTGGGTAGTACAAGAAAGTTTTTTGCTCAAACATCAAAAAGCCTTTGTTCCCATTAGGAATTAATTCCTTGGGCAGTTCCTTGTTTTTTAAATAAAGGCACTGTTTTTTTGGTTACGTCTTGGCAGCAGACAGCATACCAGGCTTCTCCGAATGGGTCTGTCCAGCCTAAATGCCACTTCTTAACACAGGGCTGTTGCAGCATAAAGGCACATACTTCTGTTTCCGTACAGAAGTTTTTGACTCCTCGCTTGAAAGATGTAATGAGACGAAGTCTGGTTGTTGCTGCAGCACTGAATGTGATTCTTTGTTCGGAGGAAGCAAGGCGCAGCCCTCTCCTATCAGATAGTGGTGAGGGCAGACTTCAGAGAAGTGGGACGTGGTATTTGGAAGCTGTTATCGTGTCTCTGTGATGGGTGGAGGGCTGGTTATTTTGAGCCCAGTAAGAAATAGCGTATCTGGCAGTGGCTGTGTTTTCCAGGCTAATAATCCACATTTCAAATACATTTAAGCAAGTTACTCTGCTTTGAATTAGACGCAAAATGGTAGGTGACAGTTTCTGCCTCGTTCATTTTAGTTTCAGATGTTTTAGCTAAGCTTCCCTTTTAGAGCTGTCTTGAAAATGAGTTACGATCTTATGGCTAAAATGGCTCAAGGAATTAGTATTTGGGTTTCATCTGAGTGTGCTGCAGATGAAGTCTTATGTGCTGTTCAGTTCTTCTGCCTCCAATTTCCCTGCATGTAAGAGAGAACAATCAGTACCTCTCTAATGTGTGTCAGCACTGTTATGTGAAAGGTGCTGCATTAGTGCAGGAGGTCACTTGTCCAGGGATGTATTCAGCTGCACTCTGAAGAGCCAATACACGTGGCACTGGAGCTGACGGCACTGTCACCTTCCTCCCAAATGAATGGTGCTAATAGGACGGGAAGGAATAAGCCTGGTTTTGTTGATATATTTGCCAGAACTCCCACTGCTTTCACTAAAAGCCAGGTCAGGCCCAGTTTGTTGCTGACAGACCTCTGGCGAATCAGGAGTGTGCTGTGATTAATCTTGTCCTTTTGTACAGTTGGAGATTGACAACGAAACCTGCTCATCCCATTAGAACCCTGCCCTGTGCCAGCCTGCATCCAACTCTGCCTTCTCAGAAGCCTCCAGCTCACTGCTAGCTATTGTTCAGCGCCCTGGAAAGCCCAGGCTGCCCCGGAGGTGTCCTTTGCCCCACATGCAGTCCTTGCTCCTGGTGATGACTGTTGGGTGATGCTTCAGACCGAGCCATGCACCCCCTGACATCCCCCTTGCTCACCCAGTTGTGCAATGCCTGGGGAGTTCCTCCGGATCCGTTTTGAGGAGTCGCCTTCTGCCCTGCAGCATGAAAATTGCTTCTTATCTTCACCTACGTAACTCTGGCTGCTGTCATCGGCCATAAAGTTATCTGTTGCCCTCTTCAAACCACCTCCAGTGTTTACTTTGCTGACCTTCCGTGCCGGTGAAGCGCTCAGGCTGAATGCACAGCTGAAGAAAATATTTCCTAATCCTACTTTCTGCTAAACAAACTGGGGAGCCTCCTTCAGGCAAATTAAATAATACAACACGTTGCCTGTAGTTATGCTTGAAGAATAAGTTCGTTAAAACAAACCCAGTATCTCTTAAGGATCGGGGTTTTCTTCTCTGCTTCTTTGTTCAGAATACATGTATTAGACTTCAGTGCTGCTTTTCATTCAGGGCAACAAAAGGAACAGAAAGGCTGTTCTAAAGTGAATTTCAAAGGACAAAATCTCAATGGAAGTTTAACTTGAAGGGAAGAGACTTAACTTCACATATTCCTACAAATTCTGGGGCAGAAGTGTTTATTTTTTTTCTTCTTCCCTCCTTGCAGCACTGTCAGGTTTTCATAGGAAGGATTTTTATTTTTTTGTGCCGTGACCATGCTTGTTGTGTGCGGCTTCCTCTTCCTTTTAAGTTGGAAGGAGGTCAGATTAAATACACATGATGAAAAAGAGGCTAAACAGTTCAAATAACTGCGGACGGACAGTTTCAGACAGGGCTGACTCGAAGCAGCAGGAAGCATCGGTTGCAAACAGCAGAGCTCCCAGGGAAAATATGCCAGCAATTTGTCTTTTATAACCTTGCACATAAGCGTTGGGTAGGAGACTTTATATACAGTGGCCCTCTGTTCTTGCTTAACTCAATCTAGCAAAGCAAGATATTACAAATCTTGCCTGCCTTTGATGTACGGTGGCAGAAGCGTGTTCCTTCAGCTTGTAAATGCTGCATTTTGGGATGAGATATCTTCCCTGTAAAGCAGGGGGGAGAAAAGGGAGCTGCAGTAGTTACTTGTTTCTCTTGGGGCTGTCGTGCTTTTGGAGGGGAAGGGAGCTGCATTTAGTTCTCCCTCTTCTCGTGGCTGTTGTGCTCTTGGCTTTTGAAAGAGCTGCCTGTGCTCTCCGAAGAAAGGCTCGTCTGATGCCCGCCCACCTTTCTGTTGGGTGCTTGGTGCTGCTCAAACTGCTTTTGTCCGAAGCTAAAGCAGCAATTCTATGGAAAAATACAGGCTTGTGTTTATATAATGTCTGTTTGTCCCGGAGAAACCCAAGGCATCTAGAAATTCTGTGTAGGAATCCCTACAGGGATAAGCGCAAGTGCATTCCCACAAGGCTGCTCTTCCTCACGTCGAGCCCATCCCTGAAAAATCATTTGAAGGCAGCAAATAAAGCAGTGAGCCTGCAACCACGGGAGGAAACTTCCGAAGCCAGAATGTAATCAGCCAAGCTGGGAACTGGCTAAGATGCTGCGGTTTAAATCTCTTAAGTCTACAGGGCGATGGGATTAGTCGTGTCCATCCGCACGCTGCTCGGTGCTTGGCTTCACCCAGGGAGTGACACCTCCTGGGCTGTGTCCCCGTGCTCAAAAGGAAGCCTGCATGGTTTTATTGATCCACAGCCCTTCCTGCTACACCTAGGGGAGATTTGGGGCTGCCCTATCTGAGCAGTGGCTCGCAATGTCCCCGCTTAACTTAGGGATTTGGCAGGTTTACTGCAGCAGGAGGCATGGCCGCGGGGAGTTTGCTTTCCTTTGGGCTGGGCGCTGCACTTTTCTGCTGACCTCTGCAGATCCTGGCGGAATTATTTGCTGTATCCAGCAGAATGGTTTCTTTTTAACTGACTCAAATCCAACATTAACCGGTTCTTCTCCCAGATTAATGCTCCCGGTGCCTGGCAATACGCAGCGCTTCTCAGCGGAACGCTCTGGTTTGTGCGGTCGTGTTTGGCTTCTCCCATAAACATTATGCAAGTTTTTCTGCAAAAATATCAATTGAATTTTTTCACTCTAGGGGTGTTTACAGTGTCTGAGCCGACTGTCCAGCTCACCAGTCAGTTTTGAGTATCTTAGCTTAATACACTATAGTTGGATGTTGAAGAATATATACAGGATGTTGAAGCAGTGCCGTAAAAGCCCGGTAACATCCCTGTAACCCCCTTAAAAACAGTGCAATAATTGCACACGTACCCCGTGTGGGTCTCTGCAGGCACTGGAAGTCACAGCAGGCATGAATTAGGGCCACGGCGGACATGCACTGCCCCTGCAGCTTAAGAAAATAAGTGTCTGTTAGCGATCAGGGGTTACTGCAGATACTGCAGGGAATTGACACAGCCTGCCAGCCTCTGCTGGATTATTTATAGTTACAATATTTTCAAGAAAGTTAGTATATGTGAGATAATTTCCGGTGTGGTAAGCCACAGTCATTTGTTTGCACTGGATCCTTGCCAGGAGGCGATATACCTCATCTTGACGGAAATGATAGGCATTTGATGTGAATTTCCTGACACAGGAGCTCGAGTTTTTATATTTAATTTTCAGAGCGTTCTTCAAATACAAACCCGCTGAAGAATTTTCCCAAAGCCCTCTGAAAAAGCGTGCCTGATTTATTTGCCTTGTTAAATATAAACATTGTGCTTACTTCACTAATACGTTTTCTTGGGAAAATGCTTTTTAGAGACATAAATACGGTATTTCTATATGAGAAGGTCACATTGCTACATTTAATATGTGGATTTTATCATCCTTACTTACACCAGAGTTAACTAACTAACTAAGATCATCTCATTTTGGTAAAGGAGTGCTCTATTCTGACTTATTTATCAATTCGTAGAACCATAGCATTGAACCATTCCTGGCTGCTTTAGGTAGCTTTGTACTTGCATTGTTTTGAAAGCAAATTCAAAGTGAGCTGTCTCATCTTGCCAGGCAGCTCTGAGGAGGGCTCTGCATCCCAGGAAAGTTGCAGAGACCAGGCAGTTTACAAGTGTGGGCTTCTGGGCTTAATCCTATTCCAACTGGAAATCCGATAAACGTTCAGATTAGCTTTAGGGATTAAATTTGTGGAGAATCTCAAGTCTTCGTGCTAAATTTGGTTGGTGGCTGGGAAGAGCCTTCAGTAGCAAACCGTCTGAGGCACTTGGTACAGAATAGTGGAATTTTTCTTATCGCAGAAAATTGATATTGTTTTGCCTGTTCTTGTGAGTGCTGTGGTATAGTTAGCCCTGTGAAACACTAATAAAAAAGGCAGTTATCTAATTGATCCATAGCCTCTGCCTGGGGTAGTAGTGACCTTTGCCAGGCAGGCCGTCAGTAAAGTGTGAAGTTGGAGCTTCTTATGGTGTCACGGGTCTGTGTTCTTAGAGGTAAAAGAATAACTTTGGCTGCTGAGAATAATGTGTCTTATCCTTGCAGGAACGGATGGTGGAATCTGAGAATAGATATGCTACATACTAAGCTATCCTGCATATGATACACTGAAAAAGTAACTTTGTCATACTTTTCCAAAATCACATTCTGCCTTTGACAGGTGATGTGTTACTAGATCTCAAAATCTGATTAGCTCACAGCTTTTGTGATTGTTGTTCAACTCTCTCTTTCCCTTTTCCTCCTTTCTAGCAATCTACAACTATGATGCTGTCCAAGATGTGGAGCTCTCCTTGCAAGTTGGTGATACGGTTCACATTCTGGAGATGTATGAAGGTAGGTTGCAGATCACTTCCAAGGAGCTTGCAGTAGTGTTTGGAAGTAAATATAGCAAATGAAAATTTTTAAAATGTAAAGTTCAGATTTAGATTTTCAATTTCTGATAAGTATTCCATGACCGAAGTTTACTGTGTTGTGCTTGCTGCATACACCTGATTTTTTTTCTAAAAAGTACAAAAATATGTGAAATACAGAAGCAGCAGTCATGTCTATGCTGTTCCTGGCAAAGGTTTGTCAAGGTAAGATTTCACTGGCAACTCAAAGCAGCACTGCTAGAGAAAGAAACACTTTTACTTCTGGCTGTTCATTCCTTTTTTCACACCACACGTTAACCTTGTGGCAGGCCAAGTAATGAACTGATCCAGATGGAGGAATAAAAAGAAAAGCTTTTAGTTTGAATTAGTTCTTTGATCTGAGACAAGGGAGGTTGTGGTTGAAAGAAAAGGAGGGGGCAGGTCTAATTGTTTAAAAGTAATGCTGGATTAAGTGGTAATATCAAAAACTGGCATGATATGCTTTTAAAAGACACCAGGGATGGAGCTTCTTTGTGCTTTTTAGACTCTCTCTCCTAATACTGTCCAGTGAAGTTTTTCATAACGTGTACCTTAATGTAAAACATCATGCAGAAAGGAAAACAAAATTACTTCTTTATACAAGATGAAAATGATACTTGTTCGTGTTTCTTATCTACTTATTAAACTAGACTGTTTAATGAGGATTTCAATATCGGGAATGGAGCACAGCCTTGTAATTATTTTAAAGATTGTACCTATCTATCCCTAGTTCATTTGGAAGGTTGTGTCTATGCTCTCCAAAACCTAAATGCTCTTTCCAAAATATAAATGCAATCATTTTCACAAGCAGCATCAGTTTGAAAGAGACTCGGTGTACAAAGTCTCTTCAGTATCTCTGCTGGGAACGGCACGCTGCTTGTTTAGCAATTTGTTCTTAGCCAATTGTTCTCTTTCCATTCCTCTTTGACCTTGACACTGGAAACAGCCAGCTGGTACCTACATGTCAAAGCAGGTTATGTTGCTGATGTGTGTTTTCACACTGATGCGTGTGATAGCGGGGACTGTTGTGTTGTTTGGGTGTTTTTTTTGGAGGGGGGGAATTAGTGTGTAATACAACTAATTAATGAGCTGTTTTTGTCAGTGATAAAAACTGTCTTTATGAAGAGTATGCGTTGCATACATTCGAAAATGTTGGAGTATTTTATGTATTTTTACAGCAAGTTTTTTGTTCAGTCCCACTCACTGGTAGCAGTCAGCTGTTTGTAACAGAGTGACAGTCAAGAACACAAAATGAATACCCCGGTGGCATTCGTTTTTATTACCTGAAATGTCTCACTTTGGAACTTCAGCCTGAGAGGACTGATTTGTAAATTGTTTGGGAAAGCAAATGCATTTCGGTTGTTTTCATACGCCGAGCCGTCGGTGTGCATCCTAGCTTGTGACTGAGGACCTAGGAATTAACACAGTGCAGCTAAGAAGTTTTCCTGGAAATACAAGCCAAAAATTTGGGCCAGACATTTGTGAATCCAGAGGAAAATGTGTAGATATCTCTGAGATGGTAACTGTTGTGGGTCTAGTCTTGCTTCCCATAAATATAATTAATCTTAAAAACTCTGATTCTTGCAATGTCTTATTTGGGCTTCAAGTGGGCTTTGAAACAGCACAGTATATTTATACATGTGAAGTTGTGGAGGATATCAGTTTTCTTAGACTTACCTTCCTTTAAAACAAAAATACTTGTACCTAGGTGTCTTGGTCTTGATACTCTTGATATTTGTAAACTGCAAAGCAAGCTATTCTTTCCCTTCTTTCTGTGGTTGGCTGTCTGATTGCTGAAGGGCATAAGGTCTTTATACAGAATGACTTTTTCCACTTGATAATAAGATAAATACCACTTATCCAGTTGTTTGCCAAATATTGGCAAGATTGAGCATATGCTGCAAAATCCAAGAGTTAAAGGAAACTTGCTGCCTCCAGAATTTTGAAGAATTCTTCAGTGCAGGCATTACATTCTCTCTGTGGGGATCTGTCCTTGAGTGGTGAGCTGGGGAGGATACGTTTCTGTTCAGGGGAATCATCTCTAATCTGCAATATGTGTTATTATTTTTTGCAAGCTGTGGGAAATGGCCACATTGTGGATAGAAGGAATGTGTGCCCACACACTGGGATTCAGACCAGATTCTCCTCCCGATGCAAATAAGTTTGCATTGAATTTGTTCCTAGTTTGAGTCTTTATAATTCCGCTGACTGCTGTAAGTAAATGAAGCCATCCCTTGCTTTATTTCAGTACAGTGCAGTGGTGTATGTTGTGGTCCTGAGAGGTGGGACGGTACCATGGAAAAGGATCAAAAACGTTGTAGTTAAGCACGTGAGCTGGGGCAGTCTCTGTAACTGCATCACTGTGTATAACGTGTAGTTGTCTAAACTACTTTAATTTGAATGTTTTTGTTCATATTTCCTGTTTTTTTTTTTCTTTTTTTTTTGTTTTTTTTTTTTGCATATTGCATAAAAACATTTAATGAAGGGTAAAACTAAGGACCTGTGTTCCTTTTAACACAACAACAAAAAGTCTTTATGGTGTTTCTTTGCAAGAGTCAGTCTGCTATCCTTGCTTTTTAGTGAGACTTCAGCTAAGAGACCGTGGTAGTAGCTGAAATTTGCAATGCAATCTTCAACTGGAAAGTTTTTCTCATTTTAGCACATCTCTGCTTAGAGAAAATAGTCAAGAGAAACTCTTAAGTAGTCAGTCATTCCTCTGAAGTTATAGGCAGGTGTTTTTCTGTAAACAAATAACTCGTCCTACACCATTCAATTACCACATAGCTAAAAATAGAATCTAAATCTGCTCATCCCTAATCCAGCATGTTACCCATTGGTCCATGATCAATGTATAACCTTCATCCCGTGGAAGGAAAGGAATTTCTTCTTTCCTCCTGATTTACTACTGGAATATTGGGGATTATGATTGACTCATCATCTCATTATTGCTAGAGAAGGGGGCCAAGTGTGTGTTTTTAAAAAACAAAAACCAACACCCCCCTAAACTGTAATGTATGGGTGATAGCTCTCAGATCCATGGCTCTTCATGGAACCTTCTTGGCTGAAACATAGAAATGTTGTTATTATAAATAAATAAAGTCCTTCCTTCCTCTATTCTCTGCTTGATTATTGTCTTCAATCCCTTTGCCTTCTTGATGCTCCCTCTGCTAGTCAGAACACAATCGTCTTGGATCGGTAATGTCTGTTTGATAGCTCTGAACATCATCCATGCAGTGTGGATGATAATCTATACCCTTTATGTTCGCTGAGAAGTAGGGTTGCTGTTTTCATGCAGGGACCTTCAGGAGAGGAGTCAAAAAGTGGTGCTCTGGGAGCGCGGCTAACCGAGACCAGGGGCTGCAGAGACTTTTGGAAGAGTGTTTGTAGGGGCTGAGTTGGTGCAGGTCTGCATCCTACCCCAGGGCCGCACAAGGCACCTTCTGGCTGCACGTCAGCATTTAAAAAGGAACAGATCCTTCTGAAATGTTTAGTGTTGTTATTTCCAGAACATTAACTTCAAGAGGACCGAAGGTGATTGGAGACTGTTGGAGAGGGTGAGGAACAGGCACCCAGAGGCAACAGTCCTTGATCATGCACAGCTCTGACACAGCCGAGACAAATGACAAAAGTGAGGGTGGAGAGGAAAAAGCCCTTTGCCTCCTATAGCTTGGAGACAGCGGAAGAAGAGCCAAGCGACTTTCTCACAGCAATGCTTCTCTTCTGTCTACTCATTAAGCAAGGCTTGCTTGAGGGCAGGAGAAGGAAATACAGCAGTTCTTTCACACACTTGCATTTCAGTGACTTTGATATCAAAATAGTGGTTTAACCCCAGGTGCTGAAGAGAGTCGTGGTCTCTGAAAGAGGCATGTGCTTCTGAGTCTGGGGGATCGCAGTGCAGGCTTTGTATTTTATACTTTGCTTCTCAATATTATCTTGACAAGATCTAGCAATGTCAGTACCAGGGCAAGCAGATTTTTTTTCCTTTATCTAACAGAACATTCTCTTTCAGTTTTCCTTTGAAGGAAGGCTTTCTTTTTCTATGACTCGGTCTAAAGAACCTAAATAATATGAAGCTCAAGCACAATCTATGTGATGATTTGGATGAAAATGAACTTCATAGAAGAGAAGACTTTAAAAGGGGTGAAGTGGAGTTGGACTTGGCATTCTTGAATGTATTTCCCTTTGCCATATACATGCTATATGATCTTCGGCCAGTAGTTGTGTGTGCATGTCTGTATTTGCCTCTGTGCTTATCTGTCAGATGATCCAAGCAGTAATTCTGTGCTGTGCAGATAATTTGTGAGCTTTATGAAACAAGGATTGTCACTCTTAACATGTAGCACAGAGCGGCCTGATTTTGATATTCAGCCCTATCAGTGTAACCCAAATGAACGAGATCAACAGATTAATGCTGCAGAATGGTGGTGGGAATGACAATGTGTACTTAATCGCTGGAGAGAGGAAAAAAATACTTCTGTTTCTCTTTGACAGGCTGGTACCGAGGATACACACTCCGAAATAAATCTAAGAAGGTATGACCTCACTTCTCAGTAACTGTAATTTTTATTTCACACCTTGCCAGACCCCATGCAGTGCTGCAATTTGGCTACACTCCCGCTGTATCTCTTGTCTTAATGCTATGCTATGCAGGTCTTCTGATCAATATGTCCTTTTCCTTAGTGATAGAAACAAACGCCCTTGAGCTAAATGTTTCAGAACCATTAACAGGGTACTTCTCCAATGTAGGCATGCATAATGCCGTTTGAACTATGGGAATTGGCTGTTGTATATCTGCATACACTAGTTTATTGCCTTCTTATTAGAGTCTTGGACCTGTACACATCCGACATGAGTTATATATAGTGGTGAGGTTAGGGCTTTGATTTGACTTGGAAAATATTCCAAAAATTATGCATGCATGGATCTCGGCCAGGCCTTTTGAGGTTTGCAAAACCAGTCTGAAAACTCCATGGAAATCTGGTTTCCCGTAGGAATCCTGCCACCTCTCATGTGGTAACATCCTTCACAATCTCTATTTTTCAGGCCTAAAGGGGGTTGAAAAGAAAATAGAAGAAGATTGCAGCATTCCTAGAAGGGTTGTTGCTCTTAAATAATGCAAAGTTGGGACTGGTGAATTCTTACAAATGCTGTTATGTGTTGTGAGCTTTTCTAGAGAACCATGGGTCCACAGCATCTTGACAAATGACTCCAAAAATGTTTTGTAGCAAGGGCGCGTGACTGATAGTTTGCAAGATTTTACAGTGTTTTGTATAGGAAGGTGAGTGTCATTATAGTGAAGCAAGGATTTCAGTTCTGAGATGTAGTAACATCAAATATAGTGTTCAAACGTGCAACCTGACACTTCTTACTTTGTTTTCCTGTGATACATTGACTAGCTGACCGAACACACTTGTGTTGTGGGTAAACAGTAACATCAGTCACAGTTACTGTTCTGCTGATCATGCTCTTACCCTCCTTCTCCTGTTTTTTTGTTGAATGCACTTTTGTTATGTCATATGCTCTAGTGCAATTTATTTATTTACTCATTCTATTTATTTATTTTAGGGCATTTTCCCAGAAACATATATCCATTTAAAGGAGGCAACCGTGAAGGACCGAGGGTAGGTTTGATCTTCTTGAGATGTGTCATTGGTAGCAAAACCAATGATGGAATCTGTTTCATTTAAAAGATAAATGAAAAAACTTTGTGGTTATTGTAGTGAGTGCGTCTGGTCTGTATGTGCAGCAGGAGATACCTGTGCTGGACTTCTGGAGCTGCATACCTTCTCCTTTGTACACCCCAAAACAGTTGTAGGCATAGATGCAAGAGAATACTACTTGCAAAAATAAGAAAGGTCTGCTAGACAAGTTAGTAGCAAGGCAGGTCAGTCAAGTTACGTTGAGATCCTCTGGGGAATCCTGCGAATCATAACACATTACTGGTCACAGCCAAGTAGCCAGCAGGAGTGTGGATTCCTTCCTGCCTTGGAAAACATTTTAGGAAATGATTCCTCATTTGATTCTTACAGTGGATTCTGTGATCATTATGGTGTGAGGGGAAAAAGCAGCTGCAATAGAAAGAGACTTTAGAAAGTACTTTTTTTTTAAATTATTATTTATTAAATAACTGTGGCTGAGTTACCAGGCTGATTATTCAGAACTTAATTTTTGTCCATTTAGGATTTGATCTTGAGTATAAGGTTTCGATCTTGAGTATAAGGTTTTGATCTTGAGTATAATGCCCTTTTTCTATTTTCTCTTTTTTACTTTAGACAACATGAGACGGTGATTCCAGGTGAACTGCCCCTTGGGCAAGAGCTGACTTCCACCCTGAGGGAATGGGCAGTTATCTGGCACAAGTTGTACGTGGTAAGCTTGCTTCAGTGGTTGGTATTTAGCAAAGGAAGTGAGAGAAGGGCTACTCCATTCAGGTTGAAATGCAAACAGTGTGGAAGTCTTTTAAAAGCTCTTATTTCCTTCTGTGCAGCCAGAATGTGTGTGTACATTGCAAGCGGTAAGGCTTTTAAGAATGGGAGTTTCCAGAGTCCAGTTATGCTGATAAGAGACTTAGATCTGCTGTGTTTCAAACCCCATGTTGCTGGGGCGGGGGGGATTCAGCAGCAGTCTGGAGCGTATGCAGAAGCAGGATTATCTTCAGTTATTAAGAAGATAACTGTCTCATGCTTTGCTGTACTCTGTCCTGTAATTATTGCTTGTTTCAATTGTCTGGCAAATAAAATGAACAAGATATTAAATGATGTCAGATGAGATGAGACCTGGGCCTTTTGCAGAGCACTTTAAGATCTCTAAACAGAACCTGATGCAGAACTGAAGAACTATCATTCTTGTAAAACTGACCTCACAAGGGGCTAAAAAAGTTCTGCTCTCCTCTAAACAAATGTGCGAGCACAGACAGAGTGGCAGTTTAGTCCGTGCCACAGAGTGTTCGCTGAACTTGAATAATTTGTAATGATAGAGCACTGCTGAAGACTTGACTCTCAGCATCAGCTGGCACAAGTCACACTCAGCATCATGTCAGCTGGTTGGGGTTGTGAGTGTGACTCAGTTTGCTGTACAGTGAGGCTTCCTGCTTCACGTCCCTCCTGTATGAGGGCAGGAGATCTCGGTGAAGTTGTGCGAGAAACCATGATGTTTTAACAAAACATTTAACAAGGGTGAACCCTGTGTTTCTGGACATCGTGTAGATATTGAATGGAATGCCTGAGCCTCACCCCCGAGTGCATGTACAGGTCAGGTAGGCAAAGGAGAGGAAGAGAGCTAGGGCTGGGGGTGCTGGTGGGACATTTGACTGACCAAAGGCCCATAATATGTGTCATTCTCAGTAGAAAGAATGACAAAGACACTTGACAAAGTTACTACAGAAAAGTCAGCTCAAGGTAGTGTACAGATTCAGTAGTTTTGCTAAAGTTGGTGAAGTTCTTGCTCAAAGAAGCACAGCTGGAATTCACAATGAATTGCCTTCTTTTAAAGGTGATTATTAGTGCATGTTAAGAAGAGCCAAGAGATTTCTCTTTGGTCAGTAACGTGTTCAGCCTGCGGAGTAGTATGTGCCCTGAGACTTTAATTACGATGAGAGAATTGTTTTAAATTAGCTCTAACAATTCAGTTTATCCAGAGCAAGTTTTGCTATTGAAAATTTCACGGGGCCACAAGTACATTTTGTTTGTGAGCCACGAGACCACAAAAATTTGTTCCACCCTCGTAACTTAATGAGAAACCGTATGTGACGTTATTACTGTGTGAAAAGAGAGTTTTATTCCTGATTATTTTTTTTTTTTTTGCTGAATAACTTTAAGATCATAGCCTCAGAATCTGTTTTTTTAAGAGCAGAAGTCTTTCATGTTCCTGTGCTTAACCAACATAACTCTTAAAATAGTCCTGGAAAATGTTGTGGTTTGAAATGGATTTGAGTTTATTTTATTTTCCCCCTGCAGTATGTATTAAAAGAAAAAAATAACAAAGGAGGAAGGAGATATTTGAGGA
Organism: Cygnus atratus; assembly: GCF_013377495.2. Lineage (NCBI taxonomy): Eukaryota > Metazoa > Chordata > Aves > Anseriformes > Anatidae > Cygnus > Cygnus atratus. The sequence goes on from NC_066388.1 coordinate 2,755,289, forward strand.
GAGAAGGGAAATACAGAGGATTTCTTTATTTGGCAGCATTTCATTTCACTTTAATTTCTGTGCTTTGCAGCAGACATTGTACCAGGGGGTATACCTCCGCTGCAAAATAAATACGAAAATGGGCAGGGGTTTTTAACTTGGGCTGGTTAATGGGAGTTAGCTAATGTAAACAGGTGCAGAGATAACTCAGGGTTAGCTCATGCCAAATTAAGATATGCTCTGAATTTCCCTGAAAGCTAACCCAAGTTTTCTTCCCTTTTTAACTCAGGTTAAGAGTCCATTTATTTTTGCCTTTGTTTACTAAATATGTCAGCAATATCTGCCTTGTATCAACTATAGGCTCATCTAGCTTCCGCCAACCCCTTGACATGGGCCCAAACTGAAGGAAGATGGCTATTTATAGCTCCCTTTACATTTATATTCTCAAGGGGCGAATGATGAGTAGTTCTTATCATTCCTGTTCTTTGCAGGGACCAGAACGGGGCAGTAACTGAGGTGAGCCTCTCGTTCTGCCGTGTGGGAGCAGTTGGGGCTTGTGGTTAAACATTAACAGCCCTGATACAGCCAAGTGACATCAGTCAGCTGCCACCTGGATGAAGCAGCAATACACAGTTGACCAATTCCCACTAGCTGTTGGGTGGGATGTAGCCACAAAAAAATAAAAAAAAAAAAAAACATTTTGGAGTTGCATAACCATACACTTTTTCCCAGATGATCAAAACTATGGCACTTTCCCTCTGAAAATGAACTGCACTTGACTCTCAACATAAGACAGTTGTAGTAACAGGCTAACCATGCAGAGGTAAAACAAGGATGAGGCCCGAATTCCTTCTTGAATCTTACAGCTGACACTTCTTAAGGCTTACTTACTTACCTAAGCAGGTACAGCTGCAAGTATGGTGGCTTACTGCATAGCTATCCACTTCCTAATTGCAGTGTCAGCCTCGGAATCTGGGGCTCTGTGAAAGAGATGTACAGGTATGACTAATTTTATTAGGGCGGAACCAGTTAAGAGCATAAAAAATATTTAATTAGAGATGATAACAGTAGAAACGGGAGGAGGAAGCTCTTTAACAAAGCAGGTTTTGATGTCCTGCTCAGTCAGTGCTTTGTAATTACAGATGCTGAATCCATAGCAAAAGATGAAAATGCAGTGACTGCAGCAGAGTGGAGCGAGTACCGGGGTAGATGAGGCAGGTGGTGTCTGGGAAGCTTCCTTCAGCCACATTATCTTTTAATTGCATGTTTGGATGATCCCTGGCCTGGTGGGTTCTAAACAGCTCCTGTCGGACTGATAAAAGTGAACTTTGAGAAACCTCTGTTACCATTTTGCCTGGGTTAGTGCTTGAGAGCATGGAGTGAGTCAGGCCCGGGTTGCGCTAAGGTCTATGCAAATATAAACAAAAACGAGTGCTCTGAAGAGCAGACAAGCTTCAGCCTTATTTACTGATAGGCACCAGCCAGGAAGATGATTGTGTTTCCACAGAGCTGCTCTGATTTCCGTGAACTCCTCTCTGGAGGTCAGGCATGGACATGGCAATCCAGGTGTGAGTTACCAGTAGGTAGAGCGTGGACCTTGAAATATTACATGCATACTGGCAGGGAAATGTATCCCGAATATTGCTGCATTTTGTTACCATTCCTTTTTTTTTTTTTTTTTTTCACTGTAATGGATTTTGAGTGCCTGTCGGGACAGGATAAGGAGCAGGCAGCCATGAAAATGCATCCATGGACTCAGCTCCCTTAGCATTCTGGTTTCACAACATCGTTGCTAACACTGTAAACAGTGGTGGAGGCAGAATTTGGATTAATCAGGTTTTTCATGTTGTATTTTGGTGATGAGATCTTTTTCATGTGTACCAAATAGGTTGAAGAGTTATTTTGGCTGGTGAGAGCTGTAGGAGGGATAGGTGTGAAGAAAAAGCTTATGTGGACATCAGTGTCATAAGTAGTTATGTTTTGGTATCACCTTTAGACTTTCAAAAGCAAATGAAGTGTTTGCTTTAAAGAGTCTTACTATCTAAACAAGCAAAACAAACGGGACATGCATAAAAACGTCACACAACATCACACATTCTGAGTGGCAGACCCTAAATCTTAAGACACTTAAACCTTGGCAGTGCAAAGTGCTGGAGAATTTTCTCCATGGTCTAATCTTGTATTGTCATACGGTGCCTCTTTCTCAGATATTTTTAGTTAAATGCAACTTGTGTGGATTTGGTCAAGTACCTTTCAGGAAGCTTACTGACCTCATAGTTTTCAGGCTATCACTAGGTTGAAATTGTCCCTTGTTTTCTGTAGGATAACAAGACAACACAGTTCCGTCACGTCCAGCAAATGACTTACAGTCTGATAGAATGGAGGTCGCAGATCCTGTCTGGGACTCTTCCCAAAGATGAACTGGCTGAACTCAAGAAGAAAGTCACTGCTAAAATTGACTACGGTAACAGGTAAACTCCAAACTATGTCCCAGGGGCAGGAGAGAATCCCACATCCCACTGAAAGCTCTGGAACTGTGTTGTGAGAATGGATATAGATGTTTATTAATACAAAATGGTGTAAATAACCACACGAGGAGAACACTGAATCAGGCTCAATGTTTTCCCTTGGAAAGGGGATAACAGCTTTCTGTTCCCATCAGAACATGGCTAACCTGGCAGGTGGGCACATAGCAGTTGGTTCTTCATATGCCAGCATTCTCTTTAACTTGGCAGGAAGCCTAACCTGTCTTAATTCTGCAGAGCTGCTGGCACAGGGTGGCATTTCCCGAGGAGCACAATTTGTGCCTGGCTATCTGGAGCCAGGATTTGGATACTGCTAATGAACTAAACTGCTTTATCAGCAACTGAGTAATGCGATTCTATAGGCCACCAAAAGTGCACCTTTCATCGGTTTATACAGAACAGAGATTGTCTCCAGAACTCATTTAACTACCTGTCAGACTTGATTCAGGTCAAATAAGTCAATTAAGAAAAAAGCTTATGGCAAAGAGTAATAATTAGCCATAACCCATAAGCTTTGTAGTTATACCTACCTGTTTCTTTTAAATACGTTTAAGTGAGAACAGAGATGGTGTCATCCTAGCATAAAGTTACCTGACTAATTATTTTTCCCTTTAATGGGAAAACTAGTGGTGGGGGAATGAGAGGACAGCATTTCTAGATAGGAAAACCAGCAGTGTGATTATTGGAGTCAGTTTGCTGCCTAGAGCTTGGTCAGTGGTTTGTGCTCTTTGTCACCTCTGCTTCCCATATATTATGTCACGTCTTTTGTCCTCTGGTTTGCATGCTGCTCAGGATCCTAGGTTTGGACCTGGTTGTACGAGATGACAATGGGAACATCTTAGACCCAGATGAAACCAGCACAATCTCTCTCTTCAAGGCCCATGAAACCGCATCCAAAAGGATTGATGAAAGAATCCAGGAAGAGAAGGTACATCTCTTGGTGCTGGCTTTGCCCTCTTCAAGTAACTAGTACCCACTGTATTTGTACATTCCTCTTAAGGATGTTGTGCTACTTTGGCAGCATAACTAAGTTTATGTTGTTTTTAATGGGAGTACTGTCCTTCTTTGCAGTCCCTGCAACAGAATTTGGACCTCCGAGGGCAGCCAATATTCAACACAACACACACGTATAGCCTGTATGTAAACTTCAAGAATTTTGTCTGCAATATTGGAGAAGATGCAGAGCTGTTAATGAGCCTCTATGATCCTGACCTCTCCAAATTCATCAGGTAGGCTTTTTTTTGTATGTACAGAAGCAATTTAGTCATTGTAAGGAAGCCAATACAAGTTAGAAAGGAAGAGCCAGCAGAGTAGTTTTTCTCAGTTCTGTTGGTTGCTGCTCCAGTGGTGATATGGAAGGGGGTTATTTGACTTCTGGTAAGAAACCAAGGTTCTGAGCACATGCACTCCCCTTCGTAAAGCTGGGCATTTCTGTGATACATTAGTGAAATCCCAGATTGTCTATGTTCTTAAATTTCCCTAGTGTTTTCACTGTATTTGAGACAATTGATTCATTGCTTCCCTTCTGGTCACGTATGGGCGTGATATTTGCTGTCAAGTCGGTGCAATTTCACACCTACGAGCTGGTTATTTAGTACTGGTCAGGGAAGATATGAAAAACTGTATCAAGGAAACATGTCGGTGTCAGGCACCCTCTGTCTCCATCACTGAAGTTATCGGGTGTGGAGATGTGGTCCCAGTTGTAAGAGGAAGTAGCTGAGAGTACCCATTCTCTCCATGCCTGTCTCCAGTCTCTCAGAATCAGGTTGGCATAGAATATTTTGGCAGAGCTTTTCAGATACTCCTAAAAGATCAAAATGCTTTTGAGCTTTTTCCTAGGTAACGGGAATGTCAGGTGTTGATTTTATTTTATTTTTTGCTTCTTTTTTTGGTAGTGAAAATTACCTGGTTCGTTGGGGCAGTAATGGGATGCCTAAAGAAATTGAGAAGCTAAATAACCTTCAAGCAGTCTTCACTGTAAGTTATTGTATTTGCATCCTGGAAATTCTTCCCCATGCTGCAGACATGAGTCCTGGATTCTTTCCCTTTCCCCTCCTTTCCTTTCCTTCCCACCCCTGGCAGAGAGGAGCCACATGGGACATTTTAAGGTGTTTTCATGGACACTTAAGATCTTAGAGGCAGCCTCAGAGGAATGCTTCTGAGAAGCGTTTTGTGGTATGTCAGTCCAAAGCAGTAGTAAAGGTCTATTACTTTGAAATGGCACTGTCAATGAGTGCTGATGAATCCTGTTAGGCACTTCTCTTCCAAAGCCTAACTGTACTGAAGATCTAGGCTTGAGATTAGAATTGTTTTGTTTTTCAGCCCATTGCTTTGCTGATTCTCTTCTGTATTAGAATTTATTTGCCACAAGATGTTAATGGAATTATATGACTGGAATAATTTCTGACAAGTAGCAACAGTGGCACAAACTAAGTGCCTTGTCAGTGGATCTAGTGTGCTGGCAGTTAACACCACTTACTCTCCTTTCAGTACTGTTACTGGGGTACTCAAAGAGTAGTAGGATATATAGGAATTGCTATGTGGAAATTACTACAGATACACTAGCAGGTCATTTTCCTAGGTCTCAAAGGGAACTGTTTTTACTTTTATTTTAAAGAGGAGAGTTCCTTTTAAAGATGTTTACAACCTAACAAGAAGTGTTCTACCTTCTGGCTGTTTCTCCTTTCACAAAGCAGATTGATGTAACTCTATTTTAACTGATTTCTAGGATTTAAGCAGTTCTGACTTGATCAGACCGAAAATCAGCTTGGTGTGTCAGATTGTGAGGGTGGGGCATATGGAGCTAAAAGACGGGAAGAAACATACATGTGGACTTCGGAGACCGTTTGGTGTGGCAGGTATGACAAATTCAGTCATAGGAGAAAAGAACATGGTCCAGTGGGTGGGACAGTGGGTTAGGAAACATAAGCTGTACACCAGCAAAGCCTATTAACCTCTTTGTGTCAGCATCTCTGTCTTCAGAACGGAGATTCTGATACTGAGCTGTGTACAGTGCTCCTTTCAGATCTTTCAATTAAAGCAGTAAATGAAGATGACACGCTGTCAGCGTTCACTTTTTGGTTTGTCACCATCTAAAGAGGTAACACACTGCTCTCGGTGCAGTAGACTTTTCAGATCTTTGCTAAAGAGGGATTTGCTCCTCACAACGAGTAAGATAAAGCTGGATTTTTTTTTTTAAGGAGCTTTGGTGAATGAGACATCCAATTCCTGTTCAGTTTGTATGATCTCTTGTGAAGAGACTTGCTTGAGATTAGTGGGAAAAACAATTTCAAAATAATCAGAATTTGAAACCTGAATGTATTTTTTTTGCCTGGAAATACCTGAGTCTCACCTGTTTTTTTATCAGCAAAAATATTCACATTCACTACTGCGTGCTGACTTCAGCATCGATGAAAAGATGCTTGCTAAAAAGTTTTAACGATGAGAGTGGCCTTCTGTATTGCTGTCATTAGTGGCACTGGACCAAACTAAGCAACTATTTTTTTCCATTCTGATAGGGGAAAGCTCTCTGTATTCTCTTTAGCAACTTGGCAGAACTGTGTGTTGAATTTGTGTTGTTGCAGTGATGGACATAACTGATATCATACACGGAAAGGTGGATGACGAGGAAAAGCAACATTTTATTCCGTTTCAGCAGTAAGTACTGGACTTCAGAGTTCATCCCATATCTGGCTCATTTAAGCCAGCTGTCCTTCAGAGAAGGATGAATTTGTATGGAACCTGGCAGCATACCAAGGTCTCTACAAATAGATTAGCTAATGGCAGTAGTCAGCTTTTTGAAGGAAAAGATTTTTGTCGGTCCTTTGACACTTTTGTTCCCCTTGATTTACATGTCTGTATGATAGGGTAAATTACTTAGGGAGTCTTGGCAATGCAGCTGAAACTGCTTTGATATCCATATCATCCAAAGTAAGAAGGAAGAATACAGTGCAAAATAATGTTGTGGGGTCTAGGGGATGTGACCTTAAAAACTGTTTTGAGTCTGAGGCAAGATTTTGAGAAACACCTGAGCACACAGGGAACACAATCCTTGTTGTCACTGCTGTGCAGCACCCTGTGTATTGTCAGCCTGTAACTTTCCAGACTGCCTTGTAAAGGTGGGTCAGAGAAGAATAAAAAAGGGATTTCTCCCTCTTTCTGGGAAAGAAATTCAAGCCCTGCTGTCTTTTGAGTTTCTGTAATGCTAGAACTTGTGTGTTCAGCCTGCTTTCTGATTGCTCACTTTTTCAGCACATTACAGTAAATTAAAAGGAAGCTTGTTTGGGTAGAATCAGCTTGTTACAGGCCTAAATACAGCAGTCCATTTGGTGTAGCCGTATGTTGTTGCAAGGTATTTTCAGGGGAGATTGTTGTATGGGTTTTTTTGTGTGTGTTTTTTCCCCCTACCCTCTCAGGACCTGAAAGGCTGCAAAGAAGGATGTCTTTTTGCAGAATGATGTTAGTCTCCTACTTTTTTTTCTTTTTTCCTCTATATTCTAATGAGGTTGAGTTTAGATCCAAATCTGGACACCTCTACTGGGGTGAGGAGTCTGTGGAAATACTTGGTTCATTATTGATGATGTTGGAAGAGGAGTGAAATCTGGTTCTAGATCCAGGCTCACTGGATGTGTTTGTGACTAGGGACAGGTCCCATGTGATGTCATTAGAGTCATATTAATTTAAGACCAGTTAATCTACGTAATCTCTTAGGGACGACTCAGAGGCCCACCTGAATTCAGGGCTCAGTTCACCCGATGGGAGCGCAGGGCCCTACGTGGTGAGCTGTTGCTGCATGGTGACACTCAGCCAGACTTATTCTGCAAGTCAGCCTGTGGATGGGAGAAAGAACAAAGGAGACCTGCCTTTGTTTATGGTTGTTCTGAAGGCTGCTATTTCAGTCTGATAAAAATGTTCATGGAGTCTTTTAGGAGGCCCATGTTACTTATTTTAAGCCTGAGCTAGCACCGACGTAGCTCCTCGTTTGAGAGGTTAGATGTATTTCCATTGGGTTTAGGCAGGTGAAGGAAAAACTTTTATTTAAAAATATATATATATTTGGAAATTAGTCAGCTGTTGGCCAGCCCTTGTCTTGCAGAGCACATGCTTGATGTTGCTTCCATGTCTGCTTCCCAGTCTGCTGTTGTTCTTCGCAGGATTGCCATGGAAACATACATCAGACAGCGACAGCTAATTATGTCCCCACTGATAACTTCCCATGTGATTGGAGAAAATGAGCCCCTCACTTCTGTCTTCAACAAAGTCATCGCTGCAAAGGAAGTGAATCATAAAGGGCAAGGTACAGCAGTCAGGCGAGAAGCTGATGCGAAAACCTGGTGTGGGGAAAGGTTCTCCTTGCTTAAAAAGGAAAGTAAATGGCTCGTGAAAGTCCAGAGATCAATGCTTACTGGAGTTTGCTGCCTACCCTGAGCCAAACCTATGGTCTTTGTAATGACAGCCATCCCAGCACACTGGGAGCTAAAAAGATTAAAAACAAGTTGTTCTTACTCAGGTGAAAAAAAAAGTCATCTTTCTAGCTGATGACTTACTTGCTACAAACGTAGTACTTTTTTTTATACGTGCATACAGTATTTGGAAGTGAACGTAGCTGATTGCATATTCCAAGTGCTTTCTTCTGGATTCTTCTGCAGTTGCTTGTGTGTCTGGCTTTTACTCACTAGTGCGTTTTCATGTTTCATGTTCATGTTCAAGTACAAGAACCATAGTTTCATGTTTTCATACAATTCTTTTCAGTAAGTAAACGTTACCCTTCTTTTCGTAGGTCTTTGGGTCTCCCTGAAACTGCTTCCTGGCGATCTAGCACAGGTTCAGAAGGATTTTTCCCACCTTGTAGACAGATCAACTGCTGTGGCTCGCAAAATGGGATTCCCTGAGATAATTCTGCCTGGTAGGTCCCAAATGCCTCCATACTTCGGTGGGGTAAAAGAGGTGTGAAATTCTGGAATTTCTTCCATGAACAGATTTATTATAAAACTAGCTGAAAACCAGTTTGTTTTCACTTTTCTTGAAATTTCAAGCTGATCTCTTATTTTTTGTGAAAAATCTTCCTTTCAGAAACAAATGAAAAATAATAGTCTTTGTACTCTGGAGGAAAATATCTGTTTAGACAAAAAATGATTTTGTTGTATACAGTTTTGACCGTGCTTTATTTAATCCATTCAAAATGGATTTACACCTCACTGGTCTAAATGGATAGAGCTCACAGCATTAAAAACTGTTACATGAAAACATGGTACTTTTGTATTATTGGAGGTGGAGATGCAGTGATGTTGCAATGGATGATGTGATGTTGACTGTCATCAATTAACTGGTATCAGCAAAGGCTATGAAGAGGAGTAGGATGATGTGGTACCCTAGGATGTTATCTTCTACAATTGTCCGTGCAATGAAAAGGACTCATTTAGTGCTATGAATTTTAGGTGATGTTCGAAATGATATCTATGTCACCCTGGTACAAGGAGAGTTTGACAAAGGCAAGAAGAAGACTCCCAAGAATGTAGAAGTCACCATGTCTGTACATGATGAAGATGGCAATCTCCAAGAGGTATGATGGCCTTTGTGAGATATAACAAGGCTGCTCAGTTTGATAGATGATAGCTCTGCTGGGCAGGACCTTATTTATTCTTCAAGTGAATGCAAGAGCTGTATGATAATGAACATGAGATACTATAGGTGATTTAGTCACTATTTTTTTTTACATTAATAACAGATGTGAGTAAAAAAAGAATCATAGAATGACTTGGGTTGGAAGGGACCTTCAAGATCTTCTAGTTCCAAACCCCTGCCATAGGCAGGGATGCCACCCACTAGACCAGGTTGCCCAGGGCCTCATCCAACCAGATCTTGAGCACCTCCAGGAATGGGGCATCCAGAGCTTCTCTGGGCAACCTATTCCAGTGCCTCACCACCCAAAGTGGTGACATGGTTTCCTTGACTGTGAAGCATAGACTTTGAGCAACTCTGCCAGCTACATGCTTTGAAATTTCCAACCTAAGATACTTTTTTCTTTCATTCTAGACCTTACCTTTTCTTTTTTTTCCCCGTACCCCTTGTCTTTTTGTCCAAAGAAAGCTATCCATCCTGGTGCTGGTTATGAAGGTGTCTCCGAATATAAGTCTGTTGTTTATTATCAAGTCAAGCAACCTTGCTGGTATGAAACTGTGAAGGTAAGTGTGTGCAATTTACAGTCTTCCTATATTGTGTAGAAAATGGAACTAGCTTAACATTAGTAGGTGCATCATAATCTCTCTGGAGAGAGAGAATGCTGGTGCTGCATTTTTTTCTTTGTATTATCATGTGCAGGTGTCCATTGCAATAGAGGAAGTCAGTCGTTGCCATTTAAGATTCACTTTTCGTCATCGGTCGTCACAGGAATGTGAGTATCAGAAAAGAAGACTGACAGAAGTATTTTTGCTGCTCTTGTTGAAATTTTGAGCATCCACTAAAGGTGTAGCACTTGCATTTCTACTTATTTCCAGTGCTGTGGATTTTATTGGAAGCAAAAGCAAAACAAACAAAAAACCTGAAACTTCACAGTCTTAGGAAAGGGTTTGGGGCTGGTTTTGGTCTAAAACTTGTATTAGGTAGGGAGCAATGACCCTCCTTGGAAGACAGTTGTTAATGCTTGTTGGTACTTGGCTTCTCAGTGTATGTTTTGTTTTTCAGTGTTTGTTTTTGATTTCTTTTAAGTCCTTCACAAAATTCAGTGCAAGGTTTGGTTGGACTCTAATGATCTTCTTATAGAAAGATTTCTGTTAACTTAATTAAGCAAATGAAAGGCAAATGAGAAAGTTTAGAGCCAGGGGTTTCATCAGACTTCTTCAGAACCCTGTGAAAAGAGATCAATAATGTTAGACTGATCCCTTGAAAGACTAAGGAAAAAAAAATCTCTTAAGGCACCTGGGAGATGGAGTGACACACTTCCACATCCATAGCTTACAGATAGATTTGCAAAATCCTAATCAAAATTTCTGTATACAATTATATACGTCCATCCAGCAGGACAACTAGCCACTGAAATTGTGTGGGGAGAGAAGCTTCAGAGAGGAAGTTTTTTCTGGGTAGCTCCAGATACCTGCTAAAGGGAAGGGAAGAGAGCTCTTTCCGCTGTGGGTCACCAAGTATGCTGCTTCCATTGCATTATCATGTGATGTTATTAAATAAAGAAGCTGCTGTAGTTACCCAGCTGCACTGTGGACAGTATGGACGTAAATAAGATGATTACTAATAAAGATTTTTTTTTCTGTTTACAGCTCGGGATAAGTCTGAGAGAGCATTTGGCATGGGCTTTGTGAAGTTGATGAATGCAGATGGAACAACGCTCCAGGATGGCAAACACAACTTGATTGTTTATAAGGTAGCTTGGGCATTTGCACTCCTTAACTTTTGTTTAACTAATCAAAACAACTGTGTTGGCTGATTTTTTTTTTTCCTAGCAGTGTAAACACTGTTGTATCATTGCAGAGATTTTTAATAATCTCTTCCAGGATAATGGGACAGTAACCTTTTTTTGTAAGTTACCATCAGCTCTGCTTTCACTGCTCAGTTTTCTAACTGCAAATCTGGTCTGTCCTAGTGCGTATCTGTAAAGAGCGTTTTTCCTCTAACATCATTCATGTAGACAGCATGCAGTAAACAGGCCTGGTGAACACCTGCCTTACAAGATCGGTATGTGACAGGAAGAAGGTCCTGGTGCCTTTAATCTCAGTAAAAGGAAAAAGCTAACGCACTGCTGTAGAAAGCTACAAAGTGTGTGTGTGTATGGGGAGAAGGGTGAACCTCCGAAATTCTGTGGCTTGTGCCACTCAAAACGAGCTTAGTTTATTGGCAGTGTATGGGCAGCTTCTGTTCTTTAAAGTTAGAAGCCCAAACAGACAATGTAAGTAAGCTCTAGGCACAAAAAAATGCTTAAAGCTGCCTGTGGCTGTCACTGTGTTGAGGTGTGTATGGTGGTAAGGTGTCTGCAGATGAGAAAGAGGTCAGATGAGGTGTTCTCAGCGTGTGAGATAACCCTTTTCATTCTTGTGGTCAACCAACAGGGTGATAACAAGAAAATGGAAGATGCTAAATGCTATTTAACCCTTCCTTGTACAAAAATGGAAATGGAGGAGAAGGAGGCCCCTTCAGGGAAAAATCTGCACCATCTAGCCAACTTCACACCCACTAAAGATAGCACGAAAGACAGCTTCCAGATTGCCACTTTGATCTGCTCCACCAAACTCACCCAGAATGGTAGGTCTTGACACCACTGGGATGCTAATACATGCTGTATTTTATCTAATTTTATCTAAACTACCAATGTTAAACTAGTGGGTTTGTCAGCTTGTATAGAAATGGTACCTGTCAGTGACAGTGTAAATGTGGGTTCAGAATCCTTTGTTAAATGTTAATTATCTTTTTTCTCTTGCTTGTCAAGAATGTAGCCATTAAAACTAATCTCTTCGGCATGCTGTTATGCAAAGTAGCCAAAATAAAGGTTGTTGTACATATGTGAATCAATACAGTACGTGCTGGTACGTGTTGTGAGATTGAAATGAGTTAAGGAAGCTAGCACAGTTAGGGGAGGCTCTTGGTATAATATACTCTCTGACTTTGGGAAAGAGGCATGTGAAAAGACACCAGCTGTGACTCCATCAAGGTATACATGTGTAGCTGCTGGAAGATGGGCAAGAGCTGTTCTGCTTGTAGTCTGAGCCACGCCAGTTTGCTTAAGCTAAATGCCATACTGATACATCCGTGTGCAAGCGGGCCGAATCAATTTCATTGTCTAGCTGCTGCTCTAGAGCAAACACAGAGCATTAGTAAGAAAAGTCATACACTCTAATAAATGCCCTAGCTTGATGGATCTTCTCTTGAGTGAATGAGAAGCCTGCAAAATTGTTTGCCAAATGCCCTATGTTATCAAATTACGCCAAGGTTTTCCATTAGTAGCAAAACTCTCTTGCCAAGACAGAGCAGCCACCTCAAGGTAATGTTCTGTACATCAGTGTGAGTTTTCCTTATAAGCTGATTCTAAAAATAACCTCTAGTACTTTTTCTGTATTGTTCTGCAGCCATTAAGTCAGCTGTGTTGTTGTAATCTGTTTCTAATTGCTGATGTTCTGCCCTGCTAGTTGACCTGCTGGGTTTGTTGAACTGGCGTTCCAACTCTCAGAACATAGCCCACAACCTAAGGAAGCTCATGGAGGTGGAAGGAGGAGAAATTGTAAAGGTATGCAAAGGTATATTGCGTTGTACCCAAAAGTTCTCTCTAAGATAGCTGTTTTTTCTAGCTGCTAAGTAACAGCAGAACAAAAATGTATTCTTTGTCCCAAGAGCTCTCATTAGTGGAATTCAGCAGAATTACAGAAGTTAAATGTTAAGAGAATCAAGGAGATGGTGGTGACTTTGTTTTCCCATGTGATCTTGCAAAAGAGAAGATAAATGCAAAGCCTAGCTGTTAATTTCCAGTAGTGGCTCTGCTCCGCCTTTGTGAATGGGGACCTGCTGTGGATCTAGGAACAGAATGCAGAAAAGACTCAAAGACCCTCTAGTCAGAGTGGGGAATAGGTGGGGAAGCACCAGAGAAAATGACCTGAGGGAGTTAGGAGTGTGAGGTTTCCTGTGGTTCTCAGTGTGGATCTTTTGGGATTATGCAAGGTCATGGCTTTACCTGTTTTAATTGCTGAGCAACTGAAGTGCTGTGTCATTGCAAACCAGTCTCCATACGCTGTACTACAGCATGACATTTTGTAATTGGGGTTGATTTGGCCCAGTGCAAAGTGCAGCTACATGGATTTGGCCTAGTGCAAGCTGTATTCAGCAGCATGGACCTTTGCTCTTGCATGACAGGCTAGATAAAAAGGCAGTAGAACAGAAAAGAAAGTGTGGACAATCAAAGCTGATGCAGATTGATTACATCACACTCCCCCAAACCCGCAACGGCAAGCGCCACGTACTTACAATGGTGGAAGCAACCACCGGATGGCTGGAAACATATCCTGTGCCCCATGCCACCGCCCGGAACACTATCCTGGGCCTTGAAAAGCAAGTCCTATGGCGACATGGCACCCCAGAAAGAATTGAGTCAGACAATGGGACTCATTTCCGAAACAACCTTATAGACACTTGGGCCAAAGAACATGGTATTGAGTGGGTGTATCACATCCCTTATCATGCACCAGCCTCCGGGAAAGTTGAACGATACAATGGACTGTTAAAGACTACACTGAAAGCGATGGGTGCTGGGACATTCAAAAATTGGGAAACACATTTGGCAAAGGCCACCTGGTTAGTCAATACTAGAGGATCTGCCAACCGAGCTGGACCTGCCCAATCAAACCTGTTACGCACTGTAGAAGGGGATAAAGTTCCTGTAGTGCACGTAAGAAACATGCTGGGTAAGACGGTCTGGGCTACTCCTGCCTCAGGAAAAGGCAAGCCCATTCGTGGGATTGCTTTTGCCCAGGGACCTGGATGCACTTGGTGGGTAATGCAAAAGAATGGGGAGGTTCGGTGTGTACCTCAAGGGGACCTAATACTGGGTGAGAATAGCCCATGAGTTGAATTGTAGTATGTTAATTATCATATAACACTGTATGTCATCACTACCATGGTTGCTATATATCATAGATGAAAATGGTGACTAATTAGAAGGTATTGGAAAGAGTGTAACCTGAGCATGACATAAATGGTATGGAATAAGGGGTGGATATCTGTCCTGGTTTCAGGTAGGACAGAGTTAATTTTCCTCCTAGTAGCTGGCAGGGTGCTATGTTTTGGATTAGGATGAGAAGAGCGCTGATAACATGCCGATGTTTTAATTGTTGTAGAGCAATGCTTACACCAAGCCAAGGACTTTTCAGCTTCTCGCTCTGTCCTGCTAGCGAGCAGGCTGGGGGTGCAGCAGGAGCTGGGAGGGGACAGACCCAGGACAGCTGACCCAAACTGGCCAAAGGGGTATTCCATACCATCTGACGTCATGCTGAACAATATATAGGGGTGGCTAGCCGGGGTGGGGGGGCCGGCTGCTCGGGGATAGGCTGGGCATCGGTCAACGGGTGGTGAGCAATTGCATTGTGCATCACTTTGTACACATTATTACTATTATTATTATTATTATTATTATTATTATTGTTATTGTTATTATTTTCCCTGTCTTAATAAACTGTCCTTATCTCAACTCACAGGCTTCACTTTCCCGTTTCTCTCCCCCATCCCGGAGAGGGAGGGGGGAGGGTGAGCGAACGGCTGTGTGGTGTTTGGCTGCCAGCCGGGCTAAACCACAACAGTCCCTATTCTTCTCTGCTTTCAGGAGAGAAAGAAACTCTGTAATTGCCCTTTTTACCTTGTAAAAAGTTTCTATTATCAGATTTTTTCTGCAGGGGAAAGACATCACTATTATGGAAAACACTGCATCAGGACATGTGATTCAGACTCTCTTTTGACCTCTAGTCCTCTGTCTATTTTTATTATTTGTGTGTGTTCTCAAAGGGTCTTTGTGTTTTTCAGTCTGCTTTACTATCAAAACCAAGTTTAATACAGTCAGTGTGTATGGAAAATATTGTAAGTCATTGTAGGGAGGGAAAATTTGATCAAGGAATACAAATTCATTAGAAACCTGTTCTAATAGGTATTGCTGCTTGATGGAACTGCTTTGTCCTGCCATTGTCTGCCCTGGTCCTTGCAACCCCCCCTCAAAGTACTTTGAGCAGAAGACAGTTTGACATATTCTGTGTATTCTCTGCTGCAAACTTAGTGGTATGTTTGAATGGGGTCATGGGGAGCAGAAGCAGAACCACGCAGCTGAAATGATGAGAGTGACTTCGTGGTTGATGGTGGCAGAGATAAGAAAGGCATTTGCCCCCACTGTCTGCCTGCAGCCAGGCAGGTTGAGGTGGCCACAGGCTTCAGAGAAGGGCTAAATGTTGTTACGGCGCTTAAACATGCTGATTGCACTCTGTATATTGAAACTCTCACGTAGGCTGTCATTTGCTTAGATTTAAGCAATTTAAGTAGTAATGGGTTTTCCAGATTCCTGAACCCTTCCTTGTACGGAAAAAGGAACAAGTCAAGGAGCTGGAATTTGTAGACAAACTTGGCAGCCATGGTTCAGGCTAGTTTTCTGAAAATTCATGGACTGGTTATAAAAGTCTGGCACCCCCAAGGAGCCAAAAGCTTCAGTAGAAAATAGGCTGCGAAGAGGAACTGCTGTTCGTTATGTAATCATTAATTATAGTTCCTCTGTGGAATAAGGAAGCTGGGCATACACAAATACTTAACTGTGTCTTTATTCCCCTTTTTGTTTTTCCAAAGGAAACTCACTAAAGTACTGAACTGCTATGTGGGAAATGCCGATGACTCCAGCAAGACAGAATTGCTGTTTGCTGCTCTGAAAGCCTTGAAGTACCTATTCCGGTTCATTGTTCAGTCGCGAATATTGCACCTGAGGTGAGGCTTTGTCATTGCCAACTTTATTATGTCTCTTTTGTAAGCCAGGGCTTCCAGTTAATACCACCAGAGAGGATATTCTTCAGCTAGTCCGCAGGAGTTGTAAACCTCTTGAGTTGTAAAGAAGAGTGTGTTTCTACTCTTTGTCTACAGCTCAAAAAAAATAAATTGAGTAAAAATTGAAATAAATAATTTGAAGAGGATATTCCTTGTAGTTATCTGTAGCGTGCTAAAGGCGGCGTATGGTAGTACTTGAAAAGAACCTATTATTTAATTTAAAAAAATGAAGCATGGAATGACTTCCTCATTTTAAGGAGCTTCTGCATTTTGAAGGACTCTTCAAGATGTGTTATGTATAATGCGCAAAAATAATTCAGTGGTGTCAGAGAAGGCCCTGCATAGATTCCCTTTAAAAAAAAAAAAAAGGTACACATATTGCATGCAGTGGCTTTTCACCTTTTCCCTGATTTTCTTGCAGCAAACAAAGGCACACGCTGTTGCTTAGGAGGTGAGGTGATTGAGGGGTACACATTGTCTAGGATATGGTCAATGACAGTGTTTTTACCGTAGTCTTAAAACATATTTTGAAGAATTTACAGTGAAGGTTTGGAACCCTTTTCTCATGTTCATTGTGGCCCAATTGACAAAGAATAAACTGGAGTCTTCTCTGGTTTGGTTGTCATCAGTAGGATTTGTAGGCTGCGTTGAAAGTCTTTTTGTTTAAGACAGAAATGAGCTATTAGATTCTTGGAACCCAAGAAAATTGTGAGGCAATGGCAGTTAGAAAAATACAGCTTTTCCCTTGTAACAAGTTTAATCAGGAAATTACTACTGTAGTAACTGCAGAATCCTCAATGCCGTTTTTGCACTCATTTTTTTGTGGAAGGAGACTGATGTGAGAGGTTCTTCCAAAGGATAAAATTATGTTTCAAACACTGTGACACTATTAGCCTAGATTTATGTATATAACTAGCACTTTCTGTTTTTTGTAGGTTTTATGGGAAAAGTGAAGAAGGGGATGAATTTAATGATGCGATACGCAAGCTGTTCCTCTCCTTCAACGTCCTCATGGACCGTCCTTTAGAGGAGGCTGTCAAGATTAAGGTATGCATGATTTGCAAGGAGAGGTATTATCTTTTATGAGATCATCTGATAGAGCTGGGGGAAGGCAGAAGAAGGGACAAGCTTGGAGGTGCATAAACCCATTCAGATGAGTCACACCAGAACCCTCTGAATGTCTGTTTTAGTGAATGGAATGTAAGAAAGGAATATCTAAAGGAATATCTAAACTGCAAAGTTTATCAAATAAAGATGAGAGCTTTCTGTACATTCAAAAACTGTGGCTTTGCTGAAAACCCTGCAGCAACTGCTAGGATGAAAACTAACAAGCAACCAAGATAGAATATAGTACAGTGTGGAAGATGCTTCAACCAGTACCACCAAGCTTGTGGGTAATGGAGATGGAAATGCTAGATCACTGCAGAAATCAACATATGCTGGGAATAAAAGTGCTGAAGAAGCAGACAGTTCCTAAACATATATTAGGTCTTATACTTGCTTGACTTTCTGATGTCAACTGGATTATGAACCTTGTGTTTGGGCTCTTAGAAGGAGTAGAGCAGCCATGCAATAAAGCTGGCTAAATTGATGGAAGTGATGAGGCCTTTAGATTGTTTTCTTCATAGTCCTTGTAACCAGCGTGCCTTTCTCTGCTCGAAGGAAAGATTGATTCTAAACTTCTAATTAGCATTTGGGTCATTTGAAGCCCAACTTTAATTCTTGTGTAATCAGAGTTCCAGCTGGCAGCAGCCATGGAACTTCACCGAGAGACCCTTAGTTGCTGTTGCACCCAGGTGCCTGGATGCTACACGTATAAATGCCACACTAGGCCCTAGATAATGTATTCCTGTGTATGTGGACATGCTAAAGTAAACAGAACACTGAGTCAATTTACATAGTGCTTTTCATGTCAGGCTATGAGGAGCTTAATCACTGAAGCTGCAGGATGTTTGCAAAAACTGTACAACTTGGCTACAGATCCTTCCTCCTTTACCTTTCCTGCTCTGCACTGCAGATGTGTGGTTGCTGGAGGCTCTTCGGGTGCATTAATTTGATCTTAAGCCAGTTCTCTGCAGGTGTCCACATATTTGCTCTTGCCAAAACTAGATTTGCCATGTGAACCATGGGCATTGTTGAGATTGTGAATGAGCTGGTTTTCAGAATGAACGAGCTAATCTAACTTAATCTAACTCAGTCTCCATGTGTGCTTTGTCTTTTTAATTTTTTATTTTTTTCTTGCAGGGTGCAGCTTTAAAGTATTTGCCAAGCATCATAAATGATGTCAAACTAGTATTTGACCCTGTTGAGCTCAGGTAACCATTATTGAGTTTGTTTGTCCTCCAAACTCAATTCATCTATTGGGAAAATTTGGGAAACGTTCCTAAAAACAGCAGCTGTGACTATGACATGATAATGCACATACTGCATGATTTTTTAGGAAGCTCCTTGCAGGGCTTTAGAGGAAGTCAGTTTAGTTCAAAGGAGTCTATGCAGTTCAACTGCTCTTTCTTACGAACTTTTGTTTGAAACCAAAATTTGAGGACTGGAGAACCATGTGAGGAAATGCCATGGAAGTTTCCACCAATTCTTAATGATTGCTTCTGAGGTAGAATGAAATATGTGACAAAACAGAAAACAAAAGTTGTTTTTGTTTCATTCAAATTCAAGAAATTCACAACACTGTGGATTTCTGTTCTTCAATATTCATAGCTTTACCCAGAACCTCCCTTTCATGCCTCCTTGTTCTGACACTAATAATTTGCTCGTAAACAGTAGACAGACAGCAAATGTACATGGGATTTAATTTAATGAAGTATAAGATTAAAATGAGTCATCACTCTTGATGAAAGGGGCATCTGGAAGAAAATGCTCTTGCCATTGTACTTAGCAGTGTCTCAGGCTTCAGCAGTGCAAAATTGTGCTTTCATTTTGTATGAGTATGATTATTTTATGCTGGCAATGAAGGGCATATGGTATTCCTATTTATAAACTTTTGTGGCATATCTGTTGTATCTTGGGATGCAAGCTTCTAACTGAGAGGCTTAACCCTGTTCAGCTTGACTGAGAGCCCTGTGCTACCTTTCTTGAAAATGAGTTAAGTTAAAGCTCTGTAGTAATTTACCTGGAGACTGCTTGCAGGTGACATGTCAACACAGTGACAACTGCTTGACTTGCCCAGGTGCAGGACAGTGTAAGGGTAGGTGGAATCACATTGGGTGAAAATGCTGACCATCTGCTTACTTTGTGGTTTGCACGCTAGTGTCCTCTTCAGCAAGTTTATCCAAAGTATTCCTGACAACCAGTTAGTTCGACAGAAGCTAAACTGCATGACCAAGATAGTCGAGAGTGATCTGTTTAAACAGTCAGGTAAGTAGCACATTGAAACCTCTGGTTTCTCCATGGAGCCATGCACCTTTACCAACAAAAAATGTCTTTCAAGTTTACATGTCCTTTAAATCAGCCATCAATGGTAGTCTACAACTAAATCCATCTTTAGAAGTATTCCTTGCCAATAGTGGCTCCAAAACTGAACATCTGAAACTTCGCTGTTGTTACAAAAGTAGGATCCTGATTGAGTATGGTAATCTAGAAAGGGACAAGAGGAGAGCGATTTGCTTGCTGTAATGCATATCATTACAGGTTATTTGTCTCTTTTAGTCTGCCAGCGGTAACTCAGGTGGATTTAGGTAAATGTTTTTGTGTCCAAGATAAAGTTAAGAGCAGAAAGCTACGGTGTGGTACCCATGTATACTAAATGCTGAAGGACTTTGAGAGCAAGATACGGTGCTGTTTCATTTTCAGAATGCAGAGATGCTCTCCTGCCTCTACTAATAGACCAACTAAGCGGCCAGCTGGATGACAATTCAAACAAGCCTGATCATGAGGCCTGCTCACAGCTCCTTAGCAGTGTTCTGGAAGTTCTGGATCGGAAAGATGTGGTGAGTTCGTGAATTGTCAAGGGTGCAAATTAAGGTTAATACTTCTTTTTTTTTCTTTTCTTTTTTTTTTTTTTTTAAGTTAGGGCGAAGGACTGTTCTCAACTTATGCTGTATTGATCTGTATTTTGTTTTCAGTCTCTTTGGACATAAAGTATCTGTGTTTGAATGAAAAGGGGCTATGCAAAGATTGAATTGGTGGCTGTCACTATAGTACAAAGAAAAATTTCTTTCCCTTCTAGGAACCAAAATGTTATTCCCAGCTACTCTGGTGACTCGTTGAATTATTTGGAGCAAGCCATCTAAGTATTGGGTTTCTGGTTGAAGTAAGGGCAACAGTCATTATTCAGTTAGGGGAGTACAGTTATTTGCCACATTAGTCATGGAAATTGATTCCAAGGTGCCTTGGAAAGAATAATTTGAACTGAAGAATTGTTCAGGGAACAAATGTCAAATCACATTGCCCGGTTCAGTTCAGCTATGCCAGCATGAACAAGTGAAACTGGTACAAATGAATTTTGCCACCTCTCACCAAGTATCTACCTGCAGTATTTGAATCAACTGCTGTTGTGTAGTAAGTTGTCTTTTTTGCATCTTCAGATAACAATTAACCACTGTCAGGGCAGTCCTCCCGCTCAAGGAGCTCTCTATCGAATAGTGTACATCAAGAATTGTCTCAAATTTTCCTTATTGAATCCCCCAGGGGCCTACTGCTGTCCACATCCAGCTGATCATGGAACGCCTGCTAAGGAGAATAAATCGCACGGTGATCGGAATGAGCAGGCAGTCTCCACACATTGTGAGAGCCATTTACTTGCTTCCCTTACTACCTTACCCTTTGTTGTAGCGGAATTCTCCTGGGAGATTTCAGTGTGTAGAGTGGTTTATGAAATCATCTTCCTGCAGCACTTCTGTGCCACTACAACATGGCTTTGGGTGGCTTTCTGGGAGCTGGTATTAGGATACAAATTGTTCTATTCTAACAGCAATTTTGACTGAGTCACAGGTGGCTGTGATTTCAAGTTCCTTTGGGCCCCTGTGCACAGAGGATTTGGTTTCAGCCCATTTCTAATACACAAGGAATCTCTGCTGAGAAGAAAATACTCTTTTGCCACCTTCACTGAATAGGATTAAATGCTGAAGGATCAGACATCTCTGATTGGCAATGCTGACTACTGTGTGGCATCTTAGAAGGTGTAAGAAAGTTTGTATATTGTAATTTGCACTATACTTAGTGTACAGAAAGATGGAAAAATAAGGGGCTGAGCATGGATAGCGGTGTCTTATTTTTAGCAGCTCTAAGGTCAAGTCATTACTATTGCCAATATGTCACACATGAGAAATATAGAGTTGGACATATTAAATCTAAAAATGTAGTGGCTTACATATTTCTATGTATATAATATTTATGTATGTATAAAATTACATATGTTCATATACTCGTTCCCTCTGCTGTTTAGAGGATATGTTTTTCTTCCAAATTGTGATCTCTGGGGAAACAGATAGACCCAGACCTCATACTTGACATTTAGGAAGTCTTAACTGGTTTGGGGTAGAGGAGAAAACAGCCACGCAGAACGATGTCAGGACGTAGATCAGCAGGATTGTGATTGGTACTATTTGATTAGATGGAACCTGAAGGCACATGTCACGCTTTGAGCTTATAGTGCTTAATACAGAAAAATAATGGTGTGTCGTCTTTTTCATATTCTAGGGTATTTTTGTGGCCTGCATGACAGCCATCCTGAGGCAGATGGATGATTTCCATTACAACCATTACATCAATACTTTCAAAACCAGGCAGGACATTGTTGTAAGTCAGCCTGGCTGGGGGATTATCTCAGTCCATAAAGAATTATTTTCTGCTTTTGAAAGGTCATTTCAAGTTACTGTATTCAGTTTGGACTGACTATACTGCATTCATCAGCAATTACTTATGTGTACCTAATGCCGCAGCCACTGGGGATATATTCGCATCACCCCTGCTGGGTATGGACAGTGGATGTTGCTGACTCTGTGGAGCCTGAGATTAGCATTTGTAGCATGAGTTAAAATGTTTAATGACTATTGAAGTCTGTGCAAGTAAAAGGTGTGGAACCAGAAGAGTGAATGTAGATGAAAAGGATAAGTGTTCCCCTTCCTCCATGCTCTCCCTGTGTCTCTTTGTGGTCACGTTCTCTTTATTTCCTTCTTTCTAGTTCACCACCATCCTTCTACCCCTAGATTAATTTAGAGTTGGAAAGCTTAAAAATGTATTTAAGGCAAAGAAAAGATAGCAAATCTGAACATGTATATATATTCATTTCTGAAAACAGAGAAGACATCTATTAATGAAGTCGTATGGGATAATAGCCAAAACCCAAATACTGAATTCACATTCAATCCAAAATGTTTTGCTTGCTTTAGTGGACAGCAATGCAAATAGTTTTCTCTGTGTTAAAAACTGTGTACAATTCATGGTTTTTTTTTTTTTGGGAGGGGGCACTTAGAACAAACTGTCCTGTCCAGATTTGTCCCTAAAATGTCCTAGAAAAAGTCAGAACCAAACCCAGTATTTAGGAACGTCTCTGAAGCATGCCACAGCAGCTCTTCTGGTTTTCTGTCCTCGTGCTCCTAGTTTTGCAACTTAAAGTGCTTGCTTATTTAAAAACTGGCTGGGGAAGAGCCTGGAGTTGTTCTTCATGTAGAAGCTAGATCAAAACCCACAAGAAAATGTTTGAAATTCATTTTGGATGGCAAGGTCATCCCTCTGGTTCCTTGTGCAGTTGGAATCACTCACCATCTGTTGAGCAACATAGCCACCTACAGGACACGCACATTTCTGTCACTTCTGCATCTAAAAGGCCACTCAGTTGGATAGTCTACAGAGATCATTCAGCATCTCCTTTTAGAAATGCTTTTTATATTATACAAATAATAATTATTTTTTTTTGTGGAGGACTCATTAGAAAACAAAACTCAAGTAGATCCAGGTATATTGCTATTGTTCATTAAATGAATGAGCGAAAAGGTTTTCAGCAGGGTTGTGTAGAAATCCTGTGTCTGAGGAAGAAGAGTACGAGGAAGACACCTCTGATGGATTTCAGACAAAGGTGGATTCAAGGCAGGATTGAAACTAATTTTGTGTTGAGGGAGCCTCAGTTCAGAAATCTTTCTCTTTCCTGAAGAGCAGTTGAGCTGGTAGGAGACCATTGTTACTTAAGGTCAAGGTGAGGTTAAGCAGGGACTTCAAAGCTTTATTGTAATGCAAACTGAGCTCAGTCTGAAGTTTACCAGTTGAAGATGTCTCTTGATTTGCCCTTTTAGCTCTGCATCTTCTGACTCAAATAGATTATTTCTTTTATGTTCCTGTGTGTGAATGTGTACAGCTTCTGCATAGAGGCATACCAAGAGGGTGAGTTTGTGAAATCATTAAAACTATGAATATCAGTTAAAGAAATACTGATCCAAAATCCAATTTATAATCTAATTCTTATCCCCTAATTTACAGAAGCAAGCCCATGTTTGTGGTGGTGTAGGAGTTATTCATACCAACAGAAAGCTGCATTTTGTTTTATTGCAATAATTATTTTTATCTATTTTTATTCTTTATTGTTGTTTTTTATTAGCTTTGGTATTTTCAGCCCTGGCATAGCATCATTACTTGGTTGGTTTAACACTGTTACAAGTTAATTCTTATCTTCAAGGTGCCCCTTGTCAAGTCCAAACTTTTCGGTCAAGCTCTGATTTAATAATGCCTGAAGGATTTTTACTGAGGCAGCACCAAATGCCCATTTCTCTTTCCACATTAGTGTTGCTTGCCAGTTTTTTAGAGCAAGCTGTTCAGCTTAACAGATTTTTTTTTGCTGGTGATCTTTGTAAGGTGGTGATTTCTCATGTGACCTTCTTTGTATCCCTCTCATTTCTGAATGCTAATGTGCTGTCTTTGCAGAGAACAGTCTATTTAAATGCTCAGAGGTTAGCATTTATATCTGTAGAGACCACAGTGTGGAGAGATCAATATTATTGATACCTTCTTTCACTCGTCTCTTCTTTTTCTTTTTCTTATCCTGCAATTCAACCTTGTCTTGCCAAAGTCTTCAGGTGTGCTAGCTTTGTTTGGGGCAGTTTGGCACTCACACAGAAAGTGTCTTTTTAATGATAATACTCTAAACCATGTGTCTGAAGCCATGTTTGCTGCCTCTTTGTAAAAATACTTAAACTAAACTAGAAAAGACTTAAATAGTTGAGGAAGTGAAAAATATGTTCTAGATTTCCATCTTTGTAGAAGGTACTGACTAGGGCTGTTACACTGTCGTCACTCAGGCATTTGGAAAGTGCTTAAATATTGATTTTGGTTCTTCATCCATCTTGTGCACCAGAACTCCTTACAACATAGCTTAATTTGAAACAGTAAAGGTAGATTTAATTAAACAGATCAACATGTTCTGTGGAGTTATTTCTCCTTCTGGAATTGAATGGATGAGATGTCAGAAATAATTTAGTTATTGGAATATACTCCTGCAGTAAGAGATGCTTGTTAGGAGGTGCTCTGTATTGATTGCTAATTGATATAGTAGTTAATCGATGCAATTGCAGATACTTGCATTTCCCTACATTTTCATGCGGATAAAAAGATTATGCTGTTCAACTTGTGGTTTTTATTTTTTCTGACAGGATTTCCTGATGGAAACATTCATAATGTTTAAAGATCTGATTGGAAAAAATGTCTATGCAGCTGACTGGATGGTCATGAATATGATGCAGAGCAGGTAAAGAGTTGCTGCTGTTCTAAGTCTCGTTACTGCTTTGGAGTCTTTTTGGCTCGGAAAGGAGGGTGGTTCACCCTGGCAGGCTTGCAAATCACTGGAGTTATATAAGCTTATTTCTTTTACAGATTCAGGGTAATTTCAGTTAGAGTTTGGTAAATTCTAGTGCCTGGCCATTTCTATTAATGGAACTGAAAATCTTTCTTCTCCTGCCCAAAGGCACACAATCAAAACCATGTTTTCTTCTAACCAGTTATTTATTTATCTGTTGGAGAGTGCAAGATAAATCAGGGAAGCCCTTTCAGTTTCAATTCTGGGGGAATCAGCTCAAAAACATAAATGTGTAGTGGATGAAAGCGTGCTGACCTGTAAACTAGAATTACCCAGGTTCATTTCTGTCCTCTGATGTGGAGTTGTCATACGGGTGCCTTAATGGAGAAGGACATGGAAGTGGCAAGTTATTTGAATGCTTTGGTGGTGAGAATAGGCTAAACTTAGGAGGAGCTACTATCTGGAACAGCACTGCATGCTCACAGAGACTGACTTAAAATATATTTATTTTTTTATCATCTGCTTCCAGTCAAGGTTTCTTTTCCTTAGAAACAGGCGAATGACTTTTCCTGAATGTCCCTTTACTGTCCCAAATCTCATTTGGGAACATCTGTTCTTGTTTCCTGAGCTTATGTCATAAACCCAGAACTGCAGTGTTGTGTTTTTGTTTTTCCTTCCTAGAGCCACCTTTTATTTGATGTTTTTACCTCTTCCAGGGTTTTCCTCCGGGCAGTGAACCAATTTACTTCTGTACTCAACCGTTTCTTTCTGGATCAAGCAAATTTTGAACTCCAGGTAATAGTTCCATTGTTTCTGGATTTTCTTTTGGACCTCGGTGTTTCCTGAAAGGCCCGAAGAGCAAGCAAATCCCCCAGTTACCAGACTTGTTGATATGGAGCATGCCAGTGAAAAACATCTGTAGAGTCTTTGCAGAAAAGCAGCTGAATGCAAAGCAGCTCTGAATTCCAGGACTGTGGTTAGTACAGCAAAGCAACTGCTGCAGTCTTTACAAAGTCGAGCTGAATGGCCTGCTGGCCAAAGTTGACTTGAGCATGACTAGTTGAGAACAAAACAGTGTGGGTGGGGAACCTATTGTCACTTCCTTAGGCTGGAAAGTGCAAAGCAAAAAGAGGGAGGAATTCTGAGTTGCTGTATGCTACTGGCTTGCCTGCTGTGGCTGAGAGGCTCATCTATGCTTCCACGCTTACTGTTGGTACACTTCTCATTAACACTTACCTGTGAGACTGCAGCATTTGGGACTGTGCAGCTCTGTTGTGCTGGTTGTTGCTTTTTCCTTTGTCTTCTCCTATTTTGGACTTGTTTCTCTTCCACAGCTCTGGAATAACTATTTCCATTTGGCAGTGGCCTTTCTCACTCATGAATCCCTCCAGCTGGAGACCTTCTCACAAGCCAAACGCAACAAAATTATCAAGAAGTAAGTTCAAAAAATTGCCAGACCTTTTTATTTTTAAGAAGCTTCATTTGTACTTTAGCAGACGTACCCTGTACAGTCTTGGAATGAGACGAAACATGCCATTGAAGTGCTTGCTTAATGAATGATGATGAAGGGAGGAGGGGTGACGAGCACACATGTCAGACCTTTGAAACTACAGATGTCTAAGTCTGGATACACAGGTCCTGAGCTGAACTTAAGCATCTTGCCAAAATATTTTTTCCACTGTAAGGTCTGCAACAGAAGGTTTGCCACAGTTGCCAGAGCAATACTTTATGCAGTTTCTCAGCCATTATATGAGTTTGGTAAGCAAGGATCCTAAAAGCCCTGCAACCTTTTAGTCCCAAGTCTTTAGTTTTTTGGTTTTAAAACCCAGAGCACTTCAGAGTCCTTAACCATCTCAGAAGTAGTAAAATGAGCTTAATGCCTGTGTATAAAGTGCAACAAATGGTAGTAACTTGTTGGGGAATGTGTAATTTGTAGGAACTTGGCCAAATTCACAGCGAGATGGAGCAGCTTTTACTTCTGCATTTAGCTGTTATCATGTGCCTACGTACATTTGTAGATCTTGACATAGAATTTGTGAGGGCATGCATAGTTATTGTTTGCTGTCCTGTTTCTGCAATAATAAGGGCTTTATTGGTAATTAAACCTTACCAATAAATGGTAATGCCCTGGTAATTAAACATTCCTCCATTCTCACAACATCAGCAGTTGAAGCTTTAGGGGAAAGCATGAAATGCAACAAAATTTGGGGTAGAATTGTGTTGAGCAGCAGGGCTGCAGTTTTTTTCTGCCCTCTGGGAGTCTGCAGTCTTCTGCCAGAATGGCACATGGCTGCTCTCTTCCTCTGAGCACTGAGCATCGGTGTTGGGCAGGGTGATGAAGAAAAAAGACAAATTGAACATCTTAGCTACCCTTAACAAGAAAGTGTGTGATATTGAGGAACTTCTTTGTAGATGCTTTGTAGGGAATATAGCCTGTAAGACCCCTTGGTATCATTACCCAGCATATTCAGGTTTGTGTGGTGGTTTGTTGTGTTTTTTTTTATTGAGAAGATAACAGCTTCTGTGGTTTTGCTGTTAAATTTCTTCAACTTTGCAAGGGTAACATCAGTGAATAAGCCGCCTTCATCTTTTTCTTTCTAATACTTCTTTCTAGGTATGGGGACATGAGGAAAGAAATCGGCTTCAAAATAAGGGATATGTGGTATAATTTGGGTGAGTTTCAGCTAAAGAATTATCTTTATTCAAGCTGTTAAGCTGGACTTCTAATTATTTCTTTATATAAGCTGTTTGCATTTAACGTGGGGAAATACGCGTAGGTTCAGCTGTTCAAGAGTACAAAATTTCTTTCCCTTTTTCAGTAAATAACCTTCAAAAGCTGATCTTCTTTCTTGTCAGATGATGAGATGATCTCTTAGAGATTCCTTATAGAGGAAGTTCTACCATATGAATGCCAAGAATAGAATCTTCCAGGGAGCCTTTGATTTGCAACATGCATGCAGTTCAGTTCTGTTCACTTTTTAGGACTATTCCTGAACTTTGGAGTGGTATTAAGGAGCCATTATCCACATCCAAAATGCATTCTAATCAAAATGTCTGTGGTTTATGGTTTTTATTTTATTTGACTAATGTGCTTGCAAATTTAGATATCCACTTACCACACAACTTCAAGCAGACGTATTCCGTTAGGATGTATCTGACTTTGACTTTCTTCCAGGTCCCCACAAAATAAAATTTATTCCAGCAATGGTAGGCCCGATCCTGGAGGTAACCCTGGTCCCAGAGCCTGAGCTACGGAAAGCCACCATTCCCATCTTCTTTGATATGATGCAGTGCGAGTTTAACTTCAGTGGGAACAGAAACTTCCACATGGTAAGGGAGCCTGGTATGTTCAGTGCAAATGTTCCAGTGTGCATTAGGCAAGATGGAGAACAGAATATTTGAACAAAAAGACAACACCATAAAATAAAACTTAAAAAATGCACAAAACATTGAGCCAAACGCTTTGGGAAGTAGTCTTTTAAGTGGTTTGTTAGAGACATTAATCCTTGGTTATGTCCCTGATTGCACCTTTGTATAACTATTAATTAATGAACTCCTCTGTTTTCATATCTTTCTGCATTTGCAGATGTGAAGCAGTTTTGAGACTGTAACAGGGTACTGAACAGAATAGTGTCTATTTACCTTTATGATAACAAAATAAATTCTACCGAAGCACATCTTTGATTGTAATGTAAGTTACTGTAAAGAAAATTGCTGGACAGTCAGGTGTCTCACTTGAATTATTAATAGGACCATATAGTTGTTTGTGTTCTGCCTAATCCCTCAATTTCAAATCAGAGGACAGAGCAGAGAACAGAATCTCTGAGTTCCAGCCCTGTGCTAGTTTCTCTGGGAGTTAACTTTTATTACTACTGAGAAAGCACCAGACAGGAAGAAAGAAAAAGAGGGTTTTCTTTTGTTCTAAGGTTAACTTTTCTCTGCAGTTTCTAAGGACTTTTTCTTCCAGCTCTCCTCTGGGGATATCAGACATTAACATTTCAACTGGCAGGCAGAGGACACTCGAGTTGTGCTGTAGACAGTCTTCTCCCTGGAGGATGACTAGGAGACATCCATCCAAGAGGCAGCCACCTTGGCATTTCAGACTGTTGTCAAATGTGATGTGTATTTCCCAAAGCTCCATCCTCGCACCAGCTTAGACCCCAACTTCAGTGTGTATATGGGATCTCTCTTCCCAAGGGGTCATCAGTCTTTGGTGTGGTTGGCCCCAGGGTCTCGGGTTCTTGGAATCACTAGAAAGAAACCGGATGTGTGGCATGGATTTTCCATGCCAGTGATATTTTTATAATAGTTACAGTGTCCCTCATATTTTGGAACATGAATATTTATATCTTTGTGACTGAGTTATAGATAAAACTATGCACTTGACCTGTTTGCACATAACAGGGCGTATCTTCATGGCTGAACAGATAATCACAGAGGACTTGGTTCTTGTCACATGAGAAGTTGCTTTAATTAGCAGTCACAACCGTTTATGTTGGTCAGAGAGCTGAGACTGGCCCTTAACTGGTGGTAGTAATTCAGTTGCTGTAGGGTGAGTGAATGACCATTATCATCCATAAGCTGGTCATTAAAGGTGCTTCTCCATCCCAGCAAATCCAAACCAGTAATGGATGGGGGGGAAGGAGAAGCACTACCCCAGATCATCACCTTCCAAGGATTGTAGCATGAGAGAGGAAGGACTCATATTTCTTTGCTCTGTCCTTGTCATCTTGACATCTTACCACTTTTGTTATGGTCAGTAATGAAAGCATCCTCTAGGTTAGCTTGTAAAAAAACAGCGTCTGATGGTGTAGCAGTTCAGAAATACCATCCACAAGCATTACTGATCACACTGTAGAGAGTCGCTGTGTATTTGACGTGGTTTTTGCCTTTTCAGTTTGAAAATGAGTTGATAACCAAGCTGGACCAGGAAGTTGAGGGTGGCAGAGGGGACGAACAGTACAAGATTTTGCTGGAGAAACTGTAAGTTTTGTAGTGAACACGGATGTTCTTCGTTTACAGCATAGTTGGCTATTTTTGTGATGCAAAGAAACCCTAATTTGTTGCTCCAGTGAATAGGGAGATAATGCAGCTGACAGTGATTTAATGCTATGAAGGAGCTCTGAGACTGGCAGATTGCCTTAAAATAATGCTTTTTTACTGGAGCAGCAACTTGCACAATTATCCTAACCTTGGGGATACAAACCTAAAGACGTGCCGATATGGCAAGGGGCTTTTAAGTGGAAAAGCTTGGGAACAGCAGGATCAGAGCTAAACCCATCAGAGTCTTGTTTCAGTACCAAGAGTAGAGCTGAGGCTTTTGATTGCCAAGGCAAGCTTTGACCTGTCTGATGTGGATATCTGAGGTCTGTGGATGTGCTGTGCTGTCTTGCACTGAGAGTGTCTGTTAAGGGAGTGTGTTTGACTCTCTTAGCTGAGTGGGTAATCACACTGAATTTCTACTTACTAGCACTCAGAGCTTATTCCCTTACACCTCTTTGGATTTTGTTTACAGCCTCCTGGAGCACTGTCGGAAGCATAAATACCTGTCTGCTTCTGGAGAAGTGTTTGCTTTGCTGGTCAGCAGCTTGCTAGAGAACCTGTTGGACTACAGAACAATCATGCACGATGAAAGCAAGGAGAACCGCATGAGCTGCACTGTCAACGTGCTGGTATGGGACAGGCTGGAGATGTGCTTCTTTTCTGACCTCACTTTTGCGATGTGGACCTGTGGTGGGTCAGGTGCCCCAGAATAAATAAGAGGCCACTAAAGATTTTTTTTGTCGGTTTTTAAGTAACTCTTTATGCTCTTACTGGTTAATGATGGGTCCAAATCAGGTTACCAGCTATTGACAACTAAAAACATAAAGGTATATACGCCAAAATCAATTCATGTGGCTGATCCTTGCCTATACGGTAACCTGAGGTCCCGAATTACAGGCAGGAAAGATGGCTAGCTGATAGTTTGGGAAGGGTGGGCTTAAGTCCCTGTTCCACTGCGAAGAGTAGCTGTAACTTTGGACAAGTTGCTTTCTGTCTTTCCCTTAACCCTTTTCTAGAGGTGATGGTAGCCCCATCTTACGTCAAAAGGATGGTTTTAGGCCTCTGTGCACGACTAAGTGGCCAAAGTGGTAGCAAACATCTTTGAAATATCCGAGGCTGATCCTTAAGTTACTTGTCTAGCATTGATTGTGCAAATCCATGCTGGCTTACATCAGTTTGACTGTTTTTTTCTACTTTTGGCAGAATTTTTATAAGGAGAAGAAACGAGAGGACATTTATATCAGGTAGGCTGTCTCCTTCCATAGACTCGTGTAGAAGCCTTTACTTCTCTTGCTGTTGTGTACACTGGTGGAGGAGTCCATCGCATAAAGTAACAATGACTTTTCATTTATTTAGATATCTATATAAACTCCGGGACCTGCACACAGACTGTGAGAACTTCACAGAGGCAGCATACACTCTTCTCCTTCACGCAGAGCTGCTCCAGGTAATACACTAAAGGCAGTTTCAGTTTTCATTCTCAGAGTGTGGGCTATAAATTAAATGTAATCAGAGTCTTTAACTGAAATGTAAACTTTCATCCATGCAGAAGGTTAGTCTATCCACTGTAAGGATTTCTTTATCTGTGGATGTTCTAGTTCTTTCAGTTTTGCTTGTTTTCCTCCGTGCTAGTGGTCTGAGAAGCCATGCGTGCCTCATCTGCTGCAGAGGGACAGCTACTACGTCTACTCGCAACAGGAACTCAAGGAAAAGCTCTATCAAGAAATTATCTCCTTCTTCGACAGGGGCAAAGTGAGTGTCCCTGTGATGTTCTTACTGTTCACGGGTAAATACTTAACTGGTGGCTGTAGCTAGCAGAAGTTGGTTTTAAAGAGAAAAAGAGATGTAGTTCCATAACAGGCCCTTGATGCTTGAGGCCTGGCTTTTTAACAAAGACAAGAGTACTAGTATGAGCAGGGCATCCATTTGTCTTGGAGATGTTTGAATCCTTCAATTTCCTTGTACAGAGATTCTGTAAATATAACCCTGCTCAAGATACTAGCTAGGTGAGAAACTGCAGTGTTTTTGTTCTTTTCCTGGTTAATGGGTTTTGTTAGAGTTCTTTTTGCATGGCAATAAATAGAGCTTGTCTGGCTGATACAGAACTTGTGTCAGTTGCACTCAGGATAGATGGTTCTAAGAAGGCTACATGAGACAAACCCAAGGAAGCCTGATGAAGGGGATTATTTATTGGTGTAGAAGGAGACCACGTGAACTTACCTGCTTTGCTGTTTATAGGCATGTCCTTCCACTTCTTCATGCCTCAGTTTTCCCTATCAGGAGTAACAATAGTAACTTTGCATTGTAAATCACTCTCAGATCTACAAATGAAAAAGAACTGTGTGACTGTGATTACTGCAAAAAAAATATACAGCATGGAGTCTAACAAGAAGTTGGCAGTACATTTAAGTGCTGCCTGAACTGAAATCAGATGAGTTCTTTGTATTACCTACCTGTGGTAATGAGTGCTTTTAACGGAGTCTTTTGTTTTGTGCTCTTCTTCCCCCACCTGCCTCCCTTCATCCTTCATGGAGATGTGGGAAAAAGCCATTCAGCTAAGCAAAGAGTTGGCTGACATGTATGAAAACAAGGTCTTTGATTATGAGGGACTTGGTAATCTCCTGGTAAGTGTTTTTTTTTTTTTTCTTCTCAATTTTCAGCATGCTGTTGACTGCTTAAATTAATATCTTTAAGCACGATAAGCCCAAATTACATTTATGTTAAAAACAAACAAGCTAACATAGCCTCCATGGTTTTGTAAAGGTTAATACTAGAAGAATGTTTCCATAACTTTTTTGTTTTTAAAAGTGTGTGGTTTTGACCTTGTAATCCATATGACAATATTGTGTGAAGATGTTTAGCATTGTTAGTGTTAATCAAACAAGCTAACATTTGCATAGTATATTACCAGGCTCCATAAATTTCATCACCTTGTTATTCCATGGTAAAATTACTGTGCATGAACACAGAACTATAGAATGGGCTTGGTTCTGAATGACTTTTTTTTTCACAGCTAAAAGATGTAACCAGATGGTCTTTATGTTCTTTCATATGAGAATCATCTGCCCAGTTTTATTTCTGCCAGTTCTCTGACATTTGTCACCATTTGCATCTGCTTTGCTTCAGAGTATGTTTACTTTTAATCTGTGTTGCAATAGTTAAGGATTTCAAGTATCCTCCTGGAATCCCAAAAAACGGGACATTGTTCTCATGTCGGCAAACGAGGAAATGAAGTTGATTCTGGACTAGACAAACCAAATATTTAACCAAGTAAATGGATAAATAAGAGATACTGTATCAAAAAAAATAATAATAATAGTATTCTGCAGGGGAGAAGTAATAGATCAGGAATTGTCACTGGGAATGTGAGCTGCAGTCTGGCAGTGTCCTTTAGCACTGAAAAGTGAAAATGCTAGTGACTTCTGTTCTTTTTCAGAAAAAACGAGCTACTTTTTATGAAAATATCATGAAGGCAATGAGACCTCAACCAGAGTACTTTGCAGTTGGATACTATGGTCAGGGTTTCCCCTCTTTCCTCCGGGTAAGAATTCTTCAGTACTCAAGATCTGGAGTGGTGGGTACCCTAACAGCCTGAACTCTCAGAGCCTCCAAGAAAATTCAGATGCTCCTTTTTCATTTGAATGCATATAAATCCCTTAGGTATTGCAAAAAGCTCAGCATAGAAAAAAGATGAGTAAGAGGTGATTTTTTTTGTATTCCCAGCTTTGGTAAAGTTAGTGTGGTGCAAGTGGGTTTGTTAGATGATTATGTTCTCATATGGACTTAAAACAGAATCTACCTTTAGTATTAGCGCTCTATAAACGTCTTCAGAAATATGATTTCCAAGCAAAATATATTGTTGTTGTAATGATGATTTGTTAGGAAATGTTTAGCTTGTAAAGAACTTATCCCATCTCTTTTCAGTCTGAACCTAATTTTCAGGACATGGATCGTTGCAATGCTAAAGCACATTAGTGAGAGTCTGGTCCCACACAGAAGAATTAAAATGCAAAGATGCTTCCTGTTTGAGATTGCTGCTAAGCACTGCTGGATCTGTGCTAGCTGTAATACGAGAACCTAGCCAAAGTGAGTCAGATGGGCAGGGTGCAGCATAGTAGAAAATATTCCCAACTATTATTTAAAATCAAGAAACATTTACATTTTCAGACTGGAGTTGTTTGAAGCTTCTGTCCTTAAACCAAAGCCAAGTTTAATAAAAAGGAAAAATGTCAGCTTAGAACTGTGGAACTGGATGGCATAGAAGGCTTTCTCCACTAGGTCATGTTTTTGAATCCAGTCCTTCCAGAAACCACCACTGCTTGGTGGCCAGCATGAAAAAATCGGCTGTTGTCTACTTTTTAAGTCTTCAGTACAAAACTGTCATGGCTGGTTATTTTGTTAGGGGTAGCTGAAGAGGGCTGGGGTAAAACTCATGCTTTTGCAGAGTCCTACCCTTTAAAATCCATTGCTGCATCTTTGCTGTCTGTTTAGGACACCCCAAAGCTGTCTTTCTGTCTGATGACAAACCTGCAGCATGACTGCAGGAGGCATGGAGGAAAATGTGCACACCACAAAACACATGATTGCACGTGCCCAGACATCCCTGAACATGTCCCTGTCGGCTGTCAGTGGGGCAGTCTGTGTCCATCAGTCAAGCACACTGATGAAACCGGATGGCTAAATAAAACAAACCCAGGGTGATAACACGAGCAGTGCATGCTGACCTGTTGTGGCAGTGGCTTACCAACAGCACGTGTATCCAGTATACGTGCTGGATAAGTATACAACAGCTCACAGCAAGAGGGATAAATCAAAATTGCTAGAAGCATGAGCATGTCAGTAACACTTGTATGTGAAACAATAACTTTCTAGGCAGCTGTGAGGATGCTGTTGCAGTGCCTTGCCGCTGTGAGTTGCTGTGTTGTCACTCCAGCCTGTGTTTCTTCTCCCACGTGTTCTGCCTGTCAGGCTAGGAGACAACCCTTTGTGTAAACCAGACCTCTGAGACTAGTCTGTGTACATTGGAAAAGCTCTTTCTCCTTGCTTTTATTGCTAATTCTCCTTTTTCTTCTGCTACCCACAGAACAAAATTTTTATCTACCGTGGCAAGGAGTATGAACGAAGGGAAGACTTCAACCTGAAGCTACTGACCCAGTTCCCTAGTGCTGAGAAGATGACCAGCACTGCCCCTCCAGGAGAGGAGATCAAGTCTTCTCCTAAACAGTGTATCTTTTGGTTCTAAAAGGTTTTGGCACATTGAAGATCTGTCTCCTTCCTATAATGACAGAATTAGGAAATAACAGATTAATAAGCAAGGAACTTAATGTTCCAGGAGAATTTCAAAGTGGACACTGTGCATGAAATAAGACTATCCAGAACCATAATGGTGAAGTTAAATGTATTGAAAAAGAGAGAGAACTTGATGTTGTAAGAGTTAAATGAGTTGCTGCTAGGATGAAACCTTAGTGGGTTGCAGGTCAGGATTTTTTTTTGTACCTTGCTCTCAAGCAGGTGGTGCTAACTGCTGTGCTGTGCACGTGATCCGGTCTGGTATTTCCAGGTGAACGAGGTAAAACACAGGCAGTGAAGGTGGGAGGAGGTATGCTGTCTTCTTGCTTGCAGTTAACTAGCATTTATGAAATGCCTGCTTTTTTTTCCCCCTTATAAATCACATTGGAAGAAGTGTGAAATGATTATGTATGTTGACAAAAGCTGTTGGGTGAACAGCCTTCTTTTTTTTTCTCATCTTTGTCCTGGTAGAACTCCATACTGTGTGACAGCACACCACTGGGCTTAAGATCTTTTTCTTAATCGTGAGCACAACCAAGTGCAATCAAGTGAAGATGCTTCAGATACTTATTTGTGACTTCCAGTCAATATCAGTGCTCCTGGAAGATGTACGTTACTAAACACCAAGTTTACTAGGCTCCTGGCCTGTGTTACACAGGCCAGGCTAGAGAATCTGGTGGTCTATTTTGGCCTTAAAAGTCCATGTACAAAGGCGCAACTCAAGCAGTGATACCAGATGCTTCCCTTGCAATAAGCCTGCCAAGCACTAAATCCACATAGGAAATTAAAATTCATTCAAGACCAAACTTGGTATCAAAAAATGCCTCCTCTGTTGCTGCTTTGTTTCAGCTACTTCCTTTGCATCTGTTTGTGTTTGTTTTAATGTTTTTGGCTCAAGATGAACCTGAACTGCAAAATTTGGATCCAGATCTGAACTCTTCCAAAAGGTTTGGGGGTGTTTGGTTCCGGGTCTTTGGCATAGCCCCATTATAAAGGGGAGCAGCTGCATAGCTTGGATTTGGTACAGGTCCTTCTCGGACTCATACAAACACCTTCTGAAAAGATGAGAAGTTTGAGTGCCCAAGTCACTGTTGTATTAGGCAGGGGTTGATGGTTCTGTAGTTTGTTTTAATTTCGTGCTTTTTTTTTTTTTTCCTGAAAACCTCCTTTGTGTTGGGTTCTTTTGACTTTTGCTTGGAACCAGTTCCCTTGCTCTTGCATGATATAATGCCTTGTGCTTCCTTTGGTTGTTTCATATAGTGTACTGCAGATACTAATTAATCTGTTCACCATTTCGCGGAATGCCTGCATTATAAACCGTCCAGTCTAGCACCAGTTCTGAGCTGGAAGCTATATAGAATGCTTAGCATGGCACAAAGCCCAAGCTAATAAGATCTCCTGAGAGAAGGAGTGTATTAGCTTGGGCTCAGTGCTTGATCTGCTCTAGCAATGAGGTTTTGGGTTCAGACTTGGCAGGTATCCAGCTGGCTCTTCGATGCGGGCAGAATGACCTTGCCTTTGCTACATAGGATTTTGAAAGAAATAGCCATAGTGAAATCAAGGATATACGGGGTACCCTGCCCACCAGTAAACCTTCACCACTTCAGAGTAAAATTGGCAGGTGATTCACAGAGATAATCTATTCATGTGAGTCGAACTGTTTATGCTTTGCTTTGCTTTTCCATACAGATTTTTACTTAAATAAAGCCTTCAATACAGTCCTTAAAATGGAATAAAAAGGAACAACGTAGTATCTCCAGGAACAACAGCTTACAGTTACTGTTTTTTCTTGAATTTCTTCTAAGGTTCACAGGTGCAAAAGATGAAGATGGTATAGATGTTCACTGGTAAAAATAGCCTACATTTTTCAGCTAACTTTATTAATCTAAAAATTCAGGGGGCAATTTCACTGCACTAGGAGAATCTGGCAAATAAGCAGGCAGAGAGAGGGGAAGAGAAGAGAGGAGATGGATGCACGCGTTACAGAACCTAGTACAGAGTTTTGTTTTCGTGTCCCTGAGGTAAAAATCTTTAACACCCAGTCTCCCATGCATTTCACCAGGGAATTTGAGTAGTTGGAAGTATTCGTATAGGGCTTATCTTTTTGGGCTTTTAGTTCATGAGTAGCATACCAGTCACATCAAGCAATATAATGTCTGTGATTGTTGATGAACAACTAAGTATTTCTCTTCAAACATGACAAGAGCACAGGGAATTGTTGAGAAGTCTGACATATGATGAAAACAGGAAGGGAATTTCTTTCCCTCTTCGGTTTTCCCAGAAGAATTCACGGTTTTTCATCCTTAACTATAGCTGCCTCAGATGTGCAGTGCTTTATAGTGAAGCCTGTGATGAACCTGCCACCTAATTATAAAGACAAACCTGTTCCTGAACAGATCTTAAAGTAATTTGTTTTCCCTTTTCTCTCAACATTTCCTCTGTATTTTCCTCAACTAATGTAGTTATGAATTAGAGTGCCTATATGTCTCATGCAAATTTGTTTCTCAGTCCAGTTTAATGTTGGGAGGAAATAAAAGAACATCGATGTAATGAAGATAAGTCATTATCATTATACTCAACATTTTCTCTGCTTCTTTCTAGCTACTACAGAGCAAACGAGGTACAGCAGTTCACACACTCCCGACCATTCAGGAAAGGAGAAAAAGATCCAGAGAATGAATTTGCTGTGAGTCTTTTGCTTTTAATGCCAGCTTCCTTGGTTGTCTGTTCTGTGCAAAAACTGTTCTATGCATTTTTTTATTTTATTTTGCCAGTGGCATTTTGAACAGCACTGTCACAATTTTTCTTCCACCTGTGGCAGTGGAGTTTTCTTATGAAAATGTAGGAGGAGCAGAGGGCTACACTTCATATTGC
Organism: Cygnus atratus; assembly: GCF_013377495.2. Lineage (NCBI taxonomy): Eukaryota > Metazoa > Chordata > Aves > Anseriformes > Anatidae > Cygnus > Cygnus atratus. The sequence goes on from NC_066388.1 coordinate 2,793,239, forward strand.
AGTCTTTATGCAAAGATAATGTGATGTACTGAGGGGCTTCTTAGCTGAAGTTGTAATGTTCGAAGTCCTTGATGCAGGCATACGTAAATACTGTGCTGTCTAACTGCAACATCCTAGAGAGTGCAATCTGCTGCCTGCTAGATTGTGGGTGATGTAGCCATCCTTAAGGAGGCTTAATATCTGACTATGAAGGATCAGCTCAACTTTAGGCCAAATTTTAAGATTTGCAATGGAGAGTGAGCTTTGGGTGTAGTGTAATAGCATGTTTCCGTGCTGCCTGTAAGGCATACTGTTGCTCACATGCAGTGGTTGGACATACTGCATATAACTCTGGCTAAATACGCCATAATCATATCCCTAGAAGTGGTTTACATGAAGGACCACAGCCACCTTCTGCTTATGTTGATACCACTTAAGTTGTAGTAGTGGTATTTGTTGCCAAAAACACTGGGTTCCATCCCAGTTAATGAAAGCGAAAGTCATTGTGCAAATCCTGCCAGCTAGTGCTGGAAGCCTGGTTCCATATTCTAGTGCAGAAGAGAATTGTATTGCAATACCAATATTTTCCTTACATCTTAGAATTTCTTTTTCCTTCTCTAACTAGACTATGTGGATAGAAAGGACAACCTACACAACAGCATACTCATTTCCAGGCATCCTCAAGTGGTTTGAAGTCAAGCAGGTTACAACGGTGAGTTTTGTATGTGAATTGCATTTCATCCTCTCTGATCTTTTGTGGAATAAAGAGTTTTGCAAGGTTTGGGACTAGCTGTTCCACCGTTGGATGTGGCACACCAATAATTTCTGCTTCAGATAAAAGCAAATGTGTGTCTGCTTTGATGTGCTTGTCTTTTTTTGTTCTGCAGGCAGCTGTACCACAGGCAGCCAAGTTCTATGTCGGCTGTGTAAAGCTTGGGAAGGTGGTTACTTCTTAACACTCTACTCAGTGGCTAATTGTTAAACTGTTGTTCCTTCAGGATAAGGTGTGAGGTCATTCTTGCATTCATCTCTGTGGAAAAATAGTTAGCACAGGTGGCCAGAAATCCTCTGCTGTAAACAGTCGAGCTGCCATTTGTATACAAGGAGTTCCTTCATATTCAGTGGAGGAGAATGAAGGTTTTCTCTTTTCTCTTCTTTCTCTCAGGAGGAGATCAGCCCTTTGGAGAATGCCATAGAAACGATGGAGCTAACCAACGAGAAAATCAGCAACATTGTCCAGCAGCACGTCTGGGACCGGAGTCTTCCAGTACATCCTCTCTCTATGCTCCTGAACGGGATCGTGGACCCAGCAGTCATGGGGGGATATACCAACTATGAAAAGGTGGGCTTCACATTTAGCTGTAGCTCAGTTTGACCTCCACAGTGTTGGAGGTCTGGATTGAAACATGGGAGATGGAAGTTCACTTTTCAGCTGTTAATCAGGCATATTGCAGTATATAGCTTTATCTGTGCCCATTCAGAGCTTAAAGAAGAAAAGAATTAAAGTGAGAGATTTCCAGTAGGCTGAAAGGTGGAAAAATTCCACATTTTTAGTGTTTAAGTGTTAAGTTTTAGTGGTGTGCCCTAACAGAGTTAAGGAGTGATCCATGCACCTCTTTTGGGCCTCATTTACAGTGGTGATAATAGCATGGCCCTACCTCATGGGGGCATTGTGAGGTGCTTAGTTAGCCCAGTGAACAGTGCAAGTATCAGAAATAGAAGCAAAATAGCTCACATTTCTCCACTGCATTAATATAGAATGGTAAGGCAAATAAAGATTTTACTTTCCAGCAAATAGTCTATCTTTGCAGTGTTGCAGAAAAGAGCATGTATTTCAGGGGAGGGGAAAAAAAAAGGAATGTTTCAGTGTTTCCTATCCAGGTTTATTTAGTTGACACAGTGTGTGTTCTTTGTTTGTGATGTTTTACTTAAGCTGTTTATTCCCAGTATCTTAATTATTCTTTCCCCGGCACAAATTGCATTACTTATTTCCATAAACTGAATGGATGGTGTTAAAACATGTTTAATTCTTCTCAGATGTGTTGCAGTCACATGAAATGAAGTGAAAAAGTTAAATGGGAGAGGGCCTGATATATCTGGGGTATAACTCTTCTGATTCCAGAGGAGCTGCATACTTCGCCAGGGGTGAATTTGGCCCCAAATCCTCCCGTTTCATGAATTAAGGTTGACATAAAGTTTAGAATTACGAAAGTGGGAAAGCAGTTAAAACTAGGAAACACAATGTATCTGTAACCACATCTGGAAATACTCATTTCTGGTTCATATTTTCCTATTTCAACTAAAGATCAGTACAGAACATTTGGCTTTTGTGGGCGGCTAAAATCTTGAATTTTTTAATTGTTTCATTGTAGCCAAAAGCCGAAGTCTGCATTTTTAACATGGGCTTTCTTCTTGCAATAATTAAACACTTTAAAGAAAAATCCATTGGGACATACTCGGCAGTCCTTTCACAGGCTAACCTCCTCTTGACATCAGCCTTTTTCAGAATCATACCACTAGGCCTATAAACACTTGTACATACAGTCCAGTTAATGGAATGCAGGACTAAAATATATGCAGAGGCTGAAATAGATCAGAGACCACGTTTTAAAACAAAATGAAAAATTATTAGGGATTTTATCTAGGAAAAGAAAAATTAAATTCTTCTGACTGGGAATTGTGATACATTTCAATGCAATGTGCTGCAGCACATAATGTGAATTGGCACAATTTTAAGACTTAAGTCCAGGAAGGCGTACATGTGTTTGTTCAACTCTTAAACCAGTACCAGATTCTGTTGAGTTAAAGGTAAACACATAAGAAGCGTAGACTAAAGGTGCTTTGTTGAACCAAACTATGAGTCTAAATCTCAACACAGGTCTTATTTCTACTGAATTTTCATAGCAAGCCCCATGTAAAAATGCTGTACCTAAGGACTTAATGGTAGATCTCAAGGAGATTGCAGGCAAGAGGAGGTCTGTTCACCTTCCAGAGGCTGAGGGTATTTGCACGTCATTGTGTACTGGAGGTCATTGGATGCTAAAATGAGAAAAACCTCCTGAAGCGAGAGCTCCAGGACTGATTTTTCCACTCATGTTTGGGTGACAAATAATATAACCTTGATTATTCAAGTCAGTACTTTGAGAAGGGAGTTGGAATTGAAGAAAACCCTTCTGATGAAGTAACTGTTTATTAACATACCAGGTTTTCATTGAAAATATAGTTTAAAAAATAGAAAAAAGTCATCTTCTTCCCTTTTCTGGATGAATAATTAAAATTCTTTGTCCTTTGGCTTTGTATCAGGTTGATATTAAAGACAATTTTGCTATGAGAAGTAATGGCAGTGAATTGCTTTTAAAGTACAGAGATCTTCACCTTAGAGCTAGCTGTGAAAGCATCATGTCTATATCATTTTCTCTCTTCACTTTTAGGCCTTTTTCACAGAGAAGTATCTTCAAGAGCATCCTGAAGATCAAGATAAAATTGAGCTGCTTAAGCAATTAATTGCTCTACAGGTATCATATTGGGGAAGATGGGGATGTACTGTGTGTGAGTGCAGGTGTTTTTCCAGCATCGTTGTTTTGGAGAGAGAAAATGGAGATAAATACTACAAGAACAATCTGAATATGCATAGAATTTTATTTTGAGGAGAAATATCATATTCTAAATTTGTGGTCTAGAATGTTGCACATACAGTACCATGTCCTGGTGTTGCTCTGAAATGTTATTGTGGAATATTTGCCAAAGCAGCATATATTTTTTTCCTCTCAGGAGTTTAACAAAATATCTGTTAACTTTTCATGAAAGCATCAGATCCAATGTTTTGTAAGTCTGACCATTGAAAGTTGTCTATTTTGATCTGCATAGCAGTGAAAAATTGCTATGTTTTTGTAAGAGAGCAAATTTCACATTTGCGGATTGCATCCCTGCAGACCTGTTTTTACATATTTCTGTACAACAGAGCCCAGTTAAAACCACTTCACAATCACACAGCTCTGGTGGCTAAGTTGTGATACTTAATGTTTAACATCCCATGTTTTCCAAAGCAGAATATGGAATCTGAGTATGGAAGAGGGAACCTTGGGTATAGATGTGGACATATGTATTTGTAATACACACACACAGCTCAAGTAGACAGTCAAGTTACTACAGTGTCATAAGTTAGGAGTCAGTAGCTGAGTAGGTTATGATTGCTTTTTTTCCTCTGCAAACTTAAAACACACTGATGCCAGTCCTGTGATTGTATCTGAGATATATAACATGCAGAGAAAATTGCTCCCTGGAGCAGGAGATATGGTTTGTCTTCATAGCTTTATTTTTTTCCTTCTTTCAGATGCCGTTGTTGGCAGAGGGGATCAGGATCCATGGCGAGAAGCTGACGGAACAGCTGAAGCCTCTACACGACAGACTGACAGCCTGTTTCAAAGAGCTGAAGAAGAAGGTGGAGAAGCAGTATGGTGTGATAACTTTGGTAAGCTTATCTTGTTGTCTGGTGTTTTGCCTTGAAGTAACACAAATCTCCCCTTCCAGCTTGTGAATGAGTTAGTGCTAAGTGATTTGTGACAAGTGTGTTTGTCTGCAGCCTCCCTCCCTCACTGAAAGGAAACCAAGCAGGTCAGGCTCTGTCGTGTTGCCCTATATCATGTCTTCCACGCTGAGACGGCTTTCTGTCACATCCGTGGCCTCTTCTGTGGTCTCTACATCCTCCACGTCGTCTGACAGCACTTCCTCCAGGCCAGGTTCAGACGGGTTAGTAATCAGCTCTTGCACGTGACTTACAAGAGTTGGGGATATGCCTTTGCTAGAGTGGGTTTATGTTATTTTCAAAAAAAGAGACTTTTCTAATCTAATTAGTTACTCTTAAAAACAAAGATTCATTTTATAAACAATTATAATACCTACACCTTTATGGCTTTAAGTGGAGATTAATGTTACTCCAATTTTACAAATAAGGAGTTTGAAGAACAGGTAGGGATAATTTTGGGAACTGAACCTATGACTGTCTGTCTCTTGAGTCCCAGTTCTATATATGATACTGAAGAGGAACAGAGGCACCGTGTATTTCAGATGTACACTATTTCTGTTTCCCAGGAATCATAGAAAACAGAATTGTAAGATACTACAGTGTAACTTAGTTTGATGTGGTCTGCAGAGGTGTTACAGTCACATGGTACTCATTCCACCTGTTTGCAGCTGCATGTGTGTCAGTAAAAGGAGCTGCAATATATGGAAACACTTCCTGATGTTACTTCTCTTTACATCTGCTTTGCATCTGTGGTAAGCAGGGGAGTCAAGGTGTTGTGCTCAGAGGCACACAGCAGACTCAGTGGCAGGGATTGGCATAAAATGCAGATCTGGCTTCCTCTGCAAGTAGTTCACGCTTTACCTTGTATAAAAGACGTAATACTCAAAATTGGTGAAGTAACTTAGGAGCACAAATCTCATTGAAAATTCCCTAGTCCTAATTCCATTTTTCATGATAACTTCTGCAAAGTAAGAGATCACAGCTTTTTGACAGACGGCACGTGAAATGTCTGATGGACTAATATTTTGTGTTTTTTCTCTCTTCTGGTGTGGGCTGCAGATCTATTCTGGAACCTCTCTTGGAGAGAAGAATATCAACAGCCTCCAGAGCTGAGGATCTGCCCATCAAAGAAGATGGCGATAACAGGATTTGCAAACTCAAGCGGAAGGAGTGGAGTATTAGCAAGTCTCAGGTTATTGTGGAGAAGGAGCCAGAAATGGAACTGACTTTAAAAATGGTAACACACACACACACACACACACACACACATGCAATAATAAAATCCCAGCAGGAGATTTTAGTGTTTCCGTTGCTTTCAGCCATGCTTGTCATTGGGAACTTCATTAAATTGTGGGAGGGAGGGGTTCAAATACCAAAAGCCTTGGTCATCTGAGTAATTCTTGCTTTTTTATTTGGAAAACTTGTGTCACAGATCAAACTGCAGCTTGACTTAAAGTACAGACGGGAAGCACAAGGCACTGGTGTTTCATCTAGGTGCTCAGTGCCCTCATTTCTTCTAGGAGTGGATGACTGTGATGCACTAAGCACCGTGTAGAATTGTTCTGTTTGTGTTGGAGCAAGTAGATACAGCTAGCCCACACAAAAATCCAGCTGGCAAGCCAGATGTTCAGCTGCTATCAGTCAGCATCACTGCACAAATCAAGTATACTGCAAGGTGAAGATCAGTTTGATAGATTGGGGAGTTGAAAAAAAATGGTCTGGTAGTTAGGTCACCAGCTTGGGACTTTGAAAAACTCTTTTTCCAAATCTGCACTCTGCTCCAAACCTCCTGCATGAGGGCAGGGGTGTTTATTCCTTGAGCATTATTTGCAAAAGAGGAAAAAAAGAGAATCTATACCCCCACAGGAGTGTTGTAAGAAAGAATACATTGGAGACTTTTGGGCATTCAAGTTAACAGTGCGATTCAGAATAATTGCCTAATACAAACAGAAAAGCTTGAGCCCAAAAGTAGAGTTGTGTGAGCTTGGAGCATTGGGGATATTGAGATTTATGCTGTGTTACACTGTCAGAGAGTACGCGACAATTAGGTATCTTAGTATTTAAGCTGGTGGCTCAGTGGTACTAATTTGACCTAACGCATTGTGTAAATAATGAAAAAAAAAAGGATCAGCTCTTCTATTTTCCTTTCCTTCCCCAGATCTCGGTTGAATCTGGCAGGAATAGGTTATGTTGCTATAGATTCAGGAATTCTCATCAAATCTGAGTGATGCTGCCAGCACTTGGAGTCCACAGAATATTTCTATAAAAGGGGAGCTGTGGCTCTAGAATCCTGACATTTGGTACTGACAGCCTTTCCACCCAGGAGGAAAATCTGGGGTTGTAAATATTAGTGATTCAGGAGGCCTGGCCCTCTGCCTTTGGAAATGCGTTGAATTTTGAATTCAGTTGAATTAAATGGATTTAACCCACAAACTGTGATGTCAGCTGCTGATCACTTCATTAAGGAAAGCTAGAGGGAAAAGAGCTGGGAGAAGGCCCGCTTTTATTGACCAGTTCCCTGTGACAGCACGGCACATCTGTCCAAGGCTTTGCTTTGCAGAGAGTTGAGGGATGCAAAACAGAACCCCCACCCTCCCTTCTCCCCCCAGATCTCTGAGGGCACATTGCTTGTGTGATCAGCTTACTGAAGTATACGAGCAGTTAAGGGTTATACTTCTGCTTAAGAACATTGCAAAGTACACAGAAAGCTGGTTTTTTATAGCTGCTCTGTTCCGTAGCTGCATAGTGCAGCACGAGAATGAAGCAGAGTGATTTTATGCAGCTCTTGAATAAGCTGCTTGGGAGCTAGAAAGCCAGAGGGAACCAAAGGCTCGCTGTACATCCAGCAGCTTTGGGCTTTATTTGGTTTATATTCACTGCACACCACTGTGTGGTCCCTTCTGTGCAGGGAGAAATACTAAATTGCTCAGTGGTGGAGAATTGGTCTCTAGAAGAGCTCGGTGAGTTTAATTACATACGTAAGCATGATAGCCTTCTCTGTAAAGCGTATTAAAGGGACCTTAATATGCCCTGGGCTCTGGGGTCCATATTTAGAAGGACTAAATTCCACCTTTGCTTGGCTGAAACGTCCTTTTGGCTGCCTTTGTATCTTCAGGCACGTGGTGCTAGTGGGAAACCCCAGGCACTGGGATTGAGGTGGAATTTAGATGTCTGAGTGAAGCTTTTGATGACTCTTGTATTGCTGACATCTTTAATAGCACTGGCAGGAGGAAAGTTTGCTGGTGGAAGGCACGCTGAATACCACGGTCCCCAAATCAGACAGTTACCACCAGGCTGAATGTGATGTTTGATTAACCACCCGAGGACCTCCTGGTGATGATTGAAGCATTTCAGTTTACCCCCATGCTGTCTCAGGAAATAAATTAGAGCTGTTTGACAGATGACTGGCTGAGGGGGTGGGATTGGGACTTTCAGAGGTCCTTAAAGATGTTGGGTGCTAGCTGTTCTTTACAGGGTCTGTAGGTTTCTAAGCCCACGTATGCTGGTGAGTCTTCAAAGTAGGGAAGCCAAAGGATTTGAATGAAGAATACACAGGACACAGATGACACTGGAAGGAACTGGAACAACATCTCCTGAGTCCCAGATGCAAGGGATGTGTTCAATAAGCTTGAAATGGACTTGTTTCACAGCCCTAAGAAGCTGGATGACACTAGCAGTCCTGACTTGCACCTAAAATTCAATCTTCCATCTTCTTGGAAAGGCTTTTTTCTCAAGTTTGTTCACAGAACTGTTAGCCAAATGCAGCAATTTTTCAGCCTCACCCCTTTCCCCGACCTCTTACCTTCTTAGACTGAGATCATTAAAAACAGTTTATTAATATTACTACCCAGTTAGTAAGGTCCCAGGGACAACTGAATGTGTCATAGGAGCACAGTGTGTGCCTTTTGCCATAGCTTAGTCAGCGCCTTGGTTTCACCCTTATGTTTCACCTGAATGCACCTTTCTCTCTTAACAAGCTCTAAAAAGCCACGCATGATGCCTTTGTGACAAGTCTGATTATGGGATATGTGGGCAGCAACTTTGCTGACTTCTAAAGGTTTTGTTTACTCTTTGTTTTAACCAGAGCTTGTCTGGAAAAGCACAAAGGCCAAAGAGTCTTCAATTAGGAGACAGCAAACTGACTTTGCTTCAGAGTTCTTCACTCCAGCAGTCGTCGCCTCTCAGCCCACCGCCCATCACTCCCAAAACGCCAAGAACCCACAGTAAGTTGTGTCATGCAGCAACTGAGTAGCAGGAGTTAGGATAAATTTGCTGAGGTAACCTCACTGGGGAGGCAGGGAAAGAGGTACTGCTCTGAAGTATGCAGAAAGTGACTCTGGGCTATTAATGTTTGTAGGAATTTTTGTTTGATAACAGTATTTGGCAGTGTTATCAAAGGCACTGTGATTATACATGTGACTTAGATATCACTTAGTAAATCAAATGAGTTTCAGAGAACATTATCTGTGTTTTTCAATTTCTTTCTTCTGTGTTTTCTCCTGTATTGACTTGTGGAGAGGAATACTAAATCTCAAGGTGAACACGGTGTGCAGTTAATGTAGGTGCTCGGTTGTTTTTTTATTTGTTTGTTTTTAAAGAAGAGTCAGTCTTCTGCCAAATCAAGTGAGATGGCACATACTAGGAATACCTCCAGTGAATTCACTAGTGGAAACTGCATCAGCCCTACATGGTAGTTAGGTTTGGTTTCTGAAGAGGCCTCTGGCTAAATTTTCTGGGCAAGCCTTGCAGGATTGTTAAAAATTTTAGAAGGAGCTACTGCTCTGCAGCTTGGAAATTCAGCTAATAAATGTTACACCCGAAGGAGAAGGAATTTATCTTGAAGAATTAGTGAAGTGAGTAGTTTGTAGTTGCCTCACATACATATCCCCTAGTATCTGTAGTTAATTCTGAAGCAACGTGTGACCAAGGTAAGAATGCAACTGTAGTCTCACAATTGATGGCTTCCTTTCTAGTCGAGCTGTTATGTTTCTCAGCCTTACTGAATGTGAAGTCTCACTCTTTTACTTAGCAAGCGGTTTTAATTATCATTAGTAGCAGGACAGCTTCCCAGGAATTATTCTGAAGTTTGGGTACTTATCTGCTCCATCAACTGGAGTTAAAATCAAAGTGAATTCTCAGGTTGAGGCCCTGGCTGAAAGGAAATCCCAGGGAACATTGCAGATGTGATAATGGATTCAATTCTCTCTTCTCTCAGGCATGCATTTTTCACATAAGCTTAGATTCATTTGTTGAAGGTAGAACTCTTCTGGGCATTTGGAACTTAAGGGAGATAAAACTGTGACTCTGGTTTGACATATCTGTGCAGGTTTTGCTGCTAAAACAGATCTAAAGTGCAAGATATTTAATGATTCTCCCTTGAAGTCATACATGGTCAATTCCTTTTCCCACTCCTTTTCCATCTGCTTTCATGTCTTCTCTTACTGGTTTTGCTTCTAGGTTTTCCCTCGTTGCAAGCTGATGGATTGTCAACTGCTAGCTTGCAGAGTACCCCTCCTCCACCTCCGCCTAAAAACAAACCCTACGAGAATAGCAACCCGAGGAATTCTGTGGAGGTAAGGAAATGAGAGCTGACATTTTTCTGGAAACCAACATTCGAGCAGGACACCGCTGGAATTTTCCAAGCTGCTTGTAGGGTGGTGCTGCTTGAAACTTGTCTAATCATTTTACTGGTTCCCTCCCTGAAACCACAAAAGAATAAGAAGATTTTTGTTTTGAGAGAGGGCTATCAAGTGCAGTCCCTTTTTCAAGTGGAGGTTGTGATGTCCTTGGTTAGGCAAACTTGGGGGGGGGGTGGGACACAGGGAAGTATATTGAAAACAAACATGCACAGTGATTGAAAAGGTTCAAAAACATGGTCAACATGTAAAATAGTACAGTAACCTGATCCTGAAAAAGAGAAGTTTACACATTTTCAGAAATGTTTGTCTTGTTTTGAATCCTTAGCTCAGAAGAATATAATTTTTCAAAGTATTTATCATTACTCACTTAAAAGTTAGCCCGTATTACATCACCATCTTGGCCATAATCTTTTTTTCTTAATTTCATGAAGTTGATTGCCTTCTAGGAACATCATATTGACACTTTTCATGCTGTATCGCTAATGCTGCTCTTCCCCTACAGTATCTCAAATGACTTGTGGGTACTTAATGTGCAAATGCCCTGGTGGTTATGTCAGAATCATTTCATGTGCCACTAAAATGTAGGTGATTCTAATGTGACACTGTCGTTGCTTACCATTGTGCAGCATCAGAAAACATCCTTTTGGAACTGTCAAGAGAATGTCTTCCACCGTGCAATTTACAGAGGGGATTTATGGAGTACCTTAGTAAAAGAGCTGGAATTTTACCAAAAATACTGAATGATCACACTTCACAAAAGATGTTAACTCTGACAGCACAGAAAGACAACACAGCAGTTGATTATTTACTTCAATAAGAGAGAAATGACAATGGCATGAATTCCTGAAACATGGGATAAATTGGAGGTTTTCTACTCAGGCCTTCACTTGGTCTGAATTAACTGTTCTTCTGAGAAGGGGCAGTATAGCTGATGTAGGTGGTGTGGCTGGAGGAAATATGCCAGCCCTAGAGATGCTGTGGGAGTCGCTGGTTCAAGAGGATTAATAAAAAAGCCTTCCCTTGAGTCTTGTAAGAAAACTAATTACTAACATGCTCTGGCTTGTAACATTGACCCTGGCTTACAGCCAAATGGAACGGATTCAAAGGCCCGTAAAGAGAGGTTGTAAAAGTACTTTCTGAAGGGTTTTGCTACTTTTGTTGTTGTTGTAAAGTTGAGTCTGTCCTCCTTTAGTTAAAATAGTCAGGAAATCTTGGCAGTTTCAGCTAAGCAAGAGGTAAGCCACATAAGCTTCTTGTTCACCTGGCCTTTCACTTTTCATTAGTTTATAGGATGCCCCTTAAAACAAGCAAAGGGACAACTTGAAAGGACCTACTGGTGCAGTTTTCTGCAAGAACAACAAACACTCTACAATCCCCTGCGTTAGGCAGGAAGGCTGTGACTTGTTTTAGCAGAATTTTTGCTTTGTTGCCATTTTATGGAATTAGTTCCACCATTCTGATTTGGAAGCGTTTTACGTGGTGCAACTCACTGAGCCAGCAAGATAAAAATAGTTGAATTTTGAAACCATGAGAGAAGTGGGTTTATTTCCATTTTACTGGTAAATCTGGGACTGGGCAAGTGACTTCCTGGCTCAGTCAGGCTGCAGGTCAGAAGCAGCTAAAGCATGTCTGCAACCAAAGATGATTCTACCAACTAAAAAATACCTGTTTCTGTTACATCGGAGTCCTTGTTTGCCCCTCTCATTGATTGCATGGAGCACTGAGAGGATGAATTCAAAGATGTTGTCCTGAAAGAAGAATTAAGAAGTATACGAACTTTTGCATTTCTTCTGTTTGATCAGGCAAAATGTTTTTGTTTTATCTTCTCAGGCTGCTCCACCGCTACCCAACAGACGTGAAGCCAAGCCTCCCCCTCCTCCTCCAAAAACCAGAAAATCCAGCGTTGTCTCTTCAGAGCAAGGATTGCAGTGAGGATTGTTACTTGCTTGGCTCACAGCAAGTGCCTAGAGTGAAATGGCTGCTTTCTTTTCACCGACATGCTGGGCCTTTCCGACCCTAAAGACCTAGTGATCTCACTTGCCATTCCAGTCACGTCCCTTGGAGTTCTTCCTGGGAAATACCAAAAGGAACTTAGTTGTAACTATTCCTAACCTCTGGTTTACCTTTCAAATCATGAGACACTAATCACATGTGGGAAGAAGTCAGCCTACTGGAACTCCTGTTTGTCTTAGTCTTGTCTGTCCTGGACTCAGTCACTGATGCAATTTCAGCAGCTCATTCCTAGCGTAAACCTGTCCTTGTAGTGATTTGCACCAGTGCTTGAACCAAGGTAAGCCACACCAGTATGAGATACATTCTGCAGTATTTTCATATAGGTTCGTTACAGCTTTGTGGCTGTACTAGTGCACCGATCCCTCCTTTTGCCCCTGTAGCATAGCCAAGCCCTGCTTTGCATGAAGCGAGACGATCACAGCCGTGCCTAAGCTGTGAAATGTCTGCTCCTGAGATGTCAGGTGCTGGCGTATGATATGTAGTCTCCTAAGATTCTTGATTGCAGGCAGAGACCTGAGCATTGTTAGCAGAAAAAGAAACCTCTTTTCTGCTAGTCGTCATAGGTATTTAAGATGAAGTGCAGACATTCTGCCTTACGCCACCTCTGCTCAAGTAGTGGCAGTCACTCAATCCCAGTGGAGAGTTTAGGTTCACCAGTTCTTTGTCGTAGTTTCGCTGTTGATTCTGGTTTTGACACTACAGAGCAGTCGATATTCCTTCCTTTGTGATGTTACTACTTTATTTTGCGTCTGGGACTTGGTACAATATCTAATCTTTGTGCTTTTTTAATAGGGTGTAAAAAGTTATTTTTCTCCTGTGAATGTCTTAGAGTGGATAGAAGTTCCATCGATACCATTACTGTATTGATAGCAGCAACCTGGAGAGGATGGAGTGGGTAAAACTGGTCACCTGGACCTCAGAAACAAAGTTTGATAGTTAATGTAGCCTCTACTTTGGCTGGCCAATTCCACGTAAATAATTCTCATCTCCCCCCTGGTTTGTGGCAGTACTTGCACTTTGTTTTGTAGCCTCCCTTGATCTAAGTTGCTAACAGCCACTGGGCTTTAAGGAGCCATTTAGATCTGGGATGCATGTGGAAGACTTGACACTTACCCACCAAGTTTCCTGTTGCTTGGATTACTCCAGCTCTGCAGCTTTTATTTCCTTGGAGGATGGGATAATAATATTATTTATAAGTATTTTGTTAATCTGTTTAGTTTTTTTTTTCTTTTAGTTATTTATTCCCTGCTGTCTCAGAATGTTAGCATCAGTCTTTCTGTTTTATTTATTCTAGAGAAAAAAATGACATGATCTTGGGTTTTAATGTTTTTAAATTCATGCGATTCATGCAGAAAAAGGCTGTTGCACACAGTTAGAACACCCTGTCCTCACAGTTTACATAGTGACCAAACATAGAACACAAATACCATTGTTATTTATGGACCAGATGGGCCTTAGACTCATTCATCATTCCTCTGTGCCTGAGCTGCCACCAGAAGATTGCTGTTTAAAAAAAACGCAACAAAATACTCCATAGTATTAGCGTTGGCAGTTGCATTTTGCACCTTGCAGGGCTGCTGGTCTCTGAGCCTGGGCAGCACCATGATGTTAGATCGGCTGCTCCCCTGGGGTGGGGAACTTGCTCTTCTGCATCAGGCTTTACAGGGAGTTTGTACAACACTTAGGCCAGAAGAAAATTCAGTTTGAAATTGTCTTGCAAAATGTATTTCTACTCTGTTCTACTATTAAATAATCTAGATCACTCCAGAAATAGTTTTCGCTTTGTGGAGGTGGACTTTCCTAAACTCCCTGTTCCAGAAGTAATGCATTGTGGAGAACTTCCCTGTTTTCTTCTCAAGCTACGTAGTTGTAACTTCCATGTATATCCCCCCAAAGTTGCTACTGCCAGTTGGTGCCACATTTACCAGCAGCTGCAAAGTCCCTCAGGTTTGGTTTCTCTTGGTTTGTAAGAATTGTTCTCTTCTGTCACATTCAGACGGGACATTTTGCCGTGCTGTTCTGCCTGTGTGACTGGCCTATTTATACACGTAGCTTCCATAGTGGCTGTTATTTTCACTGATGTTTTCTAGGGAAGGGAAAAAATCGCTCATTGTTATTGTTCCCTTTCACTGTGAATCTCAGGAAACGGGAGTTTGCCTGCAAAGTTTAGATCCAAACTGTTTCAGAACCTAGAAGTTTCTTAGTGCTCATCATAAAGAGGGACCAGCTGAAGTTTGTTTGAACTTAGATAAAATTTTAGATATTTGGTTGCCACTTGTGGCTTATTCCTTTATCATCATGTTGATGAAGATTCTTCTGTGTGCTCTTTCTTCCAGGAAATAATTTCGCTCAGCTATAACTGTCGTTTAGCTTCTGATTATCTGGCATAATTCATGGAGAGGTGTTAAAAACCCTGCTGAGGATGTTGCTCACAACAGTAAATATACAGTTGTTTGGTTTGGGTTTCTTTTTGCAGGCCACTGCACCACTATTCTGCTCATATGACTTAATGAGTTTCATCACGTTAGTGAAAACTTATTTGAGAAAGGCTTTAATTAGACTTAAAGTCTTTTTCAGAGGAAAACAAAATCGTGCTCTTAGAAGTTCCTTGGGCTTCTGTGTGACTCCAGTTAAAGAAACCTGCAGAAGTTGCATTTATTTTGCTGCCTGACAACTTATTTATTTATTTTTTTTCTGTCTGCTTTTATTTTGCTGGCTCTCTAGGCAGATTGCATTCATTAAAGGATCATATCAGATTCACATCACAGAGCAGGATGGAGACATTTTGGAAGCTGCACTGCAGTCACAGTCGTGCTTGCTGTAGCTCACATGCGATTGTCTTCGGGGTTGTCACCTTCTCTTGGGAAATCTTTGAAACCTTTCTGGACATCTTGGCTGTGTTTCACCGCCTCTCTGGTGCATTGTAGGACTTGTCCAAGAACATAATGTGGAGCTGACATAGACACTGCTTGACTTGAAAGCCACAGGGTTTTCTCGTCTTTGGCTTTTTTGGTCCACTTCTTCCTCTTCATGTAACTACTGTCTTCCTTCTGCTGCTCTCGCACATGTAAACTAAAGGATCCTCTGAAACTCTTTACTTGAAGGAGAACTTTTCTGTCTTCAGTGAGAACTTTGCTTAAGGCAGAGCAGTAGGATGTGGTGTGAATTGTAGAAACCTGAAGCTCTCCATCAGCTCCTTGGCCACATACACACATCCATGTATACATTAACAGCACCTATTGTTAATTCAGTGCCTTGCCCCATCGTGCATCTGCCTGTTGCCTCATTCCTCGGTGCTTTTCCTTTTCAGAGGAGGCTTGCTTTTAACTCCTTTGGTAAGTCAGCAGAAACAAAAGAAACTGCAGGAATCTCAGCTAATGGTTTGTCTGTAGGGGGAAAACAAAATAGATAGGAGGTTTGGGTATTTTAGTTCCAAGTGACTTCTGAGTCTTGCTTCCCTGCCTTTCTGATCTGCTTTACTAACTTGCAGGTGCACCTTGTGCATTCACCAGGTATTTTCCTGGAGGATGGAACCGGTCCGTGCAAAAAGACTTTTCCCCCCTTGGATCATGCATCTGTCAGTCATTGGGAACACAGTCCTGTCTTTCATGTGTGCTGGTCCTAGGTGCTGGTAGCTGAGCTAGCCCTAAATGCCCAAGTCGTCTGCCTCACTTCGCAGGTTCCTTGACTTTTTTTGGTCTGCTGTCTGCACAGCTGAGGCCTTTCTTCTTGCCACCTCTGTTGCCTGGCCGGTTGGAGATGGTTGTAGCTGAGACATCACCCTTACTGCAAGGAAAGGAACAGCTGATGCCTAAAGACAACAGGGCAAGGAGATCTCCATTGCCAAAACGTTTGGGGCATTTTCATTGGCAGATTTTCCATGCCAAGTGTTTAAAGTTGAACAATTATTTTTTTCTTTGTTAGCATTATTTTTGTTCTAAGAGCCTGTTTGAAGTGCTGTAAACTCTTCCCTCTTCTTCTTGCTTTTGGGCAACCTAACTCACAGGTTCAGTTTTCTTAAGTATTACTGACTGGGAGGTTTGAAGAGTTGCATTGTTAGCTGATACAAGTCAGCATCGTTTCCTTGGAGGTACAAGATGGGATTTCTGTACTGTGCCTAAGTGACTTAGGGCTTCACACCAATTTTGGAAAAAAGTATCATCTTCAAGTGTCAGATTTTTAAAAGCAATTGGGCTTTAAAGTGTGTGAAAAAGCATGGGGCCTGACTGATTTTAATTAAGTGGAATTTAGTGCCCAAACTCTTGTGAGAAACCCCACTAGACCTCTGATTTTTTTTTGACTTAAGTTCTGAGATCTAATTTTCAGAGACAATTTAAGGTCTTGCTGCTTCATTTTCAGAATGAGAATCATCTTTCCGTGTTTCTTAGATGATTTTGTAAATATTAACCAACGTTTTTTAACCTGTAGGACTGAAAATGGGAGTAGGGGAACAATCCATAATGGTGTCTTCTTTGCATGCCAGAACTGAAAGCAAGCAGCAGCATTTCTACTGAGTTCATAGTTCTGAAAAAAACAAATCTCAAAGTTAAACATCCAGTCTGCAGAGAAGACAAAATCTTAATCCCATTTCATAGCCATGCTGTTCAAAGCTAATGTTAAATTTCAAGTCTTAGAGGATTTTTTTTTCTCTTTGGAGAAATATGCTCAACACTTGTTTTCTGGAGCTTTTAATTAAAATTTGTCATGCTGTGATAAATTCCTTTAAAAATGTTACAGGCTCTAATCCATATCAGGGGAAGAGAGAAACAGACAGTTTTCCATTTCAGTGGATTAGTGGATTAGGAAAGGACACCGATTCCAGTGAGGACAGCTCTGTGATCTGCAGTGGCAGAAATACCATGATATGTATGTAGCAGTTGTTGAGAACCTTCACACTGTGCAGCCTGGCGTACGTTCCACGATGAACAGTGAGTTAGACTTGTAGTAATAATGGCTCAGATTTTCTCTCCTTATTTATTTTTATAATTGTAAATGGAAATAATAAGTTTAAGATGTCTGTAGCTTAACTGTAATCTTTTTTTTTTAATGTAAAAACATTCCCGACCATTACTGCTACCCCTTTTTCAATTCCTTAATTAAAAATCTTGTATTTACTGTTGCAGACTGTTATCTAGTGGACCAGGGTGAGCTTTTCCTAAGACTATCAGAAAGAAAAAATACACAAATAAATGTGATTCGGTTATTGCATGGTAGGAGGTGGGCTTTTTGAAAGCACATGAGGTTCACTTAATTCTGCTCCTATTAACATTCTTCCTAATCTTCAGAGTGTATCACAGTGTATATTTAAGTGATTATGATGTAAAAAGATCCCAGCTGGAGCAGAGCTAAGTTCTAGTGTGTGCTCTGCCCCCAGTAGATAAATAAAACCAGGTCATGTTAATGTCTGTGCCTGCCCAGCACAGTCCTCGAGGGGTACAGCGTGAAAATCAAGCGTGGAAAGCACCTTTAGGGCATTGTGTGTGCACCATGGCAAGTCCGCAAAGGAGTCACGGCTGTTGGGAAATAGAGAAGCTTAACAAAAGTGAACATCTGGTTGTGCAGCCTTGGTCTGAGCTGGTTTAAGGCTGTCACTGAACTCACGGGACATGCCTGACTGCACACGTTGGACCTGCGTTTTGGAAGAACAGCCTGCAGTTTGTGTGTGTACACCGAGGTGCGCAAGTCCTCAGCAGCTCTGAAATTCAGCCCCAACGTGCCTGGTGTTCATTGATGTAGTCGATCACTGTTGGTATTACAGGGGTTTAATAACATGATAAACTGCAGGACATGTTTGTCTGGAATTCAGGAGAATGTGGATGTTGTGTAACGTGTTTTTGTGAGTGCTTTGAGATGCTGGGTGTAATGGTTCAGTCACAAAACCCACCTCTACAGACTGCAAATACGTGTTTTTTCCCTCCTTTTTAATCCTCTGCAGTTGAATCAGCAAAAAAATACAGCTTTTAAGCTGGCTCTGGACAAAGAGCAGGAGCCAAGCTTCGGAAAGGGAGTCTGCATCTCTTTGGGTAAATGGCGCGTGATTCACTAAGTCTGTAAAGCAAGGTGTATAAATTCTTGTGTTTTTTTAAATGTATTAACTGTTGTAAAGTTTGTAAATACCTTTTTAATATAAATGTAGTTTTTATGAGTGAACCAGTAAAAAAGAAAAAGGCATATAAAAGTGTTTCACGTGTGGCCTACTGACGTGTGAGTGGAATTGCATTCCAACAGTAAATTTATTCTTAATTTTTAATGTTGTATTGCTGTTGTATCCGGAGACGGGGGAGATCAGACAGTGCCCTTGCCCAGGCATTGTCCATGTGCGTGAAACAAAAGCTGTTGTGTCCAAGTTTTAATTGCAGAAAAAGCCAACCCTATGGTGCTGATTCCCCACCACTGGACTAGAATGTGTTCTCTTTTAAGCTGGTAATCTATACAACAACATCTTCCACTTAAATACAACTTCACAGAATTTATTCACATCATGAAATCTAATCCATTTTAGGAGGAATTGGTTTTAACGTTGCTTTGAAATTTTATTCTGGGTCTGATGTTCCTTTGGCTTTGTGGGTTTAAATCTTCTTTCGTCTGGCTTCTCCTTCGATCAGACTTGCCTGTAAGCACACACATACGCCAGTTTTAAAGAGAAGAAAGAACTTTGATGGTGGAATTTTAAAGCCTAGTCAGATGCTAACATATTCATAGTGTGGTTTGCATTGGAAGGATTAGAATGACATAAATCTGACCCGACATGATCTCTCCGCCACCTGCCCGGGGATCTGATCAGACAGTATAATGTAACTGACACTCATAATAGCCCTTTTCATCCCAAAGTCCATGACCAACTTTACATCTGTTAATGGGCCCACCACTGCAGCAGCTCTTGGAGTGCAACCCGACAGCTGTTGAACACTACATTTTGACAGAAGTTTAGGAAAAGCAGCATAAACTTACAAAAGCATCAGTATGTGAAATGTCCGTGAGCTTAAGCAGTTGGCCAAGACACCAGAGGCAAGAAAGCTCTGCTTACAAAAGTGTTACAAGATGGGACAGTTGCCCTGTTAACCTTTCTCTCTGTACCTTGGTACTGTTAGAATGGCATGTGCTGTGCCACACCCTGCTGGATCTGGCCTCCTACTTGAATATTTATTTATGTTGTTACCTCTGAGTTGAAAGCCTGAAGTGTTTTGGATCAACATGCTGAATGAGTTACTGTTTTTTGTTTTCCCTTTTGTATCTTAGCTAGGTGTATCTTTGTTTGCGCTCAGTACCAGCTGCTCCAGGAAATGATGAAGGTAACTTGAAAAGTTTTTTCCATGGGGTGGGCCGTTTCCTGACACCTCCCCTCGCATTGCGTAATATTCCTGTATCAACTCCAGGAATGTGTTACGTTGGAAAACCTGCATCTGGAAAAGTTCTAATTTGTTTTCAAAGTCATTAAGCAGCGAGAAGTAAGGCCACATAGCTCAGGCTATGTTACAGGAACAGTACGCAAAGTAACCGCTAGATGCAGAGGCCTAAAAGTTTTTTGCACATATTGTGTAAGATTACCAGCAGTTTCCAAGCAAACCTCAGAATTTGACTGCAAAGGAAGGCCAAGTTTCCCTCAGTGAGCAAAAAGCATCAAAGAACTCATTTCATATATCCTGATAATTTTTCTGCTATCTGTCCATGCCTAATATAGTCTTTTGCAGGCCAAAAAAAAAAAGTATAAACATACTAAGTTAGTGTTGGCTCTTCGTACTGAAAGTAGTGCTATTGGAAGCCAGAGTCACAGGCATAGATCCCATTTTATGTTCTGTACAAGTAGGATTAATGATGACCTAAAAGAAACCCTGGAATTTAGGAGATTTCTGCGTGAGAAGCGAACAGAAGTTGGACTGACCTGTCTGCATTGCTGTTACTGAGTTTCTGAGCGATTCAGACCAGCTTCCTCAGTGAAAGGCAAGAGTATGTAGTTGAATTTTTTGGTCTTTGATTAAAAAATGAAGTAGAGATTGAGTGTTTCAACTTCTAGGACAACTCAGAGGCGTTTCCCAGAAAGTGGTGGCCATCTGGCCTGACCAAGGTGTTGCTGTATGATTTGAAGAGCATGGTTTTGCTTGAGAGCAGTCTTTCTGTGGCAGCTAGTGTCTGTGTGAAGTCTCTGCTGTCACTGCATTAGAGCATCTCATGGAAAATACATTTTCCAGTCTGGGGACCTTGGGAGCAGCAGCTTCCATATGGCTCCATCCTTCAGCTGGCAAAGTGCACCCCTGAAGTTAAGCATCTGCGAATGCTGCATAGATTTGTATTAAGGTAGATAGAATGTGTCTTTGTTTTTTTTTTTATTTAGTGAGTAACACACTGCTACAATGGGAGCATCAAGAATAACGTAGTCATGTTCCAGGACTGTAAATTGGAGGTACTTGAGAACGATGCAGATAATGAGGGTGCAGCCAGTATCACCATATGCAAACTAAGCTGACATGCCTCTTCTTTCATCACTCCTACCCCACCCTTGCCCTGTGTTTTCCCAGCCTGGACTAGCCCCCTGTATTCCACGGTGATAAAAGAAAAAACATGTTACTTACCATGGCTTCCTTCAGATCACTAAATCTGGGATGCTGATATGAGCCAGGGCATTCCGTCTTCTGCACTTCCCCTAATTTTTCCATGTCATTTGCAATCTGAATTGGGAACGGACACAGCCTTCATGAGAAGAGATTTCTCCTCTAAGGCAGCCATGCCCTAGTTGCAGATAATGACGAAACTGTTCCACTGCACAATTTAAATTCTCCCTTTCCCTAGGTGCTGTGCTTGTGCTATAGCAAACTTTAAATCAGAATGTTAAAACTGCAGTTACAAGAGCCTACACATGAAATATTAGAAAGCATGGGAAAAGCATCAGTGGACAGAACTTTTCACATCTGCTTTGTGGTTTGAATCCTTCATTTAAGTGCTTGCCATCTAATCCCACAACAGCTGCCCGTTGCCACATTCTCACTGAAGTGGATGAAAGTTGTCATAAAGCAGCTGATCAGAATATTGGCTGAATCTAGGGACGGGATGAGATCAGGTTTAACCTGGAAGTCAAACTTCAGTCTCTGCATTTGAGCGGACTGCCCAAGCTTTGTGTCTGCAGTAGACAATACTGTTCTTTATGCAGGGCTGTCAGATGTTGTCTTACCCTTATGCTACATCACGGTCAGCTCTCCAATTACTTCTTTAAGAAGTCTGTTTATGTATGTGTGTTTATATAATGTATACATGTGGAGAGAGAGACACACAGTAATGCCTGAGCCACCTCTGATACCATCCCATGGCTTTTTTGCTTGCATCTGGTTCAGGTGAGGGATCCCAGCAAAACCAACAGAATTGGTTTACAATCCTGAACCCACCTCTTGAAATGATTCTCCCATATTGTCCACGTTCCTTTTTCCTCCTGGTTGCAGGCCATAAGACCAGTGCTGAGCCAAGCAGATTTCCACAGACACAGTAAACAGGAGGATACCAACAAAGGCCTTCCTGGACTTCTCCATTCTGTGAGAGAAAAAAACATCTTTTTGATCATAATGTCATTTAAAGCTCAATTTTTATCTTACAGAATCATGGAAACGTTACATTTTGGGAGTGAATCTTCAGTTCTGATCCCCTACACCCCAGTGGCACTGTGCCTGCACGCGAGTCACAGCTGGTTTTGGAGTCCCTCAAAGTGTGGAATAGCTCATTAGAAAGAGATTTGACATCTGAGGAATTTGGATGGCGATCTAAATTAGGAACTTTGAACACCCTCTCAGAATTTTAGGAATGCCTGGATCTCCAAGGTTCACTGAAAGTCCCTGTTGATATTTGACAGATTTGTTCAGTTCAGCCAATTTCTGTTCTAGCACTCTTTAAAAATTGCTCTTTGCGGTATCTTCTAATGCAAATTTCTTCCAATACAAGCATCTCTAAGGACTGAGTAAGTGAAATGGGACGTAGTGTGTTGTTCAAGCACATTACCTGCTTGCTGAGAGAAGTTGCAGAATCACTCCACCTCTTCCCCGCTGGAAAACGTCCAGTGAGTTAGCTTGTTGCTTTGCTTTTTATATAAAACCACCCCAACACCAAACCTTTCACAGCAGGTGACTTCATCTAATTCTATCTCGTGGACTGCAATTTTGTTCTTAATGTTGCTGTCATGTAAAGAAATAAAGCACATAATTGGGACGCCCCGGTGCAGCTATTAAATTCAGCTGTTTTCGCTAAGAGCCTCAATGGTAACAGCCTTTCTTTTAAGAGGCTGTAAATCTGACATTCAGATCTAGCTGGCTGCGGTTGCCCCGTGAAAAACACTTGTTCCTTTCAGTGGCTCCTAAATATATATACTTCTTTTAAGTAAAATCTCTTTGAATTTGATGAGTGTGCCTTACAGGAGTTGAAATGGATGAGGAATTCAGTTTAGTCTCTGTATCTCAGACCTGAAGGAAACGGACCTGTGGTGCATAAGCAAGAGCCTAAGACTGCACAAGCACACAGGGCATTTTGTGTGCTCCTTTGAAAGTCCCTCTCCTTAATGTTTGAATTAAAATACCTTCATATTCTTCGCTCTATAAAGTGCAAAGCAGTACTAAACTGATCAAATAGACACGTTTACTAGATTGTAAATATGAGGAAGGGACCCTCTGTTGTAAGATGGGATTGTCCTTGAATAGGACTCCCCAGGCACTTTCAATATATATATTTTTTAAATATATATAAATACACATATATATTTGTGTGTGAGCGGGTATACATTGAAATACTTTGGAGTTTTTTTGTTCCTGAGACATTATGCACTTCAGTTTTATAAAGAGGTTGGTAGCCATTTGCATTCAGCACAAATCAGTCATTTTAACTGCAGAAATCTTTTTTAATTATTTTTTTAATCCACCTGGCTGCTATTTTGACTTGCTGTGCACCGTTTTATGTGCAATTGAGCGTATCGCGTTTCACAGTCTTCAAACATCCTCGCTTCCTGCCCCCACAACCTCTTTGAGATTAATGGATTAAATGTAATTTAGTAAGTAAATAATGTGAGGAGGGTTTAGTGACTTCAGCAAAGAGTAATTCTTCCTGCTCTAATGCACACACGCAGCACGAGTAGCCAGTGTTTAGCGTCAGCTGATGAGCTGATCAAGCTGCGAAACTAGTTTGTTTCTGTGGGGGAAAGGTTACCTTAGCGTAGGCAGAGCACTTGAAAAGGGAGATTTTCCTGTAACTGTTTTAAGAGTATTTCCTTTTCTGATCAGCCTAGCAAGAATTAAAGTTATTTCAAATTAAACGTAAGATTTTGCACATCCTGAAGGATAGCATTTAAAGAGGGGATCCCAATAATTGCTTAGCCCAATAATTGCACCTCTTATTAACCCACCATTTAAAGCTAAATCTAACAACAGCCTGCTTTTAATATTTTTCAGCAGCTGTGTTTCACAGCAGGTTTCCTATAGCTGCAAAGCTGCCCTCCTAAAGCACGTCAGAAGGAGCACCAGGAGCTGCACTGGCGACTGAGCTGTTCGCATGTCTTCTGCTCAACTCCAGACCACAGCCACACATTATATAAAGGAGGTGGGAGGTTAGGAAAAAGAGTTCAGCTGGCCTTGTTTGCCCACAAATAGTTTTACAGCCCTGCATAATGGAAACCAACAAACAAGACAGATTCTGGCAGAGGCAGAGCCTGAATGGGGTCTGCTCCAAGGGCTGGGAGTGCTTCGGTCTGGCTTTGTCAGGCGGGTGCCAGCTTCAGCTTCATGCTGGCAAAAGAAATCAAAGTGTAGAGCTGGGGCTAGCGTGTGACCTCTCTTTAGCTTTTGGACACTGGAAAATAGGGTTGACACAGCCTTTAGAAGAGCTCCCAGACCTTCACATGCACGAGTTTTACCGGTTTGTAAAGGGAAGTGTTAATGTCTGTCACTGCAGTTACGTATCCACGTGGAAGGCTAGGACCTGCCTGGAAAATCTGGGTTTGTAGATTCCCGTTCCAAGAATCAAGACATCTCCTATCAAAGTATGGGAAAGGTGTTTCCAAACCTATTTAGACACAGTCAGACACGCCTAAGAGACTCACAAGTTTGGCATTCCTAACCCAAAGAAGTGTGCTGTAGCTGAGAAACTGCAGTAAGAATGAAGTCTTTCCAAATTTTTCTCTCAGGGTGATGTGCAGCACCCATACAGATGCCTTGTTTTTGTGTTATCACTGTTGTACCGTGTAGTTTATTAGACTGAAATCATGAGCCCTTTATAGACCACAGTCAAGCAGAGTTTTGTTTTTTCATCCGGAAAAGCTTTAACACTTCCTTATAAAGTAAAGTAACACAGCGTAGCTGCTTGTACTGTTTGATGATAATCTCTGATATGGAAAGTGGGCCTTAAATAGCATACATACCTATGGAAATTGTGGTTAATGACTTCTGATTCCAGCTACTTTATTAAGCAAATATGATGGGTGCGGACAAAGCAGATGAATGACAAGTTAAAAAAATGAAGAGAGACATGGGGAAGGTTCTCAGAGTGAATTGGAAACTGCAGCAGTCCCCTCCAAGGGCTCGTGAAAGGCAAAAATCAACTTCAGCTACAATATTTTTGAATTTGTATACAAGGAGCTATCAAATTTAAAATTTGGCATCTTTTATAACTTGTCCTTCCAAGTTAGAGTCAAGTAAGGTTGAGTTTATGTTGTGTGTGTTTGTTTTTTTTTTTTAAATGAAGACCAAGACACTTTTATATTTCACGCTTTTATTAATGCAATTTAAATTAGGCTGGAACCTTTAATTTCTGAATATGCCACTTTGGGCTATTCATACAGCTTTGTTG
Source organism: Cygnus atratus (assembly GCF_013377495.2). Lineage (NCBI taxonomy): Eukaryota > Metazoa > Chordata > Aves > Anseriformes > Anatidae > Cygnus > Cygnus atratus. The sequence continues at coordinate 2,818,205 of NC_066388.1, forward strand.
TAGCAAAAGAGGTACCTTAAATTCATCTGTGAATGAATGATGCCACATGCTGTGATTATTTAAAACATAGTGCTTCAGTGAAAGTTCAAATATATTTTATACACAGTGATTATGAAAATATATTTTTTCCGTACAATATTTTACTTCTGCTAGCTAGAAAATAAGATAAAGAAAAATAATTCATTTATTTCTCTAGCCCTAAGAATCTTCTTCTTCTGCAACATATACATCACTCAATGAAAGCGATGAGGTGGGAGACAGGACTCCAAAATCAAAGTATTTCCCTACAGCTATATTTCACCAAGGCTATGGTGTTGTCCTCGAGACAGCTCAAGAAGCCAGGGAATCCAGAAGGAAAAGAAATCCTAATTCCAAACCACATGGCTGTAGGATTTTGAGTCCTGGAAGTTCACGTGATATGCCTGAGTCAACCCAACTTGAAAGTAAGGGAGAATCCTGCACTTCTCCCCAAACAATTCATAAACCGTTCCTAAACTAACCTTTATAGATCGATGGCAAAGCAGCATTTTCATAGCAACTACTGAGACAGTATGACTTCTGTTCAGAGGACAGCAAATCTGCATCTAAAAGGCAACACACTGAAGTAACTGCAACTCAAAACCACTGCTAACAGTATCACATTCTCTAAGTTTTAGGATACGTTTGTTCTTAACTTCCAGTAACAGCGGCATTTCCTTAGATTCAATGTTAGTTGTAACTTTGGGGTATTTTAAGCAAGCATCTGAGGTATGAGTTCTTGATGCACCTTTTTTTTTTTGGTATAGTTTCTTCATGTGCTTTTTGATTGTATAGAAAATAAACGTTTTGTTAGATGAGAACTAGATTGATACTACAGCGGAAACAGCTTATTAAACAAAGCGCACCACCACTTAAAGAAATGCTGAGAGGCTTTCTGCACTGCTGAAGTCATAGTTCCATACTTGCTCGCAGGTAAAGCAGTTGTGGAAAGGGCGCTCTGCCCCATGCAAGAGGCTTTTACAGCCACTTCAAGCAGGCCCAAAGTGGTATATTAAGATCTGGCTGGGAAAAGGATTATGCTCATGCTTTCAAGGATTCAGTGTACAACAGTATTTGCATAGTACATTGAGGCGAAAGGGGTGCCATTTATTCATATACTGGAGTCACGACGGGAGAAAGGAGTAAGTGCTGTGGCCCCAATGCCTATCTCTACTTTGGTGAGAGTGGATTGTATTGTCTTACACACATTTAACTTCCCACAAAGAATGAAACATCGACAGGTACTCCAGGTTGGGAGTGGATAGGACAATTAAAAGCAACAGCATGTTTCTTAGCAGCTGTGATTGATAGTGCAATTTTATACTAACACAGAAAGGATTAAGTAAGCCAGACAACTTTTGATTGGGGTGTTTCCGTTATAACTCAGTCTGCTGTGTACGCAGATCCCTTCAGTGGAAGTGGCTTCCACAGCACATTTTAGATGACGATAAAGCTGTTCTATACCTGAATTCTAACTACTACAAGGCAATACATTACCTATGATGACAGTTAACTACTGTTTTCACCCCAGAAGAAAAGAGTACCTGAAAACAGCCTGTGGACATTGTCTAAACCACATCGGTCATTTAATACACTGTGCATGAATGAAGAAACTAACCGTAAATACACTAACTGTAATAACTGTAAACCTGAACTTCGTTGCTACTATACATGAATAACATCTATTCATATTGCAGCTACAGATTTAATAAATAGAATTGCATATATTGTGCTTTATAAATTAAAACGCATTCCAAAGTGAGGCAATGCTAAACAATGAATCTAAAAAAAAAAAAAAAAACAAACCACAAACATTCTGGTCCTAGAACCAGCCCCCTTCCTCACTCTGTTCAGAGGCAGAAACAGTAGCTATTTCTACCTCTTCAGTTAAAGCTCCCTCCCCAAAAAAGTGATCAAAGAGTTTACTTAGGCACTACTGCAAATATAAGTCATCTAATAACCATTACTTCTAACTTAAGAAGGGGAGGAGGTGAAGAAAGTCACAAATGTTTTGATTCCTTCCTCTTCAGCATATTCTCTTTCCTATCTGACGCTCTGAGACATGTGCAAAGGTGTCAGCATCTCTTCAAAAATAGCTCCTTTTACATTAGATCCCCTCAAATTAGCTTCTTGTAGATCACAACCTGAAAGATCACAATTCTAAAGAACAAAAAAAAATTAAGTATTAGTTGAATATGTACAGAACTCTGATCAAAACCTTACCTTAACTTTATTTATACAGAAGTCATGTCCACTTCTATGATTTCAATTTCCTTTAGTGTATCACTCTAGTGTAGTTTGAGTTATTTCTTGTAAGAGAGTGGTTGCTTTTCATGGTAAAAGCTGGATTTATATTAAGTTGTTAGACTTACACTCTTGATATCAAATTACCTTCCAGGAGTTACTACTGCTTGTTAAGCAAAGCTGGAAGAAAGCTGCCTCTTGAAATCTCATCAGATATTACACTGAATGCTTCTCTAGAACTTGAGGAAGAACTGCTAATGTACATAGCTTGAAATGAGCTAGTTTGTCTTTCTACAGCAACAGTGAGAGGAGTGTACGATGTGCCAACAGTTGGGTAAGATTCCAATATTACTCTACAAATGACGTACCAGGAGAAAATACAAACAAAACAGGCAACTGCATTTCTCCTCGGTGTTGGCATGACCTCACACTAAGAGTTCGGTTTAGCAGTATTTCCAGGCTTCACTTCGGAGAAGATGCATGCCATTCCTGTGGCTTTGAGACACTGCAAATCCAAGACTTCAGATATCTTCCAAACTGAGGCAAGAATGAAATAGGATTCTCTAGGTGATCCATATCTCACTAAGACTAATGAAAAGACTACTACATTCTGTCTAGTATGGAGGTGGAGAATCAGCCAAAAACCCCCAAAATTTTTATCAGTTGACTATTTAGTATATAGAATTAATTATAACTCACTTCCAAATCAGTTCCTGCCAAAGTTGCTCCTCTAAGATTACAGTTTTTTAGTTTCGCATTTTTCAGTGTTGCAACTCTGAGATTAATTCCTGTCATTTGACTGCCTTCCATGTCAACGCCTTTCAGGTTAGCACCTAGAATACAAAAAAAGAAGTAATTTTTACCAAGAAGAACAGTCAGAAACACAGGAACTCCAGAAAGATGCTTGCTCAGAGCCATGTAAATTGATAGAGGTCAACGCAGAACTTAGAGTTTAATGGTTATATAGTCAAACTCAATCCTGCATACATGGCCTCTTCTCATGTAAAGATGAATTGCACAAACCACGGCTGAATCTGCCATATGGAACTAAAAATATATGTGGTTCTGTTTCCAAACAGGCAGAACTCCTTACCTTCCAAATTAGCTTTAAGGCCTGATGGATCTTCAAAATTGCACCCTTTTAGAGATGCTCCTTCTGCATTGGAACACAGCATCTTTACCCCTTGGAGGTTTGCACACTGATGGAGATAAATGCATGAATGAGATTCATGAACAATGCCAAAAAATAGTCAGCTTATGGTCTTAATTTCTGTTTAGGAAGTCAATCTATTAAAGCACAACAGCCTTGTTACTGTGAGACAGTGTAAAAACGTGCTACACTATTACTTCTCCATCATCAGGACAGCATGTAATTCTCTCCCACTGCCTTTCTTGTCTCCCCTTCTTCCCTACAGATGTGCAGGGTTTTTTTTTGCTTATTAAGATAGCTTCTAAAAGCTTTTGAAGTGATCTAACTAGAATAGTATCAGAAATATTGAAGAACTATGTTTTACATTCATCTGCTTGTTCCAATTCCCCTTTCCTTAAAATAAGGAAAGGATAACCCAGACTTTCCTAGACATAATTCTTACTTACATCGAGCACCGATCCAGAGAGGTCAGCTCTTTCAAGATTTGCACAGCATAAGTTGGCATGCGCTAGGTTGCAACGGCTTAGGTTAGCCATCTTGAAGTTTATATAGCGAAGATCTAGTCGTGAAAGATCTGCTCCACTGAAATTGAGACCCTAAAAACAAAAACCCCAAAAGTTACAGAAAATGAGGTGTAGCTCAGAACACAAGAAGTTAAAAGACTCGCACACAAAGATATAAGTACACAGATACACAAAACAGGACCATCTATTCTACTACGTAAGACTAATGCAAATGCAGAGCTCTAAAGCACTGGCTTAGGTTATTCAATCACATCTTACATTTAAATAGAACAGCTTAACAAACTTCCTCCAGGAAAACTTCAACTTGAAGAAGAAAAGCTGTCCAAACATCACATTCAAATTTCCTACTAAAGTCACTCTGCCACAACTTGGACTCAAAATTCAATTAAAAAGAGAAGGTGGGGAAGCATTTGAACTGTGTGTTATTTGTCATATGCTGCAGGATATTTCACCACCTGACACCAATACTACAAAATGAGACAAAGTCTGCATTTTCGCACCTGACATCGCAGCTCAGACTTGGTTGGGGTTGCCAGCAGGAATCGCACAAACTCTTTTCGAGATATAGGGGAATGATCCTCTGCTGGCTGTGAATTCTGTTGAGAGAGTTGTTTAAGAGCTAATACAGATAGAACTATATTATATATTGCCTGGAAGAACAGGACATGCACGTTCATGTATAAAAGCAAGCAAGTTACCTTAATAGCTATTTCTAGATGCTCAATTAGTGAATCGATACCAAAAAACCTGGCTTCTTCCAAAACACCTAACAAGACAAAGCAGTATTTGTTAATTACGAGGAGCCATTAAACAAGATACCACTCTTCCCTTACAGGCCAAGGCAGCATACAGCCACACCAACAGCAGACCAGAAACTTTACATTCATCATTAATCCATCCTTAGTATTGGAGGACCATCAGTTCAGTCTAATTTCACCACTTGTTAGAACTCTATTATTTCAGTTACACTAAAAGAGGAACAGATCACTTGTTGAAGGGATCTCTAACAAACGCATGAACTAATTAAACTGTCAACCACATACAGTATACTACATATAATCAGATAGAGGAGAAGTGAACTTGCTTGTGCTAAAAGGAAAAAATGAATCAGAGAGGATGTTTCCAATACCAGCATTAAGCTAAAGATATCAAATCCAAGATTATGGCCAGATATTAATTCAGTATGGAGAATGGTTAATCCTCTCAAGGTAAGCTTAAACAATTTATTAAACCAAAGATGTGGAACTGCACTGCTCGAGAGTAAAGTCACCATAGAAAAATCCCAAACATTAGGATAATCAAATAAAAAGTGCCAGTGATTTCATCATGTTTACCAGAGGGCACAGTTTGACTTCTAAAGAGTAATAATTGAGGAGATGCCATCCAGGTAATACTTACCTAGCAAATTGATGCCATCATTTACAATGAGCTGTCCATGACGCAAATAGTTCAAAATTGGCTCAAAATACTCTGGACTGCGGTCAATCAGGAATGCTCCTCTATGATCTTGCTTATTTCCCCAAGCATCTGTTTCCACAAAATACATATCATTAAGTTTGATATATTAACAGAAAAGCATTTGCTTCAGTTTCAGATTGTGTTACTGCCAAGGGGGTACTTTCCACTTGAAAGGGTGTTTTTTGGAGAAAAGGAAGGAAAGTAAGAGTGAGGGGACAATATCCCTTATATCTAACTCTCTCCTGCTATAAATAACTAAAACATATTTCACCACATCCATGAGAACCATTGCTAGAATAAAAGCAGCATTAAATTTTACTCTGCCCCTGCTTCATAAAAACCATCTTGTACAGTGTTTGCCCATTGATCCTGGTATCAAAACAGCAAGTCACAACAAAAAGATGAAAATCTAAAATAAAAATAAAAAGACCCCAAACATATGAACTAGAGCTTCAACTTGATAGTGCCTTTTACCTACTTTGCTAATTTGTTAGCTTAAAAGGTGAATTTTATTTCAAGATACTAACCTTTATCTTTAAACATGTGGGCCAACATACTGTCAGGTTCTTTATTAACCAAAGTGCTCCTAGAAAATAAAGGCAGTGCAATTTTATTTTTACAGTGGAAAGCTAAGGTGAAGAGACACACTCACTGGTTGCAATGTATTTCCTGCCCTTGGCAGCTTGAAGGTAGTAACGGTGTGCGATACGCATTCCAACAGCTACAACACTATACTGATTTCATTTCATACAGTGCAATAACAAAATAGATTTCTGATCTAAGGTATCTCAAAGGTACTTTAAATACAAAGCACTTAGTTATTTGAAATATTTCAGGGATAAATCCAGGCCCATTTCAGGCTTTCCAACAGTTTTACCACACGTGTAAAGTGCTGAAGAATTTGTCGCAAAACTGTGGTAACAAATGCCTAATACCAAAAAAGCTGCAGAAGTCAAAGGCCTCCTACTAAATAGTCAATGATTTTTGTAGCTCTTTCTCAAGAGCATCCAGAGCATACACCAACTGCCAGCTGCTGTAACCACTGAAATCCAGTCCTTCAGGAGCCAAACTAGTCCCACTTTTACCGTGTCGTGGTGAAGTATCGGCCTCCAACATTAAGCGTTAACCAGTCCGTGTGCGATCCAGTTAGTTCCTCGTGAGGTCTTGCATCAGTCTGAGGATCTACACAGTCGAGGAGAACACAACAATTATTAGAAGAATGGTGACAATTTCAAAATCCTTCACGTGGTAGAAGATATCTTCTGAAAACAGCAGAAAATTAAATTTTTAAATTTACACTAAAGCAAACCAAACCCTCTTTCCATTAAAGAAGAGGTCAAACAAGAATTACAGAGACTTACCAATGAATGGTTCCCCTTCACAGACAAACAAAACATCATCATCCCTGAAAGGGGGAAGAGAAAGGTAAGAAAAAAGATTAAGCATAGGTGGTGTTTTTTTTTTTTTTTTCATCTAAATGACACAGATCCCTTCATGATTACTTTCAGGTAAATGATAATCAGTGGCCATTAGTTAGAACTTAAGTATTTGATTTTTGTCCTGATTTTGCAGGTTCCAGGGGACTGCAATACTGTCAACTTCACTAGAGATGCTACCAATAGATATCTGTATCCATCAGGTAGGGATCACTTTTGTTACTCAACAAGTTTAATTTTACAAAAAGTTACTTTTCTCCCCGCTCTGGGTGTATTATATGAAGCCAAAGCAATGCTACAGTTTGTTTCCTTTTCAAAAAAGGAAACTCATGCCAGTGCTGAATGCAACAGTGGGACTTTGCTGGTGCATTCATTGCACTGTGAATCAACACAGAGGGATGTTAAAAGGCATAAAATGCAGCTTGTGTCAAGTTCTGATTCACCAAAATAGACAGGCTTTGAAGTTCCACAGAGAGCATTATTTTTCCTGGAGGTGAAAGCACCTTTGAGTATACTAGCTGGAAATGGTGAGATCTGTTTTGACAGAAAGCTCTTGTCATTGATTAAGGCCAGAACATTGACAGGCTATTAAGTCTCTTAGTCCACGTCCATGATTTGAGTTTTATTGGATAAACCTTACCTAATCAACGCGATATCATCAATGAGTCCGCCTTTTCCATTGTAAACACTGGTCGCCTTTATTCCCAGCTTATTACTAGCCACAGACAGCAAATCCGACAAAGTGCCATACACGGCCACGACCTGGGGAGGAGAGAGGCAGCTGGAGACCCCCGTTTGCCCAGCTCTGCCCTTTCAGGGCTGTCACCCCCTTCCAACGGGGGAAGGAAGGTGTTCCCATGCTAGTTGTGTGCAGGCTGGGCTCTGCAACCTGCGCTGTGATCACTCAGGAGACATTACTACCACGTAGCTTTTAAGGAAACCAGCAAAATTTCACAGAATCCTAGAATCGCTAAGATTGGAAAAGCCCTCCAAGATCATCTGGTCCAACCATCCCCTACCACCACTGTCACCCACTAAACCATGTCCCCAAGCACCACGTCCAACCTTTCCTTGAGCACCCCCAGGGACGGTGACACCACCACCTCCCTGGACAACCCGTCCCACTGCCTGACTGCTCTTTCTGAGAAGAAATGTCTCCTCATTCCAACCTGAACCTCCCCTGGCACAACTTGAGGCCATTCCCTCTGGTCCTGTCACAGTTACCTGTGAGAAGAGGCCGACCCCCAGCTCCCCACCCCTTCCTTTCAGGCAGTAGCAGAGAGCAATAAGGTCCCCCCGAGCCTCCTCTTCTCCAGACCAAACACCCCCAGTTCCCTCAGCCGCTCCTCACAGGACTTGTGCTCCAGGCCTTCGCAGCCCTTCTCTGGACACACTCCAGCACCTCGACATCCTTGTAGTGAGGGGCCCAGCACAGCACTGGAGGAGCAGCCATTCTATGGCAGGTAGGGCAGCTTCCCCCCACCACCAGCTCCGCCTCGGAGCTCTTCTCCAACCCCACTTATTCCCTGGCTTCCTGACTCCCTTATTCCATGGATCCCTGGCTTCCTGACTCCCTTATTCCGTGGTTCCCTGGCTCCTTGGCTCCCTTATTCCATGGCTCCCTGGCTCCTCGGCTCCCTTATTCCCTGGTTCCCTGACTCCTTGGCTCCCTGGGGACCCCTGAATCCACGGTTCCCCCAGATGATTTCCCCAATCCCCCGGCTGCCTGGCCCCTTGCCCCCCCCCCGGCTCCCCAACCCCCCGGCTCCTTGGCTCCCTTAACTTACGCCCCCCCAGTCCCCTGACCCCCTCATCCCCCGGTCCCTGGGCTCCCTGACCCCACGGCCCCCCGGTCCCCCTGGGGCCCCCATCCCATGCCCGCCCCCCCCCCGGCCGCACCTTCCCGTTCCGGGGGCTGCCGTTGACGAACAGCGTCACCCGCCGCATGCCGCCTGCCGCCCGCCCGCTCCTCCCGCTGCACGAACCCGGAAGCGCAGCGCCCGAGCGACAGCGGCCGCGCCCAATCGGCGCCCCGCCCCGCCCCGCCCGCTGACCAATTGGAGGCGGGGAGGCGGGGCGGAGCGCTGCCGGCTGCCAATCAGCGCAGTAGAGAGCTGTGACATTTGCATACAGTGGCTCGAGGCCGAGCGCGGCCTGTGACTGGCTCTCTCAGTCACGTGGGGGCGTCAGAGGGGCGGTTTTTTTCAAAGCGGTGCGGCGTGTCGCTGTAACGGCTCTTGATCCTTCCGCTCGGGGGCTGTCAAAGAGTCCCCAGTCCCTCCCCCACCTACCGGCGCCGGGAGAAGGGGGCAGCGGCTCGGATGGGGCCTGGGGGGGCCGCTTTGTCCCCGCGAACCTTCGGCCGTGGTGGCTACGGGCTGTGAGGGAGGGGAGCCAGAGGGGGGAAGGCGCGGAGGGATACGCGGCGGGGCGGCCCGGTTTGAACGCGAGAGGCGGGCGGCGGCGGCGGTGAGGCGGCTTTGAGGGGGGCGAGGCGCTGAGGGGACCCTGAGGGGACCCTGAGGGGATCGGGGGGCTCTGAGGGGATCCACTGGTGCTGAGGGGACCCTGAGGGGCCGGGCGGGGCTCAGAGGGGACCGTGACGGCTCACGAGGGGACCGTGACGAGGGGTTTTGTCCCTGCAAGTGTCGCCAGGGACCCCTCGCCCAGCCCCGTCACTGTACAACCGCAGGGAAGGAGGTGTCAGGTCTTGCTGTGACTTGAGAACGTGCGGGGTTTAACGGCTTAATTCCTGCTCCGCAGTGTACCAAAAAAGCATGCCTTCGTCGGAGCGAAGTTTCCGACTTATTTTCCAGGATTCTCTGTGTTTAATTTTAAAATGCAGGAAACCAAGCGTAAAAAACGTTAGCGTCTTAAACTTCGCCAAGTTAGGCTTTACTAATGCTAACTAATATTTATTGCAATGTTTATTATAGCAAAGCAATGACAGTGTGATCGAGGTTCACATATTTGATGCTAATGTGAAGTTTGTCATAGGGTAAAAGCACAGCCTCATAGTTCCTTACTCCTGAAACATCTGTGGTGAGGTGACAGGTGTGCATTTTTATTTTTCTTCCTGGCCTTTTTATGTCTTTTCAGTGTAGCTTTCTGGAGGTGCAGCTTTCCTTTTCCACACACAGTGATAAACCCCGCACTATAGAAAAGTCCAGGAAGTTCCGAGTTTTGGTAGTAGTTTGAGAGTGGTAGTGGACTCCTCTTATGAAATGCCTACTAACATTTCTTATTCTCTTTGACAGGGAGCTGTCATTACAGGAGAGCAAAGAATGACTCAGTGTTTGGTTCTCAAAATCCATCACTAACAATGCACAGACAATCAAAGGTTGTAAACGTTACCCTGAAAGTTAAAGGTAATGAGAGTAGAAACACTGAAGAGAAGGAAGATACCTCTTTCTCTGATCTGTCAAAGGACCAGAAGATTTGCAAAGTGACTGAATCAAAAGCCACAATGGCATCTGAGAAGGAGAATTTAAGCGATGGGAGCCAAATGCAGTTGCAAAAACTCACCCTGAAATACTCCAAAGTCCTAGAGAAGGAATCATACCACAGCAGAAAGGATGCTAGCTGTCCGCTTGCTGAATGCTCTTTTGATACACTAAAAGGGGATGTGGTTGGTGAACTTTCCTGGCCTTTGAACAGTAAGGAGAAATTTTCAAGAAGTGGACCTGGTTCACTGGGGGATGAATGCTGCTTGCCACCCAACAGGGACAAAGCGGAAGAAGAATCCTGTTGTGGGATAGTGGAGAAACAGAGGAGAAAAATTGTTGACTTTGCAACTGTAACAACTGCTGAATTTGGGATTACTCAAGAAAGTTTTACTAGTCCATCTATAGGTAAGGCTGGAATGATTCATGTCCTGTTGCCCTTCTCAGAGGGACATCTGGAGGTCATCTGGTGCAATCCCTATCAAAAGCTTCAAAGTTTCGTCAGGTTGAGGTTGTCTGGCTGAGTTTGAATATATCCAAGGACAGGAATTTGATTCAGTTCTCTATTTGCGCTCATTCCCTATTCTGTTTTTTTTCTGTTCTGGTGACAGAAACTTTTCCTGTCAGTGAGCTTCACAAAGGAGTTGAGCAGTAGGACAAATTCTGCAAGTATTGTGGATGGTTCCTTAACCTGCAATTGAAAAAGTTGAAAAATTTGAAAAACGGCTCAATTTCTCACTTATGTGGTTTAGTTAAATGTAAATCATGCTTTTTGTCCTCTTTTTTCTTATGTAGAAAAAGAATGTTCCACGTCTTATTTTTCTGTTAGTTGAGCAGAGTTTTAGAATCTGTTTTGACTTGGTTGAAAAACAGCATGAAAGAGAAGGAAGGTTTCCTAAGCTGAGCAGCTAAATATGGCTGTTTCCATAAATAACACAAACCAATCTTTAAAAAAACAAAACAACAAAAAAAATCTGCCGTGAAAAAGCTGTAAGTATTCTGCTGCAATTTTTCTTTGTATTTTTTTTCTTCCTGTGTCCCATTTCAGGGAAGTCTCCAAATGCATTAAAGTTAAGACGAAGATCAGCGATTGGAGTACGAGGGTCACCAGAAAATAATGCCCTTATTCAGTACCTTGCCCAGCAGAGAAGCAATAGGCAAAAAGAAACTTTTACACAGGTGAGAGTCTTGCTCCAATGTCAAATGCGTTATTTTAGTTCCCCTTGGAATCGATGGGTAAGACTTCAAATTTAACATATGCTGGCAGAAGGAGAATGCAAGTCTAAGGAAGAAGTCAGAAGAGATAACAACGGCCTAAATTTTATTCACTTCCTTAGATACCTTATTTTAAAATAAGGAGATGTTGCAGGTTTTGTTTCTGTAGAGTCTAGGCTTCTCCATGTCTGACTTGCCTGTATATTTTAATTTTGTTTACCGTAACCTTCACTTTGCTGCATTTGCCATACTTGATATCTGATTAATTAAAGCATTGATAATCCAAGATAAAGTAAATACTAAGGTGACTTCTTTTTCTTTTTTTAAATCAGACTTTTTAAGTTAGCTTTTGTTATTTCAAACTAACATAGACTGTCAGAAAACTAATTCTGGAAATGGCCTGGAAGAAATGATGAAAGGCAGTAAAACAACAGATTTCTCGATATGGTTCATTTTTACTTTTTTTTACCATATAACTAAAACAACAGCCAGGTTAAATACAAGATTTTCTTCTTCCCCGGGTATGTTTTATGCCAAAGTATAAATACAAAGTAAAAAAGCTCATCATCTTAGAAAAAGTGTCTCATGCCATTAATTTTCTTTTAGCACGCTAGTCCTTTTAAACTTGCCAAGTCATCGAAGAACAAAATCAATGTCTTTCAAACACCTTTGAAATCAGTGCAAGAAGCTGAAGGGCAGATGGACTTCTCCGGACTCTCACAAGCGTCTGGTGCTTCTCAGGAAGCAGACTGTGGTAAGTGAATTGTATTTCTGGTACAAGATTTATCTTAAACATTAGGTCTTCCTTTAAAACAAACCTATGAAGCAACACGCTATAAAACAAAAATGTTTTCCTTTACAAGGGTTGGCAATGGTTTTGTTGTGCGTTCGTTTTTGGTTTGAGGGTTTTTGTTTAAGTCTGTCTTATTTCTTAGTGCATCCTGAACAGTGATTTCTCAACAACTCTTGAAAATCATTGGAGACTGCGTTTTTCATGGTTGTTTTCTTAACCTTACTTTCTAGATTTATGCCTTTTCATTTACTTTTCACAATGTATTAGTATTCTCATACTTCTTCCAGGAACGTGGGAATGGTTTTAAGGATTATGATAACTGGTTTTAGCTCTTCTAACTCTTGTCTGTCTTGACTGTGAAGACTTTTGTTCAGTAGCTTTTAGGTGCAGTAGCTTAGAAATCACGATGCGTTACTGCGTGTTGTGAATTTCCTTATTTCCTAATGAAAATAGCAAATATTGCAAAAGTAGGTCACGACAGTACTGTGCCAACTGTTGAGAAGATGGTAGAGTGAAACAAACTAAAATTCATTACTTCTCTGGTACTGCTGGTATTCATACATTTATATAGAAAGAAGAACTCACTTTGTTTTGAAGATTTGGTAATGTTATTTTCAAAGTTGAAGTCAAAATTGGATGATTTTTTCTTTCTAGCTAGAAAAGTACCTAACGTATTGAATCTTACATTCTTTTGGTGAAGAAACAAAAATAGCATTGACTGAAAGATTTGAAGTTTGCTGTTGGATTGTTTGTTTTTAATCATTGTAGCTCAGAACAAAGTACCATTCACAAAAAAGTGCAGTTTGGATCAGCAGAGTGAAAAGTCTGCGTCTGACTACAGTGGAGCTGATCTGAAAGAAAATTTAAAACAGAACTTGGCCTATGGCAATAAGTCTGATTCCAAGATGTGCACCGTCTTGTCCTCACACCAGGATGTGACTGTCACCGAAACTGCTCTTTCTAAGGTACTTACACAAATGTGGGCAACGAAAAAACAAATAGCGCAGCAAATCTCCCTTGTAAGAATTATTTTGTCTTGTACGTCTTCAGCAGTTGCTTGATATTCCACGTAAATTCATTCATCTTCATTTCCATTTATGGTACCTAATCCTTTTAAGTTTTTAGCCTTGATATCTTGGGAAAACTAATACAACTCAAGTAATGGATGATTGAGGAAACTGCAGTCCTCGTTTCTGAGGGGATTAAAAACTAGTTAACGTATTTTTATAAGGCAACGTTTGCAAGTAGTTCCCTCTATCTTTGGCCATTGATACTGATTTGAAGAACTTTAGGTTCTTTGGTCAGATAGGTGTAACCTGTTTTGGATTGAAAGGTTCAGCATGCAGGTGGAAAATACTTTCTACATTCAACAACTGTTTATTCAGCTGAGGATTGAGAAACCTCAGTGTGTTTTAAGAATGTCAGTTGATACTTCCAGTGCTAATAGATCAACCTTTGAAGCAGTACTTTGGAAAGAATCCCTTGTATACATTAGAAATGAGTTAATGAGCAGACAGACAAAAGCAGATAAATGTCAAGTACTTCACAAAACTCAGCAGATTATTTTGATCTCTTTTTCATGTCGTGAGGGTGTGTATATATATCTTTGTATTCTTGTAACTTTTTCTAGGAATGGGCTTATAAGCAACACAACCCGATTGAGTATTCGGATGCAATTCTAATTAGAGATATCTTAGAAACGAGCCATGGTAAGAAGTTTCATTGTTATTATAATCTTGTTATATTCTTATTAGAAACTCAAAAAAAAAATATTTGGAAGGTGGAGCCGGGCCTCTTGGGTGGTATGCTAGCTATGTGACACAAAAAGCAAGTTCAAACTGAGACACAGGGTGGCAATAATTGTTTAAGAATTTCCCTTGATTCTGCTAGGCCATTCTTAAGGAAAAGTATTGCTGAGCACTTCATGTCTGTGAAGCGGAATGTGCAGACTCATGGGCAGAGAAATCCTGATGCAAAATCTTAGCCTTCATGTAACACTCCTATTTTGTTTCTGTTTTTTATGAATCACTCAAAGTATGAAATGAAAATATGGTGTAAGAGTAGCAGAAATTCAGAAAATAATTGATTTGTATTGATATACCAAGTAAAATTGCTGAGAGAATCTATTGATGTGTGTACATCTATAGTTAAGATTCCTAAAGCCTTCTCAATTTTACTTCAGTCTTTAATTTTCACATCTGTGTACTTGCTCTAAAGATTTCAGTCCCGACCATATCAGTAAAGAAGTCAGAAGTAATGTCATATCAGACCTACACAGAAAGAAAGTTAATTTTGCAGAATTGAGGCTGGAAATCCAGGATGAAAGCAAGCCACCTATCACACCACTGCGAATGGGAAGTGCTTCATTAAATGAACATACACAGAGTGGCTCCCAGCTGCGATCTGTACTGAAGAAAACGCCAACGAAAGAACTGATGGATTGCGTTAAGGTTGGTTAACTAACTGATGTGGTGGTAGGAATGCTAAGGATGAACTTAGCATTTGACTTGAAGAAGGACAATCTTTAATTAAATAGTACTGATTAGATGATTTTATCACTTAAATTTTTATAGGAATACTCAACTGATACTGTTGGCAGTGGAGGAAGAGAATCTCTTACAGGCTCTGAAGTAAAAATCTGTGAAGCATTGCAAACAGGTCTGACCCCATTTTTATGGGTTTTCTTCTGTTGTTTTGTTTTTTTTTTTTTGGGGGGTGGTGGTGGTGGTGTTGTAAATAGAGTATTACATAGGATGATAGGGTCTTGCCTTTTTGCAAAATCTGAATAATATTTTGCATTAACCACCACTGAAGTAGCTCACACATAGGGTCCTACTGAGTGAAGTGGAAAATAAAGTTGTCAAGGAAAAAAAACACTTCAGAAACCCTTTAATAGCAGGAATGATAGATAGTATTGCCTATTTCTCAGGAAATTTTACACTTGTCTAGTTGACAAGTGAACTTGCAGAATAGTTGAACTTTTCTAGGCTATTTTCTTCTACTCTGAGTTTGCTAAGCAGTCTTTTGCTACAATAGAGAAAACTGAACAATACAGCTCCAAAAAGCCAAAGAAGAAAAAAGTTACTTTTGGAGAAGATCTCAGCCCAGAAATATTTGATAAAACTTTGCCTGCAAATACTCCCTTGCGCAAAGGAGCGACACCAGTCCGTCATCCAGGATCACAAAGCAATAGCCCTTTTACCAGGTCAGGACTCCTTGAGGAGCCATTATCCCAGCCAAACTTTGATTGCGATGACGTAAGTTGGTTTAAACTACAAAAATAGCTTCTTACAGTCTCCATGAGTGTTCAGTATTTTAACTTCTTTTTGCTCATCTTAAAGCAGTGCGTTGAGCCTCTTGAAGAGTTACGAGAGGATTCTGTTGCTGCAGAAGACATCTCACCTGTTGAAAACACCACAGGTAACCTTGAGTTGTATTTTTGTCATTAGATAATGCAGCTTTCTGAAAATTGAAAGGTGACAATTGTGGTTTTTTGTCTTATAGAGGTGATATTAATACTAAAAGTTAAATGTTCTTGCTTTCTTCTAGAGGTCACTGCTGTAGCTGCAGAGTCCGCCTATTGTTTAGGTAAAGTGGATGTTATTTCAGCTATTATTCTGTGCAAGTGGCTGATCTAATTAGACTTACTGCTTTAAATAATTTGGTTTACTATCTTAATTATGATATTGCGATTTTGATGTTTTTAAAACAGCAAGCAACACAGTAAGAAAATGGAAAGGGAGTTATACATTTGTGTGTATGTCTCTCAATGAGAGCTTTATAAGCACGGATTATTTTGTTACCAAATCCTTCCAAGTGTTGTTTTCTTCTATTCTGATTTATATTGTAAAGCAAGCTGTTAAGTTTTTTTTCTTTAATCTTTCCATGTTTGATAGTCCTTTATGCATAAAATCTTACTTAAGACTAAGATCTAAACACGTTGTACATAATATTAAAAACTGTGTGAATAGTTTCCTCAATACGTTTGGCCTTTTTTGTTGAACTGAACTAATATTTGCTTTTTCTTCATATACAGTAAAAGAATCTGACAAATCTTACACAGTAGCAACTCGTTCCTCTACTAAAAGGAAGGTAAGTTTCTTTAATGTGGATTTGTTGTTGTTGTTGTTTTGTTTTTTTACATCTTCAAACAGGGATGTTGTGTATACCTCTCAAACGTATATCAGAGCTTTTGCATCCTCATATAAAAGGATTGCATAGGTCCAGGTATATGGAAATATCTCCCCTTAGTGCAGCTAAGGAAATTTCATTTATGACTGAAAGTGGTTTTTAAGTTATTAAAAACAGCTTTGCTTACCGTCTGATACTTAAATTTACGATTTCTATTTAATTTTGCTGGAGCTTTCCCAAATAGTTTAGCCACAACAGAAAGTTGGAGATATTCATATGCTTTATTCATCTGCTTTAATTTCATTTTCATGCTCATGGGCTTCAGTCATGGAAATCTAGAAGGTTGTATTCATTGAACATTTAGGAGAACAGAAACAAAGTTTTCTGTCTAATTTTTCTGTTTGGTTTAATTTTTTTGAGATATAGGAGTGTGTGGGAGAGGCTAATAAGTTCAAAGTCGTTCTGCAGCCTCTGATGATTCTCTCACTATTACTGAAAATGTGATTTGTGTTCCCAAGTCCGGTGCTGAAGGTCTTCACTATAACAGTGAATTGTCTGCTAACCATAAGACACAAACAGACAGTATCCTACCTGTATCTCTTCTGGTTGCTGGAATTTTAAGGTGCATAGAATTTTTTGTACAAGAATTTCCATAAGAAATGCTTTCAGACATGCTCCAGTGTTGTACAGTTCTAGAATGCTTTATTGGAGGGGGAAGGAGGAAAAAAAATGAAAGGCAATTAGAAAAGTAGCCCATCTTGTCAGAAAGAAATAACTGAAGATGAAAATTTGCTATATTCTTATTAGAATACCCTTTTTCTCAAAAGAGAGCTACATTGTGAAGAGACAACGTCTATAAATCTTAACTGCTGTGTGTCCAGCTTTTATGGCTTCATATATGAAATAACAGACTATTTGCAGCGGGGTTCGTATGGCTGTTGGACTGTGTTGCTTTTTCTAAAAAGCAGCACATGCACCTGCACATGCACACATACACATGTACCCCAACAACTTAAAATTTCATGTTCCTCAACAGTCTAGCACCCATTCAGATGGGGTTGATCTTAGTACCCCAAGAGCCACGAGTACTAAGAATGTAAAAGATACCAAAAATCCAAGGAAAAACAAACTTCAAAGACCAAAGAATATTACCACATCTGCTGCCAAAAAGACACAAGTAAGTGACAGCCTGGTGAATAATAAATTTTATTTCTCCATCCAGATGTCTCATGCAATTAGTTTTTTCTTGTGTGTTTTTGTGTGATTATTTTGATGTTTGTAGTAAAGATTTTCTAAAGAGTGTTTTGTTTCCTGTTGCTGCTGATATTCTCTTCTTCATGTCTGTCTTGTTTTCCTAGACTGACTGGCATGCCTGTATTGCTTGTTAGGGCTGACTAGCAGGGCTTTAAATACTTGCAGGGCAGAAAGGGTACTTTACAGATGAAGAGTGGAACCTTTGAGACTTCAGGGACACAAGATGGGTTTGTGGTGCTTCTCTTATCAACTGTGGACAGTTGATAATTCTTCGAACTTGCCCAGGTGTATGCCAGTTTGCTTTAAGTGCCATAAAAGTGTGAGACTTCTGACGTATTTTAGCTTTTTGTATATTGGAAGGGAAAGGAAGTAATCCTTTTCAAACTGGAAAGATACGAGTAAGTACGAACGAAGAATCTGTAGTTTTGAGCTGAAAGACTCATTTTTTTTTGATTTCCAGATTTGGTTAAATGAAACAAACAAAAAAACTAATATCTCAGAAGTAATCCTTCTTTGTATTGTAGCTTTTAAATTAATTTGTAGATAGCAGAACAAGAAGGACCTTAATTTGAGAGAAACGATAGTTTTCTATCAAAATCCAGTAACAAAAGTTATTTGTTGGAAAATACCGCAAAGGATCATTATAATTGCACTGTGCTCTGCTTGGTCTTCTGCATCTCTTCAGAGAACAAAACATACAAGCTCTGGGAAAAGAAGAAAGAGAAAAGTTAAAAAATCCTTGTATGGGGAAAGAGAAATGGCTTCTAAGAAGCCTCTTCTGAGCCCTATCCCTGAGATTCCAGAAGTTCTCTCTTCTGCCTCATCTCCAAGCTCACCAAAGGCAAATGCACTTCCAGGTAATGTGATTTTAGTTTTGTTTTGCCTTACTCATTCTTTTTGCTTCAATAGTTAATTACAAAGCTGTTGATAGTTGTCTTCAGTTCTGGGCATAGGTAAAGAGCACAGTATGCATTTTTCAGTTTTAATGGCTTTTGGAGTGGAATGAAGGAGAAATAAATGTTAGTCTGTAATAAAGCCCAAAGCATCCACTAGATTATTAGTCTCCAAGTGCATCACTTCAACTCTAATAGGACTCCAGTGTAAAGCAGACGACAAAAAAGACTCTCTGTACCTTGACTGCAGACTGATGTTTTCATAGGCTTTAAAAGTGCTAAGTGATGTGCAGTAGCATTGTGGAGAGGCTTTTTTTGATGCTGGTTGTGTTCTGTAATGCTCATTTAGGAGGTTATAGTTTTGTGAGTTTGTTTTAGTACTTCAGAAATTGATTTCATACATTCACAAGGAGAGTCAGGTAACCATGTGTTATTCTGATTCAGAGGATGCATTTTTAGATTCGAAATCCAGGAATGGTCAAAAGGATGTTCAATGGAAGCAAGCAATAGAAGGAATGAGAGGGGAAAACATCCCTGCTGTTCACGTGTGTCCAATCTCTGAGGACCTGGACGTTGTAGAAAGCAGGAGCCCTGACGTTACGGTGTTTCAGGTGTCAGATGGTGATCTGAAGTCGGTTTCTGGTCCTGATCATAAGGTAACTGATCTACTTCAAGTTACTGCTAGAAAATAAGTCCTGTTCTTGGTGTTGTTACATCAAAAAAGTAATGTTTCTGGGAAGGAAAAAAAAAGCTAGCTGTTAGTGGTTAAACATTGGAACAGGCTGCCTGAAGAGGCCGTGGAATCTGCATCCTTGGAAGGAGGTGTTCAGAACTCGACTGAACCTCAGGCAGCATAAGCTGGCCCTGCTTTGGAGCAGGTTCCTCCCAGCATGCAGGGTTCATTTTTTTAAGTTGGTCGGTTTTTATTTTTGAGAATGACTAGACTTAATGAGGAAATCTGTAGCAGTTGTTTAATTGTCAGCTGTTTGAAACAAGTTTTGGGTGGATTGTTTCTGCCTATAATTTTTTTTTTCAGTTTCCAAGCATTGTACCAGACCCAAACTATGTTTCTGACACACATGACTGTTTCCAGCAAGCTGAAGAGACTGAGTGTTTAAAAGAGGAAAAAAGAAGTGACTTCTTGATAGAAAACGAGAAATTACAGGGAAATTTCCCAAACAAGGAAGATTGGCTAACAGGGCTAGAATTTCCAGAACAGGACACTGGTATACATGAGATTCTCCAAAACACTGGCCGTTCACCAAAAAAATCTTCAAGAGGTAGACCAAGAAGAAGAAGCAGTACTGTCTATATTCCTCCTGTTGAAAAGTTCAATTTTGAAACAATTGGAAATGACCTTCCACTTTCTTTTAATGTGGAAGAAGTCTTATCTGCTCCTCAGCTGAAAAATAACTCCTCAGAAGGGCCTTTTAGAAGGAAAAAGGGTAGCAGCAGTGAAACAAGCAGGGTGAGACGCAGCATGAGGCTACAAAAAGATGCAGAAACAGAAGGACTGGCGTGGATTCCAGTGCCCAATGAGATTCTAAAGAACCCTCCTCCGGTAGCTTCTGGTTGCAAAACCAGGAGAACGATAAGCACATCGGTCCTTATGGAATCTGAGAATATTCACCACAGAGAAGAAAACCTCATCCAGTTTGCAGCGCCAGGGAAGGAGAACAGTGACCCTGTTAATCTGGCTGATGGTCCTTGCAGGAGATGGAGGAGGAAGAGCATGTGTGTATCAACGCCTCAAGAAACAAGAACTTGGTCTCAAACCCGGAAAAGGAGCATAGCAAATTCTGTATATAGCAAGGACAGAAGCAACCAAAGACACTCTGAAGAAGCAGAGATACCTGTTGAAAATCAGGCTAACACTTAGTGAGGTTTCAGCTACCTCCCATTTTCTGAGTGAAGGTCAGTATTAGATTCTTATATTCTCTCTTGGAAATGCTATGTAGAAATAAGATGTTCCTTCTGTCTTCCACTTACTTCCTTCTGGGTAACTTAGAACTGATTTTCCTTGTTTTGATGACTAAAATGCTTGAAGATCAGAACTGCATGGAAGTCCTAGCTTGGCTCAGTGCCTTGGTCTGGTAGACAGTCACGACAGATAACCAAGATGACGAAGTCTTTTCTCCCATGGTGAACTGCATTCTGACAACCTCCTCACCTTTGTCTACCTCCTTGCTTACGTGTTTCATACTTTAGCTCAGTCTACAGAGCAATTGCAATTAAACACTGTAAATGTTATTAAAAACTCGACAAATGACTGACTTTCTCTGCAGCCACCAAGCTCAGTGATCTCAGGAAGGCAAAGGTTAATTTCTGTCGGGTGGAAGAATTGCTGTAGGGACTAGTGATTTTTTTTTTCAATATACAGCAGTAAGACAAAATAAAGAACAACTTGTAGATGCATGCATAAACATTATGTATGCAATACGCTTATAGCTGTGGCACCTGCACAGCAGTGTGGGTTTTCTGCCTGTGAAACTGAACTGTGATTGTTAGTCTGGTTTGTTTCATAGGTAATCTTGGCACATTTGCCCTACTCACAAACGCACAATCAATATGTGAAGTGGGTAAATGGAGAGAGATCAGAAAACGTGACATTTGGCAATTTTGAGTAACAAAGTTGATAACTAAAAAAATAGTATTATAGTGAAAAGTTACTTTTTCTATGAATGGGGGTTGATACTAATCCATACTTTGGTAAAAAGGACTTTTTTTTTTCTTGAAAGAGCAGGACTCAAGCTTTGAAGTCTAATCAAAGTAGATAAAACCTGAGTTTGACTTAAGTAGTCAAACCAGATTCTAAGAGATTCCCTTTTAGCTAGAATTGTTCAACATGTTGATGTTTCCCTTCGGCTAGATCATTTTTTATAAATTATTTTTGAAACCTGTGTTCCACATTTTAAAAATGCCATAAAAAACACTTTAGATTTTTTTGGGAAAAAAAAAAAAAAAGAAACAGAGTTTGGCTTGAAGGGGAGGAGTGTGAAGCAGCAAAGCTGTTACCTTATACTGTAGAAACTTAGCTTTACCTTGTCATACCAGAAGGGCAGAGTTTCTACAACTAAGAGCTAGGAAAGACCAGAAGGTTGGTCTTTTTAAAAAAAAGAAAGAAATCAGTAAATGTGGCAAACCAAAACATTTTTAAAACTTCATTGTATATAAGAATTTTTTAAAATTAAATTGGCTAAGGGAAGTGAAATATTCATCATGGAATAAAGCTGCATTTAATTTCTGGACCCTTCTGATCTTCACTGTGTGTGTTTTATTTACATTGCATAATGTTCAGTAGTTGACCTGTCATCTTACTGTTTCAATAATTCTAGTTTGAACAATAATAAAACATGATGACTGTAGGTGGTCAACTTAAACGTTTGCTGTAGCTTTCATTTTGCATACTGCTCTGTTTCAGCCCTCGTGAAATACCTGTGCCAGCTTTCAGAAAATAGCTTTCTCTTGAAAATTGTCTCTTTTGTGATCTTGTTTTTACCATTATTGGTGTGGAATAAAATATTTTATATACTGGGCTGCTTTTATAAAACTTAGAACCAAACAGAACAATTTCATGTTTATGTACGTTTTACTTTTTCTCTACAGACATCATCAGTTTTTCCCAAGACAAGAACTCCTAAGTCATCTTGAAAGGAACTTCACTAATTAAAGACTGTTCATCTTGTACTGCTATAGAAATATTATGGAATTTATCAAAACAGTCTCCTTGAGGTTTTATTTTGGCCTTTGTGTTTGTGTCACAATGAAAATTTTAGGTTTGGGAACAGGGTGGCAACAAACAGGTACTTGGGTTAAATTTTGTCGTGATAGCAGTATGTTGGCTTGCCAGGAGAGGGCAGTCTGACATGAGTTTTTGTGGTCATAACTGAATTATTTTGAAAATGTACAAAATCTTTGAACAGATGCTAGCTCAGATTATAATCTAAATTTATTTGAGATGAAAACTGCCTAATAACAGCTGCTACTTCTAACATTCAAAAAGAAAATCAGAACAGCAAGTGCCCTAAGTACCAAAATTTATACTAGAGAGGTGAAATGCGTATGCACCATATTCAGATAGGACTTCCTATGTGGAAATCACATAGCACTCTTAAACACAGCAGAGCTCTGCAGTTGCTGCAGAGATGTTAGGGTTTACCTGTTACATCACATCAAGCAGTGAGGGAAACCTCTTGAGACTGTGGGTGTCAGATCCTGAGTACCAGCCTCAAATGGTCAGGTCAAGTACAGAGACGTCCTGGAGGAAGGAGGCAATAAACTAGCATATGTGACACAAGAGGGCTGAATCTCCGAAGTGCTGCCTAGTGGTGCTGCTGTGCTATGCATCAGTCACAGCAGCAGTGGAAGTGTGTTCTCCCTCGAGGTTCCTTGAGTGGATGTGTTAAGTGCACTTTAGATGTGGAGTGGAGCGTGAGTAAAATCAGAAATAGACGAGCAAGGCTAAGGAGAAGGAAAACCAAAGCTTGCATTTGCCTCCTGGCACAACTTGGTTGGAAAGGGTTGAATTGCGTATAGATGCTCGATGGCAGTTTGCATGGCTTGTGTGAGGGTGAGGTTGGAACCTGAAGAGAAATAAAGGTTGCAGTAACTGGGTTTAATCTGGAGAGGGCTTGAGAGGAGACAAGGCTTCAATTATGCAGAATCTTATTGTAGGAGGAGGTTAATGATCAGTTCTCCATATCTGTACCGGAGGGGACGATAAACAATGTTTTTAAATTAGAAAAAAATATCTTTTTAAGCAGTAAGAAGCAGCTCCAGCACGAGAGATGGCTGAGCATAAGAATACATTGCCTTGGGAAGTTGTGAGATCTCCATCACTGGAGGCTTTTAAGAATAGATTAAACACCTGTCAGGAATATGTGCTGTGACTTCTTCCTCTGAGGAAGAGCATCTCTCTTGACTCCTGGAATAGTGTAACCAGGAATTTGATGGCCGTGCTGCTCTGCAGGAAGGGTGACCAGCAGAGTGACCAGCACTGTTCCCTTTCCAGTTTTGCTTTTCCAAAACTGAGTTTCCATAAACCTTTGAATGACAGCAACTTCACTATCTGCATTCAGTGAACAGAAGTACGTTGAGTTGGTCTCTTGTCTTTGTTGCTGGGTGAGGGTATAGGAATGAAAATTCAGGTATATGTGCAGACAAGTCCCGAGGTTCAAGAGATCTTGAGTTTGTAGTTGTAGTTTTCAGCTGGTAATTGCAGCACTAGCTGGAGCAGACTTCAGTGGTGTTCTGTCAGGCTAGATTAGTCACTAATACCACCGGTAGTTTTACTTGTGACGGGGTCGTTGGACAGGAACACCCCAAATCAGCATTGTACAACTGAGCTGTGTTTTAGTTTCATCAGTGAAGCATCCCTACACAGTATGTTAGATTAGGGACTATGCAGTGTCCCATTTTGAAGGCTAGCCTTTGGAGCCTTCAGTTTAAGTCACCATTTCAACTATTTTTAACTAAGTTCTGTGTCAAGTTTGTGTATTTTAATTAAGAAATTTGTGGTATGGGACAGTTTTTTACCTCTCATTCACTTTCACTACTATTCTAAGGCGAAGCTTTTCTCTCTTTAGAGGGTTATTATAAAGACAAGCTTGGGTATTCAGTAATGTTAAATTTTGTATTGTGTAGATGTGAAATGGCTTCAAGCACGGTGGCAATAGCTAGTGGTAAGCATTTATTGCCAAATAATTGCATTTAGCAGGCTGCCATGATCATGCTCCAGCTGACAGAGGACAAGCGGTGAGTCCTAGACAGACCGATCACTTTGCCATTCTGTTGTAATTATGATGTAACTAGTAAGTAAGAGTAATATATTACAAATATATTGCTTTGTTTGTGCTTTCCCATGAAGTGCAGTCTTAATGTATTCTTGGATATTCAGGCAGCTGAATATGTGGAAGCAAGGAGTACATCACAGTTGGGATGGTCTTCCCGTAGACTTGCATTATATTACTCAGCTGAGAATACAAAGACCAGCAATACTTCATGTGCTGTCTCCAGAAAGTGTTACAGGGACAGATTAGGGTCTCTCTTACTATTTTCCAGCAATTATTTTATGCCAGTGTTTTGCTATAGTGAAGATGCTCACTGATTACAGAAGTGGAGGCTGTATGACCAAGTTTTCTCCCATGTGATTTAAGAGAGTTCAAACAACTTTCTCACCCTGGCACTCACTATAAGCAGGGGAAAGAAAATAAGGAGAATAGTATGTGCTATTTTTATCATTTGCTGATAAGCTCTATTTTAAAATAATTGTAAATAAACCTTCATATCTTCAGCTTTTTTTCTTTACTTGCTACTGATTAAATTGGCAATTGAAGGGGGTGCTGAAATGCCCGAGTGTTGCATATAAATTTCACTATTGTATATTCATTTACTTGTGATAATGATGTAGTTGTTTAGAACTCCACTAAAATGTTTTGTGCTCTTGCTGCTCTTCCTGACTCTGAATACTCTAGCACTTTTACAGTACATAGACCTGGAAAGAAATTAGCAATGAAGTGATCTATGCACAAGGAAGCAAACAGAAAATCATTGTTAGATCTATATACCAGGAAATGGAGAGGAAAAAAAAAGCCATTGATGTATGCCAAGTATAGTTAAAGCCTATAGAAACAGGAGCGAGCAGTGAAGAAATTTCATTTTCAAGCTGCTAACAGGTATGTAAGTGATGGAAATCATTTTAAAAACAAACTGTACCATGTAGTTGAATATTCCTTCAAATTGCACCGTTTTTAGATTAGGAGATAAACAGTGCAAATCACAATGTTTTAACTTGAAGTAAGGTAGTGCCTAACTCCACTGTGTTCCTGTGGAAAAAATGAGGTGGTGCCTGTAACTTATAGACAAGAAGGCTAATGTATTAGTTTTGTAATTAACTTGTGTAAATTGTGCATAACAGAGCAATTAACTACTTTAACCAAGCTTTAGAGGGAGACGAAGAAAAACCTGTGTGTGCTGGGAATGAGGGCATGGAACATATTCCCTAACTCAAACCTGAAAAACCTGGTGTTAGTCTTGGGTTATTTCCAGTGACCCCTTGACTCCCATCTTCCTGCCCCCTGCACAGATTTGGAACTGGTCAGCCATTTTTGTTTTTGGAAGGGAGAGGAGACAGATATAATGAATGGCTTTTATTGTGCAATATTTCAAAACCTTTTTGACTGCATTCGGATGGGATGGAAAATGTTCTACCCTGTACTGTAGCCAAAACAAACAAAACATATTCCCTAAACCTGGATGTGTGTTTCACTCAAACTGGCAGTAGTTAGAGCTCTACTCTTAAACAAGAATTTAGTTTGACAATTTTTAGGCCTTGTTCAGCTGAATGTAACAGCCAAAGAAAATACGTGGAAAAAAATTAAATAATACACATATTTACAGCTTGCAGGTGGCATTAATTTTTGCAGTTCATAGTGTTTAGTTTCAAGAATCCCTGTTAGTTGGGATATATTGTAAATGTTAAAAAATATTCTTAATTGTCTTTTTTTAATGAGTTTTTTTTTTTTTAATGAAAATAGTCATTCTGAAGGAAAATACATTTTATGTAGCTCCCTGATGGGTGATAAATAGCTGTGATTCAAGGCTTTAAAAGTTTAGGGTCTACCAAGAAACTGAAAATTCTGCAAACACAAGACCCAGCAATCTAGCAGTAAAACCTCTTGACAGAAACCTGCTAGGGCCTGGCTTCCAGCTCCACTAAAATTTAGTTTAAATACCCTCTTTATGGTGCAGGCTTACTGCTGGGTTTTGGCATCGCCAGTCAGTTCGGTGAAGACCTTGCAGTGCGTAACCAAGATAATTCATGTTGCGCAACATGTTTTATGGCCTGAACAGCCATATTTATCATTAATAATAATAACTTTAAATGTAGACACCTATGCCAAGAGGCCTCCAGGTATTATAACAATGAAGAACTAAAACTGTAAACTATCACAACAGACACCATGCGTGGACATCCCACCCTGCCAGCCCTGCAAACAAATCCTCTATTCTTCACAATCCCACCCTCCGAAGAAAAGTCCCTTTGAGCAAATAAAATGCAAGACTCCTAGTGTTTTTAGTGTAGATAAATGAGCCTCATTTTTAAAATTATTATTAAATCATTAAAGATTACAAACAAGGTATCTTGAAGTCTGAAGAGCAGTTGTAAGAAAAAATAGTGATCGTTCCTCAAAAGCCCTAATGACGTAGTAAACAAACCAAGCTCAGAATCAGAAGTTTGGGCTTTTTGGTCCCTCTGTGGTCAGGGTTTCGTTTTGTGCTGTTCTTGAATTAAGTGTTACTCAGTTTTCTTGCCCTTTCTTTCATTTATTTGCCAGCACTGTAGCATCAGGATGAAAAATATGGATCTAATACTACCATCCATTAAATCAACCGAGTTATACTGAAGACACTTTTGAAGTCAAGCTTCACTGTGTCATAAATAAGCTGCCCATGTCATACAAATGTTTGGACAAACAAATGTACTTAGTTCCATGTTCAGAAGGTCAGTAACGCTGAGTTTTGGTAGTAAATATTCATTAATGCAAATCTACTAAGGTTGTAAGGGAATTCACGTTTGAACTATGATTTGGATATGTTGAGTATCCTCCTGTGTGCTATCAAGAAAGTAATTGTGTGGTTACTAATATTAATGATTAATAGAAAGGTCCTTTCACTTTCCCCTCAAAAAAACCAAAAAAGTAAGCACTCATGGCATGTTTTGCAAGAAAAGCTTTGTAAAGTTTATGTAAGTACTAGGTAATGTTACATAGAGCTTATCTTAATGCTGAGCATTACATAATACACGCTACAGAACACGAGACTCAATTCACCCTGCATTTGTCTCTTACATCTTGGATTTGTCTCTTACACTGCTTGCTTCTCACAGTAGATAGACATCTGTTGTACCTTGCTGAGTTTTCCTGCATCCCTGTGTTCCACTGCCTCTGGTTAGGAATGTTGGCTCACAGAGGGATGATCCAAACAGGGAAGCAAAGCAGTTGGTAGCACAGAGTGTATGTATATGCAAGATATTGAGAGTTAAGCAAATAAAAGCATTGCTGCCAGGAACTTCTGATGCCTGGCATAGCGCCGCTTAATAGAGCCACAAAAAGCCTTAGTCACAGCCAGATCGGTGGTGTTAAGTGCCCTGGAATTGCACCTTTGCATAGGAGTTAAAGAAAATGATAAGACCACAGGCAGAATTAGCTGTGTGGTTTCATACCGACACACAGAATAGCCAAAGCTGTAAATTGTTCCTCTTTTATTAACAAAACCTCAGCTCCTGAAAACTGCTTTTTTCTCATTCCACTAAGGATCAGTAAGAGCTAGGGACTTGAGGTGGTAGTTGAAGAGAAGTCTTAAACTAAATCCTAGAACTTTGTTTCCACATTTTTAGCCTGCTTTTCTCTGCTTTCAGTATTGAATGGAGTGCAACTAGTATGCCTGTGCCAAAAGCTGTTTAAACAATATTAAGATGTTTTCTTCAAACTTCTCCCTAGGAAGATACTCTTTTTCGAGAGGAATGTTTTCCCTGGAGCATTACATCATGAATTGGTTCAGTTCTTGGAGTAAGAAATTGGACCAAATGGTGGAGAAGGTCTCCAGGGGAAACATACTTATGCTGTTAAGTATTCCCACCAGAAAGCTTAGAAACCGCTTACATATTACCATTCTGTCCACATTTAGCCTTTCACCTTACTGCAGCTGAACAGAGGGTAGGGGGGTGGTTAGACTTTTTTAGAGAAACTTGAACCTCCTTTGTTTTTGTCATTACATTATTTTATTTTTTCCCCTCTTACTGTATCTTGCGAACTGAGCTCTGGTAATGGAATTTCTCATTTTTGACAGTAATGCTGGGCAAGGTTGCATTTGTTTTGTATGCAAACTGTTAATGAAATCTTAATTATGAAAGCTTCCTTCGAAACTCTGAATTTAATTTTTGTTTGAGGATTAAAATGAGAGGAACCTCTGGGAAGACCAGAGGATGGAGGGATTTGGGTGGATTTTTGGGAAAGCAGCCATATGAACAATGTGTGAGCTGGAGCAGTATCGTGTTACCTCCTGTGTATGGAATCGTTCTACATCAAAGATGGAGGCACTTGATACGGTTTCCTTTATCAAATGAAAATAGCAGAACAAGGAAGAATATACTCTTTATCTTTAGTAGTGCAAGTCAGCAGCTTTTTTTCTTTAATATGGAAATTCTGCTCTGTAGAATAGTTCTTTGGAAGCTGGTAAACCTGCAGTTTCACCAAGGTCTGCCTTTTGTTTTGCAGACAAATTAGAGAGACTTGTTCATCTTTAGTTCACACAATTAGCTTACAGGATATAAAATGAAAATACATACGAGTGTAATAAACTGTAGAAGCCAGACATTACCAGAATAACCTCCTGAACAAACATTCCCCAGGGCAGGACACTCTTGTTGTCCCTTCGTGGCCTGAATTGACCATGGAGCTGAATTAGAATGGAGCCTCCTGTGATACTTCTGCGTCATGTTCCTGGGGTCATTTGGGCAAAACATATTCTGCTGTCCCGGATTTGTTTGATGGACAAAGATGATTTTTGTATCCTGAGTCTTATGTAAGGCACCTTCAATCACTCCGCAGAAATTAAAAGCTTCATTTAATTTGTATCCCCCCAGTCAAATTCTGTGATACTTTATAGTCATAAGGGACCACAGAGAAGGTCAAGCCCCAGAGATTCTTTCTCTGTTCCCACCCATTTGATATCTACTCTCTCAAAAAGTGCTTTTTCTTTAAAACAAAAACAAACAGAAAACACACACAAAAAACAACACAACCAACCCACAACAACCAGGCAGCCTTTAACTGTTCGTACCAAGAATTCTGTGATTCCAAGAAGGACCGTTAAGTTGGTCCAGCTGCCGAGGGACTGGTACTAAAATTGATGACTGGAAATTGGCACGGGGTTGTAAAAGACTTCTGCCAAAACATTTGAATTATGTAATCTTATTAAATACATAGTAATTACGCTGTGCATATTACTGCTGGATTCAGGTTATGAAGTCATATAGTAGATAATGCGAGACTGAAGAGGAGAGAAACTGGACTGGTCTGAAGCACGCTGAAGTCAATGGAAATGCTCGGCTTGGCTGCAGTGTTCTAGGTGAGGGTGTCTGAGTGAGGCTATATTATTCCAACAGGGAAAGGGCATCAGGATTCTAGGATCACAGCTTGGCCCTATTGTCCAGAACCTCGATGCAAACAAACATTTAGAAGTTTCATTTCTGCTATGGAATGAATGTAGCAAAGTTGAGCGTGGTGCATGCTTCTGACAAGGGCAATTCCCAATGTGTCTGAAGATCCAATAGATGGGGTATTCGGTTTGCAAGACTTATGCTGCTTCTGGAGTAACTGTCAAGTCACATTAGTCTTCTTTATTGGGGATGCTTCTCAGGAAATACATTGCAGTCACTCACAGGGCATAAACAGCTTTGCGGTTGGACCAGAACTTCTACTGCATTTCCTTGCAGAGTCCGTGCAAGATAGTAGTCCTGCAAGTGCTTCCACTTGGAAATCACCTTGCTTTGGAGAAATTCTATATTTAGAAATTTGATTGAGTAAAATTATCACCAGCAATGACGTTTAGACTCTACCAACACTTTTGTTTTAATTCTCAAACTCATTCCAATTCAAAATCTGTCCTTCAGAGCAGACCCTTTTTTTCCCATATCTCCCAGAATGTGCCTCGAAATACACTTCTGCTTAAACATTCTGAGCCGTTAGGAATAGTTAGCAGAATGCTCACTTAATCTTCCTGCTGCAGTGAACAAAAAGTAAAAAGATATATTTACTTCTGCTTCCTTTCTCAGCCATTTTTTCACTGCAGAACAAACTTCTTAAAAGTGACTGCAGCAGATGATTTAGCAGTACGGCCAAATAGTCCCTGCTTGATTAAGATGGATGGTAGCTGTATTTGGAGCAATAGTAATTAAGGCTCCCATGGCAAGCAAAGAAAAATAACAAATTAATCTAATAAGAGCTTATGGGGAAACTTTTAAATTGAAAAGCGTTCTTAAAATCCAAAATTCCTTAACACTAGTAAAATCTTAGTTTATTAAAGCTCAAAGGGTTGTTAAAATCCAATAGCTTTCACTATTTTTTTCAATATTTGTGTATTTTTTTTTTAATTTATCAAGAATATAGCAGAAGTTTTCAACACAGAATAGATACTTCCAGTTAAGTGACAAGATTTCTTTGAAATGAGATGAACTATATTTGTAGTGTATTTTAATTCTCTTTTGATGTCATGCATACAAGTGACAACGTGTCCTGTCACAAAAACCCTTCTACATTGCATCTTCTGTCTAGATCAGGAATCCCTTCTTGAAATAGACTGAAAATGAATACTGCCTGCTCTAATAAACATTACAAACTCTACACAAGCTTGTTTTGCTCATGGCATTCTCGAGCTCCTTTGACACTGTACAACTTATTTCATAATTTGGTGCCTCAGTTTCCACATGCAAAATGAGATGAAGGCAGCAGAAAGCATGTTTGCAGTTCAAACCACACAGACACAATCCCTGAACTATTACTTTTTTTTTTTTTTAACTATTTCTCTACCAATTCTGTCCCTGTGCTCAGAGGTGAATAGTTAATGTCTGATGGTCAGCAGCTTAATGTTATTGCTGCTCAGGTGTGACTGACAGAAAAAGCCCCAATGATTTAAGGGTGGGACTACTTTTAGAAGAGAGGTGGCTTGTTCAGCCTTTTAAAGTCCTTAAGATAATGTCTTTTGTATCTATGATTGATTTATTTGATATTTATGCAGTTGGCAGTGGGATTTGAAATATAACATAAGCACTTCCTGAGATGTCAGTACTCCGATGTTAGTGGTCTGAACAAGGATGTAATTCATATCTGCAGGTGCTTACTCTGGTATCAAACACTTCAATAACATCATGCTTGTGGAATCCGGCACTCCCCAGTGTCCCATTTGTATCCTGATATGCCCACGTCTTTCCTATGTGTGTTTTTCTTTCTTAAGGAGCTCTCATTTCCTTCAATAGGATATGTTTTATTTCATCCTTTTTCCTGCATTTACTCATATTAATGTCACCGCATTCACTGGTAATAGCTCGGCTTGGAAATAACCCGTATATCCCTGAAAACACTGGGCCTGAAATTTAATGCCTATGATACTTTATTAAGAAAGAATAGATGCTTAAGTGAAGGGAGGTAATCACTTATTTTCGGACTCTAATTTGATCTAACTGGTTGAAAGGTGCATCAAGCATGCTCGACCACAGGCTGATGGCAGCCTTTGAGAGTCCTGGGATGAACATTTTCTGGGGCTTTTCTGCTAAATGGCCGTACGGTTTGAAACTGGATGCTGTCAGAGGGAAAGAACGAGACCATAGACATATCGTAGGCTTCTCTTACGAAAATCGATGTAGAAAGAAAATAACAGAAGCCAGATCGTGGGCTCTTGCTCATGAGTAAGGTCTGAGAAAGGATTTCATCATGGTGGTGAGATCAGCTGACGCTCCTGGAGCTGTACTTCCAGCTCTACAGCTGGTAGGGTGTTTTGCTTGCTCTTTGTGCCATGAAACATTATCTTTCAGTAACTCCTTTCCTTTCTCCCCGTTTATTCCATTTATGAAACGTGTGCATTTAGATTAAAATCTGTTTAAGGGATAGTTGCCTCTTCACTGGCTTTGCAAAGCAAGGTTGCACCTTTTGGGGGATCTGAGGATAAAGCATTGTGTAAAGAAGTGCTTGTTAGCACTTCTTTGAAACTGCATTGTCCTTTCTCCTATCGCTTTGTAGACAACAATCTTAACAAGGCTCCTGTCAACAGCGAAAAAGTATCTGACATGAGACTTGCATAGGTTACAGAGTCGATTACTAAATAAGACAGTGCAGGAGGGATCTCATTTCCGAAACTCCAAAATGCCAGAGCGATTTTTTAGTTAGGATGCTTATTTTGGAGAAGCGTTTTGATTAAATACTCTGTAGTGTTCAGCGTATGAAATCTTTTTATTTCCTGTCATTATCTTGGTACAATCACAAGTGCCTTTTTTATTATTTTTATGGATGTGCTCATCAGCTGTAGCTTTTCCCATCCCTGTGGGAATTTCCCTGCCCTGAAAAGCTGAACTTCACAATATCTGGTAGAAACTGAATTTTTTTCCCAGCTGGTTAGTAGTGCAGCACCAGAGTCTCTAGTTAATAGTGCTCTACTTGGGGAAATTTTACAAGCCATAATCTGTTTGAACAACTCACTTGGGCAAGTAGATGCTTAATTGTGAACTCTCCTAGGCGACTCATCTGGGAAATAGCAATGAACAGAAATGCTACAGAATATGGGGTCTTGCTTGCAACTTGACCTACCCCCTTGACAAGTTACATGGTCTGTGTGTATACATCTTACTGTAGCCAACCTAAGTTTGAGGTTTGTTTGCAGCAAAAAGCAGTATATTAATGTTTAGCTGGTGGAATAACCCCACATTTACAATGGAAATAGACCCATTCATTTTTATTGCCACAGCAGTTGCCTTGCAATGTCATGGATTTGTTCTGAGACAGTTTTGCATTACACTACATAAAAACTGGATTACTTAAGAGAGAATCCTTGCCGTGTTAGGCTCACTTCACCTGAGACTGCATGTTTTGGTTTTGTGCTGCGTTTTTGATGTACATGAAGGTACAAAGTGTGAATTAGTCCAGGAGAAAATACGCCCTGTAAACAAGTTTGTGGCTCTCTTAGGATTTTCTGTCTGTCATTCGACAAGCCATGCCGTCCGTGCAGATACACCAGCCATCTTGTTCAGAACGCACCACTTCAGCTCGAGTTGTACAGGAGCTCTGACCCAAAAGGTAACTTCTCCAGCCTCATCTAATGGAAGATAGTAGTGCAATTACGCTGAGCCATGTTATGGGCTGGTACAGTGAGAATGCCCTTATAAGACCTGAGGAGCACAATCTACTGGGGGTTATAAGATACTTAAAACCCCACAGATGGGGATCAGGAGAGGCATACAGTATGCATGTTATTTCACTCTCACAGTTTATAAATAGCAAAAATGCAATTTCCTGCTTTCACTCGGGGCAGCTGCAAGTCACACTGGCCTGTGGAAAATGGCCTGTTTGACTCACGATTAAGCCCAAGTGCCACATGCATCTTACCTGCTTCAGCCAAAGCTGCACTTCAGCAAACTGCTTAATATCTCTGCCTAGCTCAAATTTCCCCCTCCCTTACATCACCATGCAGCTTGGTTTTCCATATTAAACATTCTCTTCTGTGACCCTACCTAAAAAATAGGTGGTTCTCTGCTACCAGCAGGTAGGGACAGGACATAACATAGCCCTATCATAAAGGAAGAGACAAAACAAAGACAAATTAATTTCATTTCCTCTCCAGCAGGTGGGAAAAGTCTGCCTGCCTGAATACATTCCTATTTTCCCCTCTATTTATCCTCTTCTTACTCTTTAGATTTTTTACTTTTTACTGGCAAAACTTCAGTTAATCTCTCCAGAGAAGTAAGCAAATATGGTTTTTGTTTTGTTTTGTTTTGGTGTTGGTAGTAGTGGTGCTTGGTTGGTTGGATTTACATATATATATACATGTATATATATATATATTCTTTCAAATATCACAGAGCCTCTAATTCTGGAGGAGGACAAGTTTTCCCTTCACAATTACTTACTGAATGTGCTGAAGGCAAGCAAAGAAATAAACAAGTAGAGAAATCAAACTTTCATGATTGCCAAGGGTGTGCACTTCCTCTGTGATGTGCTGCATGAAAGCCACACCTCAGAACAGTAAATCTCTGCAGACAAAAGCTTCTTAAAGATTTAGCAATTACTATGCATAGAGAAAAAGCACACTGGGGCACGCTGGCCTGTCCATTTCAGACATTTAGCCAGGTCAAAGAGCAGTGCACGCAGAGAAATGTATCCACATGCACAGAAATCAATACCATAACGATTAAACGACTGCAGTGAACCTCAAATGGATTCCAAAAATTCACAGGTTAACTCTCCCTTTCACAACACAAGTGGCTTTAACTCCACATATGCTGAAGTTGAGAAAGCATAATACTGTTTTCTCCTTTTTTTCCTGCCCAAATTTTTATGGCTACTTGGCCCTGCACCTGCTGCTCACAGCCAGCACCCCCTCTTCTCACAAAGGCCAGGAGGGCACCGAGCACACGGTGACTGTGCTGTGGACTCACGCATCACCTGTGGAGCTGGCTGGGCTCAGGTGCTCATCAGCACTAATTACAGGCTGCTCCTCAGCACTGGGGTAGGTGACACGGGGTTTTACAGAGGATAACTTCTCTGAGAAGGTTTTCCCCTCAGATTACTTCTTATATTTACTTTTGCTCCAGTTCTCTGATCTAACACATGCATTTTTTATACCTGAAATGAGAAGCTGTAAGCTTGTTGGGGTGCCGTATGGGGTACAAATGGGCTAGCTCAGTGCAAACCTTGTTTTGTGCCTAGTGAATGGGATGTGGTATTGCTTTTTGAGTAAAAAAAAAAACCACGGTGTGGTTGTAGCTAACAGTGATAATGCTTGTCTTCTTCCCACAGTGGTTTTGCTCGGTGCTAGAAGTTGTCTGAAGCTCTTTGCCTGCCCTGGCTTTGTGGCTTTTAATGAAATTTATCCACTGAAGCGAGTTTCCTGACTAAATAATATCTGGAAAAAAAGGATCCAATTCTTGTAGCTGGGTCATCCTCACCCAGCTGTGAGTCTCAGTTGTTTTTGTCAGGCTGCTTGAGCTCCTCTCCTTCTTGGAAGGTTTTAGAGCGACTGAAGTTTCATTGGAGTGGAAAAACTGCCCTGTAAAATGCTCTTAGATACTGTCCACAGCTGTGATAACGTCAGGGGTGTCTCAGTAGCACCTTGACTCTGCAGTTAGGAGAGCAGGGTGTTGGGATGTTTGGTCAGTGGAGATAAAAGCCCAACAAGAAATTGGAGTTCTGGGCTTTGAAGACCCTAGAGGATTTATTTTTGCTTGTGCAGTGCACGTGGTCTGTAAAAGAACAAAAGGAAAGGCTTGTTCCTGGTTTGGGTTCTAGTGTAAGACCCGAGCAGATTAGATATCATTACTTTTTGTACACGCTGCTGGGTGTGAGGTGAGCTGAATTCAGACAACCGTCTTGTCTTCCTATTTCCTCTTCCCCATTTGTGCTGCAAGTCCCTGGCTGAAAAAGGGGTCTGGTACCTCTGGCTTCAGATACCTGGTGCCTGGCATTTTGATGGGGAGGGAAGCAGGCAGCTAAACATCTTAGAAAGACCAATTAAAATAAAGCCATAGCTAAACAATTATGTGCATCTTGGAAGTCAAATAATTAAATAGGCAGCTTAGCACCAGGCTGATCCGATATTACACAATTGCTAACTCCAAATATTGCCTGCGAACAGCTGTTAGCATGTTCCTCTCCTTAATCCTCTGCATATGCAGGAGCCAGGTACTAATAAACAGCAACCACCTTTTGTGGAAAGAGTCTGATTTGACTACGTCACTGGACAATATCTGTGGAACCTCTGAAAGCCTGCAGATACCAAAGGAGAGAAAGCAGAGAAGGCTTTATTGCCCAAACTCGTTTGTAATGACATGCAAACCTAGATGTCCCCGGTGAATCAACTTCAAAGGCCTCAGTGTGCCCCCAGATCTGTAAGGACAGATTCTGGGGGTATTTTGGCTCTTCTACGTGAGCATAGACAATTCATGAGTACGCATTTTCTTGCCTTGTTTGCGGTATCAAACCCTGAGCAATCTGTTGTGTTGCATCTTCCTACAGGTGTTCACTTCTTACCTCTGCTTCTCTCTGCATCAGATGTTTAGAACAAAAGTTGGTAGGTGCTTCCCTTACATTTATTTTCTTCCATCA
Source organism: Cygnus atratus (assembly GCF_013377495.2). Taxonomy (NCBI): domain Eukaryota; kingdom Metazoa; phylum Chordata; class Aves; order Anseriformes; family Anatidae; genus Cygnus; species Cygnus atratus. The sequence goes on from NC_066388.1 coordinate 2,854,634, forward strand.
CACCGAGGCATGCAGACGTGCTTCTGCAGTGGATTTTGGCAGGGTGGCTTTACCTTAATTCGTATTGATGGAGCAAAAGAGACAAAAAAACAGACATGGAGTAGAAGATGTAGCTCTGACCCTATTGTCTCTCTGTACTCTTAACAAGCATTCTCTGATGCTCCTCTGTGATCCCTATTTTAGTGCAGCTTCTGAAAGCTGCAGTTGTCTTGGCATGGTGCTTTCCTCAGACTAATTAGCCACCCTGCCTAGTAGGTACATCAGCCTGAGCAGACTGCTGTGCTAGGGGGACTGAACTGCTGCCTGGGAAAGAGCTGAGGTTTAGAGCTAGTTCAGGTGTCTGTGGGCAGTTGGTGCATCACGCCACGTGGACGTAACCATGATGACATCAGGCGAGTTATTTCCTTTCTGTGCATCCATTTTCCCTTTTACCCTTTGCCTATTTCATTCCTAGTCCTGTAATGACTTAAACACGTGCTTAACTTTATGCAGCGTGCGTAACCCTATTGATGTGCATAAATCTTGTGAGAACGGGGCTTACACGCGTGTGTCAGTAAATTTATTCCATGTATAAACTCAAGCACATGGGTAAATTTTCACAGGATCGGTGCCTTGGATGCAGGGCAGGATGGTCTTTTGCTGTGTGCCTGGGCAGTGCAATTTTTTGTAATAGGGAACAAAACACACCCGTCAATGAGCGCAAGGTGTCTGCCAGCACAAATCCAGTTGCCTTAAATTGCAAAGGTGGAAGTAATCTTTGAGGGTGGGGAGGGGTGGGGGGGAATGAAAAGTTATTAAAAGCAGAAGAGATCTCAAGGAACCCAACTTCGTTTCATTCTTATGAAGAAGCTGGGAATACAATAGGGAAAAAGCATTGGGAGTAATTATCCAAAATGGGTGGCATAAATCCGAGCAGAAAGTAATACATCAGTTTTAAAGCTACTCATTTCAAACTGTGAGTTAGATTTATTTGACCTGCATTTGGGAGCAAATATTAATGAAAGGGCGAAGGCAGCTTATGGCTCTTTCAGTTCTTTCATTTCCCACTAGATGTCTCCGGTGTAAAAACTAATTACGAATGTTCTTGATTTAATTTGGAAAAAAAAATTGGATGAAGCTTTTTTTTTTTATTATTTCTTTTAAAGTCTTGTGCTATTGTGCAGTATGCAGCTTAACCCTTGATCTTTCTTCAGTAACTACTTCAGCTTCAAGTATGACAAGAGGCCACTTAGAAATGATGCAGTTAATGGAATGCCTTTTTTCTTTTTTTTTAATAAAGAGTTGTCCAAGTATTATAAGAATCAAATCTTTATTCCCAGTGATTCTTTTGCTGGTACCTGTAACATGTAACTTACCTCCCAGCTCTGATGACACACGTTCAGTAGTCTGTGAAACTTCCCATTTTTTTTATTTATCACCATGTTGGCATGCTGTGTTGGAACTGGGATCTCTTTTGGAATTACTTTTTTCAAGAACAGCGTTATAGGAATGAATGTTCTGGTTGAATCTGCAGAAGTGGTTTCTTTTGTGTCACTCACTATTTGTTAAAATTAATGGGGCTTAAAATAGATACAAGGATACACTGACGTGGATCTCCCCACTGAAGACTTCAACCAAGAAAAAAAGCAGAACGGCTGTTGGCCTTATTCTGTTGCCTGCAGGTGAGAAGCCAGTAGAAATACACACAGTGGAGAAGCATTTGGGGTAACAGTGGTTTCATATGGTAGAATCATTCATCTGTTCATACTTCATTTGAAAAAAATGGAATAAATTTGGTTGATCACTCTCTCTTTTTTTTTTTTTTTCCTTCTTTCTTAATTTTAAAGCTTGGATTTTGGTGCTGTGTGTTATTTTTAGCCCACTGCTGTCTGATGACTATGTAGGTGCAGAGGATTGGACTGATTATATTTGGAACAAGCAAAAACCCATCTCCACATTTGCCCTTTCTGAGGTAAGGAACCAAATCAAAGCGTCAAGCCTGGACTGCAGCAAGTTCGTGCAGTCCTTGTACACCTGCAGTTATACATTACTCTGCCACTGCACAAGCTTTTTCCTAGTCCAGGTTCACACATTGTCAGTCTGTGTTCGAGTGTGAAATTTGTCCTTTGATTTTGGCCTATAATGAGGATTTACATGTTTAGGGGTGGTCTTTAAGCTTGCTTTATTTTGGAAATACTCTGCTGAAATGTTTCCATTGGCTTTGAAGGTGCTCGCATAGCTGGTAATTCGTTGTCCTCGTGTCCATTATCATGTTCAGCAGAAGATTTAGGCTTGTACAAGCTACCTCTGGAAAACCTCGTTCGTTTCTTTCCTGCACCTTTTCAGCCTTTTTCCTAGAAGCTTGTATGATAGCTGCAGGTTTGAGGAAGACCACTGCAGCTAACAGTTTGTTAATGTCAGAATGAGGACTGGAGCTCAGCTATCACCAAGGCCCTTGCCAGGCCCTAGCAGGTTGGTGACAGCTCCTCTAATGGAATGCAGGGATGTACAAATTCAACAGCTGTTTTATTGTCCTCTCCAGCCCTCTCTTATACTTGGCTACACTCTCCCAAGACAGACATGCCATTAAACACAGTGTAATCACTGGCACAGCAGGTGTATTGAGATACAGACATCTAGGAATGTTTTAAATAAAAGGCATGAGTAATAATAATAATAATATAAGAATGCAAACAACAACAACAAAAAGCACCACTGCCAGTCACCGTAAGAAAAGGTATCCATTGGGAAATTAATAATTGCCCTCTGTGGACTACGTAGCATATGCTGGCTGCATCCTTCTGCCATTTTCATTTTAAAATGTTGAAGTTAAATTATAGCATTATAAGGAAACACGCTTTAAAACCTGTGCTTAAAGGTACATATGTAACAACAATCTAAACTGAAATGTCATCATAGCACTATGTAAATATGTGGATATATATATGGATAGCAGAAATGGATAGCAGGAAAAAAGAAAAAGCGACAAAGAGCCACAAATATACTTTTCCAATTAATAACAGTCAATGACGTTTTTCTGATCACTTTATTTTACTCGGCTATTCCTGCTACTGGGTGCTGGATGCAATTTGTAGTGAATGAATGGCCAACTCTGTTTTAAACATCTCAAAGTTGATTTCCCAAAATGGTCAGGAAAGAGACTTGCTGTCCCATCTAACTGCTGTAGGGAGGTGGTACAGAATAAATTGCACACAGAGCCTAAAACACCACCAGCAGGGACCTGTCCTTTTGCTTTTTCGCTTGCTCAAACTTACATATTTTTTTCTTTCACTTTTTATTGTTATTCTGCTTTACTGTATTGTGTTTCAGATCGAACCCTGCTCTTCAGTCGAGCCTTTCAGTGTCACAGTAAGGTAGTCACAGGTCTCAACACTTGCATAATATGCTGCTGGGAGACCAGAGGACTGTGTGCGCGTCTCTTCTCTCTATAGCACCTCGCAGAGTCCCCAAGCTTGACAGGAGTCTGTGGGCACTATTATAATTAGATAATAGAATAATTTCATATGCAATTGAAAGTGCTGCAGGGAAAGAAGAGGGGTATTTAGGAAAGTAGATTGTAATTACTTGAGCTGGAATTTGGCCAGGATACAGAGGTTAGTCTTACAAAGAGTGCCGAGGGACCTTCAATGAACACAACTAGTTAGGATCTCAGTTAGACTTCTCATTTAGAAGATGCAGCCCTCCCAGCCTGGTGCCCCACAGTGTACTCATTCAGGACTGAATCAGAGCTGCCACAAAAAGCCACAAGCAATTTTTCGTGATAAAGGTAAAAAGGAAATAGAGGTGACTGGGAATCATTTCTTTCTGCCCCAGATTGTCCTTGGCATTTTTTCCAACATTTTGCACATGAAGCAAAATATTTGATTCAACATAATGTGTGGGAGAGAAGCGCATCTGTGCTGAAGGGAGCTGAAATTTTAAGTCCAATGGTTGAAGTGATTATATGGTCTAGTGAGGAACCTCAAAAAATTGGGAATTCGGCAGCCTTTTCAGTGGAAGATGAGCACAAGCTGTGTGGCCTAATAGAAAATCTCAGCATAAAATTTGAGCCTGAATCAGCCCAAGCAGTCCAATAAAGATTCTGTTTTCGGTCAGGGAGAAGATGCTGGTATCATTGAGGGTACTCTGACTTGCCCTCTCTGAAAAGGACCCTTCTTATTTTCATCTTTACTGCTAGTCAAAAAGATATATATTCTCCAAATAATAGCAGTTTCCTTGTGCTGGAGTTATAGTGGCTTTGTGATACAATAAACAGCACCCTGTCATAAGTCTTGTATAAAAAATGGCCTGACATTTCTTTAAAAGTAAAGAGAAACACTACTGCAGAGATGACCTCTGTGCAAGGTCACAGATGTTTTGCATGGTGGGGGAAACTATGGTTACATACTTATACGCTAGGATATATTGCTTACTTTTCACAAAGCATTTTCCTGAGAAATTACAGTACATTAAAAACCGTCGGCTGAGCTCCACTCAGCCTTTTAGTGCTCATTTTTTAAATGATACAAAACAGAATAAATATAGCTGTGTGGGTTGCTGATGGTTTGTTCCCCTTTCATTTCACTCACTTTGCACTTTTAAAAAAAAAAGTCTTTAAATGTCTAACGCTCCAAATTGGACAGTGTTTTGAAGAATAACAATGGAGCAGGTCTTGCGAAGGTTTTTAATGCAACAGAAGTTTGGAGAACTGCCTAAATGTTTGGATATTTATCAGGACATCTGCAGAAATTGCATTGGAGATCTCGCCACAGTAGTTTACTTATTAGATTTCTTGTACTTAGCAGCATGTGGGGAGTCTACTGGTGGAACTTACCGCCACCATCCACTGCTGAAGTGCTCCATGGTGTGCACAAAACCCAGGTTAAAGGTTTGAGGTTTATATCCTGCAGTGGTGTAAACCGAACTACCTGATTCAAGTGAGCTATTTCATCTGATGCTGATGGATCCAGTGGTGCATTTGACCCCTGTATATACTGGATGCATCATCAACGAGGAACTCGCTACGGTCAGAACAAAACACGTTTCCCTGAGGACTTTTTACTTTGTGGTCCACTCCCTCGAGATGCTGTGCAGCTGGGTTCCTACTCTTGTGTCAGCTGAGGGTGACAGAACTCCCTGAGCTGAGGGGGCATAGTGAAAACCTTGCTGATTTACCAACTGAAAATGTTCCTGGACACATTAGTCACGTGGAAATAAGCAAGCCAGGAATCCAACACATCCTAGCAAAGTAAGGATTCTGACTGATGAGTTTAAATTGAAATAGCTGTGACAATTCCCTTTTCAAACTGTCTAGTTTTAGGTATTAGGGTTATCCAAAATCATTGAGGGTTATATTAGACTACATCAGTTCAACAGCTGTTCCATGAGAGCTCATTTGGAGAGCTCTACAATAAGACCAAGAATTAGGTCTGTGGTCAGGAACCCTTTCCAGAAGTTAGAGCCCAGGTTGCCAAACACCATTGGAAAGGTAAACTAGTATGTTATTTATCCAGCTCAAGTTTCTCCGTGGGACACGTTCAGCTGTAATACAGCAGCACTGTTTTTCTGTTTCTAGTTCTCCAGCTGCCTTCTTTTGGGGTAGATTCAGAGCTTCTTCGTGAGACTACATTTGAAGACAAAGTGCTGTTTTGTACATACAGTAAGTAGCATTTCTTCCCCAAACAGCTTAGCACCTCAGCACATGAGATTAAGGACACAAAACACAAAGACTATTGTATTTCTTTTTTTCCTAAAAATCATGCAGCAAAGCCAAGAGAAGAACCCCGTTCCATAGACTTCTGCTCTGGTGTCTTACCTGTTGGACCAGCTTTTCCAGATGCTTTCAGCTAGTTAAAGAACAGGTGGAAAAGGAAGGTGAATAAACACCAGCGTCTGCTGGATAGCGTGTACTTTGGTGAGTATTCCCTCTGAATCTGATGGTGTGTTTGCAGAGTAAGGGACTAAGATAAGCAAAGATGTTCATGTGGAAGCCATTACGAGGCTTGATTCTAATCCAGCAATGAGCAAGGAGTAATCGTTACTCTGAGTCTGTTCCACTGGACAGCCAGAACTGTTTCTGATCTGCTTTGTAGTCAAATAACATAGAAGTTTTAGTTACTACATGGTAAACTTAAGTAAAAGCAAGAAACCCAGAACTAATTTGTTACAGTTTAATGGTGTAATGTCCTTCCTGGCAGGATAGAAAATGATCATCTCCATTGCCTGGGGACATGGTATAATGGGAAAACCTTTTTCCTACTCCTTGTATATTGTCCATTGGACATTAATTTACTTAACTGATGTTCTGTTTAAAAGAGAAGCTGTGTTAAATGTCAATACACTAAGAGATCTGTGGGTGTTTGGTATTGCGCTAATAGGTAGTGTGATCTGGTCATTTCAAATTAAGGTCTTTCTTTACGTCATATCACACTGTGTGTTCCCAGCATGGCATTTGAGGGTAGCGAACCCTTAGGAAGGGTTTTCCCAGTGTCTCATGCTGACAATCAATGCCAGAAGTGCTTTAAAAGCCATAGAACAAGCCCTAGTTAATACTGCCAAGTAAGTTTTAGGAGTTCTTTGTGTTTGATTTCTGAGCATGGAGGTGTGGGGTAGATATTCCCAACTAAGTTACTGCACTAATAGGGTGATGTTCCAGATGTGGAACTGTGTTAGCCCTGTGTTTTTGAGAGTGAGTTAAGATTTCCTTTTAGGGTTGTGATATGTATGGATACCATCTTGGTTTGGCATTAACTTGAATAATCTGCTTCACTGCGTGCGCTTGAAAGCATACCTGGTGCAGCTGGGTTTGTATGTGATTGACACAAGTGGTCAAAGCAGGCCTGTGTCTCTGCAGGGTCCCTTCTTTGGCTGCCTAAATACGAGTATGGCCAGCTTTCTGTCAGCACCTGACTCATGGCATCTTCTTTATTTCTTCCTCGTTCCTTTACTATTCTAATGTGGACATTTACATTGACATTATCATCTTGACCTCATGTTAGCAGTCAAGTTTAGAGGATCTTTATAGAAGATATGCTCGTAATGGCTCATTTTTAGTAGCACTTTGCACTTGTAAAGTTCAAAGGGTTTAATAAATTAAAGGCAAGGTGCCTGTTGAAATTTCTTCAGTGGGGAAACTGAGGCAGACTTTTTCTGGATTGAATGTCAAGTGATGCACATGTATTAGCTGTTGTAATTGGTTTGCTGCTGGGCTTGTCCGGTCTCTCGATCTGAGCCAATATGCATAAATCTCAAAGGGTGGGATTAGGAATAACAACTCCTACAGGCAGAGTTCCCTGTTCCCTCTCTTACTGTTCACTCTTGTGACCCTGTGACTTGAAAAGGGCTGCCAGCCATAAAAAGATCCTATTTTAGAGAATTAGTCAACATAGTCCCGTAGCTTGGCATTGCATAAATTACACTAAACGCTTTCACCTCTGGGTAAACTGTAACAGGAGAGGAAGAGCCAGGAGGTAACTTGAATCATAACTGTTAATGACAAAAGAAAACTTTTAGCTGGCTTTCCAATGTATGTTAATTTAGTACCATTTTAAACTTTTCACTTAGGAGTGTTCACCCCTTGACCAGTGCTTGATCTGTGAAATTGCAAAGCAAACCCTTTGTTTGCCATTTGGTGTAAGAGTTTAATCTGTTTCCCCCTTCTCTCTCATCCCTCCCCCTTCTTCCCCAGCCTCTTTCAGACTTGTTAGAGGAACTCTCTATTTGATTCAAGCTCTTCTGCCACTGGATTTTTCAGTCAACAATAAAAACACTCTTTAGCTTTAAAGCCAACAGGCAGCTAGGAGCATAGTGGAACTCGAGTTCAAAGGTAATCCAAAAGGAAAGGTACTGAATTTTCCTGAGGAGGGGACTCTGGACCCTCACTGCTTGTATTTTGACTTTTTTATTTTTTATTTTTTTTAATCCACTAGATGGCAACAGACAGCTACTTACAGAGCCCTCTGTCATCACAACGGGCAGGCCCTAGTTCAGGCTCCTTCCATTTAGCTTGGCTACTTTATTTAAAGGTATAGTATACAGTGACCTTTGCTGCCTTGAACTCTGTGGAGAAATGTCTGAGCCATGTCCAATGTACTTCCTTTGTTTAAATAGACACTGTCAAGGCGGTGTATGCTCTGTCATTCAAACCCCCCGGGGAAGCTCCCCAGTAGAACAAATTTTCTTATAGGTTTTTTTATCCCCTTTGCACATGTAGAATTGTTTGCAAAGGACTGTCATTGGATGTTTTGAGAGAAAAGACGCATTTCCAGCTCATAAGCAATTTAAGGTATGACCTTGGGGGATGGCTCTCTGTCCAGCTGCCTCGTTGCCCAGCCTCAATTTCCCACCTGTAAACGGGGGTTGCTCGTGACTCATTTTTGTGACAACTCTGTAGAAGATCTAGAGCATAATGTTGCTGTAGGAGTAACATGACTGAGCAGATGTTGTGGTTTTAGTCTGTTAGCTTGTTTTTTTAGAAGGTAATATGTGAAGGGAAAAATATGTGAAGGTAAGATGTGAAGGAAAGCACAGCTCACTGAGGGATGCTGTGGAGTGGCAAAATATTATAGTGTATATTTAGGATTCAAAAGCCTGAACAATGTGAGAAATACCTTTCCTGCAACTCCCCTGAAAGGCATATCTCTACCAAGGCATGTTCATCTTCCAAACTGCTCTGTCATGAGCGCCAACGGGGTATTCCCATTTTGTCTTCAGGTGGACTTGAGCACTGTCCGCTAGAGAGCAAAAGCTGTCTGCGTGACACGTCTTCTGTGTAGGCCTGAGGCCATTATCTCTCATCCCCTGCTCTACACAAGTGCAGGCTAGAAATGGAAATTTCTGCCTCTTTCCTCAGTTGTTTCCAATGGAGATCATCTCGTGATTTTTCTCTGTTTAGACTGAGCTGTATGCTATCGCTTTAAAAACAATAGACATTGGGGGGCAGGGGGGATGTATAGCCTTGAATAATTAGACTAGAAAGTGCCAAGGGACATGACAAATGAATCTTCGCTGAAAGATTGGCTGAATATTTAAACTGAATGCACACAGCTGGTGATCTTGTTCTTCACCATGAGGCCAAAACCTGCTCACCTCATTCAGCAAAGTCCTACTGCCTGGCAGGTGAGTGAGCCAAGGAGGGTTTGGCCCACACAGTGCTCCTAACCGTCTATCTGCTTTCGTATGAATCATCTTGATACCAAAATGTCAGTTACTTGGTTAAATCTGCCCAGTCTGGGGGACTATAGTGGTCAGGGAGTGCTATGAGGGACTCCGCAGCCTTTTAGCAGCAGGAGTTAGATTCTGGCCAGGGATCACAGGCCAAGATTTTCAGCAGTGACTCTTGATTGTAGGTACTGAACCTGAGACCCCTAAAAAGGCTTAATATTCCCAACAAGGAATGAAGGCAGCCTTAAGATCAGGCAGCTCTGCTTGTGTCAGGCAACTGATGTATAAAGCACCAAGAATGTTAAGCTGTGTTTTGAAGTTCAGTGATAGGGTACAGAGGTTGCTGTGCCCGTGTAGGAGGTGCTTTGGTACGGCTCCTTCCAGACCTGTGTGGATGGCACATCTTCAGTCTTCATCTCTACAGAGCTCTTGCTGAAGATCTGGGAACGGATGGACGTGGTTTTCTTGGCTTTTCTGCCTTGGATGTAATCGTTTCATAAAGAGTCGTTCACAGGCTGCGTAAGGGAAGCTACCTCCTCTACGCCTAAAGAAAAACACTGCACCTTCAGGGCCCTTAACAGATGGGGTCCCCCATTACGACTGCACTGTCCTTGCAGTGATTGTACACATGCTGAAATTCGTGGAGGTTCCTGGTAACTATACACGCCGAAACTCTATAGATATATTGACATTATGAGTGAGCATGATCTTAGCATAAAGATACCTGTTCTTTTGTTGAGATTCTTGTGTCATGTATTAGGTAGGAAATCAAGGGTATAATAGTATCTTGTTTTCTAACAGTGTTAACCCTCCAGTTATAGGAAATAGTGATAATTGTTGAATAATAAGAAGCAAAGCTGCTGTGTAATTGCACAATTTCTCATTGTGATGCTATTCACTATTAACCGCTATGCCCCAACGTTTTCTGTGAAATCAATAAAATAAGATTTTATCTTGTTTGAAGCCAGTTAGATTTCTTTACTGTGTAAGCATTGACAGTGTGCTCCTAGGCAAATAGCAGAGCTAGGCAAATAATTTGCCAGGATGAATTATTTCACTCTGCTAGTCTCCAAATTCTGGAATGTGTTTACAAGTCAGAGTTTGTGGGTTGCTTTTTGTTTGCTTGTTTGTTTGAAGAAGAAATTTTGGTTCTCAGGTTCTTTTTGCTGCATCCAGCGTGTCTGTTGTCTGCGCTCTCAGAAAGTAGGTATTATGCTCCAAGAGAGGAGCAACTCCTTGGCTGATAAATGCAGGGAGAGTACCAGTGCAGTGCAGATGATGCAATATTGACTTCATAATTGAAGTGTTCGGTTTCACTACTATGATGAAGCTGCCCCCAATTCAAAGAACTGCCCTGAGAGCTATGCACTAATTAAATTCCACTTAAGCCTGTAGATGATACGATGAAGTTTATTTTTTTCTATAAAGCATATTTTACATTTGACCATCCGGCACAAGAATTGCTGCAAGAAGAATGTGGCTATCATAAAAATGCATAAAAAATGTGTTAAACTTGAGTTATGTTTTGATTCTTTTACTCCAAATGCATATAAGTAGTAGGGAAAAAAAATGGTATGTTCTTCAGTAGGGCCTAATCTTTCTTTCCCATTCATGTGAGAATAAATTCTTGGTGTCTTTGCAGTTTTTGTTTTTTGAGTCCAACATAACTTGATTTTACTTTTCTGTTGTGTTCTTATCTGTTGCCTTCTGCTGCAACTGCCAGCAGCTGACTCCAAGAGTAAGTACGTTCCGCTTTAGGAGAGTTCCAGGTGTTGTTGATATTTTAAATAACAGTTGGAGAGACCCCAAAACTGAAGACAGGACTTGGTGAAGGGGGAATCATGTTCAAATCACTTTAAAAATAATTAAAAAGTACAAAGCAAATGAGCAAAGGTATCAGAAGCAAACCCTTTCAATGTGGTGAACTCTCTGTAGCACTTGGTGTGAACGTGAGAACCTTAACTTGGCCCCCTGCACTGCCACACATATGGTCTCACACATAATAATGTGACATGCTGCACACTGAGAAAATATTTTGTTGAAAATATGAGTAAAGCAGCATCTTTGCTTTTCCTGGATAATTAGCGGTGGAATATGCAGATGACTTGCTTTTCTTGGAGAGGTTTTGCATAAAAAATACCTTTGTGGTCAATATGGCAAATACAGATTTAATCTGGTCACTTGCTTAAAGCTTTCATTTGCTTTATCTTCTCCATCCAATTGCCACATTCTTTGGGATGTGGATTGTATTCTTCGTATTTAAACAGCTTGGCTGTTTAACTAGTAGTTTAATATTTATTTTCACTGCTAGGTTTTTGTATTACCAGTGGGCATCAGCAGGCTCCCCTAAGTGATAATGCCCATTTCTAGGAAAAGGAAAAGAGTGATCTTGTAAAACTCAGAAACATGCAGTTAGCTTCTATAGTCTTTTCTTTTGTTTGACATCATGTTTTTTTTTCCTTTGTGCCTCAGATTCTCATCTTGAAAAACTAGGTTTATTTTAGATTTCTTCCCCTTTTAAAGTTCTCTGTGATTTGCAGGTGATGTGCAAGTGTCATACAATTATCTCTGATGATCTCAGATCTGAAAGATCCTTGTGAGAAGGAGGAAGACGTAGACATCTGGCCTGGATAGCTCCTGCACGTGAAGATATTTTGACTCTGAATTAAAAAATGTCAGGTTCTCAGAAAGGTGCCTTAGTATCTGGATTTTGTAGCTGGAGTCTGAGGGGTACGTTGCACTTTTTTTTTCCTTTTTTTTTTTTCCTGACAAATGGGAAGGATCTCGGTTGAATATTGGGTCTTGGTCTTTACCTGCTAGAGGTTATGGATGGTGTTCAAGTTCAGTAGTTCAGAGAATGCTTTGGTTACTCAGTAGTGTAGCAACACAGTGTTCTGACAGCTTTCTCATTTGACTATCTTCTGATGCCAAGAATGCAGCCATGACTTGAGGCCTGAAACACTGTGTTGGGGTAGGGAGCAGGAGAGAAACTCGGAGGGGATAAGGTGCCTTCACCTTCACGGAGCACCTTCAGATACGGAAAGTAAACTCCATCGATTGGGTCCAGATTTATCACCCACATGCTGTATTGTCTACATGCACAGAAGGGGATTTGTTAGCGTTATCGTTTACCTAGGTAGCAGTGAGAAGTGTGATATTGTGGAACATATGGGCTGCAATATCATGGCAGAGTAGCCTGTGTGAAGGATGCGGCAGCTCAGAAAATATTCTTGTTTTTGACAGTTTAAATACATGCTGTTTAAAACTGAACTGAAGCAAAACATTTGGATTGCTATGGCTTGAAGAAAATGCTTTACAGGGTCTTGAATAGATTGCTCCCTCCTTCCTAACTCTCACAACATTTCAGTGACTACAATTAAAGAACAAACAAACAAACAAAAAAGACAAGACAAGGCAAATCCAGAAGTTTGTTACTAATCATCGTGCAAGGAAGGAACAATGGTGATGAAGCTCACAGCAAAGTGAAGTCAAAGAGTCTTCCTTCCCTGACACGAGTGAAGAATGAACCAAGGATCTGGTTCTGAAAGCTGAAGAGCCCTTTCTTTATTGTCTATAACACTCAGGAGCGCAAGGTAAATGCCCTGTGCATATAATCTAATATTCACCTAGAGGCTCCGATCCAAATCCTGTTGGTTTGGAGGATCTTCTCTTTATTTCAGGCTTAGATTGTTGCTTTCTGAGTAACTAGCAAGAAATTTTATGATTTTGAGATGTTGTGTTCTCAGGTGTTTAAGGGTCTTATCTTGTGTCACTGAAATCAGGGGGAAACGTAGCTCCAGTACTGTTCTGTCAGTTGTTCGCCACCCATTAGCAAAGCCACAACGCAGCTGAACCAAACTCTCTAGCTATTGTCACTTCTTTGGAGAATTTGTCTTCACATGCCTTTTGCATTATTGTAACCGACAAGTCTAAGACACTGTCTAATGTTAATTCTGCTCATTGCTGCCAATTATAATCAGAGCTAGTCAAAATAAACAAATTAAACAAATAAACATGTCAAAACATCTCAGTCGTAGAGAAAATAAGCCAAGTCTGAACTCTATCAGTGCTGCAGTGTAACTGATGTGCTGCATATTGTAAAATGTTCTATCACATTTTTCACCTTTTGTTGAGGAAAGGAAAGAAAAGGTGGGTCAGTTTAGAATTACAGTTTAGTTCTACCCTGCTAAGGGGTCTGCAACTGAAACCAAATGAAACCCAAATGTTCTTTTAGCTCCTTCACCCAACCTAATGATCATCTGCTGTATGTTTTAAATGTGTTTTTTTTTTAGGGCTTTTCTTTTTCTTTTTCTTTTTCTTTTTCTTTTTCTTTTTCTTTTTCTTTTTCTTTTTTTTTCTTTTTCTTTTTCTTTTTCTTTTTCTTTTTCTTTTTCTTTTTCTTTTTCTTTTTCTTTTTCTTTTTCTTTTTCTTTTTCTTTTTCTTTTTCTTTTTCTTTTTCTTTTTCTTTTTCTTTTTCTTTTTCTTTTTCTTTTTCTTTTTCTTTTTCTTTTTCTTTTTCTTTTTCTTTTTCTTTTTCTTTTTCTTTTCTTTTTCTTTTTCTTTTCTTTTCTATCGCCAAGATACTAAATCATTGTAGGATTTGGACAAGATGCAGGTGAAAATATACCAACATGAATGTACACTTCAATATAAAACATGCTGCTGCTGTGACATAACACCATCCAAAGTGGTAAAATACTATGCAATTTGAATTAGAAAATAGTCCAGGTTTAAAACCGAAATACATAAAATGTGTTTTTGCTACATGGAGGGGACATCTTAGCCTGGATTTGTTAAGAATCAGTGGTAATGGGAGGAGGGGGCATTTTTTTTAGTGGTATGTTAACCTTAAAAATATGTTCTGAGGTTAAAGGAAAAAGCTGTCGCTTTAGACAGGTGGTTCTTGTAAAGAGGTGATCTTTTAAAGTGCAGTCTTACAATGTCAAAAACAACGTCTCGGCAGAGATAAAGCTATAATGCAGGTGATTGCAGGGACTCTTCTGTTGTCTGTCATATAGCTTTAAAATCTGTTTCAAAACTTGCATTTGGAAGGGGACTTGGTTTTTTAATATAAGACACATGCAGCGAATATTTGTTTCAAATAGTTAGCAAGTTGGAAATGAGTCCTTGAAATGCACTGCCTAGAAACAATGGCCTTGCTTTTACAAATCTTAGAATAACCCTCATTACTGCGTGGCTTTTACAAATCTTAGAATAACCCTTATTACTGTGTGTGATCAGAAGACTAACTTCATGCTGGGAACTGTCGGTGGGACCGTGCCTGAATTTCTTGGGACTCCCCAACTGTCTGCTGCAGGTAGGTGGGATCCTGCTGTGATCAGGTGTGCCAAGACCTCAGGGCACAGGAGGCATGAAACAGGGAGAGAGGCTTCCTTAATGCAACATTTAGAGGAATGTCTCAGCAAATGACCATCGAGATTGGCGTGGTTGTTTAATAGATACTTGCTTGCTCATCCTCAAACAATGTTGGAAACCCGTAGCAACATTTTGCTCAGGCAGGCAGGAAAATCCAAGCAATTTCCTTGAGGTTTGGGGAATCTTGCAAGGCAGATTGAAGGGAGTGAGAATTCCCCACAAAAATATACAGGACTCTTAACTGCTGAGGTTCGTCCTCCTCTCCCTCCCTTCCCTTTCTTCCCCCCACAATGTTTTTAATGTACATTAGGTCTGGGGAGAAAAGGGAACAGTGTGCCTTTGAAATGTTGTTTGCTGAAGACAGTATATAGAGTCTTGGTTATTAACAGCCTCTCACAAGACAGTTATTTTTGGAGTGGCCTCTGAGGAGGCAACCTCTTGGAATCGAACTCATTTATTCTGCGTTTCACTGTCCTGCCATTTCCTGCAGAGAGAGGGGAAAAGTGAAACCACATGTTTTGAGGAGCGAGTGTAGGAAACCCCACTGAAGACAAATGACTGCTCCTCTCCCCTGGCAATTAGTCAAAGCCGGGCTGCGTGCCAGCCCAGGTGTTCCCGACTGTGTATAAATTTGCCAAAGAACAATGAAAATAGCAGCTGATTGTGCTGACAGATTCTTCTGGTAATTTCCTGTTGTTTGGCATCTTCAGGTTACTTTCCCACAATTATGGATCCCAATGAAGTCTGGGGCCTTCAAATCCACTTTTTAACTGGAGGTGAAGTGATTGTGTGTGTGTGTGCGCACACGCGGAGCCCTGCTCTCTCCAGCCCCTAGCCTTTTCCCCTAGTTACCAGATGTTTTAATTTAATTCGTTTTGCAAAATACATATTTTAATGAGTCTGAATTAAAAAAACTATTTGCACCTGCATCATATAGAATTTCTTGGCAGTCCCACCATGGCTTTTGCCAGGATTCATGCTTCTTCTGTCGCTTAAACCTGCCACTTAGAAGGCTTTCCTCTTGTTCCTCTCATTATCTTCTAAATCAAGGCTGCTCAAGAAATACTCGCTAATGGAACTCAGAGCCTCGAGCTGGCCACGGGAGGGGGGCAGAGGGATCTGACAGCTCGAGACGCTGACAACAAGGTGGTGTGAAAAGTGCGGGGTGTCTTCGGATGCCAGCCGTTGTTTCGGGATCTGGGGGAGAAATGGCTGTCCCTGAAGAGTTCTGAGTTTTATCATCTAGAAGGAGAGAGGGAGAGCCAGAAGGGAAGGCAGACTTTACAGGGATCTTAAAGCTTCATGCAATCCAGTCTGTCAGGAAGTTATAAATACTCATGTGGGTTTTTTAAGCAACTTGATTTTTTTCTTCTTTTTTTTTCAGTTGGAACAGAGCTGGATGGGCACCAAGGGACATTCGCCCTGGGTCCGTTGTCTCATTTCTTCTCTGCGTGCATTCCAGAGCGAGGGAGAGCAGAGCGCATGGGTCTGTGCTGCTGCAGCGTGTGTGAAGAGGAGAGGGAGAATTCTGTCCAGCCTTTCCTCGGTGCGTTTCCTCCTAGTCGAGCTATTCCTAGAATATCAATTCTAAGAGCAGCTCTGAGTTTGGAGAGATTTTGCAAACCTTTGGTGATTTTTTTTTGTTTTGTTCTGTAGTTTAAGTGTACATTCCATAGAGAAGTGATTTTTGTGGTTTAAAACGAATGAATGTCCTTCCTTAGCTAGAGGATTTTCTACCTTTTTCTTGTCCTTAAAGAGGGGAAAATCTTCATTATTTGTGGGGCACGTGAAGTAGAACTAAGGCTGATGAAAACTACCCTGTTTTTTTAACTCTTTTCTGCAAAAAATTGCTATTTTCACTAAGTGAAAATTTCTGCCAAATATCTGCTTTCCCTGAAAAAAAAAAAGAAAAAAAGAAAAGAAAAAATCTCAGGTTCTTTTTGGCTTGGAGGAGGGGAATGACATATCAATGACATATATTTCAGCAGATCAAGCACCTTTTCTTTTTGCCTCAGTTTAAGGCAACAGCAACTCCTGGCTGCTCTGTGTTGGGCTGTTCACAGACCCGAAGGGATTGGTTGAGGTGCTGAGGTTGTGTCCGGTATCCCAAAGGGTCCTCTTCTTCGAGGCCACCAGTTTGATCCGCTCCTCATGTAAGCCACTTGCAAAGTGTGCTCTGTCTCGCTGTGCTGCCCGGCTCGCTAGGTTTTAAACTATCTGGTAGAGATCTATATTTGTTCCAGAAGGTCTCTGGTTCAAATTCTGCTGACAGCCTTTGCAGGGACCATCACGGTTCCCTCAGTGATAATGGCTGTTACCAATGAGTGTCCCATGTGTATTTCACCGAGCAGGTTAGGAAAAGGAGGGAAATAATGTTGTGAAACTCCCCCCTCACCCTCTGGTTTTCATCAAAAAATTCTTTTCAGTGGAAATCTTCTCCCAGCTGGAGTGTCGCCTTCTGTTCAAATCCCTAAAATTAGACTGAGATTCTTCTCTCACTTAAACAAATCCATGCTGTCTGCTTTACGGTAATTATCATTCTGTAGCAGTGGCAAAGGCATGCAGGTTTGCAGAATCCTTTGAAGATGAAAAGCTCTGCGCTCCTCGTCTTGGTCCTGGCGCTCGTCGGTAAACAGGTAGAACACATGGGAAATGCAGGAGGGTTCGAAATGCTGCTCCCCGCAAGTGAAGCTGTAGCTGCAGCGATGTACTCACCAGGCTGTGAATCCACCTTGCAGGGACTATTTCAGGTTTCTGGCTCTGGGGAACTGCCAGCTCTCTACCTACCCACTCAGCCCGATTTCAAGCCTACTGAAAGCGATTAGAACTTTGTTGCTAATTGCTGAAGTGCCTGGTGTTGTCCAAGCCTCTCCATCTGTAGGTCCCACCTTGGAGCACATCTCTTCCATGTGTCCCTGAACAGAGTCGTGGTGACTCCATTGCACCGGGCGGCTTCTCGTCCCTGGAAAGGCTGATCCCAATTAATGGTGTCCCCATGAGCTTCTGTAAGATCAGGCGATAAATACTGCATGAATATGACTTCTCTAACAGGTCCTCGCTGTCTCCTAATCGATTTATGGTGAGTGAGTGACATGGAATCATCCAGCCTCCATAAGTCAAGGCTTGTCTTCTAATTTCATACCGGTAATGGCATGTGGGGGGGCTGAAGATTGCCATCTTCATGATTTGCAGTCTCCTGATAGTCTTGTGGAGCATTTGTAAGCTCTGCAACACGTCAGGTGTGGGAGGTCTACCCTGCTGCTGGGACGGCTGCACTGCTCACACCATCACTAGCAGGGCATTCATTTAGAGGGTGTCTGTTTCAACTGTCTGGTTTTGGGAGGGAGAGGTTTACATGTTTAATTTCTTTCTCTCTGCTCTTTCTCTTCTCTTTCTCTCTCCTCTTCTTACTTTTTGACTTGTATGCTCAGTGAGTCAGGCAGACCTCAGTTGGGATTGTTACCCCTCTGATGAAGCAGTGGATAGAGGAGGTTTGTTTCTGGTCTGTATCTCCTTTGACCAATTCTTTTTTTTCCACCCATCATTTTTTTCCTGCCTTATTTTCCCCATTTCCCCCCTCTGTGGAGGCTTTTTTTCCAGGACAAGGACATTCTCTCTCAGTGCTTGTTCTGCTATTGCAGTGAGAGAAAGCACCATTTCATCTGAGACTTCTGCGCATTGTAGCATATTTCTGATATTCCAAAGACTTTAAACACTGTTGGATGGAGAGAACTGGAATGTGGATCTGTCTGGATCTACCTCTGTTTCTCTTACAGGCTTCCTACGTGGCTTTAGACAAGTCATCATACACCATTCTGCCTCCATTTTCCTATCTGTGACATACAGACAGGGGCTCTGTCCCACAAATAGCTTTAAAACCTACAGAAGAAAGATTTTTGCCAGAGCCAAACATTGTTTTATTAAAATTAATTGAAAGCATACATGTTTAGGACCTGATCCTAGTCAGTCTCATTGGTTCAATTCCTTGACTATTAGCTTTAACCTTAAAAAACAAAACTTGGTGAACAGTGGTGCATAATGGGTCATAAATTTGCCCCTAGATTAACAACCCGAACAGTCAGAGCTCTTGTGAAAAGAAACCACTATAGCAGGTGGTTGGCAGAAGTTGAACCCTGGACTTCGGCACCAACAGAGCCTTGTGTGAATCGTGCTGGAGGTGTCGTTTTGTTAACTGGCTGCGGAAGCAAGCTTTTAAAGACCATTCCAACCAACCACAGCAGCTGAGGAGGTGACATGTTCTTTACAAGTATTTTACTTTCACCAACTGGGATTTTTATTCGCGTTATAATTCAGTGAAAATGTTGCTTTCAGAATGTCCCAGGCTGCCCAAGGAATTTGATCACCCAGTTCCTAATAAAATGAATGCAACTGGAAGCCTAAACCCTTGTGGATGCAGTAAAATTAGTATTGGTGTTTTGTTCTTTTTAGATAACAACCGTGCTTAACTGGGAAATGGGGCAAAAGGAGCTAAGTGGGGCCCTTTGTCCAAATAAATTTGGTGTTTGAGAAGTTTTCTGGTTTTCAGTCATGCTTGCCATGTGATTCTGAAAAGCACACGTCACCTCTCCAACAAATAGCAGCCTGGGTAGCTAAAGATGCAGATGTATTTTAGCAAAATTTCTTGATATAACCTTCATTTTAAAAAAGAAAAAAAAAAAAACTTCTTTTAAAATTAAACCTGGTATAAAATGCAGCATTCTGGCAGATAATTAACTTGTCTTTCTAGAAAGAAAAGTAGAAAGAAAAGGGGAAAAGGCATGCACTTCCCATTGTCTGAGTGGGACAGCACACCACGTTATAAAACAAACTTCCTATACTCTTCAGTTTATGAGACAAGTATTTATGGCTATGAAGAAAAGTGTGGATGATCTCTCCTGTTTCTTTTCCCAAGACTGTTATCTTTGGATCAAGCCAAGAATGTCGGAACACACGGGGAAGCATTGTCTTGGCAAAACCAGGGCTGTTCCAGGTAAGGGAAGGATGATCAGGGAGACTGCGTACTGCCAGGCATAAAGCGACACTCCGTAGGGTTATCAATTCATCTGGCTGTTCCAGATTGTGGAAATGCCGTCCAGCTTTTTTGTACGGGTACATCACGCTACCCCCAGCCACTGGACTTGTTTCAGTGCCTGTCTTGCCTTGATTTACTGCCTTTGCTCTGAGCATGCATTGATGGGATTTGATTTTTCTTTCCGTTGCTGGGGATTCTCCTCGTTTGTGGATTTTGAAAGTGGGAAAAGTGGAAGAAGTAACTGGAAGGTTAAATTCCTCTATAGAAATGCTGACTGCAGTGAAATGTTAAATCTTAAGTGATTTTTTTGTATACTTTTTTTTGTAGGCACTTCCAAATAAGCTGCTGGGCTCCTTGCAGTCTAATTCACTTCTACTGGCATTCCATGTTCATGTTACAAGCTCCTCTGAAAGAAGATGTGGTAGGATATTGTTGATGCACTTTTCTCATACTTATCCTCTTCATGTAAGAGTGAATTTATAGAATTTGACTTAATTAAAATGGAATCTTTTCTGTTAGATTCTGTGAAATTTTTTACCACTACAGCTGGGCAGGTATAACTTCTTTGTATATATGCTCCTCCAAGGAGATTCATGAAGGAGTCATAAGGGAAGAATAGGTTCCACGGGGGGATTTATATTAGTAGAATTATTAAGATTCATCCATTGGCTTATGCTGGCATAGCTTTTCCATGTAAACAAGTGACTAATGATTAGTCTCGTAAAGTAGGTAGGAATGCTAATAAAGATTTTTAAGTAGTGTTGGTTTTGGTATCATTTTGGAAACTCTAGTCTGGTGAAAATGAAGAAAATTTAGGCCCCTAAGTGACCACAGTTTTGAAGCCCAGATTTTTTCAAAACAAATGGATTTTTTTTAAGGAAAAAAAGAAGAAAAAGGAAACTTCTAAGGGAAACTGAATAAAGGTATCATAAAGAACAAAGTACAAGGTAATCTCACAATAGAAGGACAGCGTTCTGTCTCATATGTGGAGGTGCCACATACTGCAGCTGCTGTAGCACTAAAGGCTCAGAGGCACAGACTGTGCTGCAAGCTGATGGTGGTTAGGTGACAGACAAGTTTTGATGTTATTATTTTCTGCTTAGAACTAATTTTGTCAAAATCTAAACTTCTGTTGCAAGCAGATCACTTCCTAAAAACCTTTCTTAAAGGAAGACTTCCATGCAAAAATAATTGGAAAATTCCGTTTGGATTTGATGCTGGCTTTTTAATGTCTTTCAACCTAAAAAGACTGTTTTCTTCATTGCAAATGAAACCTCCTTAAAAAATGAAAAGAATCCTTTTTCCCTCTCAAAACTGACAGCAATTTCAATTCCAGATCCACTGCTTTCAGCTGTAGAATTGGGTGCATAATTTTCACTGGTGTCTTGGGGAAAAAAGATTAAAAAAGAAAACCCAGTGTCTTGTAAGTGAGATGTGTTCAAGGTGTGGTTGTCAGAGATCCTAGCCAAGGCCTGCAACTTCTGATTTTTCTTAAACAACTTTTATAAGAGGTTCATGTAAAATAAGTTACTAATAGGTAAACTTTCAGAGGACTCATTCTAGCTTTATATCACTCTAAGAAGGATCAGAACCTTTCCCTCTCTGTCTGTCTGTGTTAATGTTCTTCCCCTACCTCTCAACCTCAGGCTTCTGACCCCTGAATACAAGCTCAAAACTTAATGTATTTTTTTTGTTGTTTTTAGCCCGTGCCTGCGTTTCTTCAAGTCAGTTATCATGTGTCGCATGACAAATGAGCTCCTAGAGCACTGATAGTTCTAAGAATATTCTTTTTCTTTTTTACTCTATTCTGTCTGAAAAACAACTTCTGGCCTCAGTCTTGGACAGAAACCTTGTGTACAGACAACCCTTCAGGCTGTAAGCTCAGTGAATGTCTTTAATAGTGCAATATGGTGTGCCCCCTCTGATAAACATTTAGCTCCTGGTTAAAAGGGTGAATGCTCTTGTAAATCTGAATGGGAAAAGTGCTCGGGTCCGGTTTGGTCATTTTATATGCCCTGCACTGATCTCCTCACGTATAATCATGGGCAGCCTTTCATTAGCTGGGTAGCTGATCCTTGTGTTATCCCATATGCTGTAGAGCTCATTTTGGGGATAAAAGATGACAGGCAAGCAACAATCAGCTTGCGTTGGTTTAATTCAGTTCTAGTTCTACTGCCACAGGTGCTGGACCCCCAGGGGGGTTATAGCATGTACCATGGCAATCCCTCTTCAGGCAGGGTTTCTGTTAAACTGGTGCTCGCAGCTCAGGTGTGGCTATGGGTGGGGAGGCTCGGAGACGTGTAGCTTTAGGGCAGGAAAGCACGAACGTGTGGTCAGAGAAGAACTTCTAAAAGCTTCCTATATGGCTGCTGGACCTGTCAGGCTGGTGAAACTTTATGCTATTTAGCAATGCTCTAAATTGTTTTTTCTCTGCACTTGCATTTAGGTGGCGTGCTGTGATCTGCTGAATGGTCTGAGAGCATCGCGGCGTGGTGTCCGGCAGCTGCTGCTTGTCACCCACGTGGCAGCTGGACTTCGCTGGAACACAGAGGTTCCCCTAAGCACTGGTTCTGAAGCACTTTGCGACTCCTTTAGGGATAAAAAAGATTGATGGTATTTTAATGGAAAATCTCAGAGCTGAGAGTTTTTTTCAAAGTGAAAAATTTCACTTTAGGTGAATCTGTTCCAGGCAGTCCACTTTGACATATCTTAAAGGGAATCGGTTATCAGTAAGGCAGGTGTTCTTCAGTGTGTTTCGGCCTGGGTCCCTGACAATCATTACTCATGACTGGAAATCTTGTTCCTGTGCTTTAAATTTTCCTTTTTTTTTCCATTTTTTTTTACCCTCTCAGTTTTTGAAGCTAAGCAGCCAAATGTTGGGAATTACTAGTCTCTTGGAGACTCGAAAGATTTTCAAATGGTTTTCATGTTTTTTGGAACAGTTTAAATTTGGCTGATCTCTTTTAGTAGGAATTCCAGGATTTATTTTTATTTTTTTTCTTTTTACAGTTATGAAAAACAGGTTTGCTGCCTTGGGGGAAGGGAGCAGGATGAGGAAGGCAAGGCTGGGAAGAAAAGATGAATTTATTCTGACTTTATCTTTATTTCAGTCTCCCAAGTTAAATTCTACACTGTTTCACCAAGGCCAGCTGGTTTTAATCATTTCAAGAGAACACTATTTATTAAGTGTCTGTTTCAGGCAGTGTCAAATCCTTCAGCTCCTTCTCTATTCTCCATTGTAAGCAAGAACATCAGTAGCCCAGGTGGGCTTTGAATAGCTTCAGAAAGTAGGTAGGTGAGAATCTATTTATTACTTACTGTAGATCTCAGTAGACAGAGACTCCAATTAAGGCAGGAAACTGACATACTTAGCCAACTCTTTCCAAACAGAGGATGCAAAATGAGTGAATAAAAAATTAAATAAGATAATCTAAAGTTTTCTGCATTTACTTATGCAGTCTGGAACCATAATTCCTTTGTGATTTTCTTCTCATTCACTTAAAAATGCAGAAAATGGTGAGGAAGCATGTTATGTTAAGCTTCACCAAAGCACAGGTGATATATTAAATACTGTAGAAGTCCATGATCCAGTAGATAACCTTCAATTTCATTTACTATAAGACTTTGTTGCCTTTTCTTCTTGTGCTACTGAAACTGCTACAGTCAACACCATTACGCTTTAAGATCAAAAGCTGATTTACAGTATCTCACTTTTAGAACCTTGAGTAGTATTTTATATTTTAATTTGCCAATATCTGCATTCAAATCCATTTTGCTCTGTCCACAGAAGAGACGAAGTCCAAGATGTTGAAAGATAGATCATTTATTGTAGTAACAAATGTGCAGATTGTGTATATATTGAATAGCCAGAGGAAAGTTTTAAAAAAAAAAAATGTAAATTGCTGGTTGATTTTACACACCTCTCCTGACATCTAATCTAGAGTAGAATCTACTGTGGCTCTCATAACTCCTGCTTTCATTCTGAAGAACTCTAATTCAGTAGTAAGTAGAAGTATCAGCCCAAGGTAGTTACTGGAATATCATTTAAAATAATTTGGTTGGTAGAAGTAACTTTCTGTTGAAATATCTTATTGTTTATGTAACAGCAGATATAATTGGAATTTCAACAATTACCATATCTGCTTTCATGCCAAGACTGGTTAAATACAGGAGAAAAAAATTTTTTTTTGGTACTTATCTGTTGAAACTTAGATATTTCTATAACATTTCAACCCCTATTAAATTGCTTTGAAAACAACACCAAAAAAAAAAAGGGGGGGTGGAAAAAAGAGGAAAAAGACCCACCCATCATCAAAATTTCAAACTCTGGGTGCTTTCCAGCAAACTGTTCTTGAATGAAAACACTACTCTGTCTTCAGTTAAACATTGGCTCTAACGTAGACAAATTAGCACATTCAGTTACACTGCAAAAATCTTTAACTGTAGGAGAGGGGGGAAAACAAAGAAAAGAATGATCATAATCATTAGCATTTATATAGCAGCTCGGTAGGAATATGTGATTGTTAAAGCACAAAATGCAGCAGCTGGTACTTGAGGAGGAAGCAAAACTGTAAAGGTACTTCTTGATTCTTTTTTTTCTGGAAAACTTGCAAAACTCTGAATTACTTTCATGAAGCCCTAATCTTGGCAAGAAAATAGTGCAATACAAGATGGTATGTATTCCTTCCCCTTGCATCCCTTCAGCTCCTCCAAAAAGCTATTTCTTCAATTAAAAATAAATTTAAAAATATTGTCTTAAAAGATTTCTTGAAGTGCTTTCCCAGACCTGCGTTTTGGTGGTTTCTTTCTGCATCTGTTACTCAAATATAAATTCTGTTTCAAAGTTAAGTCCTTGACTCAGGATTTGAATGCTTTCCTGAGCTTCGAAATGCTTAAAATTCAGCTCCAAATTTTCTGCAATTAGCATTATGCTTCAATCTGTGAAATGCTTGCATAAAAATCAGGAAAGCTGTAGAAAGAGCAGCAGAAAATCAAAGAAAAAATTCAAATATCGACAGAAAGACTCTTTCAAGGACTGAGGAAAACAAATGCTGATGGAGGCATTTAATTAATTAACTTTTAATACTTCAAGTTGGTGTTGATAATATTGGTGATAATTAAATTTTAAGACAAAGTTTGAATTGGTGTGGAGATTAACTGCGTTGAACTCATCAGAGCTACAGCCGCTGGGTTTATACTCCAGCCGCTTTGCTTTCAAGAATCAGGTGCAATCTGGTTTTCAGGAATTCGCAGTGCTCTTAACTCCCAGCAACTTCTGTACGAGTTGAAAATGAGCCCAGCAGTTCTTACTGGAAAGTCTCCCTCTGACAGATCCCCAGCTGGTATCCGTTTGAGCATCACCTACAAGCTGAGAATTGGCTGAAGCCCACGTAAGAGGGTCTAACATTTTTATGCAACCTGTTTTTTAGGTTTGTTTGTGTTTTTTTTTCTTGTTTTTTTTTGTTCTTTGTTCTTTTTTTTTTTTTTTTTTTCAAGGGATAGCTGTAGTGGTCCAGAACCACAACAATATATAAATTACTGGAACACATCAGCATGGTGAAAGGACTTCATTGTTCACACACATCTCCACTTGACATTTCTGCAACCTTGTGTCATTCTGTAGCATATCCTCTTTGTATTAATAGCAATTTATCATTAATCCATTTGAATAATACTTTTTTTTTTTCCAACGGAAAGAGACAGAAAACATCTGCATATTGAGTAATATTAGCTACAGTTTGTGTCTCAAGTGAGACTAACTGACAACCCTCATTTATTATGACTGTGTAGGCTTAATTGGGTTGACGTAGGATTTGGACTTTGTGAAGGGAGAAGCAGTTTGAAGATCTTTTCAAAAAAAAAAAATTAGAGAGGGGAAAGAGTAGGGAGAGGAGCGGGGGAGGAGGAAATAAAAGAATAAATATGGAAAATAATGATGCTGAGATGTTCTGTTAAGGCCCAAACATTTAGGAGGTGTTTTAATAATGGTGCTTAAATGAGAGATTAGTTATTAAGCCATATGGTTTGTATTACAGCTCTCATCTTTTGTTTCCTGCTTACGCTGTCAAGCATTAATGTGATTGTTTTGATTCTTAATGTCTTAATGCATCATTCCTCCCGATGCATTAGGCTAATAACTTTGGTCCTCTTAAGGGCAGTGTCGCCATTCATTACTCTTCCTGTTTTGGCTGACCGTAGAAGTTGAAATGAGGGACTTAAAAAATCTCTACATGTTCCAACATTTATGGAGCCAGCACATTGAGATCATTGAGAAAATCTGAAGTGTATTAAAGGCTGCTTACTTCCACTGTGCTGATGACATACATGCAATGCCTAAGCCTTCCCCCAAGGCAATTTACAAGTTTTTCTGCTATAAGTGAATGTGATTTGAGTTTGTTGTCTTAACTCTGGACAAGGCTTCAGGTAGTTCTTTGTAAAACTACAGCAGTGTGTTAAACTAACTGCAGTTTCTCTCTGTTTGGGCAAGTGACTGTATGTGCATGCAGTACATGATTTTATATTAAAAGACGTCTGTTACATATCGGTTCAGGTCACCTTTTAGGTAAAACATAACAGTAACAACTCAACAGTCCAAGACTCTGCCGGTCTGCTTTTCCAGTGCTGCTGCTGTTGAGAAGCTCTCAAGTCAATGTGTTCCGTTAAGATTGATTTTAGAGAGCATTTACAAAGCTTTGCTTTCAAGCGTTTTCCCCAGATGAGAGCTGGTATTTCCAGTAGAATGGTCATCTCTGAGGCTGGTAGTGACCCATATTGGTCACCCTTCATAGCATAAGAATATCAGTGTCTCCAAGCAGAGTAAATTGGGGGCTTCGGTGGAGCTGATTTTATGAGGAAAAGTGTATTTTTTAACTATTCAAATAAATTAGAACGGTAGTGAAACAGGTGGCTTCATTTTCACAGGGTCTACTGCAAAGGCTTGAGCTTGAAATGATAATGTTTTGATAGATGCTAAAAGTTTTGTTTAAATGATAATGTTTGATAAAGTTGAACCATAGTATTACACAAAACATTTAATATTTTGTGTTGTACTTTATCAGGCTAATGTAGCTCATCGAGTGGCACTTTCCATTGTTGCAGCCAGAGGTGTCCTGTTGGTCTGCAGATGCCAGGTAAGGAATTACATGTCACACAAACATTTCTGTGGATACACTCCCGCCTGCTATCAGACTTTGTAAAATTTTAAAATAATACTAATTCCTTTCAATTCTTAAATTGGGACAATTTTGGCTTGTTTTGCTGAATAAAACTGTAGAGGTATAGTGTAAGATAGAGGGTTTTTTTCATTGTCAGTGAGAAGTATGGATCTTCCTGAACTGATTAGCTTCTTGTTTTTCGTGGATTTCCAGTGACTATTTCCCTTAATATATTCAGAGTTTACTGCAATTTTTGAGTGTTCTGTGTGAATTCATGTTGGAAGGCTCTTTGCATGTTCAGAATATGAACTATGAACACTTTACTGCACTTATCAATGGGAGAATTCTGTTCATGTCCCGTTGCCTATACAGATGTACCTACGGTTGGTTTTTAGAAAATAAATACGTTCATGCAAAAAGCTTGAAAACAAATGTGGAACAAACCCTTCCTAAGGCAAACGTGTAAGTGTATGGATGAATATTCATGAATGTGGATATATATATATATATATATATATATATATATATATATATCTCCACCTGAAACTCTGTGTATATTTGTATATCTAGAGAACATATAGATGAAATACACACACACTAAATGTTTTGGCTGTTCCTATGTACATTTCATTATCTGCCTTTCCCTCTTGACAGCTCAAATGCTTTGTCGTCTTTGTACAATGCCAAGAGCATTATTTGCTTGAGCATGAATCATAAACTGTCTTAAACATTTGGGATTCTTAAAAATCCAGTGCATTTTTTCAGGGGTGTTTTGACTGGCATGTTTTTCTAATGGGGTTATTCAAATTCTTTCTTTCTAAAACCTAACCTGCAATTTCAAATGGCGATAGCTTCACCTAATATGAGCACTGGTTCAGCCTATGTTCTGTCACAGAAATGATGCAGTGAATCATATGTGAAATCTGTAAATCACTTAGGAATCCAGTGGGATGAAAAGTGGTGCATCAATGTGAGATTATTGTCATTCCATGGTCACCCCAATTTATACAGTAGAAATAGCAAATGCAGCAAGGTGGAAGGAGGATGAAAGGTGTGACGAGCTGTTCACAACATTAAAATGACCAGTGTCCGCTAGGGAGTCTGTTATATATTCAACATGTCACTGAAGCACTTGTGTGATGGGATTGCATTTGAGAAAGTGTCAATATGAAAGACAAGTAAATGATTTAAGTACAGGATATACCCAGTAGTATTGTCACACAGACTGAAATTTAAATACACAGCAGATCACACGATGGGAAGAGCCAGGATAGAAGGTTTAGGGAGACATAACAAGTATGTGGGGGAAATGTTTTTGGAAGGAAATTATCCAGATGGTTGGCTGTTGGTGTGGGTTTTTTTGTTGTTGTTGTTTGTTTTTTCTCACCACAGAAAGTTCCTAGTGTATCCACAAACAAGCTGGGTGTGTTAGATGCAGGAATGCAACAGACTTTCAAAGATTTTTAAGGGACTGAAGCTGAAGTGTTCAACCTGTTGAGCAGGAGATGAACCTCAGACAGGTAATACAACATGCTGTTGGACCCAACACTTGTGTGTTCTCAATTCAAAGGAAAGTGGGTTCTTGAACTTTAAATTTCTTGTATTAGTGTTGATACTTCCTGTTGCTTGGCAGAATATTGTTTTTTATACAGGGGCAATGGGGGTGAAAATGCTTGTAAGATGGAGAAAGATGATGGAGAAAGATAGAAGAACTCTGTGAGTATAGACCTCAGCACTGCCTCTTTCTCCTTGAGCCTGACTTAAAACCCAGCATTCCTTCCCCAGTGAATGATGTTTCTGTGGGCCGGGTCCTAGGTGTAGTTATTCAAAATCTGTGAAGTGTGAGGGCAAAAAATATTAATTGTTGCCATAAGTGGAAAAGACTCTCCTTTCCATTTTTTCCCCTAATGGAAATAATCCTGCAAATAATAATGCAATACAAACGTTGGCCCCCTGTTATCACCAAGGCAGAGAGAGGAAAGTAAGTATCAGGCAGCACTCACTTGAAATCTGTTCAGACTGCTCAGTATTGCAGGAGGGGAAGGGGAAAATCAGATTCAAGGGAGGAGAGGGTTAAGACAGCCCCAGAAGCACAAACTGAAGTGGTAGGTTTCCAGTTGGGGATAAGGGCTTGATCTTCTCACCAGCCATCTTCACACAGTTCATCAGTTCTGCAGAGTGTGTCATTTCCCTAAAGCTCTGCACTCCCTTTCACCCACAAAATTGAATCTTGCACAGGTGTGGGCAGCATGTATAGGATTAAAGGCTTGTTTCCCCCAAAATCTAGACCTGTCTGTTTAAATGAGTGCCTTCATCCTGTGAGTCCTTGCTGTGTGTGAGAGTTTGAGAGAGTTTGCTCAAGACAATAGCATTAAGTCATCTCCCACACTGACTCTACGTGGCTGAGGCCCTGGAGAGAAATGTTTCAGACTCTAGTGGCTGACGAATTAAACAATGAGGAATATATGCCAGCTCTTTCCATTTGCTTATTAATAGGTTCTGTGTCTCACGCTCCAAGGGGATTGTCCTTTCTTTTGAATTGCTAGCGGGGAAGCATTCAAGCATTCACTCAATGTAAATGGAGAAAAATGGAGAAGTAAAGAGTTTCGGGAAAGACTGGAGCATGTCTTCAAAAATGTAAGATTAGGGATCTGACTTTGCAGAAATTCCGATATTCTTGTTTCAAGCAACCTGGCTCACATACCCAGGGCCTTTGGATATCAAACACCGATTATTTGCAAATTCAAATTTCTAATAGCCTTATACTATAACATTTGCTTGAGCTAGAAGATGATCCCAACTCTGTGCATTCATGGCACACCACAGTTTGTGAAATCTCTGCAATATAATAATGCTTGTTTAGATGAGCAAGTTCAGTGGGACATCTTGTATGATGACAGGACTATGGAGCTCCTAAATATTTTATCCTCTTCCTGAATATTCAGCAATTTCTGAGGATGGTTAATATTCTCTGTCACTGTTACTTGTGATTATGTCCCTGAGTTTTAAGCTCTTAATTTAATTTAAATTCATGGTTTTCAGTAAATCCTTTAGGTGGTTGTGAAAATCCTGGCATTGGGGTGGGTGTTTCCCCAGAAACTGTTGGCGGTTTAGCAAACAATTGCATGTTCATGTTTAGATCCCTCCGATTTCAGTCTTTAGAAGGCTTATTTCTGTCTATCTAAAACCTTTTCTAATGCAGTTGTAGGATAACTTAAGTTGTCAGGCATGCCTGAAAGTCACCTGCTCCAATTCCCCTCTCAAAGCAGGGCCACTAAAGTTAGATCTGGTTGTTCACAGCCTATGAACAGATTTATACCGATCGAAAATAAAGTAGGCATAATCCTAAATGAAAGACAAGATAAAAAATACGAAAGTTCTTCCATGTTCCTTTTTTATTAGAGACTTCACTTCTTATATTCCACTGGCTCCCAATGACTTTTTAACCTGGTTTTTAAAGGTGTCTGTGCACCTATACATCTAAATAATATTGTTAACTTGATCATTCTGGAATCCAAAACTTCATTTATGTTTGGAAATGGCACACATTCTCTCAGTCTATGTGCAGACTTCAGTTCTGTGTCAATAGGGTCACTTCCTTAACTTAAATTGTTGAAATTCTTCACATGAGCATGGCCATGGCTCTCTGGGTGATCACACTGACTTATTAGATAAACAGATAAACTTTTAGGTGATGTCAGTTATAGCTGAAAAAAAAAGGTTGAAATCTTGAAAGAAAATTGCTAAGAGGTGATGTTGATTCGTTGTTTCCCGATGTGCTCTGGCACAATATTCTCTTCACACAGTGTTTATAGGAAACCCTATGCAGATATAGCAGTAATTTCATTTGCTCTGCTCTTATTTGAATGACAGCAGGGTCATGCACAGAACTGAACTCGTAATATTTGAAGGGAAGTTTTTATGAAACGGTAGCATGGTTTGCTTCAGGTTTTCCAAAAATTACGTAACCCTGTTGTACTCTTCTGTGTCTTTGTAGGACCTGGTACCAGGCAGTTGTTCACATCTACTTTTGTTTGCTGCGCTGGGCATCCGTGGGCTACATGAGCACAAACTGGACAAACCATCCATACCGTTCTTCATATTGCATTGGTAAAACCGTGACATCTAACAAAGCAGGAAATCCAATGAGTTAATTAAGGAAGAATTGTCTATGATTTCCTCTTACCTTTTATTTCCACCCCCACCCCGCAAAAGTCTATGCAGTGGAGCTGCCTCTTGCCCCTTGTGCCAGAATGATTAATGGGGGGACCACAATGAGGTCAATTAGCTGGGGTCGGCTTGAAGCTGAAAGGTGGAGTGTGTTTCTTTATTGAACGCTGCATTCACACTCCAAACCGTGACCTGGACTACAGTGATTTATTACAGGGGCAGTGTTTTGATCACTTACCTTCAGTACCTTACCTTGGCTTCAGAAATCAGGTTTTCACTGTCAATTAAAATCCAGGAAAAGGGATTCATTCAAAAATCTGAAATGCGCACCCCAAGTAAAGGATGGGGAGCCTGAGGATAGTTTTCAAAACTGTCTCTGTAAGCCTGTCAGCAACAAAGAAATTAGATCATATTCTGTGTCTAAGAGGAAAAAAATCATCCATGGCTGAACTTTTACAGCCTTTTTCCTAACTGAGTTGAAACAGAGGAGCTAAATCTGTCCTAACAATTTTTGTAGAGGTGCTAGGGAAAAAACTCTGCACTTAATACATATGTGGTTGTGTGGCAGAAAGGGCAGGAAAACAACCTGTTATTTTTGGAGAGTGAAAAAATTCTCATGTGCATATATAAGGTATTTATTAATGAATAATGTTTAGCAGTTATGGGGCATCTTTCAACAGAGGATCTTGAACTATGCTACATACGCTAATGAAGCCTCTTGATGATGTAGTGGTGAAACAAATAACTGCTTGTGCTTGTTGTAATGGTCAAACTAAGATATAGAAAGACTACATTATTTTGGTATTTTTTTGATCCTGAAAGCTGCTGAGTCCCCAGATTAACTTAAACAGAGGCTGTTTGTGACTTAACCAGAAGACTTGCAGGATTTGTCCAAAAATACATTTTGTTTGAAATTCATTCACTGTAATAATGAATCATAGCTTCTACCTGGCACTTTTAATTCTGTTGGCTGCAAAGCACTTCACAAAAGAGGTCAGGAATATTGCTTATTTTGAGAAAGGGGGAATTGAGGCACCAGGGAAAGTGATTTTTTTGTTGTTGCAGCCTCTGTTCCCACTTCTTACCATTTGCCTATGATACTCCAAACATTTGTTTTCTTAGGGCTCAAATATATTATCTTACAAAATATCCTTAATGCTAATGTTGCAGCAGTCACAAAGCAGCAAATTGTTGGAAAGGACTGGCAAGAAGAAAACCATGGATGGCTGTATCTGGCAGAGGGGGGAGAAGGCATTTTGGTTGCCCAAAAACGCTGCCGTTGGCTCTGTTTGTCCTCCCCTTCCTTTCCCTTCAGTTTGAAGAACATTGCACTCACATCAACCTCATCCCATCTTGTAAAGATAATGGTGAACAAAAATCTACTGGAAGATCTTTTGAAAGAGCTTATTTGACCTCATGACTACTGCTTAAATCATTTCTGAATTCAAGATTCTGGTGCACAAGCCCCTGTATGCAGAAGTAGAAGAGAGTCCCATTCCCAAATGCCTTTCAGCCAGAGGCTGGCATTTTCTAGTTGTGCAGAAAGGAAACCTGCAGTTATTTTTGTCTCTGGAAGCCCAAGGTTATATTGACAGAGGCTGTTAGAGGTAAAACCACCCAGCGAGGGAAATGCAGTGAGCCCCGGATTTCCAGGTGACTGATGGTAGGTTTGGGCATTCGGTCAGAGTCCCCTTTACACGGGCATACTGAAAGCACAGAATTTAACAACCTGCTTTGTAAAGATCCTGAAATTCTTGTGTAACTGTGTAGAAAAACGCTTTGATAATATTTTCTAAGCTGTTTTTGGTTTGTTGCTGTGTTCCCTCGTATCTCTTGCCCAAGCCTAATAATTAGACACAGAGAACACCTATTAGATAATCAGGTCCATCCCTCCCCCTGTACTCCCAGCAGATTATTTTTCCAGTGCATCATCCAGAGAGGTTTTAAATGACTCTTGCGACAGACAACAAGCTCTCATGGGGAGGGTATTCCTTCTAACAGCGCTTTCCATTTGCATGGTGTGTAGCTTGCTCACAATACAACATAGGTTTTAAACTCCTGGAGGAAAAGGATGTGGGCATCTATTGCAGTGCATTAGTTTTATTTCTCTGTCAATATCTGTGTTACTCTAATGGGAACAGAACGCCTTCAGTGAAAACAAAGCAGCACGTATCGATAAGCAGTGTATTCTGGTACCTGGACACAAATTTGACCTACATCTGTTCCAACACTCACTGTCCTTTCAGGCAGTTGTCACACCTTGCCAGCTTTACATTACAAGTAGGGCTCACATGAGACAAGCAGCACAGCTTTGCAGTGCATTCATGTTTTGTCTAGGGTGATAGGGTGGGGATGTTTGCTTACCTAAACCTCTGCCATTTGAAAAATTATGGCAAGCATTTGATTTGCCATAGTGGGCAGGCTGTTGGTCCAGAAGGTCCATTGCCTCTGGCAATGTTCAATACCAAATGTTCCAGGGGAAGATGAAATAGCCACAGAGCACCTGGAGAGCTGCATAATGCCGTGTGTTGTTACATGAGGCTGGAGTTGGCATTTGGAGCTTTTAATGTAAGAAAACAAGCAGCATAAATGCACGTAGTGCTGTACGGCATGTAAAAGGCAGCAGAGTTTCTTCAGATAGCTTGGGCCTTGTTTTGGTGGGTCTGCAGATAGATGCAACGCTATCTTTCAGATCAAGATCTAAATATCAACTCCCCAGTGGTAATTGGGTTACACCCTGAAGTTTAAGGCTTAACTTAGCTTGAAGAGATGTTTAGCATTGCTTGTTGATGAATCAGTTTAATCAGTTTGCTGTTTTAATCAGTTGAATCAGTTTGCTGTTGATTCTGTTTTCCTACAGAATTTTTTCCCCATCTGTGGTCATCTGTAAATGGAACAGCTCGCGGTCCTTGCTGCGTTTATCTTCTCAACACCTCTATAATACAGAAGGTATCGCCCCCGTTTGGAGTAAGTAATGTGAGCGGTGGCAGGGTGTGCCCTTGAACTAAGACTTCCTATTGTCTTGGTAAGCATTTTAGCCATTTGCCTTGCAGTCTCATTCCCTAATTTGTGGAGCATTAGCTCTTTCTTGGGTGTGAGGTACCTATTGTTAAATTTGTGCAGAACTTCTGTATCATAGAACAGAATAAATAAGATAATGCTAATAATTTACAGATACCATTTAAATGAACTTCCTCTAGGATTTATCAATAACAGTACAATACCAGACAGGTTTAAGTGAGATCTAACTCAAGAGTAAAATTCTACTATCTATGGGCAAGTCATTTTCTTCAAGACAAGTACAACAACATTTTTCATTACATTTACTTGTAAATTATTTCCTCTTCTAGACATTTTTTAGGCCTTTATTGTGATTGCAGAAGTTAAAATATGAGCCTTGAAGAAAATAAAACTTCTCTGAAACTTCACCTTTCCTTGTAGATTTTAGAGTAATTTATATGGCATCCTATTTTATTCCTGTAGACTGCTGTTGACTCAGTGCCTATTAATTTTTATAAGATTTTCTCCATGAGGCTTTGTAAGGTAGAGACATATATTTAGTCCCTGGACTGGTAAATTTTAATGACAATTTTGCATGCTTGACTTAATTCCTATTTTTCGTGTCCCAATCGTGCATATCCCTCACCTTGTCCTTTTAGGGCTTGACTCTTGTCTTTTGAGTCTGATCCAATAACACACATAAGTATATAACTAGTCCAACAGATGTTAACATAGGGTATTTTTGCAAGGCATGTTAGTCCCCAAATCCAACTGACTTTCAGTGGGACTTGATTCCAATCTGTCCCCTTTGCCTTCCATGTCAGAAGTGTTCTGATACAATGACTAAAAGAGCTATAAAACCAAGGAGGAGAAAGAGATCTCTTAGTGCTAGTTGAAGCCTTCTGGAGTCCTGTATTAAGTCCTACAAAATGCTCAAGAAATAGTACAAAAGGAGATAGTTTTCCACTACTGTTGATACAGACAAAAACATAATGAAAAAATAAGATTTTTTTCACCTGCTCTCTAGAAAGTCCTACCTCCTTGTGGTTGCTTGCACTTAAATGCAAGTTGCAGTTTGGAACGGGGCCAGCATGCTCAGTGTCTTGCAAGATCTCGCTGTCGGTGACAGTGTTTGCCAAAGGGCTTTTATATTGGTGCTGTGATGGTCTGCTTAATTTAGGACTCGGAGACAGAAGGAACTAGTCACAGAGTGATCCAAATGCCAATGAATGGGATGCTTCTGTTAAACTTAGCCTTTCGGCCTCAGAGGTGCCATGGAACAGCTATAAAGGCTCCCTATATTTTCTAACAACCCAATGCATTGGGTTGTACCAGTTTTGAGGCAGGATTGTCCTACCACTGGGAGCTGGAGAAGCTGAGATAGCTTGGTTAATCCAGTCAACAAGTTTACTATTTTACTCACTTGGCTGAGAGGCAGGAATCTTGAATTCCAGGTTTGGAATTTTCTCGTGACCATAGGACTTATTTTCCCTTCAGAATTTCTTCTTGCAATTTATTTCATGTGGCCTGACATAATGCTCCCTAATCAGAGCCTCTGAATACTACTGCAGTGGAAGAATTAATTCCTAGTAGGACATTAAGGAAGGAGTTGAGGTAAAACCCAAGTTGTTTTCATCGCTCTAGTGTTACTTAGTGGTTGAGTAGTAAAACACAGACTTGGGGGCCCAGGTAGCCTTCTATAATTGTTCTGCAAAAGCAACTACGAGTTTCCATTTCTAAGGACTGTTCAGTGGTCTGCAAGCCAGAATTTTCAAATTAACCCACTCTTTTCCATTACAGCAAAGACTATCCTGATAGACTGCTGCTGAAATACCTGTATGCTCTTAGGACCTGACCCTGCGTGTTTTCCTCATGTGAACATTATTTAATTGGAAACAGTACTGTAAATAGCAACAGTTCATGTGATTACATGAGATTACATCTTGTGATATTGGGAGGGAAAACAGCATCCTGCTGGTGGAAACAAACAAAAAGAAGCCTGAGTAGTAAATAACATCATAACGGATTTTCTATTTTGTGACATTCCTAGACAATTTCACTGAGGATTCTGTTTAACAATTAAATTCCATAGAATTGCCTTCAAGCCTCATACCTGAAATAACCCATGGAAAAGATCTAATTCAAATCCTGTAGGTTTTAGAGGGGTATTTGTATACATCCCTTTTGCATTTTTCCCTAGTAACCTGTATAAGTCTTATCCCAAAGGGAATGTGAATATATGTAAACCTTCATAGCAGCAGGAAAATAAAAATAGAGTTGTGTGCCAAATTTTCAGCAAATATAAACTGGTTTAACTCTGTTGAAGCCAAATAAACCAGTTGACTATCTGCTTCTCGGTTCACAAAGGAAAGGTTCTCCCCACTGCACAGAAGAATGTTGCTTTTGCATTGCTGCAAATGGATTTTGTCACTTTTTGTTTTTGCTCGGTGTACCCCTGAACGTGTCTTGTGCCTTTGTCTGTGTGGGCACAGAAGCATACTTATAGCTTCTAGCGATCTCTGCACATATACAGTGGTCTTGTTTTAATATTTAATAGCTAATTGGTGTGATGATCAAGGGACAGACGAGGGAGCACTCTGACATCTGATCTCTTGAACTGATTACACGCACTTTGCACTACATGTTGTTTATCATGGTCAGGCTAATTTCCTTCACTGAGTGCTGATTTCTTTCTTGCAAAGAAATCTCAATTTGGGGCTTGTAAAGAGATTCTTTCCATTTCTGGAAAAGGATTCCAGTGTGCATTGGGCTCCTGTTATTGACCAGAATTTCCAATAAAAGCAGGGCAAATTCTGTTGGATGAATAGAATCGAATATTCTTCTTTGCCTGAGCTCGCTCTCTCTGTTAAGGTTTGTTCTGTATTCACTGTCTCTGTGCGTTTATTCATTCCCCCTCTTCCTCTATTAGCTTTCTCCTATTTTTCAGTAGAAATTTTAGATTTCAAAGCTCCTTTCAGACTTAAAGAAAAATAAATAAATCCACAACCAAATGTAAGCTGCTAATCCTAACAGGAGAAGAAGGTTTTCTTTCTTTCATTATGATGTTGATGATGATTATTATTATTATTTGGAAGAAGGTGGTGAAAAAGAGAGAATTTGTCATTACTGTATAATTTAAAATTGCACAGCCTACAGCCCACAAAACAGAGCATGTAATTACACACTTACTAGAGGTAACAGCAGTGCTGATAATTATTCTTTACACAGGAGAATCTCGCTGATATCCCAGAGTCGGAAAGTGGGAACTACAATATCTTTAATACCATCCTTAGAGACCCTCATAAGCAGAGGAGAAGTATGAGGAGGCACACAGGGTCCAGAGCAATATCTTCATCGCGCCAGAATGTCAGGGGCTTTAGTACAGCAGAAATCAATAGATTCAAGTACATTTTTTTTTAAGGTACAATATTTTTTTTATGACCCTACCTAGAGAAAGTACAGCAAAACCAGAGGAACAGCAATGGTATGAAACAAACATTTTGAATGGAAGCCGTGTCGGTTTAGAAGAATAGTAAGCTAAGATTTATTCATTTATTTATTTATTTTTAAGGCACGTTCTGCTGCAAGGATGTGTTAACTCTTTCTGGGCTGCAACCCTAAAATTTCTTTGGCATTAAATACCCAGATTATTTCTCTACCACCATTTTTTTCTTAAATATTGTACTCTCTAGCTGTTCTCTGTCTGCCTTATGTAGCATTTTGGCCTCCTTGATTTAAATAGTTATAACAATTCAGAGTTGATCTTACATTTGGCATTTAATTTGATGATTTTTAGTGTGAGCTAGAAAACAATCTGATGAATAATTTTCTACATCCCTATTTTCTAAGCTCATTTAAATCAGTGTGATTTGTTGGCAAAATATCCCTCCCTTTATTTACGGTAAGTGGTGTTTTATTTTGCAAGTAATTCATTTTACTTTTAAGGAACAAACTGCTATTTACTATGAAAGCAAATAGCAAAACTTGCTCGTGTTTTGCCATTTTACTTTGCCCAGATGACGCAAAGTGATGCGATTTTAACTGTCAATGGCAATTATTCATGTAGGGAAATTTTAAGGTAGTGTATTCCTATACAGACGTACATTATAAGATAGACAATCTGGTGGCACCTAATTTTCCTGTGCAGTTGGGTCTCAATCAGACTGATTGCCTTAATGGAGTTGGAGTAACCGCTGGGCTGCTCTAACTTAAGCCATCAAGTTAGGTCTGGAGTGGCTGCCCGGTGTGATTCGGGGAGGCTTCTTGATGGTCTCAGTTCTGCCTGAGCAGATCTCTGTGTTGGTGAGAATCTGGGTCATGGTCACAGGGAGTCAACGTGAGTAATAAAGTACATGAAGCAGTTGGGGAGGAGTCAGGGGACATAAAGTTAATTAAAAAAATATCTGTTCCTAATATCCCTAATAACAAACTTAAAATGGCATAAAGATCTCAGAAGTTGGTTTAAAAGGGAAGTCAAACTCTTCGCTCTCCATGTTTGGCATAACCTGCTAGCTATTATCACTTGAGTGTGTGATTATTTTGTAAGGAACTTTCTGTTATTCTTTATATTTCTCTTATTGTGCCTCTGTATAGGGGGAAGTAGAATGCAAATGAAAAAACTTGCATACGTCCCTTATACAGTGATAGTTGTTCCAGCTGTGTCCTCTGTTTTGGGGTTCTGAGAGAGCAGCAGCATTTTGGGTTTGAGTCCTAGTTCTGGCTCAGGATGCCCATGTGCTAGTGCTATGTCATTTCACTGCTCCGTGCCTCAGTTTGTCCTGTGTGAAGGTCAGTAATTCTGTCAGCGTTCAGCATGGAGGTTTGGGGTTTCCCCTTCTAAGGAAAGCAAAATACATCACACGCAGTATTTTGAACCAGATCTGAATTGTAAATGATTTAAAAGAACAAAACAGAGGAAGCCCAGCCTTGTGGCATTCAAGACACAAATAACACTAATGTTTTATTTGTCCCAAATCTTTGACATGGGTAAAAAATTAAAGCAGTTGAAGACCTTGACTCTTTATGCCTAACAAAGTAGGATAAGTGGTCCTCTGGTAACTGTAAAAGAGCAACTAATGTCTTGCAAGTTTTTAGGACTCTTCTTGAGGTTTGTTAATAGTGATAGATCTGAAATGAATCAGAGTGTAGGAAGACGGAGCGATAAATATATATTTTATATGCATTGAAGACCCACAGGAATCACTCAGAGATCTTTTGTTTTCTTGGTAGTTGCTTAGGGTCCTTTGTGTCATAATTTCTAGGATGTGGCAAAGATGAAGAGGTGTTGAATATGAGAGGTCTGGATTCAACTTCTGGCTTTGCTACGGATTGCAGGGGTGACCTTGAGTACATTCTTCATTTTGAGACCTTGGAAATTAAACTTACTCTGTTGTGTTTGTTTTTGTTTTAATCTAAGTTACTTGAAATATTCTCTGGGCTGTGTACATCCTTAATTTAACCTATGCCAGTACAGTGCCTAGCACAACAGGAGAACAACTAGTAGCAGTTCACAGGTGACAATATCTTAATGGATTATTTCTCTCTCATCCTTCTATAGTCTTCAAAAAACATCAGCTAAATTTTCATGTTTCTACTTGTTAGTCAGAGGCCAAATTATTATAATTTTAGGGAAGTAAAGTATCAAGGAATAACACGGGCTTCAGTTACGTAGTGTGTAGGTCAGTGCAAGCACCTTCTCTTCCACTTGTCTCAAATACAAATGCACTTTTAGTAACTTTTGAATTGCTGTATTTTTGTTCTTAGTTGGCAAAATATTTAAGTGCCTTTCCAGTAGGAGGTCTGCATGGGAAAGGGTAGAAACTAATTTTCTTTAAAACTTTCCTCAGAAGTCATCCTGGGAGTTTTGAAAAAAAAATCCAAGGGCACGTGGATCTGGTTTCTGTCATTAAGTTTAGAGCAACTGTCTCAATTTGCTGCTCACCTGATGATAAAACATCTGGTGGCACATGAGAAGGTGGGTGGATGTCCAAGTATTTGATGGGTTTGCTCAGCTCAGGTGATAGAAGCATGCCTGTGACAAGGGTTATGTGAAAGGTATGTTCAGCTACATGATGGGAAGCACCATTCCCATTACGACAGCGTGGAACCACTGCCTTGCTCTTATTTTGCATCTCCTGGTGCTGCAGCAAGAGATGAAGGCCAAAAGAGTGAGCATCATGCTGAGGGCAGGAGCTGTGACAGGTCTTTTGTCTTCGCTGACTTCTTTGCATTTCAGAGTCAGATAAGCAGTTCCACTTTTGGTCTGTCCCTTGATATTTCTATCCTCGTCATCTTGGACTATCTGAGCCCCCCCTGCAGTTCCATGGCTAAAGCTGATCCTTTTTTCTTACACTTTCATTGAAGTCTGTTGCCAAAAGTAAGGTGCTATTAACATATTCATGCATGCGTGCATCTATTGTGATAGTTGATCTGATATCTCTCTTTGCTTTTTCAGCTGGCTTGTGTCTTCATGTTTTGTGATTCCCATGTTATATTCCTAATTATTATTATTTCACACTTCATAACATTTTGGTAACTAAAATGCTCTAGGGTTCAAAACTTGTCTATTACATTTTAGCCCAGAGGAAACTTTGCATCCAGTTCCAACTTCCATCCCCAAATATGAATTTATATTGGAAATTCTGATGGATCCTGCCTGGGATTGGTGCAGCTCTGATAGAATATTGTACTTTGTTACACATTGAGATGGGATATTTTCTCCCCCCTTCCTTTCTTTTGTGTAAATCTGTTTTCACCACAGGAGCACATGCTGTCTCTTCTGGCTACAACACTACTTACTAATTCATCGATTCATCTTTAATGAGGCCCCCTGCCAATGTTTAAATAGCATTCGGAACAAAGAAAAAGGCAACATTTCCAAAACAGCTGCTTCTCTCCGATCTTGACATATCAGCCCTTCAGAATTTCAAGTAAATTTTTCCCCCCTAAAGTTGGTAATTTATAATTTAGGTGTAGCTTTATAATTAATTGTTTGCAGGATGGAGGAAAAAAATAGGAAGAGAGAGGAATGAAATAAAAAAAGAGTAAAGTTTCCCTCGGGCTGTTATGATACATGAAACCAACATGGTTTCTGTGGATTGCACTAGCATTGCAGATATAACAGTGGGAGAATTCTCCTTTGCTGCCAAAATCATTTGTTGTACATTGCAAGTTGGTACAAGGACATGACAGAGCAAAGTTTTTCTGCCCGTTACATACAGCTTTACTATGTCGAATAGCTCAACCCTTGTCGTACTTGAGTTGGCTTCTTAAAGTGCTCTTAACAGGAAGGTGCATTGCCTTGGTCACTACTGTTGGTTCCCAGTTTTCTGAGGACTTGCTGAAAGCACTGCTTAATTGTGTGGGATCGGGAGTCACGACCACGAGT
The DNA here is from genome assembly GCF_013377495.2 of Cygnus atratus. Classification (NCBI taxonomy): domain Eukaryota; kingdom Metazoa; phylum Chordata; class Aves; order Anseriformes; family Anatidae; genus Cygnus; species Cygnus atratus. The sequence continues at coordinate 2,895,895 of NC_066388.1, forward strand.
ACTTGTGTCACACTGAATTTTGACATGCAGTTAAATTCGTGTGTTTTGGAATGAATTTGGGCTTTCTGGTGGCGGCCATAACAGGAGCACTTCTTAAGTTCAAGTGCCTCATGTTCCTGGAAAAAGCTATTCAGATCTGTGACCTGGAGCTTACGGGCTCCATGTCCCACTTTAACTCTTCGGCCCCTTCAAACCAGTTCGTTTTCCTGCCCCTGAGGAGTAAATGAAAAGGTTTTATTCTTGTTTCCTCACTCTTGTTGAATAGAAAAGGAAAAATAAGCCAAAGTGATTGAATTATATTTGTTTGTTGTGCCTTGGTCACATCTAAGAGTTTTTGAATAAATGATCTGAGGGAGAAAATGAAGGGTGAGAACAGGCTAGCTAAAATTCAGAACTCCAGAAAAAATCTTCTTGACTTTGAGTGGAGGCTTCATTTCCTGGAAAAAAAAATGTTGTCAATTTTTCTTTTAAGCTATTTGGTTAAAATGAAATAGTTTTCATTTTGAATTTTTCATGCTTTAGAAGTGAAACTGAGGCAAATGTAGTAACCGAGTATAATTTCAGTATGAAAATTCAAAAAATGTTCACTTCTAGGAAATATTTGTTAACACTTTGAAACTAAATTTTGAGAAATTTATGATATTTTAGTTGAATATGCATTTTTCAGATACAAAAAATTGTCTGTTATAGTAATATTTAGATACACAACAAAACATGCATCTATTTTTCCCTTGTACAGGGTATACCATGAGAGAACAAGCAGAAAATAAATGAGGCAGAATTTAAGACCATATGCAAGCAATGGTGCCCCGTGGTGTCCTGCTTGTTCTGCAATGAACTTCTGAGGAGCAGAGCTCAAGATTTCCATAGCCCTGTACTCTGTACAGATTGCAAGGCTGCAGACCTGGCTGGTAAATCCTGGCTTAGATCTGGCAGCATAGTGAAAGTGATGGAGAAAAACCTGTACGGGATGGGTAAGGCTGGTCGTTGTCTCTGCAGCGCCGTGACTTGATATGCTCTGCAGTCTTTTCTAGGGACTTCTTTCCTCTTAAATTTCTCCTCAGGTGTAAGAGGACCTGCCTGGCTGTAAATCACTGTCAGTGTACATTGCATTGCCTCTTCTGGGCTTGACTCCGTACGTGCTGCTGAGCTTTCCCAACTTCAAGCGGTCGGAGCTGCTGTGGCAGCCCAGGCTGTAGACTGTCAAGTTTTCTGTTCCAGTCCAATCCCCAGCGCTGACCAAGGTGGTGGAAAGCACATGTTAATGTGAGAGTTTAGAGCAAACTGCATAGTTTTACCTGGACTTGCTGTGGCAGACATTCCCCTTCTTTCCTTGCACCAGAGAACTGCCTTTCCTCGACCACAAGAGATGCAGATAAATCGCTGAGTATTTTAGTACTCTCCTGCCATCCAAATTGCAAGACCAATGTTGGCAAAGTAGTCCCAGTCAGAAGAGGGGAAACCCTTTGAAAAGGGAGAGAACATTTTACACTTGGATTAATGTCACACCTAATTCAGTTTCCAAACCGTTGTTTCTCTGTTAAATAGCAGCAAAAGTCCTACAGCCTCGGCATGCATATGTGCACATGCACACACACAGACTTGCCTAGAAACAACAACAAAACAAAATGAAGGCAGTTTGGAGGCATTTCCTGGGAAAAAGATTCATGATTCTGTTTCCATGGAAGCGACAGCACATCCCAAGTGGCAGTGAAAGCTGACAGAGCGCAGCTAGGAGAGTTAAAGTGCCATCTTCTTCCTAGCGGAGTAGGGGGGGCAGAAGTGGGGGGAATTGCTTTTAAAAAGAATACAGAAAAATTTAAAAGGACAGATGGACATACGGTTAAAATGAAAGTCTGTAGATCAGGGCTGGTTCTCAGCTCTGCCATGAACTTCCCGCGTCCCTTTGAGCAGCTCACATAAGGCATCTTCCAGCGCCTGCTCCAATCAATAATTGATTTCGGTGGGCACTAAATCAGAGCCATAAGCATTCTGGACAGTGTTCAGCCTGTCGTCTTTGGCATCCAAGTAGTCTATGACATTTCAAGTTCAAGTCCAGTTTAGTTTGCCTGTTGATCTTCTACTCTGCTTAGCAATAAAACACTCACTATTTTGCACAGTTTCTGAGCTAGGCTAGGGCTTTTAATATGTTCCTATTCAGATCTTTATGCAAAAAATGTTGGTTAAATCCAGCACCAGTGACTTCACAGAACTAAAGATACAGCACCTAGATGGATGTCTATCACTGTCTTCAGATTTCAGATACTTAAATTTGTCACTGTGCTTGTTGTTTTTTTTGTTGTTGTTGTTGTTTTAAATTTTAGATATGATGAGAAGTGTTAAAGAAGTTAAAGAATGAGAGAAGAGTGGGAAGGGATAAGGATTTGGGGAAGAAAATCCCTCTAGGGTGTGCTCAAATAGTAGTGATGGCATTGAAAATTCCTTCTCAGTACCCCCTACAAGCCACAGCCATGTTCTCATGTGATGGGATCCAGGGTGAACTGATTTTAGAAATGAAACAGTGTGAAAGGACAGGAGAATATCAAACTACAGCTCATTACAAATATCATGCATGCTTTTGTTGTGATCCCCCGTATTTTACTTTATAATTCTGCACTTCCTTCAAACTGAAAAAAGTTCAGTTGGCTCAGAAAAGCTTTGTGATGTTTTAGGGCCATCGAGTGCAGATTGCAGCCAAATTCTGTTCTTTTCCAAGTTGGTTTGTCCACTGCTTAGCCTTAGCCTTACTCTGAGAAAGGCTTTGGGAATCCCCGTCTTTCACCTTCTCCACGGCTTGACTACATTTCTTCCTGGAAGATGCACTTTAGTGAAGCAAAAGCTGGTGAGCTCAGTGCATGGCTGGTTGACGAAATTCTCTAGCCTGTGCTGTTCTGGAGATTTGGCCAAATGATCCAATGGCACTGACTGGCCTCAAAACCCAAGAAATAACTCTACAGGCTCCTGGGCCCATGCAAGGACTTTTGCAGATCCCCGTTAATTGCAGTGGGTTTGCACGAGGTCTGGCCACGAGGACTTCTCTGCATAATACAAATGAAACCCAGTCTGTCGGCAGTGCACGTGCTCGCTATTCAATGCATTAATTAATACGGTTGTTGAGTTTCAATCCTCTTTCAAAGCGCTTTAACTACTGCTACGTGGATCTAACTAGAAGGCAGGGCCATATGCAGCAGGCATGGCAAATAGTTATAGTGCTCTGCTTTTTTTTGTTGTTTTGTTTTAATGGTTTCTGGCAATGCATCGCACTGAGGTAAGTGCTTTGTTTCTCCCTCAAGTGGCACTCACCTCCCTAGGGTTTCCATATGAATGCTTGAGAAGAACGTCCCCTTGGGTTTATTTTTGTTCTGTATGTACTATGCAAGCTTTTGGCTGTCTTTGCCAAAGGAAAAGGCAGGTTACCGCTACTTAAATATTTTTAATTGCATAGTATTGATTTTCTTTTTTCTTGCTGGAGTGCGTGTTCTCTTGTTGATGGATGTGGCAGAATATGGGGCTGGATTATGTGGATAGATTAGCACTGAAATAACAATACAAATGAATTAAAACCCATTCAGTGATTTTGGTGAAAGTATGTTGGTCTGCCACCTAGAATTTGGCTTTTCTTTTGATTCACTTAATGAAACGCACGTGCCAGCACTTCCCTCTTTCTCTGTCATATTTTCTGCACTGCTGCAGCACCCCAGCAATACAATGCAGCCAGCAGCACCCAGGCACTGAGATGAAGGCTGGAGTTGTGCCTACCCTAGCTTATGTGTTAGGTTCTTCCTCCTGTTGCACCCTGTGACTTTGGAGGATACAAGGCTAGGGGAGATAGTCATAGATTTTTCCTTTGAAACCCCTCAGAAAATAAAACAAGCTGTAGAGCCCTTAGCATCCCCTGCACACCTCAAGGGGAAAAGAGGAATTTTGCAAATGCTTGGACATAAACAGGTTAACACAGAGCCATGGAGTATAACCCTTTCCTTTATCATGACGTGTTATGATAATGTGCAGTTGAGAGCTGGTAAAAGACAAATGCATGGATGTTGATACAGGACCAGGGAGTTCTAAAATTGTTTTCACATTTATATGTAAAGCAATTACTGATTTTTTTTCTCTGCCCCATAACCTGAGAAGTGGTGCAGACATACAGGAAGTCTTACTTTTTATTTCACTCTAGTAGACTTGTAAAGCATGCAGCTCTGGTGTACAGTGCAACAAGAGTCAAATGAAACTTGAATTTTTTTTTTTATTGCATTACTTGTAGCCCCATAATGCAGGCAGATACCTTTAGAGCAGGGAAGGGGGGAAGTGAAAGACCAGCGTGTTCTGACAGCTGACTGTACAATCATTTCGAATCGATCTGTATTCATGATGATCAGCGTATCAGTCCTAACACATGTATGCTTCTCTCTACCCTGGTTGTTCTGATCTGTCATATTTAGGGCACCGGGGAATGCGATTTTTCACCACTTGTTACTCTGGAAACTGCTTAGTAAAACACCCCTCCAAGCCTGCATATTCTTTCATGGTGTCTAATTAATTCATTTGCAGAGTGTGTGTTTCTCTCAGTGCTCATTCTGCAGAGGTGCTAAGTCTTGTAATAAGAGGGAGAGAACCTGAACAGATTTGTTTTCACATTCTCTGTTTCAAAGCTGATTGAATCAGACCCAGCAGCTCTGTGTTGGAAAAAGAGGTGTTCTTGTAGACTAACAACAGTGCTTAGGTCAGGACTATGCAGAGCCAAGCCCTCCTCGTGCTTCACTTTGCTCCTCAATCCCTGCAACATATGCTCAATGCTGTCAGCAAAGGTAGGCACTGCTTGACAAGCAAAATCGAGACCTATTTGTGCTCAGGTTTGTCGGTGGAAAAAGGCAGGTTGTGCCACAGCCACTTTGTTTGCTCAAGGAAAGTGTGCAGATTTCTACCCAGAAGTGGAAACTAAGGGAAAGCCACTGCTACGTCTGTCAGCAGTAATTAGTAATCCATTACCTGCTGCCAGTCTATGGCTTGTGGTTATGTGTAGGCATTTGGCGAGTGAATGTGATAGTTTACAGCCTCCATAAAGGGATAGGGCAGAGGTGAAGGTGAGCAGTGATGTCTGGCTGCATCTCCCATCCATTTGGGGGCTTTATACTTGGGGTTTGAAACCTGATATCACAATTTTGCATGAAAAACCAGAAGGAATAAGGATGCAAGATGTCTGCATTCTGATTCTCCGGAGCACCTGCTTGTATTGGGTCTGAACTCTGTTGCTGTAAGGGTGCCTGCCCAAAGGTTTCAGGGGTAGATGGACTCTGCACTGAGTTTGGGCTGCCATTGCTTGACCATCATTTTTAAGGGCCAGGAAGACTCTCAGAAGATCCCACCTGAAAGGTATTGTTTGAACGTGGTATCTCTGAGACGTGGGTTCATAGCTGGATCCACGTCTGTAAGCATTCCTTCATTTGTGAACATCAGTTATTTTTAGGATTTTAAAGTCCTAAACATGGCTGTATTAAAGACATAAAGCTGCTTGTGAGGGGTTTGTCTGAAGATCACAATCTAAAATGTTTCTTCATTTTCTGCAGAAGCAGGATGTGCTGTATCCTAAAGCACTTTGGTAGTCTCTGTAAGCTCTATGCTACCCTAAATAAATGTACTTAAACATGCTGAAAGGCACCTAATCAAACAAATTAGATGGGAAAATACTTCAGAATATTTCTTCAACTTTTAGACACCTTCTGACATATGCACATGACTGGTTCAAGTTGGACTGTATGTGCTTATTTTACCCTGATCATATAAAGGCATTGTTAGAAACATACGTGATCTAGGGTGCCTTTTTGGGGGAGGAGGAGGCAGGAGGGGGATAGTTGGCATTGGGAGAGTCCCCATTATCAGGGGTATGGGTTTTAGAGATCCTTCTGAGAAGGCATTTTTAAATTTGTAAAGCCCAAGGCTTTAAAAAGTGAGGGGGAAAGGCTGTTATTAACAGCAACTTATTGTGGAAAAATATTTGCATAGATAAAACATTTCACTCAGCGTGTTAGGACGAAGAATAAAACCCTTCTCTTATCTGATCTTATCCATGATTGCTATTTGGCTCTTCTCATGCAGACATCTCAAAGCATTTTGCAAATGAAGATGTAAGTTGTTATCCTTATTTTATACAGGAATGGCTGAGAGAGAGAAATGACTGCACCGCAGGACCACCGGAGACCTGGAGCTCCAGCCTGGGTCTCTGCAGTCTCAGTCTAGTGCCTCATCCACTGGATTCTGTAGATACCATTCTTTTAAGGTTGAAAAACTCGTTAGAATGTATTAGCTAAGAGGAAAAGCAAGGTGGAGAGGTTATTGGCAGAGAAAGAAAAAAGAAACACAATACCAAACTTTGAGAAAGCAGATCTTGGGTAAGGAGTAAGTGGGGAAAGTTTTCTCCATAGCTACAGTGAACCAAAGTGATAGAATCTGACAGTAACAGAAATGTAAGATGCATCTTCTCTAATTTTCAGTACTCTCAGGTAGAGTGAAGGAGTTGGAAATAACTTCCAGCAGCAACTGTGTCCATTGCTTTTTCAAAAGCATAGTAGGCATTTAACCTGCAGCCCTTTACTGTGCAAGGGAAATTTGCACCTTACTTATTTGTGTGCTTCTGTGATTATCAGCAAGTACCTAACCAACTTTGCAAACCGGAGAATTCACCCTTAATGCCTTAGGAGTCTGCTGTTAAAACATGACCCCTCGTCCTTGTGCTCATTTGCAAATCACCTGACACACACTCCATGTACAAATGATGCTGATGGTTCTGCTTCTGCATATTCATAGAGTGCCCATCCAGGTGACAACGTATCTTAAGTTTCTGAGACTAAAAACGTCACTCTGGGCCTGGCAGAGTGTTTGATTTCGTTCCAGGCATAAAGTAACAAATTGCCTTTAATGGCAGCATCACCAGAAATAGGCTTCCGTCGCTTTTTCATGTCACTTTCAAGTGCATCGTTGATGTTTTTATGGAATTTTATTATACAGCTTGTTATGCAGCAAGAACAACCATGCCAGGTTCTTGGGGATCAGCAGGCGGGGGGGGCTAAGCTATAATAAGAACTCATACACTCGTGGTTTTAATATCTTTTACTTCAAAGCAAGGAGTTGATGTGATCTTTCATCATCTCAGCTGTTGTTTACCAGCTTCCTACAGATGCTGTTTGAACTAACAAACCCCACATTTCCTGGTTGGAGGGAGGAATTCCCTCGGTAGTTGCAATCCGTTCACTTGGAGGCTTAGTACTCCTGATTGAATGATGCCACTAACAAGAAGGGGATAAACCATTTAAACGTTCAGTATCACCTTTCAGTCAAATAATAACTGGCCAAATTAGTTTGGCTTAGCTTCTCAGCTCTGCTCCTTATTTACAGCTCCGAGGGAAAACGACCACCGAGTCCAGGGCTGTATTTGGGGTCAATTTGCTCCATGTATCAGAAACAGACAGACGTGTTCCTGATACAAGGGCTTCTCTTTGGCACTGATCTATGAACACTATTTTGTTTCCTAGCAGTCTTTTAAATCAGCTGAAATCTAGAAATTACAGATGAGGAAAGAGCTGTGAGGTCATCTGTTCTGAGAAGATCAGAGCAGGTTCTTTAGTGCCCGTGATTACAGTGGGTGAGTGTCTGTAATGGAGAAACTAGCAGCAGTCCCAGACTGGTTCCATTTCTTCTTCCTCTACCTCCTCCTTTTTTTTTTTTTTTTTTCCTTTTTCCCCAGCCCATCAGCAGAGCAGTCCTGCTACAGAAGTCAATGAAATTTTCAACCACACTGAAATAAGTATACTGTAATAAAAATGGGATGAGGCACGTGTGTCCCAGGTTGGCTTTCCAAATAGACACTGCTTTCCCTTTCAGTGAGCAGGATGGTAGCCATCCATGACTTCTTTCCCAGCTATTTATGTCTGAAAACCCATTCCAATCTCTTTGTGTGCTTGTATGCATGTTTATGGTGACAGCATATTATTTACCTCCAGAGACTTCACAGCCTTAAGCTTGTCCCTGTCCCAAGTAGCTGATAGTCTGAGCAAGGAAGCCTTGGGAAGAAGTGTCTTGGGCAGTGACTTGCTCGGGGTTATGTAGCAAGTCAGTGGCCGCAGTGGGAAACAGAATATGATTCTCTTCTCTCTCGGTTTTCTCAGTTTTTGTTCTTTTCTTGGTCTCTAACCCACAGGTTTTATGGAGTTTTGTTGGTGAAGAAATGCACTTTGAAGCTGAGGTTTGTGATGCACCTACATTGTGTCCTGCAGGGATCGGCGCTGCGTTGAGAACTGGCTGCAGCTAAGTGGGGTGTTGTTCTCGCTGCCGTGATCTTCGTAGTGCTGAAGAGTAGCAGGGGGAATGATCATCATTTTAGACTTATAGGCAATTTTGTGTATTTTTATTTATATGCTTACATATACATATATATATGGTTTTATATAAAAAATCCCATGAAGATGCGAATCAGGAATTGTGATGCTCTGTAGGGTGTAAGTGTTACTGAAGGGCCCTAATCCCCTTGGTTGCACCAAGCACACTTCTGGAGCCTCTGCAGGGTGCCCTCCTCCCTTTCTGAGCATTTATGTGGAAAATTGTAAGCTCAGAAACCACTTTTGCATAGCCAGCTGAAAATGCCCCTTTTTGGGTGCTAGCAGGTTACAATCAATACCTCATGTTCTTAGACTCTTGTCTCCGTGCAATTTTGCTGAACAAAAGTTTAATTGACCTGAAAAAGAAATTTAACTGATTTTCAAAGCCATCAGCGCACCTAGTAAAAGAAACATTCTGCAGGGCAACTTCCATGTTATTTCTATGCTGAATTTCTGTTTTGTTTCCCCTGCCCAACAGTCACCTCTTAGAGCAAAAAGCAAAACCACCGTGTTGGATTCTACCCTCCTCTTAACATTTCCTAATAAAGCAGCATTTGAAAAAGAAACAGAATTTTGCTAAGAAGCAAGTTTGTGGGAAATGATGGAGAGGGCTACTTCATACAGATCCAAGAATAATTTTTCCACTCTTCAGAATGCTTGGCTATTTAGTCTGTGTCAGAGGCATGGGACCTTTATCAATCAAAGACTGACTTTGTCATTAAATGGAATCTGTGAGTCGCACTGCGATTAAATTCCTTGTAGGATCCGTGAAATAAGGGTCTGATTCTCAGCTACACTGAGGCTCCTTTGTGCACCTACAGTGGCATAAAGCCCCCAAGACTTTATTTTGTATCAGATCTTTCATAAAATCTATTCACCCAAAGCGCTTTAGGGTTAAAATTAATTCAGTTAATGAGTTAAATAACTGCCAAGGGAGAGAGAAATTAAGAGTCATGGGCAAGGGGGAAAAGAGATGCTTCCAGCTGAGTTCAGAAGAGAGTGTGAATGAGTTGAAGGGGAAAAGAGATGCAAAGAAGATGCACTGATGGGCAGGAGCTGCAGAGGAGAAAGCTCTTATGCCCTGGGGGTCAAATTATATGAAGGAAGGAGGAAGAGCCCTCTTTCTGCAGGAGACTTGCTACCAATGGAAGTTGATTTAATGCATATTACAGAAGTAGCAGTATCAGTTAGGATTTTCCCGTATTGTAGGCAGTTGCTATAAGTCTGCACGGGTTGTGCAAACATTCACCTTTTGTTTGTATAAATGCAGTAGAACTTACAAAGATCTGTCACTTCAGGAACAAAACGATGGTCCCTGACTAAATCTTCTGACACCCAGGATCATTCAGGTCACAGAGAACTGTGGCTGTTCCAGCTACGGTAGAGAGAGGATCAGAGCATTAAACTTTTTCTCTGATCTCATCAAAGCAAAAGCTGTCGTAGGGCTGTGTGGATAACCTGCATCTAACACACCACTGCAAACAGCTAAGGAGTGTCTCTTCCTCAGCCCCTTAGTCGGGCACAGAAACATGTGGACAGTCATCTAGAAGAAGCTACAAAATATTTAATCATGCTGACCACCACATCTTGAAACTCTACTGGAGACAGCAGAGCTTATTTATGTCTTCCAGGTTATTGTTCCACTGAAATCTTGGAAGTAACAGCTGAGTGGTGTGGCACTGGAAGCACTGTGCCTCTGGCAGCCCAGGTCTTGGAATGAGCTTATTTAGCTTTTATCAGGAAGGCGGGTAAGTTAATCTCTACTGCACCTATGTTCCTGTCTGTATTTAGCAAATAAGCTTTTATGTCATTTAGATGCCTCTGAAAAATGCCCCCTTCCCTTTCCCCCAGTCTTTTTTTAATTTCTCCTCCCCTGAAAAGTCTTTCCAAGCCTTTAAGCACATGTGTTGGACTCCTCTGGCTCTGAATCTATCATTGGTCTAGACAACAAAGAATATTTGAACAGATGTTTTTTAAGTGAGCCTTTCTTTCCCAATTTTAATAAAACTTCTAACTTCATGCGAGGCACAACTTCATCTGAAGTGGCTCTGAACCTCCAAGAAACTGCGCTAAATCAGGCTTTAAACAACTCGCAGTTCCTAGCATGGTTAGACTGATGACGTCCCTTACACTTTAAGAAACCTCTGAGGCTCACAAACAGAAGTTTTACGTTTAATAGTTTGGATACTAGCAGCCTTGATTCATTTCCCTCTGTTTTATATCATTGCTCTATCATGGTGCGATTACAGTGCAAGGAGGTGCCTTGGAAGCTTGGAGAATAGTAAATGCAGCCCTGGCTTCACTCAGCAGAACCTGCTCAGGGCTTTACAAGCAATTTTCAGACGAACTCATCTGACAAAGGTTGGTTAAAAAAGAAAAAAAAAAATACACATAAAAACAAAAGAAAACAAACAAAACAAAAGCCCAGGTGCCTTATTTGAGAAAGGTAAATAAAACACATCCTGCATATTCTGTTAAGTGGTATGTAGTCTGCCTTTGGATGATATGAGGGAATTTGTCCTTGCTTAATGTTCACTCTGTGTGAAGTTGGATGTTATGTCCCGAGTTATTGGGAGCTCTTTAAATGGAGGTGGTGAGAATGGATAGTGAGGGAGAGAACTGTGAGCTTTATTGATGTATCTGCACAGCATGGGGCTGAAACATGCTCCCTTTACACGGGGGTGGGGTCCGGTGTAAAACCCAGGAAGGATTCTCCCGAGACACATTTCTTCCATTTAGAAGTCCCGTTTAGAAAGCTGGGGGAAGGATTCCCAGGACATTGTGTGTTGCAAATTTGGCTTGAGAAGGTCCTATAAAAGAGCTCTGGGTAAGACAGACATCCACAGGGGGCTTCCTGCAGGCCCTAGCAGAGACTGAAATGGCTCGTATTTCCATAAATCCTTTTGTGAACGCAGAGGCAAGATTTGGGTTTGACACATTGAGTCTGTGACACTTTGCTAGGTCTAAGACTAGAACTGGGTGCCTGTTTTGAAGGAAGAGAACAATTAAGATGATTTTTCGAGACTACGTGTATTCAGTGCTGATGGCCTTATCTTTCTCATATGCTTTTGTTTCTTCTCATGCCTGCAAGTCTGGTTTCTGTGGCACAGGGATGAAAATATAAAATTCTTGAAAACAGGGTCTGCCTCTGGCCTGTGGGTTTGGGATTCTTGTGCATCCCTCTGTTTGAGCTGGGCCTATCTGGAATCACAGTGTGTAAGTCTGAGTTTCTCTGCAAGCCTCATTTTCCTCTCATCTGTGAAACAGGGTAGATAATTTCTGCCTTAAAGGCATGTAAATTTTAATAGTTTAGTCCCCAGTTCAGCAAAGCACTTGAGCACATTCCACTGGAGTCAATGGGGTTTTAATTCTGTGATTACATTGTTTGGTGAACTAGGGCCACAAAAAAAATGGTTTAGGATCATTGGAACAGAGGTGTTACAGGACTGCAAGGTGTCATTATCAGTGTTTTGCAGTAAAATATATCAATGTTTTGCAGTAAAATAAACCATGGTAACACTGGAAGCATTTCAAAAACGAACCCCAGATATATTTTGGCAAACAGAGTCATTTAAAAATAAAATTTACCTTTAAACCTGAATGCAACATGGCTGCGTGGCATCAGAAGGCCAGACACAAATTTTTACAGCATGGGACCATGAACAAATTCTCCATTCTCCTTTCTTTATTTCTGTTCTAAAGATGCTTTCAGAAACTTATTTATCTTCTGCATGGATTTTTGGCCAGAAATGGGCACTTTTTTCATTACCTCCAACAAGTCATACATGGAGTTTAGGTCACCTTAAATGTATTTGACCAAGAATTTTTCTGGAGACGTTAGAGGACAATGGCTTGGCTGTACGTTTTTGTTTGGTTTGTTATTTTTTAAAATGCAATAACTCGATGCCTTAATGTACTTTTCTGAACTCCAGGAATGCAGTTTCAGTTCCTTTCTCTTAAGTGGTTGAATCCACAGTTCTTAGACATGTGTCAGCCCAAGATGGCTTTTAGTTTAGGGTAAGGAATTCTTAATCTATCCTGTTACTGATTATTTCGAATAAATAATGTTATAATATACGTAATATCTATAAAATCACCAAACCCTAAGCTTAGAGAATTACAGTAGCTAGCTCTTTGTCTCAGCGGCTGAAGTGTTTTCTGTGTTCTGCAACTGTAATATCCTCAGCTGGCTTGTTTCTACTACCAGAGCCTCCAGATGCAGAGAAGGAGAGCTGCAGAGACCAGCACATACAGAGGAAGAATACAAGAGATCCCCAGAAAAGGAAGGAGGAGGCTGAAAAGGAAAATTCAGCGCCGAGGCAGCTTGTTTATATCACCTCAGAGAGTTGATTGCATGCTTATCACACACAGCACAAAGCTCAGTTGTCTAGACAATCGTCTAATTGTCTTTACTCAGTAAGTAGCAGCCCTGGTGACATTCCAGACCTTGACCTCTGCCCTGTCCAGCGCCAAAAAAGTGCCGTTAGGAATCATGTAACACTGGGTATTAAAGATTGTTGGAAAAGGCCATGGGGTCAACCTACTGTGGAGTTTTAGCAACAATGCTGAATATAGCCGACTCTCTCGCTCCTTCCTCCCTTCCTCTTGAGGTTTGGGCTTATTGTACGAGAGTGTTGGTATGATTCCTGTGCTTAAACTAAGAGATGAGGCTGCACTAGCACCACTTGGGGGCCGTGCTAGGAAGGAGGAATGTAAGTCTAGGATTGCTTATGCCTGCCATCCTTTTTTAAAAGAGCTTGGGCAATCCTTGGTCAAGAAATGTGCTTCTAAATATTGCAGTTGGACAGTGTGGCTTGGGATGTCAGAGGGTAAGTCTACAAAGAGACGGCTGGCTAGAGCAACAGAGTTATATGTGTTATAGCCCTATAAACAGTGTTGTGCTTCAAGGATTTAGAGGTAGGAAGCAGAGTGCCAGCCACTGCTGAAAATATGTACAGACCTGTACAGATGCCTCGGCTGCTGCTGGTGAAAAGCTTACTTGTGCACACCCTGCTCCCCTATAGCTGCCGCTGGAAATGGGTTTTCTTGGCCCATTAGAAGATGAGACCCTGAGCGTATGAAGTGAGGGCCCAGTTCAGGGAGATAATTAGCTGTAATGGTCGTTACAGCTAGACCTCAACTCAGAGATGTCCTGAAAGGCGTTCTTGAGTTAGAGTGGCTATCTGTTGTTTGGTAACAACTATTCATACTGTATGATTTGGTCTTCTGTGAAGTGCTCAAGTTAATTGCATCCATCTTTTCTTTTAAATAATGATAAATTAGTTTGTTTGAGCTTTTAAATGGTGTAAATGTATAGAAATTGTTACCAAACTCCTCAACTGGCGTAAACTGAGGTAACTGTTTAAATCAGTGGAGTGATGCCAGTTTACATCAGTTAAAGACCTGACTTTTTATTCCCAGGCACATTAAAGGTGTTAGTGTGCAAATGACTGCAAAAATTATTGCTGAAAGGTTTTACGCTCAAAGGCAGATCAGGTATCTGGTCCAGGGAGGGTACATCCATGGCTGTTAAAGGAAATAAAGGAGAGAAAATTGTGAAGTGTTAACTGATATTTTTAGAAGCTTTATAATGACAGGTCACATTCTCAAGGACTATAAAGTGGCAAATCTAACACCCATTATTCAAGAGGGGCAAAAAGATACAGCAAGCAATTACGGTTTAACACCAGTTGTGGGAAAAATATTAGAAACCATTTCAGGAGGTTTTGTAAGTGAACAGCTTGGAAAGTGTAATTTGATTAGAGATGGCCAACATGGGCTTTTGAGGTAGGCTTTAACTAACTTGGAATTCTTCAAAGGTATTGCTGCCATGGGAGGCAGAGGGTCCAGATTGGGCGGCGTGTGCTTGTGTTACGTGTCTGAAGTGGCAAGCTGGGATGCAGCTACAGAGCTACTCTTACCTGCACTGAGCTGGGCTGCTGAATCGACTTGAAATGTGCTTAAATGGAGGGAATAATGAATCCTCTTAGCCAGGCAAGGGGGAAAAGATGGGTTTTGCTTGAAGAAATGAAATAAAGTGGGTTTCTTTTTGCCTCCTACTGCCTGAAAGTCTTGAAGACTATCACAGCAGGCAGAGAAATGGAGCTTGGAAGAGTTGGACTTGCATGCCAAGCTCTCTGTGACCACAAGGAAGGGTCTCCCAAATGAGCTTTCCTAGGTGCACTGCTATATCTAAATGCAATTCAGATAATTTCTGGAGGTCATACGTAGACCAGAGGAGTATAACTATCAGTGGGTCTTTGCTAGGTACATAAATCCTCTGTTTGTGTGAATCACTTTGGAAGTAAAATGCTGCTGTTCCTTGTGTTGCCTTTTTACATTGCAGGCTGCAGCTCTGAGAATGGCTCTTGTGGCTTCCACCTGGCCTTGGCCACTGAGCCTGTGAATCTGGCCAGGTCTTTCCTTTGCACTCTTGTTCCCCCTCAAACCTCCTCTGTGACACACAGGTGGCTGGGACAGACTCCTGCCACATGGTGGATGGTGGCTAGCACAGTGTGTCCCTGGTCTCAAAGTCCTCAAGGCTTCTTGATGCTACTGAACAAAAAAAAAAAATATATATATATATATATATATTGTTTTAAACAAAGAAGCAGAGATATTATTATACTCCTGAACTACCAAAAAGCAACTTAGTATCTGGAACAAGATTAATTAATTTACTTTTTTTTATATATCAGAAAAGATTTAGTGATAATTTCAGGGAGGAGGCCAGAAGTTAACTTACTAAACTGTGTCTTAGGATAAATAATTATCTTGATTTTTATTTTTTTTTCCCTGAAGTATTATGTATCATAATAACTATTTGCTTAGTACTTCTGAATTAAGGCTTCACAGGCATGGTATTTCAAAGGTATTTACATGCTTTAAGATTTGAAGTTATGTAGGTGTTCTTGAGATTTGAAGTTATGTAGGTGTTCTTGAGAATTTCTCTTCCCAGTATTATCTTGTGTATGTATGAGAACTGTATAAATTTTAGCTTATTTTTTCCAAAAGCAGAGGATGTACTGAGCAAGGAGTACTGCTATCTCCATTAGAAGGGCTTGACTCTGAGACCAATAAATGGGTAATGCTGTTTTAATGCAGAAAAATATAAAATGCTAAGTCTTGGGGGCAATGCACCAAAAGTGAGAATACATATTAAATGGAGGAGCCATGCAGCATACTGATCAGGGAGGGGATTTAGGGGCTGTGGTAGTAAAGTCCTTCAAGCCATCATGCCATCATATTGTTGCAGCTGGGAAAAAAAAAAAAAAAAAGCAGAGTGTAAAGCAACAATAGGTAGGACTTTTAAAAAATAAATAAATGGCTGATCATTGCATTGCTTTATTTGTTCAGTGAGGCTTTGAAGATATGCTTGTGTCCTCACAGGGAGCAGAGTATTTGCTCTAGGGGAGAGGTCGGACACACGTCGGAGAGCTGCTGCCTTGGCTTCGCCTGGTATTCGTGGCAGAGGACAGTTGTGTGCAGCTGAAATTATTTTACCTAAGGAAACTGAGACCAGAGGCCTGCTGTGGTTGATGGAAGTCTTCCGAATTCCTAAGGGTCCCGAAGCGGGGTAAGTAATAAGAAAGGCGGAACTGAGCCTGGAGGGTTGGGTCTCAGCGGGCGTGCTGCTGCTGGAGGGCCAGGATCGGCATGTGGTCCTTCGCTCTCAGCCCCACAGCACAGCAACGTCCCGGTCCACAAAGATTTTCAACTGCTGCAAAATGGGTCATGGACAAAGTAATATGGCTTCTGTGTCTACTAGCCAGTAATTACCATCCTGCTAATATCTCTTAACGTGCAACGCTGAGATTTCAGATCGCCCATTTGAAGGTAATGAGAGCATTTCGTGCAACGCCCTGCCTATTGTACGCGGTAAACACCGATATGTGTCCTCCAAAGGAGATGGCACTGGTGTGTAATGAGAGTCTGTAGGACTTGTCCTGCTTAATGAGGTTGTTCCAAGAGAAAGGTCTTTAAATTTCAAGTGATGACAGATGAATCCTAATTCCTGCAAACAAAGGCGCTAATACAAAATGGAGGGAAAGCTGGAGAAGGCAATGGGGAATCAATAGAACTGCTGTGGACTGGATCACTTACGTGGGTCAAGTCAGTTAACCTCGTTTTTATTCCTTCTGCTGCTATCAGTTCACAAGGAATGATAAGTACTCATCTTTTTACAAAAATGCCTTGTGATGCTTCAGTGATAAGTGTCATGATAGGTGTAGAACTATTAACAAGGATCAGAACAAAGAGGGGAACTGAATTAAGCCTTGGCTCTCATCTGTGCATGTGTGCATGCAAACTGATTTGTGCATCCACCGCTAATCAGCCTGCCCTCAAACACATCCAGCAATAGGTGGTGCTTTTGATTTCAGCGGCAGAGTTCTAATACTTGAAATGTGTTTATTATTTTTTAAGTAGGTTAATGTTGCCTGGGTAGACTCTGATGTAAGATTTATAGCTAGTGTATATTCTACTCTTCTTGAGATCAGGCCTTTGCCTGGACCTGGTGTAGCCAAGCCCTACACCCAGGAATCTACACTGTAAGCAGATGGGACAGCACAAAGAGGAGAAAGGGAAACTGAGGTACGTGAGCAGGGAGCATTATCAGCCTGTTGTATGCAACAGGTCTCTTGGCAGGGGTCAGCACAGAGCCTTGGTCCCCAAATTGCCCGTATGTTAGCCCATATGCTATCCACCAGGCCCAAACTTTAATTCTTTATTGTGCAGAGGTACCCACTTTGCGAGGGAATAATGGGAATATTGGAACTGGAATCCACAGATTCCACCTCTTAACTGAAGATGCTTTTCAGTTTGATTGTAAACTCTTAGGGGCCAGTGATTGCCTTCTGGTTTTTGTGCTTACAAACACCTCAGCACAATGGAGTCATGGTCCAGGACTAGCTTCCCTGGGTGCTGCTTCAGTACATATAATAATAACTACACTGAATTGCCTTGTTCTGCGAGGAAATGGTTGGGAAACGCTGAGAAACCATTTGCTTATGTTATTGTAAAAACAGAAATGTTTACTCATTATATTTAAATAGGTTTGGATCATTGTGGATGAAAGTGAAACAAGATATAAGCCTGCAATGACATGCATAAATACATAATTAAGTATATTTCCTTTCCATATGGAGACGATTAGCTTCCTTGCCTCAGCAGGGAGTTGCTTTATTTGGTGTCTGCTTTAGTGTCCCTTTCTTTTTGACAGCTTACAGAGGTGCACTGAAAGGGAATTTCACTCACTGCCTAATGAATGTTGGAATAAGGACTTTGAGGGCATGTGGAAAAGAAGAAGTGATTACCTCAGAAAACAGAAGTTTAGGGACCTTAAGGGCTGTCCTATTATTCTGACTTCTCTTTTTGACCTTAAGTGGGCCCTATGGGATGATATTGCCCGCCTTGCCAAGACTTATTGCTTAGTCATAAATCGAGACGGAGGGAGAGAGATGTGTCTAGTAAATGCTGAAGTGTCAGCAAAAGCTCCTTAACTCAGGTTTCATAACTTGAGAAATATTTTATCACCCTTGTGAGCCAAACCTCTGAAAAAAAAAATCAATAGAACTTGAGAGTTGCCAGTATTGATCTGAAAGGCCGAGCTGTATTGAAATATTCATGGCCGTGTGTGTTTGTGTCTGTGTGGCTGGGGGACTCGATGTAGGTATCTTTCAGGGGGTGAAAGGCTCTTTTTTCATTTAAACCAGATTAAGACTATTAGGTGACTTGCAGAGCATATATTTAAAAGGGAATGAATTTGTTTGTCTTACAACAAGGCTCCGGACAGATAAAGAGAAATGCATTCTCGTTATTATTATTTTTCTTAAATGACAAACTGTTGGGAGGAAGAAGTCAAGGAGATCTGATAAAATTAGCACCACGTTCCCTTGGGGGTCTCCGGGCTTGCTTTGTTTGCAAAGCCAATTTGGACACTGCGTCTTTGATCTTCACTTTCAGTATTTGAGCAGGCATGTTTAGTATCACTCATTTCACAGGAGATTTGGGATTCAAGTTTCTTCAACAATCTAAAAAGCAGTACATTAGAAGGGGAATTGTCTGCCAGTCGTCTTAGAATCTCAATACCCTTGATACTAATTTGATGTGATGCATTTCACCAGATGTGTCTACCTGAACAATGTTTTATGCCCAAGAGGTTTGTGCTACTGTAGAGTATTAAACCTGGCTCTCTTTTTTCCCCCAGTCCTCCCCCCGCCTTTTTCTTCCAAGAGCAATTGAATGAAAAGCATCCATAATTTTAACCTGCATATAGGTGTGACAGGTTACAAATATTTGGGAGGAAGGGGGTGTGTCAGGCAGGATTCAAGGAAAGAGTAAACAGCACCAGGAAGAAAATCACTGCCAGTAATGTTTCAAGAACATTTAAAGAGAGTGATGCTTGTGTGTGTGCATAATGGATTCAGACATTCAGCTCAAACTTGGAGACCTGCCTTTTTAATTTTATTTCTTTTCTTAAGTACCTCTGTCACTTCTAGGGCATAGGTTTAAGTCTCTGCTTGTCCCACAGACATCCTAATGGGCTTTAGGCAAATCACTTGGGGGCAAGATCCTCAAAGGCATTCAGGTGTTGGAGTGTCAGCGATCTCTGGTCAGGTATGTTCATCAGACAGAGCCATAGTTATGGATGTAAAGGGAAAGGCTGAGTGAAGAAAGGGGGAAAAGAAAAGGTAACGATTACTCTTTAAGAAAAACTATTGTCCATATAGGCTGCCAGTGGGCTGAAAATACTGCTACAGGAATGGGCACCTCCAGAATCTTTCGGACAAAAGGTGTGCGATACAGGCTACCAGGGGTTATGCTGTGTGGTTATGGAGCCCATATCTTAAACCAAAGGGCAAATACGGGCCGTTGGAACTGATTTCTTCCTCAAGTCTGTCATGTGTAAATTCAGCCACGGTTAAAAACAGTTCTATGAAATAAAAACAACCACTCTAGAGGGGCATTGCTTAATCAGTGGCTCAAACTAAGCAGCAAACTAAGCTTTGTGCATCTGAGATGTGCTAGTGTTGCTACAGAGAAAGGGAGCAAGCAGCTCGTTCCCTCGGTGATGTCCGGGGAAGTTCCTTATCCCCAGGGAACGGGCTGCAAAGCCACCTGGTGTTGGCTCGGGATCTGCACCCACTGCATTTGCTACCTTCACCTCCTTTGAAAACTAAATTTAAGAGAAAATGAGAAACGTTGCTGCTGGGTTGGAGCTTTCTCGAAAAGGGAACCTTAAAACCGTATGGTCAGATGGCGCAGAGGCAGCCACTGCAAAGCTTGGCATAGGGCTACGATTTAGTTGTTCAGCGTCTTGTACACCAGTTGGGTGTGAGTATCAGCTGCTGTTTGAGCCATGTGCAGCTCTGCTCTTGTGCAGGTCGGCATGTTGGAGTTTTTGAGGTGCTGGGCAGCTGGCATGTGTGAGACAAGGCTGTGGCCCTTTGTCTCCACTCCTGATTGCGTTGCATCCTTAGGTTACACTGTGTGTACTGCCCCTTTCTGTCCTAGAACCGGTCTGCCCCGAGCCCAGTGAATGTTGCCTTGTTGAAGTGTGCTGTGTTTTTAGGTTAATCTCAACCTCGTGGCTGAGCCACTGGGATAAAAGAGATGTTGGGATGAAAGGGAATAGCGTATCTCTGAAAAGGTGGCTTCTTCTAATTGCAGCCTTTTATCTGAAGACCCTGTGCCCTCCTGTCCAGCAGCATGTACGAGCTGACACCCGCATCTCCCAGTGAGCAGGGCAAGACAAGTCTACAAGGCAAAGTTCTTGGGTTTGGCAATGTGCAGAGGCTAACCTCTTGGTGGTCTGCATTGATCTACAGACAAGACCCCTCAAGACTGAAATTCTTCTTCTCCTTCAATTCAGGGGATCTCGGCAGGCCTGCAGATAAAGAAGGATGACATGGATAGGGCAGGAACTGTGTACTGAAGATGCTGCAGACTTCCTAGTCCATGATTCAGACTGCAGGCTGCAGCAGGCAGTGGGAATAGAGGCAGAGGAAACCAACCCAGCCATCCCCCACCTGTGTACAGATCCCAGATGGGTTCATTGGAGGAAGGAGGGAAGGAAGGAAAGAAGGAGAGAACGAAAGAAGGAAGAAAGGAAAACTTTCTTATAGTAAGTAAAATGAAAGGAAGAAAAAAAAAAAAAAACCTTCTCTTGCCATTCCGTATTTATTTGCATTCCTCAATGGCAAAGTAAACTGAATGTTTAAGCAACTGACATCAAAGATTTGATTTCTCTGAAGCTGAAAAGCCTATTAATCACAATTTTAAAGTGTTCTTTAATTACCCTGTAATAAAATGACACGCACAGAGCGGGAGGAAAAATTGTGTACTTTTAGAGTTCCTCATGCTTGTTTGTGTTTCAAATCTCACCGGAAATCCTCGCTGATCCCTCTTGCTTCTGCTGCTTAATTCCATTCTACCACCGCAGCTATTGTGTACCACTTAGCTTGTTAACCGTACACTGTGCAGTTCTGCGGCAGGGAAAACGCATTCAGGGAGAGCAGGCCTGGCTTTGAAGCTGGCTCCCAGGTACAGTAATGATGGAAACTTCATCATCTGGTGAATTAGGAGGCTGTGAAGTGCAGAACTCATCTGAGGGTTGAAGGCAGTGGTGGTGTTAAAGCCCATTGCTCAGCAAGTGGTGTATGTAAGCTGCAGGGGCCATTCCCGTATTTTAAGCTTGAAATGCACCGTGGTGCATGAGGGTGTTGAGTCCATGGTGTGTTCTGGGAGAAGAGGACCTTTAATCCCCCTCTAAGCAGCAAACTGGGAGATAAAGGACCAGTAGATGGTGCTCAAGATTGCACTGCACAGGCCTGAGTCATGGAGCAGTACAGCTCCTGCTAGTCTTTGAATGTCTGGGTTTCACTGGTGAAAATGGCCTCTTGGTATGAGCATTGAAATGAGGAGGTAAGTGAGAGACACACAAGTGCTTTGGTTAACACTTGAGGGGATGGGATGTGTCAAAAGGAAAGTAGCTGTAAGGAAAAGACAAGGCACAGCTTTGTTTCCTCTCTGCAGAGCATACCAACTGTGTAAAGGAAGAAAGACAAATCAAGTCAAGGTGACACCCAGCTCCTACTTTTACTTTAGGAGATAAGTGTCCATGCTGGTAGAGAAATGTTTGGCAATATGAAGCAAATTCAAAGGACTGCAGAATTGGAAGCATTATCAGAAAAAAAAAGAAAAGAAAAGAAAAAAAAAAGAAAAAAAAAAGAAAAAAAAGTTCCACAATGTTTAATAAAATTTTACAGGTCCTTGAAACCCTTTTCAAGAGTTTAATCCTCGAGATTCATAGTACTGGCAACCTCAGCTGGCAGCATGGAAGCAGACTACAAAGACTACCTATCTCTGTGGGCGGTGTGAAGGACTCTCATTGGGAGGAGAAATGAGTGGCAGTGCTAGGGGGAGGATGCCACAATCCTAGCTGATCTGGGCTGGTACGTTTTGGGGTTTGAATTCGCTGCTATTGCAAAACTCAGGCAAGTGGGTAACGTTCTGAGTTGATCTGTTTTCAGATCCAGACAGTTGTTAATGAAACAGTTGCAGTTTTGTTGACAGAACATTAATTACTTGATCTTAGGACTTGGTAATTGCACAGGCCCCCTCTGTATACATCACTAATTACATTAGCAATTATATGGCATTTTAAAGACAAAGAAATGACTACAGCAATTGCAGTGTCATAGGGACCCTGCTGGTAAATTTCAATCAAGTTCCTGCGATCTCAGTGAAGTGTTGAGATAACTCCTTCTACATCCGAATCCTGCAGCACCAGCAGTCTGTTGCGGTGCATTGCTGCAGCCACTTAAACCAAACATTCCTGAGAAAAGTAGGGGTGCTTGAATTTCTCATCAAGATCAGTGGCGTTCTCAGAATGGATTTGAAGCACTCTCAAAAGCCTACTTGCTACTGGAAATATTTCTGTATACCGTAGGCTCTATTAATCCTAGAAATTAGGAGTCATCTCCTAGAAAATCATGACTTTACAATTGTGGTTAATTTTATTCTTACTCATAGGTGCCTTTCTGAAAAGCTGAATTGTGTTTTTCAGGATCTTCCTCTGTAAATTAGCAGGCCAGAGAGTTACTTAAGGAGCTCAAGTTCCTCTGCCTCTGGAAGTTAGACATTTGCAAAAGACCTTCAAACTGGAAAAAAACTGTAAGCATGAGAACTGGCAACAGAGCTGATATTTAAAGTCACCTTTATATTTAAAGTCATTCCTTTCTCTCGTCCCACCTCCTGTGCTTTCCAGCTCCTAATCCAAGCAGAGTGTGTTAACCTGAAAATCGATGGTAACTTCTTTGGGTCAGGAAGCGTTTTCATTACTTGTTTATACATCGCCCTCCATGGTGGGGATGGATTTTGAACCCTCACACACCATTGTAGTGTAAGTAATGAAAGTGATGTGTGCACTTTTGGGTGCTGTGCTAGGATGAACAGGAACATAAAAGAAATCCAGTGCTTGTATTTTTTTTCATTTATTTTGTAGCTGTGCTTCTGGTTTGCAGGCCAGAGGGGAAAGTAATTATATGGCCAGCTCTATAGATGGCATAAATTGGTACACCTCCACTCACTGAGGTTTATGATAGCTGAGGATCCGGCCCATGTCTTGTCAAGTTTTCTGCTTGTAAACAGGGACAGATGCTATTATTACCGATAGACAATCTCTCTGGCTTGTGCTAGCTATTTATTCGCCCGCTCCACTCTCCCCTCCCTTTTCACTATTCCTCAAGTACTAAGGAAGGTTGACAATTAGAAAATAGACAAAAGTTACACAGTGAACTGCATACATACAACAGCAAACACTGCGTGTAGAAGCTCCTTTATAAACTGGTATTTGGTACGAAGCCCAGGAGCTAAATGGGGGATCGGTCCTGGGGCTAAGATCAACTCTTTCCTGATGCGTGGAAAGTAGTTACTTTCCCTGCTCCATTTTGGGGTTGAAGTGTTGTAGCTGAAGTCTTCTGGGTAGTTTTTTCTCACCTTAAATACTGAAAAAAAAGGCAGCTTTATTTAGTTAGTTATTTCGGTGAGGAGGCAAACTCATGGCATCGGCTGGCATGCCTTTGGGTGAGTCAGTTTTTCTATTGAAAAGAACAGCTCTGTTGAAAATAAATGGATAGGAGGATAAAGAAAATCTAAACGTGCATGTTTTGATTTGTTTCAGCTCAGTAAGAGGAAAGTGTTCTGCTGTGACATCATTTAAACTTAAACTGCAACAGAAGATGTGATCTCTTTGAAACAAAAGATGTGTTTTTCCAGGGAAGAGAATTCGCCATTTCTGACCAGAATCACGTTAATTAGAGCCTTGATCCGGGATTAAATTTGGTAGGTTTGAACCCACTGATTTTTATGGTGTCGAGATTACACCTTCTCATTACAGAGCCAGACTTAATAACTTCAATTCAAACTTGAGTAGTGGCAGCTACACTGGATTGAGTTTGAGACCATGGACAAAAATGAGCTGGGATGTGTCCCCAAGTAGGCGTACCATAAAGCTCACAGACTAATAAGCAAATAGCATGCTCCATCCACCTGCCACCACAGGAAGAGGCACTGGCAATGGACGGGCCTGTGTTTTGCCATTCCCGTGCCTTTTTCTGTTAGTGTTGTAAACAGGAGATTCCTTCGCACAACCACAGCGGAAGCAGGCCAGCAGATACGGTTTCCCTGCCCCAACCTCCTTATGTTGCCTCCACGAGACAGCGTTTTGGTGCCTTCCACTTTGGGAGGGGGAAGTGTTGGGTTTCCTGCATCCCCTTATCTACACTGATGTTTGCTCAATGTTGTCTCTGTCATGGCTGCTCTGTCTGCACCCTCTCTTCTGGCCACCAGCTGTCTGTTTAATCCAGTTCTGCAAGCAGAGTTAATGAGACATTCCTACTTAAATAACCCGGTGCGATTAAAGCTTCAGATCTTTGCACCTCAACAGCTGTGTGTTGTCACTGAGATAAATATTTTAACTGGTCTGGCAATTCCCTAGCTGCCCTGCGTAAGTGGTTGAGAGAGTGGCTATTGTTTCACCATTTATTAAAGTGAAATTCAAGTTCTGACAAAACAGCCATCTAGAAGAGACCTGTAAAGGAAGAGGAGAGTGGGAGCCAATCTGGCTTTCTAGAGGGCTTTTGTGCAACAGGGGCACGCCTGGCTGTAGTTGTCTGCTCCTAGGCGAAGTCTGGCTGTGCTTTTGGTGGCAGCGTAGGTGAGTTTTGGTTCATCGCTGCTGCCAGGAGCACGCGGTCCTTCAGGACGCTGGACAAGATAAAGGCTAGCCAAGTAACTTGCCTTTGGAAAACAGGGCACATGCCATTAAATTCTTTCTGCTTGCATGGCAGCAGTCTTACAAAGGAAGACTGAACAATCTGATCTTGAGTTCAGCTTAGTGAATTACGATTTAAGAAGGTGGTAGATTTCTAGCCTGTATTTGTCTTAATGGAGACCAAGAAAAATTGTTTCACCACGTGTTTTTACGAACTGGGCGAGATATTGATATTAAAATAGCTTCAGCACGACAATCTAACTGATCCTTGATGGTTTTGTTGTTTGTTTTGCTGTTGTGGTGATGGTGGTTTATTTTGTTTAGTTTGTGGGTGGCAGTGGGACTCATCGTTGCAGCACAGCGTCATGGCTCAGAGGTGTGCGTGAAGACCTGGCTAAAGGAGGCCCAAGGCCCAAAACACAAATTTAGTTCCCCGGGCAGGCCCAGAAAGGCCCCTCTCCGTCACTCCAGGCTTTGGCTTTTGATTCATGCTTTGACTAACTGTAAGGACTAGCAGAAAGGGAAGGTTTCTGAAAAAGAAATTACATCTGCTCTACATTTTGGTTCCTTCCCACCCCAAAATGGATGAAATTCTCACAAAGGTGCTGCCTGCTTTGTAAATTAGCTGTAATAAGGAAGAGGTCAGAGGAGACCATTACTGCCTTGGTGTGCCTGGTATAACCCAGCTTTCACTCTCCCAAATGCTGGGGGGAGATCTTACAGACAGGCATGGAGACTTGATGTGGAACCTGTCACCCAGCGTATAATTCACATTTTCTTAAGGAGTCGTTGCTGTAACAGTGCCTTGATTGACTCATGGGGATGAGAAAAAAATAAAGAAAAAAGCACATTGAGTACTCTGAAATTAAGATAATTCCCCCCCTTGTTTACAGTACAAAAATTTTATTTTTTTGTTAGGATAATTTAAAGTTTAAAACTGAAGTAGACATATTCATTTTACAAACAAGATATTCTTCCATAAGTAGGACCATTAAAAACAGTAAACAAAAAAAGCTATCTTTACAAAAGCTCTGTGCATAGCAACTTCATACCGTATATAACTGACAAAGCAAAACAAAACAAAACAAAAACAAAAACAAACAAAAATAACAAAACAAAACAAACCAACCAAACCAAACAAAAACGACCAGCCAACCCCAAACAAACCCAAAAACTATACAGTGGGGAGAAATGAGGCCTTAATTTACAGAAGGGAGGAAACGGTCTTTAAAAACCATGCATATTGGAAGTGTGCAAAGAAATAGGGAGAGTAAGATGCTATACCAAGATAAATAATGAAATAAAATGTACTCTTTCCAAGTTATGATAAAATCTGTAATTACCTATTGCAACACTTGCATCTTCCTAGTGACAAAAGGAAAGCTGTTGGGGAATAGTAAATAGCAATAAGTAAAAGAGGACAGGTTCGCTTATTACATTGAAAAAATCCTTACACAGAAATTTTTTACATTACTTTTCCTTTTTGTTGGGTGTCTTGCCACTGCCAAAGTCCTCTTTTCACGTTCAAGGATTTTTGATTGCATTTATTTACACACCTTTTCTCTTTGTAAAGCTACCAGTAACTTCTACGCTTGTCTGCAGTACGAGGATTTGCATGCATGAGCAAAATTCATGTTCTACATCATTCCTATGTTTCCTTTTTTTCCATTTGTTTGGCTCAAATCAAACCCGAACGAGTCATTTTCCCTTGTCTACACCCACTTAGGCAGCTACGTTTGTTTCTCTTCCTGTAAGTACCTGAAGTAGCTTTCTAGGGAGGTTTTCTTTTTCTCTTTTTTTATTTTTATTTGGACTGACAGCTCTCCCACACGTGCAACTGGACGGAGCCAATAAAATAGTAACTGAAATGTGAAAGGAATGTTGAGAATTTCACAACCTTTTATTTTTTTAGCCAACTTTTTTTTTTTTTTTCCTGAATCTTCCTGAGATTTCAGTGATCTCTTTTTAGGTCCATACACTGACTACGCAATAATAAAAAAAGAAGGGTGGGGAATTAACAGAATAGATCACTTTCCTTGAAATGTCTCTGTTTTTCATTGGGAACCTTTCTGACTGAAATTCTGTAGTGAAAAACTTATTTGTTAAAAAATGTGAGGAGTCATTGCGAGCTGCTGCTCTTCTGCCTGTGGTCTGGAAATTCCTATCTGGAATATTTGCTGGGCTTGGAGTTTTGAGTATAAACAGCAATATAAAATTAGAACACAGCCTGTTCAGACAGGGGCAGGGGAAAAAAAATCCAACACCTTTATGCTTTGGAGGTTTTTGAGTTGCTTTAGTACATGAACATGCGGGGAGGGAGATGATATATTAGAAATTAATCTGATGAAGACACTTTTTGGAAATCTAGGACGCGATGGAATTCTTAACCCCAACTCTTCCTAAGCCTCAAGCTGTTGTATTTTTTTCCCTGTATGGTTGCAGAAATCCAACCATGAATTTTGACCTCCCATGCTTAGCTGTGCTGGGATATTGGTACCCATGGATGTCTGCAATTCATTTTTCTTGTTCTGAATAGCAGTTATCAGGTTAGCTAGTGCACCCTACTGTGCTATCAAAGGTGAATGTAGGGCAGTACTGTGGTACAACTCCGGACATTTTAACACATATGATTCTTTCATATTCCAGGGAGCACTTGGCTTTAATGTTGCTTGCTTTGCTGACTGCCAGTGACTGCTGCTTCCCTGATGGCATGAAGGGCACGCAGAGAGCCTGCAGTGTCAAGGAACGTCCATAACAGTGGTGAGTTATTTTATTTCATGGAGTTTATTTCTGGAATGAGACACTTTTTACTAACCTGACAGCAAGACTCTGACTAACTATATTCATGCTTCTTAAAAACACGTTGTTCTCACCTAATCTCTTTTGAAAGTGGCTTTTAATTGCCACTTTTGCAGATAAACTGAGCCTTGAGTTTTAGAAGGCAGTAACTCCCGCCCCCCCCCCCCCCCCCCCCCTTCACATTTAAAAAAGGAATTCAATAGCATTGAAAAAGCACCTAAGGAATCCCCTACTGAAGCGTCACGGCACAGCCAGGAGTAGTACAGAGCTGCTTCCAACAAGCACATCACCTCTAGGAATGGCAGGAGTAGGCCAGTGTCACTGGCTTTGCACTCCACTGGCTTCTTTCCTGCGCTGCATTCTGGTTAAGAAACAGCCTGTCAATATTCGTGTATACCAAGTACATTTCTCATTAGCTGAACTCTGTGCTACAGCATGAAAATCGAGCTCCAAGGAGGACCTATTCTCACACAGTTTGACTCGGAAGTCTGGTCACAGGGAGTCAGCTTTCCTGCACTGGGTTATTCACAGGAATGATTTTTACACATTTGCAGAATGCAGTCCTATGCCAGAAGCCTGTCCATGCAGTGAGGGTCCATAATGAAGTCATACCACACACAACACCAAGCCCTAGTCACTAACTGTTGCAGCTGGATTTGAACCCTGGCTCTAGATACAGACTTCCTAGTCTGTTACTAATCCAAATTAGCTCCAAATGGGCTCCAAATTACCTCAACCGTGTAGGTTGTCACAGGTGTTCTCCATCCCGAGTCCAGTACTGAATTGAACATCACCTACCATATATTCTTGGATCACCAAGAATCCCATTTTACTTACACATCAGTAAAAGTACTGGGCAAATGGACAAGGGTGGTTTCAGGGGCCATACACTAAGGGTTTATCTATCAGCAGAAAGATATCATAGGAACAACTATTTGTGCAGATATTGTTATTATATATTTTAGTGGGGAGTAGCATAGCTGACTTTTTTTTTTTTCCTCAAAAAATGGCTTCCAACAAAATTGAGTTCTTTGATCAATACCAAGTTCTCTTGTTTGGTCAGATAACTAGTGATTGGTTTTGTTGCCTTCTCACCTTCCAATTTCAGGAGAGAAGAAGCAAAGGAGAACTCATTTTTTCTTACACTAAAATGCAGAAAAATTCAAAACAATTATTTCTATAAACTTTAGTATATAAATGGAAAATACTTACCATTTTTATTGACTCAGGATAAAAGTGCATAAATTATTCAAATACATATTTACCCTTTATAAATGCACCCTTACTGTGAAGTATAACTGTTCTAACTACATGGAAAAACAATGTCAGAGAGCCCCTTCCCTCCCAACTCATACACTGAATGTATAAAATAAACTCACTACCGCATGAAAAATCTGATTCGTCCAAATCCCCAAGTGCTGCTCATTTGCCAGTAGGGTCTTTGAAACTCACCAGACAATCCCAGTACCTGAATATCTTAATTGAAAGAAAAAATGGAAGAGGGGAAAGATAAGGAGGATGAAAATTTATAAATGAATTAGTGTTTGTATACCACAATGCGTATAAAAGTTTCTGATGAGTTTGTTAATCAGAAAGAATGCTACAAATCCTTGCACATGAATTCACTAAGAGGGAAGAAGTGAGGAGCAACTGCAGCAGTAATAATATATATTGAACTTGTCACTACATTTTTGCATCATTTTTCTTCATTGTACAACTGGAGGAAAAAATCCAAAAAAGGTTTAATTTCTACCTCTACATACAATAAGTTACAAGTTTATTTATTTAAATAATTGTAAAACATCTTACATTTTTTAAAGAGGTTAAACTATAAGCAAATACACACATACACCAAAGTTCCATCATTCGTGTCAGTTTGTCCTAGAAATTCTTTCATGCTGGTACCCTGTTTTGTTGAATTTTTTTCTGCATAAACTAAATCGATATCTGAAAGGCTCCATAGAAAATAGAAACTTCAACTTTTTACCCCTACAAAGTAAAACAAATTGTATCCAAAATATCGAGCTTGAATCATTTTGCCAATTTCTTTTTCCTTTTAATATTTTACAAATCTTAGGAAGGTTTCGTGTCTTTCAAGAAAGACTTTGCATTTCTGATTCCGTTCTGCCAACTGTTGGTCATCCTGGCTCTTGGCTGATTCTTCGTTTACAATGTTTTAGGAGTTGATGTGGTTGTGTCAGAAATATGAAACAGGTAAAAGATGCAGCCTTCTATCTTGTCCAATCCATAAAAAATGTTCCTTTTTTTTTCATGGGCCTGGCTTTCCCCCAAAAAAGAGCTTGTAGTGCTATGTTTTTTCTTTTTAGTGGTCCATCACAATAAGTAGTTTTGTGCTGTAAAAGAAAAATGAAAAAAAAAAAGAGGAAAAAAGGGAAGAGGGAGAGGAGCAAA
Source organism: Cygnus atratus (assembly GCF_013377495.2). NCBI lineage: Eukaryota > Metazoa > Chordata > Aves > Anseriformes > Anatidae > Cygnus > Cygnus atratus. Next base: position 2,925,754 of record NC_066388.1, read on the forward strand.
GCTGCCTCTTCCTTACATCGGGGGAACGACAAGACCAGTCATGGCTGAAAAAGAAAATTGACAAAGATGAAATGCTGGCATATTTTTATGGAACAAACTCTATTTGAGCCCTTCACCCTTCTGTGTGCAGTCACGCCTTGCAGCAGGGGCTGTATTTGCAGGTTAACCTACTACATTAAAAGACCTTCAGTTTCTTCCAATATTTTTATGCTTAGTGAGAAGAACTAACTCTGCAAGACTGACAGTGATCCCAGAAAATGGCCAATGTGTTATTTCATCATCAATTCACCGAAAGGCCAGGACCAGTGTGGTTTTTAAGTGGATAAAAGAGGTAGGTAGTGGATTAACTCAAATCTTAGCACATGAATTTTCAGAAATGCCTAATGATCTTGGGGTGGTTGTCCTGAGACTTCTCAGAGCTGGCCATTGCTTAGAGCTGTCCCCAAAATGTCAGCCTTCTGATGCTTTCTCAAGTTGAAGAGCCAAAAATCACTCTTTAAAAATCAGGATCAAGGAGGCTCCTCTGTTCCCCACTCAACCTGCAAGGTTATGTTGTGAGTGAGGAAGGACGATGGGAAAGCAAATGGGAACTGGCCCCTGAGCTGCTTCTGGGACCCAGCCCCAGAACTACACGTGCCGATTCCTTGGAGAATGACCAGAACTGGGGTTTGCTCATTTACTTCCAGTGGAAACAGTGGACCAGCCTCTCTTTCTCGCTTGGTTTAGCCCATATGTCTGAATGACTGTAGTCTTACCTGGCACAGTCCCAGAACACTGGGCTTATGTAAATTATTTATTAGTCACTCCCGGTGCCTTTAATTGCAGCTATATGCTTCATAACTGACAACAGCAACATTTGAAGCTGCCTGGAACTGGTGCTGCTCCCAGAGGTTTTGAGGGGTAAGTTAAGTTTATACGTATTTATATAACAAATGAGTGAGTCACATTTTTCAAAGGGGCCTCAGTGTAGTGCAAAGTCCTAATCCTGCAAAGATTTACGTTCACTGAAATTTGTGGGATTATTCAAGTGTTTAAAGCCCTGTCCTCTGAGAATTTATTTCACCCTTATGTTCATAGTGTTTAAAAAAATGCTCAGGGCAAGATCCTCAGCTAACATGACTCTTTTATTGGAGCTCTGTTGATTTTAAACAACTGTGGATATGGTCTGTGAGTTAACACAATAGGAAAATAAATATTTTCATATTTTGTAAGTGACTAGGGCTAAAATTTCCTGCCAATTTTGGCAGATAGTTGAAAAAGAAAGTGAAACTGAATAGTCAAGTCAAATTTCTACCATTGTAATTGCCTGGGAATTTGCTAGTATTTTTCAAACAGAGATTTTTCAAGCAGGCAATTACATCACGCTAAATAAGGGAAGTAAATCTTTGTATGCCTGTTTGGGGGGAGGAGGGGGCAGGGAGGAGAGAGGTGACAGTGTGCACATTAGAGGAAGAGAGGTTTTCTGTAGCACTGCAGAGGCTGATCCTTTCCTCTTCCTCACTCCCAAGATTGAAGAATGACCTTCATTTCCTCAAGGGTCGGTGGTGTCCCAGCCTGGAGAACCCTCTCCCTGTGCATTAACCACATGCCTGCCTTTCAGCCCTCCAGAACAGAAAGTCTGATTTAAGTCTTGGATTGATGCCCTCGTCCAGACTCCGCTGGGCTGCAGAAGAGGTAAGTGCCCTCAGCTGCTCCTGGCCATCCCGCAGGTTTCCCAGTGGAGCAGTCTGCATGAGCACTTCCTAATCTGCTCCAGGCGAAATCATCCAAGTTAGCTCAAAGAATTTAAATTGTTTGTCTGAGGTATCCTGGCTGGGTCTTTTGCCTGAAGCAAATGAAGGAGCACTTACACAGCCTGTACCTGGTCGGTCCATACGGGGGTAATCTGTTCTCCTGGCACAGCCAGAGACAGCCCCTGTCCGTGGCTTTTAGGCTGTCTGGGCAGAGAGGCAGCAGACCCTGGTAGAGCTGACATGGCTTAATGTGAGACATGCAGGGTCTGCTGTCAGTGTAGTTTAAACTCTGTTCCCAAGGGGCATTGGTTGTACTGGCATAAAAGCTTTTTCAGATACTACTCTTATCAATATTATTTTCATTCTCTTCACCAAGGAAAACTTTCCAGCAGATCAAAGACCAAATCTGAGTTTCTTCCATTTCTCTTAAAAATATTTTAAGACTACTTGTAGATGCAGCATTATGAGAAGTTCCTTAAATTGAGGGACAAGTACATTTTCACGGTGTAGTTAAAGAGATGATGCTTAAAAGGCAAAAAGAGGCAAAAAGCCTCATCGCTTCCCTGGTGTTTCATCCCAATGTTGCAGCTTCACCCCTTTCTGCAACAAAGAACAAGTTGAGGAATTCTCACCTTTTTTTCCACAGCTCATGTAAACAGCCTCACTCCGTGCTTCTCTTTTTGCGTACCTTATCTGTCCATTTCCACCCCCACCTCCACTCCCCTTTGGGGCTGCACTGTCAAAAGCCTATTCCCAGCCTGTATCGCTTTTTATTGAATGTTTGTGAGGTTTGGATTAAGGTCTTACACTGCTAGCAAAGCTGTAATTATTTTTGCCTGTATTACTATATATTGAATCGATGTAACTTTTCAATAAAGGTGGTTCAATGCAGGACACTCCCTGATGAGTTGGGAATATAGAAACCACAGTCATTATCCCAGAGGGTTGTTTTTTCTTTCTTGGAGGGAAATGGAAAAAGAATTAGAGATGAGCCTTATTGTATTAACCTTGACAGCTTGCAATTATCAACTGAAACACTTGATTAAAATTGTCACAAGGTTGGAGAATTTTTTTATAAATAAATAATCAAACATGGATAGTACCCAGATGCTATGGTGATAGGCACCTTTAATGGGTGTAATTAATAATGATCATAAGCCTAGTGTATACGAGTGGCTCCTGAAAATGCTGTCTTTCTTTGTCGTGGAAAGAACTCGGCATGCAATTCACACAGGCATTTGGGAAGAACTGGAAAGGGGCTCGGTGCTGTGTTAATGTATGCACCTACATGTGTGCACACCCTGATCTAGCTCTTTGGACGTCTGCTGCTTTGTTGGGGCCTACATTATGCCCTGTTTTACAGGCTGTGCTTTTTAGATGAGTGTTGAGCATTTTCAGCCATTGTGTGTTGCCCTCTCATTTGGGTGTTTGACTCAGGTTTCCTCTCTTGCCACTAAGCTCCCAGCAAACCCAAATCTTGTGGTTCTGCAGCTCACTGACGAGGTGAACGAAGCGCTGCAGTGCTGCTGTGATGAGCATCTTAAACGGCTGTTCCTGTCCTGCAATGCCAGAAACATCTCTGTGCATGAGCTGTCCTGTACATAAAGGTAGGTTTGTACATGGCAAGCCACCGAGCTGCTGGTACCAGAGCTAGCAGTCGTGTCATTCATTTTGAGCTCATAAAAGATGCAGCTGCTAGGTGCAGGCTTCACCTTACTGAGATCTTTGACTCCCATCGTGGCTACAACCAGAATATGTGTAGTTTCACTTATAATATTAAGGCCAGGGAGAAGTTTGTAAAACAATGCACCGTTTTACGATGGAGTAATCAGCTGAAAAGGCTAGAGAAAAGAAAAGACTTCCAGAGGAAAACAGCTGACTCACTTAAGCAGAAAACATCAGTGGCTTGGATGATGGGCACCACCATCCTTTACAGCAGACTATAAGTGAAATAAACTGTAGCATCTGTGAAGGACCTGGGAGGATAGTTCTAGCTAAGATACTAAAAAGTAATAACGAAATACTTGTTTTTTCTTTTTATATTTTCCTCCATAAGAAATTAACTTTTTTTTCTTTTAGCAAAAATCTGTGTCTGGATGGAAGATTTGCATTCAGCCACATGCAAGGAGATGATTGCACAGGCAAGTAAAATATTTTTAAATACGGGTGTTTTTCTGCTTTAGAAGATAAGCAGGTTAAACCATATTTTATGTTTTTTAATATGTTTTTTTAAAAATATAGACAAAACTTTTGCCAGTTAGAGATGGAAAAGCTAACTCGGCCTCAGCTATTGAGTTATACTGCAGTAGTTACAGATCTCTGCATTGTGCTAAGTTGTACATGTGCAAAAGGCTGCCTGAACACTTATTTTAATTTAGTTCCATTTAATTAGTAACAGCCTTAAAAATCAAAATACGTGTTTGCAAAGTGATATGCATTAGCTTAATTATTAAAGAGCACAGGAATGTGTAGCCCCTCTGCAGTTACATATGTTTCCAGATGGACTAGAAAGTGGCTAAGTTTTTGCCTGTGAAGGAGAAATAAGCATTAAATCTTACCCACAGTCCTCTTTTTTTTTTTTTGTGACATATAATAGGCCTGAATATGTCTTTCCATAAATAAAATAGGTGCAGATTTTTATGGTCTCCCATGAAAAATGGAGCTCTTGTCTCACTTGAGTAAGTTTGTGACATATGATGAGCTACCAAAATTAACATCCCATCAAATGAAAGATAAGTAAATAATAGGAACAGGAGGGATTTTTTAGCTAAGTGTTAACAAGAAATGTAAATATCTCAAGGTTTTCTTTGTTTAGAGGCAGTCTGTGCACCATACATCTCTGCCAATAAACTGGGGAGAAAAATGTACTTGATCCTTCCTATATATCAAATTTAATCAGATGACAGATAGATATTTTCTGTATATATTGACATCATGGGTGTATCATTTACAGCCTTTGGCATACTTAGAGCACTGGCTACGCTCTGGAATTATTCTGGTTCAGACAGAAGCATATTGCTGAACATTCCTAGTTATTTTTACCTGGTCAGAATAGCTGAGTTATTTTAAAATGCAGCATCGTGCTGACTGAAGCTAGGCTTCAAGCTAGCACAGCAGGTCAGGCACTGGTACCAATCAGGAACCATTGCTCTGTTCAGAATCCCACCCTTTACAAACTTTTCAGAGCAGCTATTCTCTACCTGTTTGTACAGCCTTTTAATGCAAGTGGACCAGACTTCCCTGTGCTGTTGACACCTCTAACTTTGTCAAGACAAGATATGAGCAATTAGGGTCTTTAACTCAAATACCTGTATTTCCTTAGGGAATAGTGCAGATGTCCCCGCTGCTAAATTAAGGCTGTTCCTAAGCATATCAGTCTTCAGTACCTTTTGGATTGGCCAGGATCCTGGTGGTTAATGGAACATCTGACCTTCTGGGGCTTGCCTGCTATTCCTTGTAACTGAGCTTGCATTTTTATGTTGAGATATGCTGAGCTGGCCAAGGGTAATCTGGGCAGTCAGCGGTCCATGCTGTTCCAGCAGTTTCCAATTTGCTTACTTTTCCCCATCAGCTGCCTTCCATCTGAGATGAGTTGATTAGGCATTTGTGTACTTATCATGCCGTGTTGCGTCACGTCACATTATATCTTCCCAGTGCCTTTTTTAAACTCCCTTGACATATGACGTGAATGGAGCAAACAATTGTTCTGATCAAGATCACCTGCTATCAATTTGGAGAGCATATAGAACTGAGTGGTGTCCAGTATGGATTGCTGCTTGTTCTCTACCTATCATGTCCTGTTACGCTGTCAGAATGTATAGCAGATGGCAGGTGAAAGAGGTAAGCGAGAACACATGGCACAGGATGGGGTTATCTGAGGGTAGTCCACATGTCTTGGCTGTATTGTGTAGCCCAAAGCTGAAAGCCAGTCGATATGCATGTTCCATGCTTAGCTAATACTTTTGACTTACAATATATTTTTTACAAGCTGGCCTATTGTCTCCAGAAGCTTTAAGTATGGCCAAGACTGTTTTGGTTTTTTTTTTTTCAAAAAGATTTTTGTAAAATAAATACCGCGAGCACTGTAAACTCTATAAACGGCCAGGAATAATAAGAATGCTAATCTGACGATGAAGCTTGTAGAGCTCCTCCTGTTTAAGCTAGTTTTGATAAAAGCTTAAACATGGCTGTGGTTAACATACACAAAAGCTATATTCAAGATTTTTGTTGCTCCTTGTAAGTAGAGTGGCATGCCCTGTGGTGCTGGTAATATTTCTGATAATATCACGGCAACAGGATGCAATAAGTAGGATGGAGACTGTATTACTAGGAAACTTTTGCCCTTGAACAATAGATGTAGCCAAAGTACAACATTGCACACATTACATTAAAGTTCAAAAAAAATCCCTGTTGGGGAGATGTTTTCCACGAATTATGGGTAGGGAAATTGAGAGGCAATACCAAAACCCTTGTATGATGTGCTTTGGGATGGAGCCTGCTTATATACTTACTGCTTGAGCTGTGCTTTTGCTGATTCCTATATTAAAAATAAAATAAAAATAAATATTACATTACCAGCACACCTATTCTTAGCTTATATAACATAGGGTGATGGCATAGCAATGGAGATTAACAGTCTCCCATTGCTGCAGCACAGTAAGTCCATTCAAGAAGCCTCTTTGGGACCCTCCTGTTGACTTTCTGGCCACATCTGTCTGTCAACACTGTGGGAACGTTAATTTGGATATCAGGCTGCGTGGATCTGGATCCTTTCCAAAGCATGTGCTCCCCAGCTTGCATCAATTTAAATATTTCAGTTGGAAAAAATTTACATCTATGGCTGAAATAGTTAAATAGCAATGAAGATCTGGCATAATGAACCTTGGGCAGACATGTTCAACTACTGTCTGTGCGGTGAGTCACAGCTGCTGTTTGTTGTTGCTGCCTGACTGACAAGTCTCATTGTACTAGGTGCGGTGTCTGCCGAAAGCTTATTTAAATGACAGTTGTACCTATATTACTGTATTTATTTATCACAGTGTTGATATACAAGGAGATTTCCTGCAAAGAAGGGGATATAGTGGACTTTTGCCAGTAAAAGAAATGTATACATGAGAGTCCTGGGTTTTTATCTTTGAGATTTTATGTTATACTTGATATTAAATTTCCATTTCTAGAATTTATTACCAATTTATAGATTGGATAAAATATTTTGTAAACACTAACTGGCATGAACAGCACCAAAGGACTCTGGTACTTCACCTGTTTATAAGAAGGTTAAGGAAGAATAACAAACTTGCTAAGCACAGGCTTAGGCAGACAGGACAGACATGGTAGGTTAAGGAAAAGTATTAACTAAATAAAAAGTCAATGTTTTTCTTATCCTGCCCTTTTTCTGTCTCCCAGAAACAGTCTTCCCAAAGTGATTTTTTCACTGAGCTGATCTGCAGTTAGCACTGCCTTGGGTAATTTCTTAAAAATTTGCCCTCCTCAGCATGGCAGTTACACAAGTTTAAATTTAAATCAGATTTAAATCTACTCTGAACGCGCAACAACTCCTGAGTGATTTGTCTTTGGATTATAGAGCACTGTCCAACTGGCTTAAGCTAAACAAGCAAACTACTCTTAAGTTGACGGGCCTTCCTAGTTAAACGTTTAACTAAATCTGTTTAAAATCACATAACCTTGGACTGGTTCCCTAAAACACCTAAAATCTCACTATGTGCTTTTAAAAATTATTTTTAAAAAAAGCACAGTGAAATCAATACATTCCTGCTTTAGCTGATATGAAGAACTCAAGGAATTAAAGTTAACTGCAGGCCAGGTAGTGATGATAACACTTTAGAGACCATGATCATACATCATTAACAAAGACAAACCCATCTCTAAATGGTGTAGCTAAATAGTCACAGCTGTTGGGCCAACAAAGCTTTCTATATGTATAGATTTAAAAAATTGCTTCAAATCCTTCTACTCTTCTCCTTTAGCCAGAGTAGGAGAGAAATTGTGTTCCCTATTAATACGATGCTTGTGCATTTACGTGGATATATTAATATGTTATATTACTGGGGAAAGGAGATGATCTTCGAGAGGCACAAAATTGGGGCAGGGGAATAAGCTGTTTCACATATATAGCAGAATTCTGTAAGTTAGATTTTAAAAATGTAATTATTTTTGTTCAACACACCTAAAATTTCCTTGTTATATAAAATAATCGCAGTTTATGTAAGTCCCTGTGGCCTAGCTAAGGATTTATAATGCACCCAGATCAACAGGTGTGGTTTGTAGGACTCATTTTAGAATTACCACTGGCTCTTGGCATGGCTGAATTCCCAGAGTTGTTTTCTCTATGGTATCTCTAGTGAAGTCTGAAGGAGCCAGATGACTTCTCAGGCCCTATAAAGGTTTTTTTTTATGGAGACTTGGAGTGTATTTATGTGCCGCATGCCCCCCCACAGCCTGTTAAAAGAAAGTACAGGTTTCCATTCTTATCTTAATACTCACATTTGTTTTGCAGATCACCTTTAAAAAGGCTGTAAATGTACTATTGGGCTTAATTCCCTGTATGAGCCTAAACCTTGCAGCAGGTTTCAAGACGTTGGCTGTTGTGTACAGAGCTGTCTATTAACTCTGCAGGGCAGACGTTGGTTTTACAAGTCCCTGAAGCCTAAGGAGAAGCCGTTCCTCACAGAAGAGCTGGTATTTAAATGCAGCGTGGGTCAAATCTTTCTTGGTTTAAATGAGTGTCTGTCCCCCATTGTTTTAACTCAGAATAGACAAACCTTGGAGCAATGCTTTAATCCAGTTGAATTGGGTCGAATTTTCACTAGTGAATGCTGTAATAGTGTAATGGTCTTCAGATGATTACTGTATTTACGAGGCTAACACAGCGTGCTCTGTATGTGCCAGCTGAATATTAATTGTACATTTCTTACCTCTAAACCCATTTCCATTGCCACTAGAGCAGGCAGGAGAAGGAGACCCTTGGGGTCTGATGACGGGAGCAAAGGCACTCTTCTGTTTGACAGCAGGAAAGACGGAAGAGGAGAATGGAAGGATGGAAGAAGTGCTGGAGGAGCCAACTGTTGGACTTGAAGACATTACTGCAAAAGAAAAAAGTGAATCCTCATCAGAAATGCAATTTTAGAAGTTTGGTAGAACTGTTGAAAATGTCTGATCCATTGACTTGGCTGCTTAAGGTAAGCCTAGAGGTAAAGATGTAGTTATATTGAATATTTTAGCTCAGAAAAAAAATACGTTTAATTATCTTAAAATGAGGGAGGAGGACATCAGAAAATGGTAAGTCAGCAAGGGAGAGAGAGAGTCAATGTGAATAACCAGTAGAGAGTAATGGCATGTGCACTTACAGTTTGTGCACCGAAATTGGGAAAATAAATAACTCCTGTCCATTCCCTGGCTTTTTTAAAACGAAGACTTCCTTGGTTGGAGTTTAGGGGGGGATGCTTTAAGCTCTTAACTAGATTTGAATCTAAATTGTCTTCTTTTTAAAGAGGTGTCTTTGAAGAAAAAGTCCCACTGCACAGCAACTGTAAGCTTACCTTCTAGAAAAATATCAGCTATTTCTCTGGAAAGAAGGAACAAGTGACAATATTTCGTGTGGTTTCAAGTAAATCCCCAAGTCTCATGTAGGTAGTAGTTTGAAATAAGAACACCAATATGCTGCAAACCTGGTCCTTTCCTTACTGAAATCAATGGCAAAGCTCCAGAACAGGGGAAGAATCCAAAGTACCTGAACATTCTTAGGGCTGCAACTTAAATTACAACTCAAAGTGTGAAGATACTGTTTAGCAAGTTTCAGACTGGCAAGAAGCCTTCATCATCACTGCAAAGTGGGTCAGTCCTTACACAGAGGATGTGAATATAATATAAAATAATAAATAAATTAAAACTGTTTCACTGTTGGCCCTTTCATATATACAGAGATAAAAATATAAAAACGTTGTGTGTACATGTATGTGTAGATAGATGTACATACACACACATCGACACACACTCCTACGGAGGGAAATCAAGGCATGGAAGGAAGAGTGACTTGCTTGTGGTCACACTAGTAACTGGAAACGCAGTAACGCTTTTGTTGTTATCAAGGTAAAAATAATTTCACAGGAAATTAATCCAAAATTCAGCTCTGTTATTGCTAATGCAGTTCATACACTTCTATATGGACATAAAAAACACATAGACTGCCGTTGAGAAAGATTCAGAGTAGCCTCTTTGCTTTAAGTGCTGACTACTTGCTTGGTCATCTAAAGTAACAAATTGTGCCTCCTCTCTCTCTACAGCCTTTGCCACTTACATAGGAATCTGCATAAGGAAAAAAAATGAATAAAGCATAGGTAGGATTCGATATTCCTGTTACCTCTTGAAAAATGGGAACATTTGCTAGTTCATACTATAACGTACCAGAACACAAATCAGAACCTTTTACAAAAATTTAGAATCACAGAAAATTAGAATCAAAGGATTTCACTAAATCTTGACAACTTCTCCTGAAAGACATCACTCACTGCATTTTTTGATGTGGTAAATTAAGCTAGCAGGACAAGGCACCAATTATAAAAGAACCAAAGCACATACTTCCATAAGGGGATCCTGTTGGAGAGCCGTTAATGAACCCAGGTGAGCCTGGAACACCCAGGTTGGACATGGGGACATTGCTGTAGCCATTCATACTATTGCTGGAAGTGCTGTAGTTGGACTGCTGAGGCGTGGAGCTGGATGAGTAACCACGGGGTGAGATGCTGCTTGTATTACGAATGTAACCTAAAAATAAAACACATTTCACAGCATGTCAATGAATTTGAATTAAAACTTTTTTTTCCTGTATAAATACAAAAAAAATACTTTCTCCTTGTTAAATCAATGATTTATTTAAATCCAGATGAATTTAAACAGTCAAGCAAGTACCATTAAATTCAGTGTTTTGTATGCACATGCTTTGAAGTTAAGCAATATTAAGTTTTAAAGCAAGGTAGGGAACTAAACTTTTTAGATGAACTTATGTATATTTGTTTAACTAGATTTTTTTTTAAGTTGAAATCTGTTCTGAAACCTAGAAAAAATGTGTGCTCATTTTTTCTGATGTACAATTTGTGTGATTTTCTGTAATTTTAGGGGGAAGGTTATACTTTTCAAATTATTGATGAATTACAGATAAATCACATACATTTTTAAGGGGAAATTATAACCAATACGTAGTTTACAGTTAACAGAAAGAATAAACTGGGTAAATAAAAACCCTTTTTTGTCTTTAAATTTTTATTCTAAAAATATTTGTGTGGTGTTTTTCTTTTCTTAGCCTTTTTTCTACAAAAAGAGAATACCTTAGTTATCAGCACTCTAGGGCTATTAGTACACATTATTATTATTATCACAAGGCTATTACTACAGCAACAATTTTTTTTCCACTGAAAAGCTTTCATTAGAAAGATATGATCCAATAGATACAAAAGTGGTTACCATTTAACTAAATCAGGTTATTTCTGCCCATTAATACTATGAAGCTCTAATTCAGGGTTGGTAAGACCTTATTAAAAAAAATAACAAAATTATCTACATTATTACTTTTGGCATGGCACATTTAATACTAACTTCATATGACATGGCTTTAACGCTTTAGAGTGTTTTAATCATAGCTATTCATGCAGTCAGACACCACAGATTCTTATGTTACCAGAACACATCGTTAACCTGAGAAATTAAGTATTCAAGAGTCAGAAAACGCCCAAAGGTTATATTACTCCTGTGATGTTAATATATCATTTTATGGCCTTTTTTTTTTCCTAAAAATCAATTATATATTACGTTTTATATATAAAACATTTGCAAATTGGTAAGATAAACGTTGAGGAAGAAACCTTTAAAAAAAGAAAAGAAAAAAAAAAGAAAAATTCCCCACCTCTTTAAGTGAGAGTTTTTTCAGTTGTTGTCCTCGTCTTTTATGAGAACAGAGATCTAACAAAAGATATTGAGGGGAGCAGGGAGAGAACTGAGGGTTAAGTTGATGTCAAATCTACCCAAGAATGGCTTGAGCCATAGCTAATTGGATGACTGGAACCTGGTGTGTAGGAATAGCATCCAAAATGGCACCAGGCGTCCATTCCTAGTGCTGACAGCTTAAAGCCATCTTTCTGTTCAGAAGCTGAGTAGGCAGAGAAGTTAAAGAACTAGGACGGAAATGACTACGATTTAGCTTTTCATTGTTTAAACTAACACTGCTGCTTGCAGTGCTTACCTTGGTTGTTCCCCTGTGCTGACTCTGAAATGCTGACGCCTAACTGGCTGCCATAGGAGTTAATTCCCATCATACTGCTGTGAGCCGGGGAGCTGGACAGTGCGGGGATCTGTGCGGGATTCCTCGGTACACTATAGAGAGCTTCTGCGATGTCTGCAGCTCGTTTCAGAATGATGTCCTGCACAATGAAGGGCACAACTTCATGAATGTGCTCAGAGAAAATTTCTAGAGTTGATTACAAAAATCTCAACATATCCCACTACCCTGCTGAGAGTGGTTCCACTGACCTGGTTGTTATGCGGCGTGCCATACAGTGCTTCAACTAGGTCAGCAGCTCGTTTCAATAGCATTTCCTACAGGATGAGCAGATACATAAAATTGACATTTTAAAAGAAAAGGATTTTAGTACAAATAAAACCACGGGCTAGTATTTTCTGAGGTCATGAGTGATTACGTGGGGTCATTCTCAGAAGTGAGTCCCTTAAAGAGGCATTATTTGGCATTTAAATGAAAAATCATCCCCCTTGCAGTATCTCAGACTAGACATACAAAATCACTGGTCACTCTAGAAAGTGTTGCGTGTGCGACAAATCGGCTGCCGCTGGCTGTGCTGCACAGCCCGACTTCAGCAGGGCCTTGGAGCTCTCCATAGTCCTGAAGCTGCTTTAAGCACCCTTTCTTGAGAAATGGAGACTATTTTCAGACATAACCCAATTTCAAATAGGAGCTCAGTTTCCTAATGCATTTCAATATATTCTTTTGCACAGATGTAAAAATAATAATAATAATAATAAAATCTGTTTTATCTCTATGTCCAGTTATTTTTTCTCAATAATGGTAATCAATCAAATAACACACTTTAGCCAGTAGATATCTTCTGTCACCTCTGGTTGTAAGAAAAAAAAAACACCACAGTATAATATCTGAATACGATAGCCTGTCACCATGCAAAGATAATAATAGTTACTTTTAGTGCACTAAAAACAAGGAATAGAGTCTTTAATGCCACCTGCATCGTGCTGGGTACTAAATCAACACGGCGTGTAAGATTACAGCTACAATTGTTTCAACACATACATGCTACAATTGTGGCTACAGAAAAAGCTGAGCTACGAGTGATTTTTTTACTAAAAGATTCCCTTAAGAACAGACCTCTGCAACAATTCCTTTATGCTCATCACGTATCTTAGGTGCAGAGATTTGCCGATGTGGATAAAGACAAATGGCAGAGAAGTTCACAGAAAGTGTTTGAGCTCTAACAGGTAAAAATTACTGTGGGGTCAACGTGCTCAAATTGGTGTTTGAACCTACAACCAATTGGTCGATTTACGTTCAGGTGTAATCATCACTTAAGATATCATTTTCTCTCTTTTATGAGCCAGAAGTGGAAGAAAGTACTTTGTGGGCTCATTTAAAATGCCTGGAAATATTTTACCTTAGCTAGTCTTTCAGGGTCACCTGGATGTCTTGGGATGACCTTCTGCAGTCTTTGGAAACCATAATCTATGGTAGGTTCATTTAAAGCTGAAAAGAAAACAGAAAACAATGTATTATATGAATATGTATCATAAAAAGATGAGTTTCACAGCTGCTGCACTGAAACCTCTTCTTGTCCAGGTTTTGCCTAGTACTCAGGTGAGCCCTGATCTCTGTGTGAGACAAGATTTACGGTAAGTGACACTATATAAGAACTTCTGCACGAACATCCCAGTTTCTTTTTGATGATATTACTTGTTGTACCACTAAAAAAGCTGCAATACAGAAGCTATTAATGTTGGACCATATTATACAGACCAGGTGTCCCGACTCCTGCTACCCCAACTCCACCCATTTAATTGTACAGATGTTTCTGCATTATCTGTATAATGAACTGCATGGTCCTGGAGAATCCCTCAGTGTGTCTGTAATTTATTAAATAAAGAATTAGAGATATCTTCCTGCTTGGAACTAACTCTTGAAAGAATTCTGTGCGTTCATGCATATATACACACACACATCCCCTCTGCCTGCTCCTTCTGGTGGGCACAGCTGAACTGAACGCACATGCTCATCTTCTGCCAGTATTCCAGAAAAATGCGTTCAGAGGCAGATACATTGACACAAATGACAAAATGTATGTGAATGCTGCATGCTACTTTCATGATTTCTAACTGAAAGCATTACAAAAGGTAACTCTAGTGAGTTTGGCTTAGTCAATAAGGGGAAAATGTGTGACTTGTACACTTCAAACTGCTTCAATTGTCAGTGCTGACTTACCACCTGTCGAAGGCTGAGTGAATAATCTGAAAGATACAGCAGGCAACTAGGGTGCAGCCCTTCATCATGCACATACAATTCTTAAATCGTGCATGGCTCTTCTGCACACATAGCCACTTCACTGTAATGGTGTTAATAGCTAGTGTATAAACTGCAACATTTTAACCCAGATCCTCAGTACAAGCTGGTAGAGCCCTAACAGCAATGTTGGTAAGTTCAGAAAACTTCAGACACTCTGATACTCTCGACTTTGCATCTGACAGTAATAATCCAGTTTCTGATTACTCAGAATTAAACTCTGATTCAAATTGATACAGAAACCAAAGTCAGCTCTTTAGAATTCTGCATGCGTATAGGATTTGCCTCTAATACATTAGGAGTATTAGTGTTAACTAATACAATTATAGGTATTTTTAAAGAAATTCCTTATACTTCAGGATGTGCCTTATAATATAAATGACATGTTCATGCAATCACATGCTAAGAATCCTGATGAGAATTCCACAAAGTGTTTAATAAGTAACATATGTAGCTCGTTTAGCAATATCCTCATTCAGTACTGGCTTCTTCCATCTTCCGGTACTGTTTTTCCTTCTTTAAAAAAAATTTTTTTTTTGAAAGAACCAGTGACATCAACACAGCTGAAAATACCTGATTCCAAGAGATGCTGATGGCACTTATTTCATCTTCCCAAATGTACTCAGCACCTTCCATGATAACCATTTCTGATACGGGGAGAATGAAACTATCAAGTGAGACAGACTGTTACACCGCTCCAAATTCTCTGTTTATCTGTGTCTGTCTTTGGTATAACAACATGAAGGTAAAAGGTCATATTCCCCACTGAGATACATTTTATATTTACTTTTTATTAAATAATTATGGCATGGCATGAAGTTTAAATATTACAGGAGATAATCAAGTGGGAATTGAGAAGAGAAAACCCAGACCTGAGAATTTAGTCTTGGCTATACTTAGAATGTCTTTGCTCTCCACTGGGAGCCATTCTGGTTTGCTTAAGGAGTTTAATAATACACATTTCAACTGCCACAGAATCTACATCCCATTTGGGAAGAGGGTTTTTTTGGGGGAGCTGGATTTTTTTTGCCAATAATCCTGAGAATTATAGGCCAATTCTCTCAAGAGCCTATACATCATTACGTGCCATTTCTCTTCTTGATTACAAGCCTAATCAGTTAAGTTTTATATCTTAAGCTAGGCAAAAGCAATGTAAAATATACAGGAATTTATACATATATGTATATATAGTTGACTAAAAATAGCTAATGGGAATATACAGCATTCTAATTCAGGAAAAAAAAATTGGCTATTATCCATCAAACATTTTTCCGAAGTATTGACACAGACATTTTCATTCTGTTCTGATAGATAAACAGCAGCAAATCATTTCTCAACAATGTTGAACTGTTCCGAGAAGAAATCAACCATTTTGAGTCAATGCATATATTATGCCTCTCATCACAAAAGGTTTTCTGTACAGCTTGCAACAAAATTGCCTACTGCTAGTTTTACTCATTAAGGAAACAAAAATCTCTCTGTCATGAAGTCCTGGTAAGAAACAACCTCCAGCGTTTGTGGAAGTAAATGGCACCATTTCAGCTGAAGCTGCAACAGGAGAGGTAGGATATAGGCTCCACCAGCAAGTTTTAACGGCTCCACCACAATACCACTTCCACTGAGAAAAGAGCTATTGGATCAGCAGTGGTTTATCTGCGCGGTATGTAGACACGTGAAAATTATATCCAAATGCTTTTGGCTTTATGGATTCAGAGACCATAAAGGAGTCTGACACAGAAGCAGGCTGCTCATTATTTTGTACAAATCAGATAGGTATCTGAAATGAAACTCCCAAGAAAAAACAAGATTCAGGTACAGCAAAATCCCTTTGGGCACTCTCAAATCCAGCGTTTCAGGCACAATTTCAGGCACAAGGGGTCTCTTGAATTTCCCAGAACATAATTTAAAAAACTGTTCATGACATGAGATAATGTATGCAAAAAAGAGCAACCATCTAGTGAATAAACTAAACTGTCGGTTAGTTTATAAACCACACTCCAGCATAATTGTTTTAACAACAGAATTTTACAGTCAGCAGCAGGGAGAGGTCTGAATGCTCCACAGCCTGCCTGACTTAATTTATGATGAGACTTGAATAGAGTATGGCAAAGAGCTGCCTCTTTTATAGCGTTCCTTAGCCTCCAAAATCTATGCTTCCATTTCAAACACAAGTCTCCAGTTAGTAAGACTCACTGGAAATAAAAACCTCTCACACTTGAGCAACTGATGCCACGACATCTGTCTTATTTGCAAAACCTGAACCAACAGCTTGGTCCTGTTCACCTCAATGGGTACTAACTCCGATACCCAACAAGAACAGTGCTGACATTTAAAGTATTAATTATTTCACCACACATCAAAGCACATGAGACTGTGGAAGAAGGAGAATGTTATGGAGATCTGCACAATTCCCCATGAGTGACAGCTCGTTCTGATAGTGCCAGTGTATGCCCTGGGAGCTGTGCACGCTCCCTCACCGCCAGTTGAAGAAGGGCCTCATTCAAAGACCTCAGCAAAGTTGTGCATCTTTGCTTTACTCTACAAAGTAGAACAGAGGCCAACAAGTCCCGTGTTTGCAAAGTATGAATGAGAGAAACAACAAATGCATACCTCTAGATATAGCTGGAACCCAGAGAGCACGTGCAATATTTGGGGTATGACGGCTAACCTTAGATATGTTAGCACAGAGAAAACAAGGCACCCCTGGACCTAAACACATAATTCCAGCCATGCGCTGGGGACTACCCTCACTCAAACCACCAGTGAAGAGATGCTTGGTGTTCACCCTACACAATAAAACATTGCCACGTCGCTGGCTACAGAAGCTCTCCTGCTAATCCTGGGTGCCTGGAAGTACACACGTTCTGGTCAGCCTGCTCGGAGGAGTACTCTATGACCTAGAGATGTAGAGTTGGAGGGATGCTACCAGGCAGTGACTTGTGTTAAATTTGCTGTTTCAGTAACGGCTGTTCCAAATACCCCGGTCCCAACGCAGCGTTGTCTCCTATCGCGTGCGCCTTTAATAGGCTAAAGCGGTGTACGAGCTGTTCTCTGCAAGGGCTTTCAGCTCGCATCAGTTGCGTTCTGGCCAAGTGAGCTCACCTGCAATTTCCAGAGCTCACTGTATCCTTGTAAGCACCATTTCCCACAATCAGATAACAAGACCTTCTCAAATCTACTTACAAGCTTTAGCAAAACAGTACCTCCTATCCTTGGTGCCTGGCATAGAGAGTGATACACCACAACCTGGGAGTCCAACATATCCTGCAGATTACTTTATATTGCATTGCTCTGACAAGTTAACCCCTGGAGGATTTTTGCTCAGCAAGGAAAATTATGTTCAAAATCTCCCTGATATACACATTTCCAGGTTAGCATCTCTATGACAAACCATATTCAGAGCTGTGATCAAACTTAAGATATGAAAGCCTACGAGACGTAGCTTCGGCTGGCGTAAACTGAGGTAAGCGTTATTAAAGTCAATGGAACTATAATGGAACTGCTTACACCAGCAGAGACTTTGAATTTGTATAGTATTAAAAGCAGAATATGAGGCTACTGTGAGATTAGCAGCAGAGAACAAACGCCTTATTACTCTATGAACAGCTGATGATAGAAAAGTAACTCTGAACAGGGAGGTGTAGGCGTTACCTGCATTCACACCAGTTTAAGGCTCACCAGGAGACGATGCTTAGCTGTGGTGATGTAAAAACAGACTTTTTATCTCCCTCATTTTAAGTACACACTTACTACTGATGTAAGTTGGTTCAGCAGTTGCCGTTAGCTTGCAGCAAGCCGTTTCACCAGGTTTTTGCTGCGCTCTGTAGTGCACTGTTACAAGTCCACAGGATCCTGTTGGTTTCACTCTTAGAAGAGTTTCCCATCTGGGAACCGTATGGAAAAGTCCACGCATCACATTTGGGCGATGAGAGGAATTTGATGGCTGAGTTGCAGCACCCTGAATGATAGCACTTAAGAGTGGAAATGCTGACAGCACCATAACTGCAGCACTGCCAGCACAGCACACATCGCTAGGAGCCCATTATAAATACACATTACAGGACGCATATGAGCTCCCATAACAGCTCCGCTGTGGCGTTTAGATTTACCCTTGAAATTTATATCTAATTTTTGTACTCATCTTTCTAACAGTTTATCACTTTCTTCTTCAAACAACCTGTCTTTTTGTTACTCCTTAAAAAAAAAAAAAAAAAAGCTCAAGTATAATCAGGTCAAACATTAATATTTGATTGTATATTAAATATTGAGGGCAGAGGCAGATATGCACTGCACAATACTAAAATGACTACTTTTGTTTCCATCTTTTCAAAAAGTTTTGGTGGTCTGGTGATTACAGGATACGACTTGGACCTGGGACTCCTATTGCCCTGGCTCTCTTCAGCTTTCCTGCACAACCACAGGCAAGCAGTCAGTCTTTCTTCAGCTTCCTGTGACAGTGCCTCGCATAGAATGGAAGCACGTGTCCTTCTGTAACTGCCCACGGCTGACGCAGTGAGGCCCTGATGAACCTTCTGAGGTCTGGCTTTATATGAATAACTATTATTGTTATACCTGCGACGTGCCCATAGCCAGCTGTTCAGTGCTTTCCATGTGACTTGACCCTTTGTGCTTTTCATCTGAGGTTATCTCAGCACTTAATAATTATTAAGGACTTAATACAACATGACC
This sequence comes from Cygnus atratus, assembly GCF_013377495.2. Lineage (NCBI taxonomy): Eukaryota > Metazoa > Chordata > Aves > Anseriformes > Anatidae > Cygnus > Cygnus atratus. Next base: position 2,944,765 of record NC_066388.1, read on the forward strand.
CTGATAGTGCTGGGGCTGCTAGTTGCTGCTGCTGTTATTAATTCTGACAGAACTACGTCTGCTCGGGCTTTCACTTTGCAGGATTTCACACTCCTCAGTCTCCTGTGCTCAATTTTAATGTCTCTGCATTTCTTTCTTTTTTTTTTTTATTTTTTATTTTTGTGTCAAGTGTAGGCTGAATGTAAAGGGGATGTATTGAGGGTAGAAATTCCTGGTTTTAGAGACAAGGACAGTTGAAGAGAGAAGTGGTCTTATTTGTCTCTCCAAGCTGCTCCATTCTCTGATATTTTGTCAGATACAGACTTTGTGACAGCTAGGAGGAATATATTGCAATATAAAGTGCTAAAAGTATCAAGAAAATAATAAGCTTCAATTATCACAAAAAATACATTTTTGTTGAGATGCACCGGCCTACCTCACCAATGACTATAAAATCTGTTGAACTCTACTATTCAGTGTTTTATATATTTGCCTGCTACACTTTTTCCAACAAATACCTGCACTTCTGTGATATGAGGCTATTTTCCAGAGTGCTATGGATATTCGTGCATTCGGTGGCATTTAAATAACCTCATTTCCTGAGGCTGTTTTCTGGTAGCTTCTCTCTTGTCTAATAATGATTGAGCTCTGCAGCCTTTCCTTCAATGATGGGTTAATTCAGATCTCTCTTACGATTTTCCATTTTCGAAAAATGTGCTTGGACTGTGCATCTGTGGTGCTTCTACCTTTCTGACAAAACCAGGCAGAAGCCGGTGAAGAGGTTCAGAAGTTGTCAGGGAAGGTCTGAAGAAGATTTACAAGCAGAAGGACCTCGACTGCATGAATATCTCTTGCCTAGGTTAAAAGTCAGTGTGTTTGCTCACAGCAGGATCACAGCAGTTTTCTGATAGCACAATCACAGAAAGAAAAAAAAAATGCCACCATGTTATTTTCATAGCTTAGAAGTTGTTTTTGCTGCTATTAGCAGCAACAACCTGGGGGAATTGATTACACAGGTGAGCCTCTACCTAATAGCTGTGTTTATCATTTTGCCTGCCATGGTGGGAGAACTGCAGGTTCCTGAACAGACAGATTGAAACGTTGTCTCTTCTACCCTCGCCCAAACAGCTCGGCATCTTCTGCGAAATGCTGTTTTGTAACATATGGCAGTGAGCACCCACTCACTCCTCAGAGAATGCTAACAGATACCCCTGTGCCAGTAACAGCAGTAAAACAGGGATAGTATATTTAACTTTCTTCTCTTCCGCCAGCTCCTACATACATCTTCATGTCCCTTTTTGTGGCAGCACACTAATTAATATGTGAAAGAACTGCTACAGTCTGACTCCAGTCCCTCCTGGATGGTACAAGTAAGTCTTGCACTTAAAATGGCTTCACCATAATGAAAAGACTTTTTCCTTCATAGGCGGATGCACATTCCTATTTTACACATCTCTGCATCGCTCCATTCCTAAAGCTCTTTCAGTTCTCATACCAGCAGCTTTCAGATCAATGCTTGTAGTGAAGAACTGGAGGATCAAGGCCTCAGCAAGCAAAAAATGGCATAGGAGAACTTTGCAGTTTCAACGTGTTGTAATAACTCAAGAATTAATGGTCCCTCTCTCTCTCTCTCTCTCTCTCTCTCTCTAAAGGTAAAAGCATCACACCTAACGCTACCACTACAACCCTTCACTGCACGCCCATCAATGACAGCGTTCCCTAGCTTAAGTACTGCTAGACTCCAGTAAATTAATCTCCTCCCTCTCTTCAGAAAGACAACTGTGTTTTCATGCAGATTTGGAATTTTAACCTCTTTTGTGACTTTGGCCAGTTATCACCCAGGAAAGGCTTAACCTGCTCAGACATCAGGTTCAACTTTTCCCACAGACTGATGAGTGAACGCACTGCCTTAGAAGAAAATGTCTTTCCAAAGCTTTTGGCCAGATCCTGATCTCACAGGTCCAGGCATAATTCCAGAACAAATTTTGGTGCAAGATCAGAACAAAGTCCTAATCTTCGTGAGGTTGATTCGGTTTCAGTCAGTGGATATCATTTTAATGTCTTCAACTAACTGTGGATCAGACCACTATCAAAACAAAAATAATCCTTTGTCGTTAAGCTTATATTTTTTTAGAGTACCTTGTATAATGGAAGACTTAAGTCTTGCTGCGGGTTTCTAGGTATGACAATTATGAATAAATACCTTCTCACATACATAGGTAAACAGTAATTTAGCATTTGTACTTAAAAAGTGTATATAAAATGGCATACGGCGGTAAGAAGTTCTTCACAAATCATTGGTTCTTGCTAAAGCTCTGAAGTGTCAGATTTCCATTCAAATTTTTCCAGTTTTAGAAAAATTCTAACTAGTTCACTCAAGACGTGGTTAAGTTTTTGCCTTATTTTTTTTTTTAATAAAATGTTTCTTGGACCCTTGTTATTATTTTTAATTTAGGATTTAATTGTTTTCAAATACAGTACATGATTACTTAATGAATATTGTTGGCAATAAGAGGCTTTTAAAAAGTAAATCAATCCTTGCATTTTGAGAAGGCTGAATATGATTTGGTGGAAGCAAATCATTCAATTTAAATACAGATCCATCCTTTACAACTGTGTGCACCATTATTCTCCATCCATGCTTAACAGGCTACAGAAGTTTTGGTGTATGCACGGTACGCCATCGCTGATACTACTGGTACTGACAGTTCAGTGAGGGATGGTCATCTGGCCCCATCTGATTTTTCCTTTCAGATATATAGATTGCTCTCTCCATAATATTAGTATTCTCCTGCTAGCAGAGGTGAATGTAGGGCACTAAACAAGTTTATAATCCATTTAAGAATAAAAAAAAAATAAATAAATAAAAGTATTTATTTTCCACTCGGCTCATTGGCTTCTCTCAATACAAGACACTCTCCTCGTCCTCTGGGATTATCTCGAAAATGAAAGGTTACCCCCAGCGAGAGAGAAATGTAAAATAAATACTGTTATAAATAAAACATCTTTGGATATACAGAACAATGCTATCACGTTACTGTACATTCAATATATCTACGGACAGACCCATATCATAACAGCATGAGCTCTAATCTGGAAAAAATATTAACATGTGTAGTAACAGTCCCTTAACACCTCTGCACAGCAATGAAGCTATCTCCTTATGTATCCAAATGCCACAACTAGCAGAGTGGCCTTCAAACAGCAAGAGGCAAAGCAAGCAAGCAAACAAAGCACGGAGTTGTCAATACTGTTTACCAAAACAAAGAGGCTCAGAGCTCAAGCTCCTCCACTGTAAATCACAGTCACCTACCTGTGTAAATAAACCTGCCTGGGGCGCCTTTGCAAAACTGTTTGGATTTGTATGATAATGTCACTTCAACCACTCCAGGAATGTGACGTGGAGGTGTCTGAACTCGAATGGCATGAGGTGTGATAAGCTGGGAAATAACAAAAGGAGAGATGCAATTATGATATGTTGGTGTTACTCCCCCGACTTGCATTTACACCCTCCAAACATACTTTATGAGTAAATGTACTGCTTATTGCTGCGTAGGAGATGCTATAGATCTGGCACGTGATACATTTGGTGTAGTTTCTTTGCTCCAGGAGAGGAAGACGCTTTTTAGGATAAATTGTCATCAAGGAAAATTGTATTACTTATTGGTTAATTGCTGGCTTCTTGCTGGACCCAAAAGGAATTCTTTCTCCTTCCCAAACTCTAACTCTTCCTATATTCATACCCTCTTGCTTTATTTCTGTACCTTTACCTGCCTCCAGACCCCTGAACCAATCACATTCTGGATCTTACTGGGCAGTTGGCCTCAGTAATGTCACCTAGCAGGGAGTTCCACAGAGTAACCGTGTCCCATGAATTCCCTTCAAAGAGGTTTATACGGCCCATTTTACACGCCACCATTTTGGTAGCGTTATTGGAATGGGAAATAACACCACTCCCCTCCACCTTCCACATAACAGCAGAGTGTTTCTCCAGCTTTGTAGCAGGGAGGTGCCTCTACCTACCTCACTCCAGACGAGCATGGTTCCAAATACTACTTGCAGCCCATCAAAGAAGTTGTCTCCAATAATGATCACCATTGCTCCTCCTGTTGTCCAGCCTTCACTCGGGCTGATTGCTTTGATGCACGGTGTGGCTAAACAAAACCAAAGGCTAAGATTAGGGCTGGGGGGTTGTATTTGTGCACAATTGTGAGATTGTTCACAATACTGTGTGTAAACCCTTGCAGCTGATGTGTGCACCCAACTTCTGTGTGCATTAAGCAGTCCTAAGTCGTACTGAGACAAAACTTCACCTGTCCACTCCTGGGAGTTTCTGCACCGCTGCAGCGTCACGGTTGGCAGGAATTCCCCAGTGCTGCCAGAGGCCTGGGACAAGTCCCCTCCAGCCATTCACCCATGAAGGCTGCTTTACCATTCCAGGAAGCCCAACAAATATATAAATAAATAGTGTTTTCTGCCTTGCCAGTGTTAATTACTTGCCTATTCATTACTGGCACTTAACATTGTGTCATTAAAGCCTAATAGGCCAACTGTAGTGGGTGTAAAAATGAAACGCTTAAATGATTGTGCAGAGGCTGTTTTAAAAAAACACTCATTAGCATACGATCACACAACAGCTAAAGCCTGTGCAAAGGGAGGTAGATTAAGATTTATGAAGTTTATCAATGGGTAAGAGAGATATGGAAATATCAAATGTTTCCTCCAATTCTTGTCAGAATACGATTTCTAATAATTTTCTTGATTTTATAGAGCGGATTTTTTTTTTCTTCTCTCTTCCATATGTTCAAGGCCTCTGGACTATACATCCCATCAGGAACCCAATATGGTTTCCAGGCCATAACCAAAGTCAATCCATCACTCCATTCCCAATGTTGACAGGGTCAGAGGTGGAGGGGAACTTTGGCAGGGCTCCAAAAACATGAGACTCCTTTGAACAGCCAGTCAATCACATCCAATCAGTCAAGGAAAAACTGGATGGCTTCCTAGGCTAGGAATCCTGGGATTTTCCTTCTACCATTTCACTGCCCGCTGGGGGAGAATTAACACCACTCTGAATTCTTTACTGATTCAATCATTTTCTTCCAGTTCATTAATTCTTCTTATAGGTTGATATAGGGCACATTTAAGAAGTGGGACAGCAAAACATTATAATGAAATAATATCCTCGCTTGTCTTTTCTACTAACATCACTAGCTCTTCTCACTTTCACTAGCTGCAGGGGAGGAAGAAGTAGACACAGATAGCATTTTCTGGTAATTTTGAGTACTGCCTGCACAAGAGAGGTGGAATGCATTGGTAATGAATGCACGAGAAGAGGGAGAGGAGGGGCCAACCATTTTGAAACTTAACAGATACAAGTAGTCGTAATTACTTTAATATAGTCCAAAAACCATCCTGCAGACGGCCATGAGTCTTGCTTAGCCAAACAAACTAAAATCAATTAGTGTCAATTTCCTTCTGTGCATTGTTATGCTTTGCACATAGTTTGTTTAAGGGAACTAGTGACACTTTTTCATACACATCTTGTGCTGTAACAGTTCTGTTTAACTAAGATGTCATGTTGCCTAATTTGCCTGAAATCAAATCTATCCCAGCTGAAAAAGAAGTCTGAATTTTAGATAATACTTAATCTTTCTATGTTTTTCATCTCTGCTGGACAAACTAATTAATGAATTGGGAAGAGGGGGAGGGAAGCCAGTCTCTTAGATGTGAAGAGGATCATATTTTGCATGCTGTAGACACTGTTTTCCTGCCTTTTCCTTCCCTAAACCCCCTGAGGTTCTGTAGTTCCCCCTTAGCTCCCCTTCCCTCCTGAAAACAAACAGAAACCGAAGAATGGGTAATATGCTTTTGCACTCGTTTGCGTGCTGTTCTTCCTACAATATCCTACCTTCAGAGGGGTCAAGTCTCCTTGCTCTCCGCCCGTGCTTGGAGTTGTTGTGAACGAACATGTTGTCAGACACTGCCAGTACGTGCCCATCTACGTTCACTGTTGTTGATAGCACAACCTAGACATTTGCAAAAGGAGGAAAAGGGAGGCAGGTAAACAACTTACTTGGATATTCAGCTTGTAAAGTATTAATTATTCAGTTTACTTAAAATCCTGTTCTGTTTGTAAAATGTAATCGTGCCCTACAGGGTTTACTCCCTAGCAAGGATGGGAGAAAATATTTTCAGCCTCCACTCTATGCATTAATTCCATTTAACATTAGCATCCTGAGGACCATATAAAGTCCTTAATGTATAATGAACCAGCTACTGCAGATGGCCCTAAAATTTGTTCCCTGTGATGCACTGTAGCATAGCTGATGGCAAAGAGGTCTGCATATACCAACCAGGAGGGCAGGCTGCAGAGCACCACAGCAATTTGCCCTCTGATACAGCCATGCAGATTCAGAGCCATCTGCTGTACTGCACACACATGCAAATGCACCCGCAGCTGCTCCAAAAATACAGGTCTCCATTGACCGAGCAAAATAGAAATTCCTACTACGTGAAAAAAGTACCTAATATCATGTCTGGTTTTTTACATATGCAGGCTCAGTGCCTCTCAAGAAACACCCAAGCCTGAGCAACCAGAACCAAGCACCAGTTTTGAAAACCTCAACCTCCCTGACTTCTGCTGCTGGGCTCCAATGGCACCTGAATTCATAGAGGAAGTAACCGTAGATGTTAATGAAGGCCATTTAGTTCTCCCTTTAAAACACAATATCCAAAGCTCTATTTCCTATAAATCCAGAAATATACTTACCTTTAAACCACAAGTCTTATGGAAAAAAATCAATTGCAGAATTTACCTACTGCAAGGAGATGCATCTTTTTGAAACTTTCAGGTTGGGGCCATCAGCTGGGGTAAATCAGCTTAAATCCCTTCAGCTGCCCCACAAGCACAGCCCTTCACAGCTATTGAGAACCTGCCCCCGGTTGTGTTCATGAATTTTCACAGATACAGCTGTTGTGGCCTGGGTAGGAGAATGGTGAGCTCTAATTGTTGGTAAAACTCTACTTGTCATAAAGCAGGAGAAACCTGGCCTTCCTACAGGATTGTGCTGGTTTAAAGAATACTTTCTTTCTTGAAACAAGTTTAATTCATTCCAAAAGGCTCTTGTCATACCGTACTCTTATATTTCTCAAGCATTCTTGTCACAAAATGTGTTGCTTTTGTGTGCCAACTGATTTCATCATTGCACATTTGGGTGGAGTGGGACTCCTATCCAAAGTGAACATTTCCCGCATGACATAGCTGAACCCACTCAGATGCACTTCATTATTTTCCGTTAAACAATGGAAATAAATTTTAATCTCTCACTGGCCAGCACAGAGCACACTATGGCAACAGGGGAATAGACCTGAATTATTCCAGTGTCTGAAATATTTACGACAAGTGTTTAAATTGTAACCAAATGTAAATCAAAAGTATATCATATATATACAGTTACATTATATAATATATACATATCTGACCTCACATACACAAGGTATGTATGTGATAAACACACACACATGCTCTCAGTATGAGATTTTTGTAATATACGCGGACTACAAGTATGCACACATTCCCTGTTGGATAACCACTTGGGTGTAAATGTTGGGCACAAAACAAGAGCCACACTCCAGTCGCAGAGGTCCCTGCAGTACGAGTACTAGTGAGAAATTGTCCTCTGTGGAGGAGGTAAGTGTGGAGCATCCTCTGTTCTCTGAGACAGCAGGAGCAGAAGGAGCACTTTCAGACCTCTCTCCACGAGCGGCTCCATTTGTATTCACCTCTCCCATTCATCATAGGAGGGTCAAAGCCACTTGGCATTTCGCAGGCTGGGACCTAGGGTAAATAAATATGGCGGTCTCGGGGACGGGATGAAATGCAAGGTTCAGATCTGGACCAGAACCTTCTCAAATATTGGACCTTATTTGGAGGCATCTCCAAGGTGCCATGGAAATTCAGCACACACCTTTGTCATCCTTACTACGACACTGCAAGGCAACTCATTGCTGTGGAGTAAGAAGATTATGGACATAAAAGTGCTGGACTCCTCCAGTTTGGTCCAGTCATTCCCTCTCGCCTGATGGAGATGGCAATCCAATTGTTTTATACCAAAGATTAAAAACCAATGTTTTATGGATAAAAGGAAGAGGAATGTGCATTCCACTATGGTCTCTAACTCCCAGGCCCTTCCCTTTCACAAGCCAACTGCTTTCCCCCAGTGAGTATTTCCTGGGTCACGACGAGTGACCCTTTCCATCTGGAATCAATCAGTCAACTCCTGACAACTTCCTGAAACACCTCACTCCATTTCCTGTTCTCTCCCCCTTCTCTCTTTCCCCCTGGTTTGCTTCACTCTTCAAAACTGCAGGCCACAGCAGCTTAATGTTAGAGGGTCAGACACAGTTAGACTCCAAAACACTACACAAGAACACCTTTGACCTTCAAAAATCTTTACATCTTAGCTAAACAAATCAAGGTCAACGTTTCTTACCATTACCTTGTTAACCATTTCTATGCATTTTCACCAATACCCTTCTGAACACAAATTTATCAATAACACTTGTTCTCCTAACATCATAAAACATCTCAGGTCTTTTTTTTCTTAACCTGTATTCCTGTATGCAGTGCTGGTGAAAGGTGATGCGCACACTTCTCTGGAGGTTTAAATTCTCAGATATGTCTACAGCACTGGCGAATTACCAGCAAATGTTTTTCTTTGTTGGTTTGTTTCCTGATCTGATGGCACTACTTCTAGTGCATGACAATTTGGCTTCTCTGCCTATTCAGTTTATGGTCTTTCAGCTAAAATCAGTAGTTACTGCAAAATGTATGACTAAGGGAATGATGAGAACATCAAAATACATCAGGCGATGGATTCTGGTAGTCGTAGCTTTGAGTCAAATTTGCTGTAGACATCACAATTGAGAAAGAGTTTGTGCTCCAAGCGGCTGATCAACTTGTCACCCCGGTGGAGTTTCAGAGGACAACCAACCAAGAAGAACCAAGAAGACCAGATGTGGCAATGAAGCTGTTCCTTCAGCCAGCCCAATGGGGGCAATCCATATGAACAACACGGGAGCGGCAACCTTCTGAGCAGGGCTTTCAGCAGGATTCCCTGAATTTTCCTTAGGATTCCCTTTGCGAGGGTTTCATTATTGGCTACGAAGCCACAGACTTACAGCAACAATTCTGCTGCAGTACTGGAGAAATGCACGTGCTGTTATCTCCACATTATTTTCACTTCCCAGGTGGATTCCTGCAAGCACTCCCTGCTCAAAAACCACAACGAAGGCTCGCCTACCGTGACATCCAGCCAAAGTCAGTTACACATGGGATCCCTGAGATGCACTGTCCCTCTTCCATGTCTCTGCACCATTCAAAGTGTTGGCATTCCCTTACAAACCTGTACCCAGGTACCTTAAAGATCACCTCTCTGATTCAGTAGTACTGACAGCCCCCTTCAATCCCAACAGTTCACATTAGCAGCTCCAAAGCTGAAATCCTCAACTCCTGCAGCAGCCAGCCTGGGTTAATGTCCCCTGAAGGAAGCCCGTGAAAGTGGAGGGCAGGTAGTGGGGAAGGCAAGTGCTGCACCTACCTGAGGTATTTCACTGAAAAATGTAAGAGTAGCATGAAGTGCTTCAGAATGCTTGGACAGAGGCACTGCAATCTCTCCTCCCCCGTCTATACATGATATTGATATTTGTAAAGCGTGTTCCACTTCAGATCCCATACATGAGAGTGAACACACAAAAGCTGCATCGCTCAGAGACACCTCTTCAGACATATGGCACAAACATTCCAGGCATACAGGCGTTTACTTACATGTAACATATCTCATCACTGTGTAAATGATCTCTCCCCAAAAATTCCTGTTGCCATTCCAAGTGTGGAAAAAATTCTTTATGACATTGTACATCTGGAAACAATATTACATTCCTGATGCACTTTCCCTTATAACTCTCTAGTCCCAGCACCATGTTATTTTAACTTTCAAAAGAATAACTACTATGAGGATTTTAAAAATTATCATTATTATTATTTTCCAGCTGGGCGGAAGAAAAGATGTCAGGCCTCATCCTGCTGTCTTCACTTGGACGGGGCTCCCATTGATGTCAGGTGTTTTGGTTGAGCGAGTAATACAGGAGTAGATGCTACGATACTTGTTTGCTTCAGAGTTAGATTAGGAATAAGATAAACAATGTGAAAAATGCCAGCGGCTTCTCTCTGCTCAAACCTTCCATCAAATTCCTTGGGAAATCCTCCCTGATACCCCGGCCTGCCGCAAACTCGGGGCTACCAGGGAAGCGTGCACGTGGCCTTTATTTCGGGCATGGGGGCACAGGGGTAGGAGATAACTCCCGGGTCACTGATATCCAGTCTCCTGCTATTACAGACAGCTAAACCATGTGGCTGCTTTTATTGAATGGTCTTAAACCAGCTCAGTGTTGTTTTGTTGTTGTTGTTGTTTTGTTTTTGCAGTTTCAGTCAATCCCTCACATGTATATAGGGTCTAAAATAACACCACCTTTTGTCACTTTCTGACGAAGAGATCTGTCACACAGCAATAGCTGGATGCCAGTTGCTCTTGATTTGCAATCTATAACTGGGGAATTAGTGAGTAATGACATTACTCCCTGCAGTATTCATCTCTCTAACAGCAGTTCAAAGATCTCTGTCCACATCCAAATCTGACTGGGGGGTCTCTAGCACGTCCTTTTACCATCAGGCTGCAAGTGATTTGATTTTGACCAGTTCTGTTTTGCTGCTGCCCTCCCTTTTTGTTTCTTTGCAGACCACGACATCCTTGAGTCACAGCACGAGCCCACCATCCTGCCCCGGTTTTCCCAAACGACACAGATCCTTCAGTGCTTCGGGCCAGAACATAGCTGGGGGAGCTCCCAGCCACAGCCTGCTTGGCTCACGCGCCTGATGAAGAACTGATCCAACCACTCCGAGGCCAGGAAGGAAATCTCCCCAGGGACACACTTTGTTATTTTTCCTTTCTCTTTCTCCCTAGAGCACCTAGAGAGGGATACCTGCCAGGAAATATTCCTTGTCATGATGTCTGCTGAAAACAGAGGACAATTGCCGACCTTTCTCTTCTCTGAAGAATCCCGCTGGTTCAAGGATGTATTGATGTTCTCGTGCCTGGTACCGTTCCCTCAAACATGGCACTGTAGGATCTGTTTAATCAGTGTGTTACCGGATGAAGCAGAATTCCCAATCAACAGGAGGCTAATGCATTAACACCAGCTCTCAGCTGAAGCATTTTAGCTGGAGTGCCTCATCTTAATTCCACAGAATTATTGTCCCCCATTACACACTGGTCATTACCATTAAGTATCATTGGGCTTCAATCAAGTTCTCTAGGAGAAGTCCTCATTAAGTGGAGGGCATCACGTTTTTTTTTATTCTGTTCCTGGGAGATCACTCAGTGCGAATACAGCAGTGACAGTAATGACAATACCTATGGAAACTCAGATTTGCAGATTAGCTGAACTCACATAGCAGTGTGGTTTGCGTAGTGACCCAAACATGCTTTTTTTGTTGTTTCATTTTTGTTCCTTTTTATTCAGGGATATTTCGGCTGATAACTGATCAATATTTGCTCCAGTTAAATTCCCAAGGACGTATTACTCGATCTGTATATGTACTTGGGCAGACACAAATAACCATGAAGATATCCACTAGTTCTAGACAGATTCCCTGCCCTTGGTCTAGCCACTGGCAGACACTGAAGTAGCCTGAGATTCACAATAAATTATGCTATTACTGGGAAAAAAAACATTAAAATAATGATCACATATCCTTTAACTTCTGAGGTATAACACTTCTCAACAGTAGAAAGACATCGTAAGAAACATTTTAAAAATCTGTAAAAGTTAAGGGATTTTCTTTTTATCTCTGCAGCTCTACCTCATATCAAAGCAAATTTCAAGTAGTTAACGTGATCACAAAGCAGCTGGCGTTGCTCTCCAAACTAAAAATTAAAAAAAAACCTCTCCAGGCATCTGGAGCTGTATTAAATTTACAATGCAGCGTTAATGTAACCTTTCCACCCCTTTTTCTCCCCCCCCATTTTTTTTTAAATGGGTGTGATGTAAGTGAAATCTAATGTTTAATTGAGTTTGCTATACTGTAACTGTACTGTACAAGAGCTAAATCTTCGATCTCGAGGTACTGAGCGTGAGGCCAGGCTCGGAGGCTGGATCCCAGCTCCCCGGAGCGTTGGTTATCAGCCAAACCAAGCCCAAGCCGTACATTCACACCCATCTCTAATCAGAAGCATTAACTTGACGCTTTTCCAGACATGAGTAACCACTCTTCCATGCTTGAGGAGCTCACTCAGAGGCACTGTACGGCACAATTTCCATGCCTCTTATTTACATTTGTGTCTCAACAACCAAGCCTGAGTTTTGGGCTTTCGTTCAAAGAGCGAGAACGTTTGGATGAGACCCTTTCAGCTCTAGATTTCAGTAGCAATTTCAGTGATGAGAAGCCTGAGACAGGGTTTCATTCTTCTGTTTTCTTTATAACCATAAAAAAGTATCTTAATGTCTTCTGGAGATCTGACAAGTTCTATCCCACTGAAAATGAAGAGATTTGATTCCCTAGAATAACACGGGTACAAATTAAAAGAAATTCAACTCAGCGTTGCTGCAGAAGTCTGGGTAAGGGAAGTTGAGTGTGTGGAAATGTTTGAAAGAAGAGGGTCTTAATAATAGCTCTACAAAGAATTTACTAGGAAAAAACAACAAATGTTTTAGATATGGCCCATGAATAGAGCATAAGGAATTAAATCACGAGTCAAGTAGCTTTTTGTGCTTTTTGACCCTGCTTTTACTCTGCTCAGGTGTTCTTGTACTGGTGGGACAAACAACTGTCCCTTCAAACCCAATAAGCAATCCCACACATTAATTGCCCTGCCTGATGTAACTCTTAACAACTTCAATGAAAATGAAGACGTTCACAGCGTGCAAGCACACTACTACTATTTGGAGTGATGTCGCTTTTTTTCCACTTACGACTTTAAGGGTAGCTGACAGACCGTACTCAACAAGATGCAAACAAACAAACATTTGTCCAAATTAAAAAAAAAAAAAAAAAAAGGAGGCTCCTGAAGACAGAGAGAGTGGAGCATCCAAGAATGCTCTTTCTTACGTTGCGTTCAGGGAAGTCGTGCTTCTGACCTTAGAAACAACCAGGCACTTTGCTTATCATCCTTACCGGTCATCCTGGCTGATTTCCACTGGAACACACGGCTGTTTTACTCCCAATGCATATGATTGCAGCAATGGAACTACTTTTTTGTATCTTTTTTCATACACTCTGACCTCTGTAGCCCAGAACCAAGCTCATCAACTGATGAATCCAGTTCTGGACAAGCCTGAACAAAGATCCTGCTTTCACACATCACCTCAAGCATTATACCATTTGTTTCAAAGGTTCGTTTTTGTAACTCTGAAAAAAGTCAACATTTTTGGTTTTGACAAAGAGTGAGATAAACCTAGACTTTGCCTAACCTTGATTAATTCCGAGGTTTCAACTTAAATCTCACACTGAAGCTCCAAGGGTGTGCTAAGCTGCTGGTTTTGGTACGAAGAGCAAAACCAAACCAATCCTTCTTTGTGCGCATATTTGACAGATGATGTCTAATTGGTGTTTTTTTCTTTATGGAAATTGCCATGTGAAATAAAAATCAGGGAAAATTTGCTAACAATGGCCACCTCTTTTCTTCAGATGTCTTACCATCTCTGAAAAACAGAATGGAAAAGTAACTATGGTCTCTTTAAACCACTGGCGTAAAATAAATAAATAAATAAATAAATAATTTTTAAAAATCTTTACTTTTTTTTTTTTGCCTAAACTCTAAATTTTTTGGAGCTTTCAGAGATCAGAGTAGATTTTTGTTTTCATTATTCCTCATTTTCACTTTACTGGCTTTCTCCTACAAGTTTTTTGTGTTTTGTTTTTTTTTTTTTTCATAAGAATAAACCTCTTGTGAATCTTTCATTTCTAGTAAGAGTATAGAACAAAATCCATTGTCTGTGGAAACCTGTTTTGTGGAAAGTTTTATGCAGTTCTGTAAACTCCTCTGGAGTTTTTGCTTCTTTGGTAAATGAGGAAAATGAGGCAAGCACCTGAGGAATCAAACATGAATTGCCAAAGCTAAGCATGTCGCCTTCCCCCGACAAGTCTTGTGGGTCTACAAGAAAATCACACAGCCCCCAGTAGGGTAAAATCCTCTTGGTATCACGGTGCAATGAGGGTGCAATAATAATTGTAAATGTTTACCCGGACAGCCTGTTTCATCAGCAGATTTCAAAGGCCCTGGCTGGCAAAGTATGCCTGTGCCTTCCCAAAACCTTTCCTGAATCAACCCTCCGAAGTTTTGCAGAGGTGAGCAGCCCCATTTGGAGAGGTGGATGTATAGGCTGAAAGCAAGGGAAATGACAGCGTACCCGTGTGACTTGCAATCTCATGCCCCTGCCTTGAGACTGTGCTGCCCAGCTCTCAGCTGCCCGAGCAGGGTCAGTTCTGGCACCACTTCTCTACAGCATCCTCCTCCATGCCACTTTTCACACTGCACAAAGACCTGGTCACACACCCAGGACTTAGAAGTATTGAGCATTGCACTTAGCTTCTTGTGAGGGCCAAGTTACAGGGAAAATACTTATTTATTAAACGTAATTGCTTAAAGGATTAGGGTATGGAAGAAGAGAGACCACGTCTGCCTCTCCTCCGCTGCTTCTAACCTGACACACTTCACCTCCTTCTGTGTTTTTATTAGCTGGTATTCACAATACATCAGCGACAGCTATGATGAAACCAGTGGCAGATTTTACTGCAAAGCAGCTAGGTCATTGTCCCGTGGGTCTTGTTGCTTTCCTGCGTGAGATCTTAAAGTGACCATCACTACTGTGGCTTTTTTTTTTAAGAGAAGCTGAAAGGGAGGGCGTGAAAGAGTTAAAAGGCAAAAGAGATGGAAAGAGATAGGGAGTGGAGGGAAATGAGGAGACTGCTTGTGTACCACGTACAGAGCTACTTTGAAAAATTCTGAGGCATCTAAGTATCACAAACATGATCCCTGCTGTGGGCAGCTGTATGTGCGAGTGCTTTGCCCGAGGGTGTCAAATCAAATATCCACTGCTGGTTGGTACAGTACATCACTTCCCCTTGGGGATTCAGAGTGGGAAAAGAGAGAGAAGAGGGAAAAAGGTTTAAACACAACAAATGGAGAAAAACTTTAACAATATCTGATATGGCTTATCATATACTGTCATCATATTTATTATGAACAATGTAGGAGAGAGGAAAGGAGAAAAAGAGAAAAAAAGCAGACAGCTTAATGCTGAGCCTTACCTGGAACCGCCTCATGTCTCTTGGGTTTCCTGCTGTTTTCAAACAATTCTGATTGCACTTGAGAAAAAATTTTAAGAAGAATCTGGAACGATAAAGAACCGTGTCACTGTTATTAAGAATAACAAAACATGTTGTTATATTCTATCTTAAAGTACACATCGCGGTGATTTACATGTCGGTGTATCAGGAGACCAGGACTGTGAGAACTTACAAAAAAAAAAATCAACAACAACAAAAAACACAGACAATTTTATAAAAATCAGGTAAATTATAGCTGACGTGCCTAATCCACACTGAGATGGGCAATTAGTTGATGTAAATCAACATATCTACTCGATTTATGCCAGTTCCTTCACTGCATGTTTGAGCACACGATTTGAGTTTCTTTCTTTATCTCTTCCATGCATACCAGGTCTTTCTTTCGCTGTCTGAATGGATTTTCCATGAAACAATATAGATGAATAATGTTATTGTAAAAAACACAAAAACCAACAGGGCAACTCCGAGGCAGATAAGCCTTGAAACTACTTAGAAGGTATTAAAAAACAGAGACAACCAGAGCTCCCAGAAGAAGCTGATGAGATTTCATCACGACGATGTTTTCAGCTATTAAGATTTCAGTGACTAAAGCAGAGAGGCAGAACTGCCAGAAGCCCAGATTATAATCTTACCTAGATTTTCAGAGAGGATAACAGAAACACAAATCGAAGTCAGCTGTGACAGCTCACTCTGGCCAAGCAGATAAACCCATTAACATTGCACAAAGTTCTCGTGCCGATTATTTTTGCCTTGTTACATATATCTGTCTTTAGACGTTATTATTCTGGAGAGTTTAGCTTGTTGTGTTCACAAATTGAATCTTCAGGATGCTTGATGGGCTTACACAACACTATGTGTTACAGCCTATGGATTTTACAGTTTAGAAATATTAGGCAGGCAGTTTTAAATAAGCTGTTCCACCAAATTTTTCATCCAGGGACAAGAGGATTCGTCCCTTTATTGTCTCATTCACCTGATTAAATTTGTGAATTGCAAAGGTAAAGAAGTCTGCCCTTCTCAGAAGGGCACAAAAATCACAGTTGTTGGATTACAAACAAAACAAGCGTGTCTTCTGAATTCAGACAGAGCAGGCAAGAAAATGTTTTGACATCCTTTATCCTACATGAAATTATTTTCTGTGATTCCTTTCTGCTCGTGCATTGCCCTTTGGAGGACAAAATGGGTTTAGCTGCAACAATTAAAAAAAATCAGAGATTTTTAAATGAGTTTGGAAGGAAAAAGACGCAGATATGAGAAAAAATTAATAGTTGAAGAATCGGTTTAGAATACAAAGAACATTTTATTTATTTATTTCTCTTGCTGAGTGCTTTCCTTAAAAAAAAAATAAAAAAATCCGCTTTTGCAGTAAGTTAAAGTCCCAGGTGAGCCAGGCCTATTTCCCTTTCTGTTACTATGACAACGATTTTTTACCGCAGTCCCTAAGTCCCTTCAGAACTCACACATTCATGCCTTGAATTAGAACTTTAAAGGAGAAAGATGTATATTTCCCAGGCTTTGCCACCACCAACAACCCAAACAGCCCCAACGCGAGGCAATAAAGCAGAAATCCGCTTCTCCTTGTTATCGCTACTTTCTTTGCATCGCTCACACCGTGCCATTTCTCTCCGTACAGCCATACAAAGGGTAGTGAAGGATCTGATCCATTTATACCTTGCTTGAACAAACCAAAGCCCTTCAGAACCTCCCTACAACTGACCCCACAAAAACGAGCCCGGTAACGTCATGTAAAATGCCTGCCACAAAACGCATCCTTCCGCTGAGCGTTTCTTTCCTTAAATCCGTCACCAACACTTTGAACACCTCCACACTACACGTTTGCCGTGCGTGTGCGTGCTGCAGGCTGGTATTTTTCTCACCGTCGCTCCTCGTCCTTCGGGGCTCAGAGGGCTCCCCGCATTTCAGGGTAACGCTCCTTGTTCTCCTGCCCTCTTCTTACAGATATCAAAACATATTTGCAGATACGTCAACTGCTTCCGTTAGTGCGATCTAGTGAGGCAGGAAAAAGCCTACAAAGCGCACAACAGACCAAGGCAGGGAACTTGTACTTGGCAATCAGTGAGCCAGAGGAGAAGGGACTGGTTTGGAGGGCTGCAAACAAATCCAATAAACCCCCCAACATTCCCGGCTTGGTGTGACTTGCAAGGAAAAACAAAAGATGAAATGAATCAGGGAGGTGTTCGGGTTGTTTTTAATGTTTTTAATTGCTGTATAGCTATTCCTCCAGGTCAGGAAAAGGCTCGACAGCGGCTGAAGAGCGGCACAGTGTGGAGCACAGGAAGGTGTCGGTAAGCCAACTTGCTGTGTCAGCTGGGGAGCCTCGGGACGAGCCGAGATCCTGCAGCAGCACCCTGCACAAAGCCCTGCAGGGTAGACACACACAGGTACAAATTCTACATGTGCTTAACCAAATCTGTGAGCGGACCATAATGTTGCGTGGCAAGGAATGCAATTTCTATTTTCTGTCAGACAACCCCAGAATATTTGGGTCTGGACCCCCAGCTAAAAGAAATCAGCGATATACGTGGAAATGAACTTGGGCTTTAATTAGAGCAGCGCGGATTCGTCCCAATGGGCGTCTGCTAAAAGATACACAGAAAACAAAGCTCCTGCTAGAGATGGCTGCCTCCAAAAGCAGCGGGCCATTCCCCGCTCTCACCGACTGCTCGCAGCGCGCTGAGCTTTGGAGGCTGCAGGCCAGGAGATTTGGGCAGGAGCAATTTGGAGAATCCCACCGAAGATGACCTAAAGGAGCCTGGCTTTCTGGGATTGCTGAGCTCCCGAGCTGCTGGAAATTGTGTACCTCAAAGGTATCACAAACTGGGCATCAGTAATTCCTCGTTGCACTTTTGACAGTGCTGGCTCTGGCTCCCAGTGTGCGAGTGTCGGGGCAGTACCCGTACATTGCTGTTAGACATGTGCAGCTTCTTTGGAGCTCACTGAGTGTTCTGTGCTAAGACACTCTTCCCTCCTGCCACCCCACATTTAGATTCAGTTTTATGTAAATGCACGCTCAGGAATTTCTCCTCCCGTTGATCCACATCTCTCTTTCTCCTTTCAGAGGTTTTCCAGTCAAATTTTAGCTGCAACTGGGCATTCACAGCAAGTATTTGGTAGGTCGGTGTATATACATATATATTTTAAGTGGTTGCATCTGGGAAAGGCATTAATATTTATTGCAGCATTAGAATAAAAATGACTTGGGGGGAGCAAAGAGAAGCAAAGGTTTAGCTCTAAATGAAGCTGATTTAGGGGGAACAGGAGAATTGCAGAAGGCCTGTATTATTTTTTTTTTTAAATAAGAAACTTTAGCCAGTTTTTGGCCTTAACCTACACATATATCAAAAATAAAATTAAAATTAGCTTATTTTCATGATTCTTAGCTGGCCTTTGTTCCTTCCCAAGGCCAGCATCAGCTCTGGGTTTTAGCAGACAACTGCATAAGGAGCTTGGCACAGGCATCTCCTACATCAACATCGAAGGGCACTGGGGAAAAACTTAAATACTTTTGAATAACCACCACTAAAAGTTCTGGCAGTGCTATAGAAGACCTGATTAACTTCATGTATAGATGTCAAATTAATTAAGACATACTGCAGACATTTCTTTTCTCCTATTGTCTCTCTCCTATGGTCAAGCCCTCTATCTACAGACTGATGCGCTCGCAGAGGTCTCCCAAACGCCACCTTAAATAAATTCCTTCTTCTAGGGTTTAGAGGGAGCTATTTCAAAAGTTACTGCTCCTCCTACTGGGAGTTCCCACCGTGGTGGGGAGATGGGCTGATGAATCATTTACGTGCCCTTCTCTGGCTGCAGTCCAGAGACTGGTGACAGTGTTATCCCCGCTGCTTTCCAGCAGAACTGCAGGCCAGCCTGGCCGACGTCGTGGGATCCTTAACGAGGCTCAGAGGCGGCAGGAGGACAAATTCCCCTGCAGACGGCTCTCAATGGCTAGTGAGAAAGGGTAAGGGCAAAGTAGGAAAGGTCTTGTGTCTGTCAGGCCTTTTCCAAAGGGGCTGCTGCCCCATGCTGACGTGGCCAGATCCGAAAGCCTGCTTCCACCTCGGAGAACGTTCCTCCTCCATCTCGGCTGGTTGAGAAGAACCTGAATCAAATCCTGTTGGAGCCAGAAAAAATCTTTCTGTGACTTCAACAGGATGAGACAGGCCCTAAAGAGCAGTCCCACGTGAAACAGAAGGTGTAGGGTTTTTTTTTAAAAAAATCCATTAATGTTTTTTCAAAGCCTTGCCACAAGACCTGGGACTGCTCAGTCTCACCATGTGGAGCCCCAGAAATAGAAAATACGCTTTGCACTTTTATTGCGCCATTCTATGGGATTTAAACTTCAATTAATTCTGCCTCACAACCCCCTCTGCAGCAGGTGGTGTAACCACCAGTGTAAGGCAAGATACGGGGCCTGGAAACTGGGAGGGAATTGTTTGTATCACAGACCTGCTGCAGATATGGGACTGGGACGCTGGTCTCCTGGCTCCTGGCTCTGTGTCTTAACTAACCTTCCCAGCCACTTCGTGTGCTTCCCTAAAACATAGCTGCAGGATTGAGAGAGGCAACTGTCTTGATCTTGTGAGCAGCCTTTGGAGAGACACTCCAAAAAATATCCCTTGTAAAGCAAACAGTGAGACAGTCCTGGCTCGTTTGGGTTGCTGCAGAGTTTGGGTTGCTGGCCCCAGCCGTTCTATGGCACAGGATGTGCCACCATCTGGTGTGATCGTGGTATCAGCAAACCCTGGGATGCTGCAATCTAATGAGAATATAAAGTGCACCCTATATGGTGGCATCGTGATTAAAGAATTAAAGTGCTTCCAAGAGGTCACAAAGTCAACTAAAAAGAAATAAAAAGCTTGGAGTTGTTCCTGTGAATATCTTTGCTCTGGTTGAACAATGTTAAGAGTGAGCCACGGAACTATCATTACAGGAGGGCCTGGCTCCAGCTGCATCAAAGCGAGGAAATTCTGAGGTCAGGGTCTCACACCATCCCCCTGATTCCCCCATGTGTGTCTTGGCACTGCGAGCTCTGAGATAAGTGTGACGAGCAACCTTACCCGCTGCCCCAACGTGGCGAAGCAGGATCTGCTTTCAAATCTCTGCCTTGCAAAGGGACCAGATCAGATTTTGCACATACATTTGAAGGCTGGTGTTTAAATTCAATTAATTGCATTTATTTGATGGCATCATCTTGATTTTAATGAATATCACAGCAGAAGACTTCTTTATAATCTGAATATTTATCTCTGGAGTAATTCCGCTCTATTATGTCAGTGTGTATTATTAGGGAGCTGATGAACAAATTTCCTACTTTTTGAGCAGTTATAGTCAGTGTGGGATCAGGCATGGCACGAAGGCATTCTAAACGAACACACACCATATACTGTGTGCGAAATGATTGAGGTTATTACAATAATCCAGAGTATTTATACGATACTCCACAAACAGCAGCTAATTAATCTTCGCAAAACTCCTGTGCATAAAGTGTGAACCCAGTTGAACAAATGTGAAAAACAACATATGTAGGTCAGAAGCCTTTGCTGAGATTCTCTGCGAGAGAAGGGAGCAGGAGTCGGATGGCAGTGGGGCCCCAGGCTGGGCCAGGAGAGGTGGTGTTCGTTTGCCGCTTGTTTTTTAGGGGAAAGGCTCCAGTTGTAACAAAACACTCACGTGGGCATTCTTGCCTTCTGCTGCTGCCCCACCAGTGTCCTCATTTCTTGATCCGAAAAGTGAGGAACGCTTCTCTGCCCTTGTGTCTTGGTCCAACGTGATTTCTTCAGCTCAGGGCGCTTGAGGACGAGCAACAGCACAACGGCACTCCTCAGCGTGTGTGAAAGGTGAGCACTGAAACACCATGGGAACCTTGCCTAGTAGGATCCAGTGACCCCACTTGCGTCTAATGAACACCACATTCCCAAATCACTTGTTTTTTCCTCAAACTAATGCCTCCGTTGTAAGGCTCACACTTTTCCTAGCCTCTTTTTGCCCTCTGCTTCCCATTCAGTCTCCTATCCAGTCTTTGTACCTTCACAGCTTGGCTGTAAGACGATAAAGGAGAGAGTAAATAGCATAGGTCTATGCCAACCTAGGGGAGATGGTCTAAGTGAGCCTTTCAACCCCCCTCCCCAGAGATGTCCATGGATCTTCCTATTTTCCTGTTCCGCTCCATGCACGCCAATGCATTGCCATCACATCTTTCTCCTCACCCCTCCTCCCCAGTCGTCTCCCAGCTTTGAGGCACTGACCCCAACCCATCCGTACAGGAAGGTTTCCCTGTGCTCTGCAGTTCTTGTCCAGCGCTGAAATAGAAGCCTGCCAAGGCAGGGTCTGCTTCTGCAGGGGTTTAAGGAGCGCGGGTCGGGAGGAACCGTGCTGATGTTGGAAGCATTGTAATGGCTAAAGTGAAGCTGGCTTCAAGATGTGAGGCTTTGGGTATTTGTATTATTAAATCAAGGTGGTTTGGACCAAAATCTGCAGGAGTAAATATTGTTTGCGCTGCGGAAAGTCTAGATCAGAAGTTTTCAGTTTTGGCCCATCGTTATTATTAAATTAGTATTTAATCAATCAATAGCAGAACGCTCCTTCCAAGATGCTTGCAGTGCAAAGCATATGAAGACATGCAGATCAGATAAGTGTAATAGAGAACAGGTGGAATTAGTGCTTTCATTTGAAAAAAGAAGAAAAGCTCCAAAAGGATTTTAAAATGCCACAAGGCATTGTATCCCCCAAACAAATTGGAAACATCAGATGATTTTAGGTACCCAAACTCTGTCTTCCAGCTTGAATAGTCCAATGTAATTCAGCAGCACCTACGGTGTAACATCCCATGTTCTTTCACCCACAGTCAATGACTCCAATTAGATTTTGGGCTTTCAGTTTTGATGTGGGACCTTTATTGTGCCGAATATTGAGACCTGAAGCTGAGGGCAGCAGACCGCTGACACTGCCTGATGTGTAGGTCTCCGGCCCCTTGCAACACCGAGCTCAGAGGAGCTGACCCAAGAGATGGGTGCGAGAGCAGCACAAAAGGATCAGCGGTTCAGCTAAGGCAGGCCAACAGATCAGCCTACCTTAAAACTCTACCTTAAAATTATGGGGTGGAGCACCCATCTTAAAACTGCTTCGAATTACAATTTGCTTGTGGTGCCAAGAGGTCCCGATCACACTTGGGTGAGTAATGCTCTGCACCGTGTATTAAGGTACAGGATGGAAGTGCTGATATCCTATATTTCGGGTGGGTTAAGGACGAACACGGCCCCTTACGTCCTCAGCAAAGGTTGGACTTGAATTCATGTCCCACTCCCAGTCCCATGCCTTAACCACACATCTACTCCTCTTCAAATATCCCATCTCCCTGCAACTTAGGACATCCTACTGCTCCCTGCCCTGTACCCAGTGGCTTTTTTTTTCCAAGACCTTACTTTCCAAACTAATAGTGTCTGAATGCAAGCCTGCAATATGTCATCCAGACCCCAAACACGTCAGTAAAGTTGATATTTATATTCTGTACATTTTCCACCTTCTGCACAATTTTCATCTCTGCAGTAGCTTCTGCTCCCCTCTTTCAGAGCAGCAGCAGGCGTACACCTCCACGACTGCAGTTTCCACTTGTTTGGTAAATGCCTATTCTGTCTTGCAAAGTGATCCCATTTCCAAGAAACAAGGGTTGGAGGAGAGTGTGCTGCCGGTTCTATAGGCAGGCGTTTCTCAGTGCTGAAAGCAGTTATTTGGCACAGCCACACTTGCTAGGAAAAAAATCTCCAAGGAAAACCTCCTTGTTTGTGCACTCTGATGAAAACCTGACACCATTAATGAAAATAATAATTGAACTCTATGGGTTCGAATTGAAAATGAAACACAACACTAACAGCGTTGTTAGTAATTGCAATTGTTCTCCAAAAAGCCTTTGGAGGACTCTTTGCAATCCGAGCAGTTTCCCTTTCCCTTTGGGTTTTCCTTCTTCCTCTCACACCAAAACTTTCCAGTAACTTAGGAGACAATGGCAAGAAGCTTGTTTATGCTGTAGGATCCATATTATTCATGCCATTTGGCACACAACCAAATACCAGAGCGTAATCAAGAGTCAAGAGGCAGGGAGGTAGTAGAGGACGGGGCTGACGGGCTGTTGAAAGGGGTGCTCAGATACTATTCCCTGCTTTATTACAGGATCTGCGGGCTCCAACTGTGCTAAGCATCGCGCAGTCACGTTGTGAAATTGTTATTGGAGAGAGATACACAAAGGACGGGAGGAAAGAAAGGCGTTTAGCTTGTTTCACTGACAAGGAAGTCAAGGCACCTAGAAATCGAGTGACGTACCCCCCATTGCACATCGAGCTGCTCTTCCAGCCAAGAACCACGCACCGTTCCTGCAAGCCCACGGCTGCGACTCTACTGAGCCTTTTCTGTGGTGACAAAAATCTCATAAAGCCCTTTGCCTCAGAGCCTAACCTTCAGCAGGGTTTTGAAAGCAGGGCCGAGTTCTTCCTCATTACCTGGACCAGCCTCAGCGGTACACACATGGCTCAGTGCTGGGCTCTCCGATGGACGCCGGCCCGATGATGCTCGCAGCACCGGCTGCATCCATCCAGCTGCTGGCAGCGCCTTGTCCTGATGCTCTCGCAGGTGCAGAGTTAACCCTGTTCTACTTTGCAAATATCATGGACCCCAGAAAAGGCATGCAGAGGTGTTACGCGAGCACAGAGCCTGATCCCCACTCATTTTTTCCACACCCACTGAACCCTGGTTTATCTTTTGACTCTTGGATCCCCTCGTTCCATTTTCCTGAAGTGCCCATGTCCCGAGCCGTGCTAGGTGCACAGCCAGCACCAGTGACACCAGTGGCTTTTTGCTGCTGCCTGGGCTGCCGACTTTTCCTCTTCCTGCCAGAAGGCAGAGGCCAGCACATACAAACTGCCCACCCTGCGGTTGGTGTAGGGCCTGATTACAACTTTCCTGCAGCTCCCAGAGACCAGAAGCTGCAGGGATGGGACTGTCAGCAACAGACCCAAGGTTAGGCACCTCTTTTCCACCTGCCACAGTGGGTAGCGCTCAGCTGAGAGTGCTCCCTCAGTTAGGAAGTCAGGAGCATTGCCTGTCCCTCAACTGGTTTTGTATGAAAAAAAAACAACACACATTCATTTGCTAAAGAGGCAAATTTACATCCATGCAAGTTGCTTCCCCACTCATTTGTCTCCTCCCTTCTCCGAGGCTCGCACCCGTCGTACTTCTGGGTCTAGTCACAGCTGACCTTGAGTGGGAACACCGGTGTAACATTATATTCCTATGACAGATTTATAGATTGGCAGAGAGGGGTACGTTCAGAGCATTCCTTCCCTAAGACAGGACAGCATCCAATGTTTGTTAGCATCATTAAACTAAAACTGACTTTTCACCTGCTCCCATACCATATGCAGCTGCAAATTTTTAAATTAAACTATGAAGCCATGCATAAATTTACATATATTACAGACTAGCCTCTCCATTTAACATGCAAATGTACTCCAATGTTTCAGAACACCTTCTGTCGCTAATTAATTTGCTGAATTATAATTAGACTAATCCTGCATAATTAATAAGCACAGATTTTTTTTTAATTTCTAAGCAGCTTGATGAGATCATTCACTTCCTTCTATAAACTGCTAAGTAACTGTTAAAAAAAATCTGGAAAGAACATATGTGAAAAGGTATGTTTGATGTCGCATACAAATTTAAACTAGCGGGCAGGCTTCAAGAAAGTCAGGATTAATATAGGTATAGGGCTGAACCAAGAGACCAACAGCGCATTATTTTCAGGGGCACGGACCAAGATTTTCCTTGCCTATTTTATTCCTTTTGCTTTTACCCATCAGACCTTCCAAGATCATAGCCCGAGACAGAAAAGGATTACAGAACCGCATGTAGCATTAGGAGATGTTACGATATTAATGCACCGTTGTATATCAAAACACTCCCTGTACATGCTGTGTGTGGATGAGCTCCTTTGATGGTATTTGGAATTGTTTTCATTTCGGCTGCCAAAACCAATGGAGATCATTCTAGTGAAACAATTAAGTGCTATTAGCACTGGACTCGTTCCGTAATGATTAAAATGAAGGGTCTCGCTTTAATGTTGAAGAGCTCGGATTCAGAGAAATGTGCACATCAATATGTTTTTTACAACGTGCAGTGTTACAGCCCCTCTAGCAGGGAGCCTGCTCCTGATGCACGAGGCAGCCCCTCCACCTTAAACGGGTCCCGAGATCTCACCCAGCAATAACCAAGCAGAGTCGGAGGGAAAGAGCATCCCAAAATATCACAGGGTATTTTGCAAATGAGAATGCAAACAGTCACAGAAGTGTTTTATATTTATACACTCTTACAAGCATTGTTTGTAACCTTGTGATAATCACTGTATTTATATATATACTTTTGATATGTATTGCAGCTCTATTACTAACATCCCCATTCAGTCTTCATTTAATCTTTCCCAAATGCAGTGCTCACCAGCTTCACTGGGTGTCTGCTCCACTTGGGAGTAGGCAAAATGTGAAGCAAGACCTCATGATTTGACCCAAAGAAAGGAAGCAAGAAGAAAAGAAAAATAAAAAGAATTCCTATACTAAGAGATTCCTGAACCACTTAAAGCCTGCAAGTGTCTTGTCTACTGCAAATGATAGATGTAAAATACTTACCAGCCACTTCTGCCTGGAATCTCTTTTTTTTTTTTAATTTGGACAAGTGCCCTTGTCCATATAAATATAGCTTTTAAATTGACTGGGGTTGTGCATGCCCATATATAAATAGCAAACTTATGAGGGAAGGGACCCAGCTCACGCAGGACAGGTTCTTGGCACTGTGTGCCAACAAA
Organism: Cygnus atratus; assembly: GCF_013377495.2. Taxonomy (NCBI): domain Eukaryota; kingdom Metazoa; phylum Chordata; class Aves; order Anseriformes; family Anatidae; genus Cygnus; species Cygnus atratus. The sequence goes on from NC_066388.1 coordinate 2,971,023, forward strand.
GCCGCATTCTAGTATTTCCTACTGGGCAGTCAATGGGAAATCACTTTTTTTTTATTTAACTTTTCTTTTTTTGCCCAAGGAAGATAGCAAAGTACCCTGCTCTTCTTTAACTCACTGTAAATCTATCAGAAAAGATAAGTGCTTGGCACAGGTATAACAAAGATATTTAGGAGAAGAAACAACATCTAGAAATTAAAACTGTAGAAGAATTGCAGACTTGGAATCCCAGCTGCTCCAGAAGCATAGCGATGCCACGAGACATGCTCATTGTGGCAGATTACCCTGGAGTAAAGGACTCCAGACAGGGAAGAGCGTCCGTGCTTTGTTCATTTTGGACAGCCCCAGTACACTTTGTTTTCCTAATAGCCACTGAACATATCACCAGGTGACAAGGGAAGCTCAAGAAGAAAAAGATGAAAAATACAAACAGGAAACATCTTTCTGTCTCATTCTTCTATTTCTTATCTTCCCATATCCCAGCTCAGCAGACAGAGACAATGTAATGAGTGAAAATAAAACATACAGGACTGGGTCTATATTTTTCCCTCCTCATTTCTGCCTGCACCTCACTTTAGACCATGGATGAATTGGCCCGAAGATATATAGGTCACGGGGCTGAGGCAGAAATAGAAGCCGTGTCTCCAGAGCCACAGAGCAGGGTACACGAGCAAGTCACTGAAATTCTGTTTTCCTTTCAAGCTATTCTTGTTTTGTCAGAGTAAGAAATTTCCAAGACATTTAGAAGCCATAGTATAGTGCCAAACTCATATGTCAGCATCCGCATCTTTCAGAAGGTTTCTGATGGCCAGGACTTCCACCGTCTTCCCAGGCTCTGGCGGTGGAATTTGCTATTACCTACTTTGCATCACCTGCTTTGTGCACTCAGAAAAAAAGATCATGTGTGTGCATATGTAGAGAAAATTTTGCTTTAAAGAGAAAAAATCTGAACTCTGAAACCCACCTTTTTCTGTTTTAGCATGTCCTCAGAAACCAACTAGCTTGCCATGGGAAAATAGTGCACAGTCCTGTAGTGGTGTGGAATATAAAATTTCTAGTGTGCAGTAAATAAATTAATACATTTAAAGTAATTCCACATTTCACTGCAAACATTTCATTCATCTCTGCTTACTAGCCCCCAAATTTAATTAACCTTTTCAGTCCCCTTTGATGTAGCACATAGGTGCCAGAGGCCAAAAAAGCAGCAGCATTTTGGGGTAGGAACGCGAATCAGAGGAGAGTACCAGGGTAACTCTGTTAACTGGTGATGGCTGAGCCTCCAACGGGGCAGCCGTTTGATTTGAAGAAATACCCACGGTTCATGGGCCTTTCCAAGGACCTTCGCAGGAGGCTGCAGTGAAAAGAAATGTAAGGGGAGCAGAAGAAGGGTAATCTGCCCTTCGCTTCTGTATCTCTGCTTGGGCTGACTCAAGGGGACTTCCCCCAGTTTGACTCCTCAGTTGTTTCAGAGCAGCTGTCTTATCCTGAGAAGTTACAGAGGTTGTGAGGGTGCACAGCACCATCAGCTCTGTCTACAGTAGGCTGAGAATAAGGCCCTTTAGAAATAATGCGGTATTAAGTCGTGGTCCCCAAAGGTGCATATCTCTGGCACTGAATGGGTCGAAACACCAGCATGCAATTTCTGTGCCTATATGTCCGTGCCACCCCATCAGCTCAAAGCACACGTTTCATGCTCGAGGAGCCACTTTGTGCAACTGCTCGTAACGTCCACAATGTGAGGATTCAAAAAAAAAAGGCTGGGTTTCCATGAAATGTGTCATGAAAACCATACTGCTTTAGACTGGGCACCCGGAAATAAAGATAAGGTAAAATTCAAACACTTGGGCAATCAGTTTGCTATAAACTCATGGCAGCAGCAAGTTATTTTGCCTCTGGCAAATACTTTATGCTACAGGAGAAATTGCTTCTCTTCACTCCATCCCTCTCCCTCTCCCACGCATACACACGAACCCCAAGTTGACTGTGCAGCGATGTTAACAGGAGAGGAAAATTGCTTCCTGACCTTTCCACTGATCAATTTACACCCTGAAGCATGAGATTGGTTTCATTTTAGTGTGTATATGTAATACCTATTCCCACCTCGCTTTAGACAATGCAAAATGTGCCGCTCACTCAAATGGGTGCATGTGTTCAGATGGTTTGGGCCGTGGCCTCCTTCAAGGCACCCCTCTGGTACCTGGGCGATTCCTCGAGCTCCGTGACAGTGCCCGGGCTTCGTGGTGCAGGCTGTAGTGCTCATCTCCCTCGATCACTGCAGCAGGTCTACGTGTGTACTGATAAGGTTGTTACAGAGCTTCACCGTCAGCTATGCAGCCTTACCCTCTGGCTGGAGCAAAACACGTTCCTGGAGCTGCTGGGAGAGGTCCTAATTACTGCTCAGTAATTTCAGCTCCTGACCTCCCACCTGTGGAAGCTCAAACAAGGCCTGGGACTTGCACCAGATGCAAAAAAACACAAAGATATTATTACGTGGTCTTTTTATACGGCAGATGCAGCCCTGACTTCGGGCTGCCTGCCCTCGAGGGGAGCTGCCCAAAGGTGCTGAACGTGGACAGGCCAGGACCAGCCTCAACTGGCCAAACTTTCTGTTCTGCCCCCAGCTGCAGATCACACAACTCAAGCCCGTGATTAACATGTTATAAAGGGTAACCCCTAGCTTCCTGTGCCCTGCTGAAGTGGTCATTCACGCGTCGAGTTGTTCATGCTTGTTTTGAAGCTCATCAAGGGAAGCTTTCTGCAATGCCCTGCTTTCTGCCTGGGCTAATGAGCCTGTGCAAGGGCTCCAGATGTTTCCAGCTGCGGCAGCTGAGATCTGTCCTCCTCATTCACTTCCAATTCTGATCTTCTCCCCTGAGCTGCAGAGATCACAGGGACAGACTCGACACAATGTGTAAGTAGGTACTGCAGAAGCCAGGGATGGGGCTCTTGTAAGAGTCTGGCAGTGTTAAAGCTGGACACAAAACCATATTGCTGACTTTGAAAGGCTTCTCAGGGAGTGAATCCAATCCATATTATCTCTTGGAAACATATGACATATTTTTATGCCTATGTATTTCATGTCTTATATCCTCCCAACTTCAGGCATACTCACATACATGCAGAGCATAGATTGTAAGCCTACAGTTGGCTTAGTGACTGGAAAATATTCCTGTTTTGAGCCTTTAAATAACAGGGTATCGTTCCACATGCATCATCACAATGTGCTCTCTACTGAAAAAAGTCTCTTGGCAGTTCCCAACTTTCGGACTTCCTGCCCATATCCCCGGTGTGCTAAGATGATGCATGCAGTGAATTCTGATTTTTTTCCTTCTCAGGTTCTACTGCAGTCATAATTCCTGGAGAAAAGTTTTAGAGTGCATGCAACATTTGCTGAATGCTTTCTTCATTTATTTAATCCAGATGTTTGCATTTTAAATAATTGAAAAGCTGCTCTGGTAAATAGACATCAAGGGAGGCTAATGGGAGTAGAACTGTCATTAGAAAGAGCTTGTACGATGAGACATCAGACTGAGGAGCCGGTCCCTGCAATGTCAGGACAGGTTACAGGAAGGAAGGCATGCAGCTCGGTGGAAAGCATTACGCATCAGCACAGGACTAGCACAGCACTTAGAGACTGCTGAGCAAGGCAGAGCACAAACTGCACAGAACTTGCAATGAAAAGGGTATTGTGAGCTTTTCCCTTCTCAATGCTTAATTTCTTCATGTGGTTTGATTTAGTTGCACAAGAAAAACAAAAAAAAAAGGAAAATAAAAGGAATTATTTCCATTCCCCCCCCTTCCTTTTTAAACTTGATCACTAAGCTCATTTAACAAGCGTGATTTCTGGAGCTCCCAAATGAAATACTGCAGTTGGTGCAGAACTTTAACACAAATAGGATTATTTGATTTAAGATTTTGAGACTGACAGTGCAACCTTCAGCCTCTGCATACCTGGGCTCTACTAAAAGCACCATGAATTTGCAGCTTGACCCTTCAGCTGTCCTAATTTTTGTCTCCATTGTTAAACTCCTGCTCTGTTTTCACCTGAACCTCTGAAATAATCAACACTAAGTTCTATGAAATCGAATCAGTTTAAATGGCAGTAGGATTACATGCAGGTTTGCAGTAGTTTCCTTACATTGATTTTTTAAAATCACTTCTTAAATGACACTGATGTAACCGTGGAGTTTGACCAGCCTTGCGATCACTGAACTCACTAGGATTTATCATTTTCGCTGAAATTGTTTAAATACTTGCAGCTGTATCCCAGCTATGTAACCTGGTACAGAAGTTGTTAGTTACAATAACTCGAACCAGGTAAAGACTTGTTCCCTGGAAGTCAGCTACTGTACATTCCTCCCCTCCTGTATAGCAGAACTGTGTTTTCCCCCAATATACAAAAAATATCTTAATGGCCCCATTTGTGATCATTTTGTGATCCCTTGCAACGGCTCCTTTGGATCTGTTAAGAAATAGCTACTGAAATGTCTGTGGAACAACTCTTTTCCAGGAGGTATGGCCACTGGGCCCCAAATCGCTGCTTTATACAGAGCCAGCAGGAGAGAAGTGTTCCCTAAAGGACCAGATTTCCAGAGATGTTCTTGTCCACTCAGAAAATCAAGTCTGCAAAGTTTCTTCATGCGTAGATGTGTAATTACATCTCTGGTGAATGCTGTGAGGTTGAATAGCACTTGATAAACCATTCTGATTTGTTCTCCAGTGCCTGCATATGCTTCTTAGAAGGCCTGTATATGTAACTTTACATCATTGGTTCAATAAAACAATTACGGTACCATTTGCTGTCTGAATCCTTACAGCCCCAAATTAAGTTTAATGCCAAAATTTAAGGTTAAGTGGATTAGTTCACAGATATTAATTTCAAAAAAATGCATTTTCTTGGGGACCTAGTAGAAAAATCTTGCTGCATCTCCTTCTAGAAGATCAGCATGTACTATAGAGACCGGCTAGAAGACTTGCACATCTTAATATACATGTTAAAAAGATGTGCCATAGCTTTGAAGCTCATGGGGTTTAAATCTACTAATCACACTCATAAAGAATCGTCAAACCAATGAATGCCAAGGCAGAAACTCTGATCTCTGCCAGGACACTTGGAGATCTTTATAAGATCCATCACTTCCTCCAGTAACAGATCCTTCCCTTCTCTATTCCCCCTTTCCCTTCCTCTCTCCCTTCCAAAAAAAATAGTTAAAAAAAAATAATAAGATTAAAGCAGTTTCAATTCTAAATTCTGTTTTTTAGCAACAATTCAGTGAATGCCAACAACATTTTTTGTTGCTTAATTAGACCAATTTAAATTACAGGACAGTTTAGGAAAACATTCACTATAATTCTAGGAGTGAGACATTAGAAACCATTTAATCTGTCCTATGCAATTACTTTATACTTACCTATTAGGAAGTAAAATACTAGTGTAAAAGTGTCTTTTACACACAACACAGTTTCTTTCTATTTAAAAACAAAAAACAAAACAAAAAAAAAAAACTGCTCATTTTTTAACTTGATGAGTAAGCTTGTATTCCTGAGCACCTGAGCAAGAATAATAGCGCAGCTATTATTTTTGGCAGTGTTTTTACTTCAGCTTAGAAAATGACAAAACTTTGAAAAAAGTGAAATTGTTTTTATAAAGGGCTTTTCCTCTACCATTCCCTGCCATGCTCTGGCTCACCGTGACCAGAGTACCATCGTATCAGGCTGGAGTGGCAAGCTGAGCTGGCCAAGTTAGGGACTTGTGAGCATCTTTCCCTCCCAATGACAGAAATTATTTTTACTGTCAGTGTCCAAGAACTTTAAAGAGGGATCAGGGCCACATTGTCCCTGCAGTTATAAAAGAGCAGGATTCAGAATAACCCCCTTCTGGAGCCTCCAAGAATCCAACAAGGAGGGGGAATTGTTCCAATACCTGCCCGAGATCCAACAAAAGTTTGTGGTTAACAAATAAACGGTCCCACTGCTGAGCTCCAGTGTAGATGCCCTGCAAACCAACATTTGCTCCAAATTTTGCTCTGCATAATGTTAGTCCCTATTAATCACAGGAAAATAAGAGATCTGGCCATAAAACACTAGTACTCAGAAGAAAATAAGTTGGCATTTACGATTTAGATGTTTTTCTTAGAACACTTTGATAATGCTGGAGATGAAAGGATCTGTAAACCTCCTAAAAACCATTAGAGCGCAGTTCAGCAACTCCCCAGCCCAGTGTGGTCCAGCAGTCCTCAGTTCTTCCTCAGGCAGAGCCAAGCCCCACCAGACATCTATCCTTTCATACGCGCTCTTGTGGCCATCTAACTTCTGCCCACAGGTTCACCTGGCCTTGCCACCATCCGTCTGGCTGACCTCAACAGACAGCAGGAGACCTTACAACGGGGAGACCAAACGTGGGCAAAAGGCACTTGAGAGGGATGAGTAACAACCATCACATTCACTGGAGGCAGAACTGATGCCCAAAGGGAGACGCTGGCCAGGTTGGAGAACACCCCTGGTTATATATCGCCGATAACGCACGGTTGTTATTTAGGGCCCACACCACAGGACTATATGTGCATGGGCCAGCAAGCGGCGATTGCTCACGCAGGGCACCGAGCCGCTTGTGACCGCTCACAGCTTCGTCGCCTCCAGCCCTGGGGAAGTCAGACTTCAGAAGAGCTCAGCACACTTGTGACCCCATAACTGGGATGCCAAGGGCTCCTTCCAAAACTGCTGCCATTGATGCACCTCAGGGACAAAGACAAAGAGAAGGTGCTGAATTTCCAGCGGTTCTTTTAGCATCCCAGGCAGGCAGGGCTGCAGGAGAGCCTGGTGGCTCTGTACCCGGTGCCCAGGCTGAGACACCTTCAGAACAGCCTAATTTTCTGCAGGTGCTGAGCACGAGCATGTGCAGTGCCTTAAGTTTACAGTCCAGCATTCCAGATGCTTTCTGCCCATATTTTTGTGGCTGGTACCAGAAAAGCTCATTTTATTACTCCAGACACTGGATTTGTGCGTCTGCATGCGTGTGTATGTATAGCGAGGGGCTTAGAGGGGTAAGGGGCATAAATCACTTCAAATTGCTACTGTAATAAATGTGGACAAAAGAATAAAATTTGTCACCAACCTAATATTACCATCAATGTTTTGTCTAGCTACATTCCTTCCAATTTAAAAACAGTTCAATACCCCTTTTACCTTCAAGTAGCAGCACTTAATAAACAGTGATGGATGCTTTTTATTCCCTTTCCCCCCTTCCTCCTATTCCAGGCTTTCCTATGTCTGTTACAAGGGGATTGTTTAGCTTGGGGGAAATGTAGATCCTCCATCTTTCTTGCATTGACATGCATCCCTCAAGGAATGACGACCATATTTAATTCATAACCCCCGTTGGCTACACAAACATACAACTTCCCATCAATTAGGCAACACAGAGATGCTGTTAAAAATCAATGAGCTTATTATTAAATATATTTTCTTTTCATGTAACAATAATAGTTATTGCTGCTCCATTGTTACAGCTGCAGTATCAGCTGGCTAAGCAGCTCCCAAAAAGGGGCTGATTGCTTTTTGATCAGCCTGGGTAATAGCAGAGAGCAGCAGAACGATGTTGTCCTCGCTGTGCTGCTTGGCACGGATGCTGAAGCATAAAGGTGATAAAAAGTAACCAAATGGATGCTTCTCGAATAAAATCATCGATATCAGGCGGAAGCCAGCAGTTCCTGAGTATTTCCCTGATTTTCATAGCCACACACATGGCTTCAGAGAGGTACGAGGCACTGAACATCCGTCAGAGCAGCCCCATCAAAATGCAGAGAGGCTCCTATTTGTGTTCTCACTGTGGTGTGTTTATTAGAAATTATTGGGATATTTTGACACATGCCACTACTGAGGGAGCTCCCTGCCTACAAACAGAGACGTAAAGTCTGTGCCAGCTCATGCAAAGGTTAAAAAAAAAATCCACACACACAAAAACCCACAGTGCACAGATTTTGGCAAGTACATCATATGCTGTCTGGCCACAGCTGATCTGAAGCGAGTCCCTTGTAATTATGGGAGAAGGTGGAACAGGTTTCCTGCTAATTGGAAAATTCTGCAAATGGCACCGCTGAAGTAAATTGACAGTCGTTAGAATATTAGCAAAATGAGGGAACTGATTAGGAAAAAGCTCAGATGTGGACTTTTTTTTTCTTTCCTTTTTTTTAAACAGTGCTTGAATCTACAGACAAATTGATAATAAAAGCTGAACTTAGTAATAACAGCTGTTATTTGACCTGGATGCAAATATATTTGTGCACACACACACACAAAGATACTATATATATGCATGTATACACTACATATATACTATATCTATATACTATACTATATATTATACCATATATACTATATCTCTACTATATATAGATATATATTCCCCACACACACATATGTATGTATGAAGTGCGTAACCACATCCACATACATATTATTCCTGCCACTCTTCTCACATTAAGACAAATACACAGAATGTTTGCTAACTTTTAAGAAAATAAATATCTCCTCCAAACATATACACACAGTAGGGGAAGAAAAGCTGCACTTCGGAGGACCGTCAAGAGGCATGTTCTGATGCAACTGTGCTCACTTTGTGCTTCAAACAGATCTTGCAAGATATTTGTTTATGTCTTTAAATCTTTAAGTGATTTGCTCCTAGGGGAAGCTGGATTTCTATTGTAAATTTGCTCTTGATTGACTGCTGTTGAGAATTCCGGTAGCAACTTCTCTTTGTGTTTTAGTTTAAGCTGTACAGGAAGCAAAGTGGGATTTGGCCGCGACTTTGGCCATCCATCAACGCTTCGGTATTTGTAGTCGGTATTTTTCAGCTACCAGGGGCAAGGGAAAAGCAGACGTGAGGGGAAAAATAAGACATTCTAATTAGAGACACTCCTACCAACACCGGCAAATCCACCTCTCTGCAACTTCATTAGGAGTCTCTCATCTCTTTGCCTCCAATCCTCTGTTTAGTCTCAAAATAACCTCCAAGGGCCCAATCCTGCTTTGACTTACTGGGAGCTCTACCTCCTACGATGCTAACAGCTCGGTTTGACACAGGCTGCCGAGGCCTCTCATTCCTTGTCAGCTTCACTGGCAGAGAAGATGCTCTGTTGGCAGTTGGCTTTATAGGGGGGATGCTGCTTGGGTTTTTTTTTTGCTTTTAAACTGGCTTTGAAATTGATTCCCGTTCTCAAGGAGAAGTCCAAAAGACATTAATGCAATTTAGCCAAAAAACCGTATGAGAAATTCCTCCAAAATCCTGTAAAACTTATTAAAAAAATCAGATGCTATCCATAGTTGAGCTTTTTTTAAAAAAAAAATCCAATGGAATTATAGAATAAAACCAGACCTAACTCTGAAATCCTACAGACTGTCCAATGAAACTTGAAATTACCATTTCAGTAAGACCTTCCCCTGTACCAGTTCCCATAGAAGTTTCATTACACCTAACCCAATGCAGACTATGAAAGTTCGCTGTGAATTTGCAATCACTTTATTCATCCCAGTGATACCATAAACCTAATAAAACCTCTAGCCTGGGTCATTATATCACGCTTAGAACCAAACTAACTATGTAGGATTCTCCCAGCCAAACACAGTCTGACCCTGAATTGATTTTAAGCGTGACGTTTTCAGACTTGGGAAATTTCACTGCAATGTAGCACTTGTTCCTCTTACACACTTATATCAGTTTATTTCCTTCATGTGATTTTTACGGCTGGCTTGGTGTCTCTTTTACTGTACTTCACTATTTTGGGGGATGTTCTTATTGCTCTATCTTATCCACTAACACAAACATTTATACCTAACATATAATTTTACATAGAATAAAAAACACAGAAGGAATGTTAACACAGAATGAGGGTTTATAGGCCAGAATAGCTAATTTATATAAGCATGTGCTTGTGTGCATGGAAGAACCTCAGCTGTACCTCCAGAACCAGACATGTTGGCTTTAGAGAGCAATTTCAACAAATAATATTAGGTTGTATTCTGCTAAAAGTCTGCAAGACTTTTGTAGAACGTCGTTTTCTGTATATTTTTGGTTGATCTGGTTAGCAGACAGCCTACTGTTTGCATTTCAAGTATCCATGTTTATTTTCACATATTTATTTAAACAAATCAGGGAGTCAAAATAATGCCAGATCTAGTCTCTTCATAGCGGTCCCTAGATGGCAAGAACACACAGCAATTCCCAGTCCTCATGCTATTTTGGCCACTTCAGTATCTAATATCCTGCCCCAAAGCCAATTCAAATCAATGGACTGATTCTCATCAGCTGCTATGGATTTTGGATCAAGGCTTTTGGTGCCAAAACTCGGCTGAATATTTTCTACGGGAGCAGATCTGCGTTCTCACAGGGGTAGCTTGCAAGCCCTCGTAAAGCAGCATGCGGGATGTGGACAGAAAGATTTCTTTATAGAAATAATAAGAGAGAAGGCACGTGAATAAGAATGTATTTTGGCTTAGTGTGTCGTCTCCCTGCCTATTGCTGTAGATGTTGAACATGCTGTCCCAGTTTTCAGCCCCCCAGAAGGAATCCTGGCTCCAGGAGGTACAAAGACCTCTGAGATGTCTGCTGACAGCCCTTAGAGTGGGTGGGCTCCCACAGCTTTTACAGGAGTAACTACACTCCGCTGCATATAAACCTGTTTTTCCATTCCTACCTTTCCCACTTTTTTTTTCTCTCTCTAGTTTTCGCTTTGTTTTCCATTTTTGGTGTGCTCCATTTCCTAGTTTTCATTCTTCCTGACAATTCCGCTTCGTGAAAACAAAAGAAGGGAGGAGGGGGAGAAAGGAAAGGGAGGAGGAGAAATCCTACCCAAAAAAAAAAAAAAAAAAAGAGTCCAACCCAGACAGTTTGTGCCAAATACAGTTAAGGGTGGTTGGGGAGTGGGGGAGGGAAAAAAAAAATCAAGTCACTTTCAATCAAGTGTCACACCTTTAAATAGTGGTTAAATCTTTGCATTATGCAGCTCATCCCTTTTACAACATGGGGTTCCCGTAGAGAATTCCCTGTTTACACTGGGAATTCCTCCAGGAGAGCATCAATAAAGCTGAACAGATGTCAGGGTGGAATGCCAGCGGCAGTGGCTGTTGTCAGGGGTGGTGGGGAGAGAGTCAGGAAACAATAAGAGGCGGCATCTGCTGCACAAAGCCCTTGCGTGTGGGTCAGGTTTGCCAGTGTGTTGAGATTCCACCCTCTCCTTTGTCTGGGCACATTGCCTCTCTTGTTCCTGGATGACAGGGGTTGACACATGTCACCCAACCCTATCAGAAGGGCTATTTGTTTGGCTCTTGCATATGCACCAGTGTTTTTGACCTCCTCTGCTTGGAATACATTGAGCAACGCTGGAAGGGGGAGGCGGGGAAACCTGGAGGGGAAAAAAAAAAAAAAAAAAAAGAAACAGAAAAACCCCACCGTGCTCACAGGTCCTCCCCGCTACACAATTTCATTATGACCAAAGGAAGGGTGGAGATGCCCTTCTTTTTAATTAAAAGCCTGATTGATGAAACTCAACTACCAGGAAAACCCAGGGTTTGAAATGTTTCCTAAAGAGGAGTCCACCCAAATACTTGGATGAAATTTTCCTCTGTAACGAATGTATGAAAATGAAAGTTATCAGTCTATAAAGGAAAAACCTCGAGCCAGGCTTCAGGAGTAAACGGCAACACTCAGCTGAAGGAGCCGAGCTTGAGTCCGACTGCAAATTTCGCCACCCACCGAACTCCAGGCTTGCAGTCGTGCCCTTCGGACGGCCCTTGCCAAAGCTTATGTGGGATTTGAACCTCAGCGTGACTTCGCTCTTATTCAGATCACCCCATGGCTTATGATTAAAAAATTAAAAAAAAACAGAGAATTAAGCAACAGGGTAAGAAGTAAACCATATTAGGTAAACAAGGAGAACTCTTACTAACATTATAAAGAAAACAGGAGGCTGTTGTACAGTAGACAAGCAGATTGCAAAGTGGGGCCCCTTCCCCCAAAGCGGTTACGTGTGGGTAGCTGGAGATCCCTAATGAAACTCTGATGTACTCCCTGTGTAGTCTTCAGAAAGAACCAGAAAATAATAACAATTTAGGTTATCTTTTCCTCTTTATGGGTAACTTCTTATTTTATCATCAGCCTCCACTTATTTTAAAATCTCTGCTAACCTTAAAACCTGCCCACAGCACTGTTTATTGGTTTGATTGCCTTAAAAGCCGTGGTTTCCCCGATATTAATAAAATATCATTCATAACGATTAAAGTCGTGCAGTCAGTCTTCACTGAGAAGTGACCCCTAAGTAGCACTCCTTCATTTTAACGTTAAATGATCGGGTTGGGAGCAGGAGACAAAGCCCGACGGCCGGACCTGAGCAGAGGGCAGCCCCCAGGGAACTGCGCCCTGAGCTGTGCTGCCCGCGCAGAGTCACACAGGCCGGGTTATTTAGCTGAACCGAAACGGCTTGAGCCGAAATTTTCCTATCATCTTTTGTCTCCTCCTAACAGCCTAGCTGGGAAAGGGGCATATTCAAGAAAGCACAATCTCGAGTTACAGGGAGGAAAGCCCGAGCTTTCAGCCGAAGGGATTGAGAGATACGTTACAGGCTGGCACGCCGCAACTGTGCGGGGGCAAACCTTTGAACTTTCTTCTCTCCAAATTTCTTCGTTACTCTCAGAAGTCCACAAAAGAACGGCACGCATGCGGAGTTCAGAATTTCTCTCTGATTAAATGCTCGCAAAACAAACAAGAAACCCCTTCAATCTTCACATGCTTCAGAGGTTCAGTGTTTGGGGGTTTTTCCCCCTTCATTTGACAATTAGAAATTATTTTTGGCTGCTATGTAGCTAGCAAAGGTTAATTGGTCTTGCTGCTGTAAAATAGTGAATTCTGATCACTTGATTAATGAGGTGTCAGAAGCCACAAGTAACCAACACTTTTTTGAAGGAAAAACACTGCAACAAAATGTACTTTTAGAGATTGAACGTTTCTCCCACTCCTCTTCCCACCATCTGAAGAGGCAGCTGCTTCAAATGCAGATTTAGTTTTCAGCATGGTCAAGAAGAGAGAAATCAAATCCCTACTTCAGATCAAGCAAGCTTGGAGAGAGATCCCACAAAAGCACTTTGTGGGGTGTGTAACGCCTCTCATCTCCGGGAACACGAACGGAGCAGGGCTTGGGGCGAGAGCCAGGCGATGCAGCCAGCAGCCTGCTGCCCGAAGTTCTGTCCCTATCACCAGCAACAACCCGGGGTGCGTGTGCTCAGGTGACTCCTCAGCTACCAATCTTTCTTTGGAGCATTTAAGTAGACTGCATGAAATTTTAAGGAACATAAGTTTCATGTATATTCGTCCGCGATGAGGAGAGCCAGCCCTGGTAATAGCGCTCTGCTCCCATTTGACTCCGCTCGAGAGCCAAGCGATCCTTCTCTATTTGTGGCATAGATGCACTTTGTCACAATAAACCACTGTATATTATGTTTATATATGTCCTTCAGGCATGTCACAACAGTTTGGCGTTCGGAGCTGCTCTACCACTGTGTACATTAAATAGTCATGTAGTTACATTAAACAGTGGGGAGTTCACACTTCACAACCACTCAGTGTTTTAAAACAGATGTGGGCTGTCTGCTGTCAGGCTGTAATAGAAAGACTTAGGAGGATCTTGGTGGGAATTTAATCTCCAGATGATTGAGTGCTCCCCGCTCCCCTTCCACGGGCGCTGCCCCGCTCCTGGAACCCCACGTTTCGAGGAGGAGGACATCAATAAATCGATAGCCGGGCCCTGCAGCACCCGTACCACCGGGAGCCGAGGCGGGCAGGAAGGGGAGACTCAGGCTTGGGAGCCCGCGGTGCCTCGGCGTATTTGTGAGCGGGGTGGGCAAGGAGGAGTACCCAGGGATTTACTGACAGGAGAATTTCTGACAGTTGATGGACAGATGAATTCCGTCATGGAAGCGTTAGTCGAAAGCGGCAAGGCCAGATGGAAACTCACAGCTTGTCTTTAATATTAATTTTCTCTCCCCCCTCCTTTTTTTTTTCCTTCTTTTTTTTTTTTCTTTTGCAGGAGATCAGAATTCCCTAATTCCCTAAAATGTTTCAATGCATCTTGAGGTATTATTTTTCCAGTGCCTTTACCCACCTACTCTTAATAAGAAGTGCTCCTTTGTGTTAATGTTATTTTTTTCTCTTTCCTCTCTGCTTATTCCCCTGCCTCCACAAGAGTCAAAAGAAATCAAGGAGAAAGAAAAAAAATAAATCAGTATAGCTCCACAGCTGTTAGAAAGTCTGCCTGGGTTAAAAAACACATAGATGAGTAATATCTTAACCTTGTACAATATTTAAAAGATGGAGACGAATCTGTTCAAGCCAGCGAGTTTTAGCTGCAAGGGAAGACCCAAACAAGCACCTGAAAGCAAGGAGCAACCAGGACAGAGAGCTAACAGCATCGGCCAGCTTTCAGGAGAGATGAGAAAGCCCCAGAAGCAGGAGTGCTGCTGCACGTCGCCTTCCGGAGGAGATTTTTTTCAGAAAAAGCAAAACCTGTTTTAATGAAAAGAGACCTATGGCAGAGGATGAAGAAGTAGCCCAAAGTCACACATTTCTAGATTTTTCTGCCATGTTTGTTCAGAAGCTTGACTGCCAGAACGTCGCCACTTAAAAAACACAATTGACTCCCAACATCCCACAGTGACCCTTTAAAAAAATAAAAGAACAGAAAACGAAAAAAGAATTTTTAATGGCTTCATTTCCCTAATACATACTTGCGAAGCTGATGTAAATAGACAATGATGGTTAGGCTGAAAAAAAATTCTGCTACCATCCTCCTTTTCAAAAGTCCTATATTCAGTTGGGAATAAACCATATGGTTCTATCGTAATTTAGCATGTAGGATCCTATGGATATTTATTCAGTAGAATTCCAAGAGGGAAGGAATAAATATTTTTTTTCCAGCTCCTCTAGTGAATTCAACCACAAAATTAAAGAGACAAAATTAAAAATAAGCACACACAAGACTGGAAAGCCTCGTAGAAAGGATCTCCTTCTCCAGCAACCCCTCTGGACAACCTCCTAACAAAAGGATGCTCCTTCTAGGCTTTGCCAGCTCTGTGCACAAGTTCAGAGAGAGTCTTTGGTAACAGTGTTGCTCCAAACAAGCTGCATATTAACAGGCTTGAAGATTATTAATTCACATAGAAATTAGAACATATGCACGCTTTGTATATTTGTTTTCTTCTCAATCTTGGTTATGTGCAAATATTTGCAATGTAAGATGATTGATGTGCAGTATGATGTCCTCTTGTAATTGCAGTAATTAGACATTTGGCCAAACTGCTAAAATCAGGGGGGTAAGGCAGAACTGCAGTTTGGGGGCAGCACCAACACCACGTCCCTGCTGCAGGCACACCAAGAGCTGCTGGAAGCCCCGCTCGACCCCCAGTAATTGCTTGGACAGAACTTCAGCAGAGGTTCCCCGTAAGCGGAATTGCAATTTGCACATTACAAACCGAGACCAGGGAAATGTGCAAGGATCACGCAGCCGTGACGCAAGAAACAATGACTCCGGTTTAATGCAAGCACCAGGCCTAGTGAAAGACATTCCTGCACATATGACCCAGGACTGTCTCATCAGGCACGCAATAGCTTCGTGTTTTTGCAACACCCCTCATGGCAGCAGTGACGTGGGCTGGCTGCAGCTCTGCATCGCGCTGCTGCACACAGCAGGCTCCGAATCCAAGAGTTTTGTAAATCTTCATGAACTTCTGCTGTGAGCTTGAGTGTAAGGGAACAAAACAAGCTAGAAAAGAAAACACCATAATCTGAACTGGATCAGGACCAAGGAGTAGCTCAGACTGTATCATCACATCCCAACGCCCATGACTGCGAATCTGGAAACGAATCCAGCCCTTGTGGCTCAGACACATCCTTATTCACAGCTGCAGTTTTTGCATAGTTTTTACACAAAAACAGCAACATTAGCCACCCACACAGGTCAGGATGTCCTCTCAACCTTATTAGCAAATCTTGTCCTATTTTTGAGTCTGGAAAAGTACCATCTTCCTTCCCCAGTCATCACCCTATCAATCTCCCCAACTCAGGCAAACTTAAAGATTAAGATATAAATGTGCATGCCTGAAAGTTAGTACAAAATTTGTGGCTTTTGACCTTTGTCCACTGTTAACAGGTCAAAATGGCTGAGAACCTCAATTAGAGGCAAGTCCCACAGCACTTATCCTGTGGACAACAATCTCCCGGATAGATCTGAACCAGTAAGCTGGGATAGACCCCAAAAGTAGGTACCCACCAAAGCGAAGATCCACAGTTCCATGGGAATCGCATCCCATGCTCTCCTTCCACGAGAGCCATCTCGGATAACAACTGCCTGAGCGAAGCCAGGCTGCTGTAGGCCTGCATGCCAACATCTGCAGTTTTAAAACTGAGCCCACTTGTGTCACAGGCAGAACTGCACACGGCTTGGCTAACAGCGAGGATCTCAGCTGTGGAAACGTTTCTGCTTCTGCTCGATGACATAACCTTCCAGTCCCTGATCTAGATACCATTCGGCACTAACATATCCTGAACTAAGTGACTGCTTCTCAACTAACCACTGCTTCTTTGTCAGCAAAGGATTGTTTAATCATAAAATGGGCCCTTAAGGAAAGGTGCCTGATGCATCTTCGGCAAGGATGGGGAAACAGACACTTACTTGAGGACGGAGAGAGTAGGAACAAAGAAAGCAATCACCTTTGGCTCACAACAAATCTCCTTAACTGTGCTGTCATACCGCGTTTGGTTTCAGACCCTGTAACATTCTTCCTGATTTTGTTTTGTAAGAGGTGATATTTTAACATATCTACTTGCAGAACTCCGGTGGAAATGAGCTCTGTCGTGGTGGTATTTACAGTGCTCCCCCTGGCAATGCAGTCAGCCGGCTGCACTATTCGAAACTTCAGGTTGCCCACCAAGTCCTGCCCTGGCCAAGAGCAGATCAGCAACCACCGTTTACAGACTTCTCACCAGACTTGCCTTTTTTTAAATTCTGTAAATCAAAAGCTTTACTGTTAGTTCTCACCTGTTTGTGTTCTGTTTTGTTGGTCTGTGTTTTTTTTTTCAAATGATGTTTCTGTACTGCAAGATCATTTAATCAGGGTTTGAGGGGGTTTAAGCATCCATTTTACATCACTTGATATCTCTCTCTTGTATTTGCACAGGGTTTGTCATTCAGAATCCTCTAAGGCTACTTTCTACTATGTCATTTTTGTCTCATCCAAAGGGTCAGCCCAAGACGTAGGACCAGACCTGTCCTCAAACAACACCTACAACCCTCAGGGTCACAGATAAATACCTGTTGGCTGTGATGTCCTTTCTTACTCCTGGGACCGAACCGTTCTGGACACCCAAGGACTCTGAAGGTAAATTAGCAGGAGAAGATCCCACCTCCATGTTGTTAACCCAGAAAACAACGTAGAGAAAGGCACTGAGCAGAAGTGAGTCCTGCTGAAGTGCTCTAGGGAGAACTTCTCCAGTTTGGGTCTCACTTCCAACTTCACACAAGGCAGAAAGCCAACTCTGTGCTCCCAGTGCTCCCAGATACTTGGGAGAGCTCCGATCACAACCTCCATCTCTTTGTCTCTGTGTTTGTTTGGTTTTAGCCGAAGTAAATAAACAAACCAAGTCCATTAGGTAACTGGTAGCTAGAACATTCCTCAGCTATACGGAGACTGCTGACAAGGGTGGGCGGAGAGCAAAGAAGACAGAGAAACTTGAGAGTTCACATGAGAACGGGGCACTAAGAGGCTAGCTTTGAAATTGGAAGTCCTGTGCCAAATGTGCTGCAAAGAATCCGCAGATGCATGCATTACACAAAGCTGAAAACCAGAGTGCACTAAGCCAGATGTCTGGGCATGCAGGATGGCGAGTGGTGAGGAGCTAACGTTACCCACAGTTACAGCCAGCCAGCTGCAGCTCCCACGTATATAAAGATGCTTACTGCCATAGAGCAACAGGTTGTGCTTCCCAGCCTGTGACAGAGACCCCCCAAGCAAACCTCTGATCTAGCTGTCAGAAATTCCCTGTGCCTACCTCCTGCTGCAGCACGGACAGGGCAGCAAAGTCTGACAAAATCCCTTTGCCAGAGAAGCAAATCCTATTTGTCTACGTGTAGACACTTCATGGAGAAGACGCAGCAAGATGATCTTGAAAAATATCCAGCACACTGCTTGCTTTTTGCAGCATTTTTTGCTCCACATCCCCTAGGTTTCATAAAGCTTCTGTGCTGCAGGGAGGCACTCCCAGCCCCGCCATGCAGGCTGACATTCTCCAAGATGCGTGGTGCCAGCAGAAACACCAGTTTAACAAACTGCTCACCGAGGACTTAACCCCTGACTCCCAGACATACGTTATACCTATTTAAAGAAGAGAGACAGGATTTACACCACCACTGCTTCCTCCAGTGACGATAGGACACCTAATTGTGGGGTTTGGTGAAAGGACTGTGAAAGCCCTTGGTCTGTACAATTAAATCTGTGTATAGGATGAGAGACGATAGAGTTGGAGGGAATGTCAAAATGTGATCCACTTTGTTACCTTGCACCAGCATTTGTAACTTTTTAATTTGTCTTTTCTACTTTTTTTAAATCAAAAAGAAGATGATACGCCCTTACCAAGCTATCCAGGCAAAAGCTTCACCGTTGCCTCTCCTGCCCTAGCATAGGAGCTGAACGTGCCGCAGTGCTCTCCTTTCTGCTGCCCTTCTGGTGGGGGAAGAGGGTGAAGAGCCCAGGCCTCCGATGTGGTGATAGTGCTGTCCATATGTATCTCTCACCACCGCGCATCTGTTCAGCATTTGCAGGGGTTTGCACTGGTAGTTTTACAGCTGTTTAGGCATGTAAGTAGCATCTACACTTAAAAGACTCCATAAGGGAAGGGCAGGAGGAGAGGGAGTGAGAGACGAAGCAGAAATGGAGAAATAGAAAAAGAAAGGTGGCCAGATGCTGCTTTAAAAGCAGGGATAACAATCCCTTTAATGACCGGGATTTTTGTCCCTTTAAAAGTGCATTTGATTTTGCAGGTTTATGGCCTTGTTTATTAACATCCTCCAGGATTTGACATAGGAAAAGGCAAGAGTTCTCAGCTAATATTTAGGCCACCAAACAAACACTTCACAAAGGAGTTGAATGGAGTTCAGCCGCAAAGTCCTTAGCGTTGCCATCCGCTTGTGCTTGCATTTGCACAGCACCTTTCTCACCCGGTTTGGTGACTGCAGCTCCTCAGAGCTGCTCCAGTACCAGGCACAGGCGTTCAGCTCCCACTGGAACCAGGCGCAGTCTCTGCATCTCATCGCCTTAGGAAACCCTAGAAAGTCTGGGAGTAAGGGCAGGGAAGGCACAGTGCTTCACAGGCCTGGCCCTATGCAAAGGGATCTCATCAGTATATCATCTGATTCCAACTTCAGGGAATTTAATGTTTTGCAGGATACAATCTTTAGTTAAATCACTGCACACAAGACCACTTAGAAGAGATTTTTAAATGTGGTAACGTTCAAAGTTCGTTTTGTGTGATCAGCCAACGCTCCTGCAAGCTGAAATTAGGCAGCGCTTCAAGGAGGGCAGCAAGGACAGGGACTCAGATATTAGATCTGTGTATCTACATCCTGGAAAGGTGCCGAGGGCCTTTGAATTTGCACAGCAGTTAGGCATACAAAAGTCGCTGGGTACCTCAACGGTAAATTCCATAACAGCCATTAATTGAGCGGCAAAACTATCTAAATGTTACGGGCTGGGAAGGGGTTGTTATTGCAGCATGGAGAAGCCTTCCCCACCTGCCAATTCTCAGTTTTAGAGTTCTCTGGGGTTTGAGGATGATGGTTCTGGCAGAACAGAGTGGCAAAATTCATAATAGACAATAATATAAGACAAATATTTGGATTTTTTTTATAATACCCTGAAATATAAAGGAAATGTTGTGCAACAACTACTTGTAGTTAGGAGCAAAACAACAGCTGTGAAAAAGCCCTTCAAATTCCTTCTAAAGTTCAAAAGACAAAGACTTCTCGGCTTCAAGACATTTCATACTTGAGCAAAATATTAAATGATACTCGGACACCAAAGTATCCCTTGTTTTCTGTCTTAATGGGAAAAAAATCCAGAATCAGATGTCCAAGTCCTAAAATGCTGCAATTAGAGTAATATAGCAAACAAGCCTATGATGATTTAGCTAATTGCTGATATTTTATTTCTTTTAAGAAGTAATATGAAGGTTTGATTCATTATTGTGACCCTACATTGCTTAAGGATTGGCTTTAAAAACAACCAGCTTAATTGCCATGATTACACGAGATATGAATTCCCTAGAAGTTTCAGCTAAAACTACCTACTAGAATAGTTTGTTTGTGAGCCTTAAATTGAACTTTGAAGTAACATAACCAGTCCTTTGTAGGCAAGAAGTGTCACCCAGCCCTGTGTGACCGCCTAACCCATCAGTGAGGGCGATTCTTTGTGACTGCCTTCGGTTAGGTCCCAGTGCAGTGAAACCATTTCCCTGGACAGGCTCTTAAAAAAGGCGACAGGGCACAGTAGGTGTAAGTTATGAGATGAGGGCCTAACACCCCGAATCCATACACCACACTATAACTCAGCCATATACAACTCAACGGCTGCCACTCATTTTTGCTGATGTTTTCTGAGAGCTGTGGTCTTGTGCAGCTCTGTGCTTCGGGTGTTGGTATCAACCAGCTGTAAAGCAGACACAAAATGCCAACTTTCTGTAAAGCAGACACCAAATGCTAACTTCCCTACTTGACACCTAGGACAGGGGTCAATCAGGCCCTTCAGAAACCTGACATTTTAAATACCCATACTAAAATAAGTTAAAGACATAAGATGCCAATTAAAAGTAGTTAAGGCTGTAGGATCTCTAGGGTGAATGCAGCTATGCTGCTAGGAGGATGCTGCTTAATCCCTGGGCTGTTTACTCCCAAAGCTGCAACCCTGTAAGCACAACACTGAAGCTCAATGGTCCTAGCCTAAATTCTGAAGACCCAGATACTACTCTGAGCTCTGCTACAGCCTACGGGAACATTTGGCAAGTCACAGAGAGCGTATTTCTTGTTTTATGTGCTTAAATCAATAGGAGACAAAGGGCTAAATGCCTTCGAGCTCACCGTGCTGGGCTTACCACACGTGCAGCAGTAGCACAGGGCTGACGGGGCTTCCTTCTGTCACTGGGGCAATCTGAAGCCAGATATATAGGGAAGTACTCAGAAGCAACTGCAATGTGGGCCATAAAAGGACTTTAGGGAAAGAATACAATAGCATTACTCATTAGATGAACTGCAGAAACGGAAACAAAACTGTAATTAGCCTGCCCAACTGCAGGGAAAAATGGGTTCATATTCACAACAGTTTAAGCAAATAAGGCTGCTTTGTAATTAGGAAGAACATACCCACCGTCAATGGCCACAGTGTGGGTTTGTTTAAATAATACATGATAAATTTTGATTGTGCAACCATATGCCTAGGTTTGGCCATAAATACTCCACAAAAGAGAGGTAGGAAGGAACAAAAACAACTGAGAAAAATGATAACGACGAAAAAACTGTAAACGAGACTTTTACATCCTAGTGGCTTTCTAAGGACTGCAGAAGCAGAAACCCCGTGGTTCCTGAAATGCAGTCACCTCCCCTTCCCAAAGAGGACGTGTGAGGGGTCCCAACCCCACCCCACACCTGGATGTTGGGAACCGCCCGATCCAAGAGCGTGCGGCTGAAACACGCGGGGCAGCAACAAGGAGTAAGCAAAAAGAGGCTCCCTGGGGAACATCTGAACCACCCGAACTGAACCTGGGCCTGCCGTTCTCTACAGGCTCAGAGAAAAAAACCTCCAGAAAACCCCTAAACGCGAATGTACCTACTTTCAGCATTATTTCCCCTCGATTTTCTCTCTTTTTTTTCCTTTCCTTTATTCCTCTCTCCCCACCACCTCCCCCTCCCCTTTCTACATCTGTACTTTATTCAATGAACACATCTGCATTCTTTCTTTCTGTTTTTGGCCAGAAACTCTATCCAACCTTTATCACTGACACCTCTCTGCAGTTTCAAATTCCAACCTTGTGCCAAATCCCCATTTCCTGCTGCTTAATTTCCATTCATTTACTCTTGTTTTTGCTTCTTCTGCCATTCCCAGCATGGACCAGCTCCAACCCAGCTTCTTCTAATTTTTTAAGGAAGGCTCCCTATTGAGTGCTATTGGAACTTGATCCTCTGCTCCAAGCCAATGGCTGGCTATTGTTTATACTACCTAACAACAGTTGCCAATATTACTGCTTTTTTCCTTTTCTTTATTTCACTCTTAAAGTGTATATCCTAAGACCCAAGAGAACTCCTCTCCACATATGGTGACCCATTAGGTCTGGTTTTATTATTACTTCTGCAGAATCTGAAGTAGCCTCTTTTTTATACGTGTGTGTGTGTATAGACATATATATAAGTTTAAAAAAAAATTCAAGAAAGTCTGTGGTGTCTTGTTTACACAGGTCTATTGATCTGGCTCTGTTCCTACCTGCGGAATAAACTGGTATTAAGATTGTGGTCTTTAAAGAAAAATCATCCTCTTAGCAGTTCAATGAAAGCTATGTTTTATGCAGGTGAAACCCAAAAGCTGAGCTGCAGCAGAACTTCAGCCTTCACCCTAGTTCTCAAGAGCGCAGGAACTTTCCAAGTTCTAAATTACACCGGGCTGTTCGGGTGGGTTTGAAAAACTTCGTGCCCCTTTTCGCACATGAGAGGAATTGTTTTAATAAAGAGTAACTGGAGTGTCAGTGCTCTCGCTTACCCTAGGCAGATGTAACCTGCCAAGAGATAACCAAAGGATCAGGTAAAGGACTGCCATGCTAAGGGAAAGGTAGCCCTAAACAAACACATGAAGTGTTTTCCTCAAGTTGTGACCTGAAAACGCTGCAGCTGTCCTCCATGGCCACTGCTTTTGGTGCCTTTCTTCCTTGCTCATTGTCTCTTCTTGTCAGTCTTCTTCATTGTCTTCTTGTCTTCTTACAGGTCAGCTTGTGCCAGCAGTCGTTCAAAGTAGCAGCAGGGAAAGCTGAAGAACTTCTCCAGCTAAGCTGTCCTACCTTCAGAGAAGTCTTCTCCCTTGGGAGAGAACCAAAGCGTTCTCTTCTGCTCTTGCGCAAGCTGACCACTCCATGAACATTTTTATTCAAGGCTCTTTACACTGAAACGAAGACTCCTGCCGGCTCTGTCTGGAGCACCCAGACCCCTTCTCCTCTCCAACCAAGCCTGCAAACATGGAGTAACAGCAGCAGCAAGGCCTCCTGCTTCCCCCCGGTGTAACTCAGCTTTGATCTCTCTTCCCACAGCTTTTAGCGCCTCCTTCCTTCGTAGGTTTTGGCCTTCCTCCTTTACCCTAAGGGCCGGAGATCTGGGATTTGGTGTCAATTAACCATTCCTATCCCAGTATCTCTGCTTCATTTCAGACAGCGGAGGACCTAACTCTGAGGACTCGCAGAGGAACACCACACGTTACGCTGAGCTGGGAGCTGATTCTCTTTCGTAGCTGGCAAACCCAGGTCCTGTTCTCTCCTTGAAACTTCTCATTTGACCTCGCTGTGCAAGAAAATATGAGAAAACTTGAGCAAAAGCTATGTTAAAAACACGGCCAGACACAGGGAAACTTTCAGGCCCACAGCGTGTGAGGGGGGCTGAAACGTGCTCCAACACATTCTCCTGTCCCTGGCTCGCGCAGCACTGGGGTTGTAGCTCAGCCTTTCAAAGGGAGCTTGCCTCCTTGTAAGGTTTTATGACACAGATGTGTTGCACACTTTGCTGAGCTGCATTCTCTTTTTATTTATTTATTCTATTCCAAGCAATAAGTTTGAAAAGCAACATGCTTCTTCACAGTTTTGATCCTGTTTCCACATTTGCTAGCTGCCTCGTGGCTAACATTCGGCATCTTGCAGCTCATTCACACTCTGCCCAAAGACAACAAGCATCTGTTCCACGCTATGACCAAGTCCACCTGCTGGAGTCAAGATCTAATGAGGAAAACAAAGGCAGTTCAACTTCTAGACAAGGAGTAACACAGCCTAGCAGGGAAGATGTAAGGTTAGAATTTGGAAGAAATGTTTTCTAGATGTAGCTATGAACAAGGGAGTCAGTCGGTAGGATATCAAGGGCAACGTGCAACGGATGAAGCGAGGACAACACTACAGGAGCGCATTCATTTCTCCTGACCTGTGCTGTAATCCTGCCGCTTTCTCTCCCATGTCTGTAGGTGTTAAGTCTCTGTATTGGCACTGGGAGTTCATCACCGCAACATCTGTCGTTTCCTAAATTCCTAAATAAGATGATCCTTCATCAATATTGGCGTGTCAAAGGCACTGTAACACACTGCTTCGGGCTCTGCATCCCAGACAAACTCGATCGAGATCAATGAAAGGCTTCCATGGACATCAACAGCCTTTGGGCTTCATCTTGTGGACTGTGTGTTAGGTAGCATGCCTCGGAAGCAAATACTGCATGATCCTGACAAACCAATGCCAAGCAACCAAAGAGGGAATGATACTTCTAGGTTTCGTTTTGTCTTTCAGCCTTACCAACTGAAGAACACCACCTTAGAAAAGGAAAGATTGTGTTCAAGCAAAGGCACCAATGGAGCACGCTCTGAGGCCCCGTGTTTTGATGGGCTCTGATTAAACCACTGCTCCTTCTGAAATAGAGCAGATGATGGAAGTTTAGCTGTTTTTGCTGGAGGGGCAACAGACCAGCTGATAAATGCCCTTTCCTTCCGTGTTCATTAACACACAGGTAACTATCAACAGTTACGATCCTAGCAAAGACAATGCCATTTTGCTATGAATTAATTTTAACAAGTCGAAACAAAGCCACATCTTCTCTGCTGTGATCTCGGCCTGGTGGCACGTGTGACATTAAAAACAAGCTTTCTCTTCACTCGGGATTTACCCCGCCACTTCAAATTCATGCATCTGTCTCCCATTTATTTTATGAAGATATTCCTCTTGGTTTAGTAGAACATTCCACCAACATGAGGGATTTTCTCTAAATCCATGCTTAATATTTCTTCACGCGTGCTCCATTTGCTACCCAGCACGGCCTGATGAAGCAGATGCATTTCCCCAGTGCAGAGCGTGCACAACTCTTGTAAGATGCCGGGTTTAAACACAACTCTTCTTTGACTGCCTTCTTCCCCGACTGCCACCACGTTGATGGCACAGAAAGCAGGCAGAGCCAATGTCTGGTGTCAGCCTGTAACAGCTAGGTAGTGATGAAAAGAAGCACGGACACAAATTTACGTGTCTGAAGCTCAAATGATTCACTGGCAAATCAAGGTGATAAGTAAACTGGTGCTTCCTGCAACATCCAGGAACCTTCAAAGAATTAAATTCCGTCTGAATTAGGGCATTAGGCCAATCTTTTCTCGCTAGAGGACTCTACCTGACCCAGAAGCAAGAGTCACAACCAAATTGATATGTAATTGTCCTCAATTCTTTTGTGGTTCTTACCTGTGTAATGGTTCAAATGGCTTAGAAAAAATAAAATCCCATCATAACAATTAAAATACAGAAATATATGTGAAGCTTTAATATGCAAAACAAAAGAAAAAGCAAAAATAAATGGTAGGGTAAGGTAAGGATACTTGCAATTTGTTATATTTTTCATAGTGGGCAGAGGTATCAAAAGTATAAAAATATCATCAATATATTATTTTTTTTTTGTAAAATAAGGGCTTTGATCTTTAAACAAGATTCTGTTTTTATACTCAAAAAACCAAACCCAAACAAAAGGCCTATTCTAAGTTAACCTCAAATTTCCTATTCTTAGCATTCCGGTTTGCTGAAAATTCTTCATTTGGGATCTCAAATACGTTAACCAACAAACTGAAAACTCCTTTAACAGGATAGCTGTATTCAAAACACTTAAATTCTGCTTAATGTAACATCCGTAAACCACATCAGAAAAGTTTGCTGTCAGATGGGAAACAGACCGAAAAGGATGAGACTTGCCCAAGAGAATCTGTAGCGCATTTAAGGGATGACTCAGATCTTCCCCACCCTTTTATTAACAACCTTTACCCGCAAAGCCAACCATTTCCCTGTAAACCTTCGCAGGATGATAGACGAAGACCAAAACAGCAGGTATCAAGATTCTGGCAAAGACTCTGTGAGTTTAATCCCAGCCAGTTCTAGAAGCCGTCATTGTTGGCTAGGAGGCCTCGCCGTTACAAATGTTAGATTATTCACTTGGAGACAGATAGCTGACACATCCTGAAGTTAACACTTCACCCAAATACGAGCTGAGGGACTGGGTTTTGTCCCTAACACGGAGCTGCTTCGAAAAAGCCAGCTGACCACTTCATACCTCAGTTTCCCCATTAAAAAAAAAATATATATATATATAGATAAATACATGGGGCAATGCTATCATAACAGAGGCTGGGATTTGGGGAATATGCTCTAATCCTAGCGCTGCCACTGCCCCGCTGTGAAATCCTAAGGAAGTTGTTTCACATGCCTATGTGGTTTCTGCGCTCAGCACCCGGTGTTTATACAAGCTGTTTTGAACACGAGCTCTCGTTGGCAGGATCTGTCCTTCAGTGACAGTGAACAGCACCCGGCACAGGGACCCGACCCCAGCTCAGTCTGTGGGCACGGCTGGAACTCCAAGAGCAGAATTTTTGTACGTTTCGATGACAAACTCACGAATGACTGTGATCATAAGGGGAGGGAGAAGGTACAATCCAACTACTACGAGTAATAGCTAACAAACCCAGACAAATAGATGTCACATACTTTGCTGATGACTTGGCTGGGGGTACAAATTCCATTGTGTAAGAACCCTCTTGCTTATGACATCATTTACAAAGTATTTTTGTGTTTCTTCCCCCTCCCAGCTCCTACGGCAGGCCTGCTACTCTCTTGGTAGCTCTGCACCCCCGGCGGCCTGTAAATCTTGCTAAGGATAAAAAATAGGGGTATCAGCACAAGGCACATATTCCCCCCTGTGCTTTTAAGCCCTTCTTAAACCTCAGAAAGGAAACAGCTTTCAGCTCACTACAGCGCACGACTGCAACACAGGATATTTTTCCAGCTCACTGATATTTCATAAATACCATTTGTTGTCATGTGGTTAAATTAAAAACTCAGGATATCAAACATCAAACAGTATGTTAATGTCAAGTATGCTTGAATAAATACTAAAGAGTTCAACTGACTGAAATATGTGGACTACTAGCTAATTAAGAAAGAAGCAGGTGTGAAAAAAAACTAATTTAAGCAATTTTTTTATATAATTAATAATGTTTACTTGTAGTTCCCCTTATAATAAGGCTGCAGTTTAACCTCTAGAGAATTCATCGCTGTAATCCAGCATTTTAAAAATAATAATTGAACACGGCATTTTAAAAAGCAGATCAGTTTTCAAACCTGGGTAATCTGCCTGGCGTATATTCAGAGAGGATTTCTCTTTTAATAATAATGAAGCTTTGTATCAATTGGATTGGTTACCAGATTATTCCAGCAAATTTTAAAAACAACCCAGACCAGCGTCCGTCGAGCTAGTACCTGTAGGGATTACAGGAGGAACAAGGAGGAAAGCGCTTGGTGCGATTGCTGCAGAAATCATCCACTTAACAAAACAAACAATACAAAGCAGGTAATTTTGAGGCTGGGTTTTCTGGTGGGTCTGAAACTTCTCAGAGGAACAGCGACTCTGTGACATTATAGTCTAGTTTTACATAGGCAAGAAAATAAAAAACAACATTAAGATTTTTATTTGAACTGTTCTGGCAGCATACACACAGCCAATCAACTAATCCAAGACTGTATTTAACGTAGACTTTCCTTCCAAGAAGGCAAATGGAAGTAAAGGAGGAGAAAATGGCTACAGATGTAAAAACAGACCTGGAATATTTCATTGACATGACATATCTACTGCATTTAATTAAAAGAAGAATGTATGGGAACAATGCATCCTACTCAATCCGGGTCGGGGGAACAAAATAGGACTGGATTAGATAGGACAACTCTAATCCCCAGAGAGATTCCCATATTTAATGGGAGCGCCACATGTTTGATATGTAGGGAAGCAAGTGGGTGTTCCTGGATTTGATCCACTATTCATCATAATACCGCAGCCTTGTTCATTCCCAGTGAGGAGGCTTAAAACCATGAAACCATATGTAGAATATTAAAAATCATTTAAAGTTAAAACGAACATTATGAAACCATGCACTCTGGCTGAGGCTGCAGTCCAACAGCCCTCCGAGTGCTCACTGTTCCTGTTGATATTGGTTAAGGGAGTAAACGAAATCACACGCACACACAGGCGTGCACACACACACACACACCCCTTCGTAGCTGCAGCGCTTCGGTGCAGAAGATGGTTCCTCACTAACACTGCAGTGAGCTCGTTATCAATAACTGATGGGACTTTAATACCTACAGCATCAGTGCTTTAATTTATAATTAAAGATCAGAAACTCCGGCTCTATTTTTCCACTCCTACTATTTGTTGTTTAAACTTTTTTGCTTTTTTTCTGACATTAAATTGTTTCTCAGATGCCGTCAATAACTTTACTATATTCTCATTGCCGTTGAATTAATCATAGCTCTGCCCTAACCACATGGAATTTAATTTCCCATAAGAGAAATGTTTACTTTGGTTTACTTTGTTGGAACTCAACGTACTTATACAGTCTATAAAGATTTACTGTAACATATTTTGTTAAGCAACAATAAAGCCTGTGCTGACAGATCTTGTCTTACATTACTTCACTTACATTCAGGTCCTTAATGCTTTTGCTGTACACCACTGCAGCAGTACGGCATCACGACGAGCTGAGATATGCATGTTTCAGAAGTGCACCAAGTGCCAGAATCCTGGGCCATACCGTCTCAAGTTTATTGCTGGTCAACTGCTCCATACGTTGCATCCATTTTTATTGGTCATTAACCATTGGGATGAATGAATGGCGTGACCAGAGGAAAAGAATTTTGCTCTTTCTTTCCTTATTACACATTAATTTGACTCAAACTGACTGCACCAAGGAAGCTGAAGGAAGTTTCACCTAAGGGTTACTCCAGACAAGAGTCCAGGGACAGGGCTCAGGCCACTTGGGGGCTGTAGCCTACCTGGGGGCAGGTCTCTTCCTTCCCCCAAGCCTCAGTTTCCCTGTTGTGGCCTGACAGCACATTGGCCCCTTTGTGCTAAAAGCATCTTGGTGTGCAGACCTGGCACCGCTGGCAGTGCCAGGAGAACAGTGAACACGGCATGGGGCACGCTAACTTCACCTTTGGAGCCTCTGTGCTAGAAGTGCCTCCAAAGTCCATGGGAATTGTGGCAGCTCAGTGCCAAGGAGTACCAAATTTGGGCTCTCAGAAGCAGAAAATTCCCACAAATATCCAAGCACTGGAAAGCAAAGCTACATGCATACGTTAGGCAATCCCGTTACATAGGCTGCATTCAAACAATGTGGTTTTGAACGCTCAGCAACCAGAATTAGCATATTTACTGTAACACTGACCAAACCTGGTTAGGGAATTCCACTTGGTGCTGACAGGCTTGCTCAAAAGCTTCAGCATACGCTGTGTCTGCTGCTAGCTGTGGCTT
Organism: Cygnus atratus; assembly: GCF_013377495.2. Taxonomy (NCBI): domain Eukaryota; kingdom Metazoa; phylum Chordata; class Aves; order Anseriformes; family Anatidae; genus Cygnus; species Cygnus atratus. The sequence goes on from NC_066388.1 coordinate 3,000,668, forward strand.
GGTCCCTCTGAGCTTGCCTCTCTCAGCCAAGGGACCGGCCCTGCAGCATGGATTTAGGTCACATTCGCACCGGGTGAAGGCCTCTTACCCCAGGACCCGAGATGCCCAAAGGACATGGGGGAGGAGGGAGAGTGAAAAAAAAAAGTCATTATTGTACCAAATCCTGGTGAAATCAGACCTATCGCTGACGGCGGATGTGAATTCAGTTCACATGCATGCATGTGCATACGCACATTATGGGGGTGGGAGTTGGCAGCTGGGTGGGGGAGAAAGGAAAAAGTGATTTTTAAATATATTTATTAAATCACTGCTGAGAGCAGAGGGGAAAAGAGGAGCCTGGGAATCTGCAGCTGAGGCTCAGCTGGTGAGAAGACAAAGAGAGACCACAGCGTATGCACGGTAGGAAAGTCATTTAAAAAAAGAAAAAAAGAAAAAAATCCCCCGATTTTCCACATGCACCCCCAAGAAACAGCAACATTTGCCTTAAAGAGACAGCACAGGATCAGCTACACAATTTCATTTTAGGATGCTGCCTTGCAAATGCTTTGCACAAAACCAGCAGAAGGGATGTCCCACCAGTTTCAGACCAAGCTACTCACGGTAATAAGCTTTTATAGTAATTGTTTACCACGGGGAATGCTAATGCGACCACTTGCTACCAACACGGGGCTCCATCAATGTCAGCGCAGCAGCTCCCTGGGCACTGGCACGCTGAGCACAGCCCTCTCGCTTACGGGGCTGTGGCCAGTGTGACTGAACCGTGTCCCCAGGACGGTCACAAACGAGTTTCTCCTCACCTGCAGGTCTGCTGGGAAACCAGACGGCTCTAATCCCTGTCCTGGCACAACCTTTCTCCTTCCTGCTGTCAACCAAGACCCTGGGGAGCGAGACCAAAACTTGATTCCTCGTCCCACCCACTACCTGTGCCCCAAGGGCCGGGAGGCACAGCACTCCTTTCTCCTCCAGCCCTCGAACAGTGTCACTGGAGAAATGCACGGCTTGCTGCCGCTCACCTGGCTGCTAACGTTTGGGATCACACAAGTGCAATACCTCCGCGTCGCACCAGGTGGCTTCAATAACCTGCTCCAAGTATTCAGCAGACCCGAGCACACACAGGTCTGCGTCTTCTTTCGGTTTTAGTTTCTGTCTGCAGAGTGAGAAGGAGCTCATAAACCAGAGGCACGCTGCTGCTGCTGCTGCTGCTGCTGCTGCTGCTGCTCGCTGCCCCGAACGCTGCAGGAGGAGGAACGCCGCACACGGGGAATGGCAACAAGAAGCCCACTGAAAACGCTCTGTGACCACAACCACACTGTCTCCTGGACAATAAGTAAATTAAGGGCAGTATTTCAACATACCTGCTTTCTCAGTTAATTTTACCCACTGGTCATTACAGTATTTTATTACAGGTGGAATGTAACCATGCAAGGCAATTACGCTGAGCCTACCTTTGACTCGTTACTCGCTGCTCACAGTGTTACAGCACGGCACTGAAATCCTGCCACAAGATTGAGCTGGCCAAGGACTATCACTTAAAATCTCTCATCGGCTCCTCTTCTACAAACCACTTGCAAAAAAAAAAAAAAAAAAACCACCTTCCTGAAACTTTTCAGTAAGGGAGTAAGGGTGCTTTCTCCCCCAGTTACTTCCCAGGTTTAAGACAATACTCGTCTGTCCCCTCTTCGTGCCTTTTCCTGTCCTCCTCCCCACTCCCAGTTTTTCTGTATCAAACTTGTGGAGTAAGAAAAATAAGAAGCAAAAAGAATTGCTTGAGCAGTATCTTTCAAAGCTGTGAATAACCAAATTAGAATCATTATATTTAGAAAACATTCTGGTTTATTTTTGAAGATTTTTTTTTAACATGCAGAAGTCGCCACTATCTGTTAATTTTCCCCACAAAAGTCACCTAAATTTTGTTTTTCTTTTCCACATGCAAACAGTCGGATCCAGACAGACAAGCCCAAGATGCACAAGCCCGGATGCAAAAAAACAAATTGCAATACGACTCGCCACTCCTTTCCCCCCATCTGCCCGGGCCTTTGGGGAACGGGAGCCTCTCAGAGCACCACAGAAGCAGGTGTAGTTGTATTTTCAGCAACAGAAAATCAGTTTAATTAAGCTCTCCTCAGACTTGCAAACCGGGAGAGTTGCTTTCCTTTCCCCAATAAAACAGCCCGCAGCAAACAGACCCGCTCCTGGGTCAGCTCCCCCCAGCTTCACACCTCTGGCAGAAAGGAAGCGCTGCTCAAGCAGGGAGCGCTTCTGAAAGTCTTTCTGCTCCTGGGAAAGGGCAGCGGCCTCGCATTTTGGCCCATCTGAGTTTGTGGCTGGAAAAATCTCAAGACCCCTCCTCACAAGCGAGGATCCCGATGTGCCGTGCATCCTGCGGACTGGGGGAAAGCCCAGTGCCCTCCGAGGCAGCGCTTCGGAGCAGAACGGAGCACTGGTAGTGCTGCAGTGGAAAGAATACCTTCAGTTCTTCCCCAAAAGTGTTTGTCCATTGCTCTTCACTATTTAATTGCAGAAGTCTTTGAATTTCTGCACTAGGGGTAGAGAAGTGCTATTAATCTTAACACGTATGGGAAACTGAAGCTCAGCAAGGCAAAGGCCTGGCTTTTTTACCAGTGACTTACCAGTTGCATCCTCTCGGGGTGTTTGTAAGGTGGGAAGAGTGAAAAACCCTCACCCATCCGCACAATGACCCGCTCCCGACAGCAAAGCTCTCGGCACACCCAGGGCAGGATGCAAGCACCACCCTGATGGTTCTGGATACTGATTTATGAACCCTGAATGATATTGCAGGAAAGTCCAGAAGGAGTAGTTTACAAGAAAAATTACAGCAGGCAAATGGTGGTTGGCGTTTTAAATCACTCACTAAAATTGAGAAGTTAATGTATGCCACACTTGCTAAAGGTTCATGAACCAAAAAACCTCCTCTTCTGGTTGATACTACCTCTAAGCCAATAGACGTACATACTTCATGCTGAAGTCTGCCGTAATATTTACAGTTTTCTGAGTCACTGACTTTAATTATACATCTGGATTTAAGAATCATATTTGTAAAGTTATAAACAGACAAGCCATTTTCCTTCCCCAACCTCCCCTTTTCCTACTTGGGAGTAGTGGTGAAACTTCAGCATTTTTCAACTCCCCTTTGTTTCAAGCAACTGAAAAATAACTTGGTCTTCAGTGCTGTTTGAGCCAAGTCTTTTTTCAAATTTTCATAACATTTCTGCCATGACAAAACCTGAAAAAAAAAGTTAAATAAAGCAAAACGGTTTTGAATAAGGTTAAATGTCTGGCTTAAGCTGACAAACCCCAGGAAATTGAAAGTTAAGGCTGATACTAACAAATTCAGGCTCTCATGAAAAATAAAAGGCAAAGACAAAATGGTATGAGCCATAAATAATGTCTGCCAAAACTTCTCATCTTTAGGATCAAGCCCACTTGTACACAGATGGAAGTGTAAGTACAAACACATAACCCTACTAACATTATTTAAATGTTGTTTTGTCTACTTAATTCTTACCAGGTTCATAAAACACATCATTTACGCCAGGGACCACCACTTTACCTGGGTGAGCGAGGTAACTAAGCAGTCCTATGAAGTGTTCCTTATTTACCTGGAAGACCAGAAAACCACCAGCGGAGATGTTTGGTCTCTCAGGTAAATAAGGAAGGAATGCAGGAATGAAGAATTTAAATGCCTTTTTTTTTTTTAAGACTCCTTTGATAAAATACTGAATATATACAACGCAGTTATTTTTATAACGCAGCACGATAAGCCCCATTTTTCTTTGTGTTCAGGTTTCATTGCATTGTTTAGATGATGTTAAAGAGGCTCACAACCAGAAGCAGTTGTGATTTACAGTTTCAGAGTGGTATAAAGCGACCCTGGTGAAGGGAGAAGCCTTTCCCGCATGCCTTAAAAAAGTATTACTCCTCTGGCAACCTTCTAGTATTTTTATTTGCAAGTAGCAGACTTTACTTAATAAGAATCATTCCCATTTCAAGGGGAGAAGGCAGTAAGGGAACAGGACTTCATGTACACAGTGCCTATATTTTAGAATTATGTCATTTATGCCTGTTGGTTTCTTCAGTTAATTAAGGGTTGGGTTTCTCTGCACGTGTAAATGATTGCGCTCATTACAGTATAGCGTCTTGAAAACAAAACACAAAATCATCATCCATGCTGAAATCACTCAAATGCAAAAACTACTGTCCCTCTTCCGTGAGATGCTGTGAGACCCCCTAATGAAATCACCTCGAGAGCTGGGAGTGCCAGCACTAGCCCAGCGAGCAGACTGCGACGAGGCTGTGCTGCTATTGCGGCACCTAGGCTGAGGTACGGATCTTTGTGAGAGCAAACTGCTCAGGCTCCTTACAAATCTGGTCTCAATTCCTCCTAAAAGTCATTTTTTTTCCTCCTTCAAGATATAACCCAACACATTTGCAATAAAAACTAATTTGTTCAAGCCAGCCTAACATGAACTTTTATTCCCAGCTCCGAAATCCATGCACATCACGTGTTGGAGAACAGGGAAGAAAATACGCGCGGCACGCTGAGAGAAAGGGCAGGTGTGGTGAGAGCATGAATGGATAGCAGGAAAAAAAAACAGCACCGAAGAGGCACACTGTATGAACTTTAAATTGAATACACCCTTCTCTCCTCCAACGGGAACAAAACCCTTGGCTCACTAACTGAAATCTTACACTGTTGACTAAACTTGCTGCAAGTTGTATGCTCACCATACACATTTCGGGATATTGGCAAAAAATCTGGAAATGCTTATAAATCCTAAATTGCAACATCAGTCACAAACAGCTAGTGTGCAATCAGATTTGTTATTATACAGTCTCGGGCCGTGCTTTACTACGCTGAACAATTCTTGGGAATTCAGAGAAGCAAGTGTATGATCCATAACCTTCCGTGTGTCCAAATGAAAAAACTGTTGCCAAGGAAACGCCCAAATATCAAAATTGAAATATAGCTTGGCCCTTAATGAGTCCAAAAGGAGCTGTAGGAAGTTTACTCAAGTTCAGCAGAGATTTTGGCTAAATGTGGGGAAGACATTATTAAAAGAGATCCCAGCTCTGTGGTGGAGGCAGGAGAAGAAACACAATGCAATTTTGCAATGTAACTGTGTTTAAAATCTTCTATTACATTTTTCTTCTCTCGGGACAATTGCAAACACCCTAAATGCAATAAAAATATGAACGTTACCGAAAGTATGAAAAAAAAAAAGGAAAACACACTTTTGGGGACAAAACCAAACAAAAAGAAGGCAAACTTGTAACGTTAGCACAACGATGCAACCTTAAAAAAAGGTACAGTTTTCCAAGAACTGCATTTTTCTGACATCTTGTGCATATTGAGGTCCATGGAGACTTCACATTTTCCACACTCAGCACTTTGAGGGTCAGAGAGGTCAAGGTACCAGTATTCCCAGTGGATCGCTGATAGTTCATCCAGAACAATCAAGCTACTGCCTGTTCCTCCCCCCTCGTTACCAAGCTGACACTGGGCTAGAGAAATAGCCACTGCCGCTAGGAACGAGAAATCCAGAGGCAGAAGATTAATTTGAGATAGGCAGTTTCTTTTATATTTTGTTGCTTTCGTTCTTTTAAGCTCTGACCCATTTCTACCAAAAAAAAACCCACAAAAGTTTATACCCGTCTCCAGCTGAAGTCACTGCAGCCCGCTCCATCCTCGCACCCCCAGCTGCACAGTGGGGGAAGCATTTCTACATTTCTTACAGCCATGGGTGATGTGAAATTAGAAATTCTTGCCATTACTTTGGGACAGAGAGCGTCCTTTTTTTCTGGAGCACTCAGAAAGCACCTAGAACAAAGAGGCTAATGTTTTGAAAATTCTCCCAAGTAAATTAGTCTGTGATCCTACAAGGAACGTACACCACCAAACCAACGTCAGTACTTGTGTCTCCTATTTCCAGCTACAAACGAATGGGTTCACCTGGTAAATTAGACAGGGGAATTATTAAAGAAACAATGATTTTAGCAAATAGGTATAAGAGCAAGCTTTCCTCCTTTTTGTCATGAGTTGTTTGCATGCCTTAGCTAAGAACCCGCATTAGAATCAGTTTCCACCCTCTAATACCTGTATTTGTGTGTTCACTCAATATGATCAGCAACTAATTAAATTCTACATTTTAAATATTCCATCCAACCCATCTCTGTCTGGAAGAACTTTAAGCTTTGTATGCAAAATAACCGACCGAGAAGAGGAACCGAATGTAACGTGCATGTTTTTATATTTACCTAAATAACAATTTTCAGAATACATTGCTGGTTTTGTTCCAAAGGAATTCCCAAAAGAATTAAAGAGAACCACAAGCCTTTTGCTAACTACCTTATAGCAAAGTTATTTTTCAGAATTAAAAATTAGGCACAATACAAATATATATATGTGTATATATAGATATTAAATAGCAGCAAGCTTCCTATTTGTATTTAAATATCTCTGGTTTCTCACAGATGTTGTTCAGAGTTTAGCATAGCTACCAATGAAAAATATCAAATCCAAAAAAAGAGCCGATACTTCTGTAGTAAATCTTTATGTGGTTCTTAAATAATATTTAAACCCATATCCAATTTAAAAATAGCATGTATAAATAATATTTATTATGAGTCAGTTCTGATTTGTTCTTTCTGATTCTAATAAATAAACTACTCATAAGATAAATCACATTGCATCATGTGTTTCATAAAATAAATAAATTGTTTTTGAAAAGGATGTGGTTAAAATTGTTAAATCATTATTGAATGTAATTCTTAAAAACCACATACAGTTTTTCCATGTTATTTCCCCACTTCAGAATCAAAACCAGTACAATTTAGCCAATTTGGCAACCTCCCATCATAGACTGCTATTAAACACTATTAAAGTGCTAAGCTTTCTGACTTCCATAAAGGTTTGTAGGCCCCAATAGGTGCTGAATGGCTATCTGACATCTTTAGAAGCACTCATAATATTCTGGGCAAGAGACTTAGGAAAATGACATAAAGTGGGAGTTAGCTGCAAAAATATACAGTCTGCTTCAGCTGAACACGGCTATTATTTGGGTCTGATTCCCCACATTTTCTTTTATTTATAAGTTATTCTGATATATTTTCCAGTGCTTGGAATTTCCAAGGCTTTGTATATTTAAAAAAAAAAAAAGTTTACAGGGAAATAAAAAATTAAATCTCACCTTGGAAGTGTGTTTGCTAAAAATGCAAGGCTTGATTTTCAGTTCTTACAATTCTATGGTAATAAGAATTGTGGCTCTAAAAAGCAAGAAGAAAAAGGAACACACACACAAAAAATGGTTGTTGCATTCTCTGCAGCTACTGTAAATATTTTATGAATGGATACCTCAGAGCAAAGTACCAAGATAAAAATTCCCTATAATTATTTGTCTAACACACCAAGCAAGGATTTGGACTTTGCCACAAGTCCTTAATGCAAAGAACTTGTCGACATCAGCTTGTTGAGACATTAAGAGGATTTCTTTGGGTGCCACCTTTTAAACTCCAGTATTAAGCCACAGCTCCTGGTAAATTTACCCTGTGGTAAGCAATTCCAGATGAGTTCTAGTGACAGGCTTCAGTCTCAAGGTACTTATTCATTGCACATTAAAATCTCATGTTCCTGGGACCGGGTTGTTTCTGACTGATATCCAATTAGGGAATAGAGAGGAACGGCATTTCCAAGGCTGGGGCTGAAGTAAATAACCCAGAGCAGCAAGCAGCCGACAACCACCAGCAGCAGTTGGCACTTTCTGTTTACTAACAAGAAAACAGGCTGGAAAGAGGTCAGGTTAGGAACAGCAGTAACTCAAGTCCTTCAGAAATAATCGCACTGCAGAATACCATCAGGATTTCAACCACACAAGCATCTCCAGAGCAAGCTATGCAAAATACCTGCACCTACCAAGTGTTCAACTTTTGGTCCATTTAAGATCTTTCTTACCAATCCATACATCTAGCTGCATAAGCCCAGAATGTCAACAACGCAGACATTCACCAGCTGAAAGAAAAGCAGCAGAGGTCCTGCAGCAACATTTAGGGGATCGGGCAAGCACCTGGCTGTGCTGCGCTCGCAGACGCTTGCTGCCTTCCTGCTGCTTGATCCCCCAGGAACCGCAGTTGGGTAGTGAGGACCAGAGCCTGGCACCAAACCTGTAAAGATTTGTTGTCCTACCGCAGAATTTGATGAGTAGTTTGCTGCCAGCTTTGCTAGGAGTAAGAAGGGTTTCTTAAGTGGCAAGATCCGGGTGGGAAATTTTCGTTCACATCTTGCTGGGGAAATGGGCTGTCACCTCCCTTCAGCACTTGGCGAGGACCTGGCCCTGTGAGCGTCTCGGCATGAGAAAACTCGGAGCATGTTTCCCCCGTGAGCTTCACAACATGCCAGGAGAAAGCCAAGTGGTGTAATGACCAGGACTAACAGCAGCACTGTCGGTCTCGCAGGCCAGGTCAGCCTCAGCCCCATCAGCCGTGTCCGTCCCTGCGCTTCTCACAGTGCAGAAATCAGGACGAAGCTTCGTGCCCACAGCTTCTGTCTGCAAACGGAACACTCAACAGCGACATAAGGACAGACAGACAGACATGCCAGAGAGAAACTGAGACACATTTGCCTGAAGCTAAGCGCAAGGCAGGCCTGCAGGAGCACGAAAATAAAGCGTAGAAAGCAGCACCCCTCTCACGAAGCAGCAGCAGGCAGCTTTTCCTTTTACGCCTGCTAAATGCCTGGCTTTCTCCCTGAGCAATTTACAGTGCAGCCACACGTCAGGATGGCTGGTGGGAACCAAGATGCTCCGAGTTCCTCAAAATAGATCAGGGATTCTACTGACAGATGCCTGCGGTATTTGCCTGGCTAATTTGCTTTTATTACAGCGAGCGAGGTTTCTGTTAAATGTTTGCTGTCTCCTCCACGTTTATTATGCTGGGGAGGTTTATATGGGTGGCGGTAGAACTGTGCCTACTTCTGTAACAGTGTGGGGTTTTATCAATGTTTCTGTTAGGCCACTTCCATCAGAATGGGAATGGATGTTTTTAATGCCCTGCTTCGCTTTATTACACTGGGTGCTTTATTTAAGAGGCCCTAACAGCCTACTTTTAACACGTTTGTGTGAAGGCTTTTGTGTTTAGCTGTTTTTATTAGGTAGAAAAGTTGTCGCACATATCTCTGCTAATACTCAAGGCTTTCTACATCCATAGACCGTTCCCAACCAGATTTCAATGTAAAGCAACCCTTTGCAAATATTTGCAAAGCATTGGTAGAAATTTAAGGGCGGTTGGCAATATGCTGCACAAACACTGCTCGTCCGCAGGGTTTCCTATTCAAACGCACGAGCTGACACACTGAAGGAGGGAGAAGGAAGAGGAAGGCAGCCCATGCAGCATCGAGCTGGCAGCGTGGCTCATCACTGAGGTCAGTGTCAAAGGTTGTTTTGGTAGAAAAGACAGGGAATTCTCTAAGTTCTCAAAGGTGTTGAAAACAAGAAAATAAAAAAGGCTGCAGAAATGGATGACAACAGTGAGCAGGTAAGAAATCACTCCTGGTGCAGCCAGAGGGCATGGGGAAATGGTAGAGGCACTGCACGAGGGTTGGATGAAACCAGGAGTGGTTTTCAAACCCAGAGGGATGCAAAGGGAGGCTGCAATGATGGGGATGGGTTTCCTGTGGCTGGAGTAACCCATGTGTGCCAAACTGGGACAGAAAGCTCTGCCTTAAAGAGGCACCTACAAAGACAGTGGCGCGCAAAGGCAAAACAAAGATGAAGAAGAAGAGGAAAGAGGAAACCTGAAGGTGGCACCGAGAGCTTGGCACGCAGCACCCGGAGAAGAACACTGCCCACAGTTAGCGAGGAACAAGAACGGCCTCGAGCCCGCGATTCTCTAAGGTAGTGGAGCAACAACACATCCTGGGAAAGTGTTACCAGAATGGAAGGCGGGCAGTCACATTTACCTTGCGCTGCTACTGCTGTGGGCATTAAGAGCTGCAAGAGGAAACGTTGACCAGGCAAGGAACTGGGGAGCATATGTAGGAGACAGAACACAGCAGGAATATTTGAGAAAATACAAAAAAGGGCTGGGTGAATGAAGGCATATGCTGGACCAGTCAAACTGTGGACGATCAGTCTAAGAAGAGAAAATGAAGTCCAAAAAAAACAGTTGGACTTTGCAGAAAGAAAGGAGGATAAAGGTTATGTGGAGGAAACTGTTGGAGAAGGCAGCACCTAGCGTGGTTGATCACGTAGCACGCAACAGGTGGAAGGGAGAGGCAGCCAAACAACCTAATCCATCACCCTTCACACCCCGCTGGGAGGCAAGGCAAGTTTCTCAATCTGTATTTAACAGACGGGGAAACCCAATCCAACGATCCAGACCTCTTCCCCAGCTCAAGTCACACTGCGATGAGGCTGAGCAGACCCGTCCTTTCCCCTCCAGCCTTTGCTTCGCCCCTGCCGGACAGCGCACGCCGCTCAGAGCAAGCAGCACACCGACTGTCCCGGTTCCCAGTTTTCTGATCTGCCAGTTCAACACGATGACCCCAAACCTGTGGGTGCTTCCCAGGGCTACTGAAGACAGCAACGTCAAGCGTGTGCTTTGGGCGTCTGCAGGATCAAGGCTGGGTTAGTGATTGCCTCTGTTTTCACAAATAGTGTTTTACAAGGCGATCAATAGGGAAAACACAATGCATTACAGATGTTAGCCCGACTACCTCCCTCACCCCAAGTAAAAAGCCCTGAATGGTCTGAAGTCTCAATTCCCTGCTGACGGTTGGAGTTATCGGACTGATCGGAGTGATGCCTGAATCACCTTGCACCGAAAAGGAGGCTCAGCCCATCACACAGTGCGCAGCTTTTGACAAAAGGGCTTTGCAACATCATTTTACATCACCTTGGAGGTTTCATGGCTCAGAGAGAGCAGGGCTTATTCTCATTAAAGGGGGAAGGAGGTGGATAAGGTTTCTGAGGACAAATCCAGCTGAGAACATTCAAAGGGCACTCTAAAGCAAGCACAAAATTGTTCCTCGAGGTAGGAAGAGGCCAAACATGAGCATTAGCAGAGCACAAATCAAAATAAATACACGGGAACTGCCACAAGAAATCAGAATGATCATCAGTAGCCCTGCCCGACGAGGCAGAGGAGGGTTTATTTTTTCTTTTTATTTTAAATTTGAATTATGCCGGGAACAGAAGAGTTTTATGTTGTGTAATCCAGAGTGCTTAGCCCCCGTAAAAGCACACAGCAGGAGTTACACAGGTTACCCATGTTGTTCAGCTAATAAACTAGGTCTGCTACCACGCTGAATCCAAACACAACGGCACACAGACACCCTCCTCTGATGAAAACTGTGGTTCAAGTCACACTGGTGAACATTTCACCCGCAAAAGGAAGGCAAGGGTGTACATTTGTTTATGTGTGCGATGGGAAGGAGAAAAATGACAACTATGAGTAATGTGTGCTGATACATGCTAAGCAAAAGCAAAACCCTCCTTCCCTCCTCTGCACTGCAATGAAGTCGGACGCTCCCAGTCCCTGGAGTGCCACCCCCATGGACCACCAAAATGAAGCAGAACAAAGGAGGCTCGCTTCGATCTTACTCAAGGAAAAGAGCTTGTTTACTGATCATCCGGATCTGGAGAGGAAGACAGCAGCTGAAAAATCCGTGTGTCGCTGAGAAGTTGTGGAGGGGGAGATGCTTGGTGCTGTGTTCTTGCTTTGCAGGAGGGAAAGGGGCAAGCGAGGAGAAGGAGCATTCAGACAACTTTATCACAGCAAACGCAATCAGAGAGGCTGTTCATAATATTGCTAAAAAGAAAAAAATATTAACATTTCACAAGTTCCCCTCGTGGCCTCCCTTGCTCCTCCTCCCCCATCAAAAATTCATAAAGGGAATCAGCATTCTTTACCGAATGGGTCCCCGAGGTGCCATAGACCTTGTTGGAGAGAAAGGCTATAAATATCGAATTATACACCTCATGGGAAGGAAGGCTTGGAGATTCAGCTTCAAACCCACTGCGCTGCTCCTGGGGGAGCTCACTCCAGACTCAAGGTCCAGCGTGGCAAGGAAATGGGTCAAGTGTGTCAATTTTGAGATCGCCGACCTCTGACACCTCTAATGATGCCCGCAGTCCACCTCCTCGCCGGCCTGCTGCCCCCCGCGCACCACAAACTTTCCAAAGTCCCTTCAAGTAGGAAATAAATAACTGAGCCAAGCAGCAGGGAGAAGCTGTGCTAAGGCTACGTCGCAGGCACTTCTGGCCACGAAGGCGAGTGCAGCGCTTGGATTTTCACACCTCCTTCGCTAATCTCTATACCACTGCAATGCAATGTGGCTGAATTAAAGGCATCTGCGCTTTTACCATCAAGTCTTCTGCACAGGTTTTGTACTAGTTAAAACATCAAGCCTGTGGTGTTAGATTGTGCAATGCTCGAAAACAAGTAGCAGCTATTTTTTGTTTCTTTTCAGTATATTTCAGGTTACAATAGAAGACAATGGATATTAAAGAGTTAAAAAATGAAACCAGCTTTATTTTTCCCTAAAAATTAAAAAAAAAAAATCAATAAAAATCCTGTCTGCATCCACAATCCCACAAATGTTTGCTGTTGAGATGCGGGAGGTCAGCAGACCTGCCCAGACTCAGCAATCAGTCAGGATCTGTCCTCCGCCCAGGTTCTTCTTGTCTTTGGCCGAGGCTGGCGGTAACAAAAGCTGCCACCTGCAACAGCACCTCCCAGCACAAAACAAAGAAAAACGAACTCCTCGCAAGCCAACCTTAGTGCCTACCAACTTGTGTCGGTGCAGCACATTCCATCCTCACGGGTTTTTGGGAAAACCTGGGTGAAGGAGGACCTTCCAGTAGTGCCAGTAGAAGTATGAGTTACTCGCCCTCCATGGAAATGCAGTCACTTTTGGGGTGGAATGCATGTAAAACAGGTTAGGTCATACCGCAGAGGACAGCTTCAATAACCTCATAAGGAATGATAGGTAGGAAAATGCAATGACCCAGTTCCTAAATTGGGATCTGGCTAGGACAGCACGGCCAACATTTCCTCTTCCAAAACAAACCATCATGGGATCGTAATGCCACAATGTATTTTCAGCATAAAATCAAAATAAAAGAGGGCTTAACACACTGCAGTTCCCTGGAAACACATGAAAAACAACAAATCTACTTGAAACCTGTCTTCCACCAAGCCAGCCCCAACCACCACCCTCTTAGCAGTGGGGTGTGAGTTTGGGGTTTTTTTCAAACATAGTACAACTTCAGCAAGCAAGCGATGCGTGCAAACCTGGAAGCATCCCAGGCATACTTGTTTCTGGTCTCTGCTCCTGGAATTTACTGAAGAAAAGATGCAAGATTCAGCTTCTAGGGCTGGATAAAGACACCACTAAAAATCTGGCTCGCCATTCACCACCAGCACAGTCCTACAGGAGGAAATGGCCTCCAACAACGTTTTTCAAAAGGCCTGTGCTCAGTTTAACTTACAGCCCACTGCGATCCCAAGGTTATGGGTGTATGTCTGTTATCCCTCTTGCTCCCAAACTTAGTGACAGGAATGTAATGCTGAGGAAAATCAGATGACCATCGGTACCGTGGCAAGATGCTTATTCCCAAATAGGTACAAAAGAAGCTGGAGCCAGACCTACCCACTGTCCCACACCAAGGTCGCCTCTTTCAGCCTCTTGTCATTCTGCGACTACCAGCAGTATGTCACTTAGTTCTACGGCAACATTTAGGCATACAAATTCATGTTTTTAGATGTAGCTTCTGAGGTCTCTCAGTTTTTCTTTTTGCAGGGGTGAGAAGGGGAATGGTTTATGCAGTTGCAAGCAGTGGATTATTAGCACATCTGTGGGGAAACTGTTCTCTCAACACCAAAAGGGAAACGCTTTCCAAACTCATCACCATCACTTCTCCTGTCACCTTCCACCCCAAAAGCAGGGAAATTTTTAGCCCATCTCCAACACTCACATCTGAGTCCCACGTAACACTCTGGATTGTTGGTAAGCATGTTTCTGCTCATTAGGATTGATTTGGAAGTCCACAATTCAAGACGCCAAAGCCTTTCCTCCTATTTGTGTGAAGACCATACCTTAGGGTTAGCTAGGGTGACCTGATGGGGAAATGAGAAGAAGTTATCTGCAACTCCCCGCTCATTTTCCCTAGGTCATTCATAACTTCATGTACCTCTATTCAGTCCTTCATCTGCTTTGTAATTTCCAAGTTAGAGTCTTTATTTAGTCTCACCTTATATGAATGCTGTCATATCCTGATCAAGCGAGCAAAAGATGTACGACAAATACCTCAAACAGTGCGAGATATTTATACCTGCAATAGAAATATTTTTTTCTGATGTTTTTTGATCTGTAATCATTACTTTCTTTTCTTTTCTTTTTCCACTCCCAATGCTAAAAGCAGGGATTGCTAAAATAGCACACGTAACAGGTAACTTCGGAACCAAAGCACCACCTTTGGTGAGCACAGGTTGTCTGCGTTGAACCAAAGGTGCAGGGAGCAGACAGGAACAAATAGTCATAACAAAGAACAGATCCAAATTTCAACTTCTCACTGTCAATGTTATTTCTCTCCTGTTGATGTTATTTGCAGAACACTAACATTTTTTGTGAATTTTACTACATGCCTTCAATTTTGCAAAGTCAAAGCAATTTAGAGCATTGGAACCATGCTATTTGCCCAATGTCTTATAAGAAAAGCTCTCCACATTTGTTTTCCCTGTGATCAGAGACAGTTTAAGAACAACATCATTTATGTAAACTCATCTTTCCATGGACAATTCATAACTGCCCTGTTTTCTTCTCTTTTGCTTGCAACACTTCCCATGTTGCGTTTCAGAGTGGCATTAAATGTCCTTTTATTGCTCCCTCGCTGTAAGTACCTGAGTATTAACCAGGGCTTCAAGATTTACAGCCTATTTTAAACTCAGATAATGATGTTTAATTTGTTATTGGCTGTGTAAAGGTTAACAAAGAAATAACTCAAACTATTAGCAAAGGAATAATGCATTACGACAGGGCAATTAAGAGCTATATCTGGCACTGCATGAGAAGATTGATCTCATTTCAAAAGGAGCTTGACGATCCGGATTCACAAGCCATGAAGCACGAGGGTGGCATGGAAGTTCATCTTCTGCATACTTCATGTATCATTGACTTGGTTTTCATTAAGGAACTTGCACGAGTAACCTGCTGACAGCCAAGCTCTCACAAATGCACCTGTGCGTTCTGAAAGAAGTTTCTGCCCTTTGCAGTTCGTACCGCTCCTTTTCTGGGGGTTACCACCTCAGAACAGGGCTGGGAGAACACAGTGAGCAGCATTAACCAGCGCTGCCAGCTGTAAAAGCCACCTCGCTTAGCTAAAACACACCTTCAGGGGCATGCTGAGCTAAGACTTTGCCCGTACCGGAGTAAGATGCAGGCACAGTTTTCACTCCACCAGCTTTGCACCATCTGAAGCTAATGTACTGTAAACACACACAAATCAAAGCCCAAAGTGAGAAAATATCAAACTGATTTCATGGCACCGCTGCAACCGTCTTGCTTTTAAATTTTGCTGTCATGGGTTCCACTGCCCCCATTTTTGTTGTGAGGTGTGGGTGTTTTTATGGGGGGCAGGGGGTGAGTTGGGGAGTGCTTATTGCATTCAAAGCTGTTGCTCTGTTACAATTGTTCTCATGTCGATAAGTCTCTTTTTTTCCCATCCTCATTCCGGCTGTTGGGCAATTACCGGAAACACTTTTTGGAAGAGTTGGGGAGAGGTTATTGGATGTAGGCCCAATGCTTTTGGAAAAAACAGAAGAAAATATGCAGAATTCATGGAAGAAAGACAAGCAGATGCTGCTTGAAAAGATGATTTTATTCTTGTGTCAACAAATTAGTACTTGAGCAGCCAAAAAGCCCACACAGAGGTAACATAAGCAAATGTGTCCTTAAGACATTCAGGGAAAACACAAACTCTCCCCGCAGGATCTACACTAGCAGGCATACCACTAAGATCCTACTTCGCAATGCACTCGAGACCAATTCCTATAAACTTTGGATCAAGGCAGTGGAAAGGCTGGGTACAAAGCAAACCCAGGCTTGAACTTTCACAGCTGAGCTGTATTTTTGAACAAATCCTTGCATTTAGAAACAATTCCAAACCATCTTCCATGGGCATGAAAAACACGGATGGGACTGAAAAAACATGGATTCTGCAACTTTGGCTCAAACAACGTTCATTTCCTTGAATACTTACCCAACGTCACAGCCAAGCGTTAGTTCAAGCAGTCTTCCCAACCCCTGTCTGGGAGGGGAGCAGACCCCAGCTGGCATATGATGCAATGCCACTCCACCTGCTCTGAGCCTACTTTCACGAAGTGCAGGGTCTAACTTGTAATTCTCTTTGAAATCCCTTTCTTCATTTTTGTACAAGCCCTTGCTCCATACCTTCTCTGGCATATTCACCCAAATTTTATTTTTCTCATCTCTAAACTTGAAGAAAAAAAAAAAAAAAAAAAAAAAAAAAAAAAACAAATCCTGGGCTGGGTGTGGCTACTTTCCCTGTAGGGTTTTAGTATAAATTCTATGCAGTCTTACTGAGTTGTGTGGAACCTGCCCATCCTCCCCTTCCCCCAACTTTTTTGCTTTTTTTTCCCTCCTCCTAACTCTTACCACATGTTCGAAAGGCCAGACATGAGTCAGACCAAGCTCCTTAAGCAGCAGGAGGGGGAGGAGGTAAGCAGGGTTCCTTTACCAGCTACGAGAGGGGCAATTTCCCAGGCTGCCCATTCCCCACTCCAGTGCTCCATCCCACAGCACCAGAGACTGGCAGCGACAGAGCCATGCCCTTTGAAAACAGTCCTGCCAAGAGCTGAAAGTTGAGGACTGACAAGAAACTCATAAAAGCAGTATGAAAATTGTGGAATTCCCTCTTTTATTGGCCAGTAAATTTCTAGTGGATCCTAAATGACGACCGGTAAGCGGGTTTAGGTGCAGGGGCTCCTGGCTGCTTGCAGATCGATGCCGTAAACGGAGACTGAGGATGAAGTGAACCTTACGAACCATGTCACACTTCCATAGTGAAACAAGGTGGAATCGAAGGCGTAAGGCCATGGATGGCTTTCTGTCTGGTCTCTCCCATTGCATTTTTGTCTTATTTGCTTAACTTGGTCTTGCAATCTGTTTTAGAGGACATTTTTCAGCAGCTCTGCCAACTCGCACAGGCTTTGATCATGGGACTTGCCACACCAGACATGAGACTTGACCTTTCACATCCCATCCTGCAGTGCATGGTTAGAGCTACCCATCAGTATCAGAACTCACCAGTCAGTTGGCTGTGTCCTTCTTAAAACACAGTTCTCTAATCCCAATATCACATCCAGACAGGGCGTTTATAAACCTTGATAGCCTCATCAATTCTGCAGTATCAGCTGGGAATGAATGCAGAAGCAGCTATACCTCAGATAATACTATTTCATCCCACCTTTTTCTGAGGTCTTTCCTTCTGATTTAATCTCTCTTTTTGCTGAATTTATGATAAACCATGTTCCTGCTTCATGCCAAGTATTATTTTGTATTCCTTCATGTTACATTTTTATCCATTTCCATTTTTACAGTATTCCTTCCAGGATGAAACCTGCAGCCCATTGTGCCATAGGGGACTCATCAAAAGTTTCAGGCTAGACAGATTTTTTTGTCCTACTCTCTTTTATTTCTCCCCATGCGAAACTCTGTTCCAACTTCTAGAAACAGTTTTCAGTTATGCCTTGATATAAATCTATATAGCCATTGGTCTTTAATCTCAACCATTTTCTAGCCCATTCCCACCAGTACCCCTGAGGCAAACGGGCAGCTCAAAGGTACAAAGCTAAGTGCAAGTTTTGGGATTATAAAATGTAATTCAGGTGGCATTAGTTACTGCAGCGGTAGGAAAATCCCCAGGAAATAGAATCATCCGGATGGATTTCCTGCAGAGGCAGCTCAAATATCTCTGCATCATATTTGCAAGCACTTCTGGATCCGGGACGACGTACTGCCTTGGTTGTGTACCACACAGGAGACGCAGAACAGGCTGAGCTCCAAAAGCCGGACTGCCGTGCCCACCCAGTCCAGCACCCGAAGCGATCTGTCCTTTTGGGGTCTAGAAGGGCTGGAAAACATGATGCAGAAGTACAAGGGGCTCTGCCTGGAGCCAGCGTAGACATTTAAGCAATGCAGTTAATGCTGCTTCCAGATCACTGCAATCCTTGGCCCAGCAGGATTTCTGAGCTCTGTACTAATGCAACAGCTTACCAACAAGCCAGATAATCTCACTCACAGATAGGAGAGAGAGCCACAGACAGGGCTATATTAAAAGTCAATCTGCCAATTTCTTGATTAAAGGAGAACACGGAACACGATACTGAAACGTATCCAGCAGCAGAAGCTGCCCGAGCAGCTGCCTCTACTACCTACTGCATCTCTCCCCAAGGCTACAGGAGCGAAGACTGCACAGGAGCAGCGCACAAGATTTTTACTGCTTCTAGGATATTGGTGTTTTAAAAAAAATATATCGATGAACTACTTTGTCATTGTTAACAGCATTGCTGACAAACTCACAGCAGGCCCACTGAGAGGAAGACAGCAGCATGTCTACGAATGCCTGTTGTAGCTGAGACATGTGCTCTGAATTAGGCAAGGTGTGTAAATTATGACAGCCGGAGCTCTTTAGAGAATGCCCAGGTCTGAAGGATTCTGGTGCACTTTTGTTGTTGCTGCTGCATTTCCCCGTAGTTCTTCTCTCAAAAGAAACCTTGCTCCTTGGAGGGAGCATTAACAGGCTCCAGCTCCTGAAGTGTCATTTGACAGAAATAAAATTGAAATGCTAAAAAGAAACTCCAGTTTCCTTTCCTTATTGCACTCATTATTTTATTCTCTTTAACGGTAGCTTAACCTCAGAGGAGAAAAAACAACTGCACTAGGCTGGGGGAGATGGGGGAGGAGAAAGGATGAGATAGACAACCCAAACCCATGGCTTCCTTGACAGAAAATCATGCATGAAACTAGCAGCCTGGTAACATCTGGGAAGAACTTGCCTGCAACAGACTGCCAGATGGGTCCAGGAAAGCTTCATTTCCAGGAATGCCCCCACCAGGGCAATATCATTCAATGTTGCTTCGTCCTTATTGCCATCTGAAGGAAGCTAGGTTACACTGCTCCCGGTCATTAAAAAAGTAATGCTGAAAGAGACCTTGAAAGGACGTGGGTTCCTTCTGCCTTCACGCCTGGTGGACTCAGAGAAGGGTGCTATTGGGAAAGACATCCCGGTCCTTACAGAACAGAGGCAGCAGCAAAGGGAGCGAGACACCGAAGCTGTAGGCTGGCTAACATCCCTGTAAAACAGACTCTAGTGGAAGAACCACAGCTTCCTGCTGGCAATGCAGAGCAGACAGGTGGGGTAAGCAAACAAGCAGGCTAATTGTCATAAGAAAGGTAGATTTGTCTGAGGGAACTCGCAAGCATTTGCCGTGTTGATCCGTTTCATTCACTGGGCTACACGTCTTTCAGGCTGAAGAGACTGACAGCCTAGAAAAGCAACCCAAACTGCAACACAGCTGTGAAGAACCAGGGTTAAATCCAAACTTGTTGTCACAAAGAATTATGTAATACTTTCAAGATGAGATTATTGACCTTCCCTTGAATGCCTGAAACAGCCTTAGCATATATTCTCATATTCTGCAGACATACATTCCAAAGGCACAGATCAAAGTCGGAATCATCGCTGGATTTTGGCACCATGAATCTGGCCGTTTTACATGTTCCAAAGCAAAATCCATTAACCCAACTCAAAGGTTGTAAATAAGAAGGTTATTAATTAAGAAAGATGCCCTGAAATCAGCACACTGCCAGCCAAATGGTAAGCTGGTAATGAAAATAAGCATCTGAAAAGTATTTTTTTGTACTACAAAAGATGCTAATTAAATTCGTTGGAGAAGTACTGCTAATCAATCCCACTCCTTCATGTCCTCCAATTTTGTCTTTGTTTCTGCCTCTGGATCCCCAAGCTCTTTTCAGACACTCTCAAGAAGAAAAAAAAAAAATAAAAAAAACAGTTACAATACAGTTATCTCCATTATTAGTTATGCTCCTTCCAGGAAATATTTTGACCTCAAGTATTGCAATACAAATGCTCATCATCATCTAAGCAATTCTTGGCAGGAAAAAATGTTGCCTTTTTTTTTTCTTCCAATAACTGAAAATACATTTTCTAGTCTCAAGAGCTTATTGTTGAGAAAAGAAAACTGTGCATAAAAAGTCTAAAAATTAACAGTTGCAAACAGAAAGTACCAACTAACTTCCAAACATGTCTAATTATCAGCACTGTTGTGCATTTGGGCTGAAGTTTCCCCACATCAGCCTAAGTGCAGGGATAGTGTTTCTTGAAAATAAAAAGATTTGATGAAAGATTTAACAAACAAACAGAAAACCCACCATTTCCTCTTTCTGTCGAGCTAGTCTTCATATTTTGGCTCTGAAAACATTCGTGCCTCTGTTCCTTTCAGTGTGGCAGCACGTGGGAGGACTGGGGTGGTTCTGTACGCAGCGCAATAATCATGGTCATTGCAGTCCCATTCTGCTGCAGTGCTCAGAAATGTTCTCATTTCGATATAATTAGTCCTTTATTGCAGGGAAAATTAACCAAATGAAACTTTATCAGCTGGTTAATTAATACTCACTTTGCCAGTGCTTTTTGCCAGCTATCGCTGTGTTGGACTTGTTCATTCAAGTGGTGCTGCGAGGAGCGAGCTCCAAAAGCCGTCTCACCAGCTCTGCCCATCAGCTAAGATGCCCTCGAGGAAGAGCAGAGGAGGGGACACAACTGAGGAGCTCTCACTCACAATTGGGATTTCTGGTGCCAGGAGCCATAGCTACAGCACCACGCACAAAGCCACCTCCCCTTAGGTCCTACACGAGAGCACACTAGGGGATGGTGACACCAAAGGAAGCCATATCTTCTGTTTGGTAAGGAATAGCCACCACTACCCTATTCTCCTAACCAATATGACGTTGTATTAAAAACCTTTTAAACTTCTTTACAGTTATGCTACTCTTGCAAACTTGAACATCAGCTGCCCCCAAATCCTATTTGGAGTATGTCCCCCGTGGAGATGTCCCTGCCAGAAAAAGTTTAAGCCAAGATCCAAAGCTGAGAGGGCATTTTCATCAAGAAAAAGTAAGACTTTTATTAGCTCAGTTTGGGGTTTTCCTCTGTGCTACCGCATGCTCAGAAAAACGAACGGCACCACTGAATGTCCACCCCTACAAATTTTTACCCAAACAGGTCTTTACCTCCAGTTCCTCCCCACACCCCAGTTCTCTTTAATTCTTCAGTACCTAAATATCTTCAGTCATCAGCATGTAAGCTAGGGGTGTGTAACCGTCCTCCATTTCACCCCTGAGGCAAAGGGGCCCTGAAACGGAGAGGAAGGGCGCAGGTTTTCCGTGCTGCAGCCAGCAGAGAGGCAGGTGGCTGCAGGAGGCGGCACAGGCGGAGTGAAGCTTGCTGGACCTGCTGCCCGAGGGGTCTCACCTACCCGAGCTGCGACCACCACCCGACTGACAGGGACCTCACCGAGACCTCCCGGGCTCCAGACCAGTGACTCAACCCCAGGACACTCCTTCCAGTGAGAGATCTTACTTCCAACTTTCCTCTCTCTGTTCCAGGCCCAACACGTCAGGTGTCGCTATCGGGGAACAACGGGAACACTGACTCATTTCTCCTCTTGGCTGGAACCACAGAGCGTCGGGGGCTGACAGCAGGCCTGGCCGAAGCGCACAGTTTGAAGCAGCCCCGTGCACATCCCCGCTTCCCAGGCACAGCCTGCCGTTGCGGGATGACATTTTACACCGGGAGGTCACAGTGCACTCATATCCTTCCTTCTGAACTCACATCCTGCCTTCCCTGTCACAACAAATGCCTCCAGCATTCCTACCTGCTCGCTGCGTAGCCTGGTAAGATCGCGCAGCACGTTTCTGCTGACTTTACCGCTCGCTCCAGCTTTAAGCCCCGATACTGCTGCTCTGGTTTAACAAGCTGGTTTCACTGCTTGCTAGTACTTAAATCAGGCTGAAAAGCTGCAGATCAAGGTTTTCATCAGTTAAAGTTGCAATTAAATGTGAAACAAAAATAATGTGAAAGTTCTTTCTTTTTTTTTCCTTCCTCTTAGCTAACTGAACGCTTCCAATGGAAAACAGTCAAAATTGACTACTGAAACTGAAGCAAAGACCTAAGACATGACATGGCTGGTTAAGGCCAGGAAGGGAAGCTATCAGATATTCAGATTACAACTCCAGAATTCCTGTCTTATGCTCCTGGAGTCATTCCAAGCCTTCTCCTGCTAGGAGTGACCAAGACTGTCTCAGCTCTTCAGGGAGCGCGGTCACATCCTACCGAATGAAGTTTACCAGTGGCCAGACTGATAACATCACATCTTCCCGTAGCGGTTCTTATAAAATCCATCGTAAGGCAGACAGAGGCTGACACTAGAAACATTTTAAAGCAGAGTAACTGGACAAGTAGACTTGTGCAAAAAGAGGCCAAGCAGCAGCTTCACAGGGGGAGCTAGAAAAGAGCTCAGCTCAGCAGTTCTTCCTGGCACTGTTTCATGAATCACAAGAAGGCTGCTGAGAACCAACACAGGACGTTATTGGCATTACGCAGCTGGGAGGACGGGAGCGAGGGGTAGAGAGAGGTTTAGGAAGAGAAATGGGAATGAGACAGCCTGTTCAGCTTGCTGTTATCAGTGCAAAGGGGAGGAAGAAGTCAGTCAGGGCTTCCTCTGAGTGAGGGATCAAACTAAAGGGCCGAGCCCTGACTCTGGGAGAGACAAAGAACTGGGCAATCCCGAGCAAGCTCCTTGTGAGACAGAGAGAGCCCGATGGTGCAAGGGGCACAGCTTGCAGGAGGAACAACCAAACGGGAAAGTGAGGCTCTGTGAAAAATCCCGTGCCATCCGACTCACCAGGCTGTTACAACAGGTAAAGGAGAATGCAATGTTTTTATTGTCTAGCCATAACTCTATAAATACAGCCCGACTTCACAAATTCTTGAAGGGGAAAAAAAAAGTGTCTGCTGTTATTGGTCTAATGAGCTAACTCTGAAACATGAGCTAAAGACAGCTCCCTAGCGGCTGCCGGCTACTCCATGAACTGAGAGGAAACCTCTTTCAGAGTCCATCAGTGCAAACCGTTGCTGACAGCTTGGGACTACACAACACACAGATTTATTTCACAGACAGCCACAGACAGGAATTTAGCACCCTGAGCTGGCCTCCTGCTTAGCAGAGAAGGTGCTAAAACGCAGCCACTCAGAGCCTCCCCCCGCGTTTTCTTCCCTGACCCCTCCTCGAACAAAACCCGGGAGCAACTGATCAATTTGGTCACCTGCTCCAGGCAGCCAAATACTCGCCAGATTTCCCCCTTTTCCATCGCAGTCCCTCCCCACCACCACCCAAAAAAAGAATTACACAACAGCGACCCAGCAGAGGAAAGCCAGCAAGCCAAACAGCTGCTCCCGGTGCCAACCAAGTTCAGCTGCAGTGCCTCCAAAATTCCCAAATATTTTGTGTGACCTTTCATCCTACAAATTAATTTATTTCCAGGCAGCAGCCAACTCCTTTTGCACCTGACAGCTTAGAGTCACTGAACTCATCCAAAAAGATTTAAAGGAGGAGAAACTGAGAAGCCGTATAGCCTCCTGATATTACCTAACCGGAGGGATTTCTTTCTTGTTTAAACTTTGGTTTCCTCTTTTAAAATAAGCCTTTTTTTATTATTGCTTTCCCCCAAATTTGCTTTTAAAAATTAGAAAAGGATTTGCAGAGGTTCACATCGTTTCAGTTTAATAATGTGTTGATAAATTGGGAGTTGAAAAAATAGGTCAACCCGAGCAGTGCAAGTCCTCACACACACACATACACATGGAGAAACTTCATTTCTATTAATGCAACTGCAAAAGCTCTGATAGATCCCCCAAAACTAGGGGGAATTTTATACAGTTGGCAGCGGAGCTATTGCTGACTAGATAATAGGAATTGTGCTCCTATTTTCAGGAACCAAAGAGCCCTTATTAATGGCTATCTTCTTGTTTGGGAAAAAGGGAGAGAATAATTCTGTTTATATTTCTCAATCAGCCTGCTGGCTTTCACGCAGAGCACAGGGGCAATTACACCGGCTCGTAGACGAGATGAGAGATTTAGCAAACATCATTAATATTATTATTCATTTACTTAATTCACTTCTTTCCCCTTCCACTCCTAGAGACACCACGCTAAGGCTCTAACCCGTCCCCCTGCCAGTGAATGTAGCTCCCGTTAACGTTGGACACCTGCCTGCAGGGAAGCAACGCACCGAGTTACAGCAGGGGGATATATTAATAAAACACAGCAAGAGATTCCTCGGCAGGGCCACGCTAGGGAGAGCGCTGGATGACCTAAGCGGGATGGAAAAGACCAAACTTTTATGATCCTAGGATTCCACTGACAGGTCAGCCACAAAACCAAGGATTCAAAGAGAAAAATACCATGAGCAGGTTTTGAGCACTGAAGTTTAATTTCTTTCTTTGGACACTGACAAAAGATTCTTTAAACTGACTTCATCCTCTCTCCTGACAAGAGGTCACCAGTGCTATGTCCCCTTGGATAAGGTGATGACTTAGAGCCAAATTCTTACATTAAAAGCAACAGGTTAGGAACAGCTTCATTTTCAAAAGAGCTGAAGAGCCAGCAATTTCCGTAACTTGCCCAAGTTACTGCTGTCTTTGGCAAGTATTTCTAAGCTAGCTGTTAGATTTGGATTATAATTTCCATTATAAACTCTTAGGCAACACAGAAGATCTCAATCTAAATAGTGCTCTGGGAGCTAAAGCTTACATTTTTAGTGTTCAGGGTCCTGGCCCTTAAGCAGGCCATCTTCAGAGAAAGTTTTCAGTTGCTGATTAAGAAACAGCCTGCAAGCAGCAAGACGCAGCCTTTCGATGCTGTCACACTCAAACAAATCAAAACCATTCCTGATGTCCCTACCAGCAGCTTGAGATGATCTCCACGCCATTCAGCTAGAAGCTGCTGGCT
Organism: Cygnus atratus; assembly: GCF_013377495.2. Lineage (NCBI taxonomy): Eukaryota > Metazoa > Chordata > Aves > Anseriformes > Anatidae > Cygnus > Cygnus atratus. The sequence continues at coordinate 3,025,790 of NC_066388.1, forward strand.
TTTTAGCTCTGAAAGTGATTTCTGATGCATGTTAGGAAAGTCTCTTCCCGGCCCAGAGTGACCAGGCACTGTATTAACCAGATTGCTTGGCAGTGACAAAGTATATTTGCATTCCAAGGTGAAATCTATTAAGGGGAAAAGATGAAGTGTGAGATTTCAAGGCAGACAAGGTGATCAGATAATGACATTACCCTGCATGATGCAGGATATGGTTACCATTTTAAACCGAACTATTTGTTTACTCTCTCCTCCACCCAGCCAGCAAGTACATGAGACTCCAGATTTTAATACGATATGCAGAGGTGAACATTGGGGGGAAAACTTCACATTGCTCAAGGTTTAGCTTAGATAAGCATCCAGATGAAGTCCATGAGTTGGAAAAATCAGATGGGAAATCTCCTTGCTAGAAGACTCTTCCCCCCTTTTTAATTGAATTTGCACAACTTGTCTTGCTGCCGATTCCACCCTGCCCCAACTCCCTTCCTTTTCCTTTCTGCTCTCCTCCTCGGGTGTTTTCAGGAGGTGAGTTGTGCCGGTACAGCTTGATACGGCGTTCAGAGTCATAAAGGAGAATTCTTTGCTACCTTGGTTTTCAGATCAGACGTTGCTCTCACACAGAGCAATGAAGCAAAGCAATTAGCAAATGCCGGTTCCCCTGCACCAGCAGAGGGAGTGAACTACAGCCGCGTTCTGCTCTGCCTCCTTAAAGCCTAACCCTTTCCTTCCACTCCATAAAATAACCTCTCAGGAATCCTCCCCTTCTCCACCAGGGAATCCTAACACAGGCAAACCTGGAAATGTAACTGAAGCCTGACACAGGCTTCAGGAAAGGGGAAAGGTTCCCCAGCCAGAGGTTCGGCTTTCCCCCTTCCTGGCGTCTCGTGTCACTGAAACGGGAAAAAATAATAATAATAATAAGCACCACAGCGTGTTGAGTCCCCACAGTCTGGATCTAACCAGTCCTTTCCCTGGAGTCAGGATATTTCGACCTGAGAGCCTTATTTGCGTGGTGTACTTGCTAGTTTCTTCAGACCGTTCCTTATCATCTCCAGGTTAAGAAAGAATTTCAGATGGGAATCCCTCAGTGCAGCTATTCCAGCTCCCTATCCATTTCTTCAGCCTTATTTTCCAGCTTTCTGACTTGGAAACATCAGGAACAATCCATGGTAATAAACAAAGGCTGAAAGTTTTCATTTTTCAGCCCAAGTCAAATATTTACCAGATTTAAAGTTTTCTAGTATGGGATTTAAATTTAATACTGTATTTTATGTGCACCCACCCACACTGTCCAAGGAAAGCAGAAACTCTTAGTTCTACTTTGAAAATAAAATAATAATACCTCTTCCATATAACTTTTTGGTTTTTTTTTAAGCACCCTTATTGGAAACCCTCTCACTGGCTTTCAGTTCATTTATTTACCAACAGGTCACAAGAACACGTTCATAAGGATCTGCTATCATGAAGCAGCAGCAAAGGATATAACCTTAAAAATTAGTCACAACATCAAGACATCGGAGAAAATGGCTCACTCTGAGAGCCCACCCACAAAAATGAGGTTTAATGTTCAAAACTGTCCTGTCCAATGGCTGGTCCTGTTTTCTTGTTCTGAATCTTATCACTCCCATTAATTGGCCTTGTCTCCGCAGGTTTCTTCTCTATCCCCAGCCTCCTCTTCCGTTCCGCTTCTTCCTCATTACCCCAATTTCCCAAGACATTACCACCCTATAGTTTTGTAAGCCTGTTCACACAAAGCAACTGGAGATTTATAAAGAAAGGGAAAAAAAAAAAAAAAAAAAGACAACGTGGGGAGATGAAACTCATACAGAACGCAGTATTACATAGAACAAGGGTAAACCTAGTGTATACTTGAGGGCTCTAGAAGTGCTCTCAGCTCAGGCCATAGGGATACAGCACACGAGCGCTGTGCTCCTCCAGCTTTTTGAGGCCAGGCAACACGAATGGGCTGATTCCTCCCCTGGGCTCCCAGCTCCCCTTCCCAAAATGGTCTAGAGTAAAGTGCATTGCAAAAAGGCCCAGAATTAACAACCAGATTTAGGAGCGATGTACCAGACGTGATTTTATGTTATTTTTTCCCAAATCCACCTCTTCACTTTACCCAGCAAGATGTGATCTTCCTGCAATCGCATCCTTTTCTTTACTGCAGTCTTGCCAAGGGCAATATTGCCCCTTGATAATACGGCCTTTGTATGCACCTACAGAATTAAGAGAGATGTGGGGGAACTGGGGAGTTGGAGGGAGATAATTTCAAACCAAAAGTAGCACCATGCAGAGCAGGGTGGTGTGAGATCAGAAAACACTTCTCCTCTCTGATCCATACTATAGATCTCGCCTCCCAGTGTCCCACTTCCCCTACACACACAGAAGTCCCCCTTATGTCAGCATCATATATTGATGGATAAAAATTCAACATCAGCAACAAGGAGCCACCCCATTCAGTATTGCCGGTGCAGGAGGATTAGGAAGGTCCACTGTGCTAGACACTCTTCATACGTTGGCTGCAAGGTGATTTTGGACTCAGAGTGCCTAGAATCGAATCTGAGAGGGGCTGAACAGCAAGAACTTCACTGCGTGAAGTTTAAAAGGTGTTAAGAATAGGCATTTCACTTCCATAGTCTTTACCAATTAGGCTAAGTGTTCAATATGGTTAGGTTGCCCTTTGATTTTGATTTGTTTCTTCCCCACCGACACATTAACTCCAAAAATTGATTTTAAAAATTAAAATCATTGTTACAATTTGCTGAGCTTAATATAAAGCAAGAGCGTAATGTCCCCTCATGAGTGCTACTGAAGTGGCTACCCAGCCTGACCCTTACTTATAATCCCCTGTAAATTCACCCAAAAAGTCACGAACTACATAATATTAGTTCTTACAGACTGACATATTTCCCTGATCTTTCATGAGCCACATGGGGAAACAGTTTTCGCCTGATCTGAATGAAGAAGAAAAACAGTGATCCTAATCAACCGTTTACCCTTAGTGGCTTCCCTAAACAAATCTGGGAAAGAGCTTAAAGGCTTGGGAATATCCTCGACCCTGCTTGATGCACTGTAATAACCCTACCTAATTATACTGATATAAAAACTAATTGGAAAGATAGCAAATGTCAGGGTAAGATGCAAATTGTAGGGTGTTAATTGCTGAACAGGTGCTGGAATAGAATTAAATGAGCATCTTGATTAGGAGAGTGGAAAAAACAAATGTGGACCCCGAAATCAAGTTGGCCACGTGAATTATTTAGCAGCCTCCTTGTACCAGCAAAAGGTCATGTTGACGTGACCTCTGCTTTGTGATGGGTGGGCTGACAAAACAATAGTGAACTCCAGGAGAACACACGGCTTAGGATGAGACTCTACAACAGACAAAATTTTCAATGGGATACGGGAGGAGCTTTGTTTTAACTGGTGGACTTCTTGGTGGATAATGCCAGCGGGAAGTTCTCCATACGGATCATCGCAGTGATACGGAGCCACCAGTCCCAAGGCCGTGGGAGGTCCTGACGGCAGGAGGCAGGGGAGGTGTACACACCACCCCGTCCTCCTCTGACCCCGTACGCGCAGGAGCGAGGGCCGTGCCTTTTACAGCAAACACTTCAGGCCGGGGGCATTGGCCCAAGCCAAAACAGACTGAAAGCCAGTTTTTGCATTTGCACTTAACAGGATTTTCGTCCACTACCAGAAGTTCTTCAGCAGCACTACTGCAGCAGTAAATTATTGTGAAAGCCATCTCGCGTTTCAGTTGCCACTGAACGACCGGCAAACAGATGAGATCACATAATGCCAATTAGTACCAGCAGCCCAGAAATACGAGACCCTATCATTAGGGGTTATTATTTGGGGCATACAAGGAGAATCATTTTAATGATATATTTAATCCAGTTTCAGTTCAAAATTCCCAAATTTTGAATCTGAGACCACATTTTCTTTGCGAAAAATTAAACTTCTGCAACAGTGTTCTGGGGGCAGAAGAAAATTTTTTGGAGAAAAGTTTTTTCTTTTTAAAAATGGTTTCAACAAGTGATAGAACCTACTGAAATGTTTTGCTGATTAGGAGAGAAGTTAAGAAAAATCTGGAAAACAATTTTCTTTAAAAATTGAAAATATTTAAGTGGTTATTTAGCTAGTTCTGAGTTACTTCACATCAATTCACATCAATTAAAAAAAAAAGTGTCTTAGGGAGAAAGGGGACTTTGTCCCTCAAGTTCACTTACTAAATGAATATGTCTCGGTGGACAGTAGCAACCATCATGTTGTTTTAGGAGCAGTTAGAGACCCAGTCTACAGCAGGGCTCCAATCCATTAGGCACTGTACAAAATCAAAGTACAAAAAGCCCTGCACTGCAGAGCTTCCAATCTAAACAGAAAAGATGGAGAAGGAACGACTGAAATGCAAGAAAACAGGCCAATTGTCCTGGGCAGGCTTAAAACATCAGGAGCTTAAAAGAGATCCTAAAATCAATGTAAACAAGAGCCCAGTTTAAGGCTTTTAATACTGCCAAACTGCAAAGAAGTCATGATATTAGACCTGGGTCTTAATTTTTGCTATGTATTAACGGTTTCTCTCCTTTTAGGCAGTGCATTCCCAGAAGTTCATGCAAAACAGTGCACTGCAGTTGGCTCTAGGCTAATTGTCCATCAGATCTATTTCTACCAGCAACCCAACTTTGCTGAAGACAGACCTAAGCACGGAGTTCAGACAGACAACAAGACGTTGTTTCCAGTCTCGCTGACACCAGGTAATGGATGGGGTTAAGGCAGCGGTGAGAATATGAGCACCTGAGCTTTTGGGCAGGTCCTCGAAAGGAAGAGTAATTTGTACAAGACAACACAGAGACTGAGTCGCTGACAAAGAGAGATGCTGAGCATAAGAGACCCAGCTCCCTTTTTCCCCACCCTAAGTCTAGAATATTCAGCAAAGATACCTGCAACAGTGCCGAGTCATAAGAAAGGCACGTCCCTGCTCTAAGAAATGCAAGAGGAGGCCAACGCTTAGGGTTTGTGCTCAAAGGCGGGTCTGCACTCAGACAGAGGAGGTGCTGCTACCCCCCTGCAGTCGGAAAGGCACAGATACCACTTCAGGGGAAGATGACACATTTCACACAGATCTCAGGGGCAGGGGGAGAAGCACGCTTAAGACTGAGAACTTAGATTTATGCCACTAAGACCTGGAGTTCGCTTTGTATCCAGGGGATACGCTACACCGTGGGTGACAGGAGAATAGAGTGGGTACCGCATCGCAATGCTCGGTCTCCTGGGATAAGGACACCAATTCATTATCTGCACACCGTCCTTCGTGGGGCCTCCACTGCTGGAGGAGGTAGCTGCCAATCATCTTCCATTCTGCACTTAGATTTAGCGCTTGCAGTGGGGGCTAGAAGCAGCTGCAGGGAGAAGCAGACTCGGTTAATTTTTCAAGTTCAGATCCACGTCTTAGCAGGGAAGGGCTGCAACTCCAATCAGGTTGTCTCTCCAATGGCTTCAGCTTTAACTTTCCTGTTCGGGACCACTACAGACACACAAGGTGCATTTGAAATGTTATGTCTGGGGAAAAAAGAGGAAGACGGGCAGACTCAATTTGTGTAGGGTAAAGCTAAGCAAAATCATAGTAGTCTGTTAAAGTCCTACAGGCATTGTACATGGGTTGGATCACAGCTGCGCTGCAGACTATTGCACGCCCTGTTAAAAACTACCTTGCTTTGCTCTTTGCCAGTGCTGCCACTGCCCCCAAACAGCTCTTGGAACAGCTGTAGATTTCTTATAGATGAAAAAGTAATGTGCATTCAAAACGCAGGAGATTTTATTTTTAAATACTCATATTGAAGCTTGAATGGAAACAAAGCTTTACCCAGACCTGAAAGTAATGTAAATAGGATGTCCAGGATCTGAAGTACAGGAATACTACTGAGCTTGTAAATCTCATTCAGAAGCTAATAAACATTAAAATCAAGGTTGAGGAAGCAACTCTAATTTAAATCTCTTTTGGTATATACAATGCATAATTATGACAAAATCCCTCCCCACCAGGTCAGCATACACCTCACCACAAGGTCCCTGACTGAGCAGTCCCCTTCCCCATTTTTACCCGCTCATTCTAGCTGCTTCTTGTCTCACCCCCAGACTCCAGCTACACCCAAATACTGTCAGGTCCTAATCTTCCGGTCAAGCCTCCTGGTCCAGTAGAGAATTCCTCACCAAACTCCAAAGCCTGGTCCTCTGGACCAGAAGTATCATTTCCCAAAACTGCAAGTTTGGGGCCATCAAAAGGACGGCCCCAAACCAAGCACCATACACACTCAGCATTAGAGGCAAACCTTACGGATAAACTGTCAGAGCTGCGTGACAGTTCACATTAGCCAACGAGCAGAATCCACGCTGCTCTAAAATCCGCTTTGATCTGCGGAGACAGACAGCACTTAAATGCTCTCTGCTTTTCTCTTGCTAAAGCAGCGTTCTCAAGTGGAGCAAAATAGCCATCAAACGTGCGCATGCAGAAAATGAGAGCTTAACATATCTTCATCTGTACAGGCAAAATCAGCGTTAAAAAAACCCCTGAAGCTACAGAAGAAAAGCCAGAGGAAGAGAGTCGCTCTACCCATCAGAGAAATGGTTAAGGTTGCTGCTTCTGAAGGGCAGCTATGTTTTAGGCAAGTTATCAAGCAGGGCTATCAGCCCGCTTGTGTTGCTTGGCTAAATAGAAAGAAACAGTGATATTTTTTTGAAGGCACTGAAGTAAAGCTAGAAAATGAGAGAACCAGATGTCCTGAAGGAATGCTGGGAAATGCTTGAGATAAAGGGAAAAGAAAAAAACCCTTTAACAAAAATGTCCCAGAGGATTTTTTGAGGTTCTATGTCAACAAGTGACACTGACACAACGCTGTATACTTTTTCTCCTCTCTTTAGCAGAGGAATTTTGACTGACCAGATATTTTGTCAACATCAAGTAGAATGATTTACACTGGCAGGGATTCAACCTTAAAAGTTATTATTTTTCTTCAAGGTACTGAGTGCCCATGTTCCTAATGAGAATATAGATCTGGGAAAACATCACTGTTCAAGTATTCACTCACACTCAAATTTAGTATCTAGCACAATCTAGTTTGAAGTCCCAGTGAAATTTCTAGTAGCGATGAATTCAAGGATCATTAAAAGCTACCCAGAATAAAAGCTTAAGGTAGAACAAGATAAATCCCATGCGTGAAGGGGGCAAACCTTTTCGGTTTTACCAATTGTTCAAAACAACACTTTTTTTTTCCCCCTCAAATTTAGATGAATGTGAGAATCCTAGATTTATTCCTTTCTTTCACAGGAAAATAAAAATTGTCATTTCTTATAGAAAGTTTTCAAATATGAAATGAGCCAGAAACTCAGATGGGCATCTTAGCAGTTCCATTTTTCTTTTCAGGACTTAGTTTCAACAAAACATTTATGTCCATGTTTCTTGATATTGATGCTAACTAATATCAAGTGCTAATTGCTTTGCTGAATCAGGACCCATGTGCTGAAGTAGCTTTTTGTCAACGTTGCATAAGAAAATTTATCCACGTCTTCAAAAGCAATTAAATCCAATTTGTATTGGCATCAACACTCTGAACTTCAAGTCTTATTTCTTTGTGCCATCCGCTAATTTCATCTGTACACTATGCACTGGCTTTTAACTGCTTTAAACGCCTCTGTCATTACCCTCCCTATGTCACCTCTGTTCAAACAGTCCGTGATCTTCCTCTAAGGTCTGGCATTTTCAAAAAGAGCGTGTGTATCTGGCTAATGCAACCATACCTTGTGCAACTGTGCTTTCGCAACATTGCTCTTGGGTACGGAGCCATAAGAGCAAGGCAATTATTTCTTCCCTTTCTGATACAAGCCTCTTGCAGAGAGCTCCAAAGATCAAGACAAGAACCCAGAGGGAAAATATGGTAGTGGAAAACTTTTCCCCTGGAGCAAAGAAACAGACCTAACTAGAGCAAGTGAACACCTACAATAATCAGACAAAAAAAAAAAACAAACAGCTTGGTGGTGCAGTCAGCAGCAACAATGGAAAGCAGAGGAAGCACGCAGAACTGATGGCACATCCTGTGGAGAAAGTTGCCTGGTTCTTTGAGGGAAGCATCAGGAGTAAAAGGGAAAGACTGTCAGAGGAGTAACTAGGAGTAACTTCCTGGCAGTCTACAGAGCCTGAATGCTGAAAAGACTTGTGCTTGATGATATCATTTTAGCTTGCTTGGGATTCACGTTTCCAATGAGAATAGTTACTCTACTCTTTTTTCTTTTTTTTTCTTTAAAGGGGAGAAAAATCCATAGAGCAGGAGTTTCTGCCTTCATGCCAGAAACGGAGCAGAGGGAAAAGGGCTCAACATGCCACTGGCTGCAGAGATGGAGTTCTCCGCTCGCTAACCTCTTCGGGCCATACGGATCTGAAGTTATGATGCTTCGAGCAGCAACGCTTCTATAACCCCGACTCTTCCAGCTCAGGCAGCGGCCTGTGTTCTCAGAAAGAAATTGTTGGTACTTACCAGTGTGTACTAAACCTCCCGTTAGCTGACACTGTGGTTGGTGTCTGAACATGTAAGCAGGAATATTCTTTTCAGGCCAGCCTGCGTGGTCTGACTCTGCTCAGCCTCAACCAGCCACCAACACGCTCAGAACATCTTCTGTCAGCACTGACAAGCACCAGCAATGCTGTTCAAACTGCTGTCCCAATTAGCACTGCAGAACCCCCACGCAGCTCCTAGCTAAAACTGCCCTCCTCCCCTTATCCCACCTGGCTTGCCACACTCCTTTCAAAGGTCTTGCAATTTTAATGGGCACCCCAAGGTAGGCTCAGGGGGATGTGATTCGTCCAAATTCCTACACAGGCCACAGGAAGGAGACCGTGGGAAACAAGACTTCAGCCCTCCTAATTTCCATCCCTTCCGCTAAAGCTTGCTTCGTTAACATGAAGTGCTGGGTTTCTAACAGCTGTGTGCCTCTGAGGACCACAGAAGGCCAACTCCCCGTTTCACTGGCCATTGTGGGCTTCCTCTAACTCAGCCTTTTTGTTTCATCTTGCCTGGTGAGAATCCTGTAACAGAAATGGGTTGGGGCTATTCCTTCGGTAAAGGATCTTGAATAAACAGAGCAACAGGAACCTTACAACACAAGCCACAAAGAGGCTATCTGACTATCGATTTTCTAAATTCAGTTAAAATTCTCCATCCCATTCTATTTCTCTTCCCCATGGAGAAATATTCATCTTATAAAGAAATCTTACCTTGGAGTTCTGCTTACTGACCAGTAAGGAGCTATCTCCTAAATAACACTCTGAACTACAGGAATTTCCCAGAGAACAACTGCTCACAGATGGGGGAATGCCTTCTCATACCCAGTAGAAGCAGAGCCTAGGCTGACGGGCACATTTTCACTGTCACCCAGCCTTACGCCTCTCCCCAGCTGCGGGCTGCCCCAGTTTGGTTCCTCGGGTGCAGGAAGAGGAATCTGTGTAAGGAACCGCGCTGCCGTTTCCTAAAGCCACGAGAAAACTTCCTGCTGGAAGGGGGAAATGAAACGGGGGGTCTGTTGGCTGACAGTTACAGTGGTGCCTCTACCGCACACCTCTCCTGAAATATATTAAGGATAAACGCCACGAGGCTCTGTTGGACAGCACTTGGTTCAAAAACAATAGACTGGTTAAATACAGGCCAAAGTTCAGCTTGAAACACTTGGGGAATAGGAGCGCGTGTGAACTGGAAAATTACCAACTGACTTCAGACTCCCAATTTAAAAAATAATGCTATACCTTTGCTCTTTGAAAAGGAAGCTAAGGGCTACAAACAAACAGAGAGAAAAAAAAATGCTGGAAAAGTGTAGAATTTTCCTTCCCAAATAGCAAATCCCAAATTTTCTAGAAAAGCAAGCTTTTTTTCAGTCCTTTTTTTTTTTTTTTTTGGGGGGGGGGGGGGGGAGGGAGGGGAGTTGTGTGGTTTTTTTTCAGTAAAAATACATTTTAAAATGTATATTTCGAATGTTACATTAATTTGTTTTAAGATACTCTAAGTGGAATTTTTTTCCACTAAGTGGAAGTGGTTTTGCTAGTTGTAGTGCCATCCAGGGATGGAACCTTTTGAAAATGGATCATATTTGAAGTTTGGAAAAAATCTGGAGGCACCCAAAATTGTTGGTTGCTTTTGATTTTTTTCCCCCCTGTGAAATTATATACAACAACTTCCAAAATAATTGAATACCTTGCTCCTGCTTCCATTTAAATTAAAGAAAGTCTTGGTGTGGATTTATATGAAAATGGGATAAAACCCCAAATCTCCAACATACCATATGTATAGCCTGCTTGTTGTTCTGTGCTAGAATAAATAAATAAAAAATCCCTTCAACATGAGAAATGCCATCATCTGGTGAAATCAGCTTTATGCCATCTCCTGTCAGGTGTGACAGTGCTTGGGAGTTCACGAGAGGGACAAGTGATTAAAAGCCTCCATAGGGCGATCAGTTGCCACTTCATTTTATTTTATTTTGTTGAAACAGCCTTTGTAAGAAAGATACAAAGCCAGGTCGGAAAGAGCAACCCCTTTTGCCTAATAGGTTCACAGTCACCGAGGCTCAAATAAGCTGACTGCTTAAAAACAACTCGGGAGTCACGGTAAAAGATAGAAAATTATTGCTTCCTGTCATGACCAAATATTAAACACAGCGCACACCTAATGGCTCTATCACTCCCCAGGGAAGAAGCTTTATGAACAATAAAATCCCAGCAGACCTGCACTGTTTGGACTTAGAAGCCTCATTATAGGCTCACTGATCCAACACAATTTACAAGCTCAATGGACTCCACTTGAAGGAAAAGCCACCAAACATGGAGTTATAAATGGAACGCCCATGGAGCTCGTTATTTGGGAAGGAAATTAGCGGAGAAGAGAAGATGGGAGGGAAGAAAAGAAAAGGGGGTGGGGGTGGATGACAGCAGCACATTAGGGATCCAAATCAAGTAAGAGGGAAAGATGGATATACGAACTACACTTACGAGAGGAAATGCATTTCCAGGACGTGCTTACACGATCCAGCCTGGAAGACACAAAGCTTGGATTGCACCCCTCACTGTGTCACACACCTCCTGCAGGATCTTATGGTCATCACCTAAGTACTTAATAGCGTTAAAATTATGAGGCCAGCTCCAACTGACTCACGTTCCAGATATATATTATGTACTTTTAGTATAAATCTTGTCCTCATTTTTACAAGGACTTTGGGCGATGTTCTGAGTAGGAGAAAAACTGGTTCACACGCTGTCTGAAAGCAGGAAACAGATACTGCACATTCACTGGGAGGTCTTCTTCAGATGTGAAACGCTCACTTCGAAGAGGCTGAAATCCTGGGATGTTTACAGGGTAAAAAAATACATGAGATCCCACCAGAAACAGATGGTGTCAGAAACACACAGGGAAGGGATGGGCAGAAACAAAAGGTTCAAAAGGGAAGCAAGAGGCAGTAACAAAAAAGGTTAGGGCAAATGAAGTGACAAGTCCATAAAACCAGGTCTAGACAGAGGCCGAGGAGTGGCAAGGTGATAAGGAAGACCATTTTAGGTCATAAATACAGGGGATGCTTTCATTAGAGTGCAGATACTCTGAAATATTGGCATAGTCAATGATGAGTGCAGATGGATCCAAGCAAACACAGACCAACGTTCAAAAAAATGGACTTGGAGAGACCCCGCGTCGCACACTCCTGCTCCACACACCCAGGATTTCTCTTGTGCTGTCTGCACAGTGAATTTATCACCAGCTCCTATTCCCAGAGGTGCTTTAGTTCATGGGAAACTTTTATTCCATTCCCCTCTGCTACTACCAAAGCCCTTGATTCTAATGGTTCCTCACACTATCTCATCTGTCCTTCGGAGACCTCTCGTTATCCGCGGGCCATGCAGCCATTTAAGCTCCTCACTTGCTGTTTATGAGAACTCAGCACTTACATGGAGCAAACTTCTAACTGCAGTGCAAACCTTCCGTTTAAAAGTGGGCGAGGCTTTTTCCACAAACTGTTTTAACTCTCCCCAATTTTTTGCATTGTTCAGTCAAGATTAACACAGCCAGCACCACGATGTTCGTTATCTCAGCTAAAGCACAATTAGTCTAAGCAAGGCTGGAACTCCTCCATGCTTACTGTCTAGAGTACACCAAAACATCACAGAAGCTCATCTGATTTGTCCAGAGAGGCTAAAATCCTTCTGGTCTCGTCTTCATTTGGACTTATTTTCTTAATGCTTCCAAACAGTAGCAATAATCGGATTTTATTTTTATTTTTAATTACATAATTATTCATCTAGGTTCAGGCTCAACCTGTTCACCTTGCAGTTCTGAAAGCAGAACATGTCCCAGCTATTCCAGTTACGGACTTGGTAGGACCAAAGCAATCCCACCCACTATATTTCCCTTCACAACCCCACTTTCACGCAAACACACCCAAAAAACAGCAAGCACCCCGTTCGCAGGGCTCAGGACAAAATGGCTGCAGTCACACAATGACAGCACACGGCTAGGGGCACACACACAGAAAGCTAGTGGAAAAGAGGTTCCAGTTCTGTAAACCTCCTAATAAATCTGTGCTCGAAATCAGCGGTGATTTAAACTAATCTAATTTATTTTTGGCTTCGTTTCAGAAGAGGTAACCTTCAGCCCAGGTGGCAGCAACTGACAGTCTGAGGTAGAGTAACTCTGTAAAGCACTCCAAAACAATCTCCAACCCAACAGCAATGGTTTCCACATCCCCAAAGCATTTCCACCCATCATTTTTCAGCACATGTATCCGTATCAGTGAAAGCTGGAGAAGCACAGGCATCCTTGGTTTACTGGTAAACAGAAATTATGTGGACACAGAAAAATACACGGAGTCTGCAATGGAGGGAAGAGAGCAGAACCCAGGACATCCACAGCTCAAACGAGTTCTTTACCCCCAAGTCCATTCTTCATTTTTATATCATGCTCCAAGAGATATTTATGCTTCTTTTGACGCACTGGCCTCCTGGAAAATCTGTTGTCTGTCTACATTACAAATAATAATAATAATAATAATAATAATAATAATGTGACACAAGCCAGCCGCTAGTTTGCTGGCCATTTACAAACCTAAATGCCTGTATGCAACAAAAATTTCAAAATGCTTTTGACAGCAAACTAGTAAGGAAATTTTCTGGTTGCTTAAAAGAGGAAAAAAAAAAGGAAAGAGAAACAAATTATGCAGTAAGAGAACCACTTGTCAAATGGCTAGTATAGTGCACTTTAAGTTACTGACTCCCCACAAACATCCAGTCTACTAAAAAATTCATAAAGAGACAGATGGCACAACAGCAGCTCTTTGCAGGAGAGCAGGGTTTAGCAGTGAACAAAGGACTTTGACTCCTTAGGACAAGAGAAGAGATCATTGTGGGGTTTGGAGGCTTGGAAGGGGGGATTGGCGCATGTGGGGAGCTGAGAAGGGCTGCGTCTATCTGGGGCTCCTGGTTTCACTCCACAGCAGCAGATTTGAGACATTTATTCTACCCCAGCAGGCATACAAGGAGGAAGAAGGGAGTGGAAAAAGAACAATCCAACTCTGCCATGTATTTGAAATTCTCCTTGCAGTACAAACCTGGGAGAAAAGAAAAGAAAAGAAAAGAAAAGAAAAAAGAAAAGAGTGGAAGGAAAAAAAGAAAAGAAAAAAAAAAGCCTTTCTGGAAAGCATTTCACACAGCTAGGGATTTGACATTTGCTAACAGTTTGCATTAAGGGGGAAACTGAGGCACGGAGTTATGTGACTTGCTTAAGGTGACAGGACTGCTCGGTGTCAGCGGGAATTTGATCTCTCCGTTCATGCAGTTCAGCCTCAAAGCACTGGAAAATATCCTTGCACTACCCTACAGATTTCAGGGTCAGCCTGAAGGGGAGAGGTAAGGGACAAAGTCCTTTTCAGATTACTGACACGAAGGGGAAAAAAAAAGAGAAACACCAGAAGTCTGTACTTATTTCAGGCCAGACCTTTCAAAAAGATGGGAGTGGAAATGAAAGCTAACCTACTGGGGGAGCGACGCAGCGCAAGAAGACATAGAGCCCGGTGCTATTAATGTGGACGTCTCACACAGAGCACTTTAACGCACAGCATGGACACCACGGTGGCACGGTCAGAATGTTTACATGCCTGGCAACGGCCGTCTTCCCGAAAGAGAGTTTTAGTGCTTGTGAAACGTGCCAGACAGACAGCCTGGGAGAGCTCAGTCCTCTGTTTATCCGTGCAGCAGGTAGAGCACGAGTGTCAGCAGGGAGGGAAACCTCCACCCGTGCCGCCCCGTCTCCGCGCTGAAGGGCCGGACCCCACGCTACACGAACATAACGCAGCCTCTTTGGCTTCTTTATAGGGATGCTAACAAGCATGCCAGCTGTGCTTATGGTTTGGGGGATTCTTTAAAAATAATTTGAAAAGGCTAAATATTTACAGCGTGTGTCAGCGGACCAACCCTGTCGTTCACCATCTCCTGAAATCCCCGTGCCAAGAGCCCCGCTGGGGCAGGCCCATGCCGCTGAGCCAGCTGCAGGCCTGGCCCCAGTCCCCCAGCCCCTGGCTGCAGGGCGCTGTGCTGCACGCCCCGCAGCTCGCTCCCATCCCATCCCATCCCATCCCAACACCAACCCTTGCAATAAATAAATAAAAGGTGGGAACAAACCTCATCGGGTTCTTTACAGGGCAGTTAAGAGGAGTTTGGGTTAAAGCAGCAGGAACCAAACCTAGAAGCTCGATTCTAAAAGCGTAACTGTGAGCTAAACAACCTCGCTCCGCCAGCTTGAAGGCGGTGGAAAACTCCAGAGCCTCCACACGGTAAAACCATGAAGACACCCAGCTACACGTGGCACACAGCTCACACTCACATTTTACGGTGCTATTCCAAGTGATTTCACCTATAGACCCAGAAGAGGCTGTCCCATCCCAGTTACATTCCATCGTTTTAAGTGAATTAAGATTTTTTTTTAATTAAGTAGAAATTTCTCTTGACAATTTATCTTTTATTAGAAGTAAGAGAAAGTAATAATAAGCAAATAAACTGTTCAACCAAAAAAGCCACCCAGTTCTCTTCAGTACCCTGGAGGCTTCCATTCAATTGCAGCTTCAGAAAACTAGAAAAAGCACTGAGTTAAAAGTGCACAAAAGAGCATGCTCTGTAGAACTTAAATCTTAAAGAAACAAAGCACTAAAAAAATATCATTCACACTTGATGGGTGGGCAATTTATATCCAAAATCGTACAACTCACCTGAAGTGACAATCTGCAGTAAAATTATGGATTAAATTCATTTGTAGTCATCTCTGGCCTCCTAATCGATAGACCAAGTTTCCTTTTACTTGCATAACTGAGGGGGAATAATTCTAATATAGGTGTGACAAAATACAGTTTTCCTTTGGAAAGTATCCTGTGCAAAAGAATTACCCTTCTACACTTCTCTCCGAAAGCCACTCCACCCCATCCACTTCATGTCACTGTCTACAACCTCAACAAAGGAAAGACGTTAGCAGGCAAAGATCAAAGCAATTTCCATGAACGACAAGATAAGTTGAGAAGAACCACTTCAGCCACAAGGAAAAAAAAAAACAAAAAAAAAAACTATTTACACATTTTTCAAAACTGTCAACACATTTTCTCAAAACTGTCAAAACTATGACTACCACAGGTACTAATTTCAGAAATTAAGCAGGAGGACAGCAGAAATAGAAGTTAAGATCCCTGGGAATCCACCAGTGTCAGGATCCCCCATGGGAACACACTAGAACCGGTTTAGATCTGGTGAATTTTGATCTTCTAAGTAAATTAAAGCTTGCCCTCACATTTTGAGAAGTTACCATGGCTAAAAAACTTGAAGCCTGTATTTTGCAAACAACTCTGGACATTGGTCATGAATCTCCTGGGTACCTTCAGGTGCTCCTTCCAGTCCTACGTTCCGAGGGGGTTGTGCCTGCTGCCGCTGCAGATGTTAGCAGGCAGCACCACCGGAGGGTTTGAGCTCTGTCAGCACAGAGGTAGTGTCCTGAAGTCAGGTTCCAATCCCAGTTTCATTGGAATTCTGGATCAGAAGGAGGCTGCAGGATCACGAATACTCTAGTGTACCCTACAAATACTTGCCAGGGGGAGAGGGTGCGTGGTGAATTTCAGTGAAGAAGCTGCATTTCACACAGAAAAGCACTAGTTTCCAAGAGTGAAGAAAAAATAACTACAAGCTCCTTAGTATCTAAATCTAGTCCCCTGAGCAAAGGTCACAGCAGAAATGCTTTATTCAGTATAAAAACTCTTGGAATTCATTCAAGGAGTAGAAAAAAAAAAACCACAACAACAATATGGCTGACATTTTTTTCAACCAAACTATTTCTTCTTTTTTAAACGGGGATGCAAGTTTCTATGCTTTGGCAAACAAAAATGAATTGTGCCTCCCTACAGCAGTAAACAGGTAAACCAGCACAATAATCTAAGCATTAGTCTGTGACAGCGTACAAAGTGAGGAAAAGGGAAGAGAAACAAAGGGGGAAATGATAGAGTTAATTTACAGCAATTTAGGGTATAGTCCCTGAACTTAGCTAAAGTTCATGGGTATTTACTTCAGTTCAACATGAAGTGGGAGGTTATAACCTGCACTGATCTGAACGCCTTACCAGCCTAGTGAGGGCTGTACTACAGACTTACAGCAGGGTCAGAAGCACACAGTTACGCTGCTGATAGGCACAGCAGATGCAGCCACTTAGTGCAGCTGGTCTAGGCAAAAAAGGAAATCATAAAGTTGCAGTAACAGACATCAGTGTGCACCTCTACCCAGTAACAGCAGCCCTGCTTGTTCCTTCACCACGCTCATAGGTACCCAGGTAGTTAATTTAACTTGTGCCCGCTCACAGTAGGGGCACACCTTGGATTACCACGCAGAACTTGCTTCACCTTGGACTCGAAACCCCTCTCCACCTTGCAGCTCCTTTGCTGTTGAGGGAACCTGCTTGCCACACGACTTTCAGTCGAGCAGCTCAGAGGTTAGCACCAATCAATAATCCGGTGTCCTCCTGAATTCGTTGTGTTTGAGTAGGCCGCTGCCTCTGCAGGAGTTGCAAATCAAACTCAGAACTTACCTAGACCTAAGCTGTACACAGCTCATCCTAAAACTGGGTTCCACCTCTGCTCCCACACCTTAGGAGTCACCTAACACAGTTGTGAAGATTTGGGTCTTTTCTATGTTGTACAATCAAGCCACGTTTTAACCACGAAGGTCCCTCGCACCGCCAGAATTACAATGCAGATGGCACCTCCTGCATGCCAGTCACAATTTCCTCACACACATTTGCAGCAGGAGCAATGCATATTAATTAACCTAGGCTCAAAGGGAGAACCTAGCACCTGCAGACAGCCAAGTTCATATCTGGCCTCCATTTTCCTTCTACTCTTGTCCCATTTCACTTCGCACACGCTGTTTAGACATGGCTCTGCATAACACAAATGTATTTTCCCAATCCCTTTTCCTTTTATTTTACTTCCCTCCCACTAAAGCATGATAATCTAACAGCTGTATTGCTATATGACAAATTTTATATTTACTTATTTTAAACAACAAAAAACCTTTGTTCCGATTACTCTATTTTAAAGAAAATTTGTAGTTCATTTTAAACTAAGACAAAACAGTACGAAGCCAGCACTGAACCGAAAAGAAAGCATTTAAATTTAGAAGTTGCAAAACATGCATAAATCTTACCATATTTGTTGGCCTGCACGACAGCAGAGGGTTGCAAGCTGCGTTTTAGAAATGGCATTCCACCTGCTATTGAGTTCTTAAGCATAAATGTTTTCTTCCTAAGAAGCTACATATAGTCCCCCTAAATAAAGAAGAACACTGCTACCCGGATTCCCAAGCATGTCCAGAGCTCTCATGACACCTCAGCAGACTTTTCTGCTCATGTGAAAGGCAGAAAAGTCAGTCGTGTTGAATATAACTCAGGAGAGGGGACTGTTTAGACAAACACCCAGGCAGTTGTACTTACTGCTGTGGAAATGTCTGAGGATGACAGACTAGACAATAAATTCCTTTGCACAGCCGTGTGCAGCATGACTTTATTACGTTTGCATTTCAGATGTTGATCAAGACATAGTGCACAAGATTATCTCTAACTCCCCAAAATATGCTTAACCAGGTAAAATGCTGGAGTAACAGGAAATAGAGAAAAGCAAGTCATGTGCCTGAGGCATCACTACGGACCAGAGGCAGAACAAGGCAGATTTAGCTTCAAGTTCTCTCTTCACCACGCTGCCCACTAAACCATGCCGCCACCAGCCAGCAGTGCAGATTTGCAGTAATTTCTTTCCTTGGTGGCCTAAATCCACTTTGGTGACATTGCTTCTTAAACAAGTTAAAACAGCTTTATCAGGGAGCACTCCTCAGTTCTCTCACCTACCTTATTATTACCCCTATCGGACTCTAGAGTTCACCTGCAATTTCAAGAGACACAAACAAAGAGAGGCGGAAGAACTGACAGCAGAAAACCGACAGCAAGGTGACCGCAGAAGATACTTCCATGCGAGTGGCAGGATGCCTACGGCAGTTAGCAGGGGAGTTACAAATCTGAGTTGTAGGCTCAGAGCAAATTCGGAGAGCTTAGGACTCACTGAGCACCACGGTGATGTGTCGTGCATATTTTGCACTCGGTTGTTTAAAAAACAACAACAAACCACAAAAACCAACTGCAACAAAAAGCCACCCACCCTGCTCTTTCTTTTCTTGTTTCTCTTTTCTTGTTTCACTTCTATTGCATTTTACATCAACAGATCTCAAATCCCTGCAGAAAGCATCAGATTTTTTGCATGGGAATGGACAGCTTGCTCAAGATGACAAATTCAGGTAGTGAGAGGACCCCTTCGTGAGGAACAGTCAACTCCTAGGCCAGCCCGTTGCCTTATGCCATGCTGCTTCTCCAGCAGCAAGACAAGCTTCACCAAATTCAGACTTTAGATTGGAAGGTTCCCAAATGCAGATTCATACCAAACATTAACACAGCCAAAACTGAATTAGCAATTTCATAGAAAAGGTCAAGGTGGCATTATCTAGGACCTCCGCTTCTAGTCAGGAAACCACCCACCACCACCGCCGCGCAGTCATGCAAACAGTCCAGTTTGCTGGAATTGCCAACTTTGTCCCCAACCACAACTGGAAGTACAAAAATAAAAGGGAAATCAGGGGGGTAAGGGAGTGGGAGGAAGAACTTCATCACAGCACGAACAATTTTGATTAACTCCCTGATGAAAAAATGAAGGATATAATTGTAGCTCTTTATTCAAACCAGCTTGACCATTCTGAATGCCAAGACAAATTCACAAGAAATATTATGACAAATAACACTTATTAGAATGTAGATAGAAGATGCCAAACACATACAGACATAAAACTGAATCTGCAATCAATTCACCTCAGCATCAGCTTTCCACTGGCCCCTTATACCAGCTGCTTCAGAGAAAAACTCTTTAAAACAATTAATATAGAGAAAAATCTGTCTGGGGAAAAAAGGCTTCTTCCTGACTTTTCCTTGTTTACTATTCCCTTCCTGGAGATCTTGGTTATGGACTTTCTGAAAGAGCTCTGTCTATTCTTATTTTTCCTTTCTGAATCTTGCTAAGTTCCAGATCTCAAACAAGACTTGGAGTCAGTGAATTCCACAGGCTAGTTTCCTAAGCCTCCACAATACTGACAATTTTGAATGTACCAATTCATGTAACAAAATGCTGTTCTCCTTCATTTATGGGTTTTACCTAGAAACTGGCAAGCGGAACCTAGGGCTGGATCTGGAACTAAGTAATACATGAAACTGTTGTCTTGCATAAAATTGCTCACAATCCCCAGACCATCAGTTTTAATCCTCGCTAATACATTGCACGTCTGCCTTTACCCCTTCCTTCCTCTCTGCACTTCTTAGGGAATATTGCTATTTTGTTAAAAAATGCTATTGAAGCTGCCAGGTTGCTCAAAGCTTTATCCTCTCCATGATCTGTTTGGAACACATGCCTGGTGAGCAGAAAACATTCCAGATACATACATTTGGTCACAATGAAAATAACACACGTAGAACATAATTGAAAAAACTAAAATAAACACTTCTGTCAAGGCAAGCCCAGATGGGGTAAAGGTAACCGGCTTTTAGGCTGGCATTTTTCTAAGGAGTCAGGAAGCACAGACACCTCCGAACAGCAGATGCCAACAGAACCAAGACCTTCAGCTGCCTCCCGTGACACACAACAGTTTGGTGGTTGCTTTGTGGAAAAAGGAAGATTCATCTCCTACCTGTCAATGATCACGGGGTCAGACGGAGTCTCATTTCTGTTGCCACAACTTTTCTTCTCACAGCACCGACTAGAGAGAGGAAGAAAAGCAAGATGGAAGAATTATTGTGACAGTCGATAGCAAAACAACCAGCTGAATGTCTTCTCTGTGAAGCTTTAGGGCTCAATATATGCCCAGAAGAGTGACTGAGAGAATTCTGGCTAGGATTTTTGGAAAGGAGAAGGAGTAAGAGAACTGGGTGCCCAAATCCTGGTTGATTTCAGCCAGAGCTTGGCAGTTGGCTCCCCTTAGTCTGTTTTGAAGTTCACAGCCAAAGTGAACAGCAGTATAGTCACACTTTAGACTAAGGCACTACATATAAAAAGACTTATAAATGATTAACAGATGTCATAACAACATTACAGACATGAGTATCTTGTGCTATGTATGGTTATAATCCACCAAAAGGTGTTAAAACTGACTATAAGCAACTTACTGATTTGTTATATTTTAATAACTGATTCGGCATTTATTGAATTCTTAGTAACCCCCTAAATTTCATATGCTTACAAAAAAAAAAAAAAAAAGCTTCAGCAGTACAGTAGCACCAATGTGGAAAAAAATAAAAAAAAAAAAAGAAGAAAAAAGCAGAAACTGAACATAAAGTCAGAGCGTATTAAGAATCTGATGAGATTTTTCAGATTGGCATTTTGTCTGCAAATCCCTTTGCAATTGTTTCAGTGACGATTAGCCCTTGAGATTAATCTTGTATTTATGCACATTTTATACTGTGTGGCTACCTGCATGACTGCATAAAAATTATAATAACTCTCTCTGATAAGCTTTCAACATAAAATAAATATATTTATCTGGCTTGGCAAGAAAATGCAAGATAATGCCACCGCCCTTTGGAGATTGCAGTAAGGTACAAATTGCAGGATGATATCCATATTATGGCTGTGTCTGTGTCTTCATGCTTATACAAAGACAACCGTGTGTACATATAGACGTGTGCACATTCAGAATATATTTTTTTTAACATATATATATACACACACACACTCAGAGAGAAGAATATAACCCACACAAACTATTTGGGCTTCTTCACTCCCAGTGAGTTTAACTGTGCTTAAGGAAAGAACAGAATCACTGCATTTACCTTATCTATTTTTAAAAATAATAATTAATTAAAAAATAAAATGAGAGCCAGCTCATTATTTGATTTCCACTGATGTACTCATTGACACGAGTGGTGCTCCCTGCACTTACTACAAGTACCACAAGTTCAATAGATATTAAAAACAGTCCGTGCTCTGAATTACTTCATTTTAAAAATTCGGCTGAGAGCAGCACAGAAATCTGTTAGAAGTTTTCAGCTGTCTTGCTGATCAAATAGTTTGTTCTGACTAAACTAACACGGGGAGGGGAAGGATGTAGGCAGCCAGAAGTTAAGAGTATCGCTGTGGAACTTTACGTAGACTGTACCAGAACTCCTATATGCCTCAAAAGACACCAGACCAAATTCTAGGCTGCATAAAAGCCTTTCCAAATTACATTGTTCACGTTCTGCTGAGTTTGTTCAAATTTACACCTATGGAATAAAAAAAATATATATTTTTTTTTGCACAGTGATATAATAGGTGCTGAATACTTTTACAAAATTCCCAGGCGAGTCTGAATCCCACTGTTTTCCACCTGAGAGCAATTTCAAGCAGAGGAGTTAAGAAAAGATGCCTGAATTCACTGAAAGCAGTATAAAATATAAAAGAGCACCTTTTTTTTCTTCCTGAATATTCAACAATAAATACTTAAGATAGGCATTTAGACAAAAAAAAAAAAAAAAAGGAAAAAAAATCACTTTGGGTATGAAAAGATTTCAAATACATGCATTTTCTGCATGAGTTACAGTGTGCCAGGAACTTCCCATTTAAAAGCTGAAATTGCCCAGCAAGATGAGATACAACTACCAGATCTATTTGAATAGCAGCTCTAACTGTTTCAACATTTCTACATTCCTTTTGCCTCAAACCTGCACTTATTCATCGATGCTAGTCCTTTTAAAATAAAAGGATACACTAAATATTTAAAAATCCCTGGGGCAGACCCTCTAGCTGCTGTAAATTGTCATAGCTCCATCGACTTCAGTGAAGCTATGGTAATTCACACTAGCTAAGAATATCCCAAATCCTCCTACTCCCAACTTTGTTTTAAGTGTATCTTTTATGCGTTTCACTGCCTAATGATTGTTTATACAGAACTGCATATTTTTTTGTAATAACAGCCAAGATATATCCTAAAGAAGAAAAAAGGAAAACAAAACAGAAAGCCATCGCTGGGAAGAATATAAATTCGGCATATACTTTTGACATGTCCAATATTACAAAGCATTGGAAATAACTCTGGGAACAAATGCCTTGTGGTTTCGGTGCCGCTGTAATAAAACAACAAAAGCAACTCCATTTTTAAAAGTGTTTTTTTTTTGGCTTTTCCTCTCTTTGTGGTAATACTAAATGAGATATCCCTTAGTCATGTAACTTTAGCATATGGTCATAAAAAAAATATTTCTGATAGCACTACACCAGAGTAAAGTCCAAGCAGAATAAAGTAGCAGCACCTCCACCACATCTCCTCAGCTCATACAGGCTTCCTCGAGGTGGCCATGTCCTGGCACAGTAAGTGCTCAGAATGAGTTACGTGAAATGGGAGTGCAATGAGGCTGGGCTCTGAAATAAATGTGTCACTTTATTTTATAGTTTGTACCATTATCACAGTTAAGAACTTTACATTTAGTAAACTTTCCTGCTAAATCTAATTTTTCCAGATATTTTGCAAATACCTACATTCTTATCACTCAGCGCACTTGGGTAATGGACTTTTGTTAGAGATCTCAATTATTACCCTTGGACAGTACGTACTTTTCGAGCCCCAACATACATGAAATCTCTTGATCAGGCAAAACAGTCACTTGTTTCCAGTAAACGACTAGTTCACAGGAAAATCAGTGCTTTCTAAAGACTGAGGCAGTTTCAGCCCAGAGTTTTAGCAAAAGTACCTTTCAAATCTTTAAATCTCTATTTCCAAGTGTTTCATCGCCGTATCCAAGTCCACATTTCCACTGGGTTTGTTTTACAAGTGCTGTCTAACAGAATCGACTTGTTCCAATATAAGTCAAAGGCAAAAATCCCAGACCCTGGTGGGGTCCAGGGCCAAGCCTACAATATTATCTTAGAGCAAATTACTGGCACAACTTCACTCATACTTAAGCTTCTGCTTCTATGCCGTATTAGGAACACACCTCCAGAGGTGCTCCTTTGCTAAAAACAGGAATATCAAGGCCAAAGACTTATTGTCTACACATATTCCTACTAGACTGATGTGTACCACTTTGCTCTTTAACTAGATCTACATGGGAAAAATGGTGGTTTACATTACGAACAGTCTTGAAAGCAAAACTAAAAACAAACACCAAACCCAAAAAGCTATCACAGACACCAGACCTACAAACCGAACACCCCAGAAGGCTCGTGGCAAAGCAAACTTGCCCCCTTTCCCCCCTCACACTTGCCTAAAATGGTTTTAAAATTCAGCCCTCAACTTCCCTCCCTTCACCCCCCCTCCCAAAAAAAAAAAAAAAAAATCTGTCTCTAATTTCAAACTCAAATAAGCTCACAGCATGGTGGCCTTTGTTTTGTTTTCTTCTCCCCAACTCCTCCCTGCAATTGCATAACAAAAGTGTCTAAATTCACACCATCTGGCCGATAAAGACACAGGCCCCAGTGGCCGCCTGGCCCAGCTGATTAGAGCTCCTGTCTAGTCTGAGCCTTGTGGCGAAAGTCACAGCTGTGGGGCTTGCTTGCACTCAATACAACTCTGTTATTAGCCAGCTGTAGGCCCTGAGACTACTTCTGTTCAAATTATAATACCTTTTAACCCTCTGAGCATTGAGGGCATAGAGGGTTGCTGGCAGCAGCATAACAACTAGTTTCCTCTTAGTTGATAATTGGAAGAAAAAGAAGAAGGGAAAAAAAAAAGTTATTCCAGGAGAGGAGACTGTTTACCTTGATTTCCAACCACTGCAGGGAAGGCTGCGTGTTTGAGAGAGATCCACCTAATAGGAACTGTTCCCATTAGGCTGTAATAACCCAAATGAAAAATTTCAGATCTGCAAATAAATAAATAAAACCTCTCATGGAAAGCACTAATTACAGAGAGTTGAGAGTTTAACTTTCAATTGGTATGACAGATTGTTGTAGCCGTATCAATATTTAGACAACTTTCCTGCTAAGCATGCATCTGTCACTGTCTGAGTGGAAGATGCGGAGTTTTGGATGCGTTTGTCTCTCTATACAGCAAG
The DNA here is from genome assembly GCF_013377495.2 of Cygnus atratus. NCBI lineage: Eukaryota > Metazoa > Chordata > Aves > Anseriformes > Anatidae > Cygnus > Cygnus atratus. The sequence continues at coordinate 3,050,446 of NC_066388.1, forward strand.
AATATCTGCGTGTGTGACTATATACAGAAAAAAATACAAAAAAAAAAGGAGCCTACCTTCAACTAGCAAAGATTGGAAGAAGGGAAGCAGAAAGACAGCCAGACCCTGCTTTTTAAAAACAGGAGGCATCAATTTGGACAGCAGAGTGGGTACAGTGCATTAAATTTTTATATACTGTTACTAATGCAAACTAAACTAGGGGCTTTAAAAATTGATGCTGCCACTTAAGCAGCACACAATGAGGAACATTTGATTATTGTACTTAAAAGAAATAAAATAAAATGTCAAGTTTAACTAGAATTGGATCCGTTCCCTGGGCATTATTCAAAGTGATAGGTATAATGCCTCTTCAGGATACACAGCATCCTGTTCAGAGATACTTTAGGAAAACAAGACATTTAAAATCAAATGTCTTGATTAGGCTGCAGAGCGCTTTTGATTTGGTTCACTAATCTGTGTTTTACATGGAAAGGACACCCCTGAGCTGTAATTCTTCCTTGGCTAATCTATCAAGCAGGAAAGTTCAGCACAATCTGAATAATGGTTTACATTTGTAGAACGCCACCTTAAATCAAGCACGGAATATGCTTATAGGCACCAGTGGAGGCCAGGTATGTAAGAGATGAACAGAGTGTTTGATACTGTGAAGGCAGAGGGAAGAAGCAGGGAAGAAAAACAAGCCAATTTTATTTTAAAGCACTACGTTTGCTGTGCTATTTTAACTTCTAGAATAGAACCTCTCTCTGTACAGAAAAGCAGAGACAGACAAAGTCCGCTGACTTATTTTATTCTCACAAGCAAGAACCCAATCGCGTAGCAATTCAAAGATTTTACTGCTTCACATTCAGCTAATTATAGAAGAGACTTTCACTAGCAGGAAAAGGACATATATTTAAATCTGTACGTAACCTCCAGGTGTGCCAAAAAGTGACACACAACCCTTTGATCTTTGCTACTGCATCTATAGGTCCTCGTAAAGCGCACGTTGCATGCAGCCCATCCACAACACGAGCTGTGTTTGCGCATACATATGTGATAATTGCTCAAAAGTAACAATGCTCAGCGTCTTAATTAAGGAGAGCAAAGCACAACAGATAAACACTATGCGTTTACTTGATTCTTATTACATTTAACAATTACATCAATTATTCTGTTCCTTTTAAGTGCTAAAACTGAGACTTCCCCTTGACGAGCCTGCCCAAATAAGCTGCTCTTACCACTATAGTAACTTGGAAGCTGACTTAGAAGGAAAAAAAAGTAGTAGCAAATAGCAGCATTAAAAGAAGCAACATTCAGTCCAACTACTTCACCACCCCCCCACTAATACAATAAATCACAAAATGTGTTTAATAAAGGTCAAGATTGGTTTTGCCTTTCATCTTATGAAAGAACATTCTACGCACAATTTAGCACATTTTAATATAAGAACATTGACTGTTTGCATTGTTATATGTATTGAAAAAAATTTAATTACACGAGAACAGGAAAAGTAATAAGTTACCATGGAAGCACGATGTACATACATAAGGTACATGTAACTTCAGATTTATACAAATGTTATTAAAAGCATCCTCAACTCATTTTACCCTCTAATTTATAACTTTACATATTAAAAATAGTGTCTTTTTTAATTAAAAGATTGAAGTCCTATAAATATTGCTTACAAAGTATAGAAGGGAAGGATTTGGGCTTTGGTTTGAGAGTTTTCTTCCTTGCTTAGAATTTTTGGAAGGGGAGGAACTAAGCAAAATTAATTATGTTAATTTAATTAAGAAAAGTAGAATATTTCACCGAAGAAGATTACAAGGAGAATACCTTCTAGTTTTCAGGTAAAATGTCTAAGTCAAACTGTTCATGAAAGGTTCACAGGAATTTTGTAAGAAATAAGTACGCGCAAAGTATCAATTTAGACGGCACATCCAGAGGCCTAGCTTACAGAAGAAAAAGAATGCAGCTTAGGCTGCGGGCCTGAGCCTGCTAAATCTGTTGCACAAAAAACAAACAAACAAAAAAAGGAATCTGTATCGAATCCAAATCAAATCTTATCCACATATAGAAAAAAAGTCGGTTGACACGCAGTGTCTCTGACTCAAAAATCAAACTCGTCCTGCCTACAACTTCATCTGAAAAGCCCTTCCAACATCCATGCAAGCAAGCCTAACAAATTGTATGCCATTAATAAAGTCACCTTACCTGCACATGACTTCATGAGTGAGCAAAACTCTGCACATTTCAGGATTCTTGTTCTGTCCTTCGTAAGTTATGGGCTAAAAATGAAGAAAAGGGGTAAGTCAATAGCATCAGGGTTTTACTTGCTGGTGATAATATTCAAATTTCAGGTGAAGGCTTTTTACCTTTGTCATGATCTGCAAATAAATGCCTTTCTCAAAGCCTTTTTGAACAGGAAGGCAGCTTATACAGTAGTGTTGATAAAATGTGGACAAAACCCTACAATCCAGGGGGGCACAACTTCAGAGAATAATTTAATTATTCGCAAAAATAGGGACTGTAACACATGTGGAAAAGAGACAAAAATGAACCAGAGATGAAAAATCATGCGGGGCGAAGAGAAGAAAAGAGCGAGGATGAGGTGGAGCAGGGTAGCCTGGCATATATTAGCTGTGCTCACCTGCTTAGTGACTGAATCAATGAGTCTAACATATAGATCCTGTTCAGTCCTGACACCTAGAGCGAGAGAGAAACGCAGCCATTAATACTGTTACATGCACGTTTCCTTACAGAACATACACATTTAGTTTCATCTAGTGCCTTATTAAAAATCCTCAGCAACACCAGCTACTTTTGTTTCCTCTAGTGTGCTTCCCAAACCCATCACCACGAGGTAATCTTCAGAGCCCATCCCTGTGATAAGGAGGCACCACAGAAGGGAACTGCAGTGCATTTTAGAAATCATCGTGACAGTGCCTACAAACCTTGCCTCAGTTCAGTGCCCACAGAAGATGACTGGAAAGGGGACTCACCATTGCTATAAAGGAGTTGGAGTTTGTAATGTGTGCCATTGTTTGTCTTTTCATTGCCTTGCTCCTGGAAAGAGAATTTAAAAAATAAAAAAATCTTCCAGAACTTATTTGGCACATTTAAAATGCAAAAACTGATAATCATGATGGAAGTGACAATGAAGTTCATTAAAATTCTGCGAGGTGAATTCACTGATTGGGATATATTAACCTTCCGAATGACCCAGGACAAACTACAAAATACTGCTGACATCTTTTCCTGGAGGAGTTCAAGAACTTCTTTTCCTCTCTTATTTGCTATTATGCTCTCAAGTTTTTCAAGGCAACAAGATGAACGTGCACATTGCAAGTCAGCTAATATAAAACAGATTGAGAGTAGACCTAGTGCTTCTTGTCTTTAACGTGTTCATTACTTTGCAACAGTGTTATCTGGAATCACTATTGATATTTATATCCTGAAGGTTACATTACAGAGTGTTTTCTTGCAGGATTTTTTTTAATGTAATTTTCTAAAAGCATTATTTATGAGCATCTTTTACAATTAAAAAGTCTTTTTCTATGACTAAGAAAATAACTGTAAAAACAATAGTATGAAACAACATGAAGTGCTTAACACACGGATTTAAAATACAGAAAGAAATGCTTTTCAGATCCTGCCACTGACTTTGGAGCCTTGAGAAATACATAGCCCACTAGATACTGTGACACATTACAGGTCAGATTCCACTCCTCTTAGGGAACTAATAAAAGTTGGCAGATCTGATTGATTTTTAAAATAAAAAATAAAATCAATCATTCTTTGTCCCCCGTGATTTTTTTGTTCTATTTTTAGTGGATTTGTGAAATTCCCTTTGTATTCCTGATACAACCTTACAAGCCTTTTCAGCTAGAGCAGCACACAGAGGGCAGCAGCTTTTCCAAAGCACCTGAACCCTGGACCAAGAGCTGGTTTTATTTTGCTAAGGACCAGTACAACAGGTATTTTTAAAGGTGAGCAGCTCTGTGAGGGAGAAGAGATGAAATCTGGAGGGGAAAAGAGGGAAAAGAAAGACAACAAGCCTTACTTTATCGTTTTCTACAAAGTCCACAAAAGCTGTCCTCTCTATTTCCACAGGCTGCCCTTGTCTGTCGTAGAGAGCCAGAACAAAGTGGAAGAAATTGGATTTCCTCAAGTTGGAGGGTGGCTGCTTTTCAAAGTGAGCTCTGGACAAAGCTACTCCGCTGTGGAGGAAACACACGGGATAGGGTGTGGGGGGAGAGACAAAGACATTACAAATCCGTGCAGCAGCAGTACGAGCAAAACGACGAGCGGGCAAGGCAGAAGGGATTCGGGGAGAAGCCCGGAGCGGTCGGCCCGGTGCAGGTGCCGCTCCAGGTCCCCCCCGTCCCCTGCCACCGCCGGCTCCGAGGTTGGCGCTTCCCCCGGCGGCGGTGCCCAAATTTGCAGCCGCTCTGTCCTGCGCGGCCCCGGGCGGCGTAGCTGCACTCCGAGGGCAAAAAACCCGCCGGGCTCGGAGCGTTAAACCCGAGAAGTTGGTGCTGAAGGCGGTGAGGTGTTTTTCTTCCTCCTCGGCCGGCACCTTTCCGGGCACGGAGCGCTCCCGGCGCCTCCCAGCCTGGGTTGCTTTTCTCGGAGAAGACAACCGACCTGAGCGCGTTTCCTCCGGACTGTCACCGGCACCGACACCAGCTGCGGTACAAGGCAGCCGGCTTCGGGCACAGCACCTGCTTGCCCCAGCAGCAAAGTTGGTCGCCGCGGGCTTTAGCGGCTGGCTATTTGACCCGGCGCCTGGGCGTGCGGTTTGTGATTTACCCGGCGAGGATTTGAGTTAGGGAGCCCCCGGCTCCGCTCAGCCCCGGCGATGGTTCCCACGCATCTCCCGGCTTGGGATGTTTGTGTGCCCGCCGTGTCCCGACCTGCAGCCCTGTTTGGTAGTGAAACGAGCCGAGCCTCCCTCTCCTAACGCTGATTTTTACCTCCTGCAGAGAAAATAGGTGCCCGTGGGCACCTCCGTAGTACGGAACACACAAATCCAGTCTACCTGCAGGACAAGCTGGGAGGCAGAGTTGCTTTGGTGTCCCCACAACAGCTCTGCTGCACGGGCACAAGCATTCAAGGCTTTCGGAGCTTTCCCCGTGCTTTCCCTCGCCAGAGAGGCACGGGGTGAACTCCCCGCATCTGCCACAACCGCACCTGGGGGGGGCTGCCTCTCGCCCTGCAGCGAAGAGCTCGGATTTGGGGTTTCTTACTGATCCCTGAAATAAAAGCGGCGCTGCCCCCAGACAGCCCAGCGCGGCTGCACCTCCGCGGCTCCTCCGCAGCCCTTTCCTTTTACTTTCGGTTTTCCCGGGAATAAACGTCCCCGGTCCCCCCCACCCCCCCGTGTTTTTTAAACCATCTATCGGCATTCCTAGAACTCTGATAACTCCTCCCATGGTGCTTGGGAAACCTTGGGTCAGGCCGCGGGTGGGGGCACCGAGGTACCTACCATTCCTACAACGTCCCACCCGCCGGTGCGTGCCCTCACCTTGTCGCTATATTCACTGAAAAGCAGCTGGCTTCCCGAGCTCGTTCGGCTTTCCCCTTCCCGGCGCTATACCGGTATTTTTTGGGGGGGAAAAAATGTATCCAGAGAGTGAGGGGACAAGTAGACATATGGTACTTAAAGGAGTTTTTATCACCTCATCCAAAAAGGGAAGAGACTGGGACAGCGGTCCTATGCAGATTTAGCTGAGGATAGGAGAGGGGAAAAAAGTGGGGGGGAAGACACCAAAACACCACCCCACCCAAACAAGGAAAAAAAAAAAAAAAAAAGGCCCCAAACCCCACAGCGACCAACCCCAAGCCCCGGCGGCTCCCCCCGCGGTTCCAGGTCCGCTCCTGCCCCGGCAGCAGCAGCCGTAGGGCCGCGGGGTGGGATCTGGCCGCTGCCCCCGGTAGCCCCGGAGCCGCCCGAATTGAGGAAACCAAGATGCACCGCGGGGGCGGGCGGGGGAGAAGAGCGGCACCGAAGTTGGTTTTAACTCGGTTCCCTCCTGTTCGGCTGTCTGCCCCCGAAAGTGGGAAGGGGTCGCCTACAGCGCTGCGTACAAGCGGTTCCCAGCGAGAGCCCTCTGCGCTAAGGAAAAAAAAAAAAAAAAAAAAAAGGAAAACGATCGGAGCTCTGTCATCCGAGCCCGCGCTGGATTTTAGGGCTCCTGATGCTCTCCGGGTTTGGAGCGCCTGTCCCCAGCAACAGCCGTATTGTCTTGAGCCTTCAGTGAGTAGAAAAGACCGGGAAGGAGGAAGGGGGGTGTCAGAAAGGGAGAAAATAAATTTAATGTCAAATGAAAATAACAAGAGGGAGTAAGGAAAAGGTTTGCTTAAAAATAAAAATAAAAAAGAAGCACGGAAGAAGAGGGGGAATGCAGTGACGGTTACCTTTGTGCTGCTACGTTTGCATCCACAACCCCAACGTTTCTGACCCAGGACCTGACGGAATCCATTTCAGAACCTAGAGATTTATCTTTCAGAATTGGTCCTCTTCCTAAAGTATCTTGAATCCCAAACATTTAAAAAGTCTATTCCAACTGGCAACAGTTTCCTTGGGGGGGGATGCGGGAGGAGAAGAAAAACACGCAGCCTCTGCAAGTGACACACACAAATCCCAGGGAAGTGGAGAACTTCAGCGTTAAAACCAACTTCTTCTGCTTTTAGGTGCTACGTGTGTTTTAATGCCTTCAGTGAGGGGGAAAAAGTTTGTCCTCTCGCCGAGCAAAAGTTACGCTGATTCACTCTTGCCTGGGATCATCATCATTCAAACGCGGGCGAGGAAACTGCATCCAGCAACCGCTCGCGGGTAACGAGGATCACCTGTTTCTCGAAAGACAGGGGGAGAAGGATTGATTGCTGCCCAATCCGGGGGGGGAACACAAAAAAAAAGGGGAAGAAGGGCTGGGGATGACTCGGGGAAGGCAGGGGAGCGGGGAGGGAGCCGGAGCGTTGCGGCGGGCAGCCCGCGCCGGGGAGGAGCCGCAGCCTCCCGGCCCCGACACCATCAATGGGGCACGGCGGGCAGGGGGCGGGGCCGGGTACCATAAAAGGGCATCTCATTTGCATGGCCCGCCCCGATTGGAGGGCTCAGGGCGCGGCTCCCCCGCTCTGCTCCGGCCCCGGTGCCCGGCCGGGAGCGGGTCCAGGAGCGCGATCGGGAGTGGGGCCGGGACCGGGACCCGGAGCGGAACCGGGTCCGGTAGCGGATCCCGGGCACCTCAGCTCGGCCCCCGGCTTGCAGCCTCTCAGCCCCACGCGGTCCAGCCGCGGTAACCGGGCGGCTCCGCAAAGCCGTTAATAAATATATAGAATAAATTAATTAATAAAGCAGCCGCCCGCGTGCCGGGGCGCCGGGTTTGAAACGGATCGAGCGACGAACGGGGCTGCCCAGGGAGGGTCTGCCCGCCGGGTGCCACCCTGAGCGCCATGTCGCGACACGGACAGGGCAGCCCCCGTTCCTCCAGCCGCTGCCGGCTCCGGCCCTAAAACTTCTCGTAAGGTCCTGCCGAGGGAAAGATGGCCCGGGAAAGGAAAGCGGAGCTCCCCCAGCCCAGCCGGCGGTGAGGCAGGACGCTACCTGTGGTTTTAGTTGGGTTTTTTCTTAAAACCACTTTGTCTCGCTGATATTTCCCCCCCCGGCCCTTTTGTAGCGGGATCCGTGTATAGATCCGCCTCTGAAATCCATCTAACAGCAACGCGAAAACAGATTTCAAGACAATGAATGCAAATCTGTGCTCAGCGACCATCTGCCAGATGAGGGAATCAGATGTTCGGTAGTTAAAGGGACAGCGCCAGGATTTCCTTCGCTCATTATCCGCAGCTCCTCTTTAACCCGCTTTATTTTTTAACGGGATGAGATTAATTCGGAAATCGATCTCGTATTTCTAACTCCTTCCACCCGCGCACACTTAGATTTCAGAAGGCACCTTTCTGCTAAATGCCGGGTTATTCCCAGTAAGTTTGATACCCTTCTCCTGAAACAAAAATCACAAATTCAAACCTTCCCCGAAGACTTTCATAAAACGTATCCTTAATTCAGGCGCGATCAGGGCAAAGCCGGCACTCCGGATCGCTCTGCCTACAGAAGCGACAGACTTTTAGGTGATCCAGATCTCACCCGATCCCTGCTCAAGGACGTTTCCCACCGCAGCCCCCTCCCCAAATTGATCAACGCGCACCCGGTGAATTTGTCACGTTGGCCAGGGGCAAGGTGGGCGTTATAAAGCAAAGCACGGGCAGCTCAGCGCTGCTCCGACCGGAGGCCAACACCGGGATGTTCACAGCCCTGCGATGCGATTTCTCCGGTCAGGAAACAGGGTGACACATCCCCCCAAAAAAATAATAAGGTAATAGAATAAGAACATGCAATGTAAACGGACGCGTTACAGCGAATTTGGTTTTACTTTCGCAATAGGCACGGGTACCTTTCCCCCGGTAAGAGCCCCTCTGTGTACTAGGATTATTTGGGGCAGCGGCACCCTGCGGAATTCCCCAAGCGGGGCTGCTGGGTTCCCATGGGGAAAGTGCTCCCCCCGACCTCCAGCCGCTCGGCTGCGGATCCGGATCCAGCCCAAGAGCCCCCCCAGCCCCAGCCCCGGGGCCGGGCCAGCTTTAGGAACAATGGGGACTCGTGTGCCGCGGGGAGCCGGGCTTTTAGGGCTTCACGGCGGGTCAGAGGGCAGCGGCGCAGGTCAGAGGAGCTGCTCTCTCCTCACCCCAAACAGCTGCCACCAGAATTTGGCACTTCGGGGACAAATGAAGGGAGCCGAGGGCAGCGCCGGGCCGGGGGGAGGCATCGCTCCGCCGGGAAGTCGCTCCCCTTTGGGGTGCATCTGCAAGAGGCGGCACTTCTTAAACACTGCTGGAACGCCGAACACCGCGTCCAGAGCCCCCGTTTCAAGCACTTGGGTTACGGAGAGTTGCGAAAAGCCCCTCTCGGCCCGGCTCTCCTGACGGCAATTCCCCGAGAGAAGCGAGCAGCGGCGTCGCTGCCCCCGCGCTGCCTTGGGGTCCGCGCTGAGGGTTACGGGAGCCGCTTCCAGCGGGCGGTGCCAGGTGAATGCCGCCAGGGAACGGCGGCGGGACGAGCCTGGTAAAACCAAACCAAAACCCAAAGAAAACACGCACACACGAAACCCTGCGAGCCCTGCCGAGGACAGCTCGGGCAGGAGAAGGCAGCCCCGAGCAGCCGATCCTCTTCTCGTACAGCTCCGAGAAGCGCCCGGCACGGCCGGGAGCGTGCCCCAGGCTCCTGGGCCCCGCAGCAGGGGGAAACCTAGGCTGGAGAGATTATCAAGTACTTTCAAAGCATTACCCTAAAAACGCGCTTGTTTCCTCTCACGTTTAAGGCGAAAAAGGGAATGAAAAAGGCTAACCTGCGCCTGGAGAAGACCCTGGAAAGGCAGCGTTTCGTTCGCGTTCCTACTCACTCGGGAGAAGCCTGCATCCTTCAGGTGTCTCAAGGGAACAGACGGCAGGTGAAAGTTATCCTTTTCCCTCTGACACTGATAACTCTTTCCGTCTTTATCCAATAATCTCACTGAAAGTTTCCCTTCACAACTGCACCAGAAAATAAACGTTCCCGTTACAAACAGCTTAAAATTAAGTCCTGCACAAGGCAGGCTGTTTGCATGCAAGCACACACCACATGTTTGGAAATACAACGGTATTTGTCAAACAAAGAGCTCCCCGAAAAGAACTTTCAGGAGCCCAAGAGCAGAGCAAACAAATCATTCGCTTGCAGAGGATGCCCTGTGCCAAAGACGTGGCTCCCAGAAACGAGAGCAGGTTGTGATCTGAGCTCCTGGTACGTGGTCAAAGCACTTAAAGATCTGGTTTAGAAATCCACTCCGATTCAGGAACGTACTCCTGATTTACAAGACCCTCATTTAACTGAAACAGGAGAATATGCAATGCTTCTTAAAACGTTTAATACAAGAAGTTTAAAGCAGTTCAGGTGCATGCAACCAAACCATGTAAGCAAATCGAGCTCTGAACTGAATGGTGCATGCAAAACAAGGACTTAAACAACGAGGTGCTTTTGGTTGGATTGGGTACATAAAACTGGGCTTACAATAAACCTAAAGGTTCTCTCAGAAGCAAACTCACGATTTGATTGCTGGAAGAAGTTTAATCCCCAAGTATAAAATTGCTTTCCCCTTCCTCCCCCCCAAGTGCATTTGGAAATATCTAGAAACATGATTTTACAGCTATAAAATCCTGAGCTGTACCTGGGCTCTCCCTCTTTCTCCCCCTTCCCTCTTGCATCGTAAAGGTGCCATTTACTGGAGTCAACTCTCCCGACTGATCAACACTTATAGTGTGCAAGTTTCAGAGATTCCACTGATCACATTTAGCAGCGTTGAACAAAGGAATGCTTTCAAACTTACAAGTGCATAAGTAAACATTTAATAACTTCTTCTCCACCTTATCTTTCCCAAAAGAGAAAATATTGCATCCATCATATCCTCTTCCGAGTTTCCCATTCACTCTGATAAGTAGGTGCTTTTTGCAGTAGAACAGAAAAACACATCTGCTAGGTTTTATATCCAGGTTTTTTGTTTTGTTTTAAAGATACTTTTACTGCCTTTTGCCTAGCATGGTTTTTGGAACACGTTAGCAAATAATATTTTACCATCGGGAGTATATGTTCCATTTTATTTTATAATGCAGATTTGAGAAGTCTTAGTGCTGAAGTTTGTTTTTCTAACCACATGGAGGTTTGAACCACCAGGCATAGTCAGGAAAAATGCTTTAAGTGGGTGTATATTTGTGCTCGTAGTCTCATTTTCCAGTTTATAGAAAACAATCAAGGGCAGCTTTTATTATGTCTTTGCATGTCAGCTACCCAAATTAATCTTCCTCAGGAAGAAGAGAAGTTGAGGTTATCACGCCTTTTTAGTTCCACCACCGATGCACACTCATGACCCAACTCCAGCTGTCAAACATTGCCCACAAGAACCGGGTAAGTGCAGACATACTGAAGAGCAGAATTACATTCACTCATTAACATATGAATCAAATAAAAGCGGTCCCCAATACTGCAAACATTCTTATATGTAACCTATATTAGTCACCAGAGTGGCCTTACAAGAATTACTTGACAATATGCACATGTTTAACCTCATGCTTAAACATCTGCACAGCGAGGGCCTCTTTTTCCTCGCCTCAACTCAATGCAGCTCTGTCTTAAACAGGTGTCTAACTTTAATTACTTCAATAGGCACTCTGAAGTGATGCCACGGGGACACTTTGCCTACTTAAGAGTCAGCACAGCTTAAGCCTCTTGATAGATAAAAACTTGATTTTTAAAGTGTTTCAAAATACAGAGAATTGGGAACACTCTGGACTTGCAGCTCTTTTGGTGGAGCACAGCCTAACACTTCCATTTGGAATTTCAAGTTACCGTACTAAACAACTACTTTCATGCAAACTAGACTGTAGCAGGAGTGCCCAACTTGCACTTAATTCCTAATTTTCCAGCTCTGCCTGTGAATAATAGATATCTAGAAAGATATCTAGAGCCTCCCTGGTTGTACTGTTGTAACAGTACAGCTGTACTTCAGTTCCACCAGCTAGGGCTAACTACCCAGAAAAGCTTTGCTTCCAAAATCTGGAATTTTCCAGGCACATACACACATATATGTGCATATATTTCTTAGAGAAGACTCGGGTATGTGTATATGTTTTCTAGGAAACAAGTATACTGATTTTTCATCCTTGCATAACTCCAATAAGCAGACACCTCAGACTTGCCAATAACCTTTCATCGTTTGGATAAATCCCAGGTTTCAACACAAAGATAGAGGAAGTTACGGGGTTTGGTTGAAAGCCTAGTACATTGTCAAAATGGTTTGACTTAACAGGTTTTGGATCAGACCAATATTATGCTGTTAAGCTCAATTATAGCCTTTGTTTCTTTTACTTTGAGATGGTTTTACGTCTAAATTTCAATGCTTGTAAAGCTTTCAAGATACTTGCAGAGACAAACTTACTTAAGTCATGCAACACTGTTTGATGACCAAGAAGCTGAGGCACCAAAAAAGTCACAGTACACAAGAGAGAATAAGGGTCCAGCATCATCTCCAAGGTGATTTTTCCTTTACTGGGCCATTTTCCCAATACACAGAGCCTCCCATGAGACCTAAGAGTGTGCAGTCATATAACATGCATGCACAAAGAACCTTGGCTGGGTTCTACTTACTTTGTGCTGCTCATGGATGTGGTGCTGATGCAGGCGGTTTTCGATCTGCAGTTACAGAAATTCATGCAAACCAGTTCTCAAAGTGCTGTCGAGTTTTGTGGTTTAAGAATTAAAGCAAGTTGTATTATCAGGAGCCTCCAATTGCAGGCTTCAAGGAAGAACTTGAACCATTTTGTGTAACAAAAACTCACTCATCAAGATTCTGAATCTGGCTAGAGGTTATTGGTGCTACCATCGGACAAATTATTAGGATGAGGAAGATATCTCTTGGGAATGATCAATAATCAAAACATCTGCCTCCTGCAAAGTTTTCCTGTGCCTTCTTTTAAAGCATCTGGTACTTGAAGCTAAAATAGAATATACAAGAAGCTTAATCTAATCTGACTAGTCCTATGTTCTTTCCATAAGGCAAGAAGGAGGTAGTTAAAAGCTCAGTATATCATAATTAGAGCTTTACAACCTTGGAGAGACAGTTCTGTTCTTCTCTGAACTGTATTCAATAATCCGAAGAACATTTTTTTCTTGATTTGGTGGAACAGAAGTATTAACACACCTAACTTCATAAAGCCAACCAGACTTGTATCTCAGTAAGCGGCATTTCAAAAGCTGCCAAGTTACATGACCAGATTCTGGTCCCGCAAACATTTATCCTTGTATTACAAGCAACGAAGCTGCAACACCAACTGCTCACAAGAGATTTCTGCAAGGTTAGAATTCCGAGCTTTCATTTGGGAGTTTATTCTAAGTGATTAGAACCTTGTTTAGCCTAAACATTATTTACTAGGAGGGGAGAAATCTACCCAGAGTTCTAAGCCTTCTGTGCTAGTCAGTTACAGCTTACCATGTGAACTGTTTCTTTCATCACCAGTTTTTGAGTATTCATTCGTAGGGTAAATATCGATGCTTTGAAATGTACACGTACCTAAATGGGTCTGCTGCTTAAAAGTATTTGGTCAGCCTGGTTGAACATCATCACTTTCCCATCATCAGTATCAGGTAGGGAGAAGTAATGTTTTACTAAATAACCTGATACTATTCGAGTATTTCCAGTGAAGAGCACTGCTAATAAATACATTTATTTAAAAAAATTAAAAGGCTGTACCACATGTGCCCTGCAAGCTAGCTAAGCCAGAACAGATGGATAAAGAAAAAGCTCCCATGTTAGCTTTGATAGGCGTACTGTACGTTAGTGGATCTAGCATGTTTTACAGTTTGTATGTATATAACACTTGTAGGTGGGGAACCTCAAGCATGTTTTCCATATCCAAAAACTAGAAACAGTAAAGAGGATGGATAAAGAAACCCGCACACACCTGTGGAAGGTGATGGGCCCAAGGCTGATTGGCAGTATCACACCTGGGTGAGCAGATGAGCCTCTTCTAATAGTGGTTAGGGGGAAAATCTAAACATGAATGTATAGCATGAGAAGTGGATCTCCGTACACACTTTAGGATTTAGTCCAGATTAAGGAATCAGCAGGAGCGCTCAGTCAGGTTGGGCTCACGCTGGTGAAGGAGCATTCGGGCAGTGACAGGCACCTCTGGGACACGCAGCAGAGCCAGGCTGGGCAGTGGGCAGCTGTGCCCTGCGTGAGCTTCACTGTGAGCCACGAGACGTCTGAATCGTAGCAGACCAGGAAACCGTAACTCCATTCAGACGTGTTCTTTGCTTTGTGTTCTCATGGAGATAGAAGAATAAGGACTGCCACACACGCTGTGAGCCATCAGAAGCTGCCTCTGCTCGGGATGTGCCCCTCCTGATGGGCTGCCCGAGCTTTGCAGAGTTCTTGTGCACCGGTGGCCTGATACGGGGTACGGGCGAGAAGGGGACTGGAAGAACACCAGCTCTCCATGTGCATCCTCCCCCAGCATTTAGCTATTTGCTGAAGTGGTAAGATGAGGTCTTTGGTGACTCCAGAGCCACAGGGCATCAGCGACAACAGAAGCAATGAGCAAGTTCTGAGAGTTTCGGAACACCACCCTAAGCAGACACAGCTTTGTCATCCACATGTATTCTTTGGCTTTAGGGAAGGAAAACACCCTCTGTTATTTTCAAGAGCATGTGTTCAGAGCATCTGAAGGGTAGAATATGTTGGAGCATATGGCATATAATTTCTTTTTCCATTCATAATCTGTAGCAAGACAGCAAAATCAGTTTTCGTAAGTAGAGGCTCCAGCTTTCCTTTGGAAATATCTCCACTGCCACGTCCTTCAGCATCGTCTACATGCAAGCGAATGTCAGTAAAGCAGTAAGTTATCATCGCTAAGGATGGTCTGAGGAATTGGATTACAGCAAGTACATGCCACACAACCTAAAGGCTTTCCATGTGCTTGCTACTTCCACCGACACCTCCTGTTGGAAGTACAAACAGTATGGGGTGGCGCTATCAACTTATTCTGCCCTTACATCATCCCAGTGACTTAGGTCTAATCCAGAAGAAATAAAGCTCCTTCACTGCACTGCTCGCAAGCCAAATGTTAGAAGAGAGAAAAAGCAGAGACAAAGGGAAGCCAGAAGGAGAAAAGAGGACAACCACTCAGGACACTTCAGACCACGCAGCGTAGCTATTGAGTATCTCAAGAACAGTCAGACATTTTTGAAGACTTGCCATCTGTTTATTCTCCCCTTCACTAAAGTCACCTATTTGGTCAAAGCATTCTCCAAGTATTCCATGGGACAGAGGCAAAGAACTTCAACCCACAGCAGTGAAAGCTGCCTCAAACATTTCCCCATATTGGCCCCACCTCATACTCAGCCTAGAAGAGAACCTCACAAAGAACTAATGCCCTACAAGCATGTGCCCTAATAGCTACAGCATTGGAGATACCCCTGAACTTCCGAGGTATGAGATCTGGGTTGTCACTTAAGAAAATGTTCTCACTTTTTCCCCTCGAGGTGTACGCAGGCACCCTTACACCCCGGATTTCCTCTGCTGGCCCTGACCTGAGGGTACCTGGAGCACGCGCTGTGCAGAAGGCCCAGCTGCCAAGAGGCACAGCTCACACAGCCCCCAGAGAGGAAAAGCATTTTACAAGATGGTTTATGGCATCTTATTTTTCCCCATGTAGAGTATGAATAACGTTAATGGTGACAGAGCCTACAGGCAATAAAAGGCCTTTGCAGGTATCAAACAGCTTCAAACTTTGCTTTGGCTCTCTGCCAGCAGTACAGCCAGCCAGTGCTTCCTTCCCAAGGCTAGGCCCTGTGGCCACTGTGTCCAAGTAATTACAGGGCTGTACTCGTGTCCAGAGAGAAAGCAGACAGGAAACTATTTTGATGTAAAAGATCGCATGAAAGTAGAAAGGAGGAAAATTGTGTTTCATGTATACCTGCTACTTCAGTGTGGCAAGAAATAAAGTACAAGATGAAACAAGAGAAGACTTTTTTCTAGGTGTTTAGTCTTGTACAGCATGTAACTTACGCGAGTTTGGCCAGTTGGTTACGTATTCATGTTTCAAAGCAAAAACCCCTGATCCACTGTTTCTAGTGCATGTCACTTTTTCAATCAGGCAGGGTAAGCACCATGTAGCACCAACAAGTCACAATATTTTTGATGAACTAAGTCATCTTAAGAATCACTTCCTATTTCATAGCTCCAAATCATCAAGCAAAAGTCAGTTTTTCTTCAGTGGTTAATCCAATTTGAAGGAGTACTTTTTGAAGAACTGGCAGTTTTGTTTTTTAATTTTCCTTTATTTTTTTATGTTTTCATTTCTTAATTTTTATTTTATTTTGCTGCTTGCCACTGCAAGCTAGTTCCCATGAAAGTACAATACTGCGACAGTCAAACAAGTTATTTCTTCATTATCCATAAGTTGACAAAAGCCTTTTGAATAAATACCCAAGCACACACACTTACCTTACACCTCCAGTTTTTTGTTAGTTAGGTTAGCTCATAAGCTGAATGTCTTCATTCACACAATATCAAGAAACCCTACAAAATGGTTGTCTGTTTTTTTTTTTCCTTCTTCTTTTTTTAAAATTACAATCACAAAGGCAAGCTCCTCAGCACCTGCATTAGGTAAATGCTGTTGGATTATTCCTGCTCACTAACAGAGGAAGTAGGAGCACGTAGAAGCCAAAGTTAGAGCAGGTCAGCTGCAGGGATGGGGCTGGATCTCAGGAGCTCCTGGATTCTGGGACAATGCTATCCATGAATGGGAAAGTATTTCCCCAAGGCTCAATTATTGGCACATTTGCCATATACCCTGCAAAACAGCAACATTTAAAAAATAAACCTTCAACAGCCAAGACACAAACATCTGTTTTGAGGAACATGCTGTGGGCTGGGAACAAGACAACCTTTGCCTTTCCACCCAGCCCTGGTTAAGTCAGCCAAACACATTGACTTGTGTTTCACGCATCTTGAAACTTGAATCACTGCTCTTACACACCAACACGTACATAGCACATGTGAACATATGTACATTTATAATGTGTATAAATGTGAGTTTGGCTTTCCACTAGAGGTAAGTCTTAAGATATTGATAAAATGTTACTGTGGCGTTCCACAATATTGTTCAACAGCTGCAAAGTTTCCACTTCCACACTTTTTAAACGAGGAATGTAGTTTACAAGTATTAACAGTTAACAGAACTGCCATTTTACACCTGAACTTATTATTTTTTAAGATAGGAACTAAATATTTGATCATCTGATGCATTTCAACATCTGCACCGGTTTCCTTTCCCCTAGTCTCCTAGGTAGATTTGTTGTTCCCGAGTACCACAGATACACTTGGGGAACTGGACCAGTGGAAGTTTTACCATCAGTTTCAGTGTCAGTGAACTTGCTCTTGGCCATCTAAAAGAAGACCAGCTGTGTCTTGTATAGGGTGCTGTGCAGTCAGGCCCAGCAAGGCAGTCCATGTATCCAAGAGTTCAAACTTGTGAAAGTCAACGAGTATGGGTCAGAGCAATCAAAGGCACATATTCCTGCCGGTTAGATGTAAGAGCAGGAGCTGGCAGAAAACAGAAGTCCTTACTGATCATTCAGATGACATCCATAGGATTTAAAATCACAATTCTATGATTTAATCCATTACCATTGTTTAAAGTTCTTCATAGCAAAGCAGATCAATTCTGACCTGCGTTTTTTCCTACCACAAGCACCCCAGTGAAGCTCATCAAGAAAGGTAATTCTTAGGAAAGAGAAAAGATTACCCATCTTGTTTTAACTTTCCAAAGTCTGAGGCGCTTGGCAGGCAGCTTTCTCCTCGGACACTGATAGATGATCGAGAAGGGAAGGTGTGTACGTGGAGGGGGCGGCTACGCCTTCGCTGCTCTCAGGGTACAGGCGATGACAAACAGGCAGATAAGGCAGCAGCTCAGAGCACTGCTGAAAGGCCCTAAAGAAGCAATGGAAAGATCTAAGAGGAACTGTTGTTTTGGTGGAGGAACAGAAGGAGGCGGAGGTGTAGTTGAACTGATGACCCAAGATGATCCCACTGGTGGTACTTTCAGCAGGCTAGGAGGAAACGTGGGGAGAACGGCAGCTGTCAGCAGACCCACACAGGCAGGAGATCCCAGTCCTAGAGGGAGAGCCTTGGCAATTTGGGTAGGAAGACAAAAAACCACATCTTTACAGCACTAAAGTGGGAATCTGGAGGCTCACAGAGAGAGGCCACATGGCAAAAAAAAGGCTCAGCACTGTCTCAGTACAGGCTGCCCACTGATTAGCATCTCCTCTGAGCCCCTGGTACTTAATGACCTGTGCAAATGTGTTAACAATTAAAAGAAAAATGCTGTGGTGCTGTACCTCTTAACATCTGGAAAGATTACAAGAGTACTTTACATGCTCAAGAAGAGAAAGGATGCTAGCAAGTTAAGCACTCCATGCACATGCCATGACTGAAGAGGCCACACAGAGCACAAGAGGGAAACAGAAGGATGGTGTACTCTTAATTTACAGATTGGAAACGGAGGTCTATGAAAAAGTTCCACCACTTGCCTGAAATCACACAAAGACAGGAACTCAGCCCTACTCTGCCAATTCCCAGAGCTGTTTTTCCAAACCACGACCATATTCAGTCCTCCTGTAGGGCAGTTACTCCAAATTGCTTAATAATGGGCTTGGGGGAAGCAGAAGGGGAAGTTTCCTAACAAAGAAGAGCCCCTTCCATCAAGAAAGGTCCTTCTGACTCTTGGTTAGTAACGGAACAGATGAAAAATCACACGTTTGATTTCTGTTCCCCAAACAAACCTCGCTAGCACACAAGACAAACCTCAAGGACAGCGTTCCGTGTACCGTTTACCTGTGCAATGCCACCACCTTGTGGTTTCTGCAGTCATGGCACCACCAGAATCTTCATTTCTCCAATGGTAAGCAAACCTCGTATTCTCTTGCTGTTTTCTTTTGAGATAACTTTGCTTAGGCTTCACTTGAACAACCCGAGTAGCTCTTTCTGGTGTGTACTGGTGGAATTTGATGCGTGGTTGCTCACACACTGCTATTGCAGAGCTGCTACCTGTTCTCACCACAGCTAGTAGGGCAGGCTGCATCCACCGAACGGACATGACACCTCCTACTCACCTCATCCTGAAAAAAACAACTCCATAGCACAGTTACTCTGGAATAGCAGCAGCCTCTGAAATTAAGGCCCATCTTTTAGCTCTAAGAGTACGGGCATGCTGCCTGTTTCAAGCACAGAACTTACAACAAGCAGTTTCTCTGAAGGTCGGAGTCCCAAGACCCACAGTAACATGCAAATTCAGCAGGCTGGGTGCGCAGCTTGTGGGGGCAACTCTGCCAGTCACTAGAGCAGGAGCCCAAGTTTACAGCACTGCCCCAAAAATGTGTTGACTAGCCATGACCTCAATCAAAGCCAAGTCCCTTGGAGGTTGCTTCATGAGATCCCTTCCTCCACACCAACACTCTTTGCCCCTCCAAGCAGGAATGGCAGCGTAGATTTGTAGGCACACCGTGTAAACAGCAAGAAGCACAACCCCCTACAACCCAAAGGAGTTCCTCCAAAGGAGGAATTATCTTTTGGGTTAGACCAACTTTTGGTGCCTACATAGACCACACCAGTAACAAGTTTGACCAGGAAAAGGAAGATCAACAATCTCAGGCTCTGCTAACAAGTTATTCCACAGCCCGAAACATGTCTGTCTCCTTTCCCTACCTGTTAGATCAGCATATCATGCCTTTGCAGCACGACTGCAGATCCACAGATGACAAGCAAAAGAAAACAGATAATATAAAAGTTATCATGTTTGGCCACAGTGGAAAAGAATGACTATTTATTGCAAAATTCAGTTCTATTCTAACTAGAAAAAGCTTATCTAAAACTGCCATGAAGAAATAAAAATACTTCAGATATCTGCTACTGATATAATCAAGACATCCTGTATGATGTAAAGCTGGGCTGCTTTCCAGGATACTAACACGTATAAGCATTTACAGGAATTTTTCATGCAGTGACCAACACAGACCTGGTTCAGGGTCACATCGGAGCCAAGAAAACACCTTCCAAAAAACAGACATTGACAGTCTGCAGCGTCCTCCTCAGGGGCAGAATTATATCCTCCATTTGCACTACAGCTCTTTGATGCAACACATGCTACCTTGCTGGTTTGATACTTGCTTTACCAGTTAATTTTGCAGTTCAGCTTACATTTGCCAAATCGTCAGAGACTTCAGAGAGCTTTACATCACAAACTCATTCAAAAAATATCAAAGGCTACTACCTTTACTCTTCTTGCTGCTTTCCTTCTACCTTGCAGCCTTCCAGGCCCATGCAGTGCAGCCTCAGAAATCTGCTAGTGAAATAAGAGGCTGTGAACAGTCCTGCAGTCATTCCTGTCACTTTTCTCACTCAGATAAGCTCCAAGGTCCAATTTCCATAGGCATTTGAGCATCTAGTCCCTTGAGTTCCTTTGAAAGTTAGCTCATATTCCTTTCCCAAAAGCCCACTAGTATTTGCAACATTCACGCACTACATTTTAATCTCTTAATCTAAATTACAAACACTGTGGTCTCTTTACAGCATTCACAGCACACTTAACACAATAGGGTCCTTATCACCAATATGTATTTCTGCAGTTAGCATAAATACTCATTGGGGAAAAAAATAGCCTTATCGTGCAGGGATTGCATTTCATTTGCAAACAGTAAGTATCTGACAGAACTAGGAGTTAAAAGGAATTGCTTTAATAAAATGTAACACAGGTAACAACACATGTAAGTCCAACTTTCACTGTATGCTTACATATTAAATATTTTTTTGTTAAAACTATTTGAAATACTCAAAAGACCACACCTTGTGTTATGTGTTTGAGGACTTGGTGGTAGTAAAAATAAAGCAGCCCAAAGCCCTAACAGGCTGGAATGCACCAGAACTGTCCAACACACAAAATAAGAGCACAGAAGCATTAGCCTCAAACCCCATTAAATGCAAATAGTGTCTGAATTCCAATGAGAGTCTCTGAAAACTCCAGCTTTACTACCTCACCCCACACCGCCGCTAAATGAAGCGTACAGTCCTTGGGCTAAAGAGACGGTGACTGGCTACCATACGGCTTCACATCCGTGAACTGTTTGACTCACTGCATGATAATCCATGAGTTGGGTCAAGCCATTTTTTGGAAGATAATTCTTGGTGCAATCTAACGTTGTAACAGCCCACGAAGCTGGGCTTCATTCCCAGTTAAGTCACTTGTCACCCCGAGGACAATCATGGCATAAAAGAACTACCCCACTGAGGTTTCCACATTGCTGCTTGGGGGAAAAGAAGCACAGGCACCCTAAAGATCTGGGGCATATAAGTTGCTCCCCCCAGACCTGTCACTGCACCAGAATTCAAAGGGAATACTTCAAGAGAAGATGCATTAAGTCAAAAAAAATAACTCAAAAAGCAGACCAAGACTCATCAAGGTACAAAGACACCTATGCTCATTGCATCCTTGCTCGTAAGGGACTATCTGTCCTAACACCCTCCAGAGAAGCACTGGTACCTGTGCTTATCTTCAAGTATACTAGCCAGAGATTAAAAGCTTGATGCAGAGGAAAAGTGCAAATCATAGCAGCTCCAAATTACATCAGTGTAACAGCTCATTCTGAGTTTTGCAATTCTAGAATCATTACAGTGCCAAGACTCAGAACTCTATTGTGCTTGGTACAAGCACAGAGAAACATTTCCAGCAAGCGAACAACTCCTACCACTTCATTACTCCATTAGGACATTTCTTGCACTCAGATTGATATTTACCTCCATATCCCTCAGCTCATCATTGCCCTGGTTCTTTTTTGAGTCTTAGATGATGCATAGCATAGGGCAGCTTAGATCATTATGTTTTCGAACAGATAATAGTCAGTAGCAAACAAAATTGTTATACCTTACTATAAGAGGGAGACATTCATTACCATAATGCTTCTGTATAACATTAGATTTACAGATACTTATCTCAATAAACAAGTTTCCTAAAATATTTCAATGTGCAAAAGTGAAACATATGGGACAACCAACCTCTTTGAAATACAGTTAAGAGTCAGACATAATTAGGTCACAGCCATATTGCAGCACATTCAATTAAGAACAGTTCCATCTCTATAGTTTTTATATTTTTTATTATTATTTATTTTTTATTTTTTATTTTTAAGGGTCTATAAGCACTGTAAGTACCTAAATCCTATTGAGCATTTTTTAAGGAGTGGCAGTAGGAAAGAAAAGAAGTTTAAAAGTATTTCTGCAGGTCACCTAAAAAGAGCAAGAATATAAACCAAGGGTTTCAAACCCAGTCTTACCCACAGTAACTAAGTGCTAATTTTAAGGCAACGCACACTGGTGATTGCTGAACCCTGTCTTTTGAGCACCACCTGAGCATCTGGGCCTTTGCTCCTTGCTCAACTCTTACTGCTAGACAGTACAACAGCAATGCCGTCATTAACACTGGATTGATTTCACGTGTCCCTCCTCACATTGCCACCTCTGTGTAAGGTGACAGCCCTACACAGGACAAGCAAGACAGATGCCAAATCACAAGCCACTGAGTATCTGAGTAAACAGCTAACAACGTTAAGACCACAGTGGGTATTCATCCTCCAACCAGGTTTCCAAAAGAGATATCAGTATACATGCATAGTCATTATTTTATGCCTGTTTTCTTCTTTTCACCATCACCTCACACAAGCTCAGAAGGGAAAACAAATTGGAGACTTGAGGTTGTTCAAGGAGGTGTTTCCAGACCTTTGTGTGCATGAATAAGTTCAAGTAGACTCAATTTCCCTTTTCAAAAGCAAGAGCTAGATTTGAACAAAACAAGGAGCTGGAGTCCTCGTTTCCACAGAGCAGCTGAAATCCTGTACCTGCTTTCAGAGAAAGCCGTATTACAGCTTACCTACCATTATATTTTAATGCTGCAGGTAACAACACCCTTTCTGTTTGACACAAACATAACAGGAGACATGACCCTTTCTTAAAACTACTCTAGCACTACATCCCTTCTCCTAGCCTCATCCCACTAGCTAGAAATGAAAAAAAAAAAAAAAAAGGCAAAAATTTGTAGAAATGATGGCTTAAGAACAGAATACTGTCTTGAGTTTAAACAGCTAAGAACACAAAACACAGTGGCTATATACACCCTACACATTTTTTCCTGTAAAAAGAGCACCTTACATTTGTTTTCTTCAACACACAAGAAGTTAAAATAGAAAATAAGAACATTTATTAATATTTATAAGCCAACTCCTCTATTTATCTGCAGGCCTTGGACCTGCACAAGATACCTGTGCCAACAGCCTACAGCAGCTTTCTCTGCTGACTACTTAACTATTATGTTGATTACAGTAAATCCCACTGAACTGGTAATCCCATTCCATAAAAGACCACAAAGAAGGAAAATGAACCACTACTTTGAAAAAAAAAAAAAAGAGAAAAAAGAAAAAAGGAAGAAAAAAAAAAGAAAAGGGGGGGGGGCTGTCCAAGAACAACCATCCCCCCTTCCCCAAACTGCTCACTGAAAACACCCCCATTTAGGCAGGATTACAACCCAGTAATGAACAGCCATAATCAAGGGAAGAAAGAATTAATGAATTAAATCAGTTCCTACTAGGAGAATATCTTCAGCAAAGGGGTTTTACCTCAGGGGCCGGGGTGGTTCTACCCAGCTCTGGAAGGTTCCGGAACCCCTCAGCAGCTCTGTGAAGGCATCTGTAGTGACTTGTACCTCAGGTAACTTGTCCCTTCTTCTTCTCACACACCTTAAATCTACTCACTATTCTGCTACATGGTGCAAAGAGAGTAAAATGAATGTGTTGTTTGTGTCTTCCTCAAAATTCTCTGTTCTAAGGCCATATGCAAGGTCAGTAGGTAGTGGGGAGGCTAAGGCTGTGCTTTCCTCTGAGGAAAAACACATTAAAGCTGTAGATCTATCTCAAGCATTTGGGATTATCTCCTTCCCACATCTTTCAGCAGGGAAAGGCCCCTTCTCAGCACATATCCTGTGCATTTTCAGATCTCCTCTTGTGTGCTGGGGGGAGCTCAGGGCAGGAAACGGCTAGTAATGCCCCCAAAGTGCCTTTTGGGTGCAGAGCCTCTAGTGACAGCCTAGCACATCACCCTTATTCCTAAAATGTGGCCTCATCCC
Organism: Cygnus atratus; assembly: GCF_013377495.2. NCBI lineage: Eukaryota > Metazoa > Chordata > Aves > Anseriformes > Anatidae > Cygnus > Cygnus atratus. The sequence continues at coordinate 3,074,245 of NC_066388.1, forward strand.
ACCAAGGTACCTGATAAGCAGCATCCCTGCCAAGCGCCTCCTTCAGCACACAAAATGGCGCCGGGTCAGGGGGCAAGGCCATGGTGCAGTCTCAGGGCCCTGTGTGCTGCCCTAGCATGCACATGGAAAACAAACATATATGCAGTAAATCAGGTATATACTTGAAACATGGAATTTTTCCTCACATCATCCTCACTTCTGTAAGAAAAGAAGTGGGCTGGAAGTGCTGCCCAATTCTTTCTGATGTTTTTACAGCACTTAGCATAATGGGGCAGCAGTATTTCACATCCGGGCCTGGAGGTGCCACTGTCAAGCAAAAATATTGTCTTAAGGACCAATTTCCGGAAACAATTTCAATTTCAAAACTAATTTATTTGGAAGGAAGAGAATTTGAGCTGCCTCATGTCTAGATTAACAAAGATCCAGTAACAAATACGGAGTTTTATCTGCAGATCAATTGTGCACGTTCAAATCCTGTTTTCACAGCTGCAAATGCATTAGGCAGATTGCAAAGGTCGGGTCTGAGAAAGTTTCCATAGGTGGCAGCATTACTGCAGCGTTTCAGTAGGAAACGGAGATGAGCATTATGGTCGCTTCAGCACTGATAGAAAACTCCCTTATGGGAAAAACCTTCTAGGAATTAATTACTTTTCTATAGTGCCGTCACCCAACACAGGCAGCCATGCAAACCTGGAGGATGAATGAAAAAAAAAAAAGCATCCAACAGAAGGGTTGTAATTGTGTCTGAATAAGGCTTAATAATGAACTTGGTATTGGTACTGCTAATTTATAGTTTTTAATAGGCCTGTTACTACTAATAAAAAGCTTTACTTTCAGAGCTTTATTAAGATTCTGTTAGGAGTTATTATGAGGCTCCTGTGAAAGGGCATATTTTTACCCTAAGTGTCTTCTTTGGGGTTTCTTTGCCTTTGGAAAAATTTAATTTGTTCTAATAATTATATACTATGTGAAATATAGTGTTTGAAATGGCTCACGGGTAGGAAGGAATTTGGTAATTCTCACATTCCTATATGTTTGTATTGTATTCTATAAGCTGTTTTAAAATGATTGATGTAATCCCTCTGAGAAGCTATTAGCAACTACCACCAAATTAGGGTTTGTGCAAAGCATTGGCTTAATCGCAGCCTGAAGCTCTCTGCTTATATCCATAGTGCACGTAACAACATAGCTAGCTTCTTCAGATTGCTGGCACATCCAACATGATGCTGGTACAAAAAGATAGTATCTTCCATGTGCTTGGGAATCACTTTTATTTTCAGATGTTGGGGGAAATGGAGAGATCGACATTTCCATGTTCGTAAAGAGTTGTTTCACACATAAATGAGCCTTGCCTGAACCAAAAAGATCTCGACACTCTGCAACAGTACACCAATGCTTTCAAAAACATCAGTCCAACCACCAGTAAGTATCCGTAGAGCCAAATAGTAATATATAGTCAGTTGGATTTGACATGAGAGCTGCCCCTCTTGGGGGTTATCACCCAGAAAGGACTTCCATGACTTTAACTTTTCTGATGTCTCAATGAATAAAGTGTATCAGCTAGGATGATGGCTTTTACTTTCATGGACACCCATACTGCAGGAATTAGACTGAAACCCAGAAAAAAGTCATCATGTTGCAGGCCAATAAAGAGTAAATGGTATCCACTGTTGTCTCCAGTTTGGGCTAGATTTGAACTGCTGACCTGGAAGGGAAAGATTGGATTCCATTACTAAACTCCTGAGCATTCCTTGTTGTCCCTGATAGATATGGGGCAGATAGAGGTGGGGAGGAAGGGAAGGAGTATATCATCTCAATCATCATCTTTCATCTGTTTGGAAGATAAACAATCAGTGGATATATTTCACTGTGTGCCTAATAGGAGAGTATAATGTAACGTTATCATTTTTATGGGTTAGAAGGCCTCTCGGGACATGGGGGAGCAGAGTAATATATGTCTTTTCTCAGCTGAAAATGTGACACAGTGCAGTTATATAAAACATTTCCCACCCAAAATTGAAGGGGTAGCAATAAAATAGCAGCTGACTCATGAATCTAGCTCTGATTTAGGAGCTAAACCAGCAATTTTATTGAATATGTCTATAAAGAAAAGGAAAAAAATATTAAGTGCTTTTTCTACTCTTCAGCTCACCTTTTCCAGACATTTCATTTCCCATAGTATAGGTTAACACAGAAATCTTCACAGAATTTCCTAAATCAGTCTTTTCACAGCATTGGAGAAGAGTCCTGAAAGGTGCAAACATCATGGGAATCAAGAGCAGCATTTAGAGGACTTTAAACTAGGTAAGCACTCATTTGGAGTTTCAGCATTGCAAGCAGCTGTCACGTGTCCTTAGGGTCGGTCCCTCTAGTAGGCATTATATTGCTCTGAATTTTAGAGTCAATGCACAGTTGCACTGGTGAACATTAAACAGGCGTTACCTATGTTTTAAAAACTGATTTGTGACTTTGGAAAAGCATACTGTCTTCCTTAAAATTTGTGCAAACATATGTCTTCTTCAGATTAGTGAGTAAATTAGAGATTCAGGGTGAACCTGCTCAGAAAATGTCCCACCAGTAACAGACTCTGACCTCTCCAAGGCTAGGGCTGTTTTTTATTGTTACCTTTATGGCTGCCCTCACCAGGCACCCTTAATCAAATTTTTCTGCTTTTTGGTATGGTATTTTTGTCTTTCACCACTAATTAGGTGACTAAATACAATTATAGTATCATAAAACACACTTACTGTGACCAGCTGTATGCAGCTGTTATAATTTAGTTTTCATTGTGAGTCTTGAATTGGCTGTACTGGCAATGCATACATCTGTGTTATGGCTGACTACACATGGAGATAAATGAAGAAAATCTGGGGGGTTACTCCCTAACACAGCACATTTAGAGCACAACTTTTAACTGTAGACAAAGCCAGCATCACACTGTCATACACACAGTAGTAGCAGAAGACTCTACAACTGACTTCCCTCAGCTAGCTGGGTCTCTGCTTAATCAGCTTCATATGTTCATGTGATTCAGAATTCCTGCTTACCCATTTACATTCAGTATTTAGGGTGCTGGTAAAGAAATATCCCAAAGGAAGCTGCCTATTTTCTCACTGCTGTTGTTTCACATCTGTCTCATCTGGTTATGCTTTTGCTTCCCTCTCCTGGCTGTTTTCATCCTAAAAAATACAAAGAAAATTGCAGACGTATAAACCAAAGCCTTTAGAGAAGGCTGAAGAGAAGACATTCTGTGTTCTATAAGTTATGCTGGCTCATTTAACAACTGCAGTGTAGAATAGAAATTATCCAGCATTTCTGAACTCCCATATCAAACTTCCTTGCCATCCTGGTACAGCTAACACCCTGTCCGCACATCAAATGTCAACCTTAGGTACATCAAGGACAAATACCCAGAGTTGCCCTGAAGAACTTGGAAGTATTCCTGGACCTAAGTATTAACTGAAATGCCACATACCTTTGTAAACATAAACGGGAGAGACTGACCAAGCCCGTCTAGGATTTATTTTTGTGGGGAGCCAAAATAAATCTCAACAAAGGGGAAAGAGTGGAGGGATTTCCGCTGAGGTTTCCACTTGAAGCATTTTGAGAACTTTGTCAAGTCCCCACCAAAAATCATAACATTTCATAGATAACTGTAACATAAACTGGAAGCCTCACATAAAATTTTTACATTTTGATGGTGACTTTTATATTCTTGTTACACAGATCTGAAAGTTAATTGTAACTTCTCCAGGCTTCCCTGCTGTTTCACAGCACTTGAACCAACAGTCTTCGTTCCCGCTAAAAATAAAGGAACATTCCTTTTAGATAAATTCCTAAATTCCTTTTAGATAAATTCTAAATTCCTTTTAGATATTTCTAAATATTTAGAAGTATCTGGTTTTTTTAGTATTTTTTAGTTTTTGTGATTTTCCAACGTCTTCCGTCCACTCAAGCTCTTCCCCCTAGTCTTATCTCTACTTCAACCATTATACCAAGATTCGCTCTTTAAAACTGACCAGCAAATTTCCATTCCTGTTTTCAAACATTTTCCCTAAATATTCTGAATTTTCCCCTTGAGCTAAATATTCTCCCTAGAGCACAGGAATCTCTTGCAGCATGACCCATTAATACCATAAAGAGCAGCTAGTGTGTGTCACATCGATTAGGTCAGGGCTCTGTGAGGTAGGCAAAAGTCAGGGAATGATGATGAATTGATTTTTGTTTTCTTACAACAAATTGAAAAATGCAATGAGCCCACAATTAGTTGCTTTATCTAGCCCACACACTGAACTTAATTAACTATTTAATTAAGCAATGAGTTAACTCTATTGTTAGCAAAACGTGATATGGGTCATGCCAACAACTCTTCCTCCTCTTTTCTGCCCCTCCTCCAGGCATCCACTCAAGTTTTATCTCCACAACAAAACAGAAGCCTCTCTTTGTTACAGCTGCAACACTGGCAGCATTGACGGGAGTACTCGTGTCCAAAAATAACCAAGCAAGTGTCCATTCTGCTTGGAGCCATCTAGCATCATGTCCTCATGCTTGGCACATCCCATGAAATACTACACCTTCTCTGATGGAGATTAAAAAAACCAAGATCCTAACTACTTGTATACGTTTAAAGGGGCAATGACTTTATTTTCCTCCACGTGTTAAGTATTTCTTAAGCATTTACGATACCTGCATATCTTAGCACCGGTTGTTATTTTCTGTGATCTTGGCTAAATTCCACCAAGGGTATTTACTTCCTACCGTGAATTTCCCAAGCAGTTTTATCTGATGTTTTCATTTTGTTGTCTTTTGCAATTTTTCTGACATCACATCTTGTATGCCCAGCATACATTTTACACCTAAACCCAAATAAACTTCAGCTCTCACATATTAAATAACAATCCCAGTATCATTCATGTAGCATCAAGAGGTACAAAAAGAAGTCAGAGTCCTTAACGTTAGGTGCAGTAAGAGAACCCAAACACACAAAACCTAGCTAAAGACACCATTATTGCTCCTGCTTGTAGAAAACAGGAAGTAAGAAATTAAATGATTTGTCTTGCTCATGATGTGAAATGTGAAACAACAGAGAACAAAACTCAGATTCTGTAAATTCCTTGTCAGCCTTCTAATTATGAACTCTTGATTTTATAAAGAAAAACTCTAGTACCCTTTTTGATCTGTGCTGTCATCTTATTTACTACTTAACCGATTTCAAAACCTACCCCAGAAATGGCTGCAGGTCAGTACTAAGCAAAGCAGATCCTCCACTGATACAACTTGTAAATCAAATGAAGGCAGCTCCAGTTTATAAAGCATTATATAATCCCAGGGAGTGCAGATTGCTAGGGAATAAAGCCTGTTTCCAAGATCAGTTAACTTTCCTACCTTCCCGTTCAACTGGAAGGATTTCTGACAAGATGCAAGTGGAAACATGAGCCCAGATTACTTTGTTTTGTTGATGTCTATCAGAACAAAATGAGAAGCAATAATATTTAACAGTGTGCGTATCTGTGCCCTCTTTAGGAGTCCTATAAACATCGGACGCTCGGAAAGCAAAGGTCTGATGGTTTACTCCTGCTGTCAACAGAAGTCCTAGCTGGGTTGGAATGCTCCTCATGGAGATCTTGATTTGAGTTGTCTCATGGCCAAAGCCACGTATCTAAGTGTAGGGAGTAGCCCTGGATAAACATCATTCTGATTCGTACAAATTTATGGCTGTCAGACTGGGCCCCGTGTATGGTATTTTCCAATCCATTCTGTATTCTTTCCCCAGCCTCCCCCTCAAGACCAACGTCTCACTGGTTGCAGAAGAATTCAGTGTTGCATCTAGAACTAGTATGTTTTCCTGGTAAGTACACACACGCCCATCACAGTCACAGTGAAAGCAAGGTACTTAGTCTACAAGGGTCACATTTTATTTAGACCACTCTGGATCACATAATCCATGCTGTGTAAGTGGCAAACATGACACCAAAATCAGTGGCTTTCTGCAAGTTGGGAGGGAAAGAGGAGCCATGCTCTATGGAACTGCAAATTTGGCAACATAGGATGAAGCTGATACTACAGACTGGCTGCTGCAAGTTATCCTGATGCTGGTGGTACACAGAGAAGAAAAGTTGAAGAAACAGTAAGCAGAAAGAGAATCTGTTTCAAGCTGCTGCAGAAAACACCTCTCGGAAAAGACCTACCCTTTGCTGAGGATGGCCGGCAACAAATTTAATGAGGGCACTGGTTTCTAATGCAACAGACCAAGTTCAGGATCTTGGACAGAAGATCTTGGGCTGCCTAGGACTGATCAGAAGAACCAGAGTTTGGTTTCTGCAGGGTCCATGGAGGAAAAAAATGTGTCCGTGTCCTTTGGCACAGAGCCAGTACCTTGTTTAGTATCGTTTGGAGACATGGATCATGAAGGTTAATGTATTTAACAGCAAGACAGTCCTCCTGGCAGTTTTGCGGGAAGTCAGATAGCATGGGAACCCCTGGAGTTGCTCAATGAATTGATGTTCTTGGTAATTTCCTGCCTGCTATTGGAAACAAAACTGATAAGGTTGTTGATTTCTCAGAGCCCCTGCGGAGTCCAGAGAACTTCCAGTTTGTGGGAATTTGAAAATATTTCTAGTGACTGTCCAATTTGGACTGTAACCAAGTTTTGGAGAGATGAAATTTCTCTTAAACCAGAAGACCCTGATTTTTATTTTTATTGGGGGGACAGGGGTGTAGAGGTTTGCTTTACTCTCAGTTTCTTCTAACTTTCTACAATTATGATAAAGAAAACATAGAATGATAAACGGACTTGTTCTAACCTTGTGGTTCTCCGCCTCAGAGCTTTTCAGCCTTGGATTCAATGTCACCAACAGGAGGCAAGTAGGCTGGCTCTGCACCCAGGAAAGGCTGAAACAAGCAGCTTTGTAAGAGGGGAACTTGGAAAGTCTGGTCCCTGAGCCTTATAGCTGAATTCTCCGGTATCTGGTAGGATGCAAACTTTGATTTTTCCCTGGATGGATTCTCTGGAGTCTAATAAGGTCCAAACTCATGGTGCAGCTGCTGTCAGTGGAGGCAAAAATTCAGGCTGTCTCACTATCACATTTTCTTGGAATCAGTAAGCAATTGAATATCCTTGAAGCATCCATTCGTATGAAACCTAATTGGAATAGGTAATTGAGTCAACAGCTACCGCAGGGAAGTGGACAGACATCAAGCACGAATATGCTAGCCTCATTTTGGTTTAAGCAATGGGGCTGGGAGAAGACTATTTTTACTTCAGTAAAGATAAAGGAAATAAAACTGCAGAAACCCAGCTTCACCCAGTGGTCTGGCATAATGCTAGCAGTAATACTTACACAAGCCCTCAGCCTATTGTTAGGCAAAGTAAAAGGGATTAACTTGAACCACTTTTAACAATTAAACCTTTCAGTAGTGGTTCAGATGAACTCACTTTGCATGCAACACACTATGGAAATGTTACATGACTAATTATTGCATCTCTGTGCAGTGCCTGGTTAGATATATCATCTGGATCTTGTCTCCTCACGTGAGCATCCTCTAAATTCCACAAAGTTTATGCAGATGGCTCTTTTCAAAGATATCTGGATGCCTTCTGGATCTATCTGTGCCTATTCACTGTGCTTCTCACCCTTCTATAGATAAACCACACAAGTATTAAAACCTCTATAGTTCTTATCTGAAGGCAAATGGAGATATATAAATATCACAGAATCATAGAATGATATATGTATATATATGAGTCGTGGCCAAGATTTCCCTCTCTGTACTTCAGCAAAACATCTGGCTCACCTGTCAGCATCTGATTTTAAAGTTGTCAGCAGGTTCTGTACCTAAAGGCTGACCTAAAAGCCACTGAAACTAAAGATCTGTCTATAGTGACTTTGGAGAGAGGGGGCAAAAGGCGTAATATGCTCACAAATCATTACTATTTTTTGTGCTACTTTAGTGATAACAACTCAAGCCACGGAATTAACTTATTGCACATTAACATTTAAGTGAGCGCTGCAGCAATGATCTTATCAACCAAATTTCTCTTTCAGGTTCATGAGTTCAGGTTTGCACCTGGTCTTTGTGTCAGGGCAGGCACCGTCTCCCCCCCCTCCAAGGACTGTGAAATCAGCTTTGGATGATAGAATGATGAGAAGGTAGGAGTCTAATTGTAGCTCATAAATGGCTGAGGTGCCCCCCATGCCAAAAGTTCCTGGGGTTGTGCATGTTCAATCTCTGCGACTTGACTGGCAGGAAGAATGCAGCACATACCAGCTGTATTTGTGCAGCTGGGGTAACCAACAGCTAAACAGGGTGTAGTGAAACGTAAATGAAGAGATTTTGGTGGAGCTAGAGAAAATATCAGTGTCTTATGGCAAAAAAAAATCCACATTTCCACTTTTTTTTTTTTCTCCTGCTTACTGTTTGATTTGCTTGCACAGCAGGAGAGATCAGCTTTAGGTCTAAACCCAAGAGTTAGAATGGAGAACTAATGTGTTTTTTTGGAAGGGCTGGCTATCAGCCGAAGCTACAGTGCAGCATTTCTGCATTGTAAAACAGAGAGTAGAAATAGGATTTCAAAAAATAAAAATTGATAATTTAATCTGATGACTCAGAAGCAGGATATTTTAGTATTCTTCTGCATACTTGTGTTTGTCCAAACCAAGATTCATGTAGTTTAAATTAACTGATACTCAAGTATCAGTAAAGGAGTTGTTTACTTTTCTTCTCCTTCATCCCTCATGCAGTCTTTTACGAAGTAAATTCTGGTTGAAAACAAATAAATATATATACATTTTCTTCTGGGATATAAATACAGAAATCTCTCTGTTTACAGGCAGAGAAAGCAAGAAACAGGTTCATGTTAAAACCACATACAAGGAACTTCAAAGGAAAAATTCTTCAATTCCAGATACTGAGAGAAGTGCAAAGAAGATAAAGGCACTGAAAGGGAAAGGGAGGAAGGTCAATAAGCAGATAAATTCAGGGCTTACTGTTGTCTAGGATTTTTAAATAGTCTCTAGAGTAGGCCAATTAAGTATCACTGTTAAACAACATGCCGTTTTCCTATATCTCAGGGGTTCTCTCTACACAGCTACTTCAGGCTGTATCTTCTACTGCAGACCTTGAATGCATTGCAGCCCTGGGTTCTTTGAAGAAAGTGATACGTTTTCCTTTTGGATGGCAGCAGTTGCCTGTAGCAGAAACTGAGATTTATTGGCAGGCTTAATTTCAAATTTCTGTCTCTTTCACTGGTATCTTGTAAACAGCTTCCCAATCGCCAAGCTGTGAATGACTAAATGTCTGAAGCATGAGCCGGTAATTTAGTGATTTGAGTCCTGATATTGAAAGCCACAAAAGCTATTTGGCCATCTGCATGCCCTGGCACATGCACGGATAGTAACTTGCACAGCAGTGACAAAATGAAAACAACTGGGCCTGCTGCAACTTTCGATCTGTTTTTGCTTTGCTGAGGATCAAAGAAGGGGGTTGGATTTTGAAGGGCAAGGGGAGAGATGAAGGAAGTAATGTAGGGGAATATGTGGGGGAAGATAGAATGGAGAAGCATGGAAAAAACAGACCCTGTGAACACTGGAAGATGTCTTGGACCAAGGAAGGAGATTCCCACCAGGCAGGTGAATTCTTACAATGAAGCCTTATAAGAGAATTGAATTCTACACGTGTAAAACTTCATGGCTAAATTCAGGATAGCATATCAGGCTTGGGGCAAATCTTATGCAAAACATGACCCAGTTACTATAGATTCTCAAAATCAGATGTCTTTCAAACTAAGCCTAGTTCACAAAGGTTTTCAGAGCAAGAATTAAATTAATTTTTAAATAAAAAATATTTACAAATAAGAACGCTGAGAAATTTCTTCTCTAAATTTCAGCAGCGTTTCTCAGCAGTTTTGACAACTGAAAATGCTTGCAGCTAAGTGAAAAGCTGAAGAAGTTTGGTAAGTAACAGTCAACTGTTAAATGAGCTTTCCTTCTCTAATTATGTGATAGAAGAAAATAGTCTGTGTTCTAGAAATATTTCTGTGGACTAGCATGAATTGTCTGGGCTTGGTACCTCTGAAATTGTAGCTGTAAGCACAAGTTACAGAAAACCCAAGAAACCTGAGATGAAGGCATACTTTTTAGGAGTCTGGGCTTTTGTCTTTCCATGCCCCCGTTAACAGGCTGTGTAACCACAGGTTCTCCTCAATTAAACTAGGTTGATAAGGACATGAGTCTGATTCATCACTTAAACAGCCATTTACATCAATAAAAACAACAATAAAAAATCAGAACCATTACTCTGCCTTCACACAGGGCTGTCACCCCTCCAGTCTCTATGCTTCTTCAGTATTCCCAGCCCAGCATCACCACCTCCTGCTCCTGGACCCTTCATGTCAGACACAGTTGGATAGCTTGCCAGACAGCTGCATCTGCTACACAGGGTCTCAGGGCACAAGAGGCTGCCACACAGCTCAACAACCAGAGCGTGTGGCTTCTAATGAGGGCCTGACACAGAAGAGTCCTCCTAAAAATATACTCTCCCCAGCCATCATTCCTTCTCACACATCTTCACTCGCCGGCGTGCTCCCTACAACCCAAAGGCAAAAGGTTAAGAAATCTTTTTACAACAGGGCCAAATGCAGCCACAGTGGGTACTAAGGATGGCAGAGCAGTGCCTGGCTGCATGTTATAAATAGACAATGGCTGTTGGTGGGGCTACATTTTCTTATATCCCTGGTAAAGCATTTGCTTTGCATTGTTACAAGTGAGAAAAACAAAGCCTATGATGACTTGGGCCCCCAAAGGTCCCTGGTCCTCAGAGCAATATAAGGAAATAACCTCAAGCAAGTAGCCAAGTTGATTTCAAGCCCACGTACCATGAGCTGTTTTTAAAGTGTTATAAATGTTTTAACTGAAAGACTGCTCCTATGAGCGAGTTAAGTGCCATCATCCCTAGTTCATTGCCAATGAAAAAATAGGAACAGAAAGCATTTGCTGAAGGTCTCCAAGGGAATCAACAACACAGCAAGGATTAGAACTAAGGATTTCCTGTCCAATCTGCAAACCACACCTCTCTCCTGTTTACAGTGTTAACTTATTCCCTAGCAGAAAAGCCATGTGAATGGAACAATTCAGTCTGCTATTTTGGCCTCCCTTCCTTCCCTTCTCAGTTCATTCCTGGCATTACCTTCAGACTCTTACAAACCTGTTACCAGAAGAACTGTGGTAAAAAGTAAAGCAAGCAGAGAATGTTTCAGAACAGTTTCAGCTCAAATAATATTTGATAAATTGAAGAAAATTTTAAAACTTAAAAAACCGTCCTGGAAATATTGTGCTATTGTGCTGTTATTAATAAAAAGGAAAACAAAACTAAAAGGTAAATTAACTCATACATCAAGGGATAAGTTAATGAATGACTAAAACCAATCACGCTAGTTACCTGCACACATTATTTTTTGTACACACAACCCATAAATACTAAAGCAATAGTGTCACTACTCAGAGTCATAGTTAGTGTATGGCTTAAGAATCAAGAGAGTTTTAAAGATATATATATTGAGGCCCTTTGCATTTGGTTCCACCCCTCCTTTCTTTTTTTATGTCACATTTCCACATTTCCCTCTAGAATCACAGAAGCTAAAATCTCCTTGAAAGATACCAAAATATCAGCTGAATTTCTTATGTGAAAATCTTCTTCTTTCTACGATACCAGGGCTTAGGACATCAGTCTGTTCACACCCCCCAAATACCATGAAGTGTTAACAACATCAAGCTGATTGAAAGTACAAGACTTGACTAGAGGCTAGGATCAGGAGCAAGAATGCTTGACTTCAAAGACTGCAAGGGCATTTTATTCCAAATTATACATTTAATCATCTCTTCCCATAATCCACGCTTTTTAAGGAACATTTCTCCTGGCAAAGTCAGATCACTGATGTGGGAAGTTCATACACCCTGCTAGCACCACATAGAGCTAGCAATTAACTTCCTTACTGCAATATCCTACTAAAGTTACAAGCTTCTTCAAAGCACAAAAACATGATTCCAAAGAGCCAATTGAGCTCTTTTTAGATCAGCTGGCTTTTACATATATTTTGTTAACAATGGCTTCAGTGATACGTACAAGATAACTATAGCACTTGAGCTAAGGCTTATATTTACTTATGCCTTTTGAAATAAACCTGTGCAGGCGTAATTCTTCCAACTCATGGTGAAGGATAATAGCTTGTTAATTAATGCATAAAAGTACATTGCTTTAGTAAGAATCGAAAATAGAAGATACTAAACCCCACTATTAAAAATAACAGGGAAATCCTATAGACAGCAATGTTTTTAGCACACTTGCTTTCAGCTTCCTGCTTTTGTTAAACCAACTCATTTCATAGAGGTCGCTGAAGCCATTCTTTTACCTATTTAGGTTTATTAGTAAGGAACGAGCAATTCTGCTCCCTCAATACCACTGCAGCCCTTCTTCAAAAAAGAAACATTTCAGTGTATAGGCCATGAGGTTTAGAAGTTAAAAACAAACAGCTAAATAAAAAGAACTGTTCAAGACCCTTTGCAGTTCTTTATCTTAGCTCCTCCCCTTCCTGCAAAGTGCCTCATAAAGGTGGTGGTGAGCAAGGCTCTTTTCACCTGTGAGTTACTCTGTGCTTCTTAGATATGCAGCATGTTATCAGTTAAGTCTGTGCATGAAGTGTTTTGTTTTTTTTTTTCCCAAGATAACTTTTTGTAAAAATTGCTGATGTTACTGTTGTGTTTATTCCATCAATCTCAGTGTATTCCAAGAGATTGAAGAATGTTAATTATTCCTGTCCTAGAGACTAATAGCACAAAGAGATATAATACTTTTTAAAAGTATTCTCTGTGAATGCATTTATCAGTTTGGGATTATTTTGATTTTTGTAATTGGTACAAAGAACATTTTCAAGATGAAGAATGTGGATGCTCTGCATCAATAGTGAAAACTGGGACTGGGAAGGGCTAAGGCATCTCCTGCCCTTAGGCAGGGAGCAGCTCTACTTAGACTATTCCCAGTAGGCGGTTATCTAATCTGCTCTTAAAAGTGCCTAGTAGTGGATGTGCTGCAGATTTGTTGGCAATGTGGTCTAGTCTTTAATCACTCTTATTAGAATAAAGGCACTTTCTGAGCACCTTGCCTTGTGTTTCTGGTGCTTAGTTTAGGATCCCTGTTCTTTTTTTTTTTTTTTAGGTTGTTTTATTTTTTTTTCTCGTTTGTTTGTTTTTCTACTGCCAACAGGTTTCAGAGCTCTGAGTTATGTCCAATTTATCCAGAGGTGGAAGATTCAAATACGAAGAGATACCAGGTTATCGTGAACTATGTGCTCTCTTAATCTCAGCTAGTAGATTATGGGAAGGAATAAACCTAGGTCTTGTGAATCTCCTATTTTGTCCTATAGCTGCAGTTTTAGTTTCAATAGGATAAAGTTAGTTTGCTCTGACGGGTCTCTTATTTTGTGGTTTGATCCATCCTCCCTTAGAGCTAACTATAGCTCATCAAAATGTAGTGAGACACTTAAAGGCAGTAGTAATGTAACTTTTGTGCGTCTCAAGTTATCCTTTTCTTTTTTAATTGTAAAATAGTGGGATATCTACTACCCTCCCAAATGAGCCCTCCTAGTTAAAAAAAATATATATATAATTTATATATATATACTTGTTTTCCTATCCCCAGACAGGTGCTTCCTGTCTACATCTAAGACCTTTTTCTTCTTTACCAGAAGCCTTGTTTTCCCTGTGTTCTTGCCTGTAATTTTGCACTCACTTTAAAATGAATCTCCTGCCAAAACTCAGGTGGATGAAACCTGTACAAATTGTGCTTAAATAATCCATTAAACTAATATTTTGCAAATTGTGGTTTCAATCATTATAATTTAGACCTGCTCTAAACAGGTCATCTTCAGAGCTGGTTTTAAACCAGTTTTGCAAACTCCTGCTTTAATGAATACAAAAAATTATTTCCAAGCCTAATTAGTTTTTCTGTTTGCTTGCACCAGGCTGAAGTTAAGAAAAAAGTGTTTGTAATTTCGGAAAGAAAATGCTGAGGCTACCCCTCGAAATAGCGGAGCTTAATCCAATGAACTTTACAATTCTGAGATGACACAAGCTGCTTGTTTACTGAAGTTAGGAAGCTCTCATTACATAAGTTTGTTCAATGATGAATAGTTTGGAGCGCTCAGTTACAGAACCATTAGATATTATGGTTGCATGGTTTCCTTTGCGAGATGGCACTCTAGAAAATAACTTTCAGACCAATTGCAAGTGCCACTAATCTACCATCCTCTTCTGCTTTTAATCATTGCTAATACTTAAACTGTTGAGTGAGTGTTCAGGAGAGAATGTTTTATGCCCCTTTTGAATATTTTTTCCACAGTGTAGATGCTCAGAACTGCTAGAAACTTTAATTTTATTTTTCCCTTTTCAAAAATAAAAACCAGTGATTTCACTGAAACTGTTCTAGAGTATAGAATCTGATACATGCCTTTGTCATGCTCAAGCTTAGGACTGTGAGGAAAGTTTAGGACTGGAAATGCTTAAACCTTTGTTTAAACCTTGGTTATGGTTGAAAATCTCTGGCCACTGGCAATGGAGGTTTTCAGGGCGTTACAAGCAGGACCTGCTGAAAGCAAACTCAGGTCAGGTAAAGCTTGACTGTCAAAAAAGCAAATGTGTGCCCAGAGAAGACTTCTTGGCATGGCACTTGGCATAGTGCAAATAACACTAAGGGCCTGCCTGCTTGAGGTTGGTGTTGATGTAACCTCAAAGAAGTTAGATGGGTTGGGACTTGCACCAAGTGCAGTTTACCCTGCAAGTCTGCCTGCAACTCATTACAAAACCAGGGTCTGCCTGACCTTTTGTTAAGCATGAACTTCCACCTGGCAGTATTAAGACATGACTTAGCACTGTTTTGATAATGGTTGTTAATTAAGTGGCTACATGCACAGAGACAATTATGTGAAATTAAGAGTGGGGAAACACACGGTGAGTATTAGCAAACATTTTCTAGGAGTAAAGCCTGTTAGGCTGTGAAATGCTCTCCCGAAAAGCAATGGAAACCTCTTTTGCTGAGATACTTCAAGCTAGACAGTACGAAGTACAGAAGAGTATGCTGTAGGGAATTAAATTGCCCTGATGTTAACCGTCGTGTGACCTTGGATGGCTCAGCTATTACTAAACTCCAGTGATAATTTTGGTGATAATTACTCCCTTTATTTCTAAACTGAATTATTGTAATTCATTATAGTCTTGTCTAATGGGTCAAATTACTAGGAAACTAAAGCAGATACAAAATGAGTTGGTGATAATTCTTTGGGCCTTAGTTGTTTGATCAGTGATTTGACATTAATTTATTATTTAAACTGGTTACCAGTCAGATTTCACATCTTGATTTTAAGTTGTAACTTCTGCAGCTCATGATTTATGCTGCTGTGAACCGACCATTCTGTATGTAGCTCACTGTCCTTACCAAATACAACCAGAGATAGTTTTCTGTGGGTCTTTGTCCCTACAGTATTTTCGTTTCCTGGAGATGGTCTTTTAGTCTGAGTTGAAGGGGTTGGTTTGCATAGCAAGAACTAGTGAGTAAAGCATAATTGGAATAAACATTCAGCAAAGCTTTGTACTGTTGGTGGTTGTGTAGAAATTAAACATATTACAGTTACTATTTCCCCAGAGCACCTGAACAAACGCTTAAACTCCAGTGAAATCAAAGGGTCATAAGCCTGTGCTTACAAACTTTCAGTCAGAGCTGCAAAATACTCTTGCTAATTTGCACTAACCATTAATACTAGAATGAATACTTGCGTTGTCTGAGTTAGCAAGTGAACACCCAAGCAAAGACTGTGATTCCCAAGTTGTCTTACTAATTACCATGGCTGTGATTTAATGTTAATTATTTATTATACTTCATTATGTTCTATAGCTCAGTTAGTTCAAAACAAAAACCTGAAATGTTGGAATTATGATCTTTCATTCTGGCACCATGATATTAAATCTTTTCTAAGAAGGACTTTGTTCTAATTATAAGGTATGTACTAAAGCTTCATTAATTTATATTACAGGGCTAATTGCAAGTCTTTGCTTTTTTTTTTTTTTTTTTTAGCAGCATAAGTTCTTGAAACAATGCTTATGCTACCGTGAGGGCCAAATTCTGCATTAATAGTACAGAAAGCAATGGATAAATTGGACTTTATTTGCAAGCTTTCCTGCTAAGTGGATGCAGGACACTTCTGTTTAGGGTTGAGAAAGATGGCTTTAAGGAATCCCAAAACAAGAGGGACATCAGCTTCTGTTCCAGATCTGGAATTGACTGAATATGGCCACAAATTTGTAGAACTGAGTCAACTTGTTCCTGAGCTCTGGGAAGTGTGGACCTGGGGGTTAAGAGAAGGCCCTTAACACTGTAGCAATCTTAAAAAAAAAAGCCTATCTTGATTGTGAATGCTTTCAAACTTGTGGTGTGTTTGTCTTTAGATTTTTGGATGGCTGTCAAGATGGACCAAGCAAAATACATGGTTCCAGATTCTCCCAAACTTAGGTGAGTTGCAGTTCTTCAGAATGCCCTGTATGTGTTGAGTATTTTTCAAATATTGCTTTATCATTGCTTGCAATAATTATTTGCATGTGTGGTTTTTGAGGAACATTGAGATAAAGCTGCATTTGTCCAAAGTAGCCTACAATGTGAGCTAGTTCTGGGTTTGTGGGATTTACTCTCAAGCACTGGGAGCCCAACTGCGTTGGTGTGTTTGTTTAGACGTGTTCAGTTCCCACAGTTCTCTTTTGCACTGTGCTTGACTAGGAATTGAATGGTCTTTCATTTAAGAAAAGCAGCTTCTTAGTTTTTTTGAGCTGGAAATGCAAAATTAGTGTACGTGATGACTTGGGAAACTTGTCTGAAGGCACACTGTGCTTGTGGCAGTGCTGGGCGTGCAGGATGAGCTCATGAATCTCAAAGTGAAATCTGGATTAGCAAGCCCTACCCTGCCTGAGAAGGGGCAAAAAAAAAAAAAAAAAGCCTGCACAAACACCTGCAAAGGGAAACCGATGACTTTGACAAGATCTTAAAATGGATTGTAGTGAATGTGTTGACTATGTCCTGTGAGGTAACTACAGTGGGGACCTTAATGGGGATGGAAGGGGCAGGCTTCTGAGCCAGCAGGGCTGAGCAGAGAATCATAAAGTGATGGGGGGGCTGAAGGGTGGTAGGAAGCTAAAAGGTGATGGGAGGCTGAAGGGTGGTGGAGGCTGAACCGAGCTGGGGGTGCACGGGGAAGACCCGTAAGGGCCGCGGCGCCGCGCTGGGGCCCTGAGGTGAAACGAGAACCCCCAGCCCGCCGGGGACGAGCCCCCAGAAGGGTCCCGGCTCTGAGCCCCCCGTGAGGGAGTCGAGGCCGGCCGGGGACGCCCGCTGAGGGCCCGGCGAGGCCCACCCCGGCGGCGAGGCCGCTCCGCCTTCCCCCCCGTCCCCTTCCCTCCTCCGGGTGACGTCACCCGGAGCTCGCCCGGCGCCATTTTGAAAGTGGAGCCGCTCGGCGGGGGGGGCCGGAGCGAGGCGCGGAGCGGGGGCAGCCCCGGGAGCCGAACCGGAGCCGAACCGGAGCCGGAGGAACCGGAGCCGGCCGCAGCCCCTCCGCCATCCGCCGCCATCCTTCCCCCGGCCCGGCCCCGGCCGCCCCGCCGCCAAGCGCCCGGCCCGCCCGCCTCGCCGCCCCAACATGGCAGGTAAGGGGCGGCCGCCCCCCTGCTCGGCCCGCGGGCGGCTCGCGGCCCCCGCAGCGCGATGGAAGGGGAACGAGGGGGAGCTTCGGGGGGCGAGGCTGCATGGTTATCCCCCTGGGGTCAGGGACCGGGCTTGGGGACAGGATCGGGCCCCCAGGGGGCTCGGGGGCTGGCGTGCTCCGTGCCAGGAGCAAAGCCGGGCGGGTGCGGGATGCGGTTGGGTAGCGGGGGGCTTTCCCTGCTTTATTTCTCCTTCCTTCCTGTGCCTGAGCCCCATTTTGCATCCCGAGGTGCTCGTGCTGCTGGAGGGGTGTGTGTGTGTGCAGGAGGTATCTCTTCCTCCGCACTTCTCCCTGCGGTTTCATCAATTCGTCCGTCCCCCCCCCCCCCCCCCCCCGCCGCAAATTGGATCGCCTTCTCGGTGCTCTGCCTTCGGAGGAGCAAGCGAGGGAGGCAGCGTTTGGTTTGTGCTTTGCCTTTTCCCCCCCTCCATGCTCCACCCTCCTCTTTTAGCCAGGAGAGAAAAAAAAAGTGCCGACTTGGTTCAAGCGAACTGTATGAAAACTAGAATTTTGGTATTATGCAGAAGGAGCAGTGATTTTTCTTATACGCTGTCCCCTTTAAATGCTGCCGTGGTGCCAGCTGCTAAATGACAAATGAAGAGGGTGGCAAGAGGAAAGCAAATGGGTTGTACGGGTTTGGGGGGAATGGGAGAGGCGAGCGCGGCAGATCCTTCCAAGGTATCCGCAGAAAAGCCTTCTGACATCTCTTGTGGAGCTGGGAGCTCGTGCTTGCCTTCGCCGTGCTGAGTTATGTAGTTTGCTTGCCTGGAGTCCTTCAGAAAAGAAATGAAGGCAAGCGAAAAATGCATGCTGGAGTCTGGTCGTGGTGTAGCACTTCGGTTAACATTAAGCCATTTGGTCATCTTTGGAAAGAACATTTTGGGGTTTCCAATTTCCACATCTTGGACTTGTTTTTACCCCTCAAATTAATGTAGGAGAGGGAAGAAGTCCCTTCTGCATTCTTTGTTATGCTAGAAGTGATAGCAGACCTCTGGATTAATGTGTAAATGCCATCTGTTGCTCAGCCTGTTTGAATTGTGTTGAGGAAAAGTTCCATTTTGACAGTGGCTTTAAAAAAAAAAAAAAAAAAGGCAGGCCCATTTCAGTCCCTTCCTGTATGTACTCAGCTCAGCAGTGATTTGCTCAGAATGCAATGCAAAAGAAATGGGTGGTGATTTTTTTGTGTGTTTTGGTGGCAGGGTTCAAATGAATCACTGCCTTCCGCCGAGGCAGTAATGTTCCTGAAGTTTTCTCTTCGATCCGTTTTCTATGGTAGTAGAACTTGTTAACATCAGATTGCTTGTTTGCTTTTCTGCTCGGATTTGTTGGTGGTTTTTTCTTAAGCTGATAACTGCTTTCGTTACGTCTGCGAAGAGACTCTAAATTTGTGGTAAAATTTATTTTCTTTAGCCTTCAGTGTGTAGGTTCAGTTCTTTGTTTTTGTGGGAGGAGGAAATGAGTGACGTGCGTGGCTTATGTTGATTGAGAGATTGAAATGTTCCAAAAATGCAGAGCTTTTCTGACAGTTGCTGATTAAGTTGTGTGCGTGTGTTAGTGGGGTTCTGCTATATAAAGTAGGAAGAAGCTTTATGTCAAGTAGGATGCTCATGCGCTCTCGTTTTAAGTGTGTTTTAAGTTAGTGCCAACCGTGTTACTTAGCCATGCGAGCTTTTGGTGAGAGGCTTTTATCGCTGTTACTGCTTATGCTGTTTTTGACAAACATTGCTTGGGACGCTGGCAAGCCCCTAATGACAAGAACAATATCTGTAAAGGAAAAAGGTGGGGAGGGGCAACTTGCAATTGTGCCGACATCATTGCTGAGGAAGTAGGCGGGTGCACTGTTGTCTGAAATTTTCGGTTAGTAACTATTACGGGCTCTTTGTGTTGCTCTGGGGGGGGTCTCATTTTTTGTATTGTGTTTTTCAGGAGCTGGAGGAGGAAATGACATTCAGTGGTGTTTTTCTCAGGTGAAAGGCGCTGTAGATGATGATGTAGCAGAAGGTAAGAGCAATTTTTTTTACTGTGATTTTTTTTTTCTTGACTTTCTAGGTACATTTTAGGAAGACCTGAATGCAATCTGTATTGTATGCAACTTGAGCAAAGCAGATGGATATTCAATGTGCATTCAGATACCTAGAGTCAGATCAAACTGTGCTATGAGTCTTGTTCACATTTGTAAGAAGGGCTGAATTTAGGCTTCTGAAGTATTTTGCTGGAATTGTTTCCCAAAATCGTTAGATAGGTTTTTCCTGTCATTCAGCTTTTGTTTTGTGTTTTTTCCTAATCTGCAAAATGGGGAGTGTGATACTTGTGCTCCACAGGGAGGTGTCGTGACAATTAATTAACGCTTGTAGTCTTTGAAGACCTAAGTATTGGGTAAGGATCAAGTGATTTTTTTTCCCAATTTTTCCAGTTTCTGTTAGCCAGAAGAGGAAGAAGTCAGAATATTTGTGTGTGCTTGCCTACTAAGTAGAGAGGGGTTTTGTGTTTGACATGAAAATGGGAACTGGCTCAAACTTTTCTGAGCTAGGGCTACTAGTGCTGGCAGTGACAAATGTCATCTTTTACTAAGATGGCTGCCTGCGATTGTGACTGCAAAAAGTGCTTGTTTTTCTTCGTTTTGGTTGGGGATTGTTAGAGGGGTCGTGCTTACCACATGCTGCTCAGCGGTGCTAGCGAGCAAAATTTCTTCTCTGATCCTCACTGGCCTCTACATTTCTTTGGCCATAAGTTCCTGTTTGCGTAATACAACCTGTAAGATCAGGAGTTAATTTTTCTTTTGCTAGCAGTTGGCCTTGTCAATTATGGAATTTGTAACATTTCTTTTTTTTAAACATATCCCAAATGCTCTGACTTACAGACAAGTGAGATTAATGTTGTATTTAGAAAAGCGGTAACTACGGTTCCCGTTATTTTCCCATTTGATGCGTGGTTCAGATTAACTTCCAAAGGCTGAAAAATGAGTATAAACATGAGACTTACTTTTATTAGCTACAGCTTGTGGCAAACAAGGCACTTTCAAAGACTTGTGTGATTTTACAAGCTGAAAGATGGCTTTTGGAAGCAAGAAAGCTGTAATATTTTTTAAAGCTGAGTTTGAATTTTTCAGGGAGTATGTTTTAAAGCTTGAACTCCAAAGTACTGTTAAATGTAATACAATCTTTTTTCCTCTGACAGACTTAAATTCTGTAACCTTTGTTTTAATTTCCTATCAAACTAAATACTCAAATATTGCAAGAATGCCAGTTGTGTGGCAGGTGCTTGCAAATAATTCTTTGTGACAACAGCCCTGTTGACACGCACGTAATAGTAACGAGCTTTCTGTATACGCTAAAGTGGCTCTTGCAGGGAACTGGAAATGCAGAAGTCCGGAAATAGTCTGTCCTTCGCTTCCTTAGCTGCTCTGAGGTGCCGTACTTTGCTCTCCGCCAGATGACTTGCTGGCCTCCTGCTTCCTTCCGGGCAGGTGAGCAGCTGCAGGAGCGAGGCGCAGGGGGTGGAGTGCAGGGAAGCTGTCACTGTAGGAGAATTAACCAGCTTCAGGTCAGCCAGCCGCTCAGAACGCTCTCCAGAAAGCTGTATGAGTGTTTTGGACCGTATGGAACATGTAGATTTCTGATTTTGTGACCCAAAGAACAATCTCGTGTCGTTGCCAGCTGTAATTGACTTCCGATGAGTAAGTGCAGACCCCTCAGCGTGATGCAAGACGGCCTGAAATTAAATGCTGAGATCCTGGAACGAGGTCCCCGCATTAGTGTTATACTTGATTGTCGTGAATTTGTTGAGCTGAAATTCTAAGCTCTTCCTGGGTATTTGGCTCCCACGATGCATACTGGAAATTGTTAAAAGCCAGCTGTGTAGCTGTGATGCAGCTTTACCTTCCCTGCAGTCCTGGGAGCTCCTGTTATGCTTTATAACGTCCATCTGTAATCCTGTTGGGTTGATGGTGTAGCTGAAACTTAGCTTTTTCTGTGCTTCTGACTTTAAGGTTCACCTTAGTAAAATGAAGCCTTGTGTAGTTCTTGCAAAATGGGAACAGCAATTTTGCATGCTCCTGGTCCCCCTTCAGAGTACTGAGGGACAAGTCAACAGTGGCTCCAAGTCTGGTCTGACCTTTCTTCCCTCCCTGTCTTTGTCTGCCTTTAAGTGGCAGCTCCATGGTGAAAGCTAAAGAAAATTTTGCTGTCTGAAACTTCAGTGATTCTTTAACCGCCGTGGTCTGCAGGCTAACAAGCGCGGGCTCCAGCCACGGCTGGGACTGAGGACCGTGCCAATTTGGCTAGGGTAGTACCTAGGGCGTGGGGTTTTGAAGTGGCTTTAGAACTGGGATTTTAAGAACTGACTTTTGTGGAGTACTGAAACTTCCCTAGAAACAGCAAAGTGAAGAAAACAAACCCAGAAGAAATGGAAGAAGTATGTTTCACTTTTTCTTCCCATTCTTAACAGAATTGTGATATCTGTTGAAGTTAACGCTAACTGTGTGTCAGCCAAGGAACCTGCATCCATTCATTACATGAAGCAGCCGAATGTGAACCAGCAGTCTCCCTAAAATACTGCCCGTAAAACAGGCCAGTGGAGAGTAACGCTTCTATCAATGCAGTGACGATGGCAGCAACTTCAAAAAGTTTGCAGAGTGCTGGTGCAGAGCTTCCAGTAGGTTTGGGCTCAGGTGTGACCACCTCACCGTCTCCTAATAGGAACAGCCTCCAGTTCTGTGGGTGCTGAGGTTAGAATGGCTGGCTGTTACAAAGTCAATATTTGAGGGTTTGTTGGCTGAAACACCAGCTGTCAGGTGACAGTTCTTAATTCTCTGGCTTTCTAAGCACTGTGTGGTAGGTGGATGTGACATTTCCTTTGGAGATGGTGAGGATGGAAGGAAAAGGGGGGAAACTGTTATGAAACCTAGGAAGTGAAGAAGGCAATGGCCAAGGCTGCGCCATTTCGCTTTGGCAGAGCTTTTGTAACTTCAGGAGCGTGGCTGTGTGAGGAGCAGCCAGCTCCCCTCCAATCTCAGCACGTATGGAGCTTCTCTTTGGTTGTCAGCTTTGGCTGGCTCTTGTTTGCATCAAGGTGAAGTACGGAACTTGGATTTGAAGTTGAAATCTGAGTGTCAGAATCATTATAGTTGGTGTCCTTAAAATTAACCGATGACAGAAGGTTGCCTTTTTGTCATGTGGCTTCTGCTGTCTCTGCTTCTGAAACAGCCGATTCTTTGCTCGACAGAAGTCTTCCTCCCTTCTCAACTTCCTATTTGTCCTTCTGGAGCCCAGTCCCACAAAGTATCAGTGCTCAACTTGTTATTCTGACTACTCTGGAGAATCTGGACCCAGGACACTAGATGAGACAAGACTTTTCCAGGGGTGAAGTAGATTTATTGTCCTTTAAGTTCAGTGGTCCAGGGTATCAAAAGAATCTGTAATGCATGGATTTCTTTTTTTGTGGCATTGCTGTTCCAGTGCAGGAAAGACTTAACTGTCCAGAACTGCTCAAGAGCAGACATGACCACACTTTCTTAGTAGAAGCTTCCTTTATGGGAATGACTGCAGAAAAGGAGTACAGAGATTTTCTGCAGTTTCTTTGGGTTTGTTCTCCTGCAGTTCTGCTCTCCAAGAGGTAGCATAGTGGCAACTCCACTTGGAAACAACTTGAGAATCGTGAGTTTAAACCATCCTTGAAAACTAGACGTTAGCTTAATGGAATGAGTTTGTGCTTCAGAACGAATTAAGTCAAATTTGTTTAATTACTTGGCAGAAGGAAAAGAGTCAAGCTGCTGTATCTAAATGTTCTTTCAAGCGTAATCCAAAGATACGCAAAAGTATGATGGTCTGCGTCCAAGGCTGGGAGCCAGGAACCTAAGTCCTAAGCTGAGTGATCAGCCCTGATCGTGGACAAGTTGTTTAACTGGTTGGGGCCTGAACGCCCCTGGAGGAGGCTCTGGGGTATCTGCTGTGGCTGCTAAGTCTGCTACAGGACCATTCTCTGCTTCTTTGTTAGTAACCTATCACTTGATTCGCGTTTCCTCTTTGTAGCTGAAACGCTGCTGTAGTCTGCTGCAGTTTGTGCAGATGATGAAGGGATGAAGTCACATTTCTGTCCCTAGCCAAACTGAGTGTGGTCAGAGATGTAAACAAGGTTTGACTTTTCTCCTGTTCAGGAATGTCTTTCTCCATTTGATTCTAGGTATGTTTTATCTTAAAAGCGTAGATTAGTGCTTGCTTTTGGCACACTTCAAAATTGCAAAGCAGCTGTGGGAGCTGTTACTGCTTCAGCAGTGGTACTTTGTCTTCAGTACCCCAAAAAATCTGTTGTTAACAGTGAGGAAACTGAGGCCAGGAATGAGAACTGCAGTGAGGAGCAGCTTACCAGCGTCTGCAGCTCGCTGTCTTCTCTTGCCTTATCAGAAGACTTTCTCTTGGTCAAGTAACATCTATGTGGAATAAGAGTAAGAGCTGCTGAGCCTCCCTCCAGAAAGCTGGGTGGCTGTGCCCCGCACACTGCTCCTGGTGGCACCTCCTGCGCTGTTGGCTTCCACGTAGGGCGGCGGTGGGAGAACCACTTGGGGAGCGGGGCTCCCACCCAGCTGCGTCTGTGGGCAGGAGTCGCAGAAGGGGAACAATGGTGTCATTATACAAGTGGTGGATGGGCTTCTTTAAATGCAAACTGATGCAGTAGGAGGGGAAGAAAAATCCTCAGAAGTAGCAAAAGCGTGAGGAGGGTTTGGGATACTAATGTCGAGGAAAGATCGGGGTACAGTTATGGGAGGGAGCTGAACTCCTGTTTGAGAGCTATGGTTAAGTTCTCTGCTCATGGAGCAATGCCAATTAAGAGGAGCAAGGCCTAGCAATAGGCTTGTTTAAAGGGGTAACGTGAAATATGCTGTTGAAAATTTAAAACCAAAAAAACCCACTGAGGTTATGGTCCTGTCCTGCCTGTATTCTTCAGTCCACTTCTGTGTTACAGCTCTTACCTTCCGCTGTTTGCAGAACGGCTGGCTGCATCTGGAGAGAAGTAGGCTGCTGTGCTCTAGGAAGCGCTGGTCTGACTTGGCTGAAGTGCGTGCTTGTGAGGTCCCCCCAGACAAAGAGCGTTTAGCAGACAGCTCAACAGTAAGAGGCTGTTCAGCTCCCCGAAGCTGTTGTCCTCTCTTGATGAGAGTTCGGTAGCTTGGGCACTTCAGCCTGTCAGTCATGCTGACCGGTGTTGGGCTCCGCTGTTCTGGGAAGCTTTCGCACTTAAATCAAAAATCAGATGGGAGGAGGAGTTGTTTGTGTTTTTTTTTTTTTTGTATTGTAAATACAGCAGCTACTGTGATGAAGCCATCAGACACCAGCCCTACAAAGGAGTGTGGAAATCCTGGTGGATTACAGCCCTTGAGCAGCTCTGTAAAAATTCTTAATTTTAAAGGTGCTGCCTTTTTTTGGGTACTTCCACCCTAAGAACAGGCTTCTGTAGCTTCACAGAACGTGCATGGGAGAGAGCTAAAATGAAGAAGGAAATGTCTGGTGGGTGCAGTGCTGAGGTAAGAGTTAAGGGCTGGGTGTTCCTAGCTGTACTGTTTGCCTTTTTTTTCCCCCTGCTGTCTTCTGACTTGCCTATTTAGGCCATGGCTACATGTTTGGCAGCATTTCTGCTTAAAGAGGCACTCCTTCCCACTCTGCTGGCACCAGCGTGCGTGTAACTGCACAATGAACTTGTCTGGGAAGCCGATCCAGCTGAAAAATACTTAAAATTGTGGTTTTGACCGGATTATTTCTCAGCTGAATTGAACCCTGGTCTGGTTCTCAGTGCTGTGTGCGCTTGTGCCAGCACAGTGTGACGAGTGAGCGAGCTGCTGAGAGGAAGAGGAGGAACTGTGGAAGGGAGGCAGTCTCTTTATAGGATTTTATGTACAGCCAATGCGAGACCCTGATCTTTAAGTGCTGTGCTACTCCAAACGGTAGAATAGCTTAACAAAAAGGACTTTAGAGCTTTGCTGTCCAAGATATACTTGGAGCACGTGGAGTCTGAAGGCCACCAATAAATATATCTAACACCAGTTCTGTATGGTAACCTTAGGAGGCTGCGCTAAAGTGCTGCCCTAATAAAATGGGTCAAACTTCATGCGGTGCACTGCTGCTTGACCGAGATCCTGCGTAGTTGGTGATGGCCTTTGGAGATGTTTTGTAGACTGAAGCTGGTCCAGTCTGCGCTGCTATAGGGGAAAAAACTTATTTTTACTGCGTTACTTTGCAGTCAAATCATATCCCTGAACTCAGGGCTGTGGATGTGCAAACCCTCACGGTGTAAAGAGGGGTGGTGGGAATGTGCCCGAGGGCAGGAGGAGAGCGCAGAACCCCCTCGCGTGGTGGCAGCGGGGATTCAGGCAGGTAGGAGCCGACTGGCAAACCGCTTTGCGGTGTGTCGGGTCGGGATTCTTCCAAATTAGATCACGCACACATCTGACACACATGCACCATGTCGTTTATTACCAGGCTGAAAATAATTCTGATGTTTTTCTGCAGCAGAATGAGTACACGTGGAATAGGCTTTCATCCTCTGGTGTTCACACAAGCAGTCCGAAAGGAGAAACAAACCCTTCTTGTTCAGCATTTATTAATTGGTATTGTTTCTCTTAAAAGCTGCGCTGCTGTTTGTACGGTTTAATTTCTTGGAAGTTGCTGTAGAAAAGCATCTCAGTTAATTGGGAGATGGATTACTGACTGACTGCTTTACGGTAAAGAGCTTTAGGTCATGTAACAAACGATAATCTATTCTTACCGTGTCTTACCGCTCTTAATATGATTTGAAAATTTGATCCCTTGTTTGGGGATTTCACTTCAACTAATGTCTTGTCTAGCATTTAGGTGCTAGAGAACGAGGCCTGCCGTGTCTTAGGTGCTCCTGAAGTGTGTGCAGTGCACCTGCTGTGTCCTGTGCCTCCTGTAGTGAAAATGCCTGTTGCTGATGGCACCAAAGTGAGGCTACCCGTGCTTTCCTTTGAGGAAATGCTGTGCTCTTGAAGCTCTTCTATTCGTGTAAGATGCTTTTCTTACTGCCTTAAGGGTATTTTCCAGACCTTTTTTTCCTATTATTCATAACATGCAGTACCATAAACGTCTACAATATTTTTAGTACGGAGTGCGAAGTTTTTGTGGAATAATTCAGCCTTTGGTAATTATGTGAAACTGTGAGCGTTACTGCTCTAAAAAAAGAGGAGTGAAAAGCTCTGACACAGGCAGACACGTTGTGAGTCGTGACAGCAGCTGCTGTGTTTCTATGACAATCGGGAGGAGAAGTGCAGGAAGTGTGTTCCTTGAACCAGCCTCGGCTGGGAATTGTCCGTCACGAAGCTCTGGTAGGCTTTAGGTCAGAATCTGGACAGTTTTCTGGATTTTAAATTTGAGTGGAATACATGTAATGTAACTGTGTTAATATTTTATGGCTCAGTTAAAGCATGCACTAATGAGATGCTACTTGTGTAGGGTTAGCACACAGGTAAGCTGGAAATAGGATATTGTCGTACGGTGTGGGGGTCTTAGGGGAAAAACAGGCACTGTTGTCTTCACCCTGCGGGTACTCTGCAAGGTGAGGAATTGATGCTCTGATGGTGTGTGCTTGTTGCACATTTACCCAGCAGGGCTTCCTTTAAATAATGCACCAACCCTTGCTTTCTGGCTACCCAAAAGGCCTGCTTCAGGGCATTGTTTGGGGCTGTTGGTGGTGTTACCTAGCAGTGGGTTTGCCTTCTGGTTTTCTGTTGCTGGGGTTGTTACCCTTGCCTTCAAAATGTGGGTGCTGGCTACCAGCACCAGGTAGGGTGTTCCGTCGAGTTGATGTTACTGCAAATTATTCCTTGAGGTTTCTGTGCATGACTGTAATTCTGTTACAGAAATAGAAGGGGCTGCAAGCTTCTCTCTTCTAACTTGTCGTGCTTTTGTTAAGCACTGGAGGAGAAGTTATTTACTTGGTCAGCCGTTCTTTATAAGAATGTGTTTTCCTCCCAGCCATCCCCAAGTTATAGCACCATTAAGAAACCCAGCCTATCTGGGCCACGTGGCAAACCCTCGGGCAGATAGACTTGCATCTAACTTCGGTTTAAAAAAAATATAATTAGGGTCAGGAAGAGAGGATTTAGGAGT
Source organism: Cygnus atratus (assembly GCF_013377495.2). NCBI lineage: Eukaryota > Metazoa > Chordata > Aves > Anseriformes > Anatidae > Cygnus > Cygnus atratus. The sequence goes on from NC_066388.1 coordinate 3,102,160, forward strand.
TGTATTGTTGGAAAGATTGATTTCCCAGGTGTGCAGAATGTGTTTTGGGTGGAAGTGTTTTTCTTTGCATTTTCAATTGTAGTTCTTGTATTAATGCTCAGGGAGTAACAAGATTTCCAAATGCACGCAGTTAATGCTTGATGGTTTTGAGAACTTAAGAAAATATAACTGCGTATATTCAGGAACATATAAGGCATTTGAGAGTTCAGACTGTAGTTGCTCATTTAAACTTAGGAAGCATTTGTACTATATTCCTGTCTGTTAAATGCTCCTGACTATATTTTGCTTTTTCCCCAAGGAGTATAAAAAGTATTCAGGGGCCATTCTTTGACTCCTCAAAGTGGTGGTTGCAGCTGGCCTTTCTTCCGTCAGGAGGTTAGAAGTTGATGCGCAGAGACTGTGACCTACATGTGCTTGGGTATAGTGCTCATAAAGAGTGTGAAGAGCTCTTTTTTAAAGTAATTTGACCCAGCAGATACAATTTATGCATTAAAATATTTTTTTTATCTTGAACTTTCATAAATGATAATTCTGAAAGACACTTTTGAGAGTTCCTGGACTTTTTTCTGATGTAGTTGCATAACAGAACTTAATTTCCCAGTATTTGTAGTGCATCGTTTCTGTAAATGGGGTCATTTGTAGAGATACTGACAGAACTGAAAGAAAGTCCTGCGTTAGCTCTTAATTGCTGTTAATTCTTGCTTTGGGGAACTGGCCTGAGTGGAAATTACATATCTTGGGTTATTGGTTATCAGAGGAATTTTTTATCTTGAATTAGTTTCCCCAGACAGTTGTCAGTGTAGCAAGTACCTGGTGGAGCAGGAGCAGTGAGGGGTGGCTGGCTGGATGCTTCCCCTGGGTGCAGGATAACGGTGTGAAGGAGCCACGGGAACAACTGAGACAATTCCTCAGCCTTCCGATGCTTGTTTGTAGTCTCCTTCCATATGGGGAGCTCTAATATCAGTGAATTTGGGATCTGTTGGAGAACCTCTTCTAAAAAGATCAGTATGAACAAACCCCAATTGAAACTGCAGCACGCAGACCTTGTCATGGTCTAGTCCAGCAGTGAGCAGACGGCTCTGTGATGTAGAGGCAGTACCGAGGCATTCATAAGCTGCATTTAGGGACACTGGAACTGGCAGGAGGGGCTTTTTGACCCAACTTTCTGTAGAAGCCGCCTGCTTTTCTCTGTTCTCACAGCTTTGCGTTCGGAATTTTGTAGTTTAACCTTATTGATTTTATATTTCTGTTCAAGAAACATGCAGGGTCTTCATTTTGTGTTCCCTTTTGGACCAGTAGCCCACTCACGAGGAGCAGTGGAGGCCGGTAACATGACAATCCTGTCACTGGAGCAGGACGCCTGCTGTGCTTAACCCAGCAGTTCTCTCTCTGACAAGATTTGGATGCCTCAGAGGGAAGTGCAGTAAGGAGATAGCATTTAAGAACAAACCAAACCTCTAGGACTGCGCACACCAGGTTGCTGGCTCCCTGGAGCTTGTGGATTCTCTTCCTTGATTCGACCTGAGGAAGCTCAGACCAAACTTTGTTATAACACATCTACTGGCTTATGTGGCATTCTCACCCTTCTGCTGTTTCTGCAGATCTCAAATGTGATCTAAATTGTCATCTACAGCTGTGCTGTGAGGTCATCTCTGTTCTGATCCTCATGTTCCTGTGCAAGGGCTATTACGTGTGTACGTTGGTAGGGAAAGAGATGACACAACGGAGTGATTGCATCCTGTGTAGGAGCACTTCTGGCTTAATCTTTCCTCCTTGCTGGCTGCTGTCATTTTGAAGAAGTCAGCAAGAGAAGATGATGTACACAGCCCTCTTTGGTCTTGTAAGCTTGTTTGTGTGTGTGTTGAAACTCGTTTTCCAGAAGTTCTGCTCTTATGTAATGCTCAAGTTGAAGTTTGGCACCTTCCTATTCATGTTCTTTTAACTAGTGTATTTTCAGTGAGGCTTACCTCTATTAAATAGCTGTGTGTTTTTTAACTTTTTACCAAGTTTAAAATTTAGGCTTAAAATTAATTATCCTGAGGGGATAAGAATAGAAATTAAGATAATTTAAAGTAATCATGCTGAGTTGAGATGCATCATTTTAGCCCCTATGTACTTTGTTTTTTCCTTGTCTGTAAGACTAGCATGTGTGTTGCCCAAAATTGGGTTCCAAGACTTCTACTAAAAGCTATTGCAGGGAGCTTTGAGGTCTTTGCAGGACAGTAGTGTAACTAAATATTCTGTCTTGTTTTTATAGCTGTTATATAATTTTTCCAAGATCAAAGAAAGCCTCCTAATTTATAGATAGCGAAGATGAGATGTAAAGTAACTCCCTTAAGAGTAAAGGTCAGTATTTAGCTCAGACTTGTAGACTGTAATTTTTTCAGATGTGGTATGAGTGTGAGGGTCAGCCTTACCGAGGTGTCAACGTGTAGATTCTGTTCTGCATCATTTAAGGAAGTGTTAAGAATCTCTCTGGAAGTCCAGGCTTCAAACTAGTATTGGCTTCTGTTTAACTACAACAAAAATTTAAGATGTTGAGGCATGTATGCTTGGGCTGGAGTAAAAAGTGCAGGAAAATACTTGCTAAGTGTGTGGGGGGGAAAGGCAATTGGTAAATAGAAGATTATTTTCCATGTTCCACAGCAAAAAATGCACCAAGTATTAAAATGAACTAATAAAGGAGTGGATGTCCATAGTGAGTGAAATAATTTGAAAGTTTTATTCCTCAGTCCCGTGATAGTCAGAGCTCTGTATTCGTCTCTGCTGGAAGCTTCAGTTGCACTTGTGACCTTCACAGGCGCTGTGCTCTCCGGCAGGCTGCCTGAAACTCATCTAGTGAGCGTGCCTCCTTCCCTCCTTTCCTTCTCCATTATGGTGGGTAAGATGACTTTTTTTAACTTTAGTTTTCCTTCCTTAGAGGGAGGCACTTGACATGTGTCTGAGGTGCAATGGTCTCTTGCATGCTAGAGTTTGACACTTGGAGATTAAAAAGTGTTAGAAATTTTTGGCTTTGGTCAAAGAATGTATGAGAAGAGTCTGAAACAGTGTGATAGTTTCCAGGAATTGTTTTTTGTATTGACAACAGAAGGGCAACCCAGACTACAGAATTCTAGTAGCTGATTTTGAAAGGCGTTGCCAAATCATGATGTTTTTCTAAAGTACTGCTCCTAATTTTTAACTTGCGGTGTATATTTTGTAGTGGCTTCAGCAAAAAGAGCAAATCAAGATACTCCAAGTGCTCTTAAGCTGTGGCATTCCCAGTGACAAATGAAGAAAGGCATCGCCTCAAGGCTTCTGTTCTGAACATGCAAAACAATAGCACAGTATGTTATTTCCAAATATATTGTTATTTGCAAACAGAAAACGAACCACTGGCTTTTCTGTGCTGTGCAGCCTATTGAAATTCTGGCTGTGATTCCAGCGGAGACTTTGCCATAAATAGCTCTGCACTACTTCGGAACACAAACAAGCCTCCTGAAAAGATCTGAAGTAGGGTCTTCTGAGGGGACTAGTTAGTGGAGATACTTTGGAGGTGAGGAATGTTTCTGTAGGTTGAGGTGGGGAGCTGTCAGCAGGAGTTGAGAAGTAAGTAGTTACTGATTCAAATTAGTTTCAAGGACTCCGAAATCACCTGAGTCAAGTGAAGGAAGAAAAAGGATGATAAAAATGCACAAGTACAAGCAGAAACAGGTATGTTTTCTGTGTTAGCATTGAAGAGCTTTGAAAAAAAAAAAAAACAACAAACAAATGCCATATGGTAAGTAAATATAACTTGAAATAGAAATGATTTATTCTTCTAACGTGCAGTCATCCAAATGAAAGCATCCTTTTAAAATTTATACTGAGCAGATGTTTGGTAATGTGAATTAATATATAGCTAATTCTGTAGTGCTTATTTTTCAGTGCTGTCTGGGCAAATGTACCCTTGAATAAGTAATGCAGGGGCAGCTTTTGTGTAGATGTGTTCAGCTATAATTGGTGCAAGCTGTCTTGAGTAAGATACTTTACTGTCTTGAGGAGAAGCTTATAAACCTTCTGTGCATTAGGAGAGGTGAGTAAATTCCTTAGTGATTCACCTAGTTCACAGCGCTGATTTTTCCTTAGACCTGTTGCTACTAAGTATTTTAACAAGCAGAATTCAAGAGTCAAAGAGCATGAACATAATTTTGGCACTTGTGAAATCCATGCTCTGAGTGGTAGACTTCAGTTCTCTGCTCAGCCTCTGGTTATCAAACAAATGTGTTCCTCATCTGTCACAACAAAGTGAGGATGGTATCACAGAAAAGGGCTGAGAAGACCTTGGGAGTTTGTTATTACGTTCTCTACATGCAAAGCTTTCAACTTTACATATTACTCCTGATGGATGTTTATTAAAAAGCCTTAATCTATGGACATCTTGCAGCCTCGGAAGTGTATATTTAAAGCTTAACTACCCATATTTTTGAATGACTTTTTTTATTATGTTTAAAATCACATTTGGTGACAGAGCATGAGAAATTTATACGTGGGAATTGCACACTGGTCTTGAATGGAAATTAGTCCTAATACCCATAGAAGGCAGGGACTCTGTGCTATTAACTGCATATAACTTAGTGGGATCAACAGCTTAGGCACTGATACTTATTTCTTTTTTAAGATCTCAGTGGTATTTCTGAGCTTGTTGGCATTTTTCAAGAACATTCTTCATCCTTCCCATGCCTATTAAGAACAGTTCCCTAAGAAAATGAAAGTATAAATAAAACAGCTTGGTTATACAGGAAAGCACTTCTGCTGCAAGGGGTAATTAGCCTGTTCTTTGAAAATAGATGCATTGCTAGCATGTTATCTTTATCACAGTGAGAAGAAATAAAGCGTAAATAAATCTTTGTCTAATTCTTTCTTTGTATTTTGGAAAATCCTGATAATAAATATAACTTGAATTCAATAGTACTGGTCATAGGAGAATTATGGAGCACTTCTTGAAGTATCACACATCCAGAAGGAGCCCAGTGAGTGTGTAGTACTGTAATTGATCTCTCAGACTACAGGTTTTCCAGAGAGCAGTGGGTTGAGGTGGAGTCCTGGTCTCCCAAATCTTACCCTGCATATGGCAGCAGGATGTCCTTTATCTGCAGGTCAGCAGGGATGTTTTCAGGAGAGCCAGAATCAGCAGTGCTGCTCTTCTTTGAATAGAGGTGATTTGATTTTTCTGGTCCATCATAAAGTTTATTCTGGAAAATGAGTAATCCTGATTTTTTTTGTCCTTAATGTCAGAACTGAGAGAGTTCTTTCTTGGAAGTTAGGTATGCAGCAACAGTTTTGCTGTAGCTTTATTTACGATGCTTTGTAAAGCAAAGCTCTGCAGGCAGAAAATGTGTTGGAACAAGTTATGTACCAGAGCACTGAGGCTAGACAAATGTAGTAGTAGAGCAGAAATAATCAAATCTGTTATTTATAAGCCTTTTTGTCTCAGTTCTCCTGGTATTGCTCAGTAAATCCCTCAGTGTTGTGAGCGATAGTGACAGAACATTCAGGCACCTAAGGGGATCTTACTTGAAAGAAAGTGTGGGCATGAAGGTAGTCGCTGCTTGAGTTAATTTTGTTCCCCTATAACCAGATAACGCCTGATCTGTATGCAGTTGTATAAAGGACAAAAATGATAAACTCCCTGAATTCTCCACGATATGAATATAATTTAACCCTTCTGTCATCTTTCTCCAGGGAAGTATCTCATAAGTCAGCATGGGTTTTGTTAGCTGAGCAGGGTTTCTGCATTGAAATGTAACTAGTGTGGACTGCACGTTGAATTGCTTAGTACAGTCACTTTTTAAAGTATGTTGAAAGGCGTAATGCGTGGAACTAGAAAACTCAAGGTGGAGGAAACCCTTTCCTGCATCATTTAGTCAGGTTATCGCTACATCTGCAGGAATATTTAAAACATGTGCTCAGTAGTATGGATGCACTGTAGAGGCAGAAAACGCTGTCAGATTGCCTATTTAAGCAAACCACGAGCTTCACGTTCTTCTGGGCTCGTATTTTTGAGATTTCATCTAGGGTTTTAAACAAGAAGTTGTTTTTGAAGTGTTGCTGCGGCAGCACCAAGGAGCACATGTTTATTTCAATTATTTTTGGGGTATGTAAACCAGTCAAGGCTTGGTTATGTGAGTGTTCTGGGCTGTTGTAAACTGTTTTGTATGTGGGATATGCCGTTGCCATAATGACAGCCACTATCACTTATTCTATCAGTAATGGTTGCCAGAGTTGTGTGGCATTTGAAACCTAAGGTTTTGGATTTCTTTATCTACATCTAAGCAGGGACACGTAACTTTTCCAGGTTGTGTGACTGTTGTATGCTGTGACAGCAGTGGAGCACATACGTACCCAAGCCAGATATTTAAAATGTTAGATGTTTTCTATGTAGTAGATACTTTCAAAAGGAATACATTGCAAACTGTAACGTGTTTAGATTTTTTTAAACAGTCTGTCTTCTATACTTGAAGTCTTTTATTCTTTATATCTCACATCAAAGCCATCCTTTCTGATGGAGTATTAGATAGCAGCTTAATTTAGGGGTGCATAGCCTCTCGAGGTGATGTTATTCAGAGGTTAGCCACTGCTGCTCGCAGTCTTTCTGATGGTCCTGACCTTGATGGGAGAGGAGTTTTTCAGCGTGATGGAAGAGGGATTGATGCAAAGCTGCAATGCACATCCTCAGTAGGGGGGAGGCAGGTGGCTTTTCCCATTTCCCTGCATTAAAGTAGATTCAAACTTCTCAGGTTGGAAGCTCTCAGCAGCTGAATTTTGTGATGATTAGAAAACTGAACCCTGCAATAGCTTTCATATTGAGCAACAGGCCAGTATTTAACAATGCTGAAGTGTTGGGTTTGCTGTTGGCTACTTCTGTATTTAAAGTCAGAACAATTTGCTGGTTGCAGACAGGAAGGGTTGTGGGCAGACCTGAGCTGTTTCTTGGGATCGTGCACTCTTGCAGAGGCTGTAAAGAGCAGGCTCAAGGAGAAGCTGTGACCTTTAACAGCTTGTCCCTAATTGTGACCGAACGTTGCAGCTCCACAACCTGTGAGGCTGCTTGCCCGCCTTTCTAAGGTTATTTAAGACGGGCACCAGGAGCGGGGCTGGATTTCTGCCACTTGTGCCTCTTATGTTTATGATATTAATAAACTGGTGTCAAATGTCCTGGGAACGGGTGATGTGGGCTGAAAGACCTTTGTTTCAGCCAACAATAGACCTGAATTAGTGTGAATAGGAAAAGCAAATAGGCGCTTCCTGTCATATTTTAAGGAATACCGGGGTTTGGGGAAGCGTGTGCATTAAGAGACTTAACCTGAATGCTCATCACTTGCCAGTGCTTTCTCCTAGTAAAGTTTTCCCCGTGTGTGTGTGTGTCTGTTAATCTTTCTAAATATGTTTGCTGTGCTAATGAGGTAGAATCCCATTTGTTTGAACAGATCTTTTTTAAGGGTATTCTTCAGGGGAAAAACTGTAAGCTGAACTGCATGAAGATCTGAAGAGGGGACACGTCTTAGTTATTTTCCTGACCTTCCTTGAGTTTGGACCTGGAGGCCTCCTGCAAGGCTAGAAAGTATGTGAACTGAAAACACTTGGGTGGTGCTTCAGACCACCTTGAGGCTCACTTGGCTTTCACAGAGTATTGTAAAAGTCCAGAACAATGGTATTTGTGGTTTCAGGACAGCGGATGCCTTTGGAGACTCAAGGGAGTTCTTGTCAGGTAATAAACAATCCCTTTTTATTGAGTCTGTGGTATTCTCAGGCTGATCTAGCGTGTGTTGAGCTGAAAAACAGCTCTGGTTTGACCTGGTAACTTCTCTGTTTTGCAGTAACTTGCAGATTGAATTATTTGGATAGTGGTGATCTTTCAGAGCTGCTTTCCTCTTCATGCAGCAGATGCAAGGAAGTTCTTTTTTCCCCCCGGTTTCAGGGTGGAAAGATCATAAGGTAGGTCAGCTTAGTTGTGTGCAGAAAACATACCCTCAGAGGTCCTAGTAGCAGGTAGGTGAAGACAGCTCCCAGGGGATATGGAAAGGGCACTAATTGTGCCGCAATTAATTAAATTTCAGTTTCTACATCCACTGATGCTGGAGCTAAGCTAACCCTGCTGGTTAAATACACGGTGCCTAAGTCTAGGCAGCCGGTTTGGTGGCAATTTTTGTTGTTTTGCATCTGGCCTGGCTTGTTGTAAGTTTATATTCCTGTCCCTCTGGTTGCAGCTCGACTGCTGGCACGTTCCTGTGCTCTCCCAACCAGATGCCTTCTAGCTGAGGGAAGGCCAAGGGTGCTGGGAGCTGCCTTGGTTTCCAGCATCTTGTGAGCTACAGACACTGCTGCGGTCAATTTATTCTCTGTTTCACCTAGGGGAAGAAGGGGGTTTGCCTATTGGCTTCCTATGCATGTGTTCTGAAAGGAACTGCAGTAATGTCCTTTCTCAAGGTTTAAAAATAGAAAGTAATTAATCAGGGTGATGAGGGTTAATGGTTTCTATCCAGAAACCAAACAGCTTTGCATTTGTTTATGTAGAGAGAACATTCTTCTATCTGCTGTTGTTAGGAGTTGAAGAAAAGAAGAATTTTTCACTGTAATTTTTGAAGCACTTTATTAATAAACTAATTTGGGGTTAAAAACAACCCCAAAACTCTATTTAATGCTTTCATCGGATGAAGTGGTTTCAAGGCACCAGTTCAAGATTCTTTTCAGCTAACAGCCTACCAGCCCTTTATTTTTTCTTCTGTAAATTTTCAGTGAACTTTGTATGCATAAAAGGAATTCCAGAAGCAGTTCCAGACTTGGTGAGCAGGAATAAAAACTTCTGCAGTCAGAGCCCGGTGGTTACAGTAATTGTGGTACAGCTAATGCTTCACCAGTTCTATAGTGGATCAATCAAGTTTAAATCAATGTAACGTTTAAAAGTTCTTTCCTAAAGCTTACACTGATTTTAACGTGAATGCTTAAACTCCTTTCACAAAGATGAAATTTAAAATGATATTTTGTCATTTTAGGCAGTAGGAAGCACCGAGCGATCAGTGTATGTTGCTGTGTATCACATCTGTTTTCAGGAGTGCTTTGACTGCTGCTGTTTGCCATCTCTGTTTTCTCTGTGCCACCACAGGTGTCTTGGAGTCATGGATACGGGAGACTTTGAATTTCCTACTATAGATGGAAACAGGAAGCCAGTGGTCGGAGGTTTAAATCCATTTCCTTTCTCTTTGGACTGTCAAATTCTTACCTTTAGGGATCTGTTGCAAGCGTGAGCTTGTGAAGACTGTATGAGTAGACAGAAATGCATTTAATTGGCATTCTGGTCATCAGCTTGATAGCCTTCTGCAAATCCAGAAGGTTTGAGACGATGGTAACATCTGTCAGAGGTGGTGTGTGTAATGTTTCTCATGATTCCTGCAACTTCTGAAAGTTGCTGCTGGTTTTGCACGCTTGTTTGTTGGTCCCCTGCCTTGGTCTGAAAATGGGACGTGAGGAAACTGGTGATAACTTTGGAGAGTGGAGATGTTGAAGCCTTCCAGTGTTGACCCACAAACAACACTGGCACAGCGATTGTTTACTAAACACAAGCAGTAAAACGTTCAATATGCCACTCCCTGCACAACTTAAATTGTCGTACTGAGTGTGCCTTCTGTGAACTGCTTTTAAATGGGGAAGTTGCTTTGATATCTTAGTTAACTTAAGATCGTGCGAAGATTTCTGAAAGTTCAAGGAGCTGGCTTTCCAGGTGGGAGGCACTGTATTTTGGTAAAGTGGTTCTGCTCCCTGTTCGTACTGTTACCCTGGTAAAACACTTCAATTCACCTGTGTGTTCATGGTTATTCCAACTTCACGATAAGTGTCTTTTTGTAAAGGGATTAGAGATTTACTTGTGTTTCAGTTCTGTTTTCTGCAATTTGAACGTCATCTTCTCACTATTGCTTTGCAGACAGGAGCAGCTTCTTTCATGCGGGACAAATGGACTTGGGTTGGTTTCTTCTGTGGATGTTGTTGGGAAAATTACTAGCCTTACATGAAAACCAATGCTAACGAGGTTAAGATTGGCATCACTGTCACGTCAGTAGGAGGGAGTCAGGAGGGGTCCAACCTTTGTTTTAGGGAGTTGAATAGAAAGTTATAAAAGTGTAATGAGTAAATCGAAGTTCAACTCCGAGTTGAACTAGGGCCTGTCTGTTCTATAAAGTGATTTTTTCTTCAAAAAATTGCATGGTTGGAGAGAGAAGGGGAGAAGAAATGCAGTGAATAAGAAATGAAATAGGAATGTAGGGAAGTCCAATAAATGGAGGGGAAGTATGGCTCGTTTAGGACTGTTTGACAAGGATTGTGTTTGGTTATTTTACTTAGGGCAAGCAGCACATGCAGTAAACTTGAGATGGGAAGTGCTACGTGTATTCACTGGGACTAGTGCTGGGTGTATGCGTGCATTGCACTTGTATGCACACGTACATAGGACTGGGACACTCTCAGTGCTCAGATACCTCTGTCAAACAGAACTACAACGCTCTCCAAATCAACAGGGAGATAAGCTTTCTCCTGATGATGGCTTGTCTTTTATTTTCAGCATCACAGGGCCTGGAGGGCTGGAAATGAATGGTGGGTGCTAGAGGATATGTGATGGGATTCTGTGGGACTCCTCTTCCCTGTGTGTAGCTTTCCCAGCCTCGCACAAGCCAACGAGAGCAGCTTGATTGTCTGTTGCTCGAGCTGCAGTTCTGGCTCCTGCCTGCTTGGGCTTTCACTCTGGCAGGGCCAGCTCCAGGGCAGAGCTGGTGTCCTACAAATTTCCCTCCCCTCTGCATTAAGGGGCTTTGTGCATTCCTTGCATGCAGCAGCGGGGCAGACTGGTACTTGGGAGACAACAAGCAACCAGCTGGCTCTTGCCAGCCTTCGTGGCACAGGAGTGAAAAGTTTTGCCACAGACATCCCCTTTCTTCCCTTCTGCCTTGCATATATTTTACTTTGTCCTCATTATTTCTGAGGAAATAATATATTTTTAATGCCCTCTGCTAGCAAAGAGATCTTTTTAAAGGGCTTTGGAATGACTCTTGAGAAGTAAATTGAACCGCCGGAATGCCTTATCCGCGCTGCTCTCCCTTTGTTGCCTGGTCACTTCTGCGAGACGGAATGAATGCGGAGAATCACTCCTGAAAGTGAATGAAGAGAAGGGAAATGAAGTCAATAGCAAAACGGGTCACGGCGACTTTATAGAATGGGGTTCCCTTCCCCCTCTCTGCACACATAAATTAGGGATGGGGCTGGAATGCAGAGGGCATTTCCTTTCATGCTGTCATTTCGCTCTGTTCTTTCCCTGGTGCCTATAGTTGTAATAGTCTGAATCGGGAGCCCTCTTCTCTGCAAACACACATGTATTGTTGCTGTTCCCTAATCTTATTTAAACAGCTTTCCTGTTCTCTTTAACACTTCGCTATCTAGCTTCAGAGATTTAATGTACGTTATATTAGGATTCTCGATACGTGTGATACATTGAAATCATGCAAACAATGGGGTGGTGTTGGGATGACTCGGATGTGCAGAGTGCACTGTGCAGCTTCTTCAAATATTTGAAGCCTTGGAGGAGCTTACTCCAGAGCTATTCTGCTTTTTTCATTTCCAGTAATGACTATTTAGGCATTATGTACCTAATCAGTGAAAAAAACACCAGAGAAAGTCCAATAACAAGTCTCAGACTTCTGTCATTATCTGTGATTTAAGTGAGGGTGTTTAGAAGTCACTTCTACCTAGTGGTCTGAAATGAAGCAGGAGAGTTTTCCTTAACTCTGGGTTAGAAAGGACCAAGCAATTCGTAAGTTATTTCAGACGCCCGAGGTCTGCAAGTTCTGGAGAAATGCCCTTGCTCAGTTTTGAGTGTGCTGTCTTTTGTCTTTAGAAATAATCTAGGAAGAAAAGCTCATAATGGTTTTCAATTTCTGTGCTGCTTCCTCAGTTTGAGATGTTTTGAGCTTCCTTGGGTTTTAATGATCCTAAAAGTTAGTTTCTTGAAGTTTACCCATTCCAGATGGGTTCTGAAGTATCCTTGGATGATCAGTTGATGTTTGATTCGATCAAAGCAGCTTCTCCTGTACACAAGGCTGGCAAACTGGGGTCGTGGCCTCCACATTTGGTCAGTGAATTGTCTTTTTACTCCTCAGGACAGAATTACAACCTGTAAGTAATCTGCTCTGCATTGCAGCTGAGCTTTGTTTCAGTTACTCCTTTGGAAAATTCCAGAAATGGTATTTTTGAGCCACTGGGAAGGTGTATAAACAATGAAGGAGCACCAAAATGCTTTTTAATACTACAATTCTTTGTTCAGTCCTTAGAAACATCAGGAGATTGCTCCACTTGTGTAAACATACTGATTTACTTGCTCTCTGCTTAGGCAGCAGATCAACGTGATTCCAAAAACTTGCACAGAAACCTCTTAGGTCTGGTGAAATAAAGACACTCTTTGTTCGCTGCCATGATTGACTTGCTGCTGTAGAGTAGGTGACATGTTTTGCCTACCAAGCATGTTTTATAAGCAGAGTTTAGAAAAAGTTCATGGTACATTAAAATAGATAGCCTCTTCTGTACTAATAAAATACCTTTTATTCTATTATTGGAAACAAATTTAATAGAGAATTGCTTTTCAGGCTCACAATGGGCCTTCTGGAACCTAAGTCATTGGATTAAAGTATTTTTTGCTTGTTTGGATTGATTAAGTTGTTTTGTTGCCTTATTCCGTAGACTTGTCAACGGTGGGAAAACTTCAGGATAAAAACCAACAAGCTTCTGATGGTTCAGAAAGCCTGCTTGTAATTTTGTCTGATTTTTTGTTCAGAATTCCCATACCCTTGCTGAAAAGTGTGTGAAGCCCCTGAAGTGCACGACTGGTTTTCAGTATCTGTCACTGAGTTTCTGCTTTCAAACACTGCTGTTCTTTAAAGTGGGGGGGTGGAAAAAGTATTTCAGATGTCAGATGGGTTTATTATTCAGCAGTCTTGGAGCACTGTAATTTACCTATTTTCATTTAAACTGGTCATCTTTCGTAAGCCCTTCGGTCTGGGGCCTCAGTGTTTTATCCTGCTGGACATGGCTACATTTCTACACAGGGTCCTAGAGTCACGTTATTTTCAGCATTCAAGTACCTTTTACTTCTCAAGAAGCAGATGTTGTGTTATCAAACCCAGACTGTGGGCAGTTTTTCTTCCAGGAGGAAGACCTGGGTGCTTTGGAGGTGTTTCAGCTTTGCAAGGTGTGTATTAGGGGGCTGGAAGCAGAACAAAATGCAAGATTCACGTGCTAGATTCAGGATTCAAGTGCCACTTTGTATACACTTAGCAGCAAAATGAAATATGTTAATAAAACAACTGTAAAAGAAAGCACTTCCTAAGCAAGAAATGGAGCTTTTTCTGCATTAGTGATGATAATCTTGGTCTTGGTCCCCCTTAAAAACGTTTTAAAACAATTGGACTTTCTGGTTTGGTATGAGGGCGAGCTTGGGATCCTGCCTCATGGACATTGTGCAGGATTTTAGTTATATTACTGTTTGTCGGTTTTGTTTTAGTCCCATTTTCCAGCCATTTTATCTGTTTGGTATTTACCTACTCATACTCTACTGGAACTACCTGTGAATTAGTGTGGTACAACACCAGGCTTTTCAGCCCTGTCATTATCTTGTAAGGTGAGTCACCCAAAATAAAAAAAATCTGTTACAAGAATTGACTAAAAATTCATAACTCATGATTGCCATTTTTAGAAACTCCTAGGACGCAAACCAGGTTTGTGTTGGGATGATTCTCTTGCTAGGGTATTACTGGAAGAAATGTCTGCCACCAGTAGGAGCTGCTTGGGAGCTTCTGGCACGGCTCCCTTTCACATGGACTGTGGGCACGTGGCTTTAGCCATCAGCAAGGCTGGAGACAGATGTCTTCCCTGCTCCCCAGCCACTGCCACGAAGTCTCCCCTGTTCTGTCAGAGCTAAACACCTGGCTCTGAGCACTTTTCATTGTGTTCTAGGCAAGTTGGATGTGCCCTGTGTCCGTGTCTACCATGCAAAAAACTACTGCAGTCTCGTGAAGACAAGCGTCTGGACTTTGTGGTAGTTGTGATTTCTGTTGAAGCACTTGCATTAGTGATATATCTTCACATTAATGCATACAAAGCTAGAGCAGGCTGTAAAAGTAAAGAACATGAGCAGAAGAAAAAGTAATGTCAGAAGCAGTTGCAAGAGATCAGGTGGTAGTTGCTGCATCTAGGGGGAGTTCCAGGAGGCTTTGAGGGCTCCCTGGAAGCAGCCTCTGCCCTCTGGGTGTGTGGTAGGAGGTCAGGGGCCAGGAGCATCCTCTTGTTTTTCTAGGATGTTCAAGATCACTGGCTCAGTTGCGCTGTGGAGACTTTTCCTGCTTTGGGGGGCTGGAACTGTTCAGTAGTTCTGTGCCTGGTTTGTAGCACTTCAGCCAACCTGCTGCACGTTTTCCCTTTGTGACGTGCAGGCACAATAGCAAATGGACTTCAGGTTGTGCATATTTCTCTTTGCCTTCAGATCAATGAGAGCCATTATTTAGGTCTCAGAAGTGTGTGGACAGTGGTAACAAAAGTGTCTATGAAGGGATATTTATTGGAACTAAAGGACAACTATATTTAAATGTTCAAGGACAGATTAGGGTAACCTAAAAGTGTCTGCCCCAAGTTGATACATAAGTGATAGACTTAATGCAGGTACTGCAAGAACATGGTGGGACCATAGATGGCCATTTGTATTGGGTTTGGTTTTGTCAGGATGATGTCTGTGTCGTGTGTGCCTGATGTTGCCCTGTAGTGAACATCTGAAACCTCAGCAGCTGAAGTGTCACGCTTCATCTTGGTGTCAAAGATGTCCTGAGGTGCTGGGGGGAGAAGATCTGCGCATCTGACCTGTCGAGGCGTGGCTGCTGTGTGTTGGTAACTCCGTGCGAGTCTCCTAACAGATGCTGCTGCTCTAACTGTATCCTGTGGGGGCATGGTTATCAGATAAGGTTCGGGTGGTTACTTATCTCTGGCAGCGGTGCTTGAAGAGGAAGGCACTGAAGTGCATTCGGCGGTAAGCAATGGGATGCGTCCCTTTCTCACAGCCACCGGTGGTAGTGACAGCAGAGCACCGTACACGTCTGCTCCCTGCTGTGTTCCTCCCCAGCGCTGTTTGCACACAGAAAGGATCGTGTGCGGGCTCCTGGGCAGGGAGAGCAGCCCTCTGTGTTTGCAAGACTCCCACCTAGAGACCGGAGCAAAAAATAGCACGCCTAAAAGGGAGGAGGCAGAGAAGGCAGCACGATCTATACACGCTCTCTGGCTCGTTGCAGCACTGAAGGACTAAAATAACCCTACACGTAGCTATCCTGGGAATTATAGTTACCATTTGAAAAGCAAAGGATAACATTGATTTTTATCTGGCAACAAGGGTGTTAATACAGATGAAAACACACAGGCGAATCAGTGCACTGCGGAAGATGAAATGCTTCCCCTGTCAATTCGCAAACACTATTAAATCCGCCCAGTTCACCACCAGTGCCTTGATGTCTGTCTCTTTCTTTGACCAAGGTATGGGAATACAATATCCTTAACGGTGAGTTATTGGATTTAAAATGCATGATTGGTTGCTTTGTTCTCCTGTACTGATTTTGTGTAAAATATGCATCTCGGTGCTGTTGTGGGACTAGTTAAGAAGAAAGCATTTTTCTGGCTACTTTTCCAGCACGTTTGGTTTTGTCCTTGGAAGGAGAGTAGTCCAAGCTCACAGTGTAGACGGCACATAAAATTCCATAGGTATATCTTGAATTAAAAAATAATTACTTATTTTTCTGTTGTGGTTGCTGATAAGGAATGTATTTTTTCTAATTGAAAATGAAATTGGTCCAAGTACTTGAAAATATCTTCTGCATAGAGCTGGTCACCAGTGAGTTTTGTCAGCACTGTCTGAGCCTGCCGGGTTTTTTGGAGGCGTGGGGGTGTTGGTGCCGAAAGTTCGGTCATGGATGGAGTTGAGCCTATCGACGAAGCAGGAGTTGCATCAACTTCTGCACATCAGTGGTCTCCAAGTTCAGACGAACTTGAAAATTAAAATAAATGCAAAAGGTGAGGATGTCTAGAACTGTTAGAGAAAAGTGGTTAGCTTTCTGTGATGTGTGAGAGTTGTATACAATACAGTGAAAAAAGTACATCAGCAAACTGCAGAAAATGGGATTTTCATCCTTTAAATTAGGACTTCTGGCTGCTGTTGCTACAGATTGTAAGGCTTCAATCTGAAGGCCTTTGACCTTGCAAAACTTCTTGGTGGCTTTCATCAAAACTTTCATCAAAAAGTGCTATGATGAATATATACTTAGATGTGTATATTTGATTTCTAAGGCAAATTTTTCCTCTTGTGCATACCCACATGTAGGTCTGCTGATACAGTGCTGTGTTATCTTCTGTTTTAACACTGGCTCAGCTTGCAGTGTTGTTTCTGAATGCTTTTCAAAATGGTAATTGTGTGTGTACTTCTCACTGTTAAGAGGTGAGGTATCTTGCTTTTCCTCTAGTAATTAATTCTTAACTTCCTTAAGGTCTTTTCCTATTAGAGCATTATAGCAGTAGGGAGTGGATACATACAGCATTGTATGGAGCAATCAGAATCAGTTTGGTTTGCACTTCACTTTCTGCACACTAGATTTGATGAATTTTATGTTAAGGTTATATATACCTTGTCCACCTGTGAAAGGTACACATCGAATGTCACATCCTCATCTACGTGGGGTGTAGTTTCAAGCCTTACAGATGGGGGAGGAATCACTTGATCTTGTTCAGGGTTCTGTGAACGGACGGACGAAGTAGCAGCTAGCTTCCAGAAGAAAAGCATCCCTCTGTGCACTCAAATCCAGGTTTTACCATCAGTGATCTGGATCCTGGTTTCTCTACATATAGGCTTGTATCATATTTATGTTCCTAACGCAGTGTTCTTGAGGAATTTCAGCCTGTGTGTTTCAGCGCTGCCATATAATCGTGGTGAGGAAGGTCGATGGAGCTAAGATAAACTTGTGCTTATCCCTGGGTCTGTGGCAGTCTGTGCTGTATATTAAAAAACGCGACTGAGCTCCATGCCAAGATTCTGACTCTGCATCTTTTACCTCTGGGGATGTTGCAGCTGGGGCTGGCCTGCTTGTCGAGGCTGCCTTTGCATTGGGCAGTTCTCAGACGTCTGTGCTGTGTATGTGCTGTGTGCTTGGAGCTGCTGCGTAATGCAGCCAGTAAGGAACAGCTTGCTCATGTCCTCAGAGGCCACCACCCCTGTGTTTAGGACAACCAAGAATGATGTATGTTTCATTTCGCTACTGAAACATGCAAGATTTGTATTCATTTTACTTCAAAATGCAATAACGCCGTTGCTATCTGTAAGATGCTGTTGTTGATAGGATGGTTAGCAGTGGCTTTCAGTTTGTACAGCATGTACTGGGCTTTTCTAAGCTCCGAAACACGAAATGAAAAGCCATCCAAGAGGAAAGCTGGACGCTGCTTGTCTACCGTAGACTAACATGGAAGTGCGATAGCCTGAGTTGTGTACGTACAAAGCGTAGGTACCTGCTTCTGCAGAAACCCCGATTTATGTAGCTCTAATACAGTGCAACTGCAACTTGACGTTGGTGTTCACAGAATGGTCTGCCTTCTAATACTTGAAAGTATTGTGGGATGTGTTTGAAAACACGAGTTGTGCTTGAGCTGCGATGTCCTTTATCCTTTTATCTATCTTTTTGCTTTGTAAGCAGATCGATTCAGTATTACCTGACTTCTGTCTATGTATATTCACCATTTAATTTTAGCACCTCATGTAGAAATACCTGGTAATGTAAAGCTTGCTCATCCCAAAAAGGTACTCGGGTTTTTGAGTCAGCCTGTTGAACTTGGAGCCAACTGCAGCTGTTTGTTCCACATCCTTGCATTCCTTAGATGCTGATGTCTGAACAGCTCCACCCTCAGAGTTTTTCCTTTAAGTTCTCAAATGTGTGTAGTCCTTAAAAATAAAAAATCTGATGGGTAGTGGTTGTGTCCAGTTCTTCTATGGGAATTCAGAAAATGTAGCAATACCTGTAGGCAGAGGCTCACCAATGTTACAGTTTGTACTGAACATCCCTTTCTATCCCTACCCTAGAGCAGATGTCCTAACAAAAACAGTTGTAAGAAGTGACCAGGTAAAGCCTTTAAAATAACTTGCAGACAACTGAACCTCTGCTGCTGAAGTAGTAATGGGTTTTCAAGTATGTAACTTTTACAAGCTACTTCTATATCTTTAAAGGAGCTCCGGCTTGCATTCTATAACCTGAGTATAGGGGAATTGAAGTGTACGGTTTTATCTATAATGGCAGCTTTCTTGATCATTGAGTATTTACAAGAATAATTATTATTAATTATTATTAAATTAATTAATTTCTGGGCTTTATTTTTGTTCCTTTGCAGCGGATATAATTTCTACAGTAGAATTTAACCATTCTGGAGAGTTGTTAGCAACAGGAGACAAAGGAGGTAGAGTCGTCATCTTTCAACAGGAGCAGGAGGTGAGTGATAACTACTTAAAGTACGTTTAGTATTTTCCTCTGTTCCCATTTATTTCCTTTTTAAAGGAAAGGTACATGCTTTTATAACAAACTCCACACAGAGCATATGCTTGCATAATAAGTGATTAAAATAATGAAATGTGAAAGTAAAGGAATTACTTAAAACTTGGTGATGCTGTTAGAAATGACTTCAGTTTTAACACTGTCGTCAGCTGTCGTCCAGGCACTGCTTAAAGTGAGGTGGGGGAGCAAGGGTAGGACACCTGAAGACCTTGGGGAAGCTAAAATTCATCATCTTACAGTGCTCGACTTGGCTGGGATTGTTATCTCAGATCTCACTGTAAGTTGGGGAAATAAGAACCGCTCTTAAATGTGAATGTAGCTGTGACCTTTTCCATTCTGATATCAATCAGGTAAAATAGTTCAAGGTTCTGTCAACATCGATTCCTTACAAGGGTCTAGGATTTTCTGCTAGTTAAAATGTGTCACATGAAAGTCTTAGTGCTAGATGGAATTCTTTTAAAACTGTAGGGCTATGTCTCCCATGTTGCTTTTGAACTGGAGCTAGAGTTTTTCTTCATGTCCGCAGTAATTTTGCTCACATTTGAAATTAGCTTTTAAACTGACTAGCTGCTTTATCTTTTATATGGAACAGTATTTGTTGGTAGCGCTTAATGTCTAATTTAAAGTACAGCACTGGAAAACATGGAGGGAAAGTAAGTTCCAGTTTGACTGACTCCTTTTGGTGGAGTCAAAGCTTGTAGACGTTGGTACCTTGACAGATTGTTTTCCCCACAGAAGGTATGTTTGTGGGTGGGTCTGAGTTGCTGTTTCTGAATATAAACCAAGTTTGAATGGCTGCACTCAATGTACTTTTTAATTTATGCTGTAAATATACTGATTACAGCTTTTTATTCCCCCATGAGATCTGCTCTCTCTGATGCATCCCATCCCTGCATCAGGTACAGAATTCCTCCATCTCTTCTAGAATGTAAGCATGTACTTAGCTGGCTTTCAGCTGTTTACCCTTACACCCGAGCAGTGAGGTTACCGAAGACCTGAGTTAGAAAAGAACATCCAGTACAATAGTCTTAGGTCCCTTTCTCAGCAAAGGGATACAAAATCCATTGCTTTGTTTTCTTTTGGTCTTCAGAGGATAACAGGTCACCGTCAAGGCGTGTCTCTGGATGGTTTGAATACTGGAAGTTAGGGTATCCTATTATTAAAATAAGCAATCAGTGTTAGTGTTTGCATATGAGTAATGGCTGAGGCTTATTATTAACCCACCTGGCAACCAAAGCAATCTGTTTTTATCAATAGAGATTACTGAATATTTTTCCGCTACTTTTATTTTCATGTGAAAAGTGCAAGCTTGAAGCTAGATTTTCTAGTTCTAAGCTTTTTATGCAGTGAGTAGCCTAACTAATACTAAAACTAGAGATAAAAGGACTGCTGAAAACTTAATCCACTTTATCTCTTGGATGTGAAGATGAAATATTAAGAATTGAGTGTTTGATCTTGTTGAAGTCTCTATTAGTCTTAAAACATTACAAGATACTGCAATGTCCAAGTGATTTAGGAGCACAGCTTCCAGTTCTGAAAGTAATATAAATGAAGTCACCTAAAGGTTTTATTAAAAATAAACCAAGCCTCTCGCAGTACTGGGAGCTGAAACCTGGCTCTTTTAGGTTATAGGGGTAAGGGTATTTTTTCATTTTATGCTTGTTCTTTTGGTCTTTGTAGAGTTCTAAGACAACTCTTCTGATGCTGAAAGGGTTTCTTCTCCCACCATAAAAGTGGGAAAGCTGAGATGGAGTGTTTGGTTTTAAACCTATAGTTAGAAGTTGACTTGATTAGAATTTATTTACTGAAGGGGGGGGCGGCAAAAAGGCACTTCTGCCATCTCACTGCCTGGAGAATTCGTGCTGTTACTTCTTTCCTTGGCGTTTGATGCAATTTCAGATGTGCAAACCCCAAGAATTAGAATTCCACGGTTCCCCAGCACAAGTTGCTATCTGCTGCTGGTGTGCAGCCACTTGGCTTTGCACGCAGATCGCTTTGGTCAGCTGGTGCCACCTAGCGGGGTGTTCCTGGCACTTAGCCTCTCACTGGGTTTCTTTGGCCACGGCCTGTGATGAGCACAGCATGTAGGGGGGTATCCTTACTGTAATCTTCCTGTAGCTCATAATCAGCCACAAACTCTTGGGGCATTAGTTTGCTCACATCCCTTATGGACCCTTTAATGTAGCTAAAGGCTTAAATGGCTTACTGCATGTTCTCAAGTAAGTTGGCTTCAAATATTTGGCTTTTTTATGCATAACCCGTGGTTCATGCCCTTCTGATCTGTGAGTCTGGGTGTAGTAAGAAGGCTACCACACTGAACTGCACGGGATTTGGACAGTTTCATTCCTTGGTGTTGGGGCAGCGAGCAGCAGGGACTGGTTTCCCTGCCACAGCAGGTGGTTGTGCCATGGGTCAGACTGGCTAGGGTAAGTTTTATATAAAAGATGGTCCACGAGATCATTGTTTTTAAGTCTTCTGGTTAGATTTACATCCTACCTTCTGTCACGCTGCATTCCTGAGTCATTTACAGACCATAAAAACAGAAGCACTCTGTAAAGTTACACAGGGCTGTGCAGCACCCCCCACCAAAATGCTGCCGCCTCTGGGCTGGAATGTGGCAGCCCTTCTGCGGAGCAAAGCAAGTGGCATTACGTAGGTGTCAGGCAGGAAATGAATACTGGCTCTAATTGAAACTGAAGGCGGGATTTGCGTAGGCAGCCTGCAATTACCTAAATTGGAATTTAACATAAGGCACTTGGGCCAGTACGTAGTCTTGTTTGGAGTTTTAAGCGTGCTGTGTGATGATCTGATGGTCGAAAGTTTGCTTTCCATCCCAAGGATGGACTTCGTGTACGACTGATTATAAATATTCTAGTCCTGTAGAGCTTTAACAGGATACACCAGAAATGTGTTTAAGACTGAATCATTATGGTAAGTATGGAGCCGAAGGAAAGGTCACTGAATCATGACCAGCACTTCCTAAAGCTCAAGAGATTTTCTTTAGAAGCTGCCTATTGAATGCAGCAACCCTGCTGAACTTGTTAGGTCTAACAGAAACTTGGAACAAAGTTCCTTCCGTTCTCTGAGGTGGGAAAGCCAGCATAATTGGATAGGTGTGGTACAATATTCTAGTGCCAAATTATTTCTAAGGCGTTTTTTCCACTTTTCCCTTCCCCTGAAGCTTATTGTAAAATGTGAGGATTCCTGCCAGCCATTAATGGCAGGGTATGAAGCAAGAGACAGTGATGCAGGGAATGTGACAAATGTGGGCTAGCAAGGATCGTATCGAGAAGCACGTCCTAGTGAGGCATTAAGGGATGAAACGAATGGATGGACGTGAGGTGCACCAGGGAAGGAGCGAAGTCCCTAGTCAAGAACATATCACAGGAAAGGAATCTCATGGTGCAACCTCCTGAAACAGGTGGAACGGGAATCTAGCACAAAATAAAGCCTGAACTCATCTCAGATACACCGAGTGAGCATTGCTTCAAAGGGGCTACAGTATTGCCACCATACCCGTCGGAGGGAACGCAAGGTTCCATCCCTGCAGTGGTGTTAGAGCTCAGAAGCCGCTGCCTGAAACAAAGCCTTTAGAAAGAAGAAGAATTGTGCAAGTTAGGAGGTTTTTAGTGTGTCAAACAGGCTAGCTGCTGTTGCGACTTCTCATGTCAAAGATGTATTCATCAGATGTTAAGGCTTTTTTTCCGTCAGAGTGAGGAAGAAGCAGAAGCTTATTAAACAGCTCAGAAGTTTGCAGGGAGTGGCGAGATTATAAAGCAGACTAGACTGGCAGAGCTGTGTGTAGAGGTGACAGGTAGGAATCTTGCGATGAGCCCAGCGAGCTGAGCTTACCACAGAGTGTTTACATGTGACTGCTTCTTTCTTGGGGAATATTGTCCTTACAGGTGGGAAAAATAAAGCTTGACTTCTTTTAAGCAAATAAACTTAACATTCGTGTTGAGGTGAAACTTTAATTCTGAGCTGCTGAATTTATGAACTAATGTGAAAGGGGAAAGTGAACTTGTAATTCATGTGGTGAAGGGAGTTTCTGAAAACTGTAATAATCAGGAGCTGCTGCAGTAAGTAGCTTTTCACTGATGTAGAGTGTAGAAGTCTTAACCTACTCTTATGCTAGCTAGCAGTGTGCCTGTGTATCTCACGGTGTAAATATCTAGTTCTGGCTTCTGCCTGCAGCCTCGTAAAGTGTTCTGTACATTGCATCCATATCTTGATCATTTAATTTTCTTTTTAGAACAAAACCCAGTCTCACAGTAGGGGAGAATACAATGTTTACAGTACCTTTCAAAGCCATGAACCAGAGTTTGACTACTTGAAAAGTTTAGAAATTGAAGAGAAGATCAACAAAATTAGGTGGTTACCCCAGAAAAATGCTGCTCAATTTTTATTGTCTACAAATGGTAAGTTTTGACTTCACTGTGAATTTTACACAGTAACGTGTTGTTACATAGCCTGGCTGTTGGGATTTTATCTAATCCTCCTCGCTTTCAAAAGGCTGGAAGCAAGTTTGTTTTAAATGCAGATATCTACGGATATGGTTGCAGAAGAACTATGCTGCTTACCTGTCTTGCCGTTCCATCTTACCTGGGAACAGCAGCCCCATGACATGGAGTGGTGTATTAGAGATTTCCTACGTGCTTTACAGCAGAGGAGCTTAGCTAATCTGTCATTCAGTGCCTTTATGTGTAACTGTGAGAGAGCTTGCATTAGTCATTCATAACAAGCCAAACTGAAACTTGCTCTAACTTTTTAAGAAAAGAACAAACTGTGGAGGAGGTCTTTTTAATGCTTTTCATAATGTCTTGTTTTCTTTGTAATTTTGAGATGAAGCAAAATTTCTATCCAAATGAGGTCCCGATCTCCAAGCAGTATTTTTGTCTTTTTTGGTATGCGTAGGTGGTCTTGTATTATTAGAGTGTTCATGTTAAAGTGCATCAGGTGAAGACTGGTGCCTTTGCTAGAGCTTTGATTTGCAGCTGTGGCTCTTTCTTTGCAGATAAAACAATAAAGTTATGGAAAATCAGTGAAAGGGACAAAAGACCAGAAGGCTATAACTTAAAGGAAGAAGATGGACGGTATAGGGATCCTACTACAGTTACAACACTACGGGTGAGTGAATGAGCCATCACTGGTCTCACATGAGGCCAGCTGCACGTGCATTTTAGGAAGGTGCATGTATGCATTTGAGTGTTCTCTTCTGAAGGTATGCAGGCTGGCATGTGGCTCAGTAGTTGCCCCATTGTGTGGTAAACTCCATCTTCTGTGATGCCCCAGGCGTTGTCCAGTGAAACCCTAATTTTGTGCCTGCCATTTTGCAGGCACGTTTACTTCTGAGATGATTTTGAGAGGTTTTAATGAGCGTATTGTATTAAAGGACCATGAGTGCTGATGTTTCTGCATGGCACTTGCATATACTCAGTACACTTACATCTCAAACTTCTGTTGCTTTATGTCTTGCAGGTGCCAGTATTCAGGCCCATGGACCTCATGGTTGAAGCTAGTCCACGAAGAATATTTGCCAATGCTCACACGTATCACATCAATTCCATCTCCATTAATAGTGACTATGAAACATACTTATCTGCAGATGACTTGCGTATTAATCTGTGGCACCTAGAAATTACAGACAGAAGTTTTAGTATCTTTTTGGCATTGATTTGTATGGTGGGAATGATTCGGTTACAGCAAAACTATTGTGTTTGTTTTTCCTTTTATGAAAAGTTTCTGTACAGCATGTTTCTCCACTTCCTGGGTTTGGAGCAATATGAGCAGAGCTTGTTACGTGCGTGGTGAAAAACAGGCACTCCTAAAAGAGGAAAAAAAGCTTAAGGCTTCAAGTTAAACAAGCAATTTTGGAAGGCAGCGGTATAATAAGCTGTCCTGTGAAAATTTTCTTGACTTGCAGTTTAAAACGAAGAGTCAGACAAGGATCATTCTCTGTTCTTTTTATCGTACAATATCAGCCATTTCCATATGTGTACCTGTGAACATTGCAGGCAGTAGGATCATAGGAGTATGTATTCAGCCCCGTTACTGGGAGCAGAGGCTTGATCAGTAAGATCCTAAGCAGAAGTCACACATGTCTGCTTTATAAGGTAGCAGTGTAAGTGGAATTTAAGCAAAACTCTAGCTGACAAAACTTAAGTGACATCTGTACTAGAGAATTACTGCTGGAGTGGAGCAAAATATTAAACAGGCTTTTGTTTTAAGAAAAACTTCAAGCTATGTTACAGCCTTGCTTTCTAGACAAGTTGTGGGACTTGATCTTATTTTTTTTATCCAGTTTGTGACTGGCTCCCGTAGCCTTTGGCATCAAATTCTTGTCCCGCTTCCAGATCTCAAGCATTGTGTTCCTTTGTTTTTGT
This sequence comes from Cygnus atratus, assembly GCF_013377495.2. NCBI lineage: Eukaryota > Metazoa > Chordata > Aves > Anseriformes > Anatidae > Cygnus > Cygnus atratus. The sequence goes on from NC_066388.1 coordinate 3,127,163, forward strand.
TGGCTTGTTTTAATTCTATTTGGCTATTTCAGATGTATTTTGATGAATTGTTGAATACCTTTAAACTGAAAAATATGTTGTGAAAACTGGAGAAAATTCCTTAACAAAATGGTATAGATATTGTAGATATTAAGCCTGCCAACATGGAAGAGCTGACAGAGGTGATAACAGCTGCAGAGTTCCACCCAAACAGCTGTAATACATTTGTATACAGCAGCAGTAAAGGAACGATTCGTCTCTGTGATATGAGAGCATCAGCACTCTGTGACAGACATTCGAAATGTAAGTTCTGTTTGTCTTCTGTGGAGTACGATGTCTTGCTGCTAGGTGAAACTGTGCTCTCATGTATACATTAAAATGTTAAACAGGAAGTTGTGTTAAAATATTGAGCAGCAAAGTGTGTTTGTGTGCATGCATATATATAAATATACTACAACAATCCTATATAAATAAATAAAGTAGATCCAAAACCTGAAATCTAAATGAGTCCTAAAATTAGATTCATATTTTTTTCAGAATAAAAGTAGTGAGTAAAATTACTAGCAGCTTAAGCTGGGGTGTCTGCCTAGACAGCAGGACTAAGGATAGCTTTCTGCAGACTTTCTTAAGTCAAATACTGACTGAGAATGTTTGGTCTGTGCTTGAAACTGGAAATCTTACATGTGTGAATGAAGTGTCCAAATACTACCAAGCAGTTTGCTTATTTAGAAGCTGACCTTGATTTGCAATGACAGTAGAGGATTTCAGAGGACGGCAACCATAAAACACCTTTCAATGAGAGAGTTTTATAATACATAACTTAGGCAGACTAGCCCAACATGGCAAGTGTGTTGTAAAAAATTAACCTAATTAACCTAATTTTGGTGTGTCTTTTACTGGGAGAGATGTAAACTTACCTCTTGAAATGCCTGCCTTATTTTTGTACAGTGTTTGAAGAACCAGAAGATCCTAGCAACAGATCATTTTTCTCTGAAATCATCTCTTCCATATCTGATGTCAAATTTAGCCATAGTGGTCGTTACATGATGACTAGAGATTATCTGTCAGTGAAGATCTGGGATTTAAATATGGAAAACAGACCTGTGGAAACATACCAGGTATTTGATGAAAAAATTATATGCTAGAAGTTAAAAGCTTGAAGGACACTGAGTCTTATTAATAGTCTTGATGTAGCAGTTAAAACTTTGTAAATCTCTACATCCAGATGAAGCATCTGTGAGATGAGCAGGTTCCACACATGTGCTAAAGGATCTTGCTATTTGCAGGCTGATTGCAGAACCCAAAACTTTGTTTGGGTATTAAAGTCTCTCTTAGATAGCGGAAATGGGGGAAAGGTAATGTTCAGCTGTGAGACAGCACATCTCTTTTACAGCCTTCAGTTGACTTTATATTGACCTGTTCTTTCCTGGAAAAAAATGTAGGTAAAACCTTTTCTTTGCAGAAAAGGCTTCTACTTGACACTGAGAATTGCTGCAGCGTTCAAGCATTTTAAAGAGTTGTAGACATCTTTTCCCTGCCCAGAGTCACCTGCTACTATTTATGTGCATTTTTGAAACCTCCGTAGAGCAGACTACGTTAATTCATGGGTCGCTTTGTTTTGCTCTTTGGACAGTCAAAGGAGGGAGCTGTGTATGCCCCTGTGAGTAGGGTGTAAGCACTATGTCAATGTCAGATACAGAGTTGGTTTTGGAACATAACTTAGGAAGGCTATTTTACAGGTGTGTCATGTTCAAAAATTATTCAGTTTATCTAACTTTTTTCCAGGTGCATGAATACCTCAGAAGTAAACTTTGTTCACTGTATGAAAACGATTGCATTTTTGACAAATTTGAATGCTGCTGGAATGGATCAGACAGGTAAGTTTAATCTTCTCTATATGCACTGAAGACATTTGCACATTTTTTTTCAAAGCAGGCAGCTGAAGCATGGCCTCAAATGCATTTTTATTCCTGAACTGGCTTGGATAGTACTTTTGTACTTTGATAGCCACTAACATGTTAGCCTTAACCTCCCCATGTTGTAGCAAAAGGGCAAATTAAAGAAAAAGATACCCATCTTTAAAATGTTTTAAACATTCAGATGCTGCCTTACCTTCAGTTGATATTGTAGAAGGGTATGGGAAAGGATGTTTGCTGCCCTTATGTATAATAAGGCAGGACCTTAGGTGGGACCCTGCAGTTTAACAGGAGTTCTTTTCAACTGAACTTTTGCTTTCTTCCTTCCCCTTCTCTGTAGCATTGTCATGACAGGATCTTACAACAACTTCTTCAGAATGTTTGACAGAAACACAAAGCGAGACATCACCTTAGAGGCATCACGGGAAAACAATAAGCCCCGTACGGTTTTGAAGCCACGTAAAGTATGCGCGAGTGGTAAGCGAAAGAAGGATGAAATTAGCGTTGACAGCCTAGACTTCAACAAGAAGATTCTACACACAGCCTGGCATCCCAAGGAAAACATCATTGCTGTAGCTACTACAAACAACTTGTATATATTTCAAGACAAAATGAATTAGGGTTGGCATTCCTAACTGAAGAGTCCACTTCCTGCATAGTTGAAATAGTTGAATCTAGCATTTGTACCTGTAAACAAAAGCGAATGAGGTCCATTATGGCACCCCTTTCCAGTGTTTAAAAATGTGCCATATGACAACACACTTTTATAGCTACATGGAGAAAACTCTGTCAATCTGTCACCGAGTTCTCCATGTCTGCTAGCCATTTAGGTGAGGATAGGGCACTTTTTAATTTAAATGACTACTTGCACCATCTTGCCTAATGGACTAGATTGGACTGTATCAACATCGGTTTACTCCACTTTTTATGCCTTCCATTGTGATGACGTCAAACACAGGGAAAGCCTTCAATCATGCTATGGGATTTAATTGTGTAACCTCATTACTGTATCATTTGTGGCCCCCTTTTTTATTAAATACAGCTCATTCTTGCTGTGGCTTGTAGCATTCCTCCTTCTGGCCTCCTGGACTCCCCCTTTCCCTTTCATCCCCCTCCACCTAGCCCTGGTGGTGGTGTATAGAGAAAAACAAAAAAACAAAATAAAGCACATGAAATGGGTCCGTTTGGGGTCAGTGGTAAAGGGGGTCTGTGTTGCAACAAATGTTTTAATAAACAGTTGACTGTAATCACTCCTTGCCATGTCTGGCACCAAAAAAGAGAAAAGGAAAAAAAACTACTGAATAAAAGTGACAAAGAATGGAGAATCTGTTTTCTTTTTTTAATCTACCTCTTTATACAAATACTCTGTGTTTTACCTTAGATGCATGAAAATAAAATGATGTTTTTTGTAATGATTTTAATCAGTATTAATTATTTTTCATGGGAACGAAGAGAGGGAGGGATTTCACGAGTATCCGCATTCATTTGTGAATGACAACGATACCAGCCTTAGTGTGTGTGACCACTTGCATTTTGCAATCACGAACTGCTGTCAGATTTTCTGTAATCTGAACAGGTCAGGTACTGCTCCAGTATCCTTAAAGGCTCGCTCTTAAAGCTGTTGCTTAAGTTGGAACGGGAGTAAAAGTTGCAGGTTTAAAACCTGTGTTATGGGACTCACTTTTTAATGCTCAGTTTCATCTGGTTTCTTAATGCCTTGTTTTGGGATGCAATACCTTTAATGCCTTGTTTAGAGTACAAAGTCCCCTGTGGCTTTTTAACAAGTTGTTTGAATTCTTGTCTAGCAGTATGATGTTACGTAGTTCAAGATACCAAGTGATTACGTAGATTACTACTACGCTGCATTCTGAGATGCTCTATTTTCCTGTATTTTATTGTATCAGTAACTGAGTGGAAATGTAGTTTTACCATGCAAGTGTTTCTGGCTTTTGGCTTTGCAAAGTTACTGCACTTACAGAAGCGTTAAGTGGTTCAACGATCAGAAAATACGTGGAGTACAGAAGCTGCATGAAATATATGTTCATAGCTTTTTGAGAGATTTAAACTCTTCAGCAAATAAGGCTTATCCAAAGATGAACTGATGCTTTATAAGGCTCATGAGTTTTTACCTCCGGATATTTTTGCTAATTGTGTTTTTAGGTTTACTCTTCCTTCAAGGAAATGTTCAGAATGAAGCTTAAAGTCGTGGTGAACTTACCTTGAGTGGGAGGACTTTCACTTTTCAGTTCCCTAGATTTAAATTATTTCTGTGGCTTAGTTATAGATAGCTATTATAATGCCTCTCTGATTTGATCAACTAAGATACCGTTACTGCTGTAAAATTATGGCTGGGTTAGACATTGTTAACAAGACTACTCTTGCAACCATACTTTAATTTCTTTTAGTCCTTGTGCAGTGGTTTGAAACTGTAAAGATGATAATATTAGATCTGGTTCTCTTCAATACAGTATGTGTTTTGTAACATGCATGCCTGCCCATGAGCCTTTGTAAGGATTTTACCATTTTCACCTGTTAGCCTTGTGTAAAAAGAAAAAAAAAAAAAAACCCTCCCCCAGGGACAGCAGCTGTTTATCCAATGGGTGAATAAACCCACAGGCCCTACCCCCACTTACACAGCACGTGACTAATTTTACTCAAATCCTTATACTTGCTAACAGTGAAGGAAACAACTTGTTTTAGAGGTGTTTTACAGGGTCAGGGCCAAGGTTTATCCGTTACCTTATCACAAGGGCAAAGGGGTAACCAGACTGCTTCAGCATCAGAGCTGGTAAAAATTCATCTCCATTTCTGCCAAAAAGGGCGTAGGTTTAATTGCTATTTTGGGAAGATTGAGCTTTGTGGTAGCGAGCCTGCTGCTCTGACATGTCTCTCTATCCTGAACGATGCACTGAACGCACGACAAGCTGCTTAGCACAGACAGAAGGGAGGATACAAAGAAGATGCAGAAGTGAGCAGGCAGAGGTGGCTTAGATCAAAGTGCAGCCTTCTAGCAATACTACACTCAAGTACAACTGCCTCTTGGACCTCAGCTGTGCATGTTGGGTTTCAGGATTTCTAAAGCTATCTCGGGAAAGATTTTTGTTCTCATCAGTAGTGGTGATCCCTGGCATGTCACCTGAGGCTTAGTACTACCCTCAACAAAACCAGCTACTGACTTTGGTGTCATACTATCCAACTAGGTAATTCTTTAAACACTGTCCATTGACATATGCTGTAAATCTTATATTTTATTAATAAAAGTATGCATAGAACACATTTTGTCAGGTTGCTTTTTATCTTCCATCCCCTCCCTTTCATCCCATCCCTTTCCTTTCCTCTATTTACAGGCATTTTTAAAATTACTCATCCCCTCCCTACTGCACCCTGACTAGTGCCCCATTTTACTGGCTTCCCCGATGTTATTTCTGGGCCTGAGCCCAGAGCGCTCGCCAGACAGGGTGGGTGGGTGCTAAGGTAACTGCCCTCCTCCAGTGTGCGCAGCGACAGAAAGGCAGCTGCTCCCTTCTAGTGCTTTCTCCCAGTTCCCACTGTAAGCAGTTTTTCAGTACTCAGCCCTTGAATACTGGGCCAAATGCAGAAGAGGAGTCGTGTTCCCATCCCCAGCATCCCTCCTGAAGCTAGTGGTGCTACCTAAATGCAGACAACTGCCACTGAGGCGGTGAGCATCTGCAGAATGACAGCCCTACTTCACAGCGATACTGTCAAGAATTAACGTGCAGCCTAAGCTGGCTATCTGGTGTGGGGCTGCAGTGTGCGTTAGCTGTGGCCGAAGTCCCTTCGTTTCCGTGCTGAGAAGTGGCTAATGCCTTTAAAACGTGTTGAACGTGCTTTTAATTGTGATACGTGTATTTATTCTGTTATTCTCAGCCTGACTTGGAAAAGCAAAGGGTTAGTGCTGATGAGCAGACACTGGTACTTCCCTCTCAGAGAGGGGCTGTTGGAACACCAATAATATTCTTTTTGTTGGCTGCTCTGGAAGTGAGTGGTCTGAGGTGTGACATAGCTAGGAAGAATTATTTCCTGTGCACTGGATTTCATCTCTTCATTTCATCTCTGGCATTGCTGCCATGCACCTCTGACTTTGTGTACTGGATGTTTCCTTTTTGCCCTTGCCCACATAATGAGCTGCTGTAAGCTGGAGCACCAGTGGGTTGGATTGGGGTAGGGAGAGGTGTGCTGGAAATGAGGTTGGTGTGTAATGACTATCGGTGTGTTGAATAATTTGTATTGTTTGCTCATTGCAAGTGCTTGTTTAACCTGGTACAGAAAGGTTTGGGCTTGTAGAGAAAGGAGTGGTAGAAGAAGGTCATAGCAGCGGTTGGAACAGAAACAGCAAGCATTTCTCGTGGGGTAAGGCTCGGAACCAGGAAACAGCATGAATTTTCTACACAACCTGCCTCTGAATTCTAACAATCTTGACCTTTTGCAAACAATTCAGCTATTTCTCCATCACAAGAAAAAACATTTATTTTTTTTTAAATGCAGGTTTTTCTGTATTGGTGCCCTCCGCTAGGAGGCAAAACGTTACCAGAGAGAGGTGGATGCTTCAAAAGTGCAAGGGAGCAAGGTTAGATGATGTGACTATCTGTAGCAATCTTTTTTGGAGGTCATCTCCAAGGTCTGTATGTTTGATCAGTCATTGCTAAATACAAAATATCGAGAAAGTATTTCCAGTACTTACTGCTACCTCCAGCGTAAAGAAAGCTGCCTAGGTTGTCCCACAGGACAAAGCCTCCCGTTGTGTTTGCCTGCTGTCCGCTGGTGTGACGTCTGGCAGCTGGGTACTATCCTTGCCGTTACAAACTTGCTGCTTAACTCTGAGCCCTAGGATCAAAAATCAAAAGTAAAGAAGAATTTAGGTTTCCTATACCCAGGATATTCATACTGAGGGGTAGCATTCACTTTACCAACAGGTCAACATTTTTTCAGGTTTTGGGCACAGAAATACTAAATGAAGAAAATAAAAACAGTTGCTGTTTATGATTTTAGATCATTCTTTCCTTAAATTGCTTCCAACAGGTAGAAGAACATTGTGGACCCACAAGCGTAAAATTGTGCAATTAGCTTAGCTCAGCTCGTGGAGATAAATCAGGTGGCTTGTTACACGTTTGACTTGAATTGACTTAAAGACTTTCTGTAAGAAAAAACTTTTTATTGCTCTTTGGTACAAGAGGCCTTTCACAGGAATTTACAGCCATTGTTTCTCTTCCATTATCATGTGGCTTTCTGTCCCTCCAACGTAGCTATTGTCATAGCATTTTCCATCCAAGGATTCAGATTACTTTACAAACATTAATTACATCATTCAACTGCCTTAAGGAACCTGCGTAGTGGTTAGAGAACAGGGCTGAAAGTCAGGACTTCTGAATGCTATTTCTGGCTCCGCATTGACTCACGCTATAATCTTGATTAATTTATTTCTGACTCAGAAACTTTAATAGTCCCACTTTGCTGATAAATATTCATGCCACAGGTATTACGGCAAATGCTTCCCGAGTGATGGAGACGACAAGTACGCGTGATGCTAGCCCGTGATTGGTAGGATTGCAAAGCAGGATGGGGCTCCCTCGGCAGGTTTCCTATTCAGAACTGTCAGTAGCCCAGGGTTCCGTCTCAATCTAGAATGCATCTGTGGCCTTCTACCTGTAAAGAGGTTTTCTTAAATTATCTGAATTGTCATCACCTTCTCACTACATAGAGCTAATTCTGTTCCAGTGATATCCAAGGGGCGTCCAGATTTTCCACGAGATTAGATGTTTGCTACAGTCAAGAAGTGTACACAGTCAGTTTTGTGAGAAGGGTCAGCGTTACCTGAGGTGGATTTCAAATCTCCACATGTCAATGTTTGGATGCTTGTTAGCATAGTTCGTCTTCTGATGAACAGAAGATAGAAAAAAAAATCTAATAATCTAGTCTGGGATAACTGTGACAATTGCAAATGTGTGGTTTCTAGCTTGAAAAAGTTCTGATGAGTGATTTGTTTTTGCATGTGTAATAGGGAGATAAAAATAAATGAACAGAAATGGGTTTGTGTGACTTAATTTCAGTCTGATGGCGTTACTGATACTGAACTATTGTGACTGAAGTTAAAAAACAAACAACAAAAAAAAAACAATGACACCTCCCCCCCAGTTTATATTCTCATGGCTGCTGGTGGGATGGGTTTGGTGATGTCGGGAAGAGAAATGCTGGCGTGTATTAGTGTGAGATGGGGCTGTTATTGAGCTCCACCAAGATTCTAGGCCTCAAAACATACCCTGAAGTGTAAACGATGTCCAATGGAATGAAGTTAGTAAAACTAATTTCTTGAGAAGAAAAGGCAAATTAAATCATCTTCCGTGCTGAGGTTAGTCTCACTGGATCTTTATGCAAGAGGATGACAATGAAAAAGGAGATTAGAAACTGAAGAATCCTAGGGAAGGTTCTGCTACCTTCAATGCAGAATATCTATGAAAACTCACTCTGCCTTGAAGAATTGATGTACCTGATTTTCAAGATAATATTGATTTATCTTGAAAACTAAGTGATGTACAACCTTTCTATGTACGATCATTTCACGGAAGCTTAGAATACATAATTGGTACAGAAGCTACTCTTGTGTGACTGAAGAAACCACAGCAGGGTGAGGTGGAGGTTTGCATCTGTATTTCATCGCATTTTTAAGTCTTCTCCTTGGAAATTCACTTATTCCCATTCTTAGTACAGCAGCAGGTGCATCAGTAGCCTGAGGTTGTCTCTCATTTTCATACTGAAAGGAGGCTGTGGCACGCACAGCAGTAATTTCACTTTTTATAGCTGTATTTCTGTGAGTCCTGGCTGAGAACAACTCCAGGTTTGTTCTACAGGTGCTATCTCTGCCTTAATGCCTGCCAACATTTAAAAAAAATGCCGTGCACTTTGCTGACTTTTGCTAGATCTCAGGAAATTTCATTTGACTGTTGAATGCTGTCACTTCAAAGAGGTTTTACTTTTAGTAAAAGATGGCTATTTCATTCAGGGAGCCTTGCCTGTATTTCCTTGACCTGCTGGTTTAGCTGGCTTTAAATGATTCGAGGCCAAAGGAAGCTGGACAGGAGGGGAAGGAAGTTTTGGGGAACTCACACACCTGCACTGTGCAGGTTTGACGGGTTACCTCACATCTGGGTTACCTCACAACTGCCGCAGCGTCTCCTGAGGAGACTTGTTTGAGCCTGGGTGGGCACCGAGCTGTGGAGGCTGCTGCTGCCCTCTGGAAGCAGAACTCGAGCCAGGGCAGCTCGCAGCGGGGCTCTCTGTGACCCCCTCAGGCAAATGGGGCTCCCTCGCAGCCTCCCCTTCCTTCTCTCCCCTCACAGCCCTCCTTCCCCTCACAGCTTCCCCTCTCCTCACAGCACTCTCTCCCCACCTCTCCCCTCACAGCCCTTCCTCTCCTCGCAGCCTCCTCTCACAGCCCTCCCTCCACGCATAGACAGCCCTCCCCTCACAGCCCTCCCTCCCCCCCCCCTTCCTTCCTTCCTCACAGCGTCTTTTCCCTTCACAGCCTCCTCTCTCCTCACAGCCCTCAACAGGCTCCCCTCTCCACAGTCCTCCCTTGCCCTCACAGCCACCCTTCCCCTCAGCCTCTCCTCACAGCCCCTCTCCCCTCACAGTCCTCCATCCCCTCCTCTTCCCTCACAGTCCTCCCTTCCCCTCACAGCTCTCCTTCCCTCCCCACAGCGTCCCTTCTCACAACCTCCCCTCCCATCTTCCCATCCCTCATAGCTCTCCATCCCCTCCTCCTCTCTCACAGCCTCGCCTTCCCTCGCAGTCCTCCGTTCCCCTCACAGCTCTCTTTCCCTCCCCACAGCGTCCCTTCTCTTCACAACCTCGCCTCCTAGCTTCACGTCCCCCCCCCAGTCCTCCCTCCCCTCCTCTCCCCTCACACCCTCCCCGCCCATGACGCCCCGCAGCCCCGCCCCCAGCCCCATGCCGCCCCGCACGCTCCCCGTCGCGAGCTGCGCATGTGCGGGGGGGCGAGCGGGGCGCGGGGCGCGTCTGGCACATGCGCAGCGGCGCGCTGGGGGCGGGCGGCGGGGCCGGGCCGGGCCGGGCCGTGCTCGCTGTGGTGTCGTCGTGCCAGCCCCAGCGGCCCCGCGTTCCCTCCGCCGCCGCCATGTCCTGCCCGCAGGAGCCGCGGCCCGGCAGCAACAACAACAACAACAGCCCGGGGGGCGAGCCGGGCCTCAACAGTGAGTATGAGGGGGCAGGGGGCTGAGGGGATGGGACTGAGGGGATGGGGCTGAGGGGCACGGGGAGCCCTGGCTGTGGGGCTGGGTGACGGGGGTGGCTGAGGGCAGAGCTCGGAGTGCCGCCGGGCTCGGCTCTGGGACGTGGGGAGAGCTGAGGGGAACCGGCCCCGGAGAGCTGAGGGGAGTAGGAGGGGGTTTGGGGTGGCAGGGGAGGGTTTGGGGAAATAGGGGCAGGTTTTGGCGTCGCAGGAGGAGGTTTGGGGTGGCAGGAGGGGGGTTGGGGTCGCATGGGAGGTTTTGGGGTGTCAGGAGGGAGTTTGGGGTCGCAGGGGCAGGTTTGGGGAGACAGGAGGCGGTTTGGGGTCGTAGGAGTAGGTTTGGGGTCGCATGGGGGGTTTTGGGGTCGTGTGGAAGGTTTTGGAGACTCAGGAGGGGATTTGGGGTGCAGAGACAGGTTTGGGGTCACAGGAGGTGTTTTGGGGGTGTAGGGGTGGGTTTGGGGTCACAGAATCACTGAGTGGCTGAGGTGGGAAGGGACGCCTGGGGATCACCTAGTCCAACACCCTGCCAAGCTGGATCACCTAGAGCAGGATGGCATCCAGGTGGGTTTTGGATATCTCCAGAGAAGGAGACCCCGTAACCTGTCCCAGCGCTCTGCCACCCTCACAGTAAAGTGATCGCAGGGGCAGCTTTGGGGCGGCAGGGGCAGGTTTTGGGGCGGCAGGGGCAGCTCTGGGGTCGCGCCGAGTTTACCCAGCGGCTGGCAGTGGCAGCGGAGCTGGGGCTGCAGCAGGGCAGGGGGAGGAGCGTGCCTGTGGGAATGAGTTTATTCAGGGGCTTAGTCAATAGCACTGACGTGAGCTCCTTTCCTCTATATCCGGCATCTCTGTCAGCTGCTCTGCTGCATCCTTTTGTTCCCAGGGTGACACCGGCAGGGCACATCCATGGGGTTTCTGTGGGCTCTGGTACTTCGGGCAGCTGCCTTTCACAGGTCTGAAACAGCCGTTTCAGTGGGGCTGTTCATTTGCTCACAGTTATTAAGGATGCTTCGGTTGGAGAGGTGAATAGATGGCATGAACGGTTAGCTGTTGCCTTCGTGGTTTACACTGAAGTCAAACCAACAACAAAATGCCTTGATTAATCTCCTGTGACTCGATGGGAATTGTGCTAAAGAAGAATAAACCGTGCCTGTGTTGTAAGGCTGTTATTGCGCCACAGTAACATTGCACCTTCTGATAACGAGCACAGTTCACAACAAAAGGCTCACCTGAGTAAAACAGGAATTTTCAGCGAGTTATTCAGGGCGGTTGGCACACTTAAACATCAGTTTTCTGTCTTAAATTTGCGGTGTGCCTAGTGCCTAGCTCCATGCTTTATACTTAGTTTATAAATTGCCACCTTTGCTTTTATATTTTGATCTTTCCATCTTGTTTTCTGTCAGTGCGTTAGCTCGCTCTGTGGGACACGTAATCTGCTGGAAGGTAGGAGCAATGAGAGGGGAGCGCGCTGTACGCCTGGGCTGGATCTGCCCACGGGGATCTTGCTGCTGGGTCAGTGCGTACGGGCTTAGCTAAATCAATATGATTACTGAAGGTGGTGAGCACAAGGTATGAGAGGAAATATTTGGTCGTCTGCGCTCGGCGAACAAAACAAATGCAACCGATGGGCTCCGTGTGGGCTTAGCGCTGCTTTCAGGCGGTCAGCCGCTCCACAATGCTCAGCGTTATAGGGACTTTTTCTGCCATTATATAAGCTTTGCAGTGACCCTTTTCAGGCTAATGAGTTCAGACACTTATTCATTTTGTTCTGCATGCCGTCCGTGGATGTTGGAGGCCTTCCATTCAGAGATCTCCTAGCACTTGAACTGAAGGGCAGGAGACCTCTGGGTTCACAAAAAAAATAAAAATAAAAACCCCAAACCCAACCTTGTGTGCTTTGGAAACCCTAGATGCTTCCTACATTTTAATTATTATAAAGCTCTGTTACATATTGACAAAAAAGCAATTACTCCTTAGGCAGGAACTCATCCACCTCTGTCGTGGAGAACTTGCTTAATAATTACCATTTTGGGAATCTGAGCAGCTTTCTTTCTTTTTGTTAAAGGCATACTTCATTGTAGAAGTGGTAGTTTTGAGTTTATTCAGACTGATCATGGCTCAGGCTTCTTGTGAGCTACTAGTTTGGAATATATTTCTACAATTTTATATGTAGAAAGTATTTTTAAACCATATCTTTATAAATAAACACACAAAAGTATATAAATATATGCAACATTTACATACTTCTAATCATATCTATTGTATCATATCTGTTTTAATATAGTCTTTCCTCTCCACCCCCAAGTGAAATCTCAGACTGTGTAAACAAGCTGACAGCCCCTCTCCTGCACTTTCAGCTACTTTTGCTTAAAATTTCCACCACTTAGGAAGAACTGAAAGTTGTAAGCTCACACTTATGAGTTATTCTCTTCCAAAAGCAGTTGGATTTCTCTGTTTAGTAGAAACCTGTGTGTGCAGGATGGCCGCGTGCCAGATGACAGCCTATTGATGCTGCAGTTTTGCAACAGGATTTAGGAGGACTTGCCTATTAACTGACTTAATGCTGCTGCATAAGACCTACTTAAATCCTGCTCCGGGACTTGTTTGTACGTGAGGAGTCCTGCACCCGCGTGGAGACCCGCTGACTTCATTAGGGTCTTGCCCAATTGCCTACACAAATGGACTTAAAAAAAAAAAATAAAAAAATAGAGAATTTAAATGGATAGCCGATACCTGAGTTTATGTTTTAGTAAGAAAATCTGTCTGAGAATCTCAGAAAAGCAATTGAAAAATTTCACCTTTTCACAAATACCTTTTAAACGTCTTCAAAATCCTTAGAATAAGAAAAACAGTAAGCATGTAAAAAGCTTAATTTATTTAATTTATAACGAATTACAAAAAAATCATTCGGTATATATCCATTCCTAATGAAATAGTTAGCATTAGACCTTGGCCAGATAATTTTGGAGAAAAATACTGTTCATATAGACAGCTTTTGGATTTTTTCTTTCCCAGAGTGTGTGTTACGTGATTTGGGAAGGGAGGAAGAAGTGAACTCAGGAAGTTGAGTTAAACACCCACCTGAGAACGCCCCGCGCTGCCGTATTTCCAGCTCGACAGTAAAATGGGAGACGTGGTGGAGCTGAGCATTCTCCTGTGGGTGATTACCATAACGAACCCAGAGCCGGGGAAGGGCTGGGGCAACTTCTCTCTTGGCTCCCTGCTGCCTGCTTTGCTCCCAGGTGTTGTGCTGCGGGCAGCAGAGGTGCCGATCCCTCCGACTGGGGGCTGCGAACCCCCCGGGGCTCACTGGCTGCCGCTCGCAAACCGGTTGTGATTCCCCTGGGAGGACGTAGCGTGTTTTCGCTCGGTGCCAGATGAGGCTTCCCCACGTGTGTTTTGACTCATTAAAAGTGAGGTCAGATGGGGAACGTGCTGCTCGTCATGTAAACTACTGCCTGGCTCGTCGGGGCTCCTTGCTCATGGATAATTCGATTGTTCTTCCTAGCACGGCCATAACGTGTGTTAGATAAAGGGCAAATTCTGTCAGTCCAGGGTAAATTTCATGCACAAATAAAATCCCCATTGATGTTAAGGACCGTGGAGGGCTGGTAGCTGCAGCCAGTTCTGATCGCCTTCCCCTGGGCTTTCGTTTGCCCATGGCTGCTGTTACAAGAAGTGCTCTCCTCGCACGTTTGTCCTGTGATCTTTTCACATTTTATCACTCTGCTCTTTTTCCATATTACGTGTCTTTGCAATTCCTGAGCATTAGGATTCCCAACAGATGCTCCCTGCTCCGACGTGGCTCTAGGGGAGCCTTCACCTTTCTGGCCTGCCTTTGACCAGCAGCTGCCACCTGCCTTTCTGCAGGTGCTGCCCCTTGCTGCACAGCTACAAGACAAACCTACCGTCCTCGTCAGGTTCTTGAAATGGTTTGAATTTGAAATTTAGACATCAGCAGTCATCATAAACCTGGAATAATACAGTTTTGTGCCAACTAGCCCAAGAAGAGGCTGCCTTTCCCCAGCTGACGAGTATCTGGAAAGCCCAGTATGTGGTACAGAGTTGGTGTACTTGGCGTGATTGTAGGCAGGCTCTGTGCACGCCCTAAATTCCTTGTTTGTGAATGCAGCTTGGGGAAACCAGGCTCTAAACCACCGGGACTCCGAAGGGGATGATGCTTCCGTGGCCATCAGCATAATGGCTTTGTTAGCAATCGATACTAAGGAGGAGCTCTGTTTGGGCTTCACAAAATCAAGCTGGAAATAGGTGAACGCATCAGGAGGTGTGCTCCTTCCCCCATCACTGGGACAGCTCCCAGAGCCAAAATTTTGCTGTACAAACGAGTGGAGGCACAATACCAAATTCCACAGGCAGGAACTTGGTATTGAAATTCAGAACCTTTGCAAGTAATTCAAAAAAATAGTTTCAACTCTTGTTTTCATATCTTTAGCCTTTCTTTTTCTTGAATATTGTTACTTCTTTAGGAAAGGCATCAAAACTAAAAGGAGATGAGAGTGCTCACTGTCAGACAGTGTAAGTTAAAGTCCCCAGGAGTCATGGCATGATACAGTACACGTGTGAGGCCATTATCTGAGCGATGATGGGAAATGTTGCATTGAAAACAGTGTGCTTTTGAGAAATCGGAGATCTTTCTCCTCCCTAATGATGGTTGTCCAACGTGAAGGCATTATTTCTGCTCCACATGCTGTGCCGCGTGGAACAGAACAAGCGTTTGTGCTGGGGAAACTGCTTCCTGAGAGGGTGCAGGAACTTTTGAGATGGTGGAATTACGAGGACGTGTTTCGCAATGTGCTGATGGTGTTTCAAGTAGTTCATTGTGTTCGTGGCCCCTTTTTTGATGATATATTTGAGGTGGTGGGGGCATCAAATGCAGAGTTACTTAGAAGGGTTATTAACACTGTGATTGAGGACTGATGAGCAGAAACAACGTTTAAAGCCCTTCCAGTTTCCTTAACAAAATTGTATGGCAAAATGAAATGTCCTAAGGTCCTAACTGCAAATATTTTCCTACACGGAGCCTTAAAACATTGCTAAATGTCAGAATTTTGTAACATGGATAAAGACAGTGTGCAACTCAGTAACTGAAGCAGTAACTGCAGGAGGAAGTCGGCTGCTTTGGGCAGTCGGTGTGCTCCAGTAAATAAAGGTTGGACAGTCAAATGGTTCTTGTTGTGCGCCTTAGTGAGAAGGCTGGAATTGCAGTTGGGTAGGGAATGCGTCTAAATATTTGGAGCAGAGAGAAGGGTGGGGATCTGTTTTATCTTTAGCCCTCAGGGCATTGAATAATAAGAATATTTCCAAAACATATGAATTGAAACATGTCCCTTCCCAACGTACTGGCAAATACCGTTTCTCGTGTAGTTTATCAGCACATTAAATGGCAAACTGGAGCACGAGAGGCTTCGTCTAAACGCCAGGGAGCAATTCGGGGGTACCTGGGGAGGCCGCAGGGTCTCCATGGAGGTCTGCAGAGGCCGCCTGGGCAAGGCACCCCGCTCTGGGTGGCCCTGCTTGAGCCAGGGGTGTCTCCAGCCTCAGCCAGCCCGTGAAATTAACGTGAGGTCATGGAAAAAAAAGAAAAATATTCAACCTTAATTACAGAGAATGTGAATTGTGTTAGCAGATGTTTTTGTCGCTTAGGAGATGCTCTGTCTCTTTTGTCAGATCTCAGCACACACATGGGTATTGCGTAGTTATTAAAAATAAATCCAAATCTCAGCCTGTTGAATAGGTAGGCTACGTGGTCTGTGCTGGCTAAGGAAAGGCTAAGGAGAAAAACCACGATGGCATGGGAATTAACTCAGTATGTGTGAAGATTCTGGTTTTCTCACAGTTCTTCACTTTGTCTTATTTGCGGTAAAATCTTTTAATCTAACAGCTACGAGATGGATGTTAGCGTGGTCCTTCGGCTGTGCTGACCTTAACCTTCTGGTGGTTGGAGTGGTGTGACCCAGCTCTGAAGGCAGGGTAGGGTGGGTGGCAGATGGCGCTGGAGAGGAGGCTGCTTTCCTGTCAGGCCAGGGCAAGAAAGCAGAATGGGGACTGATTTTCTTATTTTTAAAATATTTTTATATGATATGAGTTTTATACAAATAAATCAGGGGCTGGTTTGGCGATGGGGGCCGTTGGAAGTGTAGAGAAGGAGAATACGAAATTGCAGGTGCGGGAATTGTATAGGAGGAGGGCTGGGGGGTGAAAACTTTGTCGGAAAAGGAACAGGGGAGGTCGAGTGACTAATGCAATTGAGTGATACAGGGAGGATGGAAGCCTCAAACTAGGGAGAGAAATTTGTCCTGTCAAAGTATTGATTGTGGAGGAGAGGGCGACAACGGAGTAGCTGCAGTGGTAAGTAGCAGCGTAACGTTTGGGGGCGTTTCTTCAGACACAGGAAGAAGCACGTCGCCTCGCCCTCGGCGTGTGTTTGTGAGCTCCTTCCCAGCACTGTATGTTATCTGAATTCGCCATGAGCGTGGGGCTTTTTTCTGCGTGTCATTGATAAACTTAAGATGGGTTTTAGTTTCCCTGCTTTTAATGAAATGATGTCTGGCTGGCCCGACAGGTTCCTGGGTGGAGTTGCAGATGAACGGCAATGGCAATAGCAACGATAATGGCAACGGGAAGAACGGAGGCCTGGAACACGTCCCTTCGTCGTCCTCCATCCACAATGGAGACATGGAAAAAATCCTTCTGGATGCCCAGCACGAATCAGGACAGAGCAGCTCCAGAGGTAGTTCCCACTGTGACAGGTAAAGAAACGTTTGCCATCCTGCATGCAGTTCATTGCAGGTTTTATCCTGTAGCTGTTAAATGAGGAGTAAAGTTTTTTCTCAGGTCAGGTTTGTCATGCTTCAGCATGCTTTCTTTCTCTTGCCTATCAAAGAAGTCATTTCCCTTGAAAAATAAGTCGTTTTTCAGAAAGTTAAGGGTTCCAGGAGCAGGGAAGTCACATCTGCACCACAGTTAAATTTCTTGTTGTCGTAAACCATACAGGGTATGAAATATATGAATTTTTCTGGCACGTTAGTAATAATGTAATGTATGCATGCTTTATATTTAGCCAAGCGTAATAAAATGTATCACTGGACTTGGCAGAAGGATTTCTGGAATTTGTACGCCTTGCTTTCGATATCCTGCAGTTTTTTCATGTGTAGGCAACATAATTTTGCCTAACAATATAACCCCATGAGACTCATGTGAGCATTATGATGTTCTTATTTGTTCATTATACCTTTCCCTCAAAGGTTTTGGGCCAGTTTTGGAGATCCGTGGGCGGTTTCTATATATAATTTTAGGTGTCCATCTGCTTATGCCTCATTTGGATTTGCTAAATGACTGCTAACTGTCATGTCTACTGTACAGCTTATATAAGTGGGTGATCAGAAATAAAAGCTATTTAAAATTAGTTAGGCCTGATTTAATTACTGACTGTAGTAGACAGTGCTTGAAAAGGATCCATACAACTATTTCAAACAGAACTGTTTGTTTTCTATTAAAATAACCTTTTCTTACATCTATGTTGATAAGAAACTAGCTGAGTAGTTCAGTAGTATTCAGTCCAACCAGGAATGTTTGCTAGATGATTTTTTTCTCCTTTTTTTTTTTTTTTCTCTTACTAGCACTGGGGCTTTTTCCCTATTTCAAGTGAATAAAGATAGACTGCATTCCTTTACTTAATTTTCCAGTTGTTAACTTTTGGGTAATTCTTTTCCCCTTTTCATAGTTGAAGTAGCGTGCAAGGAAGGGGAGATATTTTGCTTTTTTTTTTTTCTCTAAACTAGAAGTTCCTCTTAAGTGTGTGTGGGGTTCTGGGTTATTTTTGGTTACTTCTAACGTAGACGCTTCTAATGAAAACTTAAATTACGAAGATGCCCTTAGAAGTTGTAACGGGAGACCTGTGTTGCTGCATCATATGGTATTTCACATCGTTCCTGACTTAAATTCTCTACTGTTTCCTTGGTTGATATAATTAGGTAATTAATTTCTTTTGAATAGATGACCAAGTTTTTAATATTCACAGTGAGGCTAACAAGCAGAATGCCTTCTTGCCAAGCATTAAAAGGTATTTTGATACGTTATGTTGCAGCTTGTATAAATATAAAGCTAATTTGCAATACTAGTAGTGTTACCTAAAGCAAAGAAGGGATCTGCATCTTTTGTGTAGCTGTTGAAGTTTTGGGCAATGCTTCATTATGCTTCCGTGGAATGACAGTCAACCCTGTTGAGACAGACAGGATAATTTAAAAAAAAAAAATGGAAAAGATAAGGGCTTTTGGAAAACTTTATTATTCTGGTGATTGTGACATGCAGAGTTGTGTAGTCTGTTAGTCATCTGAGTAGTGTGCAGAAGTACATGTGGAAATGATTCAACTGAGATGCTATTTATGCTAATTGTTCTTTAGCTGACTGTGGTGTGACAAAAGTGACATAATGAAATCAATTTCTCTTTAGCCCTTCACCTCAAGAAGATGGACAGATAACATTTGATGTGGAAATGCACACAAGTAAAGACAGTAGTTCTCAGGTATTTTCTTCATTAACTCTTAAAATAATTTAAAATATATATATATTAAAGTTGTAGGTATTGTATATAGATCAGACTTTTATATAAGTCAATATTAGGAGTTCTTGAGGGGCAGAGCAACCTCTCACTTTAGAAGGTCTCATCTTGTGTGTTTTACGTGGCAGAATAAAAAATATGTTAAACTGCTGCTCTCTAGTAATTTTTTTTTCATTCTGACTCTAAACTTGGCTGTTATGTGCTGTACAGCAAAAAAAAATATTTAAATTTTATGTATTCAGAATTTG
Source organism: Cygnus atratus (assembly GCF_013377495.2). NCBI lineage: Eukaryota > Metazoa > Chordata > Aves > Anseriformes > Anatidae > Cygnus > Cygnus atratus. Next base: position 3,146,153 of record NC_066388.1, read on the forward strand.
GAGGTGTTCTTTAGTCACTTGGGTAAGGCTGTTTACTAGTCTCGTGCTTTGTTCTTATATATTTTTACTCCATCTTTTTTATCAGGACTTTATATAATACTTCCTGTAAATAGGTGTAGTAAACAGCTTTTGTACATTCAAGCTTAGGTCAGTTTAACTAAATTACATTTTCTTCTAAGAGATTGTTTTCAGAATAAAACTTTATTAAATAAAAACACCTTCCAGAACAATTATTTTTAACAACCAGGCAGAGATGGTAAACTGTGGGTAGGCTTACTCTGTATTAATTGCAGTTTGACTTGTAGAGATGAATAGCTTTGGAGGGAGGGAAGAACGAGGCTCCATCTCTAAAGCTGGGAAATGCCCTGGTTAGTAGCAGCGATGTTATTGTTTACCACTCTGCTGGTGCTCTGTGTGTCAAACCTGTTTTGGCTTTGGAAATGTTTGTATTTCTGCACAAGATTTCAGGGTGTTTGGTGTATTGATGTATGGATCAATCAGCTCACATGACAGTGAGTAATCCTCATCGTGCAAACTGAGAGAAGACTAATGCTGAACTCTTAGCTTGGCAATTTACTGGAATTTGCTGCCTTCAGCAGTATAAATAAAAAGCAATCCTGGACGAGTGAAACCTTGCATTTAATTTTGTCTAAGAGCAGTAGGCCTGTTGCACTTCTGCCCTACAGAGAGCCAGAGCAATCTGCATGATAGGTTAGGTTTGCCATCGCTGTTTTGTTGGATTTGATTGCTTCTGTTTTTGGTCTGGTTCCCACTTCAGTGCAAGTGGCATAACTTATTTTACTAAAGGTCACTCAGGAAATTGTTTTAATTCTGAGGAAGAGTTTGTACCAAAGTCATCTTGTGCTAGCCAAAGAAATGGCATTCTCTGGCCTTTTTAGCAGATATTTTTTTCTAATTCTGGTATCTAATGATGTAATGTTGACTCCTTGGGTCAAGAGAGTTGCACTGAGTGCTTGGCTTTTCCTGCTGCTTCTGGGGCGCACCTAGTAGAAGCCACCAGTTGCATGTAATATAAATTTCAAATAACGCCTTCAAAGAACTTCCTAATATTGTTTTGGAAACATTTTTATTTGGCTTTCTGTGCTTTACCAACGTGCTGTATGCTTTCAGTTAAATGCCATCAAATTAAAGTTTTTCACATTTCTAAAAACTTTATTTAATGCATCAAGCTGGTTTGCTACAATGAGGATTAACATCACCACCACCCCTCCCCACAAAAAAAAGCCAACAACACAACCACAAACCAACTTCCTATGATGTTGAGGTCCTGAATATAATAACCAAATTAGTGATATCCTGACCTCTGCAGATCCTCCTTTTAGCATAACAAAATCTCTTCTAAATCATTGGTAGTCCGAGAACACTTGCTCGTTTATCAGGTGCCACCATTTGGTGCTTATCATTTTACTGCTGCTGTTGTTGTTCTCAATTTAACACCATGAGGAGGAGCCAGTTGACTGTTACAAGGCTTTCCAATGTGTATTTTCAGTCTGAAGAAGAAGCAGTAGAAGGAGAGAAAGAGTTGGAAGTCTTGAAGAAAAGTGCTGACTGGGTGTCAGACTGGTCGAGTAGGCCTGAAAACATTCCTCCCAAGTGAGTTATTTTTTTTTAATGGATATTCCTTCATGTGAAAGAAGAATCATGAGTTTCGCTTGCATGCAATTACTCTGGCTGTCCAAATAATATCATCTTATGAAAAAAGAAATAATTTCTTTGGGGAGTCTACAAAAAGTCCAGTGAAGTTTGAGAACCATAATAGCATCAAAATTACCTTTTACTGAAAGTAATATAAGTCCACAGCAAGTTGATTACAAGGTTTCTTTACAAAATTATAATTACTGGGAGAGTTGGGTACTTGGAGCTGGGATTCATGGGATTTAGTTTAGGCTCAATGAATGGAATAGTGTTGAGCAAGTGTCATAAATTCTCTGTACCTTTTTTTCTTTCTATGTAAAATATGTAATGTTCATCCACGGAAGGGGAAACGTTGAGCTCCTTGAATGCAAAGCATTTTTGTTAAAATAGAGGATGCTGTCTATATCTGGCAGACTTCTGTATCTCTGTTTGGAACAAAAAATGAGGCTCTTGCTAACAAATCACATCCTGAAATTCCCTCTCTCGGACCTACCTCTCTCTTCAGCTACTGCTCCCTTTGTCTCTATACTGTCTGTGTAAGTGGTCTCTCCACAATACCTCCTATTATTCTCTTTGATCCCTTACTGTGTGTAAAGGATCTCTTGCTTTGATCTCTAGCTCTTTGTACTTAAAAAAAAAAAAAAAAAAGTTCCTACAGAGATCATTTGTGTGCAAAAAAAAAAAAAGAAAAAACACCAAAAAAATTGTGTTAATTTTTTTTCTCTCCTCCCCCTCTTCTTTCAGGGAATTTCATTTCAGACATCCTAAACGTTCAGTGTCTTTAAGTATGAGAAAAAGTGGAGCAATGAAAAAAGGTGGCATTTTCTCTGCAGAATTTCTTAAGGTTTTCATTCCATCTCTGTTCATATCTCACGTTTTGGCTTTGGGACTAGGGTAAGTATTAACATAATTCTCACTTCAACTTCTGCATCTGGCTTTGCTTTTCTGCTTTACTTGAATGTCAGGTGCTTGCTGAAAAGGGCTTTGTCTAGAATAACTAGAGTATTGTTGCACCTTGCTCAAGAAAATTTGGTGCTTTTTTTTTCCTTGAAATGCAGGAAAACTTTGCAGCAGTTATACCGTCATTAGTATGTTCATAGAATAGATCACATTTCTTGTATTAAAAATGCATGAACTATCATGAATTTGCAGATAACTTTTGCAGTTGTGTGCGCCATTTGATTATGCACACATTCTACTTAAATGCTTCACGTTATAATATAGGGTAAGTAAGAAGAGAATAGGTGGGAAACTGTTGTTAACATGTACTGACCATTACGAGAAGACAATGCACAAATCCTGGTGCTGGAGTTCTGTGTGCATGGCACATCCTCTGTAATTTTCAATGTCTAACGCCGCAGTTTTGTGATATTACTGAAAGTAAATGTTTGAATACTTAGATATCTGAAATACTGGATGTATCTTGGGTGATCAGCTGCTACTCTGCTCAGCGATATTTTCAGTGCACGTGTAATCTGATGTAATCTCTGAGCTTGCTTAAGTTCTAACTTTATATTTATCTGTCATATTCTACAAAGGGGGCAGAGGCGTGTACTCAAAATATGTTTTTACTTAGCTTCATGTTTGTTTCTGGTGTGGGATTCGTGCGTCTCTAAGATTCTGTAAACTATTGAGTAAATTAGGAGGATAGAATATATGAAAGTATATTGTACAATACTTGTACTACTGCAAAATTGTACCTTTCTGCAGTGAATTAGATGTTGCCTGGATGTATGTTAGAGGTCAGCGTTTGTGTAGATCCTCAGCAGTGTTTCAAAGCTCACCCCTTCCTTCTATTGGCAGTACTTTGTTTTGCAATAATAATCTGAGTGTTGCTCAGCTATTCAAGAGCCTCCTGTGTCAGGTACTCTGCGGACAACACAGCTTTCAGGCTGGGGTTTTCAGATGAGCTTGGGACTGGAAGGAACCTGCTTTCACTGAATGTAGATAACGTCAGTCCTTCTAGGCTTGTCTGAAAATCTCAGAATGAGTAATTTTACAAAACAAGAAGTGAAGTCTGTGGAAGAATCTGATCAAGCTTGAAAGACAGATCCCAGTAGCTAGGTGCATGAGGACTGTGTCAAAACCAGGGAGTATTTCTGTGAAATACGCTATGCCTTATACTTTTTATTTCAGCATCTACATTGGGAAACGACTGACCACACCTTCAGCCAGCACTTATTGAAAGATGGAGTGCAAAACCTGGAAATCCACGTGACCTGTGAAGGTGTTTCTGTCTCATTTAGTACATTTGACTTGAGACCATTTTAAGCATGACCCTGACTTCACCCTTTCTTTACATATCCAGGTTTTTGCTAACTCTGGAATTGAGTATTGTGTTGGAACTCTGTTGAGGTGTTTCGCTATCCACATTCTTTTCCTCTCTCTTCCCATTCCCTTGCCTCTTGGCCTGCAAGACACGTCAGAGTTGCTGAACGGAGTTTACAACTGTCTATATGTTGCAAGGGCTTCTCTCAATGCAAAATGCCACCAGCAAGTTTTAATTTTCTCGGTGATGCTGTTGCCTCCTTAGTGCAACCTGACTTAAATTGCAGTTGTGCATGGTATGTTGACTGTATTATAGTGATAAAACTAAGTATCTTTGAGGAAAATTACTGATTGGAGTGAAATTGACTTTTGCTTTGGAAAAACAAACTGGTTGTGAAGCAAACTAAGAAATTACTGGCAATAAAAAATAGTTAAATCAGCTTCTGGGGGAATTTATTTGACCCCCTTACATTGGCTAACACGATTCAATTTGCAGGAGGCAAAGACTGCGTAAATTTTGAACTAGGATAACTTATTCCATCAGCGTATTTTAATATTAGATAATTGTTGTAATCTTGTCTTTTCTATGAAGTCAGCTCCTTATTCCTTGTAGGAAACCTGTCTGATGCCTAGAAGATATTAGGAAAAAATTGCATTGTTTGCATGTGAAGAAGCTTTTCTTTTCCTTACCTGTTTTCTTAAGGGAAAATTTTAAATGTGAATTTTTCCTTTTAAACGTAGTTTAAAATTAAGGAAAAACCCAACAGCTGTAGGTGTATTTAGACTCTTGTATAAAAGGATATGATTCTGTTTGTTGTGGAACCATTTACAATTATGATCATAGGGCAGTTTCGGAAGGTAAAGCGTTTGACCTATCTCTAAGGGGGACAATCTTGCAGGTGCGTAAAGATTCAGAAGTTGTAAAGCTCTGAAATGTCTTCTGCAAATGAGTTTTCAATATTCCTCTCATTGTTTACTGTACAATCTCCTCTGGGGATACATGGAATCTGAAAGTCACTCGTGATGTCTCATGTTAGCTAGACTTCTCACTAACATCGTTGAACTTTTATCTTAGGGAACATTAAGCCTTGTCCTCCTTCAGTGACACTTCTTTTCAAAATGTGAAGCTTTAGTACCAAATTGTTACAAAGCATTGGGACATTCATGTCCTTAAATAGATTTTATTGGATTTCAGAACATGTAGCATGACTCTGAAGGATAGAATACTCTTTTTTTATATATATATATGAATATATAAAAAAACACCTATGGTATAGACTTTAATACTAAGTATTTAGGGAACCAATGCTAATTTTAAGACTAGCAAAATCTCATTTAAATAAAAACTTTAGCAGGCTGACTTGTAGAAAACGTTAAAGAAAATACGGTCAGCTAGTTGGAAGAGAACAGCTACCTACGATTGTTTGCTTGCAGCAGATTTTATAAAGTTGAATATTTGATATAGCAGTGATCGCTTGAAACAGTTGATACGTAGAAGCTAAATCCCAGCCGAGATTTGGTTTAAAAGAGCTTAGTTAGCTCCCAGGAAGTAAAAAAGCTAAGCATAAATCCACTGCTAAACCATATTTATTTTTATTCTCTACTTCTGAATGCTGTTAGAGAATGCTTTCAGGGTAAAAGAGCAGTCTAACAATTCTGGTGAAGACATCTGCTTTTTTCTTGTAGTTGTCAATGCTCGTGGCACTCGAGTGGCCTACAACTGGGTATTTGTTTCAAGGGTGGATGCTGGGTTTTGCCCAAAGGTGGGGGAGAGAGGGGGGACGTGGTGAGGGTGTTTTAGATCAAGTACATCACTTTACAGTCCTGAAAAACTGAGCGGACAGGGGAAAGGCTGAAACACTTTCAGTTCTAATTACAGCACCTTGTTTTGTATGGAAATTGGAATAGATTTTTACCGAGTAGGGAGAACTTATTCAACAACGAAAAATACCCCTTTGTAAATTAAAAGAGGATAATTCTTCAGAATATCTAATAACTAATCTTGCAAGCTTGTGGCTAGAGTATCAACATAGTTTGTAATATTTGAAGGAGCCATGAAGAAAAATTGTAAAGACTGCAGCCGAGGAATGGATACGTGATCACGGTAACTCTTGCTGTGATACGATGCAGTATTTATTGATACCTGCTATAAGCTTTGGAGGAAAGTCTACAACTTTGAGTTTTACAATGAACAGAAACAGATTGTATAATTTGAAAAGGGGTTTCAACTATTGATAGTTGAGGTTTTGTTAAGATAAATGTTGTTTAAAAAGCTTTATACCTGTTTACAGTTTTGGAAAAAAAAATGCAGGCTTCATTTTTCTTACATACAGTGAAAACTGGCCTACGATATTTGTAAATAGGATCAAGAAAAAAATGCATAAACTCGCACATTAAAAATGCAGCAGGCTAACTTAACTGCAGTAAATACATATTTACTTACTGTTTTAAAAAGTGAAAGCTGAAGATTATTAGAAACTCAAATTTTTTAATTGACATTTATTGAAATATTGGAGTTAACTGAGCCAAAGTGATTATGCATTCTTCATAAATTAGTTAGCACTTTGTAACATTATATACAGTTTACAGTACATGTATAAGTTGTAGCTTATAAACATTTTGTGCCATTAAAGCTCTCACAAAACTGGTTGTCTGAAATTACTTCATGCTGCGCCTTTCTTTTTCTTCTTTTAACAGGACTGCTTTGTAAAATGTTCAGTGAAACTTGCATTCTGGGTTACATGAATATTGAAGCTGCTGTTTATAGACTGGAATAATTTTTTTAAAGATTGCTTTTTTTTTTTTGGGTGACTCGAGGTTATCAGCTTCTTTTTCTAAAGCATTTAACAAAAATTCTTCCATTGTCACAACGTATACCTGCGCCCCTCCCTCCAGCACCTTGTCAAGGAAAACTTCTAAAGCAAAGTAACGTGGTGGCATATGAAATGTGAAGTTGAGTTGATAAGATTTTGTATAATTAGTCAACTCTACTGTACTCCTTGTATTTCTCTTGTTTCCTAATTCTGTTAAATTTGCAGATTAAAGAATAAGGGATGTAAGCCCCAGTTGGTAATCTGCCTCCATGTTGTTGGTTCAAGCAGTGGTTGCTTTGAGAAGTATCATGTTGGAGGAGTGAAAAAATGTGAAATGTCATCATTCTGATGCTCTTACTGCCAGTTTTATTTACCTATGTTTTTAATGTAAAAATCCAGAATTCTTTAAAAATGAATTTTTGTTTTTTTTTGAGAGAGGAACACGATTTATAAAGTTATAAATCCTACCTTAAGAAAGCTTAAATGTTTTGAACTTCCACTGAAATTTGGGCTTGAGGTTTTGAATTGTCAGTACTTTGTAACTGCTCTGTAGAGCAGGTTTGCGGTGTGTTTTTTTGAGCAGGTTGTTCCTCTGCAGCCAAGTGAGATAAAGACTCATTTAGGAGGTATTGGAGGGGGAAAAAAATCATCACACACTTCAAAACTTGATTTGTTACAACGCATTGTTTTGCAGAAGACTAAATCCAGGATAATCCTGCATAAAGCAGTAGTACCTTTGCACGAAGATTTTTTTCTGTTACAAATCACATTTTGATGAAGTTTCAGAGGACTGTCTTAGTTTTACTATTTCCTTCGAGTTTCTTTTCATTTTGGTGCATGAATGTGCAAGTAAGGACTGAAGAGAAGGGACTTGTATATTTAGGTACGAGTGGTATATTGATATTACTTACCTGTTGAACTAAAATATAGCTGGACAAGTTAGCTGTGTAGCGTCTTGGTTCTCTGTAATCAGCCCCAAGCAGTGTGTTTTATGTGTGTTACGTTCTGGGAAAGTTATCTGTGCTGACTTACTACAAAGAGCCTAGGGATTTAGTCAAGTTAGCTACTTACATGAGAGCAACATGGGATGTTGAGTCCTACTTGCACTCTGTTTTCATAGTTAGCTGTATGCATAGAAAAGACTAGGATTAACTTTGAATTCCGTGCTTTATGAAAAAGTTATAAAGTGTTCTTTATACATTTACATGTGTGAATATACATATAAAACTTCTGTCTAGTAATGAAATCCTGGCTCTGTGCAAGTGTCTGTAGGAGCTTTGCTTTGTATTTTAGTTGTATATAAGGACTCCTTTTTGGTTTGGGTCTTGAAAAGTAAATAAAATGCTAGGGCTCTTAACTCTATAGTTCCATCATCACTTTAAAAACAAAAACAAAAACTGTAATGCTTTAGGTACTCCTGGAAAAAACTCTGCATACACCAAGTGTCCACCCGAAAAAGAAAAAGCTAAATTCATTTCCGTTTATTAAATGACTCCGTGTCCTGCGCTGTATGGCAGCTTGGCGAAGCGCAGCTGATTCAGCCAGACTTCTGTGTGCAGTGCTTACGGCGCAATTGGTCTTGACATTAGGGGGAGAGTGAGTGGTGCTTTTCCATTAAGGAAAATAAACATGACTTAATTTTTTGAGCTGCTGCCAGAAGATTGAGGAATATGGAAACACGTTTCTATTGTCCCTAACACTTTTAGATAAGATTGTAGAGTTTTACAGAGACTTTTTTAAATTTTTTTTGCATTGGTACCATTCATTTAACTTGCAGTTTGGTGTCCAGAGAGAAATTAATGAAACTTAAGGGCAGAAAATCCCATGAGTGCTTATTCTGGTATATATAACGAAGGGAAAAGATGGTTTAAGTCTGCCTTTCCCTGGTAGGCTCCCAGGTTCATACTCTGTATAGACTGTGTCTGATGTCCTGAGTAAGTGTTTTGATGCAAATCTCTGCATTTCAAGACAACTTTTCTCTGGGAAATTTCACAACCATCTACTACTAAGTAGTAACAAGCATCTAAATACATGGTGAGAGCCGGTCATTTATCTGTGACCAAGAGAAAAATGGTGTGTAATATCTTCAGTAAAACTTGAGCTGAGACCTACCAACGTGCTAGCATGACGACGTGCCTGAACAGAGCAGCAAGGCTTCGTTTATGAAGATGTGACGGCATCAGCGCAGCAATTGTGTCAGACTGCTCCTGCTGAAGATGGATTTTCACAGAGCCTGTGAGGAATACAGAAACATCCCTAGGTAATTTCATTTGGGAGTTGGCAGCTGTTCATCCTGTTCCCTTTTTGGAACTTCCATCCTTCGTGTAATGTCTTCCATCTTTCTGTGAAAGTGTGCAGAATTTTAATGGTTAAATACTAACATGCCATCTTGTAGAAATCTTACTTCTTACCCCTCCTTACTGAAAAGATACCTTCTTTCTTTGCTGAAGTGCTTATTTCTCCCCCCCCACCCCTTACCAAAAAGTACCGTTTTTACTTCAAAAATGCTACATGTGCTTCTGACCAAGCAAAATCTAAAAGGTGTGTTGTTCTTCTGATGCTTTGTGAACAGGAGCAAGCAATGTGATTGTCTTTCAGGTCATCTGAAGTGGGGTTTTTGGGGACTGGTCTGTTCTGACACCAGCTAGCACAACGTTCTTCCTCCTGCAGCTTGCCATTTACTGAAAACCTTGTTTGGGCTCTTCCATTATTCGCTTGTAAAACCACTTGTTCATTCCTTGGGTGCTTCTGGTGTCACCTTGCCTCACTATGCTCCTCTTTTCTATGATGTGCCCAGTCTTGTTGGCTGCTCCTTCTGCTTCCTTCCTTTGTTTTATGTCCTTGTGCTGCTGTTCCTTTCCCCTCAAGCACTGTGAGCAAACACTGAGCACACACCTATTCCATGAAGAGCTTCAGTTACTGCGACAAAGCAGTGCCTCGTTTGTGTTTTCTGGTTCCACGAGACACCCATTTTTTTCAGGTGGGTATCTGTAAGGTACTGCACGGCTTCACCTGTCGCACTGTTAATTTTTGGTTGATCTGGTAGAGCCCAGAAGGGTGTTCAGGAGACACTGTGCTGCTGCTACCTCAAAGGAGCAGGTCGTAAAATCTGTCTCTGTCATGGCTGTAGGAAAGAGGGTGATAAGAGCTTAATAAGTAAGCTAAATTGGGTTTCAACTCTGAACTTAAGATGATCTTGTGGACTTTTCTGCCCAAGAAGTCCTCCTGAAGGCCTGAAAAATGCTCCGTGACGGTCGTTCACTTCCAGTAGTGCTGGATAAAAAGAAATTGCTTGCACCTCTGGATTTCACATAGACTGGGACTGTCAGGAATAAGTCACTATTTCTGACTGCTTGTCGTGGGAGATGAGATGGGGGAGAAGGAATAGCTGGCAGTATTTCAGTTTTAAAGACTGGTGTAGCTGTTGGTGAATTGAGCAGGCACTTACAGAAGTACCAGTTGTCTGCTCCGTGGCCTGGTTTGGATGTGGAGAGGTCTGTGATCCAAAATCTGTCTGACTGGGGTTGTAGTGCTCAAATATTTTTGTGATAAGCATGACAAAAATCTGTCAGTGCTGCTGAGTGACTTGGGCAAAAGTCTGTGTGTCTAGGGTACAGCCTACCGTCTCCCTTTGAATTTCACATAGACCTCATTTGTTTCTCACATGAGCAGGCTGAACTAGTTCCAGCAGACCACAGAGCCGTGTACTTGGATGTACATATTGTCTTTTTGCTTTAGAGTGAGAATTCACAATTACAGCTTCTTCGAGAGCCCTCTGACAGGCAAGCAGCATCCTGGGATTCTGGTTCCCACTGATTATTTTAATACCTTGCTTCGTCCTGTGACACTTTTTGTGCCTGTTTCTTGTAGCAGAAGGCAGCTGCAGTGAAGCATCTCTGTGCTGGGCACGCTGCAAGCCTCGCTTTGCAGCACTGCAGCTCGCCCTGAGCTGGTGTGTTGGGCTTGGCTTCTGTGCGCTAACAATTTGCTCTTGGCTAGTTGATTATAGCCAGGGACAATCATAACCTAGCCCTAACTTTAAAACCCCTGCTGTCTCTTCATAAGCTTACAGCCATGGCTGGAGGTGAATTGCTTTTAGCGTATTTGGGACAAAAATACTCGGACTGCTAGCTGTGCAGTGTCATAGCAAGGAGTTAAATATTCAGTTACTTAGAGAAGGAAGTGTCTTCCACTGAAGCTGCTAAACACATCCATAAATTTCCAGAAGTAAGTTCTTATCTGAGCCGTTGCCAAAAGCCTAATGCTCAGAAATGGATTTTTAGTGTGCAAGTGAACACGCGTGTGTGCGCACTGGAGTGGGGAACGGGGAGGAGGAGGTGTGGCCGGCTGAGCATCAGCAACGAGCGAGCCCTCCGCCAGCGCTGCAGCTTTTTCCTATAGGCTTCCCAGCTAGGTGAGAGCTCGGGGCTAAGGGAGAAGGCTCCCCAATTGGCTGCGAACATGGTGGCACGATACATGATGTCACCCTGATGTCACCCGGCAGGCTGCTGCCCCGCATCGTCTCCTGGCACTCTGCGGGCTTGGGTTTGCTTCTGGGCAGAAGCGTGCGTGGCAGCGCCGTGCTGCAAGGTGCTGCGTCGCGTTCCCTTCTGCTTTACTTCCATCTGTAAAGCAAGAGTCGTTCATAAATCATTTCCGTTCCACTTAGGGCTGGGCAGGGCAAAGCTAATGTGAAATTAGTACGGGGGGAATTAGGTTTTAGTGGTTCTGCACAAGAGTTATGGTTTTCTGAGGAGTAAGCAAAGAGCTGCAGGAAATACTTACCATGATGGATGCTGGAGGAGGGCTCAGACAAATGCACTGCTGCTGACAGTATTGTGTTAATCGTGAGCGTTTACCAGGGATAATCAGATGAGCATAACAGACGGGAGAAAAAGCACAATGGAAGAGACTTTCCTCCCAGCCTCTCTCTCTCAAACCTTCTGACTCGGGTCTTGTGATGCTGAGCTCCACAAACATAAGAAGTCTTTTTTTGCCCCAGAGCACTTGTTTGTTGTGCCTGCGGCACACACCTCACTGAGCATGCAGATGTGCATGCAGGATTGACACACCCCCTGAAAGCCAGAGCAGCACAAGCCAGTTTCCCCGTTTACACCTCTTCCTTACCAGCTTATTTACCCCTTGTAGTGAATTTGACCAGATTTTTTTTAGTGTCGTATATTTAGGATTTGCTCTCCCAGTGATAAGGATTTTGTTTTGTTTGGGATTGGGCTAGGAACATATCTTGTAGGTTTGTTTCTCAGGGTGGGAACTTAAAGGAACAGCTGCCTTTATGCCACTGACTAAATAATGACTCTAGGAAAGTCTTTGTGACTCGCTCCTCGTCTGTGAAGTGGAAATACTAACCTGCTGTAGAAAAGTATTAATGGCTTCATTTAAAAGCAAAGGATTTCTGTAATCCTTTGGTATATGATCTTTACACAAATGATGATTTTTCCACATTCTTAACCAGTGTAAATGAGTTTAGTGTCAATAAATTGTATTCTGATCTGTGCTCTCTAACCTGTTCTTGTTTGATTAGTTTTGGAAATACATTATACGGTGTTTCTGCCTTTGCTTTTAAGGGCAGATTTGATGACCCATTAAGTGAATACTGAATTTATGTTCTAGCAGAAGAGTATTCCTAAGATACTGAAATTTGTGTGGAATTGGGTGATTTTGGTGAGCTGTTTTTATGGTCCATGTAGTAATGGAGCAGTGAGATGATGCTGTTTAACCTTACTGGTTTGAACTGGTCTAGCATGTTGACACGCTCAGTCCATAAGGGCACTTCGGATCTCAATTTTTGATAGCGTGATATGAGTACTTCACATACAGGTACAGTACTGTGCTCAGTGCGATCAGGCTGTGTGATTGGAGTCATACGAACTCTACCGTAGGTTTTAGGATCTCAGAAGCTGAAAATGTATTGCTTGTTTCTGCAATTGATAAATAGCAATTGATAAATACATGTGGAGCCTCGTTGTAGAGCAGCGGGCTCTGAGAGCGTATGGATATCCAAGTATCTGGGCGAACTGAGCTGGGGGATTATGGCAGACTGTCCTTTGAGCTGTGCTGCACCTACAGACGCGCTCCTACATCAGGATGTAGGTGACACGAAGCGGGGTGCCTGGTGCTGTCACGTTACGATTCTTTCTCTGTCAGTGCACACACAGTCTGTTGTGTTCTCTGTTCCCTGCCGTTCTTATCAGCAAAGAAATCCGCATTGTTCTGGAGGCAGAATCCAGCGGTCTTCCCAGACCTCCTATGGAGAGCGATGAAAACCTCATTGGTAAGCCCGAGGTGCTTTTATCACATGTGCTGGGGCAGTGAGCCAGAAACTTAATGATGATCTCTAGAGGTTAGGCAGAGCAATTAGAATATTGGTTGGATAGAATAATTTAAACCACCTAAAGGCTCTTCTCCAACGCACCACTGAATATCTTCTTCCTTTGACTTTGAGGCACAGGGCTTGATTAAGGTTCAAATGCATTACGCACCAGTGGTTTCTTCCACGGAACTGATTTATGTTCCATCATCAGCTGCTTCTACCTTTTGCTCAAGTAAGTTTTTATGTCTTTTGGTCAAGTTTCTTAAAGTTGTCTGAATCTACTGGATTTTATCACATCTGCCTGAGTTTGCCAGCAGCCTGGAGCAGCAGCTTGCAGGTGGGTGAGCTGTCCCGTGCAGGGCGGTTCGCTCTAAGACCTGCTTCTGTTCTCCAGAGCCCGACCTCGCAGAGCTGTCAGAGCAGCCAGGGTGCCAGATCCGTGTGCTGGAGCCAAGCGAGGGCTGTGGCAAAGAAATCCAGGGTGGGGAAAGTTCCTGCAAGGATCCTGGAGGAGCGATGGACACTGTCTGGTGTTTCGCGTGTGTCAGAAGAGAACGTTTGCTCTCCTTCTGGTCTGAAGTGTCAGGAAGAGAGTCTGGGGCCTCTGGGCACTGGGTTAGAGTTGCAATAACCCATATTCTGCCCTGCCTCATCCTTCACTGGGAGTTGTAGATTTCAGCAGGGTCAAGCCAAGGCTTATTTTCTGCATAATGACTGCATGAAATACAAGCAGGTTTAATGCATCAGCTGTACCGATAAGAGCTGTGGGTCAAGTTCCCCACATACAGACCATCTTTTGTGGGACACGAGAGCTGCCCAGCCCTTGCACCAGGGCTCTGTTCCAAAGCGAGCCTCGCTCAGAGCTCTTGCGAGGCAAACGCAGAGCTCCTGCCGGTGCTGTGACCTCCCGGGCGGCTCTGAGTTGCCATGGCCACGCGGCATATTAGCGGCAGAGCCTGAGTCAAAGCTGGGCTCAGTCTTTCCGCTGGCCTCAGCAGGCTTCAGAGTGAGGGATGGAGCGTCGGAGGCGCAGCTGACGGCTCTTCCTTCTGTCTTGGTACAGCGATCGGCGTTCCCCAACCCCGAGTGAAGATTTGGTGGCCTGGCACTCGGGAGGATGCTGCTCTGCGAGCTCTCAAGATGCTGTGCCGAGCTCGCTTCTGCCTCCAGATGCCCTCCATGCAGCGCTCCGACACGCTGTGCTGCAATTAGTCTGGCAGGTGCCCGGCACTACAGCTCATTATTAACCAGCCCTAATACCGTGCTGCAGGCGCACGTGATGCCTTGCAAAGAGAGGGATGGAGATTCCTTGCCCCGAGCACCCGTTTGCCTTTTGTTCCTAAAACCTCTCCCCCCCGAGCAGCTCGGTGCCTCACAATGATTTCTTCCCCACCCCACGTGTATTCGGAGAGAGAATTAACCTTTCAGCAGCTTGATTAACCAAGAACTCCTGCATCCTTCCTGGGAAAGCAATAACTTCCATAGAAAACCACACTTTCTCTCTTCCCAGCTTGATTTTGTTTTTCTTAAATCAAATCAAGGGACACTGCTACTCCTCGCTGACCTTGGGGTGTGTCGGTCCTGTGCAGCACACGAAGAAAACCCAACGTCTGTCTTGTGGCTAGAGCAGGTTATAATTATTATTTATTAAATCGCCCGTAACCTAGGCAAAACTGCCACCATATTTTCTCACCATAATAGAGATACTTCACTGTTATTATTTTGAAGATGAAGAAGGAAATGTGCAGTCTTTTGTTGCTTTGGAGCGTGGGGCACTTAAAGATAAAAAGTTTCTGTGTGCAGATTACATTGTGCTTCACTTTAAGAATAAGTACGTGGAGGTCTAGCCCAAGATGAAGGGGAATAAAATGAGGAAAATCTGTACCCATTAGATGGATCTCGTCATGTGAGTTAAAAAAAAAATAATAAAAAAAATGGTGTAATACATGTTTGTAGCATTAGGACTAGCCAGGGAAATAAGGAGTAGGGTTTAGCCCAGAGCTGATTCTGTGAAGCATTAAAGCACTGCAGACAGGACAACCTCCTGCTGTACTTGTTAGGCTGCCACTGCTGCTATCTCTGCTTATTCTTCCTCTCTAAACATATCAGGAACCTGGGATGGGATATAAAAGTTTTGTGAGACCTTTTAATGCACAGGTTGGGTAGAAGGCTTGTAGCAGCTGTCTGCCTGGCAGAATACTGATAGAGGCAAAGCATCAGATTGCTCTCATGTGGAAACAATGGCCGGCCTGAATGCAGCCGTGAGTGAAGGTGAACCAGACCCAAGCAGGTTCCCAACGCAGGCTGCCGAGGAGGGCTAGCAGCTGGGCTGACGGGTGGCTTGGTGCTGGGAAAGGCAGGCACAACCCCTGTCCTGATGCAGTTGGGTTTCTGTCCTCGTCAGTCTGCTGGGGAGCTTTTGTTGTCCTCCCTTCAGCCAGTTTCTTGGTGTCTGTTTCAGTATGGCAATGTATTGCCTGTGCTCTCCCTTTTCTCTTGCTTGGCCAGGTAGCAGTCAAACGAGGGGTTTGTGTTACAGAAGAAACCACTGTTGTCTGCCGTGAGTTGCAGCTGTACTTATCCTCCGTGCCCCTGCATGGTTCTGTCCCTTCCCGGAGGGACGCAGCTCCCTCGGCTCAACAAGCAGCAGCTTTTTGGTTGTGCTTGCACAGACGCTTCCAAACAACTCCAGGCTGAACAGCATCACCTAACTCTTCTGTCAGTTAATGCCCAGATCTTGCTCTAGGCTGTTCTTTCCCTGTCTGGGAGAGTAATAAAAACATCTCTGATCCAGGAGAGGTAATTTTCCAAAAACTTTACAGGAAAATTCAGAGAGATTCCTATGAATTAGGGCCTCGTAAGCCGTAGGTGGTGATTCCAGGGCACTTTGGGTTTACCTCTTCTTCAGAGGGCTGTTGCAAACCAGGCCATGCACTGCTAGCACGTATGCTTCTCTCAGTATTAGCAAAGCAACACAGACTCCACCAT
This sequence comes from Cygnus atratus, assembly GCF_013377495.2. Taxonomy (NCBI): domain Eukaryota; kingdom Metazoa; phylum Chordata; class Aves; order Anseriformes; family Anatidae; genus Cygnus; species Cygnus atratus. Next base: position 3,162,209 of record NC_066388.1, read on the forward strand.
TTAAGGTTTTCTCCAGGGCTTCAAAGCTCCTTGCAGCTGAGGCCCCTGTTCAGTGGCTTCCTTCTGCCTCTTTCAGGCTCTGACAAATGGGGGGGTAATAATAACAATAATTAAAAAAAAAAAAAAAAAGCCATACCTTCTTCCTTCCCTGATTCTCATCTCTGTTTCCTTGCCTGTGTGCCAGGTTTCCTTGCTGCACGCTTTGCTGGAGGCAGGCACACTAATGGTCTAGGCCTCTGTGAGACTCCAGCCGGCAGTGTTAATTGCTGAGCGCTTTTGAAATCAGCACTGTAAACACTTGAGGGTTTTTCCTGTTGGGATGGGCACCTGCCCAGTGGGTTTCTGTCCTGCACCCTGCCTTTCACATCAGGATCTTTGGAAGAGCCACGATGGTGTTCTGCTCCTGGCTATTTGTAGGATCAGCTGCCTGACTTCCCTGGATCTGGGATTGGGATCGTAAGAAGAACGAGCACCGTGGCAGGAGGTTGCTGCCCTCCAGCGCTGCAGCCTGGCTGTCAGACCCAATATTTTCTCCGTGCCACAGCAGTGCCGGGACGTGGGTCTGTTGGCACCGGGCTGTTCTTTCAGCTGCATGCTCCTCGATCAGACCTGGGTCTGGTACCACGCTCTTGGGGCATTTTTGTGTATTTATTCAGGGGAGAAGGATTTTGTTGTTTGACTCTACACAGAACCCCACTGAATTCCTGGGAACTGCGAGTTTCAGTGCGTGCCTGTCTCGTGACGGGGATGAGCTGGAAGGAGGGCTTCTCTGGCCAAGAGCTGCTCCTTTGCCTGTGTCGGAGGGAAGGAGGGCGGCGCAGTGAGTCACGGGCTGCAGGAGCCCTTCTGGCAGGGCCTGCCTGCAGTGTATTCAGATGTACCCAGGCATGGCTGAATGAAGTGTAATGGGTCGAACTTCCGTGGTGATCTTTGCCTAGATTAGGCCTTTTCTTCCCCCCCAGTGGAAGTCAGACATTTAAATCCCTTCTGTTTCTTTACAGTTCTCTACCCAAGGCTTATTCTGCTTCCCCCTCAGGAGTTTTAAGGTTAGCTGGCTGTGCAGGCGCTGTCTTGTCCTCCCACAAAAGATAAAACCTGCAAGTGTGCTGGTCTTACCACTTCTAGATCTGCCTGCTTACACCCAGAGAGATACCAGGCAAATCAGGCATACCCCGGAGCTGTTCATGTTGGCTGTCAGTAAAGGATGGCAGCCCAGCTTCCTGGACTCTTTTGGAAATATGTTGTGAGGAATGAAAGCCTTAGGTGCTTTCAGAGGGTTGCTTAAAGCTTTGTTTTTTTAATCTAGCTGTGAAACAACATTGTTAGTAATGTGGAAGAAATCCTTTTCCCTTGCAGATGTCAACTCCTGCAGGAGCACTGCTCCTTTCTGTTAGCTCTAAGATAAAGGGAGCTGTTTTTCTCAACTCTGGGAAGTGAATAGCGAAGTGTGGCCATTTATAGCAGTTCCTCTTTCAGGATGATTTCCAAGTGATTTACTGATGTGATGCCACCAGGGAGAGAAGGGAAACTGAGTTAAAGAGGGAATGTTTAAGAAGGTTGGAAGCTTCAGGGGCCTGAAGTAGAAGAGGCTTGGCATCCAGCAGGGTCAGCGCTGCAGAAGGAGTTGGTCTGACAAAAGACCCAGGCAGAAATAGCAAAAAGACACCTGGAGATCTGCCAGTAATGGCAGTTCTGTGAGTTAAACAAATGGAGGTTTGTCATTGATCTGAGACACTCGATTGCGAGATGCACAAAGGGATCATTACGGGACAAAAAGTATGATCTGATAGTTAAAACCATGGATCAAGATTGTGATTCTACCGCTAATTTGGTGTGTGACTTGAGGTGAGGTGAGTCATTTACTTCTTGCACCATCTCTCTTCTCCGTCCCCTCCTATTTAGGTGGCGAGGAGATTGGAGCAGGCTCGCTCTGACAGCAGGAGGGTGCTGGCAGCCCTGTTACACCACCCAGCCTGCTGCTGCCCTGGAGAAGAAAGGTCCTTCTTTGGACCTCCTTTGGGCCAAAACTAAAGGTCCTTCTTTGAGTCTAGGGGCCTGTCATCGAAACGGGGTGACCTGTGGTCCTGGGGAGCCAGAGTCCTTCCCCAGCTAATGTGATAAGTACGTAAGAATGATCAGAAGCTGGGTACTCTTGGATAATTGATTAATTACTCTCATTTTATTAAGCAATGCATTAAGTAGGGTTCAGTGCACTAAAAACTCATTAACCAGGGCAATCAGGGACAAGCACAACAAGCACATGCAATTTGATTTTCCCAAGGGTTGCAAAACACCCGCACATATACACAAAACCCTTTTGAAGTCCCAAGTCATCACATCCTGCAACCTGGAAAAGCAGAAGAGCCAAACTGCTCTGCCTACTTTTGTAGGTCTTGCAGTAAGACATTGCTATCAGGACCCTGTTGGTCTGAACAGGTAGGACAAGGAAGAAACTTGTGTTTTAGAGCAGTGAGACATGTGAAAGGGAAAGAAAGAAAAATCTTCCTTTGTATGAGGGTAGTTGGGTGGATATAGCAAACGGGCATGAGCTGCAGTCCCTGGCTGGCTTGGAATAAAGTGCTGCTGAACTCAACTCAGGCTGGAAGTTTTCACACGGTTTGGGTAACACCTGAGTCAAATCAATTCCCTAAGAAAGCCATACAGCTCTGCATCCTCCCATCTTCTTAATGCACAGCATAACACTGCCTGATGCACCCGCAAGCTTGGGAGCTGGATCTTGAGTCCTCCTGGCAAATATTTGCCTGTATTGTCAGTAATTGGGTTGACGGTCTGTTGTCAGTCTTGAATATTTCGTGGAGGTAAGGCCCACCGTAATGGAACTTATCATGAGAATAGTGTTGTTTTACTGCTCAGTATGGTTCGGTGGACTGTTCACCACGGCTTCATGGACGTTAGCTCTTTGTGGTTGGAGAACCGATGACTTAATGCGGTGCTGAGAGGTAATTTTGCTGTTACCGTGATGGATGCAGCACAGTAACATGGGTAGAAAATAATGTCTATTTATGGGCCTCTCATCAAGATATATGATCTATAGAATGAAATGTTTTCTTGGTAACAATCTGAAGAATTGTGTAAGAACTGCTGACAGCTCGGACTGTGCCTTTGGTGGTGAGGTAGAGAGAAGCAGGAAAGATGAATGCAGCAATTATGATGGAGGCAAAGTCAGCCAACAAATTGGCCATTTCCTTTTTTCCATTCAGTTAGGAGTGACAAATGGTTTAATTTACATTACTTCCTTACATTAAACTACAGTGTGTTCAACTGCCTGGAGATTAATTCAGTCTATGGATCTGGCAGATTGTATTTATTTGAATGTGTTTTCTTTTTAAAGGTTCATATTGAATTTTGCTTGGTTCTAGTCTGTTAGGCTCCTGAAATGCATGTTTGCAAGAAACCTAGATGAAAGGATTACAGAGCAATTAAAATTCCTTGTCCTTTTTCTTTTTCCTTTCTGGCACCCCTGTTTGTAGAGTGGATTGTTTCTGTCTGGAAGATCTAATTAAGCTTGCAACACTGAAAGATGGTAAAGAGTTCAAGGTAGCCTTTGCCATTCAGCATAGGTAGGGCACGAGAGCTGCATGATATCTTACTTATGTCATGTTCTCGTGTCATTTGCACTTGATGTGACAACTCAAAACGCCATAAACAGATGAGAAGGATTGTTTAACGGAGTCGCATTGATTTACAGTACTGAAAACGCGGCTTATCCTTTCCAAAAATGGGATTAACTAACTCAAACTTCTCTGTAAAAAGGAATGTAGAGGCCTTTCTCACTATGCCCTAACATTTTAGTGGAATCAGTCTGAATCAATCCTGCTAGCCAGTGCTCAGAAATAAAATCTGGTGTTATTTTTAACTGTGTAATAATGGATACAGAAGACAACTAATTTCTAGGAACAGGAGGGCAGTTAACAGAAATAGTGAGTGCTATTTTCATCGGGTTTGGCTCTGTTTTCTTCTTGAGATTTGTCCACTGACACATCAAGGTGTGGGGTTTATTTTTCAATGTATCTGCTTATCAGAAGTAGCCATTGACTAATTTCTGTGAGTAAATTTTGGTCTGTGATTTGTTGGTGAGTGTTCAGCACTCAAATCCAAGCTGCTTTGAGTACGTATGCCAAATACACACACCTTGCCTAGGGCCAGCACGTAACCTGACTTACTTACAGTTTTGAGTAGGCTGAATTAATGCACAGGCCAGAAGTCTGCTCCTCTTGCCAGAACAGAAATTGATGTCAGCAGTTACCTGTTGAGGAGGAAGATGCTTCTCACAGAGGTGATCACGAGCCAGATCTCATTTCAGAGTGGGTCTCAGGTGAGGGGGACGGGCTTGACGAAGTGACCGAGCATGTGCCCCTACGGCGGATCTCTAAGTGGCTGCTGCAGCCTTGTCGTTTCCCTGTCCTCCTCATCCCCAAACTTTGCAGATCCCCATCTGCACTCTTTAGAAACCATGCCTCTGCACTTCCACTCTGCATCTCTAAAATGGGTATAAAGGGACTTCTTTCCTCCCTCACTGGACTGCAAAGGCTTGGTCTCTGAGTGGCAGGGACTGCCTGGGACTTCAGGCATCCCAGCAGTAGCGGTGCCCCACATTCAGCTGTGTCTCGCTGCTGCTAATTGACAGCAGAGTGAGTGCCAGCTCCTCAGGATGTAGGCTGGGTGTATTTTCCTGTGAAGCCCACTTGCGTCATTTTGTGGCTAAACAAATACCATGGCTGTCTTCTGCTGCTCTTTGTTACTTCTCTCCCGTCTTGTGATTTATGCAAGGCCTCATCCTAGGGCTGTCCTCTATCTATTCATGTATTTAGCTCCAGCTTTTTGCTGTGCCATCTGAGAGCAGAAAGCCCAGCGTTACACAGAACAGGAGCAAAGCGAGGAGAAGGCAGATTCTGACGGAGCTCGCCAAGGCCTAGGCTTGGTGAGTGGTAACCAAGGCAACGAGGCCTCTTTGGAAATAAGTGCTCACTGCAGCCCCCCATTTTGTGCAGAGAACTGGGCAGCGTTAAAGATTAGAGAAGACAAGGTAAGATCTGTTAGGCAAACAAAGCTGTCAGACGTGCAATCAGAAGTGCCTGCCACCGAACCGACTAAATTAAAGCAGGCCCCAAATGGGGACGAACGTTCGCTGATGGTTTGGCTGTTGCCCTGCGAGTGATTGAAGGAGCTGTTAGAGCTAATCAAGAAATGAAAATACAGATTTCAAGAAAAGGTTTTGTGTAAAACCAAAAGTGGCCATGGTCTGCTCTAGTTTACACTGTAACTCTGGCAGATCTCAGGCCACGATGTTGTAGCAGAGTGCAAACTTAGCCCAAAGCCTTCACTGAGGGGAAAAATTCCTACAGGTCTGATTTTAATTGCTTGATTTGACATAGAGATAAATGGGGGAGAGACATAAGTAACCATTTTAAGCTACTTTTGTGCTCCTATCATCTGTAAAAGGCCTTGGGGGTGTAAGCAGGCATTATGGCTGCTTTAATTTACATTCATAATGTAATGCTCTTTGGTTGATACTTTTCCCTTAATATCCCTGCAACACACCCGACATCTCTCCTGGTCTATTCTTAAGCTGTGATTTTAGTTTTTTAGAGAATGATCTGTGGTGTAGGGGGAGGATGTTGCATGGGGACTTGTGAACTTCCCCAGTTGCAGGGGGCTGCTCTCCATCCCACTCGGTCCTTCTGGCCCAGGGCTTTTGGACAATTGGATCTCCTAGGAGGCAAGCTTAGTTTTGTCCTGAACAAAGCCCTGAACCGCCAATATTGTATTGTTTCAGGTGAGCCACACTCAGGACTCCCGTGCTGCTTATGCCTTAGTTGTGTGAAGGGTGAAGTCAGTCGCTGCATGGGCTCTGCAGGTAACCTCGTGGCAAGGTTTGACTCTGACCCTTAGCATCTGTGCTGCAGAATCCTTGCAATGCACTTGTCCCACTGCTGGCCGGTGTGATCACAGCCATCTGCGAGCAAACCTTCAGCTGCTGGAAGGGGCAAACCTGCCTGAACAAAGGCAGCAGTGGAGGGATTTGTAGCCCCAGCTGTTCTTACTGCCCAGTGCTTTTGATCACAGTGAGCCCAGCCTTTTTACTGTGCAGCCATGGGTTACTTTCTGGCTGCTTCAGTACCTGGAGAGTAAGGGGGTGGGTAGTCAGCTTTTGTCTTCAGCAGGGCCTCGTTTCCATCTTGTTTAAGTTGCTGAAGCTAAAACTCCGTGATCTGCGATGAGCATTGTGTAGAGGGGAGTGTACGGGTGAGCTGGAGCTGATCTGTGTTTGGCAGCCTGCAGGATGAAGAGAAGCAGACCCCTGCGCTTCTCCAAGAGCTCTTTCTGCCCTTGGAAGAGCACCCATTCTGCATTCTGCTGCTATTGCTATAGTAACTTTCTGCCTCCTGATTTTGTTATGAATGGCAATGGGAAAAGCCTCCATACAGGCTCCAGCTGATACCCTGCTGTTTGAAACATCCTCAAGGCTTGCTTTCTTTTTTAACCCGTGAATGGATGGTGCTTTTTAGCTGGGGGTTCCTTTGTGAGTCTGTTTTCTTCCTTTTGTCTCTCTGCATTCAACAACACGCCATATGTCCACTGTACACAGAGAGAACATTTGGAGCAAGCAGCTTTATACAGGCAAAGATCTGGATCTTTTTGGGAAGAGAGTGCTGGGCATTTCTGGGAAGCGGTAGTTTACAGTGGTGTTTTTGTGAGATGTACGAGTGGGGTTCAGTAGCTACCAGCACTGGGCTCTGAAGGCTGACTTTGTCTGTCTTTATCACGATCCAGGCATCCCCTCTCCAGACACAATGCAGCCCTTTTCCTTCTGCCAGCACACCCTCCCTCTGGGACTTGCTGCTACCATGGAAAACAGCATAAAGCACGGGTGAATCTGTTCTTTAACCAGTTGTGAGCAGCAGGTCAGTATTGTCACTGCGATGTACCAAATGGATGGATGGATCCCACCGAACACATGCGGCTTGTTTAGGTCAAAAGAATGAACATTAGAACTGGGCAGAACTCAGGAACTGGGGTTGCTGGCACACTGACAAACTTGGTTTAGAACAGTACCCACATGAATCAACCTTGAAAATGACCTTGTGCTAGAGGCTGTACGTATACAGGTAGCAAGCAAGAAAAGTGTGATGGAGGAGATGTTGACACATGAGAGAGAGACTGAATTATTGTCTCCAGCTAGGAGACAGGTCCGGAGACAGAGTTCCTGGTGTTCTATACAGGAATTGTACCCAGGTTCCTCCCTTTTCTAACCTAATTATTCTTCCCAGAGCTAGTGGTAACCATTTCTTCCCAGCACGCTGCAATTTATCTTCAGAGCATCTTTTCTGCATGACTAAAATGTTTAGCTCCCCCGTGCAGCCCAAAGTGCCGTTGAAACATTTTTCAAGATTTGCCTCAACTTGAATTTTGCTGCTTCTCATTAAAGTTCGAAGGTGTGAATATATTCTAGGCCCACAGAATCTGTTCTGCCTTAAATTAAAAAGAGATCCCTTGAAAAAAAAATAAAGTAAAAATGATGTGCTTTACATTCTTGGTCCTATAATCCGAGTGGACTGTGATGCATTTTTCAGATAATAGGTATACAGTTTAAGTCATGCACATGTTTTTATTAGAAAATAACTGCTTACCTTAGCATTGTTTCTCAAACCTGCCTTTTGAGATGCTGATTATTTAATTGGTATGTAATTCAATAAACCTCTTAAGTAATTTTATTTCATTATTGTATTTTTCGTGTTTCTGACTCCCCACAACTAAAAGCATTTTCTAATCACTAAAGAATGAACAAATCCATCGTCTCTGGAGATGATTATATTGCCACTTAGTAGGCACAGGTGAATGCAGTGACCTGCTGAAGGTCACAAAGTGAGTCAGTTGTGGAACGAAGCGGAGAGATGGAGTTTTCATTCCCCCTCCTGTAGAGCAGACGACTTACAGTACTGCTTTGCTTGACAGGTGACATTGAAATACGGGTGCTAAAATAATCCAGTAAATAATTTTAAAATAATCTTTGTTTGTAAAGACTCACTCAAGTATGTGTATTTATTTCAGTCCAGTACCTAGCCTACAAAGCCTTGCAGATTCGAGCCCTCTGCCTGACTCTTCCATTTGCATGCATTAGCAAAGCAAACAGGAAACTGTAGAGCAGCCGGTGCATGTTTCCAACTATAATGCTAATTTGTTGGCTTCTGTTTGGGAAAGAAAATGGAGAGTAATTTGAGGGAGTGAGTTTGTTTATTTTTTCCCTTTGTACGACTGGAAAAACTGATTCTGGTTAAAAACTAGTTTGGTTTTGTTGGACCTGGGGAGCTCTGGCATTTTCTGGGGGTTAGACTTCAAAATGTGGAGCACTGAATGTGGCAAAACACCTGACCACTAGCTTAAATCTTGGAGAATTTACTGATTCTGCTGAGGCTCTAACACATTTCTACATCTAGGCTGCTTCTTTGCAAGGAGATGCACAGATCAGTCAGATGTAGGTGTGGTTCGTTTTGTTTCACATCCCAGTTCCAGTATTGAAGCTGATGAAGAGTACTATTTCTTGCTTTGAACATGTTTATCAAAGTTAGATGCTGAAGCCATGCTTGTTTTTTGGAAATATTCTTATGCTTGCAGTGGGGCAGTGTTAGCAATCCCTGGAGCATTCCCTGTCTGTGTTCCTTCCAAATACCAGCTCTGCAAACAGGCTTGGGGCTGTGCTGCCCATGCTGCAGATGTATAGCTGTTGCAGTCTAACGCCCTTGTGAGTATTCTTTATCCAAATGTTTGCAGTCAATATCAAACCTATTTAGCCATGCTTAAAATGCATTTGAACACTTCACCAAATTATTTGAGAATTTCTTCCCTTTTCCTTTTTTAAAGGGTTAAAATACTCATGCCAGTACTTGAAAAAAAAAATGCAGCACTTCATTTGGAAATCCATGTTTTTCTATGCAAACATTTCCTTTGATCCTATGAACAGTACAATTTAACCCTAAAAAAACTGCTCAGCCCCCCCCAGATGGGATGTTTCATATCAGATGGAAGGTAGGGCAGTCTGAAATGTTGTTATTTTGATTCACTGAAGTTTGTTTAACAAATTATTTCATGTTGACCTCAGATCATTACAACAAAATCCTAGAATAAAAGGGGGATGAAAGGCTGTTTTGCACAGAAAGTAACACAGAGCTTGACCTCTTCGTACTGCTTCTCTGTGAGTTAGTAACACGCTGCATTCTCACTGAGCTACGAGAAGCTCTTTGGGTGATTTTAAACAAATATTTTCCAAGTATACAGCCCATATCTGAGTGTATACATCTTGTACTCTTCTTGAAGCACCAATACCAGATTTATGTGGATGTTAAAGCAGCATCCTAAATGCTCCCACCCTCCCTTACTGTTTAAAAGAGCGTGCATTTCGCTGGTAAAGCAATCACCCCGCGTGTCATGCCTCGTCCTGCCCAGGGAGAGCGGAGTGTGACACTGGCATATGTCTGTGGCTGTGCAGGGATATCCTGGCGGAGGAGGATGAGGGGTGTCCATGTGCTGGTGACACATTGCTGTTCCTTTCAAAAGCAGCAGCTGGCAGCCCTCTGATTAGCACGCTACAGATGGCAGCAGGATGCAAGGGCCCTCCACCGTCCCCTTGCCGGAGCACCCCTCGTGTTGTCACCTCCCTCCCTTAATTCAGGGGAGCCCATTGCTGCTTGCTGGGGTTCCCAGCTCTGGCAGACGCAGCTGCAAAGCAACGAGCTGCAGCCAGGGCTCTGGCCTGTAATGCCTGCAAAGTGCCCTGAGCCTGTTCCGCTGCTTGGGAGCGATGTAATCAGCAGGGGTGATGGTTTTGTGCTTGCTGCAAGGCTAAGGCATAGTCCATGCAGGAGTTAATTCCCTGGGCGGTCAGAGAGAGACACAGATTTATGAAATAAAAGCTTGTAATGCAGTTTAATAAGATTAAATTTATTTAATAAGTGCAACATGAGGATGTTGGTTCATGCTAGCAGCGACTGCAAAACCCCCAGACCTAATGGGTTCTACAGAGCAGCACAAAGAGCTGTTTTTTCCATTGCTGTTACTGTTTTTAGTTTTCCTTTATACTAATACCGTTATTCCTGGGTTTTGCTTTTTTTTTTTTTCTGCCCCTGCCTAGAAAGAAGGGCTGAAAGCTACAGAGGCAGAGTGAACAGAGCAGTGGTTGTGGCAAGGAGGATCCCCAAGCAGGGCTGACTACAGGCAAGGGAGAGCCTGGACCAGCGTCTTGCTGTTGCTTCGTGTGACAGATTTCTTCTGCGGTTTTAGGTGGGCCATTTGAATTTCTATGCCTCATTTCCCATGTGTACAGTGAGGCTAATAATGCTGCCTTTGTCTGTCCCATCTATTTAAAATGTAATGAGATGAGATTTTCAAAAATGACAAATGGTTTGCAGTGCCTCGTACGAGTGCTTAGCTGAAGGCGTCGTCAGAAGTGACCGAACTCTCTCCTGCTGAGCAGCATGGCCTGGCGAGGTTTTCAAGCTGTGTCAGCAAAATGAAGAAACTGAGCAGTGCAGACACAGACCAGTGCAGGTTTCTGCTTCAAGCTTTTTCCTCTCAGCTTAAAATTCAAGTTCAGCAACAGTGAAGCTTTGCTTTGTCTTGCTTTTCGAAGTGTGGGTTTTGATGACACAATTTGATTTTGGCTTTTTGATTGCCAACATCATTTTTTTTAAAACTACTTGGGCTTCACATTCTTCTTTCTGCCATTGAACCAAATTCGAGTTCATGTCCCTTGAAACACACACAAAAACATTGGCTTGAGACTTTTGGAACAGATTGCTTCTTTTCTGTATGTTTATAATATAGCACATGACATGCACATGGAACATACTGGGAAGCTTTTACTCTAGCTGTTTCACTTTCAAGTGTAACACTACTTGGAAATTGGTTTGCTTTGGTAGGGTTATTCCCCACTTTTGCAGTTTGAAGTGGGATCAACCTGAGACAATGGTCCAGCTTATCTGTGATGGTCATTAGCTTTCCAGTGTAGTGGGTCTTTCTCTGGTATTACTGTCTCTGGCATTTTTATTGCAGAATAAAGCATGACAGTCTATTTATCATCATCAGGGGGCTCAAGGTACTTTCCCTTTCTCTTTCCTTGTGCTTAGCAAGTAAGTCACTGCATGTAGCTGTTTTCTAAATGCCTACTTGTGCAGGGTGTTTGAAATATTCTCCAAAGCCATCACCAAACACAGACTCCATCAAGTGAAGCTGCTTAATGAAGCTTTAGAATAAGGTGCTTTTGTGTTATGAGCTGGTAGAGCTTTCATCCAGTGAACAAAGTTGATGAACAGAACCATAAGCATAAATAACATCCTTTTTTGAATTCACTTGGATGATTTCATCCAGCATCCCTTCTTTACCTGCATTAGGATTGTGCCTTCAGTCTCTCTTCTTTTAGCACGTGCTGCTTGGTCTCTGCAGTGAAAGGTCTGATAAGGGATAGGGGAAGCACTTCTGTGCTTGTGGGTTGTACATGTGTGCGTGCATGTGTGGTGAGTATCGTAAACACAGTTCTGGTCCAGATGTCAATTACATCACTGCCTGTGAGTGCAGAAAACAGGTTTCAGTGCCAGAGGAAGTCTTTTATGAGCCCATCATCCTGTATTATGAGTGCAACGTTACAGACAACGTCCCAAGATATTTTGTGGGGTTAAGTATTTCCATCCCAATAAATAGGGAGGCATTTCAGTTTACTGGGAAGTGCTATATGAATTGCCATGAAATAGTAGGGACAGGAGGGAGCAATTCTAGAGCATTTAAAAGGGCAAGGGTGGAACAGAAAGTGAAGGTGAGGCTGGGCTGCAACTTTGATACAGGAGCAGCACGTTAAAGCCCAGTGGTATTTGTTTATCATGTGTCTGGGGTACTTCTAGTGTTGAGCTTACTGATGGCTTTTATTTGTAGCGATATTGTGCCCTGTCTTAGAGCAAACCAGTGAGCTGTAATGCTCAAAGTCAAACGAATGAATCATTCATAGAGCATGAAATGCTTTAGGACTCTTACTATTATTGTTGTCATCATAATTTATTAACACGGCGCTTAGTAGAAGGTGTGTGTAGCCATGTGGATCATGGCTCTGGCATGCTTACAGAGGAAAGATCTTCTCTGGAGAGGGAGAGAGAGAGAGAGAGAGAGAGAGAGAGCGAGCAGTCAAGGTGTCCCAGTGACAAGACAAACAGTAATATTCACCCATTCTTCCCATTTTGATGGGAGCTCCCTGATTTGGAAGGTTTCTATTTTAAACGACGTTGGAATGGTAAAGATTGTCATGCTCCATTTTGGGACCTTCTGGGAAAATGCTGGCAAAATTTTAAATAAATTCCAGTGCACAAATCAATAGCTATTTCCTGTTGAGTCCCAGTTCCATACGGATTTTAATGATGGTAAGGCTGTAGCTGTCATTCTTAGAGAGGTGTTCAGAGGAAATGTTAATATTTAATGATGCCTTTTTGTGGTCAGATGGGTGAGTTCTCTTAATGACTTTGTCTGGAAGAAACATGCCTCAATACTCAGCTGTAATCAATCCACACAAGCTATTGCTAGGGCTTCAAAATGTCTCGGGACGTTTATGGACCTTAATGAAATCAGCAGTTTTGGTGGAACTTCTGTCTTCAGCACTGAGCCCTTCAGAGTGATTCCTATTGCTGCTGTCCGTGATTATCATCTTGAGAACAGCTGATTTCGGAGCAGCCTGGTACCCTTCACATGCTTTTATTTTACAAAGACTGAATTAGTAAGGAGGGATTTTGAAGGTAGTAAGGCTCTCCGTTCCGGCTGGAAGTCAATGGGAATTGTGTGCCTAATTTCCATTTGTGCCTTTGGAAAATCCCCGTCTAATTGGCTAAATATTTGTACTATTGGCTGTGGGCACGGTGGCACAATGTGGCTTTCAAACCATCTGTTTTCAGGGACTAAAACCCACTGGCAACAAACCTTGATTGGCAGAAGTTCACCGAGGCTGGTTTACATTAGTTGAGGTTGCCGAGGACAAAACCATGAAGGAAAGCAGAGGCATAGGATAAGCAGAAAATAAAAAGGCCATGGAAATAAGTGAGCTTTGTTTCAGTATTTGAATGGACTTTACCCATTTATCAAAAGGCTTTCTTCTGGTCTTTAATGTTTTTGAAATAATGTGTCTCGTCTTTGAGTGCTCAACGCCAAGAAAAGCTGTCAACCACTCCAGCAATTATCAGATCCTAAAAGGAAGATGGTTAATGATTTTTCTGCAGACAACTTGCTCTTTCAGTTTTTGTGCTCTGCCAGAACATTTTCAGCCCAATCAATTATTCGAAGGTTTGTTTTAATTCTTAATGTTCCAGGAATATTCTGGAAAGACAGTTAATCACTGCCACCTCTTGATACTGAGCCTGCACCCTAGAAAATGGGAATGAGAGCATCAGATGCAGGGGATGCCAATAGATAAGGCAGCAACCAGCGAGAGAAGAGGTAGCCTGCCCAGCTTGTGGTCAGGCAGTGAAATTCACAGGCTGTTGCTGTGGCACATGCAGCAAGTTGGTGTTTTTTAGGGCTGCGTGGTTTTGTGAGCCATGCTAGTTGCAGACATCAGCACCCGGTCCTCAGTGAGCATCCCTGAAATCTGGTTGTGGATTTATACTCAAGCTTTATTCAGCTTTTCTTTGAAAATCACTTGCTGGTGAATATAAGAGTGGTCATTGAGGCTCTGCTTTTAGCCCCATACTCCCAGGCATCGTGAAGATTTTCCTCTACTTTCAGTAAAAGCAATTAGCAAACTTCACTATGGAGCCCCCTCTCAGTGGGTCCAGCTGAAAACACATAACAGCTTGATGTAATTCTGAGGTCAGAGCTGTATTCTTAAGTTATGACCCAATTAAACTTAATTGAAGGATTGGCATTGAGTTAAAAATGTCTAGTTTTTCACTTGAATTTGCTCCTGAGTGTGTCACCTGCACTTCACTTAGCGTAAGTGCGTGGCTTGGCACATAGACCTCCTGCATTTGTATGAGTGGCTGCAGCTTTCTCTAGTTAAGCTTCCACCTGAGGGCTGGTTTTGGGATGTTGGAGGCATTGAGCACAGCACCTCTGCAGCCTGGGGCAGGTAAATTGCCCTTGTTCAGAGGGGCTCTGTCGTTATGATTATATACCAGATATCTGGACATGGTTGCCATGAAAACCCCAGCCCTGGCTAGATCCTAGGCACCCTGTTCTATGGGAGCTTTCAGGCTAGAGGTCTGTAAGCCAAGACTTAATATTACCTGGTGGCTCACACCAGCCTCTTTCTTTGCTTGTTTTCACTGAGGAATGGAGATTTTGTGGAATTTTGCCTCTGCAAGTATCCGTATTTCCATAGGATCCTGCCTTGCATGATAAATTTTGCACCCCCTGGAAGTATTAATAATTAACTACTTGCAATAGGAAGAGCTCGAGATTTGGAAGTAGTTCCTGTCATTTAATTTAATAATGGCAATTTAATGGCAGAATATACTACTGTAATTTCTGGCTGGGTTCTTAACCTTTAAATAGCGAAGAAAATGCTGCATTTGCAGCAGTCGTCTCACCTAAGGGTGGTAGGCAACTAAAGCAACATAAAGCTTACACTGCATTGTTTCTGATTCAAATCAAGTTTGATTGTTCAGCCTTACCCTGCACACGTAAGTAACTATGGCAATGAAATGTGATAAAGCATCGTTCATCATTTTATGCACGAGAAGTAAGCGGGTGCGTCTCGGCCAGACGGAGCAGGAGATCAGAAACCTCCGGAGCCACTGCGGGGCTGGGGAAGGAGCCCGGTGCCCCCGCGTTCCTCGGGGCAGCCCACAGATACCCGAGTATGGTAGCACAGAGGGAGCTGAATGTAAGTGAAGAGACCTGGTTTTCCCCTTCTTTGACAAAGAGCTTGCCTACTTCATGTCTTTGTGCTCACATTTCCCCCTCTATATCAATATAATCTTCTATTTCTTTTTATTTTTCCAAAAAGATCTTTGTGAAATCCTCGTGCTCTTCATGGGGTCCTTCTTCTTGTCTTTGTAAACTCAGCCGTAAACTCTCCAGGCAGGGGTTGCCTTTTGTCACGTGCTGCTGCAGCACTTAAGGTAGCGAGTACTTATGTCGCTTCAGACCTTTGTGCGCTGGCATGAAAGGATCTGAATTTAAGCCAGTTCTGCCACTGCTTCCCGCTGCAGCTTTGGGCAGGCTGTGCAAGCCCTCTATTCATCGCTTCCCTTATTTACAGTGTAAAGATAATAGGGCTAGGAGTCACTCGCCCAGAAGTGTCCAGAGTGTTTGATACTAAGAAAAGCCAATGCAGTGATTCCATTCAATTTCCCTCTTTCCTTTCTTAAATGGTGATGAAGATCATTATTTTTTTCCATGTATTGATAAATAGTTTATCTGCAAATAACTGTTCAAGTTCTTTGTTCTGCTCTACATACCCGCATCACTGCGATATTCCAAGGACCAGTTAATGCTCATTGCATGCTTGGAAGATGAGATGTTTCCAACCTGTCCCCACCTTTGTCGTTGATAGGGCTGAGGACGAGCTGTTAACTCTGGGCTTGTTCCTGTTGATGCTGGGTTTATGAAATTCAGGTGAGGGCCTGTGCCACTTTCCAAGTGTCAAACCCTACAGAAGCTTGGCTGGACTCACGTAGATAAGAAGTTTCTACGGCTGGTCCCAAAGTCAGAGTGATTTGGGGGGACTAATTTCCCAGTGCACTGGCTGCTTGATTATGGCTTTACTCATGATAGCAACCCTTCTGTTGGAAAAGGAATATAGGAGGAGTAAAGCTAGGGAGTCCTGTAGAGGTATGTGAATGTTTCAGTTCGAGTCTAACAATAAAAATGAGTTGTTTGCTACAGCTGAGCATATCTCAAGATCTGATACCTGAATTTCACAGGTAGGAGAAGAAACTTTTTAAAAATTACCCCATAATTTTTCAGTGTCCATAAAAGGACCAGAAAGATGCAGTGTGTATATTATCCTTCTGTGAAACATCCAGTAAAAGAATATAATCACAGGAGATGCGTTTTATAGAACTGTGATCCTTTTGGAGTGCCTGACTTTCCACTTCAGTGATAGAAATCATCCTTGGTTTGATATGTGAGCCTGGTCGGGGACTCAGCAGGTCAGCCTGGGGTAAGGAGCCTGCCCAACTTCCCACGGGGACACCTGGAGCCGAACACCAAACAGCTGGAGACATCGCTGAGCATGTCCTCAAGGCGCCATGGAAAGGGGAAGTACTTGGATCTGGCTGTTGGATATGCAATTGCCCGTGTTTTGAGGGTTTACTGGGAGAGAGAGATCTGTATGGTAAGAAACTTCAGCTTTTAGGAGTGACCTTTAACAGGCTGGAAACGTTTGGAAGCTGCAGGATCTGATTCTTGTCTCTGCCACTTCAGAGCCTGTAGACTCACTTTACTGGTGGATCGGTCTCTTTCCATCCCTTCACAGGTGCCTTTGTCTGTGGCCATCTGAGCGTCTTCCAAGGACGTGCCAAGTGATGAACAAGCGTGATTTAAGGCTACCCCTGAAAGCTGCGTGCGTTTCAGCAGACTGCAGAACGTGTCAACACAATCGCTTCAAGGCTTTCAGCTTGCTGGAGCCCCTGTCAGCACTCTGCAGCTTCTGTGGACTGCCTGATCAGCAGCGCTCTGACCATTAATATTTATAAACCTTAAATAATAAAGGACTTCAGGGTACCTGAGAGACCATATGTTGGCCTCCCGTTCCCTACAAAGCACCTGAGATCAGTGTGGCTACAACCCAGGCTGCTCTGGCCCCAGAAGGGGAAGGGGGGAGCATTGCCCCGGAGGGCCTCCGTCTTCGGATTGCTCCCTCCTTCATTAGTTACCAGAGCACATCGCCTCCATCCTTCAGGGCCAAGCTGCAGGCTTCTGTCTTTCCTTTTAGGCTGGAGTCTTAATGCATTTATTACCGGGCTTCGTTTGGTTGTGACCTTGGCTGCTTGGTTGTCCTTTCTCCTCCCCACCTTTTGGTAAAAACGCGTTGATGCGCGAGGAGAGACAGCCCTAAGATTTTTATTAATTTAGTAATTTATCGCTTTTGGTATTTTTTTTTTTGTCCTGAATCTTGCCAAGGTGCTTGGTAACCGTTTGGCCACAGCTGCCTGTGAATTAGCATTTAGCGTATGCATGTGCGAAGACGCAGCCCCATGAATAATGCATGGTAATAAACAGCCTGCTCATTGGGCTCGGGGCAGGGCGCTACCGCGTATGGATTAGCCTCGAGGACCAGGACCAGCAGTATTAATAACGTGTGTATCAGGTGGAGACAGCCCGCCTGAGCCCATTGTGTGCCGCCCCGCTTACCTTGGTGATAAAAACCTCCCTCGGCCTCGCCGAGTCCTCCCCTTGTACCCTGCGGGCCCAAACCCTTGGGGAACGACCCCCTCTGCCTGGCCACGTGTGGGCTCAATTTATTTTATTTAGCCCCGGTGGGACGAGTGCAAAAAGGGAGAAAGGGAGCAAAATCCCTGCCACGAGGCCCGGAGGGAGGCCAGGAGGCTGCTGGGGGTGCTGAAGGGACAGCGCTCGGCACGGCTCGGCACGGCTCAGCACGGCTCAGCCCCTCCTCCAGGGCTGCCTGCTGCCTGCCCTGAGCCCCCCCAGCAGGGCCTCGGGGGCTCCTGGCCTTGTAGAGGCTCCAGTGACTCGTGAGGCCACCGCTGCGGGCTCCCGGAGGTAAGTCCCGGTGAACGGCTCGCCTGCCGCCCTCGCTCTCCCGGCTGCCCGTCTCGCTCTTTCTCTCCCCAGTGCCATCCATCGAAACCTCCGTCCCCCCCCGAAGAGGCACTGCTGGAGTCACGGCACCAGCGATGCCCCCAAATCCCAGCCGGATGAGGCTGAGCCTCGCCTCCCGCCAGCCCCGCTGAACCCCGCGGCCTCGGCTTCTCTGGCTCCGCTGCTTCGAGGCAAGTGGGGAACAATAGGATGGATTCCCGCAGCACGCCCCGCCGCCACCGTTGCGGGCTGGGGGGAGGAAGAGGAGAGAGGGGCTAGCGGGAGGAAGGAAGCCCTCCTTTCTCCCCTGCCTGGGGAGCAGCAGGAGGTGAGGGGTGCTGAGCCTCCGGCAGCCTCTCCGTGACTCGCGGTGGCGGGGAAGGGGAAGGAGAAGGGTGTGTGCATGGATGGGGGCTGCTGCTCCAACCTGCTCGAGTCCATTTGCCAATTCACCAGTCGCATCACTTCCGGATCAGTCCCCAGTTTCTGCTGCAGAGTGAGGATTTTTTTCTCTCTCTCTCTCTCTCTCTCTCTCTCTCTCTCTCTCTCCTTCTCCCTCCCTCCCCGTCTGGATGCTGGGAACTTGAACCCTCCTCCCTTGATTGCAGCAGGATCTGCCCCAACCTTCCCTCAACTTTGCACCGCATCAAAGAAAACAGAGCGAGCTACAGACTGTATTATACCAATGGGGGCAGGGGAGCTGCCAGGCACAGCCCTTTGCAATTGATGTTGCTGTATCTCTAGGACCCTGAGCGATCTCTTTTTTTTTTTTTTCCTCCTCTTTTCGCTTGTGTGTGTGTGCGTGTGTGTGTGAAGGATCCTCCTGGTTACCGCTGTTGTTATTTTCCCTTAGCAGGGAGACCACACTGAGCCATGGCTGAGAGGAAGCAGTCTGGCCGGCAGGGCGAGGAGGAAGAAGTGCCAGCCTTCTTCAAAAACCTGGGCTCGGGCAGTCCCAAGCCCCGGCAGAAATTCTGTGGCATGTTCTGCCCGGTGGAAGGCTCCCTGGAGAACAAGACCATCGACTTCGACTCCCTGTCGGTGGGCCGCGGATCTAACAAAGTCGTGGCGAAGCAGAAGGATGTTGCCCACCTGGGGCCGGATGCTCAGTCCGTCTACTCGAGGCAGAGCGGGAAGGGAGGGGAACCATCTGTTGATTTTGGGAGAAAGGTGGAGATCAGGAGTGCCACGGGGAAGGAGGCGCTGCAGAACCTGAATGACAAGGTGGGTGCACATATGTGTGTGTGTGTGAGGTGCAACTTGCACATGGATAGGCTGCAGAGGGGATAGATCCTTCCCACCCTGCAGTTCCTTGCTTTTGTCACTTGCATGTATGTGCTGGCAGTGTCTTCCTCGGAGAAGTAGCATCCCTGCTAGAGGCTCCTCGCCAGCCCTCTAATGTTATCTGTGTGCTCTCTGCAGGTGTGTGTATGTGCTCAGGGAGGAGGGCAGAAGAAGAAAGGATCCCCTGCACACACAGACACCCTCCCTTTCCCCGCCCTGCCCTCCGATTTGGTGCTAGAGACCGACTTTTTTGTTTCTTAGGCGATTTCCCCAGCACAACGGTCGAAATGCCCCACCCAGCTCGTGAATGCAGCTCACGGGAGCAGAAATGCGATTGTTAGCAAAAGAGCATCAATGAGCCTCCACCTCCAGGGACCCATTCCCTGCAGGTTTCTCCCAGGGGGAACTCGGGAAGCACTCCCACCCCTGCTCCCAGGGGAGGAGAGGCTCCAGAGTGACCCAGGGGAGCTGGATTTCGGTACCTGCTCTGATGAAGGCCTGTGGCTGCAGGGGGAATTTTTGCCTCAGGAAGATGTGCTGGGACTTTCACAGGAATGTCGTGTTCTCTCAAAAAAAAAAACCTGAGCTCCTCCCAGCCTTTTAAGACTCCCAAAGCTATTTTCTGCCTCTGTGTATGTGTCATGGTGTAGTAGAGCCTGTCCTTTTCCTGAGGCAAAACCCATTCAAGCCAAAGGTCTAGCTGACCATGCACATTTTCTTTCCTCCATGAATAGATTTAAGCAAGCTTTATTCAGCTCCGAGCCCTGAAATACTCGGTGTATCCCTCTGACAATGCTGGCTCCTATGCAGAGCCTGGAAGAGCTGAAATGAATGAAGCACCAACCAGCAGAGTGGTAAATTTCTAGCAGCATACTGGGAAAGAGTTTCTGTGAGTAGTCCCCCAGCAGGTTTAAAGAGCATCCTTTCTTCTGGCAGCTGCTTCTAGGACGGGCCTCCTGGTTTTTTACTAGTGGACTGGATGGCGTGTACAGGGCAGAAGCCTGCCTGGAGCATGTAGTATGGCCTTGTTCCCCATTTTCTCCTGCTGTCAGAAATGTGAAACGTTACCAGAAGTAATGCTGGGGGCTCATCCTCCCCAGGTCGGACCCTTCTCTGCTGCCTTCTAGGGCCGTAACCTCAGGGCTCCAGCCAGCCACATTCACACGTGTCAACGCCTGCAGTTACTGTGAGACCACAAAGCAGGCCCTGGTCTTCAGCAGTGCTGCACATCAGCCTCAAATTAGAAGGGGGCTATGCTCCACGCCTCTTCAAATCAGGTCAAACAAAAGTTTCCCATTACAAATGCCCATGGCTCGATTTGAGTAT
The DNA here is from genome assembly GCF_013377495.2 of Cygnus atratus. Classification (NCBI taxonomy): domain Eukaryota; kingdom Metazoa; phylum Chordata; class Aves; order Anseriformes; family Anatidae; genus Cygnus; species Cygnus atratus. The sequence continues at coordinate 3,182,576 of NC_066388.1, forward strand.
GTTACGTGCCTACTAACTTTCCACAATTAATTAGTCTAACAAAGGAGCACCTCAGGAGTAAAGGGCGTGCACCTTTTCAGTTTGGGGAGTCAAAGGTTTTGCAGTTTGGGACATTTTCAGGACTAATTTGGAGTAATTTGATGTGCTGGTGTCCTGCAAGACACAAATGTAAACAGGTGATTTATTCATTCTGAAGAGACGAATTATTGAAGGGTACAAGTATGTTAAAAAGTAAGTATAATACAGTGAAAAATCAGATGTCCATGCAGAATATTAATCACATTTTTTGCAAAAGTGTTTTTTTTGTTGTTCTATATTTAAAGATTGTCATGTAATATCAACCATGAAGGTATGAAATAATGGGATAGTGCTAAACATTTGAGTTTTCTCACTAGCTTGGCATTACGCTGATGCCAGTGGATTGTGCTGTGAGGGGTTGTGTGCGTTCGGGTAAGTGCAGTCTTTTATTATAAATGTCTTGCTATGGATTGGCACTTTATAGCAGGAGTGTTTTAGCTTTGATGGTTTTCCAGCTGACTGCATCTATAGCTTGAATCAATGGTTAGATCCTCAGCAGGTAATGCTGCCTTTACTTCAGTGCAGTTAATAAGAATGTGTTTATGGTGATCAACACACTGAAAAAAGAAAATATTGCAGGAAGTGGCATTAAAGGAAACACTGCATTAAAATAAATGCAGGTAGGAGTTGAGATGCTAAAGGCCTTCTGAAGTTTTGCAACTGAATTTGGCCTATTATTTTCAAACCTGTGTAGTCTGTACACTATTTCCATGTGATACGAATCTAAATTACAGTGGAAAGAAACAGCATGCTAATTGATAGGATCCTGAAATTATATAAATTATTTCACAATAGGCTAGAAATCTTACTGCTTCTTTTTCTTTAGCTTGAGGCTGAAAACAGCTACAGCTGTTATTAAGAGCATGTAACAGTGAGCACACGGGACAGTCCATCCTCTGTTTGAGCAAAATGACCACATCCCGAGCTGACGGGAATGGGTGCCGACCAACTGGAGCCAGCGGAGATGCACAGAAGTATTTTAGCCAGTGATTGGATCCAAAGTGGGTTTGAAAGACAGTCATCCTTTCTGTCACTGTATAGAAAGATCTCGTATTAATCTCCATGGAAATAATTAACAAAGCAAGACTGACAAGCTATTTTTTATTTTTCTGAGGTCTTAACTGTCCAGAGGATAAAGAAAGGAATGTAATTATTCCACATTAAAATGCAATATATTGTTCTGCAGGCAAAGATAAGGGTAATCAAATCTGTTTGTGTCTATCCTGTCTAGGGTATTCTATAGGCATCTATCATAGCCTCACTTTATTGCCTCTGGGCCACGGTGCCTCATAATTCAGGGTTAAGATCATCTCCAGAGGCACCAGGAATGCTTTCGATCTTAGTTTAAGCAGCTCTTTACAGCGAGGCCTCTGGAGGCAGCGTGACCCATTCAACAGGTCGGAGGCAAGCTGTGCTACTGGGCAGCTGTCAGGCCTTGGAGAATTGGCTGTGCCTCCATTTCTTCTCCTAAACTTTGTCGCCTTCCCTGGTTAGGCTGCTAATGCCTGGTCCTGGAGGTACGTGTTCAGGGGCCTGTGGAACTTACTCATAGAGCTGCTTTGTACGAGTCAGTGCGTAGACTATAAACTGCCTCCTCTCAGAGGATGGAGGCTGATAAAATGAATTCCCAGGGCATCGATCCAATATTCTGTATGCGAACGGTCTGGAGAGGCATGCCTTCACCTGGGATTTGAAAGACCTTTGTTCATTGCTTGCTTCACCTGGGTCACTCCTCTGCGTGTCTTGGTTTCCTGTGTGTATCATTGGTGCTCCTTCGGTCGTTCTCATCTGTTGAGGTTCTTCAGGATGGAGACTGGCCTTTATGAAACATCTGTAGGAAGAAGTAAGTTTGATCGCAAGAGGGAACAGCAAGCTTATGGCTTGCTTTAATTTAGTTTGCACAGAGAGCCTTAATAGATGCTAAGACACTTGAACCCAAGTAGAAGCCCTTGGGACCACAGGTCTCTTCTTAAGTTGCTAGCTAAAGTTCCCATGGCCACGCTCTTTTTACTCTGCTGATTCAGGTGGTTTCCCTGTGTAACAGCAGTTGCTTTTACCTTTTTTGGGTCCCTTAAAAAGAGTTCATGGACCTTTAGGAAGTTCATAGCATTAGTATAAACAACTAGTCTAATACAACAAAGCTATGTATGATAAGTGAATAAAGAGACACTAGAAAAATGTTTTTATTTTAGCATTGACAGGAGAGGAGAGTTCAAAAACACAGTTTCATGAAGCTATTGACACAACTGGACTTCCTGCTAAAACCTCAAAGCTCTCAGGATTGTGCTTGTTCATTCCTGGAGAGGAACGATGAGTAACAAGATGTTGTTCAGCACTCAAAAAATCATAGACTCTGGAACATTAATGGAACTGTTGTTTAAAACAAAGTTGTTCTAGACAGCTGGAAATGTGGTTCTGATTTTAATTTGTTACAATGCCTGTAATTTCTTTAGCCAGCCTTGTTTTGACGATCACTGCTTGCAAAATAATTATACAGGAGGATGACTTGCATGATTTTTCCAATGGATCATAACAATTTGTCTGGCTGCTGAAAAAAAAATAGAGAAACTAACAATAATGAACACAAATGTCAAATTCCTCTGACCTCTCAGATTTCTCTGAAAGCTATCAATCTGCATAGCTGGAACGTGCTGGAGCTCCAAGGAGCATATCGTGGTCTGGTAGAGTCACGTCAGGAATTCACGGATACCGCCCCCTCTCCTGCAGAAACAAGCAAAGGGCTTTGATCCAGGGCCAATTCTTTTGGGTTCAAGACTGGAGGGAAAACACCACTTAGGGTCAGGCCCTTCTCCACCCACTTTGGAGCTGAACCAAATTGGAGGCCTGGGCTTTAGCAGCACCTTGCAGAGCAGGCTTTATCTCGGGGGTAGAGATGGGGACTGGCAGCTGTGCATGCCACCCTCATGCCAACGCTCTGGCGTCATTTGACAGGAGCCTTTTGTTTTTACCCAGTGCTGAGCTTTTGTTTAGGTCTGCCACAAAGCTCTTCACCTGCAGCACCATGTCTGACTCCCCAAATCCCTTGTCTATCTTGTGGCACATAAAATCTGAGTCTGTCCCTTGTGGCGTTGTTACAAAGTTGGGAAAAGACTTCAGTAGCAAAGCTCAAGTGGAGTTTGTCTGCTCTGCGAAATGGGCAGTGTTTGGGAGCAGAGCTGTAGCAAACTACCAAAAATCAAACCTCATTACTGTAAGACTCGCACACAAGTACAAAATTGTGTTCTTCACCTTGCAGAGAGCTGGAATGAAACTTGGGATGGGTCGGAATTTTTTTCTCATTGTCTGGAGTAATGATTGCCTGGTACATTCAGGTAGGCAAAGCTGGCTGACACAAGCAATGAGAACCATTTCTGAGAGCCTAAGGCTTTGGTCTGTAGGTTTAGGGGATGGAAAGGGGATTATAATAAGAAGAACCAGCGTAAATCTCTGTGAAGATAGCTGTTTCTTGGATCCTACCCATGGTTCCTGTGGGCCTGGAGATACTGATCTTTTTGCTCAGGAGGCAGGGGAGGAGCAATGACACGGATGCCCAAATGCCCTGTGCCTTTGCTCCAAAATGCTGTACTTACTACAGTAAAGGTCAAAGCACGAGTGTAAACTGTTCAGAGAAGAGAGCACATTTCTGCTACGTCTTGTACTACCCATGACAGAGCAGCCCCTGCTCAGAGCCCAGAAGAGGGCTGACTTTTCCCAGTGATAAGAATTGGTAGTACACTAACTCTAGGGCAGCACCATGGACCACTTTGAGGACAATTAAGACTGTAATGCATCTGAAATCCTCAGGACATTGCCTCTAAGAAACATACTGTAATAGTAACAGTCTTAGTAGAAAGCTATTTCTCAACCTTATCAAGGCTTCTTGGGATTTGAAAGGAAACAAAATCAATTGGACAGTTAATTCTAATTTGTAGATCAATTGTGCCTTTTTTTATTGACCTGTTTGTGTGGCCAGAAAATGAATTGCTCCCCTCGCAAACTCAGATGGTTTGTAATCAAAATCAAACCAGGTTACTTCTCTGAGAATTTGTATGATTTTACCTCCTCATAGTACCATGTTTGACCTCTATGGCCGTTTCCATAGAATGACACTTTGGTTTATCTTATAAGAGAAAATTAAAACTAAGATGCTCATTGGCAAAGATAGTTCCCCTCTGTAATTTGATTTATAGTGAGTAATAAGGGAGAGTTCTTTCATCACATTTTGGAAAGAACAGATATACTCCTGCCCTGTACAAGCCTGTATTTAACCTTCCCAACACCTAATGTGCTGCAGGGGGTTGCTGTATCCATAGGAAACTCCTTTCAAGTCTCAGAGACTAGGAACTGATGGAGCAATTGGCATGGGCAGAACCCGGACGGAAAACTAGGTCCTGATCAGTGAGCTCTTGAAAGCTCTTTTGGCCCGGTCCTGCTGCCTCTGATTGCAGTAACAAGAACCTTGCTGACTTTGGCAGTGGGTGATTCCCCACTAGGGAGTGGGGATTACTGGCATCTAACAAGTCTAAGGGGAAATCTAGAGCTTGTTGATGCACTAGTGCTAGAATTTCAGACACTCCCAGCAATGCTTTAAATCCATCTCTGATCCCTATTTTAATCATATATTTCCATTTGCAGGTTTTAAAATTTCATAGCAAAATGTCCTTGTAGATAAACCTTTAAGAATTTAGTAGGAGTAAAAGCAATTGGTTGTTGCAGGAGTTCTGTGGGGTTGGTTGCAATTACGCTACAGTTCCACAGGGAAAGAGACCCTTCTGATGTTTTCTTTCCAACCGTCCAGTAACTCCACTGTGGGAATAAAATTCTGTGCCAAGTGTGTAATGGTATTCCACAGGATCTGTAAAGTTAAGGTTCAGAGCTGATGCATACCGATTTCCACTGATGCCTGTGATGATTTATTTTATCGCTGTACAGAGATTTTTATATTCTTGTGCAATTCTCTCTCTCGACCTTTCTAGAAGACAAATTTAGACATAGGCACTCCTTTAACATGAAGCATGTTTCTGCTGCAAAAAAATCGTGCACAAAATATCTTATACCAGATATTTGTGCAGAAACGTCTGGGAGCAATCTTGTGTATCCAGTGGCCAACATAGCCCCCAGTTACCCTCAGGCTGGCAGTGCAAGCATGGGCGTGATGCTTTGGTTTCTGCATTTCCTCCCCTGCTCTGCCATTTGGTGAATGTTGCCAGGGCCTGCAGCTGTGCTGATAGAGCATCATTAAAGATGTTTATGTTCTTTTGCTCTTCCTCCGCCTCCGAAGTGACTTGGCTGCAGTGACCTTGCTGGTCTTGTCGTAGTGGTGCAGTCAGGGAGCTGGGATGGGCTGGCCTGCTGTCCTTCGTTGCTTTCCTTTGGTAGCTTTTGGCAAAGAAGATTTGGGAGTGTTTGTTCTCTGTAGCACCTTCTAATTTTAGCCTGCTCAGCCTGCATTGATTGACCTACAGAAGACAAAGTGCATCAGTGTTATCTAGAAGTCCCATCACTTCCCGCAATACCTTGGCAGGTATCAGCACTGCTGTGTGACAGCTGGATGGGGTACAAGCCTGCAGGGATTTACTGAGCGTGTTCAACTCACTTCCTTTACCCTAGAAGCTGACTCCTACCATTGACACTTCATAAGTAGTTATCCTTCTTATTTTAACTTATGGGGAGGGGTCGACATAAACTATAGTTTCACTGGGAGAATGAATCAGCTTTTGTAAGGGGATCTCTGTATTACCAGATCCCGTTCCCACGTGTTCTCATCTGAATGTTGTCCTTTAGCTTCACTAGCCCATCTTCATCACTAGTGGATATCTACCGCACATATGTTTATGCAGCAGATGATATCCATTCCCTGATTTTGTTTAGCAAGGCTAAATAAGGCAGTTTGTAACTGCATTAGTAGTAATTTTGTTTACTTGTTTATTTTTGACAACCTTCTAGCTATGACAAGAGAGAAAATTGGGCTATGTTGCCAGTTGGTATAAAAGAGCCAAAAAAATGTGCCTGGAAATGCAGTTCTGGTCCTTTAGATACACACTAAATCACAGGAAAGTTTTTAAACTTGGTGCTGTGTACTTAATATTGATATTAATATTGAACAACCATGTTTTTCAGCCCTTTAATCTCTCTCTTTTTTTAAATTTGTTCTGCACTACTTAGGTTGTTGCAACATGGTGATGAGAAGGAAAAGCTAAGTGTCATCTGAAGATTCATTATTTCTTTCTGAACCTAGTCAGTATTGGACTCAAGTTATGGAACGAATATATTCAAAGTTCAAGAACTCCTGTCCTGAATTAGAACTCCATGTCCTGCCCACGTGCAGTAAGGATTACCTTTTCAAAAAAAGTATTTTAAACATGTATCTTTGAGCGGGTGAGAATAGTTTCAGAAATATTAGTGTGCTGATGCCACCATTCCTTTAGAGGTGCTTTATTTCTTCTACCAGCACTGTGATTTCCCAGCTTAGAGCATAATGTGTATAGAAACGACCTGGCCAGGGTCAGGGAGGTGAGCGCTGCAGATCAGAGATTTCCTGTGCCCATGTTTGTGTGTGTTTGTCTGTAATCCCATTTCTACTCTCAGGACAAGGTCTTGAGATGGTAGCTGGACTTAGCACATCTCAGATCAGCTGCCCAAGGGCCTTGATGCCCTCTCTCAAACCCTTAGGTAGCGTTTGCTTCCTCTTTGATAGCTGAAGGTGCTCTCTTACCTGGCAAGCAAAGGCAAGAAGCCATTCAGATACAAAGTTGAGGAGGAAAACCAGCATTGAAGAGAGAAAAGGTACAGCTTCACTGCCTAAATTCAGAAATCTGATGTAGGTGCTTTTGTCCATGTTTTGAGCAGAAATATGCTGAGGTTTCAAAACTTCTGGTGCAGATCAGAAAGACGCAGGATATAACCCATTTGGTATTGCCAGTTCTAATCAAAATAAAGCCCAGCAGGCTAACAAATTAATCATTTTGCTACTGTCATAATGAGACACTTTATCGCTTGCTACTAATTGGGTATTAACTGATTGGCATATTAGCTATTTAAATGTTGCCTGATGCCCCACCTATACCCAGGAAAAGCTCTTTTTACTCTTTCCCTTATAGCCTTTTGTGAACTACTGTATATGAAAGGTCCTGTTAGTCATCTGTCTGAGCAGATGTTGCCTTTATAATGATTTACTGCAGTGGTATTTCTGAAGGTTTCAATTTCTATGGTGTGTGCAGTGTGTTTCACTGAGCTCCTTGGGTACGTAAAGATCACAGAGTTGTGTGACAGCAGCTCGCGGTTTTCTTTGTGTGATGTGGAACCCTCAGTGACTGAGGGAAGAAGGTAAGTGTGGTTATTACGTGGTCAGGCGTAACATTCAAAGAGAAGTGGATTTGGGCTAAATTCTGGGCTCTCCAAAGGGTGCTTTGTACTGTTCCCTGGGGCAACTGATGTATAAGGAGACGGTGTGCACAGATGTATGCTGGTGGGCACCCCTTCTGGTACCCCCTTTCTTCATGGTGCAGCGGGTCAAGCACACTAAATAGCGAGGGAGCCTTTATCCCCCTTAAGCCATTTTTTTTCTCCTTTTAGCGGAGTCCAGGGACCCAGCCCTGTCACAGCCCCCGTGTGCCTGAGGTGCTGCACCCAGCGGTGCCATGAGGGCACCTGCACACCCTCGGGCACAGCCCAGGCCCCTTCATCCCCTAAGCCCTAAAAATTCGGCTCTGCGCCCGCAGGAGGGGACCTGGGCTGGGCGCCGCGCCTTCTAGACTAGGCGGGGCCGCCGCGAAGCGAAAAATTTGGGTTTTATTTTTATTTTTTTTCCCTTCCAGCCAGCGCCCAGCAGGGCGGGGCAGCACAAAGAAGATGGAGGGCAGCGCCCTCGTTGCCGCCGGGGCTCCTCTCAGCCCCTCGCCCGGCACCGAGCCGCAGGTGCTCGGCCCCACCGGGGCACCCGCGAGCCCCTCAAGCCCCTCAAGCCCCTCACACGATCGCGGTCCCCCCCCCAGCCCCCTGAGGGGCTCCGCAGCCCCTCGGGGGGGGTGGGGGGGGCGGCTCCCCCCTCCCATCCCCTCAGCGCTCGGCCCCTCCCCTCCCTTAACTCCCCCCTCATTTGCATCCCCGCCGGGCTCGCAGCCAATCGCGCCCCGAGCTGCGCGGCCCCGACGGAGAGGGGAGGGGGGGGAGAGAGAGGAGGAGGCGGCGCATGCGCAGTAGCGTCAGCCGCCGGCGCTCGCCCCCTCCCTGCGCGGCCGGGGCTGGGGCTGAGGGAAGAAAGGGCTGAGGCGAGCCCAGGGGCGGCCGCTGCTCCCCGTGCTGCCGCCTGCTCCCTTTTTCTTACGATTCTCTTGATTTTGGGGACCGTTTATTCTTATTTTTTTTAATTTTGATTTTTTTTCTTGCATTTTTCTTTCTTCCTGAGGAGGGGAGGTCGGGGCAGCGTTCGCAGCGCGGCAGACAATAGCGCCGCAGCAGCCTCCCCCCCCCGCTCCACCAACAGCGCCAAAAAATATATAGATATATAAATAAAATAAAAATCGAGAGGCCGAGATGTCGTACCAGGGGAAGAAGAACATCCCGCGGATCACGGTGAGCGGGGGCCCCGGGGGGGAGCGGGGGGCACGACCCGGGACCCCCCCCTCAGCCGGGGCTGGAGCCCCTCAGGGCGAGCCCAGGGGGGTCCCCCCAAAGAGCCGGGGTCTCTTTTTCCACCCCCAGAAGCTTTTTGGAGGCTCACCCCACAGCCCCCATCCATGGGGATGAGGGAAGGAGCCTTATTTAAAAGCCCCCCCCCGATTTCCTTTGCCTGGCCGCAGATTTAGGGCAGGGAGCGCGGATCCCAGGGCGCTAACTTCGCCTTACGTAAGGCTCGATAATATTCCTTTCTAACGGGCTGCTCCAGCCTTTCGTGTTTTTTTTTTTTTTTTTGACAGAGTTTTCATCGCTGGCACCCCACGGACACACCCAGGCGAGTCCTCCTGCCTCCGGCACAGCAGCCAGCTCCCAGACGGAGCTCGCCAGTGTGACACCCGTGTGGGGGGGCTCGGGTCCGTGCACGGTGATGCACCGTGATGCACGGTGCTGACCGCAGCATCCTCCTTTTTTAGGGGAAAAGCCAGTTTTCCTCTAAGAGTCTAATGGTAGAGGCTAAAAAGATGCCTGTGCTTAAACGGTGCTGGAGGTTGCTGCTGAACCGCTGCTGGGGGCCAGCAGTCTGACGCATTTTGCTCGTGACCGAATGCTCTGATTTATGTTACGTGCACCCGCTGCAGTCGTAAGGATAAGGGATAGGAAAAAGAATCAGATTGTGGCTTTATCTGCTGCTGTATAAACCTGAAATTCATCCGCCGAGGCTGATGCTTGAAGGCGGCGGCTAATCTTCGTTTAGCCATCTTGTTGTGCCTACATCGATGCGTACAAATTGACTGCATCGACGGATACAAATTTAGCAGCAGGCCCCTGCACCGTGCTGAACTGCCTCTGCTTTTGTCTCAGAGGTGGTTGAAACGAGCAGCAGGATTCGCACTCCTTTCAGAGCCTTCGTGCAGCTGCAGCGGGAGACCTGTTTACTAGCCGAAGCATTCAGAGCATCCTTAAAGCGGTCCAGGGGGCATTTTTGCTTGTCATGACGTATATATGTGTGTATATATATTTTTTTTCTCTTTCCTAATGGATGCTCAGTGCGTTAGGACTTGCAGTTGGTGGCATTGATGGCCAAGCAGTAACCAATTTCAATAGCAGCCACCCTTTTTAATAGCACAAGGAGCCTGCACTAGAGGTGGGCATAAATACTGCAGTGTTTCTGGAAACGGTAAACATGTAGGGCAGTTTTGCTGTAGAGTCTGGCACTGAAAGACGAGCGGGTTTTTCACGCCCTGAGTTAATTCATTCAGGCTTATTGGCATTCACGGCAGATCCTAAATTTAAATCTTGCGTTTTTTCTTTGTTTTTGAAATTGGTGGCGTTGTTTGTGGAAGCTCTCCATTGCAGCAGTAGGAGGAAGGAGAAAGGAAAAAAAAACAGGGAGGGGTGGAAGGAGAGGCATTTAATACCTTGTAGATCTTTAGAGGTTATATAAAAGATGGATATAAAGGTATAAATCGATAACTGATGCAATTCGTGTAGCCCTCTTGGTGTTCAGAGCCGTGTCAGCTGAACATCTGCTGCTCCAGCTCTTTGGTTTTCTTATAAGCTCTTTGGGAAAACGCTTGATTCTTTTATTCTGTTTGACCAGTGGAGTCCCTGTTGAAAATAAGGGCTCTGAACACCACTGTCACTGTCATTTGCTGTAGGTTCAAGGCACCCGAAAGTTCAACTCCTGCTTTCTTCCCCTTTTTGAAGTCAGCTTTTGGTTTCATCAGCCTTCAGCTGGGCTGTGCTGGTGTAGCTTTGTCTCATTGCAAAGACGCTTTGGGAGGGGGAGAGACAATTGGAGTACCAGTGCAGAAAGAAGGGCCGAGGTGTGGATTAAATAGAACGCTGCCTCTGCATGGATTGGTTTAAATATACGTGTATGTGATGTAGGGAGTGAAGGAACCAGAAGAACACAGCAGTCGCTTTTATCTTTCATCCCTGACCAGAGCTCTGCAGAGGGTGTTTCACGCTTGTTTATGGCTACTGCAAGAAAGAGAAATTTGGTTTTGACATAAAATAGCTGCAAAGGCGCGATGGGACCTGGGCTGCGATACAAAGCACGTTGTCTGATAGCTGCCTTGTTATAATTACCTTTCTGTTCCTGCCAAACTGCCTCCTAATTGGAGGGCGTTTTCATAACACGGGTTTTAAAATCCTTCCCTTGAAGTTAATTTGCTAATACGCGCTTATTTTTCATCTGGTTACGCAGTAGTGATCCGGAGGGGCAGTAAAAGCGTCCGCTGAATTGAAACATTGCAAAGTTGGACAAAATGAGTTTGTTTGTGTTGTGTAACCCCTGGCAACAGACTTTTGGTCCATTTCCCTGACAGCAGTTGACTCATAGCTGTCCAAGTCATGACTCCAGTGTGTGGGTGCATACAAGAAATTCTGCATACGACCAAGGCAGAGAAAACAGGCGCGTGGCTATTATGCATCCCTCGAATATCCTTTAATGCTTTTGCTGCAGGTGATGGCGTGTGCAGTCTTAGCGGGCTGCGGGTATGAGTGAAGCTGCCAAGCAGGCGAGGCTGCTGGAACCCGCCGCCTTTTCCATTCTCATTTTTTTTTGGATCATCGGTGTGATGAAAGGACTTGCAGATGAAATAAAATACTTTATCTTTCCAGTTGAAAGTGCAGCAATTGACTGGTGTTTTGACGTGCGCTTCTGAATAATGCAGAGCTTGTTTCCATCTCTACTTTTATCTCTGAAGTGACACTGCAGACTGTCAGCTTTCTCACAGGATAATTATGTGTTGTTGTATGCTTCTTTGTTGCAGAGCGATCGTCTTCTGATCAAAGGTGGTAAAATAGTTAACGACGACCAGTCTTTCTATGCCGACATTTACATGGAAGATGGGTTGATCAAGTAAGTGAAGTGTGATACCACGTTTTTATCAGAAACATAGAGAAATGTACTGCACATTAGCAAGGAATAATTTACTCTGTGTGCTATACTGGGCTGCAAAGGAGAGTGTGTATTTCACACACATGCTGGCGTTTGATGGAGGAACTTGAAAAACAAGGTGTTGAATTGAAAAAACAAATGGCCCCAAACCCCATTGCTGTTAAAGCCCGAGTGGAAGGAGGTGCTTAAATGTGCTTAATTTTAGCCGTGCGAATAGCCCCATGCTGGGATGACACACATGTTTGAAGTTATCTGGGTGTTGTAACATTTTACCAAGTTATGACTTAAGATATTTTGAATCCCGAGTTCAGTACCCTAACACATTTAGCGCTGTTTTGGTGCGGGAGACTAGACTCAGGTGACCTCTGGAGGTCTCTTGCAGCGCTGTTTTCTGCAATTCCATGATACAAGGATCAATCCCCAATCCCTTAAAGTTAATAAGGATCCTGTTGTTTTAAAGGAGAAGCTTCAGACCTCTTTCCAGTACACTTCTGTGTTTTCAGTCCTGAAACATGCATTTCTGGCACATTAAATATATTACAGATTTCTTTGGAAAATTACTCTTAGGAAAAAATGGACGAGCCAGAGGTTACAAACAAGAAATTTTCCTGCTCTGGCTAAGACAGTGAGCACATGTGCTTTGTTAATCAAGGTTAAAAGTTAGAGGAGCCAGCCAAAGACAGCTAATTAATTACAATGCGTGATCCACTGTTGCAGTTTTAAAAACAAATCTGTGCGAAGAGCTGGACTGGATAGGGCTTTGGGGGTCTCACCAGGAATCTGGTAACTGGTGTCCGCATGGGTTCGTATTTGTGCAGAGACCACAGTATTTATACATGGAAGGAAAGTAGACAATATAGAGGCAGAAATTCTTTGTGTGTTCTCAAAACAACGTTAATGTCTGCTTTGCTGCTAGATAGCTAGCATCAAGTGCGCAACTGCCACTTGGCAATCCCAGTCCAGTCTCAGCAAAGCTGCTTTTGTTGTGTTTGGTGCAGCGATGTGTTCTGCCCGGTCCCTTCTGCTCTCCGTCTGCCAGCGTGGCTCCTTCCTTGCCTTCCTCTTAAGGCCAACATTCCCCTTAGGTCCTGAAGTATTTGCACACTTTGCTCTCAATTATGCAGCTGCTTCCCGGGGAAGAATGACATGTTATCAGCTATGTATGCTGATCCTGTACATCGCTTTATATGGAAAAAGAAAACACCCAAGGTTAAGCAGCACAAGGGTGTGTGTTTACAGATGGCGTGCCTCATCTCTTGTTTGTGTCTGACTTGCTGTTTGGAACCTGTTTACCCAGGCAAATAGGAGAGAATCTGATTGTGCCAGGAGGGGTGAAAACTATCGAAGCCCATGGCAGGATGGTGATTCCCGGAGGGATTGACGTTCACACCCGCTTCCAGATGCCGGAACAGGGGATGACATCTGCTGATGACTTCTTCCAAGGGACCAAGGCTGCGCTGGCTGGGGGCACCACCATGATCAGTAAGCTGGCTGCTGCTCTCTTCCAAGAAAGCTTTCTTTTTCTCTAGTAGCAAGAGAGAAACCGTGGACTGTACAAGTGGCATCAGGTTCCAGCAGTGGGGATTTCTGATGTCTGGTCAGGTTGCTGAGAAAAGCTTGTGTAGGGGTGGGAAAAGGAATGGAAACCCCGGGGTTTCCGTGCCTTGCAGCTGTCAGTTCACTCCTGTCCTCCCTGTTGGCAGGGTTTACTTTGGTCCTTGTGTGACTTTGCCACTTTCTCTGTAGGTCTGCTCCTACTGAACCCAGTGTGACTTTGACCTCTGGCTCCAGTATGAGCAGCAGATTCTCCACGCCCCTGTGCCTCAGTTCCCTTTCTCTGTGATGCCTGAGACTCCAGGAGGCTTGTGCTCTTTCATCTGTAAGTTGCTGCACGTAGAGAGAGAGGAAGGACAACTGCTTCACTCAGGGCTGTCTGAGTTCTTGCACAGCAGCCGGATGCCAGTGCCCCGTACTATACATCTTTGATAACTGGGCCACTTATCTAAGGATTCGCACATGCCCAACTGTATGTATGCAGCTTTGGCACCAGGAGTTTTTAATAATAAATTGAGCGTTGTTCCTTTTCTTGCTTATATCCTCTTTTGGAGGAAGAAAGAATTGGGAAGTGAAAATGTCTCAAAATAAAAACACAGACAAACTGACTTTCCTGCTGATAGCAGGATCAGACACCCCTGGTGTTCCCCTCTGGCTCTAAAATGTCTCATAAATGACTTCCCAGCTGGCTGGCACCACTCACATTGGCTACAGGTGCTTGACTTGTCAGAGCCAAGACCTCAAAACTCCGTACGTGAATTGCTATTATCCTACTTTGAGTTGGAGGTTAAAAAATAAAATAATAATTAGGAACAAAAAAATCTCTGTTCCAGTGCTGCTGATCACATCTAAACTGCACCACGGCGCCCTGCAGTCTGTTGCTGCGTGTGGCAGCCAAGGATAAAGGTGTAATGTGGCGCAGTATCTGAACATCTGGCATTCCTTCATGTACTGTGAGGTGCTGCCGTGTCACAGGAGTGGGGCTGAGGTACAGAGGAATGAAAGAACAGGGTTCAGGATAAGTACTGGTGTCTATTGTCCAGGCCAGGTTTGTAAAGAGATCTCAGGCACAGCCGGGGATCAGCCAAACTCTCCTTGGTTCAAACCTAGCGGCTTACGAGCTAGAACATCCTCATCTCTTAGAGAATGTCGTGAGCTCTCTTTGATCTCTGGCCTTGTGGGTGGACTCAGATTAACATGGGGCTTGAGAGGGGGAGCCAGGGGTCCAAGCGCAGCCACCCTAGTTCAGGAACAGTTCTTCTTCTGGGCCTGGACCTTTCAAAGAGGTGTCTGGCCTATGAACTCAGTCCTGAAATAACTTGGGAAATTATTTTTTGTAGTGCTATCAGTTTGGAGTATGAAGTTTGAGTGTGAAGATAACCTCACCCACACAGAGAATGTAAACTGGAAATGTAGCTGTGGATATTCTCAGTGTGCACACTAATATCCAGTTTTCCTCTAAATCTTTGCTGTCAGTATAAGTTAATAACACTGAAATGTTTTCTTTTCAGCTTCAGTTCATTGACTTTGTTTCATTGGTTGTTGGTGGATTACCAGTACACCTGGTCCACGTTGTCCACTTGCATCACCATTTTGTGCTTCTCTGTTAAGTTGAATTAGATCAAAATCACGTTCTCTGTCACCTGCATGTAGGCTTTTAACAGCATTATTTCCCTGAAGGGGACTTTTAAAAACATTTTAAGCAGAAATGGCTTAGGCCAAGTTTTCTAAAGCAGCCCTTCACTTTGGTTGCCGAGATCTGGGGCAAACTGATGCAAAGCCTCATACTCAGAAGTGTTTAAACCTCTGTGTGTATTGTCATTATGACTGCAGCATCTGAATTATCTCACTAATGGTGTTCAGAAGACATCTCTGAGTTAGGAAATCGGAGGAATCCTCCATCTTATAACTCCTCCTTGTTTTATAGCGGTGAGAAATGGCACAATGTAGGTTATGTGGTCTCGGATTAGGACCCCAAACTGCACAGTCACCTCTGAACATCAAATGGCTTCCTGATGCCTAGCAGTGAGGCCGGGGATCAGACTGTTAAGGATCCTGGAGCCGTTCCTGGTGGGCGGGTACCAGCGACTGGAACCGAACGTAGGAAAGTGGGTTAAATAATCCAGCTAGACTTCAAAGCTTTGGAGACCGCTCTGTGTCAGCTCAGCTGTCCTCTCCTTAGTGAAATTACACCGTTTGCAAAAATGGCTTTCCACAAGGAAGCGTGCAGAAGTGCCTGCGTGAATGTGTTCTCGGTGGGTGGCCTTTGGTTGCTCCCGAAGCAGGTGGGAGTCGTGGTCGATTCCAGCATTTCATCAGTTCTGATACATGGGACAGCATTTAGTGAACTAAATTCATCACATCGCAAGCAAATTGCAGCCTGAAAACGGTGCACTTGAGTTTGGTGTGCATTTTAAATGCTGTGCCTGGGACTTCTCCACAGAGACCGCTCCTCGTGGAAGTGTGTGTAGCTGCGTGCTTCCGTTCTTCGGGCTATTTTGGAAAAGCTAGCCCATGGATGTGGGCTTTGTAGGAAAAACTCCCGCAAGTCTTCATTTGTGTTTCAAGCAAACTTCGTATTACCAATTTACAAACACCTTTGCTCCATACATTTTTCTCTTTTATGCATAGCCTGTGGTTTGGGCAGGAGAACAGGTTAATTGGCCTCATGGTTTAATTTGTTTCACATTTTCACACAGGAGGGCACTTTAAGGCTGTTTACTGCCTCCATCGTAGGGAAATACTTGTTTTATGTACATTTTTCCAGTGAAATTAAAACAAGAATCTTGGATAGGTTTCTGCTGGTTGTTGGTTTCATAAAAGCTGGGGGTGAAATCCTGGCTTCAGCAAGGTAAGGGAGAGTTTTGTCACCGACCTCAGCAGAGCCAGGAATTTGCTCTGTGTCTGCTTTGGTTTCACTGAACTCTTTGCAGCTCAGATCAAATTCAGTGTTGTCCCTTTAATTCACAGGTCGAACACATCCAAGGGAAGCGCACAGGAGCTCAAGGATGTAACCTATTGTTTCCAAGCCATGTTCCCTTTTACTTCCGTTCCCCTTTAATGCAAATTCATTGCTCCAACATCCGAGGTAGGAGAATTGGATTCTCACTGAGCATCCAACGGAGCAGCCTTATTTTCTGTGCGGGACCAAAGGAGATTTATCCCGGTGGGAAGCAGATCTGGAATGAGGGTCAGTGGTTAGCAGCGGTGTGCCCTGAGTGAGCCCTTTTCTGCCCTGCATCACAGCAGTTCCATAGGGCTCTCAGCCCCTTTTCTTTGAGCCCTCCTTTGGGTTGCTTCTCTCAGAAGTTAGGGCTGATTTCTTTTTCTAGCTTCTTGTTCCGTGGAGGCCATCTGAGCAGGAATTCCAGCTATGATCCTTCTGTCTCTGCCCTCTTCGGTGCCAGAGGCATGTAGCAAGGCTCCAGCAGAGTTGGCTAATGTATGAAAAATAAAGCTGGGTGTGCTGTGCAGAGCTGCAAGGTGAAATGCGGTGCTGCCATGCGATTGCTCTTCTGAAATGGTGATTTGCACGATCCTTTCCCTGTCCCTGCCTTCAAACGCCGTTATTGTGGGCATGTCAGCAGAGGGTGAACAGCACCGTGTGTGTCCTAGGAGAATACTTGTTTGGATTCTTGCCCTTCTGAACTGTCAGAATGCAGCGTTTGGGCGTTGCGTTGAGGGGAGGAATCCAGGATGGTCTGCAGAAGGCTTTGGAAGAGGGGGATGCGTTAGATGGGCTGTGGCTCATTCAGGGTAGCTTCCCCAAGGTCCCCTCTGTTCTGTGGAAAGAGAACAGTCCTTCGGAGTTTTGAGCCTGAAGTTGTCCTTTCAAAGAGGCTTTCTCATCCATGGAGCCTCTGGAGCCACAGTTTTATTGGGCAAAAGGAGGCATTTTTGAGCCCCCTTTGTCCCAGCTTGAGCTAGGTGATGCCCTAGGACTTCAAACATTTCCTGGAGCTATTAGAGAAGAAAGATACCGCAGATAAGAGCAGGGTGGTCTCAGTAAGTCCTGTGATCGTTTAGTTGCTTATTAGTTGTGATGGGTGAAATCCCCTTCAGCATCAGTGGTAAAACTCCCCCTGACTTCAGCAGAGGCAGGATTTCCCCTCTCTGCTTCTAGCCCTTCACAGAGGACGAAGCTAAGCTGTGTGTATTTATTGGCGCGCTGATCCTCCAGCCTGGTTAACGTCCCAGCGAGAACGGCGTCTGTCCAGGCCAGCTCCCACCCACATTTCAGCCCCCCCCTCTCACCGACTGTGCTTCTTCCCGGGTATCCGCCGTCCCTGAGTGAAACTGCTTGCTGACATCGCCTGTGTTGACTCAGTCGACCACTGTTATAATCACAGAGAGAAATTACAGTGCGAAGAAATTATAGCTCTTTTTGGCTCGGTGACTTGGAAGCCAGCTGCCTTTTGAACTCGCCTAGCAGTTACCCTAATAACACGGAGAATGTACACTGGGGATGGGAGCTTTGTGTCTTGGGAGGCTCAGAACACGAAGGGGAGCTTCCCATGGACGGGACGGCACTCTGCTTCCTAGGGCTTTACCCTGCTCTTAAAGAGAGGGCTCACGTGCAGCGGGCAGGGGTTTCGGGTGTTGGCTGCTCAGCTCCACTCCCATGCCTAAGCCAGCTGACTTGAGGGCTCCTAGGTTATCACCACCTCAGCATTCGGCTTTTAGCAGCTCGTCTTCCCAGTCTAGCACGGTTCCTCACTTCTCAGTTTTTGAACTGAATGTGACTTGAGAGAACGGAGCCACCCCAAACGAGATCAGAGCCTAAAACTGCAGTAGGGTGAGCTTGGAGGAGGGCTCAGGAAAGGGCCAGGCAGCGTGCTGGGGCAGGGGCAGCTTGGCACGGGGTGATATTTCCACCACCAGTGAAGAGCAGATCGTCTCCTACCCCCCCGGCTGCTGCTCCTTTGTTACCAGGGTCGGTCCCATCCTGGTAGGGAGCAGGAATCTGACTGGTGGGCAGAGGGAGGACAGAAGCAGAGACCCGGAGGGAGGTGACGCAGCAGCGGCCGTGCAGTAATTCGTGGCCGAGCTGGAAGCATAAACCAAGTGTTCTGAGTCAAAGGGCAGCGACCACAGGGCTGCAGTGTCTCACCAAGTCTCTGCGGCTGTGTGAGCGCAGCACCGCGTTGTTCTGCAGAGAGCAGCCTCAGTTTTGTTGCTTTTTGCACCCCGGTAACAGAGATAAAAGAGGAACCGTGCGGCAGGGGACCAGCGCTTTGGGCGTGCGGAGCAGCGGCGTCCAGCTTGCCTCGCTTTCCAGCAGCTGGCAGTGGTTCTGCAGCAAAGAAACATCCAATTCTCTAGAAATCTAATGAAAACGTCCTCTAGCTTGTACGTTGGTGATTTATACGGGCAGAGGCCTCCTTGAACACTGTTGTTAAGATAATGACATTACCACACAGGAGCACAAAGTCCCTCTGGCCCTTTCTCTCCTCTCCCCAGCTCCCCTTGGTGCCTTTTATACCCATGCACTGTTCAGCCTCTGCACCGATTCACGCTAAATCTCGTTTGCTTCGCCGACTCCCAGCTTCCTGCTGTCGCGTTTGTTGCTTTCATGCAGAGCAGGCGTAAAATCACGGATGAGAAAGTCCACCAGAAACGGGGGTGGGGCTCCCCCATCGCGAGCTGCGCTTCTCAAGCTTTAAACCATCCCCGCGCTGTTTCCTTGCTGCTGGGTGGGATCGCATCTCTTGTTGTGATGGGGCTTCCAAAGGGGTCTCGTTGGAAGCGAACGAAGGGAATCTGCCAAGCCCTTGATGTCTCTTGCCAGCTAGCATGGTAGGAAACAGCTGTGAAGCCCTCAACATACTTGTGGGGATTTCTTTCTTCTTTCTTTTTTTTCTCCTTTGGGCTGCAATGGTTGTTTGTTGTGTCTTTGCCACTGAGGGAGTAGGCTCCTGTGAGGAGCAGCTGAGGACCTTAGGAGCTGTGTGGCTGTGCCCGAGGTTGCGCAGGAGGCCTGCGGTGTGGCAGTGGCGTTAACCCTGGCTGTCACATCTTCAGCCAAAGGGCTGCCTGGGCTGTATTCCCTTCCTAGAGCTGAACGGTGAAATCAGCAGTCTTGGGCCTGGGAAATGGTCCTGGGGAACCACTGCCATTCAGCACAGCTTGCCTGTAAGTAGATTTCCACTATTTTCCCATCCTCTGCCTTCCCCGGAGCTACCCTGGCCCTCACGTCTCCCAGTCTTCTGCCTCTGATTTTTAACGGGATGGGAGACCAGGGCCCTAGCACCACTTCTGTTTTGCCCCATTGTGCCCTGGACCCGTTCCACCCCTGTCGCAGCAAGAGGAAGGAGTGGCTGCAGGCCACCCCGCACGTGCTGGCGCCTGGATGCTCGGGTTTAGCCCCGAACAAGCGAACGTTGAAATGGCAACGCCACTGCCAGCGCAGGCGTCTTCCTGCAGATGGAACTGACCTCGATTTTTCCATGCATCCGAAAAGAGGGATTTGGCACTCGCTCAGGAGAAGTAACCGATGGTGTCTGTTTATGCAGTAGCACTTAATCCCTCTTATTCCATATCCTGGTCAGAATCACTCGTGCTGCCTTCCCACTGCATGGAGCAGGGTTTATGTTCTTTCGTTTGAAGAGCTGCTTTTAAACGCTTCTCTTCCTTTCACGTGTCCAGTGCTCTCATCCCCGAGTCCCGCGCCTTACGGATGACACGCAGGAGCGAAGACCTGACGGGAATCGCTTGATGGTGCGTTATCCGTGCTGCCAAGTTTGAGCCGGCTCCTCAGCTGGCCTAAACAGACCGCTGCTGTCTGGCCAAAATGTCTGGGAGCCGTAAGCAGGATGCTGTCAAACCGTGTGCTGCATGCACACAGGACGCAGAGGGGTTTTGCCCCCCAGATCCTGCAGGCTAGGTGAAGGCAGGAGGAACGTGAGGAGCAGGAGGCCAGTGCTTGCTCGGAGCAGCTGGGACCGCAGCCGGTTGGCTTCACGAGGAGCTGCAGCGACTTCATGGGCATCTTTCCAGGACTGGCGCCTCTGTGGGATGCGGGTCCTTTAACTTTCACCACTGCTGTCCCTTACCCGGTGCCTCAGTGGAAAAGGCAGGCGATATTTTGGGAGGTGCAGGTGTATGAGTTGGGTCCTCCGGCTGCTGCAGACTGAAAGGCAGTCTGTTAATGCTGGTAGCTAATTTTTCTTTTTAGGTAACTTCATTTGCTGTCTGAGATAGGTTTCCAGGGCATGTGTTAAATCTTGCTAGATAACCTGGCTTAATCACCTTCAAGTTGAGACAAGGTCTTGAAAGAAGCAGCAGGAAATGGTGCCTCCAGCTCTTTTCTTGGCAGGGTTTTCGCAGCCTGGATTTCTCCCTTCCTCCCAGTGTTCAGTCCCTTGGCTTTTACCTTTCTGTGAGCTTGACTCAGCAGAAATCCTTGTCAGACAGGAACTTTTAACTTTCCACGGTGGGAATTAGCTTTGCTTGTCAAGAGAAGGAAGCGAGTGTGGCCTGAAAGAAATGAGGGCTCCGGCGAAAGGTGCTGTGTCTCACTTCGGGCGGATTCAGCCGAGCGCTCTCAGTGCAGTGGAACTGGATGTCTTGGGCCAGCAGAGTCTTCTTCCATCTTTCCCTCTGCCACTTGCCTTCAGTTCATCGATGCCACCCGTTTCTTAGAAACTGGATCTTTTTAATCTTTCTGGTGAGAAGGAGAAATGTGGAAGGAATACAAATGAGCTCCTCCTGTCTGGCATACTTTAATCATGCTTTCAGATTGCCAGTTATTACCAGCTTGGGGCCGTGCCGCCTTCTTTGCACGACCCTAACTCCCATGGCAGCCCTGTGCATCTGTGAGGAATGTGGGACGGGCACTTCGGAGTTACGGCTTCTGGTGAGACTTTTTTTTTTCTTCCCTTGACACACCCCAGTGAGTGTTGGCACTCGCTCTGTGACAAAGGCTACAACATTTAATTTCTCCGTGCTCGCTGTCCATAACAGGAGGTGGTTTTGTCACCAAGGGGTTAGAAGCTTTAATTCAAGTTCGCCTAGACACGTTAGAAGTACAAAGAGGTTATTTTTTACCGTGAACCTAGTGTGGCAATGCTGGGTGCCACCTAGCAGTGAGTCCCTGTCCTGGCTGGCATCAGTGCAGGTGCAGACCCTGCAGCCCGCGATGCACAGCTCTTGGTGCTGGCAGGATGTGAATAAAAGGAAAAAAACTTGCAGGAGGAGGGGATGAGGTGAGCCCTTTTGGCTTCCCGGATCCCCATAGCAATAGGAAGAACCACCAGACTTTACCATGCAAATGTGAACGGGGAAATCTCACGGTGAATTTGCAAAGCCCATCAAACAGGGCCGTGCTTTTGGAAGTTCCCCTTCCTGGCCACTTCTGGGGCAGATTTTCACCAGATTGCTTTGTTCCTGGAAGCACTTACATATGTGCAGCGTGTGTATTTTTGGAAGCTGGGGGACTCGGTGGTGTTTTACATATGAATGAAATCCCTGGCACGGCCTACAGGCACCGTGAGCTGGTAAAGGAGTTCCTTGAGAATGATCCCGTATTATTACACAGCGCCGCTTTTGTGCGAAGGGGGAAAGTTCCCAAAGCACTGCACAGCAAGAGGTGGTGTAACCCTACAGAGCTTCAAAATCATAGAAGTGCATGGCAGCTGGGGATTCTTCCCAGCTCAGCACACAGGAACTGATTTGTCTCTTCCCAACAGAGTTTTATTTCTTTCAGATCTGATTTTTCAGGGTTGGTACCAGTGTCCAAAGAGACGAGGTCAGCTTATGATGGGGTACGTACTGCTTTTCAGACTGATGTACAGAGACTCTTTATCCTCCACGAACTAGAATAGTTTTATGAAGCCACTGTAGCACAGCTGTAGCTGGAGAAAACCCCAGATGTGTGCGATGTTCTTACGCGAAGCAGAGTTTGGTCGTGGTACCAGGACCAGCACTTGCTCCTGCTGCTTGGTGAAACAGTTGGACCCTTTGCAATGCGAACACCCCGTGAAAGGGGAACGTGGCAGCTGTATGGAAACGAGTCACACCGAGCTGCCCCGCGGCATGGATCCAGGGGCAGCTCAGGCTCTAGATCAGTGCGGCTTTCCTGTTCTTGGCAGGAAATGAAGTTGAGGTGCTGGGTGTAAGAGTTGCCTGCAAAGGCTTGGTGGGGCTGTTTCAGACCCGAGGGAAGGAAATGTATTTATTGGGGCTGTGTCCCAAATTCCTCTGTTTAGGGCTGATCTCACCAGTGCCTCCTACAGGTTATTACTGCAGCAGTCTCCACAGCAGTTTTACAGGCACTGGTAACCTTACGGAGTCGGCAGAAAACAAGCAGATGGCCAGACCAGGGGTGTTTGGAAAACGGGCGAGTGCAGTGTGACCGTGCTGCTCGATCTCTGGCCTACGAGAGGTTTGTTAGAGAAGGTGCTCAGTTGTACCTCTGCACAGGGACATCTGGGCCTCAATCAGACCTTCCTTTCTCGTCTGTAATAGTTTGACAGCCATCAAAGTGAGCGGTTTAACTGAGAGCAGATTTCTAGATTCTTACCAGAAGTGGAAGTGGTGGGATGGAGATTGATGAAAACCTCTTTCTCAAAGCGTGATGTCACTTTGTTGGAGCTAGGGGCAGGGGAAGGCTCTGGTCCTTGTCCAGCAAGGGGAGATGTTTATATGGCAAATGCACAGGGGGAGGACAGGTTCACCAAGCAAAACACCTTTTTTTTTTCCCATGATTTCTCTCATAAGCTGTTTAAAAAAAGAAAAAGTAGAGAATCAGAACTCTTTGCATGTTGTTTTATTTATTTATTTTTGAGAAAAATAAAAATCTCTGTGGTCCTGAACACATGAAACTCTTTCAAAACCATCACAAATTTCCATTGCAAAAGTTCTGGTTCTGCAGTTGTGTTCCTCTTCGTCTCCAGTGCCCCCCTGAGACAACCACGGGCAGCAAAATGCAGCTGAGAGGCCAAAGTCTGGTCTTAGTGACAGTGATGCAAAGCCAGAATTGTTCCAGCTCCCCAGCTGGTGGAAAAAGCCTGGCGGGCAGGGTAGCTCCACTGACCTGAGAGGGACAGAACTGGCGTACGGCGCCTGATCTTTTGTCCTCTTGTTTCTGATTAGACTTTTGCCCCTTGGATGCTGCTGCAGTTGTGTTTTGCCTTGAAACCCATGGCTACAGGCAGCAGTTCGCTCAGTCCCATCCCCTAAAGCTTCATGGGCCAATTTCTGTGGAAGTCTTTGAAGTCCTGCACATCTTTTTCATGGGCTTAAGTGTACAGTGTGCCTAAAAGAAAGAGCAAGGCTTGTAATCACTTTAGTATCCCTTTGGAACTTGGCTCCTCTCCTCCTTTACCATGGTGACCCCCCGAGATACAAACCTAGCCTGGATGTACAAGAAACCTGCGCTGGAAAGAAACGGAGCCTTTTTTTGATCTGATCTAAATATGTGGTCATTCCAACTGCTGAAGTGGGTTATTAATTATTGTTTGGACATGCAGCTTCCTATTCTTTAAATTTGTGTCCAAAAACCATGAAATTATTAATCATATTTTGGATCTCATCAGACAGCTGAAAAGACGAGGGAAATATCTGCATGACATCAGTGAGGGAATAACAGAGCATTGCAGTCTGCAAATGTAATCAGTGCAGTGCAGATACATCCCGTTCTTCTGAGGCTGCTCCAGGTTCTGATTTTCTCTGCATGGAGTCTAATAAACTGGATCTAAACTGACAGAAAGCAACATGTGATGTCATTCAGCCTGCCTTTTCCTCTAGTACTTTGGCAGACATGTGCAAGCAAACGGCCTCCATGCAGTTGTGTTAGCATGGTGAATGTCATTCGGTGCAGAGTTCTCGCCCTTCAGGATGATCTGTTTTGTTCTTGGGGGAAAAAATGTGGGGATAAAACTCCCAGCTATGCAAAGCTGAAATCTGATTGCTGTATCCACAGGATGTTAAGAAAATTGTTTGTTTATATTCTCATTACTTTCCTGTGGTCTCGTACACCAGCTTGTCTGTGTCCAATACATGAAGCAGTAACCTTAAAAGCTGTCTTGCAGCTATCCTTCCTTGTCCCAGATCAAAAAACACACCCCAGACTGTGGTTTAGAGGGAGAATTGGCTATGAAATGAGAACACAGGAGATGTGTGCCTCTTTTAGGTCGCTTGATTTGGAATTTCGGAGCTCAGAAGAAATGGCGAGGTCTCTTTCTAGCCTAAATCGATGCGGAGCCGGTGAGCTGGGAGCCGTGTTTTGATGCTTCAAGCCCCAGTCCTGTTGCGGAGAGGTTTGACTTTGGAATAGCCTTGTTACTGGCCAAGGCAGCTCTCTGTAGCTCAGTTTCTTGACCTCTAAAAGGGTCCCAATGCTATTTCACTACAGCAGAAGGGATTGCGGCATCTTACGAGCTGCGAGTTCGAAGTCTTTGGCTGAAGCGAGGTCTCTGATTATGGGATAATCTTCTGCGAAGCTTCCTTGGGTCAGGCAAGGGCCTGACTTGCAGTTCACGTGTGTGGGTTTTGTTCCACTCACTTTCGTAGCATTTCTCCCGGTCCAGACCAGTGCCAGCAGAACGCCGCTGCAGCCACAGACTAGCAGCAGCTCCCGACTTCTGAGCACGGAGCCGTGCAATCACCAGGGCTGAATTTAATTACAACCTCTCAATAAAATGGCTCGTGACAGAATGTACAACTCAATAAATGCACCAGATTTCATCGCATGCAGTGGCTGTGAAGATTAAGTAGTATTAAAAAGGCAGATGTGTTTATAGTGATCAAGCTGCTATTTAAAGTTTGGGGTCGGGGAAATCTGCCTGCTAACAGAGAAACTTAAATGTCAAGGATTTGCACCTTATAAACTCCTCTTAAACAATAGGCACATTTAATGCTAGTAGGAGCCTGAAATAATGTGTAAAACTGCAGTTTATAATAGTGACTGGAGCCCTGCATATATGGCTTTATTACGTACACAGGTTTTTGGGCCAGTTGGCCCTAATTCCTTTCTATGTTGTCCGTATCACATAGTTTTTCTCTTTCCTGGTAGTAGCGTTCATTAGCTGAAGATGGAGGAAAAACTTAATGCGTGCTTTAGATGACACGTAATTAAACCAGTTGAAAAAAAAACCTCTTTACAGGGGAGAGCTGGAAGCAAGGACTATTAATAGAAACTCCAGGAAGAGGCTGTTAGCAAGCCAAGGCCTGCTCAAATGAGGCAGGATGGAAAAAGGAAAAAAACTGAACATGCCACAATACCAGGAAGCTATAAAACCCATTAATCCCCACCCATGAGGACAGCCGTCCAAAAAATAAAGGTATGTTTGCAGCGCGAGGCTACGAGCTGAATTCAGCCGTCCCACCGAGCTCTGGAAAAGCAGTAAGTTCTCCTGAGCGCAGCGAGGGGTCAAAAATATCAGGGCAGGGCTCTTAAACTGCATTTTGGAGAGCTTCTAAGTGCCAGAGAGATCTCGTAGGGGATGTTTTATGGCTTCAGTCTCAAAGCATCCTGTAGGCTGTTGGTTAAATCCAGCAGGTCTGCGTGTGATCCCTGGTGCCCGTGCAGCATGGCTGCCTCCGTTCTCAAACCGGGCAGGAGCTGCAGGCATCCCCCTGCTTTGGAGAAGCTCTTAAGGACCAAAAAGCCACAGCGTGTCGGAGTTTGGAGGAGGAAGCCAAGAAATGATGCAACGTTTTATAAAGCCACTGCGCAAAGCTGAGATCGGCACCATTTTAAGCGTGCTGTGCTGCTAGCTGGTGGCCTGATACGGCTTCAGGGTCAGCGAGAGGATGCAGCAGCTGAATTAAGAGCAAAGGTATTTTTAAAGGCAGCCCTTAATACCTGCACTGACCAGTGGTATCAGTAGCAAATGCTCATGCCTTATGAAAGTGATGCTGTCACTTCTACCCGACTTAGGTTTTCAAGCGTATGTTAAACCAGCACTGCTCTGTTTTCCCCTCCGCTGGGAAAGTTCCCTTTAAATCAATTCCCCCAAGTTTCTGCCTTCCCCTTGCGCTTAGCACCGAGTGCCTGACCGGTGGTTCTCCCTTCCCTGCAGTATCCAGCCTTTTGGGCTCGTAGGACGTGCAGCATTTCGGCGTAGCTGAACGCCAGCCCTGGTCTGTTAAAGCCACGCAGATAAGCCAGCCGTGGTCAGTGGCGGTGTCTCACCTCGGCTTTGTCTGCTTCTAATCTGGAGCTCTTTAATCTGCCCGAGGAGCAGTGAAGGGTCGTGAGAGACAGGAAAACAGCCACGGATGACGGGTTGGTGGGAGCTGAAATATTTGGAAGTGAGTACAGATGCACCTTGTGAGCAGCGTGAAGCTGCACGTGACGATGGAAGAGCAAAAGCAGGCACAGCAGCGAGGTGCTGAAGTCTTGCTGCTGGTGGCTGGAACAATCCTGGCACATGGGCACCCAGGTGCTCAAATCCTACTGCTCTCCACAGGGCGGTGAGCTCTTGGTTTGGCTGGCAAAAAGACAAACAGGCTATCCAGTAATTCGGGAATCTCATCAGCTTCTTACCAAGGGAAAAGTTAGATTTGTAAAGTGCATCCTCCTTTTTTTTCTTTCTCCATAAAGCAGTTATTTTCCTGATGGAAACTAGCTCACTACCTTCTAAGCTGTAGGCTGTTGCATTTTGGATCCTGTATCTCAGAAGGTTAAAAGATAAATCTGTGAATGTTTGCTGTTCATAGCTGAGAAACCACTGTAATCCTAACCTCAGCTTTGCCTTTTAGCTTGCTGAGAGCGTATTTTAAATAAAGAAACATTAGGATTAAGCCCGAAATTCAGTGAGATTCAGGGAGCTGCTACAGGGACCACAGCTATTTAATTCCTCCTTTGAAGGTTTCAACATTGATGAAGTGATACTTAAATGATCTTTTCCTTTTCTGCTTTTTTCTTCCTTTTGTTTCTTTTTTTGGAGCAAGCTTTGAGCTTAAAATGAGTTGGCAACTTCCTTTTCAGACCTCAGCAGCTGACATCATTTGCACAACGATAATCAACAACAGGAAGAAAACATCTGGGCTTGGAAGCAAGACGAGATCAAGGCTGTGGTGGGCTGGAGAGCGGAGGGGTGACAACAGTCTGCCTTGCCCCGGTTTGTCTCGAGCGCGTCCCG
This sequence comes from Cygnus atratus, assembly GCF_013377495.2. NCBI lineage: Eukaryota > Metazoa > Chordata > Aves > Anseriformes > Anatidae > Cygnus > Cygnus atratus. The sequence continues at coordinate 3,209,819 of NC_066388.1, forward strand.
CAGGGCTGAGGCCGCTCCATCTGCTGCAGGAGCCGAGCGCTTTGGTTTGGGAGAGGAAGGAACGCAACGCGGGGCAGTAAGCCGTGGGCTTCCCTAGGGAGGAGGCGGATCAGTGAGGTCAGGATAGCGCGGCTGCTTTTCACGTGGGAAACCTCTAGGGTAATGTGCACGGCTGGGACCGCTGCGTGCTCCGGAGGCTCGCAGAAGACCTCGTGTCCACGGTCCTGTGGCAGATGATGCCCAGGGGTCATCTTGGGAGCCTTGGGCTGTGGGAACCTAGCGGATGGAGCTCTCATCAGCTGCTTTGTCGCGCTCTGAAGCACGGGGACATAAAGAAAAAGCTTTTTGTTTTACTCCGAGCTCTTGAGCTCTGCCTGAGGGCTGGAAGGAGAACTTCCTCTGAGCTGCGTGTGGGCGATTCCTACCCCTAGCACCGAGCAGAAGGAGTTACAACGCTCGGTTGTTTTAACAGCAGGCCAAGAATCAGGCTTGACTCTTGTCCTTTACAGGATCGAGCCTCACTCTTGCTTATTTGGGCTGTGGCTATTACGTGTTCACTAAAATATAATAGATGAAAAGCCCACCCCTTTCATGAGCCCTAGCAGGTAGGGATGTAGGCCATGCTCTTGCGGTGTTGCTGACCCCTTCCATTCTGACAAGCGGTGGTAACACAGAGGAGGCATTACACACGTCTGGGTTACCTCTGGACTGATATTTTGGGCTTACAGGACATGAGAAATGTGGAGGTGCTCAGCATCAGCTGCTTCTGCTGCCTTGCCTGCAGCAGCCCAGCTTCCCTCCGGCTCCGGGCACCCCTGGTTTGCTCTGCCCCGGCGCTGCTGCCCCGGCTCTCTCTGGATCAGTGAAATGCCACGTTTTTGAAGGCTGGGGGTGCACGTTCGGGCCGCCTTCTTGCTGAGTCCTCCCGCATGGATGTGATGAAGGGGTCGGTTAGTAATGTTTGCCTGGCAGAGAGCTGCCGTGTCCTGTTTGGACGGGGCTGATGGGCGATTTGGCTCTCGGGGAGCTCGAGGGAGCTGCGATGAGCTGTGTCGGCAGCACAGCTTCCATATGAGATATTCCTAATCCCCAGAGCCGGCTTTCACGCACATATGCACCACTACCTCCATCCTTATCCTTATTATAACCAGCTGTGGGTTGACTTTGTCAGAGATCTGATAGAGCTCCCTTACCCCTCTCCCACTCCCACAAACTCCCATTAGTCATCCTTGGGCAGCGCATGAAATGGGGGGGGTGAGAGAGCTCTGATCCCAGACACCGCAGTCATTCCTGGGGCTCCTTAACCCCTCGGTGTCTCCAGGCAGAATTCCCTAATTCTCCCTAAACGGAGATGGATTTATTACCGTGGTGTGATAGAGATTAAAGGGGATTTGGGGGCTTCTTAAATAGCGAGGAAGACAGCTCTTGTGTTAAGGCCATTCCTGAAAACCTGGGTTTTCTCCGTGTCCCTTTGGTAACACGGCGAGAATGTTATTCTTCTTGTTGTTCGTACTGTGTAAGCTAAAGATTAACTTTGGCAGGGTGACAATGGGCTGCGTCCTGGCCAAGAAACAATTCAGCCTGGAAGTCAGCGGAAGGTTCCTGACCGTTACAGCTCATGGAGGAGGAAGGGGATGATTTTTTTTGCAAACAGGACCGTTTATCGGCTGGTGGAATTCTGCTTGCTTTTCCCGAGGGTGGTGAAAACCGCATCCTTGCTCTGGTGGCAGCCACCAGGCAGATTTCAGAGCTTTCGCTCGTGGCATAGATTTCTTTAAGGAGCAGGATGCTGCTCTGAGCGGGCAGACAAAGGCCTCCTACTCCTTAACCCTTCAGCCACCGCTGATTAAAGCTGCGTGGATGATACATTGCAAAGAACTGCACATCCCATCTTTCCCTTTACAGACTAACGTGATGCTTTGAGGGGCAAACACAAGCCTTTTGGAAGAAAGCAAACATTTTAGCTGCCGTTTGCTGTGTCATGTAGCTGCCTCTGCAAAAGGCAGAGGGTAGAGCTCTGCAGGATGGACGGTTGGTTTGGGTAATCCTCTTCCCTTGGTACGGTTTCTGCACATCTCAGACACCCGAGATGCTGTTACTGACCCGGGTGGCTGAAGCCCGTGGGTATTTCAAGAGAGCAGGACTGCTTTTGCAGCAGGCTGAGAGCTCCCGGTGCAAATCCATTTCTTGTGGTGGTGCAAAACCAGTAAATCTCGGCCGACACGTCTGCGTAGGGGGAGACACAAAGCTTGGAAAGTGAGTAGGGCTCGAGGACTCTGTCCCTTATCCTCGTGGAGATGTAAAGCTAACTGCTGAGCTGGTGGCAGCCCGGTACTTACCAGTGAAGTTAAAAACAAATGGCTTGAATTTCTCTGTCAAAAATTGAAGCCTTTTTTTTTTTTTTTTTTTTTGGGGGGTGATTTGATGTAAAATTTAAGCCAGGGCTCCAGGGCTCTCCTCCCTGACAGTGTCTGCCCAGTGACCCGTGAAGTCTTGCAGACGTTCCCTGCTCTCCCAGCAGACGTTCTGTGCCTCAGATGCTGGCTCAATTCTTTTATTTCACCATGGCTAGTGAAGATCTCGGAGATCCCATGCATTCAAACAATTTGAATATTGCTCAAATTATTGAGGTGAACAACAAAGCTACAGGTACAAATCTCGTTACCACTTGATGTTCTGCATCTGTAGTGCTGGTGGCGGTATTCTTTAGCTGCTCATGAACCCCGTTGCTGCTAGACTGACGAGTTAGGCTAAAATGAGGATAGGCCTGGAAAGATGCCAGGGGTAAGCAGGACCATCTTCTTGTCGGGCGGCGTCTGTTGGTCCTGCTCCTTGTAGTCCTCGCTGTCTTTTGTTTGGGATGTGTAGCACAAAATGACAGAGGATTGGTGGCCACTCTATATGGCCAGCAGCAACGTGTCTTGGCACTCTGGGTACCTTTTGTAGCATCTGCAGAGGCACAGGCAAAGGCACTGCTTGGATACGAGGCGCTGAGCACTGAAAGTTGCTGGTGGATCCTCACGGGGGATCTTGCCCGGGTCATTGTTTATTTGTCACCCTGCTAGGTAGGAGGGGAGGGTGTTTATGGAGCTCTCGGCAGTGGTTTGTGTTTGCTGCCTTAGGAATTTCATTTGCTTCATTTAGAAACAATTGTAGTTTAACAAGCTGTGGATGGAACTGTGCCCTTCAGCTCCTGCTTTGTGGTCGGCTTCCTCGCTGCGATCTCAGATGTGGGGCTTTGGCATCCAGAAGCAGGTCTTTCAAACTATTTTAAGGTGAAAGGGATATCTCTTTTTTTTTTGTAGCAGCTCCTGCAAAGCATGTTTTCAGCCTTAAACACCCCAGAAAGATCCCGAGCCAGCCTGACCAATGCTTCTGTTGTCTTTCCCAGTCGACCATGTGGTTCCGGAGCCAGGGACCAGTTTGCTGACTGCGTTTGACCAGTGGCGAGAATGGGCAGACAGCAAGTCCTGCTGTGACTACTCTCTGCATGTGGATATCACCGAGTGGCATAAAGGCGTCCAGGAGGAGATGGAAGCTCTGGTTAAAGATCATGGTAAGTTTGGTTAGAGAAGGCCTTTCCCCTCCTCATTTTTTAGGGTTGGCTCCCTTATTTTTCGGTACTAGATCTTTCAGAGGTATTTTATTCGTACCTCCCAATAAAGCTGTTTTGGGCCCGTCATTATTTTGTCCCACTCTGGCTTCTGTTAAAGTTTGGACGGTCGACTTCAGAAGGCTGTGGGGGATGCAGTGCGTTAGATGGAGGAGCATTGATTTACAGAGGTGAATCTCATGCTGCTGCCATGCAGGGAAGCCCCTTTGTCCCGTGGAGACCTGCCAGCTAGGACTTGACATGGAGGGCTCGATTTTCATCAGTGCAGGGAGGTGATAGCTTCAGACATTAAACTGCTGTAAATAGGAGAAGAATCAGGCCCAGAAAGAACAAGCCAGTGCCGGTCACTAACGGTGGAGAAGAGCTTAATAAAATGACCTCATAGGTTTTTCCCCTCTTTAATTTCCTTGACGTTTCATCCTTAGGCTAGAGTAATTTTCCATCCTGTTTGTAGCTTAAAAAAAAACCAACCAACCTTTTACATCCTAATGAGCGTTTTCCCATAAGTGCCGGGTAAGAGCTTTTACGGGTTCATGTGCTACAGAAGGCAGGAGAGGGAAAGCTGACTTGTGAGAACTCCCTGTGTCGTGGTCAGTACAAACGTGGTGCAGGAGGGAGTGGGAGATCAGACAGACATGCCCCGTCTCTGCTTTTGTGTGCAAGGCATTTTTGCTTATTTTTTTTTTTAGTCAGCCTCCCACAGTGCTGAATCCACAGAATTATTCTGATTTCAGTGTTAAGTGGCAGCCTAGGGGTTTAGCTGTCCCCACGGCTGCAGTGCGAGCTGCACCGTTCCCATCGGTTGCGTTAATAAATGCCAGCTGGCTGGGGAGGTCCTGCCTTTACGCTGCGATTCGTTAGCAGTGTGTGCATCTAGCCATGTGCACATATGCGTATACATTTCACAGCAGATTAAAGTAATTTATTTGTCTACCTATCATTACTGCTTGCCGGGAGGCTGATTGAGGGAATGTCTCCTTTCTGTGGGAAATGGTGTGTTCCGTAGCCTTGTGTGTGCCTGCAATTTGTATGTCAAAGATAATTCCTTTGCTCTCTTTCTACCAGGTGTGAATTCCTTTTTGGTTTACATGGCTTTCAAAGATCGCTTTCAGCTAACTGATTCTCAGGTAGGAAGGCTTAACGTTCACATCCTTCTGTCACCGAAAGCTGTGCATTAGTCACATAGAAGGGTTTACATTCAGCCTATTTGGATCTGACATTCTCTTCTGGTTTCAATCTTTGCATGTGTAACAGTACCGAAGGTTTGTAACAGTATCCAGAGCTCTGCCTCCAAGAACTCTTTTAAACAAGAAACAAAAAATCCCTGAAAGTCTTGGCGAGGGAGAGTAATGGTAAAACTCTCACTTGGAGGGAACTAAGGTTTTATTCCAGCTCCTTTAGTGTGGAAGCAATGGCAGTTTGATAAATTGCTGCTTTATGCCTTGACATAGGGCAAGCCAGAGATCTCTGGCATAAATTGTCCTTGTGTTTGTAAGCTGAAACTGAGCCTGGTCCAGAAAGAGGGGGTTCTGGCTTTAGCCTTAGAATCACTGGGACCTTAAAAAGGAATTGCCCTCCTGTTTGCTCCTCTAGTGGCTACATCTGAGCACATTTAATTGTTTAGATGGGTAGTTTATGTTTCTAAATGTGGTGGGAGGAGAGGAATGCCTGGGAGCCATTTGGAGCGGTGTGGGAGGCAGTGGTGTATGGCAGTTATCTCTAATGACTCTGGTAGGCATTTTAATGAGCGACCATTGACTGAGCAGGCATCAGTTGTGGGTTTGTCAACCTGAGCCCTCTCAAGCTGGTTGTTGGAGTGGGAAATCACAGTGCCTGTCCCAGCAGTGAGCGGGGTGGGCACAGGTTCTTCATAAAAATCAGGCACAAGGGTTTTTTCCATGCTGGGCACCGGTAAATAAAGGCTTGAAACAAGTAAAACGCTGTGAGCTCTTTAAAATCACTCCTGTGCAATTGCTGTTTCTTTCTCCAGTGTGTGTGCTAGAAAAAAACAAATCCTATTTTGAATAGTGCTTCTTGCTATATCAATGGCGTCTGACCATAAAGACGGGGAAATCTAGTTGTAGGGTGGGAAATGGATCAAAATGCATCCAGAAAACAACATCTTGTTTTTCTTAATGCTTCCCTTTTTCTTTTCTATTCTGCACAATTCTATATGCTAAAGGAGATCAGATATATGGGTATAGAGACCTGAATGTGCCCTAGGTGTATATTGTGATGTGTATTTTCTGTCTTCCAGATATACGAGGTCCTGAGCGTAATTCGGGATATTGGCGCGACAGCTCAAGTGCATGCTGAGAATGGTGACATCATTGCTGAGGTATGTCGTGTTTATTCTGTGGATTGTTAACTTCAAAATGCTGGGAGGGGTTTAAACACTTTTTGCAAACAGAAAATCTCCGAGACATTTAAAAGCACAGCATAGCAGTGTCAAGGATGCAAGCAGAGCAGTGCATCAAATGTCATCCTCTTCACTGTCGGTAGTAATTCAGGTTTTTGTGGCAGCTCTCGGCCTGTGGTGGGTATCAGCCCTCTCTGTCTTTCTGTCTGTAACTGAAAGTCTCTGCCAGGGTGTGACTGCCACTGCGTGCAGAAAAATGTTCTGCAATAACTTAAAGCAAGGGGAGTGGGAAGGAAAATAACTTCTTACAATACCTGGGATGCTGAGTTTGGGATCCGTTAAACAGCAATGAAGGAGAAACGTTAATAATGTATTTGGATTTAATCCGATCTCCAGATCATTTTGTACATTATGCCTCAAGTGTGCACAACTTGGTGTTGCAAAGGATTTCTTCATTGCCTGGCTGGTGAAAAGACCACCTGAGTCTTTGAGCCCAGTTGCCTGTAGTCGCACGATGATCTTTTCAGGAGATACTGTTTTTCCACATCTTAGAGATTATTTTATAGACACAAATGAGGAGTGAAAGTTGAGGGGCTATGAACCCAATGTGAAACAAATCAAAATAAAAGGCTTCCCTGACCTCCTGTGAACAAATCAGCAAGGGTTTTGTAGAGCTCTGGTTATTCTCAACAGTGGAAGTTGGACAGAACTCTGGCTTTAAGGCCCTTATGTAAAGCCCCATGTGACCATCAGCGAGCGCAGATGCCTAGGATCTCACTTGTACCTCTTACAAACAGCTGTGTTTGCTGCAAGAAAAATACACGCTGCTTTAAATCTTTTCTTCTGCTCTTTTTTCTCTCTGCCTTAGGAGCAGCAAAGGATCCTGGAACTGGGAATCACAGGCCCTGAAGGGCATGTGTTGAGCAGACCTGAAGAGGTGAGAATGCCTTCACATTTACTCCCCAGTTTATATCATTCCTGCATTGCCACCAGGTTGTTCCTACTGGGATGAATTTGTTCAGAAACAGGATTTCATCCTGGCTATAAACAGCATTGCTGCATGGGGACACTTCTAGGGACTGAGTAGTAACTTACTCCATTCTAGAGACGTAACCTCTACGGGTACTTCTGAGTAATTGAGGAGCCCTCTCAGCTTCTCTGCTGGAGAGAGGGACACATTCAGGAGGTAATTTTTCCACCCCAAGATTTCATTTACCCTCTGGAGATGGACATCTCTTTCTGCTGGTTGTTGGAGAGGGTGTATCTTTGCTTGCACATCAGATACCTAAAATAAAGAGATGAATTTGACTCACAGAGCCCATGAGTCCTCGAAACAGAGAGAGCTGTTGTACTTAGCACATCTTCAGTTCAGCCCTTTGATAGCTCAAACTGGACTTGTACGGTAGGGGGTGTAGAAAATGTTGTGCTAGGTCCCCTGTGTGCAGACATGGCAGCAGGAAGACCCCAGTCTGCCCGAATCCCCAATTCCTTGATTCAGCTGCTAAACTGAACGCTCTCAGATGGGGTCCCTGAAGAATTTCATGTTCTGATGCTGTTGGTCTTTACAGAGCTAGACCGTAAAGTTCTTGTAGTTTCCATCACTTGTAGTAAGTGTTTTGCATGAGTAAAGACTTCAGAATTTGCATTTATGTAGGCGGGATTCTGCTGCTTTATTTCCTAGATTTCATTTCTTGGGTTTCTCTCTTAGTCCTTATCTTATCAAGGTTTCCTCTGAATCAGTGGAAGATTTTTTGTATATGTCCAAATCCTGACATTCTGTTTTAGGTGCTTGTGTACCTTCTATTGTATTTGGTCATTTGATGAACATTTACAGTTGGTGAATTTTGAACACCAAAGGACTACATGATTTGCTGAAGGCACAGAAGATATGTACCAGAGAGGGGAGCTAATTCTCAGCTCCTAGGCTGTTACTTCAGTATACCTAATCTCCATCCTTTCCATTGATTTCTTTAGGGTCAAGTGCCCCTATCCCATTTATCTTACTCCTGAGCCCTTAAAAAGAACCCTGCGAGTAAGAACAAGCTCAAAACTTTCAGATTGGTTCCCACTGTGTTCTTTGTATCTTGTCTTTTAGTATCTTTGAGCTAGACATCTCACCATGGCACCACGAGTTTGTGAAGTCCATCCATTATGTACAAGAAATTATTTTTGTTCCTCTGAGATACCGGGGCTGTGCTGACTGCCAGATGTGGTCCTGCTGGAAGCTGAGCGTGTGAGATCATTCGCACATGCCCTTCATGCTCCCTCTCCGTTTCCTCCCCTTGATTCAGACAAGCAGCATCCAGAGACATTTCAGTAGGAGTATAAATCATTCTGTTGCTGCAGGCAGAAAGAAAAAAAACTGCTCGGCTTGGGCAGTATGCGCATCCTCACAGAAGTTGTGTTTGGCTGCAGGAGCTGGGAGTTTTTGCTTCCTGGAAGTTGCAAGCGAACACTCGCACTGAGCCTTGCCCCCACCTACCCCCGCGTTTTTATTGTCAGACATTTCGGCATGCAGCAGGAGAGCAGGAACAGATGCCACTTAGACACTCGGGGCTCATCTGTGGAGCACCCCTAAACTTTTGTGGACTTCAAAGAAAAGCTGCTCCTTGTCTTAAAGGGTCTGGCTGTCAAATTAGCCGAGCCTTGTCTGGCTACTTCAAAGATCGTCATTAGCGGAGCAGGAGCTTTAAAGAGCGAACTGTGCGGTTCCCTGGCTTTGTTTGTTTGTTCCATCTGTCTCCTGCGCTGGGCAGAAATGTGTTCTTTCACCATGGACGTAGCAGGGCTGCCTGAGGACACGTGGTGAGGATCAGGGGAGCCTCCTCCAGTGTCGCCGGGCAGCCTCGGTGCAGCTGAACTCAGCTGTGCTGTCTGCCCGGAGTGGAAGCACTTGGTCCAAATTCTCCTCCTTTAAAGTCATAGGAAACAGAGCAGGAAACGATGTCATCTGGTTCCCTCCCCTCCTTTTCCCCGACGCAGGAGTAACGTTGTGTTTTTAAAAACACGCAGTTCTGTTTAAGCTGGCTGATGACAAAGGCCAGATTCTGAGGGCGGCAGCAGCTCCACAATTCCTCTTAAATTCAGGAGGAGTCGATGTTTCTTGCTGTTCCTCTGGAGTGTTGTTAAATACTAAATTGGCTTTTCACACGGCCCCTTACGGCGTGTAAAGCCCATCCTAAGGACTTCATGGTGGTTGTCATCTTACTAAAGATCCACTTAATTCAGACCTTCCCCTACAGCACAGCAGCAGGAGTTGTTCCCGCTGCCTCTGCAGAGCTCTGGGTCAGGGCCGTGTTGAACAGAACCAAAATGTTGATTAAATCAAAACTCCCACTGAATTCAGCAAGATGCGTGTCCAAGTGAAGCGTGCAGTGTCTGGCCACGTGTGTTTGTGTCTCACTCGGAGCGTGCACGCCTTCTGAACTTCTGGGTTGAGCAAAAGGCCTGAATTAAGGCTTATGTTTCACTGCCGGCTCACCTCACCTCAGTAACCCGGGTTTAGCCAAGGTGACAGCATTCAGCGCTTGGTTCCAGCCAGCAAAGGAAACCCGTCTTACACCACCAGCCCAAGCCAGCATCACCCATGGCTTGCTGTAAAACCCTCCCCCTCATAGCACGGATCGTTCTGTGATGACTTTTCAGCGTGATCCGTCATTTTTTTTGTTTTTATTTTAGCCACAAAAACGCTGGAAGCCCGAGCAGTCCAAGTGCTCCAGGAAACTTGTTTTTTTTCCAAGAGAACTGCTGTGCTAGGGCTTCTGATGCATGCTGGTAATTGCAAACATTCCCCTTTGGACTCGTCGTTGGGTTATTGTTATGTGCCTGTCACCATAGCATCTGGGCACAAGGCATGAATTCAGCAGCCTTCTGCTGCACTGAAAATATTCTTTTCCTGCTTTAGCAGTTGCTTAGAGGCATTTTGGTCAAAAGCTTGGAGATGCAGACTGTTCTATCCCTGCTTTGGAGGTGAGGAAGCTAAGGCACGATGTGGAAATGGACAGAGCTGCGTGTGCGCCTGCTTTACGCGGGCAGCTGGCAAACTGATGCCATTGCCTGGAAGCGTTTCCCCGTCTGACTTCTCTCCTCGCCTCTCAGGAGGGACAATTTGGCTTTTCTTGGCTCTTCCCTTCAGCCTCCCCCTTTCCTGCAAGTGCTGCTGACTGTGGCTTGCTGCAGTCAAACCTCGTGGAGTAACTCCCTTCCTTGCAGCCTTTTCCACTTGGGTGGGGCCGCTGGGCCAGAAAATGTCCCCATCTCAGGCCAGAAAATGTCCCCATCTAGTCAGTGGCACATCCCCTCTGCCTGGGGAGGGTTAGTCACAAGCCCCGGGGTGGTGACAGGCTAGGGTTTTTTTTAGGGTGCTTGAAACCAACCTGCTGGGCTTGGGGGCTTGTTTTCTTCTAAAAACTCCCAGTCATTGTGTTGTTTTCCTTTCCTCTGCTGCCAGCAGAGCAGTACCAGGTGGGAGCAGAGCTGTTCTGGGCACTTGGGCATCCGTGTGTCAAGTACGGTGTCCTAAGGTGACAGGTCCTTAATTTCAGGTATTCCTGCAGCAGACTGAGCTAGGAGCCAGCAGTCAGCGCGTCCTGATCCTGGGACTGGTGCTGGTTTGCTGCTCTTGGCCTGAGATAAGTCACTGCAGAGCAGATTTCAGAAGTGCTGAGACTGTGCCAGGCCTGTGGGAGGTGCTGGTAACCTCTTGCTTTTGGAAATCAGGTGGCTGGTGGCTTGGAGTTTCAGTTGCCTTTGTTCTCTCGGAAGATGTCTATGGTACTGCAGTTCTTCATAGCGGTAGGCACGATGAGCATTACTCCCTTGTTAAATTCATCAGCTGGACTGCTTTGATTAGAAGATGTGATCTGGGAAAGTCCTGATCATATTCATTCGAAGACTAGATAGAAAGCGGTGTCTCAGTCTTGCTGGGGCTCTCTCTCTACACGTGCAAGAAAAAATAGTTGATTTATGGGGTGGCTCACACTCTGTCAGATCCCAAGCCAGATACTGTGGTGGAGGGTACAATTTAGAAGGCTTGTTTGCAAACGTGGCTTACCAGAATATGTGGCTACAGCATCTCTCTTCTGTGCGGGCTGGAACATGAATAGTTCTGCTGAGTTAACATTTAGTTGTTTATTTTTGCCTAGGTTAAAGAAGGGGCTTAATCATACTGACCCCGAGCACCTGGAGCGTTATTTTAGGACTTAGGCTGCTTGCAGAGAATCTCTGAAGCAGCCTGGGAGAAAAGTTAGTAGAGAGATGAGACTGTAGCTCGGTGCCATTTTAATTATCCTAATTACACTGTACATTTTTCCAGCTCAGATTTGGAGAGGTGGAAACTCTCCTCTCGCCTAGCACGCCCTTTTTTTCCCATGGAAGCGGAAGGTGTGACCCTGTGGAGGAGGATGGGGGAGTTAGGGGAGTTAGAAGTACGCTAACACTAACTTGCTGCTGACTTTGTTTCGCAGGTGGAGGCAGAAGCTGTGAACCGGGCAATAACCATCGCCAACCAAACCAACTGCCCCCTTTACATCACCAAGGTGATGAGCAAAAGTGCCGCTGATGTCATTGCTCAGGCCAGGAAAAAGGGTAAGCTAATTCCCTGGGATGGAAGCACCCTACTAGCTCATGCCGTTCAACTCCTTGCCAACATAAGCTTCATCCCTCCAGGAGAGGTTTCTTTTTCCAGTGTTATGTCCAGGCTCTTTTTCAAAAGGTCCCAGACAAGTGCTTCTGTCTCATGTCCCCCAGACAGTGGCTGTATCAGTGCCAGGAGCTGTTCCTTTTGTTCAGCCTGGAGACTCTCTTCACACCCATGCTACTACATCGAGCTGTGTGCCTTCGTGTTATCACAGAGCAATTCCCTGCTGTCTCCACTTAACAAATCTCCATGGAGACTGCAAGCAGTGTCCTCTGTCCAGCTGCTGTGGTCTTCCTTTGGTGCTTTCTGCTGAACTGCTCCTGGGGTCAGAAGTGATTCTTAGAGTCCTGACTGAGGTCTTGGACTCACGAGCCCTGCTGGAGTTAGTTGGAGGAGCTGAAGTGGTTACTGGTTCCAGCTGTCCACCGTGCTCCTTGCTTGTGAAATGGATACTGTGCTGTAACTCAGCCTGGCATCCAGGCAGGAATTGGGATCGGTAGTCTGGGTTTGGCTGGGAATTTTAATTGCCTCTGATAACGCTGCCTGAGGATGTTGCAAGAAGCAAGGCTCAGACCTGCCTTGGATGCTGCTGCCTCGTGTCTCCTCTCTCTTAGTGAGGTCTGAAGGAGCTGCATGACTAAATGATGCAGTAACTTCTCCCAGGTCCTGACTGTGCTGTCTTGCCCCCAAGAAACGAGGGTTACAAAGCACAGAGCGCGCCTGTCTCCCTACTTCTGTGACTAAACCCTTCGTTTCTATTTAAAGTGCTCTGGGTGGGTGAGTAAGCAGGAGGGATCATTTCCCCCCTCCTTTCCACAGAAGGGTTGTATTTAATTTGGTGCAGTCTAAATAAGCCTGAATAGATACACAAATGACATCACTTTCCATCTGAGCGTTTGGTGCTAGAAGGGCTGATTTCCTACTGCAGCAAACAGATTTGTGTTTGTGTATTAGCTCAGAAGTGTTTTGATCCCATAATTCCTGTTAAGTGAGTTCAGAGCTGGTAAGGGAAACCAATCTCCAAGGCATCTCTTTCTGTTCATGGTGTGGAAGCAGCTCAAGCTGTTTGGGATAAACTGTCCTCTGCTAGCTCCATTAGTGGAGATCATGCTGAAACGAGAAGATGTGTTGACACGGCAAAGTGACTGCGTGGTGCACTGCCCCAGAAAACAACTTGATGTGTCGGTGCAACTTAATCCCATAAGCCAGGGAAGCATCCTGTCGTTTTTCTAGATAAAGGACTGGAGACACATGCACCACAGAGATGCAGCATCGACAACAACACCTTTCTGTGCTCGCTGTCCTGAGACCACTAGCTGGAGAGTAGTCATAGGGGTTGGGGTAAGGGACCACACACTTTCATCACAAAACCCATAAAACACAACCTGACGTGGCTGGGGCTTGGCCTGTCTGAGAGGTGCTGGGATGGTCCCAGATGACTGACCCACAGAGCTCACTTCGCTTAGCTTCCTGAGTGAACTAGTATGTGCAGTTTTCTTCCAGATTGCATTTTCTCCTTATAAGGAGAATTTGGGGTATAAATGGCACACCATTCTCTGCTCCTTTATTTAAGTAATTCAATTTAAATGCTGTGCATTACCCAACTGGGTAGCCCAGGAGGGCCACACACACTATCCTTGCCCTCCCAAGCAACAGAGGAAACAGAGCTGAAGACTATCCAAAGCAAAAACAAAACCGAATTGATTTGCTAAATGGAAAAGAGCGACTGTTATTTAAAGCCAGATGTTCCCAGTGGCATTTGTATGGAGGAGATTCCCTGCAGGCCCTGTCATTGGCAGATCTGGGAGCTCAAAACGTTGCTCCCTGCAGAACAATCCTCCCAATGTATTGGCCCACAACAGGCCTCCCATTAATAGCCAGCGTGTGTTTTGCCTTGTTCTGATTTCATAACCCTATTTGTGGCAAGTGATGTCACACGGCCTCTTCCTCTGCTGGTGGATCCCCTCCGATAAAGCTGCTCCAACATCTCCTGCTTCGGTGTGGTCCTGGAAGCAGCGTGCAGCCCGTTACTGGAGCCAGTTCTGCCTCACCAAACACACTCTTGCCCAGCTTGCTTGAGAGCCTGTAGACATAGCAGTAGTTTGAACATCGTGGTGAAAGGTCGTGTTTCTGTACTCTGCATGGCGAGGTAAGGCCCTGCTGAGTGGCTCTTGCGTTGCCTTTGCCAGTCTTTTGCTTTTGAAGCATTTAGCATTAATATTTTAACTACCCACACTTTTTGCAGGCAGTTACGCATACACGGAGCGGCTGGGCTCCGAAGCCAGCTGGACAGGCGCTTAGCGGAGATTTGGGGAGCGTTTCATTTGGTGGGCAGATCGGGGCTGCCAGCCTGCACCGCTTTTGAAGTTGCAGCATCTTGCAGCTGCTTGGTGTGCAGATGTCGCTGGTGCATTCCAGCATGCAAAGCATCGTGGCCTTAAGGATTGGCTCTTCCTTCATGTGGTTCCAAAAATGCTAATAAAGAGGAAGGATGCACTGGTGGTTAGTGGACTGGACAGCGAGTCAGAAGATCTGAGTTCATTTCCTAGTCCTGCCACAGATTTACCATGAACCCTTGGGGAAATCACTCAGCTTCCCTGAGCTGCATTTGCGAACCAGAAACGCTGCTGTTTCCTCTCAGTGGTGTGCTCTCTGCAGGCAGTAAACTTTCCATGTAGGACTTGTATCTGGTCTGTGCACAGAGCCTGCTCCAAAACCACCCAGCCTTGTTAGATCCTTCATGGCTGTACGTTTATAAAAATACTGCAGGTGCCTTTTTTGTTCGTTGCTTTTCTTCCACATCCCTTCTGGACCAGGCTGTGTCCCCTCACACTTAGAGTTCCCCTCAGGCTCTTTCATGAGGTTCCTAGCCTGGAATCCAATACAGTGAATCTTTACAGTAACCCTTTCAAGCACAATTAATCAGCTCTGACCTCAGCGGTTGTGTAAAGGCAGGGTGCACATTTTGCTACTCCTTGCTCTTGGCCCTGACAGTATCTTTATTACTAACTCCGGTATTTAGGGGTTTGGATGCTTACGCTGAGGTACCCATTGTTGGCAAATGCACAGCGTTTCTTTAGAGATCTCAAGACAGGCATATAAAATTAAGAGCCTGCTGGTGAAAACACGCGCTTGGTAGCATAACATAGTTCCAGAGGAGCTTTGAATGGGCCAGGAGTTTAACGATGTTCAATCATTTGATGATGCAGGCCAGTGAATTCAATCCAACCCTGTGTCACTGTCATCATATAGTTGAGAGGAAGCACCAAGAAACCATGCAGCGTGCAGTGCTGGCATAACTTCCCCGTAGAGATGTCCTTTTCAGAAGGGTGCTTCGTGCCTGGAAGCCAGGCTGGACATCGCTTGGCGCTCACAATGGATCTGCCTGTGTTCCCCTCCTGTAGGCACTGTGGTGTACGGGGAGCCCATCACAGCCAGCTTGGGTACTGACGGATCTCATTACTGGAGCAAGAATTGGGCCAAGGCGGCAGCTTTTGTCACTTCCCCACCACTGAGTCCTGACCCAACCACTCCTGATTTTCTCAACTCACTACTGTCCTGGTGAGTAGAGCTCTTTGTGTTCTTTCAAGATATGTTTCATTCTGAGACAAGGGGGTTATAAAAATAATAACTGTTGTTGGCAGCCAGCAAAAGGGTGTTTTATCTTTACTGGTAAACCTGTGACAATAAAATACCTTAAAAAGCTGTCATTGACTGTTTCCAGTGGAGACCTCCAAGTTACTGGCAGTGCCCACTGCACCTTCAACACTGCTCAGAAAGCTGTTGGGAAGGACAACTTTACCCTGATCCCTGAAGGAACCAACGGGACTGAAGAGAGGATGTCCATCATCTGGGATAAGGCTGTGGTATGTCCTGGGCTGATTGCGTTATGGCCGGAGAAGGAGCCCTTGCAAGCCCTGAAACTTCTTTAGCTTAAGCCACTGTTCCACCTATGATTCTGCAGACTTGAAAATCCAGCCTATAAAGCATGTAGGCATATAGCAAACGTTCACTTAAATAGTGAACAGTTGTACCTCTCTGCCAGTAGCAGAATGGTAATTGAGTTGAGAGTGCTGTGTGCCACGTCTGGATCTCCCCTTTTTTTGTGTGTGTGTGTGTGTGTCATGTCTGATTTCTGACCTAAATTACCAGTCTGGCGAGGAGGAGTTGAAAATCTGTTTGTGTATGTTCTGTTATCTCTTTTTGCACCTGTAAAGTATTGCTGATAAACAGATCAAGCAGGAGTTGTCACTCTCTCGAGTTAAAGTGGTGTGGCCAAGTGGACAGAGTAATGAAAGGGGGTTTTGGTTCTGGTCCCTGCTGCACCGCAGCTGGGTGGGTGAGTGAGACAAGTTCCTTCCTCCTTCTCTGCAAGCAGACATTCAGAGCTGAAGGAGCTGCTGCAGTGTGTCGTTACCTCCTTGCAAAAGCTCGGTCCCTTTACTTGAGCTTTTTGCCCCCACAGAGCTCATTGGGAATCTGCTTTTGATGGTCCAGCTATTGGCTTTTCGGAGCGGTCCCCATCTGGCTAATGCAGTGCCTCCTTTTGTCTTTCCCCAGGTGACTGGCAAGATGGATGAGAACCAGTTTGTTTCTGTGACCAGCACAAATGCAGCTAAGATCTTCAACCTGTACCCGCGGAAGGGCCGTATCGCAGTGGGCTCTGACGCTGATTTGGTTATCTGGGATCCTGACAGTGTCAAGACAATCTCTGCCAAGACTCATAACATAGTAAGGATGTTTTTTATGATATGAGCTCTGCTGCTCATTTCCTTCTGTCTTCCTTTAGACTATGCTGACAAGAACCAGAGCTCGTGACAACTGAGGGTTTTTTTTCCCCATGCCCCAAGCTCTGTTTAGTCTTACACCCAGCACAGCTTAGTTATATGAGCAGACGGAGAGGTGATTGAGTCCACAGTTGCAATCACATGAACACCCAGATATTTCCCTTGGAGCAAAGACATTGTTGGCTCTTTCTGAGTGTTAGACGTGCGGATCTGAGCACAGAGAGCTCTTCAAATCTCTTAAAATGCCAAGAGGCCTCCTATCACGACGTGTCATTTATGACCTTTTGGCTCACTAGCAGCGGGAATGGGACTGCGCCTTTTCTCATTGCAGTTAGTGAAGCGTGCCAGCTCCTGGACACCTTAGCTGGAGATTTGATCCAGGTCAGTGAGTCTGAGTAGATTTACACCATGTACTGATCCGGCCCTGATTGCTCCAGGCCTCTGGCAATGTTCAGGCTTTGCTGCAGATGTCCTGCCCCCTGGCAGTGGTGAGGAGCAGGATTAGTTGGGTGATGGAGGCCCAGAAGTTGGCAAGTACCCACGAGGAGGAGGGAAGTGGAGAAATACCTACTGCAGGCGCTGTTAGCTGAGTGAATCCACAGGGTACATGTGTGGAGTCAGACAGGATTTGACTGATTATCATCCCAATGTTAGCTGGCACAGGGCAGCTCCCACACTAATCAGCCCCTCTTTATTTTGTGGCTTTGTGGCGGCATCATTAGAGGCACTGTTTGCCTGTGGCCCCCAGCAGCGTCGCAGCCCTTACACCTGGCTCCTCCAGAAAAAAGCCTTCCCACCCTGTGCGAAATGGCAGAAAGGTCCCGGCACAAAGGGGTGGTTGGAGCCTCCCTGTGCCATTCTAGCACTGTCTCAGAGAAAGCAACCTCTGTTTGCATTTGTTGACAACTTGTTTCACTGCTGGCGATGAACCTATGGAATGTTTCCCTGGAAAAAACTCCTTGTTCTGTTTTCCATGAATGCTTTCATTCACTCTGGAGCTGAAGGAGCAAAATTTTCTTCCACACTTTGGATCCCTGGGCACATTCACAAAGGAACTTTTTTTTTTTTTAAGGTTTGGTTCTCTTCCCTGTGACTTTGTGTCAGAGTTGGTCACAGATGGCCTGGGTTCATCCTGTCCGTGCTTAGACTTTGAGCAGAGGCATCCAGACTCAGAAGTCTGGTTGCTTTAATCACCTTAGAGGTGCTTCCAGACTCATCACCTCCAATCTGGAAAGGAATGGCTTGCTCATTAGCAGAGGGAGCTGAATTGTTTGCTGTTAGGTGCTGAATTTAGTGGCCTAAACCTGGGTTTGTGCGTACTGGAGCTGACCAGCTTGAAGAGCTGGAAGTAACTTGCTGGATTGAATGTATGACAGCCACTGCCATTTAATGGCTGTTGCTTTTAGCAAATGAATTGGACTCTTTAAAATTTCCTAACGCAAATTTCAGAGACCTTATCTATGGGGACATGCTCCGGTACAGTCAGGATTGACTGCGTGCCATCTCCAGGTTTTGCTATAGGTCTCAGAGCTAGGCTGAAGGACGGCTGGATCCACCCTGGAGTCACTGCTCAGAAATGGGTTTAGGCTAAAGACTGCAGTTCCACTGAGACTCCTGCAAGTTCAGACGTGGTGCCAAGACTGGGGAGGATGAAGGGCTGTCTTTCAAGTGGTTTGTTAGAACCTGAAGGGCTGTTGAACAAGCAGCAACCTTTTTCTTACAGATCCAGCTTTTCACCTCTTCACCTCTCTCATTGCATTGCCTGTTATACCTGGCATTGCATCTGTTGGGGTACTTCTGTGTCTCACACTGCACGTGAGCCTTGTATTAGAGAATAAATTGTTACAAGGGATGCCCAGAGAGTCTAGGCATCCTCCTTTGATCAAGAATAAAACAAAAGGCCCTTTGAAAGGCGGGCCGAGTGGTTGCTGCGACACAGGGCTACGTACTGATTATGTGGCATCAGATGATTGTAACATTTTTGAATGCTAGAGCAACATGTGAACATTTTCCAAGAATTCGCACCGCTGTTGCCACTGTCTGGCAAGGAAACACGAGGAGCTAGAGAGGGAGATGGTGTTGTTCTTGGAACAGCCTAGTTCATAAGTTTCTAACCAAGCCTCCTCCTTTGCCACCACAACTTTTTTCTTGCTGGACCCGGTTCGCAGTCGGTTTAACCACCATTCTAGCTAATTGTAAATCTGCAGTCAAGCCTACCCATACTTATAACACACTTCAAGATCAAACTCCGTCATTAACTCAGCAAAAAAGACCTGGGTTTGTCTCAGCGCTGATCACCAGAGTACGAGTCCCCAAATAACACGGTTGGAGTGCATCTCGTTCCAGGATGTTCCTGGGTGGGACATTTACCCACCATTCCTTTAAAACTTCTCTTTTTTTCCATGGTGTGATGTTTCAAATTCTGTTAATTGAGGATGAGCAATCCCGTTAGAGTAAAACAAGATTGGTCTGGTCCCTGACCCATCAGCAAAATGCTTTTTTGAAATACATTTTTTTTTAAATTACCATAATTTTTAGTATGAAACTCAGATAAAACTTTATTCGGCTCTTAAATCCCATGCAGCTCAGGAAGGTTAGGTGCCTAAATCCATTTTGATGGGTACACTTCAAAGTATTTGCATTTGAAACTGGATTTTCTCTGTAAGAATCTTCACAAAGAACATTTTGCATGAGTAAATCCTCAATAACTTTAAACGCTATTGAGTTTGCTTCCATCTGTCCTCGAAACTTGGGGAATTAGCATGGCTGGTGATGGCTAGTTAAAGCATGGCAGGCTTTGCTGGCATGAATGTTTGCATCACGTTGTCTTTTTGTCTGTTCCAGTCTCTGGAGTACAATATCTTTGAAGGCATGGAGTGCCGTGGGTCGCCCCTGGTGGTTATCAGCCAGGGGAAGATCGTGCTGGAGGACGGGAATCTCCACGTAACCGAGGGCTCTGGGCGGTATATCCCCAGGAAACCCTTCCCTGACTTCGTTTACAAGCGCATCAAAGCAAGGAGCAGGGTGAGTATAAGAGGCTGGATGCACATTTGTTGTCTCCCTGAAACTCCTAAGTTAAAGTGGGTGGAAAACAGATGCTATCCCCTGGCTCGCAAAATACACACACTTCTGCACCAGAAAATGTTCCCTGGATAGGAGCCACATTTATCTCATTCCTCTTTCATTTTTGCTATTCGCTTGAGTCATTACAGGAATATGCTTTGTCTTGAGCGTGGATTTGCTGCAGATTTTCTTCTTCTGCTCTGTAACTGTGCTCCGTCTTGGTGGCACCTGGACAGAGTGAGAACTGTCTGGTTTAGACATGAGTCAATCTGCAGATAACGCAGCAGGCTTCTCCTCCTGCAGGAGCACCAAGAGAACTCACCGATAGCAGTTATATATCAAACCTTTCAGCAACAGTTTAGAATTCTCATTTATTGTTTAAAATATATTATGTTGCTTTCCCTTCTGTCAGATGCTCTTGTCTGGTGACTGGTGAGTCAGAGGCACAGCCCACTGCCTGGATAGAAGTGGGAATGTTTCTATTTTTAAGAGGCTAAAATTGTTGGAAGAGTGTTTTGGTAAAATACACCCAATCAAAACAGAAACCGCTTTTTGAAATGCCTTTAGTTGGTAAAAAGATGAGAGAGAAGATGATGCCGAACTCGGTTGCAACTTAGCTGCAGAGGATTTAAGAAGTTTATTTCCAGATGAAGTCAGATTTCTGAGGAGAAAGATGGTTCGATGTCTGAGCTGATGCCCTCTCCTGGACAAAACCAGAACTGTTCCAGTTCTGCTGACCATAGGCAGCCTACATGTCCCTTGCAAATGATCTTTCCTTAATTGTTCTCCTGAGGAAATTACAAGTTATCAGTGTTACAAACACAAATAATTTAGCACTGCAGAGAACAGCTCCGTGGTTTCTGGTGTGTTCTGGCCTCCCGCAGAACTGCGTCTCTGACCTATAAATCCAATTGGGCAGATCTCAACTGGAATAATTGCATTTAACCCAATCTAAAGCTCTGAAGCCGGAGATGTGAGGCTAGCCTGATTTTTGTTTGTGCAGCCTTGGCTCTGGGTCAGCATTATTTCCCTTTTGGGGTGTGAGTAATAAGTTTCATTTGAGAGTTGTCAGGAGCCTTTAATACAGCAACAGGTAGGCTGAGATCATTAAAGGCAAGAAGAGGCGGTGCAGGGGAAGAGCTGGGGCTGTCTGTAGGCTGCAGACACCACTGAGCTGGGGCCACAACATTCCCCATCATCTTTCATTTTAGCCATGCTGCTTAAGAGGCCGGCTACCACCTGGGGACCAGCCCGGAGGAGTTTTTGTATGCTTTCAAATCCTCTCACTAAAGATGAATCTTGAACCGTATGTCTTTGGCTTAGCAGCATCAGGCCAGCTGTCTAGGTCTGTTTTGAAGGCTGTTTTCACCCTGAAGGCTTCCCTGCTTCTGTGTGTTGCAGCTGGCTGAGCTGCGGGGTGTGCCTCGAGGCCTCTACGACGGGCCTGTCTGCGAAGTATCGGTGACGCCGAAGACCGTCACACCGGCGTCTTCAGCTAAGACATCTCCTGCCAAACAGCAGGCCCCACCCGTGAGGAACCTGCACCAGTCTGGGTTTAGCTTGTCTGGTACGTACTTTTCACAGAATCACAGAATCGTCTAGGTTGGAAGAGACTATCAAGATCACCGAGTCCAACCTCTGACCTAGCACTAACAAGTCCTCCGCTAAACCATATCACTAAGCTCAACATCTAAACGTCTTTTAAAGACCTCCAGGGATGGTGCCTCAACCACTTCCCTGGGCAGCCCGTTCCAATGCCTAACAACCCTTTCGGTAAAGAAGTTTTTCCTAAGTTTTTGTGGGGATAAAGTGTAGTACCTTGAAACCGTGTCTTGTTTATGCTCCCATGCTCTGAATTCCGCTGGAGTTGGAAGGTGGTGAGAGATTGTGGGGTGTTTTTAGCTTGCAGGTGTTCTCTTTAGAAAGGAAGAACAGCATAGGAGCTATCACGGAGTCCTGCTTGTTTTCGGGCCATGTCATGAACACTGAGTACCCCATTGCTCGGTCCTCAACCGGGCGTCTGAACAGGGCACATTGCACCAACATCAGTGGAACTTTGCCAGCTGAGACCAGCTGCAGACCTGGTATGCAGCAGATTTATTTCACAGCGTGCCGTTTCAGCGCAATGAGGGTGGAGTGGTGTGGATGGGCTCAGCAGCTACTGCTGGCACAAAAATCTGAACAGAGCCAGGACAACTGGAATCAGAAAACTGAGTGTGGCAGGGCGAGGGTCTCAGCAAAAAGCTTAGCTGGAAGTGTGTGAAGAAAACAGCAAAAGGCTCACTAAGGGAAAACCATTGATTTATACAGGACGGGGTGCCTACGTTCGCTGCACAGTGGGCCTGACATGGCTTCTCTCTCCCGCAGGCGCACAGATCGACGACAACATCCCACGCCGCACGACTCAGCGCATCGTGGCACCGCCCGGCGGACGTGCCAACATCACCAGCTTGGGCTAAGGACCCCTTCTGTGCCCGCCTAGCGGACCAGGGGAGGGGACGGGGGCACCTGGAGACCCTTTATGATTCTTTTAGAGCCTGTGACAGTTACTGCGGGCAACCAGTGAGGGGGGGCTGAAGTAAGGCGCCTCTTTCAGTCCCCTCAGATTCCCTCCTCATCTTCACCAACCCCTCTCACTTCCCCATCAGCCCCTACACATTTAAAGAAACAAACCCTGTTTTGACACCTCTGACATGCAAAAGTAAATGTAAAGAGGATGTTTGAGATATGTGGCCTCAGTCCCATTCAGCATCTTTCTTTTAATGAAGGAAGGATAAAGTGAATTTCCCGGGAGCTGCCTTTAAGACACAGACAAAAAAGGAATAAATAAATGTAAAGAATAGCTTTTTTTTTTTTTTTTCCAGTGTCAAGCAGAAGAGTAGTTCAAGGGTTTTAAACTGGATATTCTTTAGGGTTCTGTGTTCCAGCAGAATAGCTAGGCGAGCACAGAGAGGCACGAGTCTCAGCAAGTGACCATTCCCCACCACCGCCTTCAGGTCCATGAGTAGCTGTCTGCTGCCAAGAGAGAGAAACAGGACCCAGCGCTAGGAATACGCATCGCACCCTGCCATCGGGTGAGCTAGAATTGTTGGGGACTTTTGTTCTGTTTAGTTCTTCTTTTTTTTTTTTTTTCCTTTTTTTATTTTCCTTCTGGATTTTGCTGCAAGTTAGGTCCTTGAGGATTTTTTTTTTTTAACATTTGTGTATGTTTTTAATATGTTTGTATCATTGTGTTTACGAAGCCTTACGAAGTTTACTGGGCATCTCCCAGTTCTTCCCGGTCTTTCCCAAGTCTCATTCAAGTTACAGACCCCGCCAATGTCACTGCCACCCTGGTACTTCAGGTGTCCCCAGGTTCCGTTCCAGCTAATGCTTGCCACTTAGCTGCAATAGGAGGTCGCGAAGCAGGTTCATAAGCTATGATCTTCACTTCAGTATACTGGGTCTTGAGCTGGTGCAAAGAACAGGGCTAGATGCTGGCTGAGGAGCTGGGACAGTCTCTTGAGAAGCTTTGAGCAGTTAGTCTTTTGTTCCTGGAGGTGGCCATCAATGAGCAGGGGGCCACAGGCAAAGAGCAATCCTTTGCCTGGAAGATTTCTGTAGCAGCCACGTCCCCTTTCCTGGCCATCTATGAGTGGTTATTTAAAACTTTACAAGAGCTTATCTTTAGCTCTCAGCGAAAGGCCGGCCGGGTGAGTGCATGCCTGAGCATCCGTGGCAATTCCAATTAGAGTCCAGATGCCCAGCTGTTGTAACCGGGAGCCTCAGAGCAGCTCAGTGGGTCAACAGCAGCTGAGAATCTCTCATCCACGGTGCAAATTTCACAGTCCCTCATTCCTTCAGGAATCTGCATTTGTGTAAATATTCATATGAAGGCCTGGTCGTTCCCCGCCGTTCCTCGGACGCCTGCTGCCTCAAGTTTGCGAAATCACAGGGCAAGAGTGGTCATGGAATGAGTTTAGGTGCCGCAGCTTCTGCAGCAGTCAGCGGGATCTGGGCACTTAAATATCTTCCAGGTCTGAAGGTCTTTTAGCCCTAGTATTGGAGGCTCATGTTTTCAGGACACGGAGAATAAATCTGCACCATTAGAGTCCCACTTAACACTTAGCTGCAGGGCTTGACAGTCCCGAGGACTCAGGCTGTCTCTTAGCACAGAGAGCTTTTCCACCCACAGTTAACACAGCATTACCTCCACTGTCTGTACGCCCTGGCACTTGGCTGCATCTTCTGCTTTCTCTTCTGTTTGTACTTCGCCACGTACATTGACCTTGTTTTGCTGTATTTGTGAGTATTTTCTTAAATGGCGTTTACAGGTTCTTTTAAGGAAAAACTATATATATGAAGGCTTTTAAGAAGCAACTACCAAATTTGTTGTTATGAAGTATCAACGCTGGGATTTTCAAAGGATCTGGAAACTCTGTAGGTACCCAAATGCTCCCAGCTTCAGCACCTGATTCCTTTAGGACCCTTTGAACATAAAAGTTAAGGAAAACATTGCCATCCTCATCCATGCATCTTGCGTTTAGGTTTAACTCCTGGGTGTTTAGTTTTGCATAAAAGAGTTTGCACTTTGTTTGTGAAGTAATCCGTGAACGTAATATATATTGCAGCTATTTTCATTTTATTTTCACCTGTATGTTAAAATCAATTTGAACGAGTTGGGGAGAAAAAAAAAGAAATGCAGATCCGTTTCAATTCTACGAAACACTTGCGGCTCTTCAGTATTCACTTAAGTCTTCCTTTTTTTTCCTTCACTGACTCATGATGACTTTTTAGTTTTAATTTGTTCTTCAAAAGGAAAAAAAAATCACAAAAAAAGATTTTTGCAGGCTATGTAAGCATGTTTTTTCCTGTGAGAGCTCGTCCGCTTTGTGTCTGTTTAATGAATGTCATATGTAAATGCTTAAAGAAAAAAGACGATGACTTAATTAATTAACCGCAGTGACTTGAAGCTCTAAAAATAATAAAAAAAAAAGAAGTAGGATTTAATACTAGCTGGATTTAACCCTTGGATTTGTGATTGTGAACCATGAGTGGAGGAGCTGTAAGTGCTAAAGCTGATCATGTGTGTAGACAAAAAGAAGTACTGATATTTGACCATTGTCTCAATGGCAAAAAAAAACACACCCCAACCCCAAGTCTTGTGTTTTATTCCTTAAGAACTCTGTGTTATATTACCATGGGAACTCCTAATAAAGACAAAATGTTGTTGTTTCACTAGGTGCATCTGTGTCTCGAGGCGATACGTGTTGTGTGTAACTGCATACCTTGGCTGGTGCCTTCAACAGATAAAAGCAGCCTGGGCTCTCAGATCACTGCTAACGTAGGCTGATGATAGTCCTGTGTAGGAGTGAGATATACAGTAGCAGAGCTGAAGGTAAGGCTCCACAGTTCCTTGGAAGGTGATGATAGTAGAGAGGAATTGATGGTCCGTGGTGTAGTTTCCTTTTGAGGAGAGAGAGACCAAGCCTCTTCTCAGGGAAGCTTTTTCCTTAAGGCAGCGTTTGGCAAAGCAGACACATTTGCCTGAAAGCTCCCGGCTCTACCTTGCGTGGTTAAGCAGAGATCACTGATGAAAGGCACGCAAAAGAAGCTAAAACTATTGGCATAGTCCTCAGTCCTCCAATGTGTTTCTACTTGAACCCTCATAACGGCGATGGAGGCAGGGAGAGAAAGTAGAGCCTCAGATAGAAGCCACACACAGCTAACTGAGTGGGGAGTATGAGAGCTGGCTGGAAAAACACCAGTGACACTTTCAGTGGTAGTGCTTGGGTTTTACAGTGTCACAGAGCTGCTGGGATGGAGATCTCCCTCGTGGGAAGGTCTCAGAACCAGCCAACGTCACTGCCAGCTGCTCACGCCGCTGGTTGCTGCATCCATACATCCACAAGGACAACCCCCTCGGTGGTCTTCCCCCGAATCTGAGCATGGCTGGAGCCTATGACCAAATGTTTAAATGCTCTGTAAATGTAATTAGCTTTCTCCACACAGCTTTAAACTTGGTAGTTTAGTCCAGTGCAAAGTTTTAAGAGGGTTTCCATTTTATCTGCTCAGAAGGGGACAGCAGCTTTTCAATTTTCCTCTGGGAAGAGGAACTGTGGGTTAAGTCCTCACTAGAAAATTGCATCATTGAGTGCAGCGATGGCCTCAGTAGCACTGTGGGATAGCTGAGGCAGGCTGAGCTCAAGGGTTATGATTTTGAGTTACGGACACTGATGAATGTAGGATTTTACCAAGTTTTGCCAAATTTGAAGGACACCCATCAGCCAGCCAACAAGTGGAACAAACTTTTGGTTGGTATTTAATAAGAAACACTCGGCAGCGGTCATCCACTAATAAAATACTTGGATTAGTGTGGGGATCCTGACTCTGTTACCAATGACAAGCAATTATTTGTCTACTTAGATGTTAGCACATACACAATTAAATGGTATGGAGCAGGGCTGGTGAGTAGCTGTGTGTAAGAGGTATTAGCTTGTCCCAGTGATAATATCACAGTGGTAGGTACATTCAAGGCTAAAGCGCTGATGTTTAGTTAACACATATCTATGGAGATTCCATTTGTTTTTATTCCATCATTATTTCTTCCTCCAGACTCAAGTGGAAGAAACTTCTTCCCCAGGAAATCAGTTCCAGGGACCCAGTGAACCCAGTCTGTGATTGAGCAGGACTCAGTGCAAGAGCAGCAGCAACAGAATGAGAAAAAAATCAACTGAAACGTAGAGTTTTTGAGGTCAGGAAGAAGCAATCAACAGCCAGATCTTAACAAGTTCTGAGGAGCAGAGCCAGTCAGACATCACAGAGAGAGATTCAGGTCAGTGGGGCCGTGCTGCTTTGCTGCTGCAGAAGAGCACAGGAATAGCTGTATTTTGTCAACCCGTTAATCCAGGTAATTCCTTACGCTGGCAGCACTGAGATCCAGCTCATTAGGTATGCACTAATTTGGTTCCTTGCAGGCCTCCCATTGACTGGTCTGCAGCCATGTGTATAGGACCAAATACAGGGCTAATCTGAGCTTAAAGTTGGTACAGAATTAGTGGCTAAAAGCAGAAGAAAGGAAGTAGAAGATGAATTTAACTTAGTGACCTGGAAAAGTAGCTGTCAGCTAGTGAGGAGGGATTGGTTAGCAGCGCTGAGGACACTGGGGCTTGATTTATTGCTTAGTGGAAGGGTGCCTGAGAGCAGGAGTTGTCACCAGTCCTTGCACCTAAGCTGTCCTGCTTCAGCGTGTACCAGGACCTGCCACAGGATTTTCCAAATCAAAGCTTCTGTGACGTAGGGCTTTTTTGTATCTACACACATATACAGAAGCACATCCGTGTGCTGCTCTCTGACCAAACCAGTTTTGCAGCAGACAAGGTTAATTTGCGCTATTTTGTATTTCCTGCAGGCTAAAAGCAGTGTTTCTGCAGCTTAATACCTTCCGCCACAGTAATTGGAGGTGTCTGAGTGCATAGGCCCCGGGGCTCTTTGGCACTGCAGCTCCTGACAGCAGTCTCACTCTCATGCCCCTAACTAAGTACTATTTATGACTCTAGGTAGCTTTTCCAGGACAAAAATAATTAACACTAAGTTTAGTTCACTTACATTTCCCAAGATTTTTATGACTTTTTAAACATTTTAAAAATTAAAGCATTCAATACTTTTACCTGTTTGTTCTCCACTGGTGCAGGCTGTAGGGTCAGAGCAGGTTTTCTCCTATTTTTAACACGAAAGGTGACAGTTTAGCTCACTACCATTAGGTGGCAGCAGGACACGTAAAAATGAAAATGTCAAACTCCCTAGAGGCACATGGATCATTTTAAGAATGATGGAGGATGTAATAAATGTAGAGCATGCACAGGGCTTGTGATTACTGTGACACAGAGATGACATATTCATATATCCTCTATTATATTATCAGATAGCATTTCAATGTTAAAGGGGTATGAAAGTATTCTCAGGACATCCTCCTGTAATAAAATACAGAGTGAGCCGTAAACATTATCTATTAATTTAGTTACAAAACAAACAAACAAAAACAACAGCCTATTTTTTTAAACAGACGCTGTCTTTTCTTTACAAAACTGTGGTGTCCAAAACCAGAGATAAGGCAGATTTGAAGAGATGGCAGGATTTTCCTTCCTGTGGAATGGTTCTGTTTCTTCCTTGCCGTTTCCTGCCCTTCTTCTATGGCTAACAGATTATTTTTTTTTTGGTTTTGGCTTCACGCAGTTGTTCCCTGCAAAAGAAGCTCCTGATGTATTAGGAATAAGAGGGAAAGTATGAACAATTGTTCGGTTTATCATGTTAGTTGTCCCACTCATCTCTCATTGAGAAGAAAAGCCCTACTGATTCCTCCTTTCTGACCTGAAAAATATGTAGAATTTTATTCTGTGTTGTTTTTACTAGTAGCAGCAAAAGCGCTCCCTTTCCCCAAGAAAACAAAACAAAACAACAAAAACACCAGCCAGAGAAAAACAAACTGTTTCTTGAAAATAAGCAAAACTAATTCTGTTCAGGGCTAAGCTGTGCCACTGTCTCTTTCCAAGAGCTAGCTGCTGGCTAATATCTGCAAGGGAATCACTTCCCTCTCTCCTATTGCTCCTCCAGTTCCTCTTTCTTCTTGTGAAAGTGCAAGCTTTGCCAATTGACCGCTCTGCAGTCTGAGGAAAGTATCTGCTCTTCTCCCATAAAACAGGCCAGAGAAGTTGCCCTTTGCTCCCTGCTAGGTTGTGACTGACCTACAGCCTTGGCACTCTAACTGTGGATTTACCACTGGGTTCTTGAGTGTGGTGTTCTTTCCACGAGCCTTTTTTTTTCAGCTAATAACCAGTCAGACTTGGCAAATGCCTTAGAGTGAGTCCGTCAGTGCTGACTTGTGAAGCCTCAAATGGCAGAAAATCCTCTGCTCCTTTATTCCATGGGCTAACCATCTTCATGGTTAATTTTTTTCCTGTTTCTGATGTGAATTGGCCTGCCTTGCATTTCTCTCTAGCAGTTCCTATAACGTCTCCCCACAGTAGAACAAAGATCCCCCTAAGACCTACATGGGCCTGTTTTCTGGGGTCGTAGCACTGTTTGAAACCGGGTGGCTCAGCAGCAGAGCTGAAAGCGGGGCTCTGGCTGCTTTCCACTCCGCATCCCGCCACGACCTGCAGCAGAGATGCAGTACGTCCTGCTGAGTGATGAGAGCAATAGATCTGTAACCAAAATCACACGGATTTATTTTATTTATGGGCCTAACCAGCCTGATGTGTGCTGATGAAGGCTGCGATGCCTTCCCCTTACTGACCCTTTGCTATTCATCTTCCTGAGTTACAGTCATGCCAGACCAAATTGCTGCAAGACTGTATCACTAATACAGGATTCATAACACCATCTAAAACTGGAAGGATCTGAGCTGTGAGCCTGCCTTCTTCACTTTTTGGCTATGGATTTGTGTTGTGGCTATTTGTAAGTGCACAGAGAAAATGAACAACCTCATTTTGCCGTGGACGTTTTATAAGTTGCAATATTGTGGTGTTACAGACCAGCACATATGTTTTGCCCACGGTGACCTTGTCACAGTTAAGGCCAATACTTGCACCCCTAAGTACACTTGAAAAAGTAGTAGTGCTTATTGGGTATAAAAAGTTCTAAACTGCTTGCTTTTTCCATGTAACCTGGGAGTCCAAAAGTCATGACATCAAACCAATTGCACTGACTTGCTAGGACTGTAATATAGAGGATGAGAAGAAATTCATGCTTCTGTGGTCAGTTGACGACATTTATATTTAATGGCTGTTATGCAAAACATTCCTAAGATGCAAAATAGTGCAAATGCAAGAATAAACACAGTAGGTCAGAGAGCTGTGTTAACTAGGCAGCTTTGTCAGGTAGTAGCTTGTTCTGCCTTCTGAATTTCAGTTCCAAAACATAACCGTCCTATTTGCTGCTTTTATTTCATTTATTTCAGAAACCTTCCTGAGCTCACACACTTAGATTCCACTTTCATTCCTGCTTGTGCGACAGCCACGGCTTCCTCCATCAGTCCCTAAAATACCCAGCAGTGACCAGAGCACACAGCTGCAGTGCAGTCTCATTTGTTGAAGGCTAGGTGACGTGGCAATGAGGAGTGACTACCACAGCTACTCAAATAATAGAGAGAACTAGCCCACTTGCTACCTTATGAAATTACATGGTAGTTTTTTTGAAAATTGTTAGTTAGATTGCTAACCAATTTCTTATTTCCTATAATTTTGAGTCCTACTGTAAGTCCAAAAAGAAAATCCCTTATTCCAGAGGCTTGTAAAACTACTGAGCATTTGTGCCTTTCTTTTGAAGAGGAGCAGTTCCACAAGAGGGCATCAGATACACGCTTTTAGACTGCATTTCTCCTGATTCCTTGAGCCTATTTCCTCCTCCTTTTCACATTACTTCCTCTACAAGCAGATATAGACCTACTTAAATAGAAAGTACACAGGATTGAAATTTGTATTGTCTGTTAATCTTTTCAACACCAAAAACTTCCATGTTTTTCTTTGTCCTTGATTAGGGTGGTGCATTTCAATTTGTGGTTCATACAGAACTGAAATAATCTCTTCTTTACTAAAAATGTCCGTGAAAGGGAATCATCTATTTTTCTCTGCATTTTTAAATTCACATGCAAACGTCTGCAGCAAAGCTATAGTTTTACTAGTGATCTCCTGACACCTCAGTCAGATTCACCCCGTAGGCTTTTTCTACAGATTCTTGCAAAATTTTTGTTACATGATAGTCAAAATGCGATGAAATTTCTCTCCCTTAATGACATCAACTGAGCAGAAAAATGCACTGTTTTATTTATGGATCTGTCTGTGGCTTTCTCTTCCTGTAGGACAAAGGCAGAGAGCATGGAGATGTTTGGAGGTGGATGTCACCTTGGTGCAGTGTTGTGTGGCTGGGACTGGGAGAAGAAGTCTGCTGCCAACACAAACAGGAGTTGGGGACTGGGCTGGGACTAGATGGCATTCAAGTGTCACAGCTCATCAGCTACACGCAGGTTGTTGGCTCCAGAAGCTTGCCACTTCCCAGGAATTTTGTGCAGTATTGTTAGGAGCGGGATCACAGTGAGGTTAGACGTGGCCTTCCTTTCTGCGCCATTTCATGTTGCCTCTTGGTCAAAGAGAAATGCGAAGTCCCAGAGGACTCTGCCTAGCTGAGCATGTCAGGGCTGGGACCCAAATCATCTGTGGGTTGACCAAAGCTCTACAGGAGCCCCTGTGGTTTGCTCCCCTTTGCTCTCCTACCCTCTCTATAGCTTGTCTGTTGACAGAGACCAAGCTTTCCCAGGCTCTGGGCCAGCTCTGTAATGACCTGCCATCCCACATCTTTGCTTTAAGTTGGGTGCATTCTGTCCTTTCCTCTACTAAACTTGCAGCAACCACACTGCTGAATGCAGGAAAAGACCCTACTGAAGCTTAAGGGGCTCCACTGTGAACGAGGACTTAGCAGTTGGGTCGAAGTCTCATGAGAGTTTATATTTTAAGAAACCCAGCGAAATAACTGTCCCCATTGTGGGACACCAGGGTAGGCAAGGAAATGAGCCCTTCCTGACTGCTAGCATGGAGACTGGGAGGAATCAGCATGAATCTTCCATCCTCCTGTGAACCTCGCTCCTATAATTAGAGCCACATACTGGGCCCATGTAGCGTCCTGACTGGGAATGGAAGGTTTCTTCTGCTCAGCTCCAGATGTGTCCCCAGCCTCAGCCAAGGCAAATGCTAGGATTAACAGCTCCTAACAGGCAAGGTTACTCGAGACAGACACTGCCCCGAGCAGCCACAGCAGTGGTGCAACTGCTTCGCCTGCTTTGTGGGGACCCTCGCGGTTGTGCTCATGCAGATTACATTCTTTCTCCTTCCAGTATGCTAAGGAGGAATTTGTTTGTTTGCAGTAGACTATTTTTACTGCACCTGAATTCATTAATCTCTCCAAAAATAATGTTGAAGGTGCATGCATAAGAAAGCACGCTTGCAGCTTGCCATGGACAGCACCAGGCACCCCCAGCGAGCGCTTTACTGCTGGCATCGACTGAGGGTTTTTTGCATGCATGCAAAATCAAATGCCAGAAAAGCACAAGTGAGTAAACTTTGTCTGAAAAGGGGGAGGGAAGGGACCTCGTTTTCCCTGAGCTACCATTGATTTACTGTGATGAGAATTTTAATCAAGCCCTTGTACCTTTAAACCATAAGTTATTAGAGGGAAGCGGGGACAGTCTTTCGGAGGACTTGCTGACATGCTGAGCTTTCAAGCTTATTAATCAAAAATGTGGGATTGGAGGAGGGTTTTTTGGGGCAGGGGGTGAGGGGGGTGAGTTGCAGGCACCACTAAACTGCCAAATAATGTCAGATGGCAGAGAACAATGTGAATTCCCATAGAGATCTATAAATAACAGCTATAAACGTGCCTCATAAATTACTCAAAGGGTTATTTTCTCCCACCCGCATTCCCTCCCTCACGTTCAAATTCAATTTTATTCATCCGCTTCCTCACCCTGCGCTGCTGCGTGGGAAGCTTCGACTGAAATCTCCAAGTGGCCAGGGCAGGCCCACTGCTGGATCTCTGCAGAGGAGATTTCCACTGCCATGGGTACAACCAGCGCTGCAGAGGCTTCCCACCTAACGCCAGACCCAGTCCCCATGGGATGCCTGTCCCAAAGGATGCCACTCACCCTACAGCCTCTCGTTTTGGCCGCTGATGAGGGTTTGTTCCTGAAACGAAACCCAAACCATAATGAACTTGAGGCACACTCTGTGGACAAAACCCATGGCATGACAGGGGTTTATTTCCCTTGAACAATGTTTTGGTTTTGCAAAGATCCTGGAGGGAGGGATTATTTCTGGTTTAGGCTGCGCTTTTGAGCAGGAAAGAGAGAAAATGTAAGCCACACACAAACAGAGACAATGGAGGGGAAAGGTTGGAAGCAGCATCCCAAAATAACTCGGTGGTTCAGCCAAAAATACAGCGAGCCTGTCTGTGCTAAAAAGTGTTGCTTCAAGAGGCAGAAAGCAGGCAAATGGGAGGAGCGTGCTAAGGATGGTAGGTGCTGTGTATGTCTGTGTGTGTGCACAAAACCTCAGAAAAGGCAATTACTGTCCATGCGTGCCTAAGCCAAGGTGACCACTGCCGTAGCCGTACGTGGTTTGAAGAGGTTTCTGCGTGCACGTAAACATTGCCACGGATAACAGTGATTAACTGGCAGATTAAAAATCTGACCCCAAAAGGTATTGTTCTCTGTGATGAAAGATGAGCCCGAGCAAGGATTTACAGCCCCAGCGTCTCATTGCCATAGTAGGGCTGTGCTTGCAGGCGAGGTTATTATGGTGAATGTTAATGACAACTGCATCTGGGTAAAAGCCTCTCCATCACCTCTTGCTGTTGATGCCTCTTCCGTAGCTATGGAAATGGCACCTTCTGCTCAGCTGCTGCTTCTGATTAAAATTCAAGTGGAGAGGGATGGGGAGAGAAGAAAAGCCAGGGGCAAACACAGCTGATGAGCCAGGCGGCATGGAGGAGAGGAAGGGTGCTGTGTTACCTGTTCAGCTTCTCGGAGGGAGAGAGGGTGCGGGGCTTCGTTGCTCTGATGGCTGCAATTGAGAATGAGAGCCACTGTATTTGCCCGGCACAAAATGTTTTAAGAAAGAGTCCCTGAAAGGAGTAACTTACACTGTGAGTACCCCTAGGAGTGGAAAAGACCAAGGCACACTTCTCTGCCCTAGACGTCAGCAGCCCTCTCCCTCGCAGAGCCAGGTAGAGGCTGGGTTTTCTGCCTGCCTGGCTGCTGCGCCGCTTCCCGTGGGTTTGGCTGCTGATTAAGACACTTCAGTAGTTTTTGTCTCTTTTAGTCTGTAAACACATTTGCAAGAACAATAGCAGCTTAATGGCAGATTTCAAAGGTCTGTCATACATCATCTTCTAATGCAGATTGTGTGGAACTGTCTCTGCCTTCAACAACTGGAATAAGGAAAGGGGCTCGTGCAGTAAGTGTAGGAAAAGAAGCACAACTTGGTTACCATAAATTTATGTTATTACAGCTATGACACAGTGGTAGCATGGGAGCATCCAGCCAAAACTGGGGCTCTGTATTGTCTGAGGCAAACGCTACCGTGTGGAGCATTAATAAAAAAGATAGCCAGAGGAGGTACGTTACTGCCCGGAGAGATGAAGTCATCTCAGGTTATCCAGGAATCCTGTGGCAGAACGAGTGGAGGAGTCAATCTGCTGTGCCCGGTCCAGCGCTGGACTGCAGAGTGCAGGTAAAGGGGTTGCTACAGCACCTAGGGCCAACCCCTTACCCTAGCCCTGGCTCCTTTGCCTCCTCTCCTGCAGCCTCACTCAATGACATGGGCCAGGGTGAGCTCAGCAGGCTGAGGCTGGAGGGCTGCGGGGAGCTTTGGCACCGTGAACGGGGCAGCATCTGCCCACCAAGCCATTTGCCGAGTCAA
Organism: Cygnus atratus; assembly: GCF_013377495.2. NCBI lineage: Eukaryota > Metazoa > Chordata > Aves > Anseriformes > Anatidae > Cygnus > Cygnus atratus. Next base: position 3,243,726 of record NC_066388.1, read on the forward strand.
CACCTCATTTTGACAAATTCCCTGCAAAGAAAGAGAATTTGGAGCTGTGCCATGGTCCTGCTGTGCCATCTCGGAGCTCATCCTCCAAAAGCTTTTATTAAGGTATAACGGCTTTCTTTTACTGTTGAAATCCCGTGTAAATATTGAATGATCTGCCTGGTGCCAGCACCGATCGGTTCCTTGTGTCTGAAAGCAGCACGTGCTACCAGAGCTGGGCTATCATTGCTGTCCTCCAGCAGTGCACAGCCTCCTGGGGGACTGCCTGCCTTCCTTCCGTGTCATTTTATTGCTCGGGCAGAGTTGCAGCTCACAGACACCTGGTTCAACACATGAATTGAAGGTCTAACCTTATTAATTTGCAGATAATAGGATCTGCTGTGCCCTAGCTGCTGCAGGGCAACCATGACTCTCCGTGGGCTAATTCAGGTTAGGATGGATGATGCTGCAGAAGTACTGAGGCTCTTTACCACTCAGTGAAGGTAGAAGGTAGAGATGACAGAGCATCGGTGTTTTCTAGGAGACACCCTGCTGAGACAGCGTCCTGGGACTATAAAAGCATCTGTGCAGGATATTGTCCTTTAAAACTGGTTATAAGCATAAACTCGATTCTGACCTGCCATTTTGCAGTGCAGCGCTGACTGACTTTTAATGGCCAACCCATACCCATCAGGTGTCTTCAGAGAAAGCCCAGGTTTGGCTCTACCTTTTCCTTATGTTTGCAAGACAGGACATACCACTTTGCTGTCCCCTCAGGTGCTGGAATCAGTATTTCAGGAAGCACCTTTCATGCTCAAAGCCGGCTTGTTTTCCTTTTTAATGCGAACGCAGTACTGGTAACAGCACTAGGAGCTGGGGATATCTCAGGAAGTCTTCTGACCCCGTAGCCTCACAACTGATGTGCTCCCCGTATCACGAGTTGAGTGATTCTCCAGTCCTTGGAGTGTCTTTAAGGCATTTGCTTACCATCACTAGGTTACGCCGACACAGATTGTGTGGCCTATGGATTTGACCAACTGCTTAGATGTGAAAGATTTTGTATTGTAACAATCCTTGGCCCAAAAGACACATGTTCTGATCTATTTAATCTGTATAAATCTTCCTATTTTATTTTAGCAGAGCCGCTCTGGAGTCATATCAACTTCTGATGCCAGTTTTGCTGTGGCTCTTACTGTTTTCACAATGTTCCTGTGTATCCACACTGGGTTTGGATCTGAGGTTATGAGGTACAAGTCATCCCTGGCAAGAGTCAGAATGAGCTTCATAGGCTGGTAATTGAGATCAGATTCTGGCTTTTAGCATTTCCCCCCTCTGGCTCTGGCTAACCAATTGTGCTGGGAACTTCAGCTAGAACAAATCAGCTCAAAATAATTCTGAACAGTTTGTTTTTTCAAATAGTGCAGAGAGAGAGAGAGAGATCCCTGTGAATAATTATGGATCTTTTCCCTACTAAAATTACCACTTTCCCTCCTCCTGATTTCACTGGTGTCCCACATGAGTGCCCAGAACATTACCTGCTGCAGTGGACAGTAACGACTCAGCCAGGCAACATTATCCCTTCCTGAGGACTGGATCCAAACGGGAGGTGAGCTGTTATCAGCGCCAGTGTAAGAGCTTTTAGCAACAGGACAGGCTGGGGCTACAAAATCAGGAGGGGAACCACGTGCCATAGCAGAGGTGCCGCTGGTAGCTCTTGGAGGAGGTGCCTTTCGGGGCATCCCACACGTCTGGCTTTGGACCCTTTCTTTGTTGTGCATTTTTTTGCAGGCACTGATTTTAAAGTGCCCATAGGACCACTTCAATTTCCATTTGCAGGAGTGGAAAGAATATATTTTGGCATTCGCTTTATTGTACGAACAACTTAGCTAGCATCTTTTTACCTCAATGGAAGGGGTAAGGAAAACAGCCCCAATGGTGCTTCTTAGAGCTTAAATACAATCCTAGTGCTGATTTATGATTGTGCTTGCTCAATCATCATTTAAAACATTTTCTCCTACAAGACTGGGCAAGGGAGAAAGATTTCTGTCCCATGACAAGCTGCAGAAAGCAGTGTAAGAGTGCTACTTTCCCTGCTGGGAGTGCCTGCTTCAAAAGTACTTGAAATGAGTGCCACACTCATGCCTATTTCTGGTTGGGGGACAGTGAATTCCTTTATTTTGTGCCTCAGTTTACCCTTTGTAAAAGAGAAATATGATTCTGACCACCTTTGTAAGCAGCTTGGAATTCCCCTGGTGAAAGCATCTCTCCAGAACTATTTTATTATGGTAAAGATGCTTAGGTTTGTTCTTATGGCAGAGCCCTAAGTCAAAACCCTTGGGCTCGGAATTTTCCATATCCATTCTCCTCTCCTCACTGTCCAACGTTAATTTCAACAAAGAGCATGTCCTTTGTGACCGAGCTGCTCTGCCTTTCCCCAGCATCAAGAAATCCCTGAGTAGAGCAGTTCCCTTAACCCGGGCAAGGGCTAGCAAACCCTCAGAGCATCCCTGACCAAATCCCAGTGTTGCAGAGGGAGGAACCCAGCTGCAACAAAGCCACTGTGCTCTTCTGGGGAACCAGCTTTGTGGTTTATTGGCAGCCGGTCCTTATTAAATGTGTGTGTATGGATGGTGCTGAATTTTACTGGGCAGCCCCTTCAGATGTGATGAACAATGGAGAACTCGTTAGCACAGCTCTTAAAAATCCTACCCCAGCCCCATGTTACGAAGCTGAACAGACCAAAATCTGGAGAAAAATAAATAAATTACAAACAAATTTTGCCCTTTTTTCTTTTGTGGGGGCTACTCTGGTGTTAACAGTCAGGCCTTTGTTACCTCTTACTGGATACTTCACCCCTCCTAGCACGGAGAGGCTGACTGGTGGTTGGTTTTTTTTATTTCCAACTAGTCCAACTCTAAACCAGTTTTTCCCTGTACTTTATTTCTAATGTGAGCAACATCCACCAGAGGGCAAGATTCCCTCATCCCGGACTCAAAGAGCTCTCTCCCCATCCCACATTAAAAACAGGCTGGTCCCAGCTCACTTAAATCAATGGGAGTATTTCCATCCACTTCAGTGGTCTTTGGATTGGGTCCTAGTGTTCTTTTAATATAAAAAAAATCCCGGCAAGATGTTTTATATAAACTTAGAAACAAGGTTTTATAAACTGGAAATAAATTAAAAAAAAAAGGCATTTATACACTCTGGGTTTAGCTGTAACTTGTCAGATGGATGTTAAATGGTCCTTTTATTTATAATACGTTTATTTTTTAAATACTCATGTTATGAACAAGCCACAGCAACAGAGGGGATGTAGTCCAAAACCCTACAACTTTTGTTTTAAATCCTCTTTGCAAAGCTGTGTCTGCACTGTGATGGGGTGAGCACTGCTCATTAATACTGGCATTGAAAGGTAAGTGCCTGTGAGGCAGTTCTCAGCCATAATTTAGCAGACTCTGTTGGCATGTGCTTGCCTATAGGCATTGTACCAGCTCACCGACTGCAATGGGAACTGATGAAACCTGAGGTTTGAAATCCTTCTTTGCCTCCTAGAGGAAAATCCCCAGTCCTATTCCTCGACCCCAGCCCAGAAGCTTTGTGCAGGGCTCTCTTAAGGAGTCGGGAGGCACTGACAAAGGGGTGACAGACATAACCCCATCTGCACCATGCTCAGCTGGGGAGGGACCTGCCTTCCCTCTGTGTGCAACGTGCAGCCCCGTGCCTGCCGCTGGGGCACGGCGTCCAAGCCAGTGTGCCCTGCCAGAAAGTGAGGGCACAGAGGCTGTGGAAACACAAAGCCATCTAAAATAAAACCCTGTTGATCAGCAGGTGAGTCCCGACGAGAAGGGGGCTAAGGTTACTCTCTCCGGAGCCTATATTTTCCACAAGTGTGAATATAAAGAGCTCCCGGGTTGAATGAACTAAATCCCTTGCTGACCTACTGCATGAGTCAGCAAAGCCACATTTTCTAATTTTACAGCAGAAGAAATGGACATTAGAAGCCTTCAATAGGGCTTAGACAGCATCTCAGAAGCACTGTGCCAGCCTAGCTCCTAGGAAGCTCCAGGAAAGGACAGCAGCAACCCTGTATTGCCTTCAGTGGGAGCAGAGCTTTGGGCAATGCAAAATGCTGAGAAGAAAACTCTCCAATAATGTTTATAAAGCTCTTTCACGTTTGCTGATGAAAGGATGCTATTGAAGTACACAGTTTTTGCTGGAAGTTTTCCCTCCCACCTACTGCACTGTTTCTAGGCAAATATCTTGCCCTTTTGAATAATACGGCGTGGAGTGGAAAGATAAACTCATGTAATTATCCCTTTCCTCAGCGTGGCTGTGCTGAAAAGACAAACTGCCTCCTTCAGCATTACTGCTCACAGAAAAATTGGACCTGACGCATACGTGGGAAGATTAGAGTGACTAAAACATTTTTTGCTTGCACCCTGGTTCTTGAGGATGCTACGGCAAGATGCAAAACCAGTTCATAAAAGCCCTAGGGGACACAAAGCCCTCATTTCCACGGGGGAAGTTATCATCTGCAACCTGTAACAGAGGTGAGGAGAGGTCTGTGGGGTGGAGGAGGAATCACCAGTTCATCACAAAAGCAGGGACGCTGTAATACAAAGATCTGAGCTGGAGCCACTGCTTGAACGAGGTTCTCCCGAGCCCCTTGCTGCCTGGCACCGCTGCATCGCTTGCCCTGCCCCCCTGTTCTGTGCTGAGGTTATTTCAGTCTTCAGGGCTGCCAAAACTTACACTAGGTCTAAAAGCACTTCATTTCAGTACCAAAACAGCTCGGGGGAAAGCTCAGGAACATCTGAGAAGATAATCTTAGCACGTCTCCCAGTTTGGAAGCGCAGTTTGCTACCCAATATCAGGGGAGTGGAAACTCCTATTTTGAGAAAAACCTCTTGACATCAGGCCTGCCCTAAGAGTTTGATTTAGAAATAAGGCAAACTGCAGATGCCGTAGTCATATATCCGTGCTTGCTCTGGGCCAGGAATTATTCACCGCCGGGCTTTGTGTTGCATGACAGTATCCCCAGTGACAAGCACTCAAGGAAGGTTACAAGAGTGACTTCAGCCTGACATCCAAAGGGAAGAGAAGATAATCTGAAGCCAAAAAAGAGGCAGCCAAGAGCATCCTTTGTGGCTTGAACACGAGAGTTAGTGTGCCAGTGTGACACAGACCAAGGACATTTCACTGGGGAACTTTCAACAGAGACAATGAGGATGGAAATGTCAGCTGAGAGCATGAGATCCTACCAGGGAAGCGCCCTTCTTGTGCTGCTTTCCTTCTCCGAAGAGATTTAATTCATTAGGTAGAAGTAATGGATTGTCAGGTTATCTTCAGTCCTATTTCTGGCTGCTGCAATTCTCTGTAACAATCTGTGGTTTAAGTATATAGAGAAAAATAAAATGTGCCTCCTTCTTGTTAGAGCAGAAAGTCTGAAATAATGAAATATCTGCTGGAAAACCGATTGGTGCCTTTGTGCACTTAGGAGGATGACAAGCATTTGCAGCTTTGTAGCTGCCAAAGAGGCTTAGATGCCTAAATGTTAAGTCTTTTTTAAAGCAATGATTGTTGGTTAATTCCCTCATTGGTTCTAAGACCAAGCCCAAGAGTTTGAGGCTGCACAATCACTTTCTTTAGACACTCTTTTAGTCTTATTAGAAGGCTTTCAGAGATGGAGAAATGGAGAATTTGTCATGTTGCTTGGTAATCTGTCTTGATAGAGATTTGCTCTCCCCAATAATAAAAAAAAGCATCTAATTTCTAATTCTTCTGCCAGACATCAACTTTTTTAAATGAGGCAGAAAGACAGAAATAGCCTCAGTTTCTTCAGAGAGATCTTCGTGGTCCCAAGGAGGACGGAAGCCCCATTGCTGTGTCATGCTGTTTGTGCTGCACTGTTCAGGAGCTGCAGGGTTGGAAGCTGCTGGGCGATATTACCAATACAGAGCTGGAACAGGCAGACTCCTTTTTCTTTAGCTGTCTTAGAAAATGACTTCTGATTTTTTTTTAATATTATTTTTTTTTTTCTGTGGCTTGCTTCTTTTGTATTTGAGTAATTCCAGCCTTGCCATTTACTGAGAAGGTCTCTCTTCTAAATTTAGATGAGAATGTTACTTGCTTTTCTAAGGCATGTTAATATCCCTTGGGTTAAGAATAATTAGATGTTAATTTTCAGAACCTGAAAGGAAATTATACCCCTAATTCATCATTTAAAGTAAAATAGCTGCTTTAAAAGTCATACATAGCTACATTAAACAAAGGTCTAGCCATTTTTCTCCTAAACAAAAATTAACCTCGATACAAATTAAGATGATATGATTCTAGTTAGGTTAACAACACCAATTAGGCTAATGCATTTCTAAAGCTCCCAGAGTTTGTGGAATTCAAGAAGGCGGAAGATCAGCCACTACAAAGCAGCGTACCTTCTCCAGCTATGTTTTGCTTTGCTGGCTCTCACGCCTCCAGCATTAACCTGCCTACAGCAGCTGAAGCTGTGCCCCCTGCCATGGGGCTCACAAACTGCTCTTCCCCAAAATACTTTAGGAGCAGGGTTTCCTCTGTTGGCGTGAGCAAAATACCTGCAGGGATGGAGGAACCCTGGCCGTATAAAGGGAAGGTAAGAATTTAGCCCTGTTAGCTCACTGCTGTGATCAAGGTGAAGAGCTGATTTTGCCGTGTCAATCTTAACATTTCCTTGGTCTTCTCAGTTATTTGCAGGCATTTGCTCTTGATGTTTCTGAGGCTGACCTCCCCTCCTGCCTCCCATCCCTGAGAGCTGCCTGGCCGGCTCCAGCACCTCCCCAACCCACCACGACACCTCTGCAGCGACGGACTGAACGGGGGTGAAATCCCTTCTTTACCAAGACAGGCACCTGGCAGTTGAACCATGAGGAAACTTTTCTCTGTAAGTGTTTAACATGGTAGCAATGTTACTCAGTTACACCAAATATTTTATTCCTGTACAACTAGCATAAGAAATCAGCATAGTTCACAGGGTGCAAATACTGGGGGGCAATGGGATCCCATGGGTGCGTTCAGGATGAGCCTATACATGCCTATATTGGCCTGTACACGCCTCTGGAAGGCAGATTGTCCTCCCTATATGTTGTCATTTCTGCTAGTGGGATCAGAAATCAATCCTGGTAGTGAAGTTCATGGCTCTGAACTGCCAATGTTAAACCAGTAGCCCCACTGCAGACAGTGAGCATACAGCAGTGTAAAATAGGACAGCAAACAGACTGGGGGCAACTCCCTCTCTCCCCTGATCTTTTTCCCTGACTTCTTGAGTTACTGTAGCATCGCTTTCTCTTCCCACCTGTGCTGTCAGATCCTCTTCTTACCCCAACTTGCCTTTCAAACTTGCAGAGCTGAGCAGACCACAAGATGGCAAGGCTGTACCGAACATGCCCGGGACAAGTGCTGCGGATGCAACAGGTGTTTATTGGCCAATTTGATGTTTGCCACCTGCTTCAATAGATGCTGAATTTTATTTTTATACATAGCTTCCAGCAAAACAGATGTCCCCAGTATCCTGCCTGATGTGAACACTGGGTTCTGGAGCATTTAGACATGATCCCTTTGCAGCACCAGGAAGGGGTATATGATTCTTATGAGTCCTCTGGAGCCTTTCAGTATGCCCAGATCCATATGTAAATATAGCTTGAGATGAGATTTATATTCAGATATTTCCCGGTGAAGCCGGCAAACACTCCAGGCATGTTACAAATGCTACGACAACCCAACCAAGCCTTGTAATTTAATTTAACTGCCTCTTTTGGGGTATGTGTCATGCATTCAGAATTAGAGAACTGAATTCCCAATCAAATGTTCTTTGGATATAACAACACAGTGAAAAGCATGGAAGTGCCTTAAAATAGCTTACTAACAACCACATGGAACCTATTCTTTTGGCAAAAGGAGGAGGCAATTTATAGGTCTGGACTTACTGCTCATAAATAAGTACATGTTCTTTTTTCTTTGCATTGGCATGGTTTTGGCTTTTCAGATTTTCTGTGCACTTTATAAATTCTCATATAACTATTCAGACAGTAGATGGGAATGCACAGGCATTTGACGAGGGGGAGGGCATGAATTTATCCCATTTGAACTGTCTGAAACAAGTTCTCTATTAACATTGCAATGAAATTCCTCCTGGGCTGGTTATTCTAAGTTTTCCTGCCGTGCCTATTCTGCTTGAAAACCCTGAGACCAAACAAGCTACTTGGTTTACTGAGCACGTTCTAAATATTATTTTCCTTAAGAGGAGTGGCAGCAAGTGAATTTAAGCAAACAGCAATTGCAGTTTGTTGCCTCCACATTTTGTGATGTTTGTTAGCATCAAAACGTCACATGCCTTTCTTGAGGTAGGTAAATAGGAGCTTGATTCTGGAGCAGGGGAAAGACAGGCAGAACACCAGAAACAGTCTGGTGATTAAATGCAGCTGTCTCAGTACAGGACACCATACAGCAGTGCCTGAGCTAAGTACTGATAAAAACTGATTTAAGAGAGATTTTTTCCTATGTAGAAAGTGATTTTGCTGTGATGGTCTTCTGAATGAGGACTAGTGAAACTGGAAAAGAGTTGTTTTTTCAAAAGTCAAGATAAATATGATTAACAATACTGCTTGTAACCAGCAGATTTGGTTTGTCCTCCCTTTTACATACGCCCAAGGAAAGAAATTATTTTAAAAACTAAGACTAACTGGTAATATTCTCCCTACCAGCCTCCTCCTCCACTACATCTCCGGATATAGCACCATTAGTTTGAGATTTTTATGACTCTCAAGGGAAACGCGGAACATTCCTGAAACTGAAGTAGCATTTTGGAATCCCTGAGCTGGAGTTCAGATAGCGTGGTCTCTCTCAAGGATAAATCATGGGAGCTGCCAACATATGGGATATTTGGTTTAAGAGGCATGGGGCCAATAAACTTCGATACTGTTACTTGATTCTCTAATAAATAGCAAATGTTTCATCTCAAGCTAGCTCAGTGTGATTTCCAGTAGCAACGTGATGATAAAGAGGTGTCACAACTAAGGATAGGTAGTGTTAATAAAAACCTAACATCATGAGCTAGCTTTTGCTGCCAGCTGCTTCTGTCTCAGCAGCTGTAATGAGGAAAAAACTACCAGTGAGGGAGCAGACAGCAGCTCTTCAGCTTTGTGTCAACACCAAACAACACAGTGCGATCGTGAATTTTATTAAAATGGCTATATAATTGTAAAAAAAGCCAACCAACCAGTGAAACAAAAGAGCCTGGTATAGCAAAGCCTTAGCTGGCCTGAAATATTGCAGTGGATTTCATTTCGTCCAAGTGGAATTTCTCCAGCTTTCGACTCTGTGGAGTCGGTCTGTTATGGTTAAAAACTCACGAGTATTTGAAATGTAGTTATCGGAAGGGAGATGCTGCTCTAGCTAGGGAATGTGTTGCTGGGTTCATTCACTCCTCTTATTTATCATTACTGCGTAGGTTAACATGAAAACTGGACAGAAGGTGGGTTCAGCATTCAGCAGCATGGGTTGGGTTGTTATTTCCTAGCTGTCAGCTACCCTTTCCACCATAAGGGTTGTCATCTATAACATGGTGATGTCCTGTCATCTATAACTAGATGTTTCCCTGGCCAACCCTGTTTTTATTGTGAGCTTAAGGCTGTATAACTGATGAAAAGTTGGGATTCGGAGGTTTTAGATCCTACTATTGGCATTACATACTGATATTCAGTAACGATATGGAGTCAGGTAGTGGTTGCTCTGTGTTATTGTTATTAAAATGTTGTCTGTGCTAAGCAAGCCTCAGGCTTCCACAGATCCTTGAAGCAGGATAGTATTAATGGGGATTTCAGCTCAGATTAATTAATTCTACCAAAAAGGGGAGCACATTAGTTTGGTGGAGGTGCCATGTGTCTGCACTCCACCGCTGGAAAAAGTGCCCCATAAAAATCCTGTCTCCTTGGTCAGAGGTGGACTTGTCATTTGGTAAGAAGCAGCGTGCAGCTGCAGAGCCCTGGTCTCCACACCCTTGGGCAGCTCAACCAGTAGTGATCACCAGGATCAGCTGCTAAAAAGAGAATCAGGTGTGTGTTAGGGGGAAGGGGTGAAAAAAGCAGAGCCAGGCACACGTGTGAGTGTGTGAATGTCCATAGCAAGGAAATGAGCAACAAATGGGCTGTTTAATGAAGCCCTCTAACACTTTCTTCCCTTTGCTCTTCAATAGGTACACCAAGGTCTGAAGGAACAAGTTGAGGATCTACAAAATCAGGTATGTGCACTTTCTTTTGGTAAACAAGTTAAGGGCAGGTTTTCCTGTTTGAGAAGGAAGGCATCTTATGCAGAGTTTAAGTTTCTAAAATAAACCTTTAGATTAGCTGATAACTCTCGACTTCTTGCAGGCTATTTTGTCCTTTTTAGCCTTTAGCCAGCAGATCTATGGAGGGGAAATTAACTGGTATCCCAACATAGCATAAGGAAACTTAAATGCTATCTTGTCACTACTAATAATGTCACAGGGCTTTATTGTTGTGTTGCGTTATCAGCCAAGTGGGGAATAAAACACGTAGGTCTGGGGAGTCATTCACTTGTGCTAACTTATTATTTGCTGGGTTAAACTGTGATCAGTTTTATACCAAATGAAGTTAGCTGTGACCAAAACCTCAAGGCTTTGTCCAGAAAGTGATGTTATACCCTATATGAAGAAAAGGATGTGTGTATACTGATCGGTAACAGAACACCCTCAGTTCAGCATTATAACAAAAGGGCTTTGTTTGACTCTCTCACTGTTCTTGGATCTGTAAAAGTTCACCCGCATTTCCTGCTAATTCTTCTAAAAACCAGTATTACTTCTCTGCATCCAGGGATTGCTCCTGAGAGCAAAGGAACGACTTCCAGGCTGTGGTGCTGATGACTTCTGTGAGGTTTGGTTTGCATCAACTGGATCTTACTGTGTTCAAGACAAGGAGACAAAGGTGGTGGTCTGGTGAGCTGTCCTGCTGGGAATACTGGGACTCCGTGGTGACTGACTGCTCAATGTGGTAAGGAATGCTGGATCTGCTCCAATATATATTTTTAATTGGGTTGAAGGGAAACAAGATCAGCCCTTCACTTTTTTCAAATATGGGAGGCATTCATTTTTTACTTCCCCTCCACTTTTGTGCCAAAATGCCAGGAAGAAAATGCAAAACAAAAAGAAAACATACCCAGAAAGCTTCTATCCATCATGAGCTGTGTTTTCTTGAAAACAGAACAGCACTTCAGTTATAACAAACCATAAAATCTAAAAGATGTGTTCTGGTGTGGAAGTGTGTTTGGGTACAATCCTCAGCTGAAATTTAATCCCGCTCCTTATTTGTTATGTCTCTTCTGTTGTGTACAAGCTAAGGTCCTGATTTCAGTTAAACTCTTAGAAATGTTTATGCAGAATTTATTACCCTTCTCTCTGATGCATTTTCTGCATGTTCTCCTTGCTTTGGGAGATAGACTGTGAGATTAACAGGGCCACTTCTAATTGTATCTGGGGATCTGTCCCTTACAGAGCTAATCATTACAGTGATAAGCTAAGCCAGCAGTGACAGATCACTGTTAGCCTTGTCCATATAGGTGCTCCAAATGTATTTGCTTCACACAAATGTCTCCTGGCCAAGTCTGGAGAACAGCGTTATCTCAGGGAGAGAGCAGCCATTCTCCAAAGCTACTCAGTCAATTCTGCAGCTTTCTGATAACGATCAGCAGCTGGAAATTGCATTATGTGAGCTGGTGGATTAACGAATACCCGTTTGGCTCACTTACACTTTAATGAACAGCAAAAGGTTCCTTTAAAACCTGATAGCATTAGGCCAAAACAATGTGTAAGAAAAAACCTGGATGTTTTCTTGCTCTTGCTTCTCCTGAGATTGCCAGCACAACGTGTCACTTACCATTGTAAAAGTGTTTGAACCCCAATAAAGCTGTTGACTGCTTTGACCTTTGCCTGCAGCTAGATAACAGGACAAAAGCTGCAGCACTAAGATTTTTCTCCTGCAGCAGACGATGATTATAACTGTAGTAAAATTTCCCACTGGGTCTGCATCTTTATGAAAAAGACCCAGTCATTCTGGAGAGTATTAGCAGAATTTCTCTGGAAGATGAAGCAGCCCCCTGGCCTCACGGGTCCATGGGTTATTAAATCCTGCATTCAGACTGAATATACATTAAGTATAGTTTAACTTAATCTATTTCATAAACTTTAGCTTAACATAATTTCAAAGTCAGTCCATAGTAGTCTCAGAAAGGGCCTTGGGCTGAATTTCCTGGCAGTGAAGTAGCTGTGCTGGCCCATGGTCAGGATTTGAGTGAAAGCTGTTCTTTTTCCCTTCACATTGAGGACAGGTGGAAGTAGCAGCCTCGCGGCTCTTTCTCACTGTGCCATTAGTGCTGTCCTACTGCAGGGTTTTGGTCCTTATGAAAAAGGATGCAATGGGGGCAGTTTATTGATGGAACTGAGCGGACAGAAGCTGCTGAGAATCTAGCACGGACGTCCGAGGAACCGGAAAGGGGTAGGAAGTTTATCCCAGAAAAAGCACTGGCAGCATTTGCCGAATTCATGTAGCTGTAAAGAAAGGAAACAAATGCACCAACAGGTTTTATTTTTTTTCCTGACATACGTCAGCTTTTCAAAATCATTGATGGTATTTTATGAGGCTCAGCATTCCTGGGACAGTTGGGATATGTCACATCCATTGCACAGAGGGGAATTTAAACGCAGTGCAAGTGCTCAGACGTGCTGAAGGTCAGAAAATCATGACCAAGTTAGGAAAATAAAATCCTCATCCAGTATGTCAGAAAATGTAATTCCTTCCTGTCCTCACCTGGCAGGTTTGCTGCCAGGTTCACGGCAAGGACACGCGTTCTGTAACAGAGGAGGAGCTGCAACTAAGAAAGATTGACGTAGTCCTACGTAGTCTTATCTGAATTTATTTTATATGTACAAAAATATACACATTTCCTACAAAATTTTCCTACTGTTGACTAAAAATAACTTCCTTTATCTGGCAGTAAAGGTACTGATCACAAAAGCATTCTGACGCTGTAAGCTGTTATTTATAGCTGCGATATCTTCACATCCATCCATAAATTTAAATGGGAATTCTGTAGAGCAATGTCTGCATCATTCAAGGGCCAAAATTTGGTCCTCAGTGAAGCTGAGGCTCTCCTACAATACAAAGTAATACAGGGCAAACGTTTATCCTGTGCCAGAGGAAGAACAGATCTGTAAAAGAAGCAGAAGAGCAATGGTTGTTGTTTTTTCCTCTTGCAGTTTTTCTCCTTAGTTTTCCTGAGACCTAGGGTGAAATTTTCAAGGGTTTCACCAGTGACAACTGCAGGCAGGGCTTTCAAAGTTCTTAGTGTATCAGCTGTTTTGGAAATCTCTTTCCTTCTCTGTTTTCCCTTTATAAATCATGGAAAATAGTCATTCAGCACTGTCTTTCCCAAAGAGGATTTACATTCTTGGGTTGACAGAGATTGTTCTGTTAGTGTTTGTTTATAAGGGATACAGCAAAATGGACTGGATTTCATCTGGGACCTGATGTTTTACTGTAAGCAAACTGAATAAGCATGGTAAGGACCAGTCTCCTTTCAAATTGTTTGGGAACTCTGACTTTTTACAGAAGAAACACAAGTGTGATTCCTTTATTTTCCGTGTACCTCACTCCCACTATAACCACTGAGATCAACAGAATCAGGAAGACTCTACCTGGTCCACCTGATCCTCTACTTGAGGGATTTGTGGTAAGGGAAAGGTCACATATAAATATTTAAATGTAAGAAAGAAAACCAGGCAAACAAACCTGTAGCTCACATGTCACAAAGTGCACATTTCCCCCCCAATAATTTATTTGTTCACTGAGCAATATTTCATATACATTCAATTTTGTTCAAGGAAATGACCAGTATGACTGTTCAAACATGTTGCATAATAAACAGGCCTATAAAAACAGCATATAGAAAATTCAATGACATCAGAATACCAGAAAATGCAGTGCCCATTTCAAGAAATGTCTTTGGAAACCATTGGCAGCCAAATTTGTTCAACATGCAGGCAAAATGCTGCTGCAGACAGAGGAGAAATAAAACATTTTTTCTGCAACCAAAGGCTGGCTAAGCAAAAACCAACAAACAAAATAAAACCACACCAGCTTGCATACAACTCCCATAGTTGTAACATAAGTACAATCAGGTATTTAACATTATTCAGCAAAGGTATTGTGCCACAAAACAATGATGCTGCGATAATTAGCTGAGTGGAATTGCTGTCTAAGTGGAAATCTGCTGAAATGCAGGCTGTATTTTTTTTTTTCTTCAGAAAAATGACCAAGTTTTGACAGTAGAAATGCAGATCGATACAGGAAGGTCTTGTCATTTAGTCTGACACGTGGAAAATCAGTTTTGCGTTTTGGTGTAAACACTTGGGCATTTTGACTCTGAAAAAGATCCAAAGGTATCGTGATGCTAAAGGAGAGGAATTTTTCAGGCTGGATTTAAGCTCAGCTTAACAGATAGCAATCTACATTAACCGGCCCTTTGAGCATGTCGTGGAACTAAAAAAACACATTATTTCTTATATTTGCTCACAATACATGGCTCTCCTCTTTAGCAATTCATTTCCCCTTAGCTCATGCTTGCTACTTTTCTCCTTCTCTGCCAGTATGAGAAATATGCAGCATGTTCTGCGTAGAAGGCCTGACATTTTACTTGAATCCCGAATACAAATGCTTAATCTCCTCCTGGGAAATAAGTGATTCAATTACGTTTATCAAGCTGTGTGGAAGATCTTACTTTAATGCATCAGAAACTCTCTTGCAGTGCCTCGATTTTCATAATACTGTCGTGCATTAAACAATCTGCTCGTGAGTGCCTTCAAGATGTAGGTGGTTGTGTTTCTTGATAGGGAAGGTTTAGTTTGGTGCAGCGATAGGAAAAGACAGGATTAGTCTGGTCAAAGGGTCTGCCCTTCTCCCTGTCATCTCGCTGTAATTAGGCAAGAAGCAGAGTAAATACCGGATGGGTTCATTCATAAAAGCGTTAGCTGGCTCCTGGGCTTCTTGGGAAACAACTTGAGGGCTGATATGGTGGTGAGAATAACGAGCTCCGAGCAGAAGGATGACTGGAAGTAGGCATGAGGAATGCAGATAGAGAGCAGGGAGCGCAAAGCCATCTCCTTCCAGCAGCTCTCTCAGGAGCTCTGGGGGGCCTTTTGCTTCTAGCAAACAACGACACTGCCTGGGGAGGTCCCAGATAGGCCTGGAGCTTCGCGCAGTGTCTCGCAGACTGGCTTGGCTTTGCTTTTTGGCACTGTTGATGGCAGCAATCATCCCGAAATAACTGGTGCCAACAGCCCGTCCTATTGAGTTGGTTTTCAGCGTTGTTTTACTTATCCAACCAATACTAAGACAGGAAGGAGGGTAAAGGCACCTCTGAATAGGATACTGAGTTAATTACCAAGCGTGGATTCAGTATGGGATGCCTGAAATCTTCCTTAAGGAATCACTGAGTCACTCTACCTCAGTAGCTTTATCTTACATGGGAGTTCTTAAAAATCCATTCAGACATCAACATTATTTAACGTGAGACTAACAGGCATGCCTAGGAAAAGCTGACTTCCACTTCAGTATAGCAATAAGAGCTTTTTTAACTGACTTCAATTGCTTTAAGGTACTACAGCCCCTGTTACCTTTCAGAAAATTGAAGTCAAGAAGGGGAATTTTGCAGGACTGAAGAAGCTTTGTGAATCTGTTTGCTGAATCTGAGTAGAAGAGCAAGAGATATTCCAATCTCTTTTCAATGCTGTGGCTTTTCAAGGCATTAAAGCCTGGCAAAGGGAAATATTTCTTTATATGATGTATAATTTATCCTTGGTCTTGGCAGTGTAGAAATCATAAAAAAGAGGAGACTTTTGGATAATGGGCAAACTTTACTGTATTTGGGACCTGGATAAGCTGAAGGAGTATGCGAAGCCTCAAAACCATAATACAGTAAGTCTAAATGAACACTGACTGTGGAAGCTGTATATACAATATACACAGTGTATATTGTATATAACCCTCAAAGATGGATGTATATAACCCTCAAAGATTTCCATCAGGACACGTCAATTAACCGGTCAGTGTGGTTCAGTGGATGTGACGGAAGGAGAATCATGACACTCCAGTGATCTGACCAACTTGCCCTTGTTTTCTAAACTCCCTGACTCTCTTCTGTTATGTATTCCTAGAGTAACCCACCCAATGGAGTCCTGATCGTAGAGAAATTTTACCTATGATGATAGGTGGCAAGCCAGCGGGGAATCTCTTGTGCTGCTAGTGCTTTTTATACAGACCAACCTTCAGACTCTGGGGCTGTAGCTCTTCTACCAGTGCCAAGTTCACTTTAAATAACAGAAAAAATCTGTGCTGTTTAAATATGCACTTATTTTCCCCCTCTAGAACTCCTTCTACAGCTATTGAAACTTGTCAGTCCAAATGTCCATCAAGATGACAAGTGCCTATGACCTTACTTGTGGGGAGGGAACCGGGCGGTTTTCATGCGGGAATTCTCGGAGTGACCCAGACAAATCGTGTGTTTGTTTTTGCTGGCAGATGTGACAGCAGCAGAGGTGTGGCTAGACCAGGCTTGCCTGATGCGGAGGTCCGAGCGCTTTCCAGTGTCACTGGACAAAAAGAGGTTCTTTACTGCGTTTGATGACAGACAAAAAGGGTAAAGATTGAGACCAAGACTTCATTATTCTAACCTCTGCCTCTCCGAGGCAGGAGCTCTGCTCCTGTCCCTGAAACCAGGCAGTGCCACCAGCACGCTGACTTCTGTAGTAGCAATATAATTTGAATCTGAAGTGAGCGTAAAGAAGTGCTCCACAATTAAAGGAGGAAGCCGTTTGTTCTAACCCATGGGTAGCTCCACAACAACCCTTTGCCTGACACCACGAAACCTCAGCAAATCTAAAATTACTGGAGAGCTGCTATGTAAAGTGCTCCAGAGGAGAGATGGCACAAGTGACCTTGTTGGTCCAAGCTATAAAATAGGTATACAGACGGGGTTAGACAGCAAGTGGCTGCAGTGGGGATACTAAATCCTCCTCTCTTTGCTCAATTTAATGGGTGTTTTCAAATGTTTCAGAGTTCAGGTTTTCTTCAAATAAGTGTCCCACGTATTTGAACCCCGTGAGACTGAAAACCTTGGCTACGAGTCTCATGTGACTTTCTTATGAGATTTCCAGCTTTTCTGCTTCTGGTCTTGGCTTGAAATACCATGAGAATATTTTTTTGTGGTATTTCAACACTCCTGGTTTCAAATCCTAGTCTTTATTGAAAAACCTGAAGAAAAGTTTGAAGGGTGGGGTGGGTTTCTTGTTTAAAATAAAAATAGGATAATGCCACAGGCTTGCTGTCTGTGAATACCTGTTTTTGGAAATAAATAAAGCTTTGAGTCTAGGGATTGGATTTGAAGTCTTCTCTAATTTTAACCTGTTTGGGACATTCTGTAGCTTTCTTACCCAGCATTCATACGAGAGAACAAACACATTTGCTTAAGTCAATCTGCTGAGCTAGATAGTTCATTCGTCCAAGTAGAAGTGCTGGAAGGTGCCATTTACTGGCACACCAAACACAGCAAAACCTTAATGGGCTGAAAAACACTGTGCTTCCAAACTCAAGTCTCTTCTCCACGTCTGCAGGACCACTGCAGGCTGGGCTGGGGGATATTAGCTTCATGTTCCCTGTGCGCTCATTACTTTGAAGGCTTGGGGAAGAAAGTCCTCTGCCTGATGTGACTTATTAGCACCTGAAAACACCTATGAGATGTGTATCTGAGGCAGCGAGTGGTGCAAGGAAAATGGACAGGCAGATATGGGACCTTCGTAGGTTTTCTATTGTGTAATAGTATCACACAATTTTAATGCATTGAGAACAGGGCCAAATGAAGGGGAAAACTCACTAGCTTGCCCTGTGTCTGTGAGCTGGTTACTTAAAACCAGTCTAAGGTCCATCTACGCTGTTCTTTCACCTTGAGCTCAACGTTTATTTATGACGGGGATGCGTTGTTAGCATCCTGGCCATGTAAAACAGGCTCTGTATTGATAAGAAGTGCATTTAGGCTCTGAGGTGGCTTCCTGCTTCCAAGATTGTGCAAAGCAACAGTATTACAAGACTCTAAGAGTTGGATTTTACTTTTTGCAAATTTTCTGGTAGTGTTCTAGCTGCAAACGTGATTGCAGGAGGAAAGAAACCTCATTTGTGCATAAATAAAACACGCAGAAGTCTGAAATTCTGTTGATGCTGGAGACTTACTATTGAGTGAGAGATGAATAAACAATGATTCCTCATCAATATGACTGAGGTGTCCTTCCAAGGTCCTATCCTGTAAAAGTTAAATTATCTGAAGCCCCTTTCCTTTCCAAGCTAGTAGATATGCAGCACGGTGCAGGATCCGAGACATGAGTAAAAGCTTGTGTCTTGTTTCAAGGAAACTGCATTCTTACTTGGCAGGCTCAGGAGGAGTTATGTCAAGAGCTGCTTATTTCTAATATTGTACAGAGAATTCCTCCCCCTATTTCTTCCAGATGCTGAGCGGCTTATTTATTTATTTATTTGGATTAGTTGTATTAAAATATAACATCCTTCCAAATGCTTTTCTCCCAAATTCCCAAAGGAAGGCCCTTTCTCATGAGGATGTACATCCTTAAGTCATTTAATGAGCTTAACTCCCACTGCTCTGAACAGGGATCAAGTTCCTGACTTCAGGGTACCAGGGTCTCTTGGAAGGCTTAGGGCAGTTTGCACTGGAGGAGTCAGAAGAGGAATGTGGCGTGACACTGGGCAAGGAGACAGCAAAGCATCAGCTCTTATCCAGCGATGGTGGCACTGCGGTACCCTGGGATCTGACTAGCGCAAGCACCTGGGCAAGGAGTTTTTGAGTTTTTAAGCAGTCCCCTGCTGGACTTGGATCAAGGAGAACAAATGGATTAGTGGAAGTGACCTCCTCAAGCGTTATTTGATGATGCCTTGCCTAGTTTTGAATTTTATCAGACCCACATCAAAGCACAGACACCCTCCAAAGAAACTTAGGACGCATGCAAATTTTCATTTGGATTTGGTTGGGGATTTCAGGGGGTTGTACAAAAAAGAAAAGTTCCGGCTTGTCTCTGAAGCTAGGTGGGGTGCAGCCACTTGGACTCAGTTTCTCTTGGCAGTGGAATTTACCGAAATCCACAGCACCACGGGAAACTTCGAGCGACTCCAAGCAGGGCAAGAGCCGAGAGAGTTTTGCTGTGCCCTGTGATTTGATGTTGCTGCCTTTCCAGACAGGTGGAGGCCCAGCAGCCTTGTGGCCACTGCAGAACACCAGATCCCCACCTGGCACAGCTCAGGGATGAGGACCACAGCGGCTGGCCAGCTGAAGGTGTAATCCAAAGAGCTGCCTGGCCTCTTCAGCAAGGGGTGTAGGACCTCGCCAAACCGGGACCTGGAGATGAACAAAAGAGGCAAGACACGGTAGGAACGCATTCTTGTCCACAGTCCCTTAACAAAAAGTAAGCAGAGATCTGTAAACACTGTCCCAAGACCTGAGCCTCCCGACCTCAGTTCTCCTGGCTGTTAAATCAATGTTTATCTTTTTATTATTAAAAAGTCACAGAGGTGGCTCTAGACTCGGAGCTGTCTGAAAGCATTCATGCTGAAATGAGTATGGGAGCTTTGTAGTTTGCTCTTTCTCCATCCTTGCGCCTAAATCAGAGCAGTTGGCCTTTAAAACAAGGGAATAGTGTGAAAAATAAGGCCTTTAAATATCAGGCAAATCACTTGCAGGGGCCAGTCTTATGGAAGAGCATAGGGTGCTCACCATCCACTGAAGCCGTTCACTGTCTTTTAGGGCCTTTGGTCAGGCTCCCAGCACTAAGACACCACTCCTCAAAAGACTTGGCACTGTTTTACGGTACTCTATTCATTTCACCCAACCCCCTTCAGCTGTTATAGCCTCTACTTCTACTTCCCAGTGAAGAGAGCAACTTCCAATAGAAAGAGCAACCTCCCGTCAGCAGAACCACAAGTTTGCCAGCCTACGCTAGTAGGCACGTTCAGTCCTTTAGACATCCTCCCCGTTTTCGCTGAGGGAGATGGTATGGATTTTAATGGTTGGCACTTTACAATTTTCGTGGACCACGTTCCCTGAGGTGCCTGCACAGCAGCATTCCTGGAGGAAACCTTTGCTTTTCACTTTGGCAGCAGTGCAGCTGGACTTGTCCTTAGCAACTGCGTTTTTTGTAGGCATGCTTTGCACGGCAGAGAATATCTTCCATTCGCAGACCCCATCAGACTTGGAGATCTTATAGAAGGTTTCGCCCGAGCCGACAGGGATACGGACCACACCTTTGCTGCTTTCCATGCTTTGGCTAGCAGGATGGTTGAGGTTGAAACTTGGGGATTGCTTCTTTGCTGCATGCTTCCTTGGGAGGCACTGCGCTCTCAGGACGTTTTGGAACGCTTTCTTAAACTCTTGACTTGAGCACGGATAGATTATGGGGTTGATGCAGCTGTTTAAATATCCAAGCCAAAATGTTATTTTAAAAAGCGTGTCCGGGGGTTTGATTGCAGGAAAGAAAGAACCTAAAATGGAAAATATACAGAGTGTTAAGGCAGAGGCAGTGAGAAATTGCAGGTAACCAAAGAAACTTAAACACTGGAAAAAAAATAAATAAGATTCTGTTCTGTCTTGCAAAATTTATGACTCAAAGCCTAATTCCTGCAGGAACTAGTCTTTCAGAATGTATGATGTTGTGCAATTACATGGATGTTATATCAGAGATCAAGTCAATATTCAAGCCATCTACTTCATTAAACAAGCATTGTATTTACCCAGTTACAGCCAGAGAGGCAAGAGAACTGATACCAAGTGATAAAGGGAAGTTGCTTCCTCTAGGACTTTTAATTCAAGGTTAGTTAGCCAAACAACAACCATGACATGGAATTCATCAAAAGGGGTTTCAAAGGGCAAGAAAACCACACCATTTTAGAATCTGAGAAAGTGGATTACTGGGTTGACTACATTACAACTGAAAGCCTTAGAGAAGATAAAGTACTGGGTGCTCAATTTCCCTTGAAGCCTTTTGGGAAAAGGTAATCTACATTTTTCTTTCTCATGGTCGTGCATCTAAAATTCAGAGAAGTTAAAGGAAAGGTTCTTCTTATGTCAGTGAACACTGAAGAGGGTCTGAAACTGGAATATACTGGAAACTGGTATATACTTGCAAGCTCATCTCCCAGAGACCGTTCAAAGAGCAAGAACTTTGGTGGCTCCTTAGTAAGGAAAGTCCTGTGGGCCTTTTCATTCTATGGGAGGCAGGACAACATCCAAAAATATTAGAAATTGTTTGACAAAGGTTATTCAGCAAATCAGTGACAGTCATTGATGATGCACTTATTAGTCCTCACTGGCACAACAGTCAACTTCAAGTCACCATGCTGATTGAAATAGCATTACTAACAGCTTTTTTTTAAAGTAGATTACAATACATGAGTGATAATGTAGGATTTCATAATACAAGATATCTGCTGATTTAAAATCTTGGGAACATTTCCCCTAACGCCAAACATCTGATTTTTTGTTTAAATACAATTTGAGCATCTTACTGCTTCTATAAGCAAGTTCTTCACACTTAAGAGATTTCCTCCTGGAGAGATGTTACTGTAAAGCTATGGAGCCATATTTAGGATATCAAAGAGTTGACACTGCTGCTTACGGAGAATTGTTTAGAAATTTGTTGCTTTTCCTGAATGACACTGGAAACCAGCCATTGTAACAAGATCCTTTAATTCTCTCGTTGATATTTCTCTTTGCTTGGAAATAAAAGCAGTATTGTCTGAATGTGAATGAGACAGAAAACCAAACTCTGTGTGATGCTGGGGTGGGAAATAAGTGATAACAGCACTTCTAAGACACCAGTCTTGTCAAGTGGATCTAGAATGAGAAAAAGAGAGAAATATTTCCCATATGTTGTCGAGGGAAAGACCGTTACTTGCTTTCCTACATTAAAAAAAATAGTTCTGTCACTCCACTGTCAGTAATCTGGATAGCAGACCATGGGCATGGGAAGCAAAGTCATTTCCCAGAAAACATAATTGGCTTGTTTTGGCCTTTATAATCAGGTATGGAATAAATGGATCTTCTAACACTGACCTTCTCTTCCTGCTTCCCCCCAAAAAATTGTAAGCATGTGCATGCTGGAAGAAATGCTGGGGAAGATTTTATCTATACATTTGTCATCCTCTGCAGTTTACCTATTTTCTACAGGCAGCTCCTAAGCTCTACATGGATTGATCTGTTTCTTAGACCTCCACTGACTCTGGAAAAGCTAATAATGTAATCAGGGAGCCTCCTAATTAAATTCCGAGAGCTGCTGAACTTCGCTTTGAGTCTTTTGCTTCCCATCTTTGCCAAGCAAAGCTACAGCAAGTGCAGCAAAAGCTTTCAAGTGGAGAAAGCCGGAGAGGAATTCTCAGGGTGTTTTTTGCCTGTGTGAGAACGTATCAAAATATTGCCTGCACCAGAGACGCAAATAGTGCAGGGTGATTAATGGCGCGCTGCTTCTGCTGAGCATGGTCTGTACTGTGTGGAGCAATGCTGTCTGCCCGTGGCACCGGCTTGGAGCGGCACCGACGGCCCCGAGGACGCGCTGCTGTCATGAAGGTTATCGTGCCGCTTATCCCTGGCTTTGGAGCAGTCCCCCAAGACCCCAGCTGTCGGGCGCACGTCGGAGCAGCCGCTGCTTTGCAGGGAAGTGAGTCACAATACCCAAAGGCAACGCACAGAGTACCAGAGGAGCTTGCTCTTTGTATTCCAGCAGCTCAACCTCAGATTTCAGCTCCAGGTGCAACCTAGGCAGCCAACACGAGCTCGCAGCTGGCTAGTTACACCACTTTCACTATCAGTTTCAATGCTGGCAAGTGTTTTAAGACCAAAAAATGTTGTGCTAAAGACAGCAATTGCTATTTTGCAGTTTAGCATGAGCGAGCAGGCACGTCTCAGCAAATTACTGCTGCTTTCCTGTAATGAAAAACAACAAAATAAGCTTCTTGGAGAACTTTCTGGCTGAAGCCGCTGGCAGATGAAAAATACAAAAGGATTTGAAATGCCCAAATCCCGCTCGATCCTCGCTTTATTTCTTCATTTAGGTGCAGCATATCCACTGCTTCCCCATGTTGTGTCAAGGCAAAAGGTGAAACAAATCTAGGTTTAGGGAATCAGCAACATGAGGCTGAGTGTAAAAATGGGTAAACAATAACAATTCCTGTTTGCTGCAACTTCTGGCTCCCTTTAACTGGAATGCAAGTGCCTTGCCAAAGCCTGCTAAAAATAGTAAAGAGCCAGTGTCAGACTCTGTCTGTTGCTCCTTTTTTTTTTTTTTTTTTTGGGGGGGAGTAGAGGGAGATCTGCATGCTAATTTATTAATGTAACCATTTTTGGTTCATCAGTGTAGAGATTTGTTGCCTTGGAACAATGCGCTGTCAGAGAAAGGAAAAGAAACTGAAGTAGCTTTAAGAGCATACGAACTTTGCTAGGGTAGGTCCCATCACACGTTGTCGTTAACTCGTTCCTTCCAGAATGGATATGACTCAGGCTTGAGGACAGTAGCTTTTATCTTCCCTGCATTTGGTTGTGCTAGTCTGTGATGTTCTGTAAGTTTAGGCCAGCTAAAGCTCTGCCTACAGGCTTTGTTATAACTGCGTAATGTCCTGTAAATGAAATGGTCCTGATGCCAAGAGGAAGAAACATGGTCAGTAGAATCCTGAATCCTGGCGGAACTGGGGCTGGAGCTGATAGTCCCAATATGTAACCCAATACATAACAGAGCTAGATGTAAAATTAAAGTAGAGATACTATGGATCTTCTTTTTACTTATGCCAACAGCTTCGTCAACTTCCAGAGCCATATAAATCAAGGTCAGTTTGTCTAAACCTTGAGCTGCTGAGCTATTGTGTAGGGCAGAGAAATTATTTCACCTCCTGCATCTTCTGTACAGTGGGCCAAATCCTTCTGTGCTTTGCAGAACCGTAGCGAGGAGCTATGGGCACATTAGTATTTGTGTAGTGCCTTGACAGAAGTCCGGTGTCCTCTTCAAATGGCCCCAGAAAGCAGCGCAGGCACCTGGTTAGCTCTGTAGTTCAGAAACATTCCCTAGCTTATTTTGTTCCCTGCCAGAGTATCTGGCAAAAGGGGGAAAATACTGTATTCCCTGGGTCTTTGGGGACCATCACGCCTCCCACAGAATATTAGGAATGTGTTCTTTTCTTCCAGGAGTTTAAAATTCAGTAATGTTGCTGTCATGATTGATACCAGTGGTGGATGTATCTAGCAAGTCGGAGTAATTTCCAAACAGTGCTGCTGAGCCTGGTGATAAAGTATTTTGTTCAGTGTGCAGACATCTAACCAGGCAGTGGCCGGCAGTTCGAGTCAGACAAGGTCAAAGTAGAAATAAAGCATGGGTGGGTTTTTGTTTGTTTGTTTTAACAATGGCTGTGATTAACCATGAGAAAAAATAACAAAGCGGAGTGGTGAATTCTCTTTTTTTTTAAGGTATTCAGTATAAGGTTGTCTGTTTCCTATGTAGCAGTGAGGCACTACAGAGAAACTAGGTGAAAACCTTTGGTCTGTGACATATAGGGTGATGAAGTAGAAGACCTCATTTGCCTTTTGGCCTTTCCAACTCCTAAATATGGAGATATTGTACTGTAAAATGAACAAAACCAATCGAAGTCTGCTTATAGAAGCAATCACAGAGGCCGTTCCCTTCTGGGGGGCAGCTAGCTCCTCACGACCTCATTTCCTTGCACTCCTCCTGGCACGGGAGGGTGTTCATGTTGTGCTCCCAGGGACACCGTGCACGTGCAAGGGCTGGGCAAGGTGATCAGGGTCCCTGCAGGGTGAGGAAAGGCCAAGTGCTACGCAGTGATGCTCAGCTCTCTGGATCTTCACGGACAGAGGAAAACGTGCCCTGAGCAGTGTCTGAGCAAAGCTTTGTTGGCATGACTCATCCACCCTTGGGGTAAGTAGTTCAGAGACCTCGGCCATCCAAACCTTGGCCACTGAGTGGCTGCCAATTAGTGTCAGCTTGGATTTGGACACCTGCCTACCAATAGCCAGGGCTGAGAAAAAAGAATTATAATAGCATCCGATTCTCCAGAGCAAGCTTTCCTAATTGTCTCACTCTAGGCTGGTTGTAACCTTAGACTAATCAAGTGCTGCCACCCAGGTATCCTCCAGCAGAGGTGGGATGGCGAGCAGTGGTTGAGAATTGAAAAGATTTTTTTTAAAAAACTAATTCTTCACCCTGTTCACAGGCCTTAATGTCTTGCCTGGTTACACTGTCAGGGATGAACTAGTGAATAGTGGCAAAACCGAATACAGTTCAGAGCTTTCCTCTTCCATTGTCCCTCTACAGTTTGTGCTGGAAGAAAAGCAAAGAAAACTTCAACTGATCCTTTAATGCCTTTGACTTTAGATTGACTAAATGATGCTTGAATTCCTGCTTTGTTTTCAAAAGGTTGAGGATTTTCAAGTGTCACTAGCACAATGCAATTGTTTGTTAGATGAAAATTAAATAAAGCAGAATGTATTATTAGCCCCCTGAGATCATTTGCCATTAAGTATTTCATCACTCTCCCTGAAAATGTCAGGATTGCATTCCCTTCCCTCATCATTTATTTTCCTGTTTGTGAACTTAAGGTTTCTCCAGATCTGACAGAGAAGTTTTCCCTGCACCTCCCGGTGAGTAAGTGCCAATTCAGTCACAACGATGTAATTTGACTTTGTCGTTAGTCACAAGTTACAGAGCTGCTTGATTACAGGTTGTTTAAAAGCCAGTGCTGATGTCGGGCGTCATTTCACTGACGGACAGCACCGAGGGATTTAGAAGCTCCCAGACTTCAGAAATTTGCAGTGTTTACTATGTATTGTTTCCTTTGCACCACAGGAAGAAGATCCTACAGATTTTTATGACCTGTGGACCTCGTTGTGTTGTTAAAATCCAGCTCCATGGCTAAATCTTGCAGCTCTGTTTCAGTTCACTACTTTTTCTCCCTTTTTTGTTGCACGTCACAAATTTTGTGGTTGAGTCAAAGCACAGGAAAAGGCAGACGGGGTGGGATGGCTCCAATAGTGCTTGAAGGAGATCAGGGCTGTACCCAGGTGTGCTGAGGAACCAGCACAAACCTGCAAAATGGTCATGGCCTCATATTCAGAGCCTGCAGGGAGCAGCTGTGTGCGGTACCAGTGCTCATTGTGAGCAGGGAACCACCCAGTGCTGTTAGCGTTTGTGTTCTCAGGGCTTTAAGAGCCCAAAGGGATCAGGAAAAGTGCGCATTTTAAACCGAAAATCTAAGCACGTCTTGCCTCTGGCACCTGGGGAATATTCCTCTATAATCACGGCAAATTGAAAGTAAGGATAGCGGTGTGGTTTGCAGAGAGGCGAAGCTGAAACTCAGTTCCTAAAATCTGTCCTATTCCAGAGCAATTGCCCTAAAGACCCCGAGGATGAAGCACAGAAGAGCCCTGATATTCTCCCACGGACTGACTCTACCAGGGACTCTCTGGATCTCTCGTGAGTCTGCACTACTAATGTAGATAAATGTGTTTCATCGTGGGTTCCCAAGCTCAGTGCTAGCGTTGAACTTTATTCCATGAGACTGGCACTCTATACTGCGTCTCAGGTCAAACACAGACCACCCTATAGGAAGTATATTTATATATACATACGTATAAATATATATATGTATTGCTGCAGACACGTAGCAGCTGCACTCTGTACATATATGCTGTCCCAGCACGTCTCGCCCCGCAGCTCCCTTATGGAAAGTATCTTCTGTGGGAACAGAAATGGGATCAAAGAGCCCTTCAATAGTAGGAAACGCTTCTGGGTTTTGTATAATCAAATTAGTGGAAGAAATGCAGAACAGTGGTTAAGTATCGAGTAAGAAGAGACATGAGGAAGGGTAAGAGCCTGCATCTGTTAAGACTTACACGTTTACAGCCAGCATATCCCAGGACCTGCAATTTGGGGCTGATTCAGGGGGAAAACGAGAATGACATTGTGCTTAGACATCCCTGAGCTGCAATAAACAGCCATAGAAAGAGGAGCAAGAGGTTGTTCCTCTTCACAGACCTGAATTCAGATCTCCGGGGCATTCAGTGGAGTGTGGATGTTTCTCCAAAGGAGACAGATGGAACAGACAGAGAACAGGAATGGGTCAGTCTGGGAATGGTGCTCTGATTATTTGGATTTTTTCAGCCCTAATTTATGCTCTGTTTCATGTCGTACCCACTTAGGATGGATGATATTTCTGGCAAAGAGCAAACATCTCATCAAGCAACTATTTCCAGATTCACTGTGCGCAGATGCAGATTTAGAAAGCAGATAAAAAAAAGAAAAAACATGGGAAGGTAAACTGAGATTTTCTTACCTGTGTAAACTTAAATAATAACATTGTTTTACGAATCAGTCCAATTGCCAGTGAAATTCTGGCTCCCATGCTGTTACTGCAGTGGAATGGTTCTGGCTCTCATTGCTGACATTTTTACGACATTTGATATTCCTCCCAAAGTCCTAGCTCCCGGCATCATGCATTTACAATAAAACCTTAGCTTTCATTTAAAAGTTAAAAAAAAAATCTGATGGTTCAGGGGATAGTTTGAAAAGATTAGTCTATCTCAGCCTGTCTCATGATTTTGTCACTGTGTGACTGTTGGTTTTGATTTTGGAATCTTTGGGGTTAACAACACTGGAATTACACTTCTTAGCAAGAGCTGAGTATCTAGCCCTTGTGCATCCAAATTGAAGACAAAGCCTGAAATCTGCTGGGTGGGGTGGGAGAATTATTCATCACCTTTCAATCACTAACAGATTCTAAATGGCACCATGATGTTTCAGAGGAGAGTGAGTGAAAATTACATTCTTGGTTCATTTACTCCAGGAGCCTGAAGGTGGTGACTACAGCAAGCAAGAACATTTTGAAGACAAGGACAAGCCTTCCCCCTGACAGGTAGCTCATGCTGGAAAGCCATAGGTATGAATCACGAAACGTAGCACAACTCACTCCACATTCTTTCTCTTGTTTTCAGTTTCAATGGCTATTAATATTAGCAATTCTTTCTGCTCCTTTGCTGGATTATGAGTCAGTGGGACATAACATTTCAGGACGTGATAACAGCAGAGAACTGTTGGCCATGGGGATGTCAATGGTATTTTTGCCATTGGCTTCAGGGTGGCTGTTACCAACCTAGACCAACAAGGCCTTTGCAGTCCGTGTTTACAAAAAACACCCCTTGTGAGTAGACAAAAAACTTGCCTCTTGACTCTTCATGGCTTATTTTCTCCCTGTTCAATGACTTAACACACACGCTTACACACAGCCATGTTCCATGACTCAAAGAGTGCAAAACACCATTTTTCTCTCTAACCTGTGACTATCACTCCACAGAATAAGCTGGGGCTTTATTCCGTTTTTTTTTTTTCTCCCTTTATTTCTGTTTTCCTTTTTGTCGCCGAGGGAACACGCTGAAATGCTAATGAAGGGAATCTAGCTCTGAATATTCCCACCATGGCTGGAATTCAGCATTTTCTAATATAAAAACTATTGTTGTCTCAGCTTTTATTCATTTTACTTTATTATGTTATTATCAGCTGAACAATGAAAAGAAAAAACCTTCAGATCCTTGCTTCTCAGAGTACTGGATGACCGAGCCATGATGATATCAAGGGAGTGCTCGGGCTGCTTGCCTTACTCTCTGCCTTCCAAGTAAAAGGGTGGGAGGGACAGGAGGATCCTGTGCCTCTCTTTACTACTATGAGACCATCTGGCCGATTCTACAGAAGAAAAGGGGTGATTCATGAAAAGTTTTATTCGCCTCCTGTGCGGAGAAATGCCAGGGTAACGTATTGCAGTCCCATTGTGCTTCCCTGGAACGCTGGTACAATTCGACACAGTTCTCCTCCCCAGGAAAACTCTTGCTTGCTCTTCCTTATTTTCCCCATCAGCGAATTTATTTCCTCTCCTGCCATGTAACCACCTTCTCTTTGACACTGCCTTCACAGGATAAGACAGCACTAGCCACTGAGTCAGTATCATCAACCAAAGTGATCTCGATTCTATGGGAAATGGCTGACCTGCTGTTCAGCACCTGCAGTTAACCTGTTACTGAGAGATCTCAGCTCATTTCTGAATCTCCCAGCGTGCTAATTCCCATTACACTGTTGGTTAAACGATGGGGAATGGATGAATCACGAGCACTTCCTTTTTGTGCCTCTAAAAGACCTTAAAAACCATGTTTAAGCTGCTCTCAGTATCTCACTCAAGTTGGATCCTGTCTGTTATTCTGAAATGATGTTCCCAGTTTTTGCTCATTAAAACACTGCTGTCTGCAGGAGTCAGCAGGTGGGGAGCAGGAAGCTGCACAGTATGAATGTCAAGACGGTAGCAGGTAGTTGAATCCCTGCTATGATGAGATACAGGCGAAGCAGAGATCCCCGCTTTACTTCTCTGGCCCAGCTCTGTCATATTCTGGCTGCTGGTGACAAAGGAACATGGCCCAGAGCCCAATTACTTTGCCAGCAAGTGGGCAGGGTGGAGGATGGCTCATCCCAAAACAGTGGGAGCTGATCAGAACGTGTTCTGACAGGAGAACTTCTACTGAATCGAGACTCGGATGATCCTGAAGAGAGGAAGAGGCCAGCAAGCTGTATCTGATGTGTTTTTTACTGGTAACAAAAATCAGGTGAAATTTGGGAAATACAGCACCCTCACAGACAAGTGGGAAGCTTTGTGTTGTCCCAGCGTTGCAACACAGAGGAGGACAGGTCAATCGTGCCTTAGCCAGCATGATTAAGGTAGATGAATTTCCATTATCTGATAGCTTGTAAACAGCTGCAGCTTTTTTTTTTTGTCATGTCTGGTCACCTTTGGCTTCCAAAAGGAAGTTTCCTATTTCTAGCTGAGTTGACTGGATATGAACTCATGCCTCTGGAGCCCAAGAAAGGTGTTAAAACGGAATCAGCCACCTTATTAAAGCATATTAAAGTTATGGTACATATAACAAGTGCAAACCTCCCAGGAAAACAAATGGATAAATCCACCAACCTCCAGGTTTTGCTGCGTGTTCCCACTCCCTACCTGAGACATTGCATCAGTGGCAGAGAGAAAATTGCATTTTATGCTTCTGGTTTACCTCTAGTAAAAGTAGACAGTTCTCCTCCTAGACTCCAGTTCAAAAAACAACCACAAAACAGTAATTAGAAACCAGCTGCAGACGGGCACATAGACAGGATTAGAGGATTCCCTTGACAGGGCTTGTGTCAGTTCACAAGACTAATTTACTACTCTAAATATCCTCCAGCGTATCCTCTTTTCTGCTCTTCTTCATCTTGAGAATGATTGACAAACACTAAAAGCCTTGCTTGCCCATTTCAGTAGCCTGCATTGTAATTTCCCCCATGGCACCCTGGATCACACTTTCTCTTTTGTCTTCCTTCTGTGTCTGAAAGCAGCAGCCACAACCAGAGAGATTTAAGCGAGCTTGCCACAAGAAATGGACAGCAAACCAGGCTCCCAGGTCATTAGGATGAACCATCAATCCTAACACAGGACTGTTTGTGTCATCCCCAAACCCGTTTTTCATTATTCCATCAGTTCTGTGTTTGTTTCATCTCAAAATGACCTCTAAGTACTGTCATCTGTGCTGTTGAAAAGTAACCTGAAAAATTCCCAGAGCAGCTCTGGGAGATCCGCTGTCAGGTGTAACCTCGTCCTCAGCATCACCTCGAAAACTAGTCCCATCGCTCGGGGAATGCACTGAACTTCCAGACTCTCCTAGTTCTGAGCATTTCTTTTCACATCTGTCTGTCTATTTCCCTTTCCAGGGACTGCAAGAAGAAAACAAACCAACCAACTGAAAAAAAAAAACCAACCCACAAACAGAAATGGACGAAGCAGGCTGTTACTGTAGCACTTCGGTGCGCCCCAGCCCTAGGTGCACCAACCAGCCTTAACTGCCCTGAGGAGCCTCGTCTGGGACCTCTACCAGAACCTGCCCAGTGGCCCAGGAGCTGCACAGAAGGTCACGCTCCTCTCCTTGCTCCAATCTGAGTGATGTTGGGAGGCTCAGGCTTGTCCTTTGCTGACTCTGCTTTGTTGCTTTACATTTTTGGGGTGGTTACAGGACATCAGCTGTAGCTGCCGGTGATGCCACCTCTGCCTGCTTTGCTCAGGTACAGTGAGGACGTGGTTTTGGTGGGGATGTGGCTGCTGCCTGCACTGTTGTCACCCTGGATCACCCTCCCTCAGGGAGCAGCCCTGCCTTTGCTGCTCCTTGACATTCAGATTCCTCCAGAAACCTGTTCTCAGCTTTCTATTTCAGCTTCAAGTAATCCAGATTAGTTGGAGCCTTGGAGATCATGGTTGCTCTACGATAATTATCACTAATTTAAAAAGCAATATTGCTTCATTTAAGGCATCTTTTTTTTTCTTGCTCTTAAAGAGCTTTGGTAAAATGTCAAACATTTGTGTAGAGCAGCAGGATTTCATTTTTTGGCTGCGTCGAAAACAGAATTTTTGTGATTATAAGGTTTTGACTAATTTAGGAAAACTAAAATGCAGTTCTGTTACTCAGCAGCCTTCCTTGCTAGGTCACGGATCTTCGCTTCCTCCAGTGAAGCAGCGCCCTGTGGCTCCCGTACAGGAGTGCATGCAGTAAAATCCCCTGCTCTTGCTGGTTGTATGGGGTGCTGTAGCACGGCTATGCCTTGAGCAAGGAGCCAAATCCAGGCTAACCGAAGCGTGGCCAGCACTAAAGCTTTTAGAGCTGCTCTGGCTACATGGATCACACGAGGGGTTGTTAGCCAGGGAAGCTCAGGTCCTATGGGCTGGCATTAAGTGGCTAGCAGTTAGGAATGTGGTCATGAAGTCTTGCTGAAGAGAAATAATGGTTAAAGAAAAGGAGGCAATGGATGTGGTAGATATGTGGGAGTAAAAGCCATAGAGTGGACAGGGAAGTATCATTTCCAGCCACCTAATTTGAAGGGCAGAATAGGCTACCTGCACGGGGTGGGGTGCTCTCACAGTCTGTCTGAAGCAAGCAGCAGTCTTGCTGAGTACGAGGTATACAGAGAAAGTATTTTGAGTTCCTAAATAGGACAGTAATCTATTCAGCTGATTAACTTACTCTTCTGCTGAGTATGTCCCTTCTACACTTATCTTTATAGAAAAGGTTGATGCCTAGTGTAGAATAAGGGAAGTTGGGTGGATACACCTGAAAATCTGCGTAGGAAGCAATTGCAGAGAGCTGTAGATGTCTGCAAACTTCAGCCTTTCTTCGCAACCTAATTCAACCACTGAAGTGTTAGGCATGGTT
Organism: Cygnus atratus; assembly: GCF_013377495.2. Taxonomy (NCBI): domain Eukaryota; kingdom Metazoa; phylum Chordata; class Aves; order Anseriformes; family Anatidae; genus Cygnus; species Cygnus atratus. The sequence goes on from NC_066388.1 coordinate 3,276,129, forward strand.
CCTCTTAGGCAATGGCATTTATAGGAGGAATCTGTGCAGAATTTCACAGCTTTTTCTTTTTTGGGAGGAGGAGGTAATAGCAATTCAAAGGGAGATTAGTAGAATAAAGAGCACTTTACCCTATCTGACTTCCACTGCTGCAGGGCAGACAGAACCTGGACTTACTGAGAACAGGTATCTTTTATAGATGCCACTGGACGTGGACAAAGGACCTCACAGTTCATGCTAGATCTCAGATGAAACCCCTGTTTAGGTGTTGCTACAGCTTAACCCGCATTTCAGTCAGTCTAAGCCTGCCCTAAATATCAAGGAAAAACACCTCTCATTGCACTATGAAAGTAGTGTGTCTAGAGAGGAACCGCGATTTAACTAGGGGAATACAAAGATTGCAGATTTAGTTAGAACTTTCCTAAATCTAGGTAAGTTTTGTTAAATAATTTGTGAGGGCATGTTGAATTCAAGGAAGCTCTTACAGGAAAACTTCATTTGGAGCAAGTCCACTGGCCAGATCTAAAGGGGCAGACAGAGTACATGCAGAAGTGAAAACCTGACTTCTTCCTGGGGAAGTCATCTGTTTTGACACTCATTTCACAGAAGTTTTGTGAAGGCTGAGTTTGCACTCCGGCATGCAGTGAAAACAAATCTTAACCTCATTTATTTTCATGCGACAGGATTATCATTCCCTGGCTTACTCCACAAACACTGAAGCCAATTGAGAAGGTGTATTGGACTTAAAGCCTTTGCACAGTCCCTTTGCCTGGAATGAAACTCTATTCAAGAAGGTAAGACAGACATTACGTACACAGATTGCCACTGGCAGTCTTACACACTGATTTCAATTAAGATATTCTTTTGTGGCAGAGATTCTCAAGTTGTTTCTGCAGTAATTTCAGTAATACCTGCTGATCTGGATGTTATGCCTTTATCCGACTCCTTATATCCTTCTGTTTCTCTTGTACTCCCCATACATACACCCCAAACTTTCCACCCCTGTTTATAATGCACCTGAGCAAGCCAGGTGTTTCTTGTTTTACCTCAATTCTTAGCTGGTGGAGCTGATGTTAATAGATGTGGGGATCATGAGCATGCTGTAAATAAAACAGTAGTAGTTCCTGATCTGGGAACAGCTGCTGCATAGAGTGGCAAGCACCTGCCAGTCACGTGAAGGGGATTGCGTAGCGAAGGGTAAGAATTTCTGTTTCATGGGGCATCCTTCACGGAGGACCTGCTTCTGGGAGACTACAAACAGCTGAAATGACCTTCAGCAGCTGATGGAACTATTTATGTGTCTGTCCCATTACAAAAAAAAGCTGCAGGGTTGGTCTTTTGCACAACAAAGTCCTTGTTCTCTAACTGGCTGTATCACGAGCTCCTCGATTGCTACTGGCTTCAGCAGCAGAGAGGGGAGTGCTCTGTACAGCTGGAAAGTCAGCCCTCTGGATGCGTGATCCTGGCCGGACCACTTCCATTACCTGTGCCTGCCTTCGCATGTCTGCAGTATAGATCTGAAAATGCTTCTCTCTTGGGGAAGTGTTCTGCCTTGTATACATGTAGAGTGCCATATAAAATCAGCTCTGGATGAGTTTCTGGTTTGGGGTGAAACCGTCTGCTTCAGGATGTTTTCTTGTTTGTTTTGAAGACTTCTCCTGCACCACTTGTCTGTTTAATACATATATATTTTTTGTCTCTAACAAAAGTAACAAGTAGGTTTTGAAAGACTTGTTATAGGCTTTAAAACCAACAAGACAAGAAAAACTAATAATAGAGGGAAACTAACCTCAAGTAAGTTGCCTTATAAGGGATCAAAGAAAGATGCAAGAAAATTTCTTAAATCCAAAGCAAATTAGCAACAGCTCTGTGTGGGCAACCACATTAGCAAACGAAAAGTGTGTTTGATGCGTTCTTGCAAACCCTTTTTGGGTATGTTTCAGACATCTTGGCAACCAGCATTCCAACGTGCTGACATCCTGGGCAGCATGAGCCAGGCTTTTCAGGGCTTCCCCTTATGTAACATCGACATCTCAAACTCCAGCACTTCCCAGCATTGACCAACAGAGAAAAGACTCTCTAGTGTTTGGTTTTTCATGTGGCAACATTAGTGGCAGGTTTTTGTGAAACAACCCGGTGTTCTTGGTAAATCCACTAAAGGTTAATTGAAAAAGAACAGATTTCTATAGGGTTAAAAAAATAATAATCCCTCAAATCTTTCTTTTAGTGCATAGGTAATGCTGACTTTTTTTTTTTTTTTTGTCATACACATTGTTCCATTACTAGCTATAACTTCTATTACTTTATTTTTCCTCTACAGTGTAAGCCTTTCCACAAGAAAAGCTACTGAAATTGAGCAAGTCAGATTTAAGGTTCTGTGTTTCAAAAGCTTGTATTTAGTAGAGTTCTGCACAGCAAACTTTAGGGTAATATGCCACATACCCTCAGATATAGGTATAAAATTAGTATTCTGCTTTTAAATCCCAAAGTCTCTTCAAAGGTGACTGAGCAAAGTTTAATTAAAATTCTAATTGCTTTATATTTCAGTGATAGCAAAGCAGAACAAATTTCTCCCCGTTAGAATCGTAACTGGTGAATAAATATTCATAGTCAGTGTGATGATTGAAATGGCAGCCAGCGTTTGGCCAGTGGGCTCCGTGGGTTTCTGCATAGGATGTGAGCCAGAGAAGTGTAAAATTAGTTTGAAGGATCCTCGCTGCTGTGTTGTGACTGGCCAGATGATAAATTAAAGAACATATTCGTTTGGAATATGGTGTTTCATGGTGTGAAACTTTCTGGCAGGAAGCTGATTATTCTTTGTAGTGGGGAATCAGATGCTGAGCACTTTGGGAGATTTGGTCCCAAGGCTGTAAACTGCTGCTTTGACCCTGAATACTTTTATGTCTTGACCTTTTACAAATTTATATCACCCGGAAAACCGGCCACAAACTTAAACACGCACATAAAGGTACCATTCCTATAGCAGAATCAGTCAGAAATTAGTCTTAGTTCTGAGAGAATATTTTCTATATGTAAAAAGGCCATTAAAACTGTTCCATTATTTCAGAACTTTATGCTTCCCTTTCAAACCTAACAAAGCATCTCTGGCTCAGACTTTCATTTTTCATGTTCACCGTTTCGTGCTGGGGAGTGTTTTGATTTTTGACAGCTTTCCAATGGAAAATTATTCCCTCAGAGCTTTTCTGATCAGCTCTATTGTAGGCAGGCCAAAACACAGCCCTCCCTTCAGGGAAGGTGCTGTACAAGCGGTTTTCGCGTTACTTACCAAGAGGCATGACTACAAAAAATGGGAGCCAGCACAGAACGAAGCATCCCACAACTATTCCCAGGGTCTTGGCAGCTTTCTTTTCCCGGGAGAACTTGAGGAGACGCACCGAGAAGTGGTGCTTGCTCTTGGGGTTGGATGCAGACCCGCTTGTTTCGCGAGTGTTTTTACGGTGGATCCGTAGGGTCACTTCTTCCGAACGGGATCTCTCAGTCTTCAGACCAGAGGTGAGCCCTTTGTTTTCCCTTTTGGCCACCACGTACACGCGGCAGTACATCACCAAGATAATAGTCAGGGGGAGGTAGAAGGAGCCTAGGGCAGAGAACAGCACGTAGCCTGGCTCTTCGGTGATTTGACAGATGGTCTCGTCTTCCGGAGCTGGCTCCTTCCAGCCAAAAAGAGGTCCGATCGATATCACCAGGGACAGTGCCCAAACGCACAGTAAAGCCAGGAGGCCTCTCTTCTCTGTCACTATGCTCGGGTATCTCAGCGGGTAGCTCACTCCGATGTACCTGTCTATCGAGATGATACAGAGGCTCATAATGGAAGCAGTGCAGCAAAGGACATCAACGGCTGCCCAGATGTTGCAGAAGATTCTCCCAAAGGCCCAGTAGCCCAAAATCTCCATAGTGGCTGAGAAGGGCAGGACAGTGGAAGTCAAGAGGAGGTCAGCTACTGCCAGGTTAATTATGTAATAGTGGGTAACGCTCTGAAGATGTCTGTGGCAGGCTACAGAGAGGATAACCAGGATATTACCCAAAACCCCAAAAATGATTAATCCCCCTAGAATAACACCAAGCAAAATGGCCTTGGAAATGTTCACAGGCCCCACAGAGTGGGTGCAGTTGGAGCAGTCAGATGAGTTTCCAGGGAGGAAGACCATGGTGAGTGGCTGACAGTGTTCATGCATGCACTTCACTCCCTTTTCAGGTGAAAAGAGTGATGAGATCAGTTCTCAGAAAGTCCTACAGGCGACATTTGCCTGGCTTTGCTGGAGAAAAGAGTTCTTAAGAAAGTCTTGGAAGTGCAGCACCAGGATCAACAAGAAGGATCCAGAAACAGAATAGAAAACCTGCTTTTATCCCTAAGTTCTTACCATTCTAGCACAGTTAATAGCCACCATTTCAGTCAAATTTAACCCCTTTTGCATTGTTCTTGGGGTGCAGAAGTGAGGCTGAGGCTCTTACTCCTACATCCCAGGGTAGTGTGATGAGAAGGATTACAGGCGGAATTACAGGTTAAGGTCATTTCTGCCTTCTTGGCAAGATTCAATATTTAAGTAACATAAATATTCCAAAGGGCCTCAAATTTAGGTGTCTCCTAAGAGGAAGTCACTGATGCTTTAATTGCGTTGCATTAGTCCTGATCCTGTTTTACAAGTGCCTTAGCAGAAACCTGGCAGGGTGAAGGCTGCTGCTGTCTGCTCGGCAATGTCATTTGAGATACCTGCCACCACTGGTCCTCAGGGGCTGAAGGGTCACTCAAAGCCTCTGCATGCCATGGAGCAGTTGGCACCTGGGCTACGAATAGAAGTTGGTTTACATCAGCTTCTGGCTTGCTCTGAAGGGGAGAGTGAAGTTTGCCATGTGAGTGACGTAGGCTGTTGTGCTCCTTTCAGATTATCACCCCCTGCAAGAGACAAAGACACAAACAATGTGTTTCCCAGAAGCAGTGCTCGCTTACTGCTATGGTTCCCATATAAGAATAGAGCGGGAAGCTATTTTAGGGAGCCTTCCTCAGGCTGGCTCCAGCCAGTGGAACCAACCTTTTTCAGCCCAGCATTGTTTAACAACTAAGGGACCAACGTGCATTTCGGTGCCTGAATTTTCTCACCAGGCTCTCAGCAGAAGCCTGTTGCCCTGTAGGGACAGCAATCAATGGTAACTATCAGTTCACCTGCAGAGACCGGCTCTGGAAGGGAGAAACCCGCAGGACACAATTCAGGACTACAAACTGTGAAGCAGGTTTGTAAATCCAGAGTTTAACCTGAGATGTATTTAAGTGACCCCATTACACGTTGAACTACTCGTTAGTCCAGCTGAACAGCCCATTTTAGGAATCTATAGGGAAAAGCAATTTCTGCGAAGCAGAAGACGTTGCAAGGAACAAGTTTCCTACTGAGTGGCACAACATTTTAGAGGATCTGGAAGCCAAGCTCAGCCTCAGCTGACTAAATATGGAGAAAGGGTACATCAGATGGCAAAGTGAGGGTAAGCCTGGGAACTGAGACACGGGGGGTACGACGGAAAGCTACAAGTGTCAGCTGAAAGCCCTTCACAACACTGAGATGTAGGTATAGTGTTCCCATCCAAAATATTGATCAGACATCTGAAAAACCACCACTAACTGTTCTGGTTAAGTCTATGCTAAGGTAAGGCTCTGAGAGTAGGAGGAGGAGGTCTTTCAGATGAAGCCCTCTTGTTGCGCCTTATGCAAACACCAAGCAGCAACAACTGCCATGTAGCTGAGTCTCAAAACTGCATTTTCCTTCAGGCAAAGAGGGCTGAAGCAACTCTTACTGCAAGCCCTGAAATGCCCAGTTCGCAAGCAGGGGGCATGGGGGAGGGGAGATAAAAGGTATTCCACTGTGGGAATTTGCCTTCCTTGCAGTGAAACAAAATTGGATCTTTGTATTTTCTTTTCCACAAGAGGGAACGAGTTGAAGAATAATTCCCAGAAAGGCAACGACAGATTTCAATACACACATCAATGAAAAGTGGCTAGCACTGAGCAGCTGTAACCACTATAGCCGTGGTCAGTATAGGTGGACAAGAAAATTAAGAAATGATCAGACTTGATTTTTAAGCACATGAAACAAAACTTCCCAGCAAGTCAAGGAGATGCAGCAAAAGAATGACAGATTCATGCCCCAAACCCACCAGATAATATTCCACCTGTGGAGAGAGAAGGCTCAGAGCAAGAGCACATCCTACACCCTGGTGCCTGCCCCAGTCCCCACTCACCTCTTAGTCTCTAGAAGGCAGCACAGCTCCTCTGAGCATCTGGAAAGGAGATTCACAGCACAACACAGCAGGCTCCTCTCTTCACGCAGAGATGGGACTCTCTGCCTGCAAATCCACTGCCTCTCTCCCTCTCTCTCTCCCTGGTGTTTTGATGATTCACCCTTGCTCTGCTCCCCTGTAGCCCAGTGCCTGTGCGGGGTCTGGCTCCAGCATCCCTCAAAGCACCCTCCCCAGTTGCAGTGCTCAGCTCCACGCTGTCAAGGAGCAGCAGTAACTTTACTGCTCTGCTGATGTAGCAGGCAGTATCCTTGCCATTACCGTAATCCCCTGCCATTCCCGTATTGCTCCGAAAGAAAGAGCACTGATCTGATGCCAAGTGGTGCGTGCAAAGTGTTTTTTTCCATGCAAGCTACCAGTTCCTGCAGAGATCCCAACGTGGAAGCCAGCTAGTAAGCTCCTGTTTATGGGTGAACAAGTAAATCTCGTTGTGGTACAGAGAGTTGCCTGCCAGATACATGGAGGATGAAATAAAAAACAAGGGGTGGCAGCCAGGCTGAGCACGCAGTCTGCACGCTGGGACAAAGTTCTGGGGCAGCTAACCTGGAAGTGGGGGACAGGGAAAGCCTGGAGAGGTGGGCACTGAAGATTCCTCCTCTTTTCTCCTGCTTTGCTTTAAGGAGAGTGAGAGCCACTGGCATGATTTGAAATAGGAAGATTATAACTATTAAAGCGTACGTTTAGAGAAGCTGAGTATGAAGTATCTTGGACACAATGTGCTTTGGAGGTGAGGTTCGTTTCTGCGTGGTTCTTTCAGATGCATTTTTTAAAAAGTGCCCTGAGTCACTGCTGATGAACAGATGAATATTAAACAGGTGGCCTGAAGCGAAAGGAGGGGAGCAGAAGACAGACGAGGATTTTACAGCCAGGAGAAAGCCATCCTGTAGCCTCGGGGGTGAGCCACATGACAGTTTCCCCACACCGCCCCATCTACCTCCTTATCCCTGAGATAACCGTGAGAGGGAAAGCTGGGTTCATGTGTTTCCTGAACTGAGACAACTTTAAATGTGATGCTCAAATCCCTCAGGAGAGAACCAGGTGAGGGCTGGCATCACGAGTAACCCTGATCGCTGCTCTAGCAACCTGGGCTCAGCTTTCTTCTTGGATAGCCATTGCTGCTGGTGAGGGGATGTAAAAACAGGTAACGTGAATGTGTGATTTGTGTAGAAGAGGCAGAGTTTGGGAAAGTGCAGTCATCCTTATCCTATGACAGTTCCAGCTCCTGTGTCATTTGCAGTTTTGATTTTAGAACAAAAGATCCCACGAGAGGAAATTAGAAGGGGGATGAGGGGAGGAGAGAATTCACACTGACTTTTAGAAGCTTGCAAACTGTGAGAAGGAGAGATTTGTAAATGCTCAGCCTCCATCCCTCCTCTGCTCTACTGGCACCTGTGCTGCTTGCCCCGTAGATACAAGGCTTGGTTTTGCAGGCTGTTCAGAAGCCTTGAGCTGACAGCAAGCCCCTGCGCAGACCGGGGTGTCACCCTGTGCCATGATTTCCCTGAGTAACAAAGGATGTTAGGAGAGGCTGAAGCCTAAATAAATAAAGGAAAGCTTGAGTTACTAAAGACCCAGGGTCCTAAAATCCTCAGAGAATACTCCTAAAAGCCCAGGGTTTTGCTCCTCCTGGTACGTGTGACCTCTTCATCCTGGTGGCTGGTTCCAAGCTCTTAAGTGCCCGATGGAAATAAATTTATGTTTGTAGCTTCAGTTATTAGTGCTGTGCTCAGAAACCATCAGCTCCCGATGAGTAATACCCTTGTTGGAGGACATCTTCCTGGAATGGAGGGAAGCAGAAGGAAGCGCCAGACGGTCCTAAAATCCTCAGAGAAAAATGAATGCATCACGGCGAAGAATTCCTACAGCCCAGGGTCAGAAGGGGCACCAAACGAAGGACAGTCGACGTGTGTCATCAGGTGAAGAGGACAGGGTAGGATTACTGACACAGCCGGGTTTTGTGAAGCAATCTTTGTGCTCAGCTCTGCCAAGATCTGTGCCAGAGTTGCATGTGTCCAGTTTAAAAGCTCTGTACTAATCAGAAAGAATTCAGGGTAAAGCAGCGGGAATGATAAAAATCTAGAAAACGTGACCTGTGGGGCTGGAAGAGGTGGAACTGTTTAATCTAAAGCTTTGCAGCTCTGAAGACAGGGCAAAGGCTGCTTGCAGAGGCTGTGGAATACCCGACACTGGGAGTTTTTAAGGGCAATTAGGCAAAGATCTGTTGATCGAGGAGCTTCGATCCTCTCTAGAGAGGGAGTATCCTGTAGGGTCCCACCCAGCATCTTTTTTCTACAGGTAAGATCTGCAGAGAAAGGCAGGCCTTCGTGTTGAGGCAGTGGAAAGAACAAGAGTGCCGAACAGTCCTTGTTTCTGCTGCAAGGTCTTCAGAAGTCCGTCAGAGGTCTTTGGCAAGTCTGCTTCCAGACTTCTCTTCCCTATCTGTGAAGTATGATGCTTTCCTCTCGCTTCTCTTATTCATGTAGACTGAAATCCTTCTGATGTCAGGGTTGTCCCCAGCTCTGTCTAGATAGCATTTATCACAAGCAAGCTCCTTTACTTACTGTATTGCCAATTATATTCGTTAGCAAGAAAGGGCTCCCAAGGGAGGGCTACAGGCAAATAGTGCGCAGCTGCTCGGTCACTTCTCAGCCTCTGGTCCTCTCTTATTCAGTAGCTTGGTTAAAATCAGAGCAGGGTTGGACCAGATGGACCCAGAGGTCCCTGCCAACATCCGGCACGCTGGGATTGTCTGAGACCAGCAGTGGAGTAACTTCTCTGAGCTGCTGCAGGCTTTGATGAGATTGTTCACCCTTTCAGAAAGCAGTGGAAAGTACTGCATCGAGAAATCAGCCCTTGGGGTATAGTAGGGGTTTAGCTTATGCTTGGATGAGAAAGAAAATCCACTCGAAGGCAAGCGATGTTAAATGTTGCCTATTAAACTTCAGCTCGAAGGAGGAGTAGTCCCATTCCTCTGTCTTTTAAGATTAGGAGAGCCCGAAGCTCATAGCACAGCCGAGTGGAAGATAAATGGGGCTGAACATTTTCAAAGCAGATAGATTTGCTTGTTTATATTAAACACGTTTTAATAGTGAGGTGTTACAGGTGTCTAAAATTTTCCATCTTGGGATTCATGAGGACTTTTCCCACCATGTTGCTGAATCACTAAGTAGAGGCTGATTACCAGGAAAGGAAGAGCCATGCTTTGCATACAGCTTCGTTAAAGCTAACGATAATTTCTCAGGTCACAGCAGGTGAAGATTTGGGCCACTGGATTTTGTGTCCAGTTGCAGGTCTGAAGACCTCCTAATAAGAGCTGTTGTTAAAAGTTTATTTCCATGCAACTCATGGAGAATTTCCCGGTCTGACTTATTACTTGGGTGATCTGATGAAGTCTAACCACGTATGGAGAGCAGTGCTATTTCGTAGCCTCAGGAAGATTGATTTTTACCTACTGCTGAAACAAATCTACCCAGAGATGAGTGCCTACTTCAGTTTTCATTCCTCCTGCTTCTTTCTTGTTTACCTTCTGTGTCTTGCTGGGCCCTTTCCCATAACATTACCACTGCTTTCCTGCAGTGAGAGTTGATGCCACTTCTCTCTGCTTTAGCTTCACCTGAATCTGCAGTATGTAAAGTGGTTTAGGGGAGCAGAAGGTGAGCTTAAACAAGACAGACCAAGATGGGCATGATTTAAATGCTTCTTTCAGGTTTTTATATGCTGCCTGCCCACCTCTGAGAAGCGGGGGATCCAGTCCTCTGAAACACCTGCCTTCATGCTGCTGCCTTGATTTTTCTCCCTGAATCTCCTTTTCTCCTTCCAACTTCTGTCTGGCAAGGCAGGATCTTTGTAGGGCCAGGGCTCTGCCCATGCTTCCAGTGTGGCACACGCAGCTCTCTGTACAGCAGCCCTTACAACATCACTGTGACGGGAACAATACCAGGGTGCTGCTTTATCTCTCCCAGATCTGAGCTAGATTTAGGTCTGGTCTTGTGCCTCAGCACTCGCTGCAGGCCTGCAAGTTTTCTTTCCCATCCAAAGCACACAGCGCATTTAATTCCTTCACTGCTTTAGAGATGTGCAGCTCTGAAAAAGCCTTCGGTAGAAGTCGTGTCTTTATTCAGAAACGTTCCCTTAGTCCAGCGGGGCTGGAAGTCACCACGGGCTTTGTTTGTCCCCTCGTGTTGCTGTGAGCGTTGGCTGGTTGTCCAAGAGTAGGGCATCCTCTTACCATACGGCCGTATACAAGTGAGATCTCTGCTCAGCCTCCATCTCCCGACTGGCCTTGAACAGCAGCTTTTGCCCAAGTGATCTTCCAACAAAGCCTAACAAGAAGTTACAGTTGATATATAGAGCCTCTCGTCTACGAGGAGCCCGTGGTACTTTGGGAATGGAAATGCAAAGCTCGCTTCACCCACTGCCACCTCCAGGCAGCAGTGGTTTACTGGCAACATTAGAGAAAATTGTTTAGGGAAAGGAGGTGTGATGCTTATGATCCAGCAGCCGTTCCACGGGTGGATGTTTACCCGTTATTTACTGACAGCGTGTCTTGTCTGAGATCCCCTTGAAATGCAAGGTCCAAGGGCTGAGGCTGGTAAGGGAAGTCAGGAGTTTTAAAAGAATTGGGGCACCAGTGAGTGCCTCTGGTGGGGTTACAGGGAGCAGCTCTCTGGGGGCAGCACGGCCATCGGCACGGGAAGGGATGAGACCCAAACCCACGAAGTCAACAGCTGGAGCTCCCGAAACTTGTCCTCTGAGCTCACTGGGCTTACTATTAGGACAGAAACTGCCATGGCAAAATAAATCAGTGCTCCATCTAATCTGGGAGCCTGTCAAATAGGGGCCAGCACAAGATGTTCTGGAGAAAGAGGTGAAAGTAGTGAGTGTGCCATAACTCCACAGCGGGTGTGACAGGCAGCAGCATCCATATGCAAGATCACTAGGGTAACCACATGAAAGGGAGATGACTATACCTTCAAAATCCAAGAAACGTGTAAAGAAGCTGTAGCACTCAGCACTCAGAGTCTATCCAGGAGGACGATGTAACAGGCATCTCCCTTCTGGCGTCAAAAACCAGATCGTATCTAACAGATCCCCTTGCCAAATCTCTTCAGGCTCTTTGCTGTAGACTTGATGACAGAATTTGGCTGAATCTTTAATCCTTGATTGTTTGAAACTAGACCAGGAGCAAGGGGACTCTGTGCATCACCAAACAAAACTTGTGGGGAACAGAAACCCCGGTCCCAGTTTCTTCCATTTCCATTTTCGAGATGAAGCCACCCAGATGCTCAGCCTTTTCAAGGCCTTTCTTGTCCTTTTGTGTTTTGTTTTGTTTTTTTTTCCTTTCTTCTTGCAATTCAGGAGTAATTTCATGAGCTGAACCAGCACAATGCGGCTCCCAGGTCCTGTCTGGAACCCCTGCACACTCCGCCCTGGGTTCTTGCCCTTCGGTTCAGCAAAAATGACTCATCAACAATTTTGGAAAGGATTTTACCTGAATTTCCAAAAGCTGCTGAAAAAAAAAGTGAATCCATAAAAAGCCACAGTTTTCACCTTCTCCAAGCCAGCCTGCTGCCCTGCCAGCCTTGCCATGCAGCTGATGGTTTGGGGCAGATGGATGGGGAGCCATCTCGTGGCTTTTTTTTTGCCTAGGCTGAAGTCTCTTGCTTCTTCTGACACACCTGCTCGCTTCCTCACCCATCTGCTCGATCATGTCTTGAGCACCACGGGGTCGGAGCTGCCGTTTTACTTCGGGTCTGAGCAGAGCAGAGCATGCTGTGTTCCTAATTAAGATATTGAGGTATTGCTGCGCCACCACCACCAAGCAATCGCATTTTAGTTTTTTTCCTCTCCTGGTGGGTCCTTCCTCTTAAGGACTTCAAATTGCAAAAGGAGCTCGCAGCCTCTATGCCCCTCGTGCTACAACAAAAATCATTGCTCATTTCTTCTTCTATTCCCATTAATTGCCTTAAATTATTTCGGCCTATAAAATTATATACAATTAGTATCTTGGTGGCAAACCAGTAGACATAGGTGTTTGAGAAATGCTAGGCAGATTTTTTTCCCCTTAAAGCAACAAGCTGTAGCTTTCTTCTGCAGTACGTGAACATTTTAGTAATAAGTTCTTTCTTCTGCCTCAGTTTTTGTCTCTCTAATCATTATTACTAAAATACACACACCAATAATTCCCTTCCTCTGAGCCAGCCTCTTAAGACTGCATAATACAATTACTGCAAATTAGCATCTTATGAAAAACAAAGAAACAGCACAAAGCCCAAAAACCCAAACAAACCCTCCCAACTGCCTGACATTTATAAACTCTCCTTAAAACACTAACAGGCGAGAGTGGTAATTAGATTTGCAGAGCAAAATGTTTTTACATGTGAAGGACTTTAATTCAATAGCTCCGCACATTTTATTTACACTCAATCTGTGTCTCTGGAAGATTTGCAGTGGAAATGTCTTTTCTATAAGGTTGTAGGTGAAGGAGTGATGTCCTGTGTGATTTATTGTCCTCCAGAGCCCTGGGGACAAGGCAGGTGAGGAAAAAATACTCATGGTTCAACAATGGGGGAAAAAATGGAAAAAAAAAACATAAATGAAAATATTTATATTCTTAATTTTTTTTCTACTACTCAGTACTCACTCTTACTAATGTAGGAGGATAATAGTAAAATTGCCCTAGGCTCAGTTAGCAAATACGAGCTTTTAGTGAGAATTTCTAGATGGTACATGATGGGCAATCGTGAAACAAAATACAAGCCCAAATACACGATTTGTCCGTTTTTAATACCACATGGAATAGAAAGTGAGTTAAAAATAGGTCAAATTATTGAATTAGTCTCAGAAGCTCTTCAGTGTTCATGCAAGGAATAGTCTTACATGAAGAAGGTGCTGGAGCAAGTTCCTTCATTCCTGATCCTATTCTGGTATTTTTGAGCCTCCAGAGTACGTGTTTGTAAAGCTGCCCATAACAAAAGTTCCCCAATTTATTTTTTTTTTCATGCTGATGAATCAAAGGTCAAAAGAGCAGCGATTTTTCTGACATCTTTCACTGTCACAGGAATTACTAAATAACTTAAATGTAAAACGACAAAGTATTTGGGGTGAAAGCACAAAAAAAAATTGTTTTATTGTAAATCCAATTTACAGGGAAGAAATGATGTACTGTGCTGTCTGTTGTTCTTCAGACCCAAGCATAACTGCAAGCAGCTTTCCAAGAAACTGAGTGCAATTACAAGAAAATGTGTCCTTCTCACTGATTCTTTCTAGCGACTAATTGGGCTCCATACTGCATAACATCTATAAAAGTGAAAGGAACTGGATTATTCCACTCATATGGACAGGTTGTCATCTAGAGGTACGGAGTGGCTTGTTGCTGGGGCAGTAGAGCAGGATTCTGGGTTGTTCTGTGCCCTTGTGCCTACTGATATCATGTGAAGGAAGTCAAAAAAAAAAAAGCAATGTTGCTCCTGCAGTGATGCTCAGTATTCGCGTTCAGGTCCTGGCACTGGCGAGTCAGCATTCAGAGTTGTCTTCTGGTTTCTGTTCTTAGTTCTCTGACACTTACGTTGCCTGTGTGTTGAGATGGTCAGAATTTATTGTTACTGAAAACACTTTCTTAGTGCTGCGTGGCTGTTACCATCTCATAAATGCCATCTTATTTCAGGGACATGGTGCTGGTGATTCCCATGATAACCCTTACTGTCTCCCCACGGCACATTCTGTTTGTCGTGGTTTTTAACCATTTTTAAAGTCTTTTCTGAGTTTCCTGCAGGGTGTGGGACTGGTTTGGGCCTGTGGTAAGCAGTGAGAGATCCGTGGCCCTTGGATTTAGGGAACAAGTCTTGATCTTGGAAAGAGGATCAAGCAATGAGGCATCCTTACAGCTGTTCAGCTTGGAGCAGCCTCCCTCGTTTACACTGCTCACTAGCGAGGACCGGTACAAAGGCAGACGTGTTTCTAATCACACTTGTGTTAATAAATCCCCATCCTGTAGAGCCTGCAGAACCAGAGCCGGTGATGGTGTACGTGTATCGGACTGCTCGCTTATCTTTTAGTGGGCCCATGTGAATGTGCATGGATTTTCCCAGGCTGGCTGGTGTCAGAGTGCCAGTGCACGCTGCTTTTTGGCAGAAACCTGGGGCACGATGTTCTCTATAGCCTGAAGAATGGACCCAAACCAAAGCGATTTTCCCCTCCAACATTTTCTGTGCACAAACAATACACAGAATTCCTCTGACCAAACGTCACAGAAACCAGGCTCACTGTGCAACTTTGTCCTAAATTAACGTGGTATGGGGAGGTGGAGGAAGCAGTCCCATCACTTATTTTTAGGTGCCTAACTCTGTTCCTAGGCAATGGGAACAAGTACATCGCTGGCTGCAGTAGCTAGAGCAGGAGACTGACTGCTGCCTGATACAAGTTCTTGTCCCACAGACTGGAAAATCCCATGCAAAGATCGCTGATCCAGGAGCAAATTGAATTTAGAAAGTGTCTTTGAGAGTGTGTAGTGAATGTTGCTGCTGCTGCTTATTTGATCGCTGGTTTTCAGATGCTGAAGGGGGGTGGAAGGAGTCCCTCTTGCCTAGGACTTCACGATTTGCTCAGGAAAATAATAATAATAATAATAACAATAACAATAATAATAGAGTTCCTGGTATCTTGGAGCACGCTGCTACTGGATCTTATACTCACAGTGCTCCAACATGCTTGGGCTCAAACAGAAAATCATCTTAGCAAAGAGGTGAAGGTGATCAAGGAGGAGCAGCTAAATGAAAAAAGTTGTGCATTTATTTGCTTAATCGGGTAAAGAATCAGTAGGATCTCACAATATGTTTTTTTGCAAATGAATTTTCTTACAAAAACAATACTCAGGATAATAAAAAATGACTGTGCTGAGTTCCCAATGGTAACACTAACCAAGCATATTACTAAGGAATAAATAAACAAATAACTGTGTTAAGCACTGTAGCTCTCAGTGGCTGGCAAAGTGTTCCTTTGCTCACATCACCTGAAGTTAATTCCTTCTTGTAGGGGGGGGTTACCTACCACAGTAAAAATACACCTCAAAAATTAGTTGTGAAAGCTACGTTTTCTTTTAAATGAAAAGAACTATTGTAACTGCATTTTCCTGCTTTCATTCTGCCTGATGTGGGAGACTATTAGTGAGCTGAACTATAAATGTTTCGCTGATAGAAAACTAGAAATGAATTGTTGTTCCTTGCAATTTTTTCCTCCCACTCTTTACAGCATAGCAGAACACAAAACTCTCAAATCATCAGAATTGGATAGAAACTGCAGGGCTTTTTTTTTTTATTTCAGAAATTGAGTGTCTGGAGTGATGCACAGTCTTTTCAAAAAAAATAAAAGTAAAAAATCGAACGCTAGGCAGAAAACGAAGGGGTTTTTTTGCATGATGCCAGTGCCAAGCCTGTATGAAGGGTATTCTGAGACGTTTCGCAGACAAGCAGGAAGCCCGTAAGAAAAGAATCAGTCGATGGACTGGAAAGGTATGCAGCATCCATATCCATCGAGGGAAATTCAGATGGAAAAGCTCTCGCTAGGGCGAGTTAACGCTTCAGTCAGTCAATATCAGCAAAACCTCACTAAGTTCACAGCTATTTGTGCAGTGAACTATCTAGCAGGAGGAAAGCTATCAACTATCTGTGCTGGCTTCCAGCCGTTTTTGTCCAAAAAGTGCAGATTATTGAAGGCTTGGTGTTGACCTGGCAGTGGGTAGCAGACAAAGGAGGAATTCTCTTTAAAGAAGTCGCGTGGACCTGTGTGCGTATGTAATCCCCTTCATGGCCTCTGTCCAAAAATATTCTTATTAGAGCCCAGTAGAGGAGGATAAACCCATTTTGTTGTAACTGCTGAAGTTTCATGTTTCAGTTTCGTCCTGGGTTAGAAAAGCAACAAAGTCTTTCTCCAGAAAAGAGTGGCATCAGTCCGTCTACTTTGGGACCACAACACACGAGTGTTTCCATGCAGGTCTGTCCTGGTTCTTCTCCTTTAACGTCAGTCCACCACCTTGCTCTGAAATATCAGATGACTAAAGCTCTAGATGAAAGCTCTTGCTTGACAAAAACTGCTAAAACTAGCACATCCCTGCACGGGAATTTACTTTCAAAATCACACTTCCCTGCTTTCGTTCTCCTTTTGTGCACTGCTGCTGCATGGTGGATCACGCGAACTCAGAAGCTAATTCTAAGCAGATGGACCTGATTTTAGTCGTTCTTTTTTTTGCCAGCTCCTCCATTTCTGTGTCAGCAAGAAATCCAGCCACATTGGGAAGCATCCTCCTTTTACTTCTATACAAGGCAAACCAAAGCGCTTCTGCTGTCGCATTTACTTCTTGGCCCCTGTGAATTTCAACCAACAGCCACGGCTTTCGCTTTAGGTCAGTGTTCAAGCAGTTCCCAAGCTTTTATGCCTGCTCTCATTGAGCAAACAGTGTCTTCACATTTTTGTGCTGTAAAACTTTTCCTGTTTACTGGCACTCGGTGTGCGTGTACTATGGAGCTCTTAAGGGGAGAGACCAGTCTGTGCTGGGCATTGGGAATGCACCGAGCTGGGAGGTTAAAGTACAGATGACACAGAATCAGGGGATGGTTTGGGTTGGAAGGGACCCTTAAGCATATCCCAGTTCCATCCCCCTGCCATGGGGGTGTTGCTGCTGTGGGACCAGGCTGCCCAAAGCCCATCCAGCCTGGACTTGGGCACTGCCAGGGATGGGGCAGCCACAGCTTCCCTGGGCAGCCTTCCATCAGCGTAGACCCAAATGTTTGTGCTGGAAAGGAAGTTTTTTTCTTTTCTTTTCTTTTCTTTTCTTTTCTTTTCTTTTCTTTTCTTTTCTTTTCTTTTCTTTTCTTTTCTTTTCTTTTCTTTTCTTTTCTTTTCTTTTCTTTTCCATGTTGAAGTAACAGTAATGTTAGCAAAATCAGTCATTCTTTAAATTCAGACTGGACAGGCCTTTTGCTGAATTTCTGCCTGCAGAATAAGCAAGAAAACTATCTAACCTATGTTTCCCTCAGAACCCCTGCCATCCACTCACAACACGCTAATGTAGTAGTGCCACCTTGTAATTACATCCCTTTCTGGATGGATCTTCCCTTTTAAATCACATCCTGGTTTTCTGGCATACCCAGCCACAGGTAACTTGCTGCAGAAGCAATGCATCCATGACAGTATCCCCTTTCCTCTTTGCTCCCTGAGATTCCTGTAACACAATATTGTGTGGGGAACGTCTGCTGTATCATAGTTTTAATTATTTTAGTTTTCTATTTGTGTAATGAACGTAGAAGTCTGCTGCTTCAGCCCAGCAAAATGTCCTGTTCCTTGAGCAGGGACCTTTCGTTTGTGCTCTGAATAGCAAAGCACCAGGACAGGAGCTCGCTCCATCTCACACTCACTGGCCATTCACTGCTTGCATTTATACCCTGTTCTCCTTTGCAGGAATGTCAGAGCATCTGGAATAAATCAGGTCTTGGAAGCCACTGGTTTATGCGCAGGCTTCAGTTTGGGTGTTTAAGTGATCTAGGATGGTGTGATGCAAAGCCACCCATAGCTGCCTTGTTTCTAGCTCACGTTTTAAAGACTAAAAGTTGCACCCATCATTCAGCTATCCCGTGCCTTACGGGAAAGGGAGGCGTGTCATGAAAACATGGGAGGCAGCTCCAACATTGCAATACTTGAGAACCCAATGAATATTAAGCAAGTGTTATTAAAGTTATTTAAGTGTTCTTAAATTATTGTGGGCCTATAAAAACCTGAGACAGATTAAATAATGGCTTCTGGGAGCAGGGGATTGATCCCAGGCATCCCAGGTAACCTTCTGCTCAGTCCTTGTGGCTTTTTCTTTCTTGCTGGTGCCCTGCATCTGCAGCCAGCTATAAAGCTGCTGCTGTGGGTGCTCAGCAAGACGTACAGCAGCTGGTCTGTGCAGACCGATGCCCTTGTCACAGTCAAATGCGATGTCTTTAAATCACATTTAAAGCTGAGGAATACTAACAAGGGATAGGGGACAGTTGTTAACTGGGCTTATTCTCTGGATATGCACTTGTATTTATTTTTCCCTGTGTACTAAAGCATCTTTCACAGACGTGGCATTTATGAGAGATCAGTATAAAAAATGGCAGAGCAGTATAGGAGGAACAAGATTTATGGTTTAGGTACAGGACTGGGGACAGGGAGAGCAAAGCCCTCTAGTCTGAGTGGTTTGTAAAATGGAGATAAAAAGATCTTTCTGCAGGGCTACTGCTAAGCTAAACTGAGTGTGTATGAACTGTGAGCATGATGAGACAGCCGACAATATAATACTCACTTTGTTATTATTTTTATATCATCCGTCTTGTCACTGGCTTCTGCATCCCATATCCCAGCAGCTGCTTCTGTAGGTGAGTGCAGAGCGGTTCCTGGGCGTTCCCAAAGCCCGTGCAGGGGAAGGCAGGACGGCTCTCCAGGCGTTCCCTAGCTCGGACTGGGAATTCGAAATCTCTCGTGATGCAGAGAGCCGGGACAAGGAATGAAGCAACCATAATTCCAAAATGTCTGTATTTTCAGGAAGCTGATTTGTTAGGTGCTAAACGACGCCTTGGGAATCTCTTTGCTTGAAACAAACTGAGGCTCTCTCGCATTCAGCTGGCAGGCCGCTGCAAGGCTTTAACATCTCAGAAACTGTTCATTTGTGGTTGGCTAAAATTTCGTTGCAACTCAGTCAAGAAAACAACGAGATGGAGAAACAAAAAATATTCTAACACGTGCAATAGGTGGTGGTGGGGAGCAGTGCGAGCTCTTCCAGGCTTACAGATTCACTTTAGTACTCACATTTGAAAGTCTTTCCTGAAAAAAAAAACAACTTGTTAGGGCTCCTGGTGGTTCCCAAATTCTCCTGTGCAGTGTTGTTGTGGCCAGATGATTACCATGCCTGCAGAAATTGCTGCCTGGGGACAAGCAGCCCTGCTGCCCACGGAGCAGTCCTGCTGGCTGCATCGTCAAAGGATCACAGCTACAGGTTTTTTCACCCAAATCACAGGTGGAGAGCAGCAGCAAGATCTCTCAGCTCTGCCCGTGGTGCTGTTCCCTCCGGCTCAGCCCCAATTTCTCTGTTTTTCAGACTGATCTGTTTGTGAAGCACCACAAGAGGCAGGCATTCGATCACTTGCAGCAGGAGCTGAGCTCAGCATCTAAAACAGCCGCTCTTTGGGACATTTCTCTTTATTCTTGACTAGGACATTGACCAGCCTGGGCACTCAGCCCTGCCCCAAGGCAGCACGTCTGACTACAAATCTCCATCTGCCACGTCTCTGCTTTCTTTGCTGAGCACCTAGACGATTGCGTTTCATCCATAGGAACATCCCTTGCCTGCTTAGAAACAATGTTTGGATGTTACGGTAAAAATCTCTTTAGGTGAAAACCGATTTACGCAGGGAGCTGAGCAAAATTATGAATGCTCCGCAGTCAAGCGGGGGCTGGATCCAGTCATTTACTCCAACTGCCTCTGGTTGGGTAATGCAGGTTTAGCTGTAGGAAATGGATTAAATGATGTCCATGAGGCATATCAGAGAGGAAAGTAATGCGTCCATTTTCCATTTTTGTGAATTTATTGCTCCTTTAGAGATGTTCCCAGGGCACCAGTATATTTGGGAATTACGGCTTTGCTGGTTAGCAGCCAGGCACAGCAGCAAACCCCGATCAGCCTGGCTTGCCAGAAAGGCAGCGTTTTGTGGTCGGCCCAGATTTTTCTTCTGCCTTCAGAGATATTTCCTGCCGTTGACTCATCTGCGTCTCTGCCCATGACTGAAGACTCAAAACATCAAGGTCAGGAAAGCACATGATCGAGATGCTTATCAAGACCTGCCTGGGCAGAATTTGGCCAGAAAACCTGTAGAGAAAACAGCGAGACCACATGTGAAACTGCACCAACTCCTGCTAGCTCAGGGCTGGCTCGGATATCTTTTGGTTGGTACCTTGAATTCAGAATGCTTTCTACCGACAGACACGGGGAGAGCGGATAGCCAAAGCAAAATGTAGTCAACTGTAGTTATCTATTTTTAGAGCTAAGGGAAAATAACTGGTTCCAGAGTTGAGCGGAGACATACGTTACAGGCCTGACATGCATTTACTCTGAGGACTTGCTCTTGGGATGGAGCAGGGAGTGGTTTGATTTTATTAATGTGAGACAGTAAGAAAAGATGGTAGGGCACGGGGTCAACAAGGGCTGTCTGGTTGGCAACTGGAAGGGTTTTGAAAAGCCTGTGGTTTAACCCTGGATGAATTTGATTTTTTTTTTTTTTCGGAGTGTTCTTCAAAAGCAACCCTCATTGCCATGCAGCAGGGATGCTCACAAGTCCCACGCCTGCACAAGCAGACTCGTATCCGTGACTGCTGACCAGCCTCTGCCTCCAGCCGGGGGCTGTGAGACCCTTCCAGCCTCCCTGGAGGCCAGGAGAGCCTTTGCTTTGTGTGCAAATGTAAAATCCAGACAGTCCTGAAAATGCCAGTGTGTGTGGGGAGTACACAAACGCAGCTTCAGCACTTCAGGACTGTTTTTTTTCTGCAAAATAACTTGGCTAGCGTAGCAATCTGCCACTCACCAGATAGCGTTCCTGCCATCCCCCAAAATATTAGAAGTAGAAAGATATTGGATTGTGCTGCTGGCGTGGGCTCCAACAAAAACTGCAGACCAGGGTAATATCTGTCTGAGCTCTCAAGGGAAGGTCTGACTGGGTTGCAGCTCACTTCTGATCATTAAATCTTCCTGGGATGGACTTGATTTTTTCCTTCCAATGTGCACAGTGCTGAGCAGCGAGCCATGATTTCGTGCACGGTGCTGTAATAGGGGTTCTAGACCTATCTAGGGAAGTCTATGGCAAGGCCAACAAAAAACTTTTATGCAGTTTTCCCAGGAGAAACAAAACCTTCCGGTCTTGAGGAGGGGCCGTCCCATACCACAGACAAGGCCTGGGCTCTTGTAATAGAGAAATGGGTGTTGAGTTTACATGGATTGTCGATGCTTTTTAAAGAGAAGGTAGCAAAGATGTACAGAATTGTGTGATGGTGGAGAACAGATAAAAATAATTGAGAAGGGGGAAAGTGCTTCATTGTATACATGGGGTAAATGAGATCAGAAATGTGATGGAGAAGAAATATGTGTATATGAAATTAGTGGGAGTCTTGCTATTGTACCTTCCCCAGTCCACTTGAAAATAGACTGAACAGAGTACTTGATGCACAGAAGTGAACAAAAGCCACTACATCACCCTACAGCACCCCGTTACCGATTTCCTACATCCTCTGAAGTCTTCTGACTGACCAACTAGCCCTTGTTTCAGAAAGAACCGATATTGGTGGAAAACAAAAGCATTCATTTTTGTATCCTCCTCAATAACAAGACTTGTGGAATAGGAATCCTTCGAGGGATGGGGGCTCGGAACCTGCTCCACCTATGTTGTAGGACATCCCTTTTCCCTGCACGGAAGGGAAATCCCTTTCAATCCCCCTCATGGCAGACCTCAATGAGATGTCTCAGCAGCCCTCCCACTCCATTTTATGGCGATGTGATCCCAGCTTGCTGGCGATGCCTCTCTTTGCATCCAAGCAGTTCTGCTGCCAAACAGGCGTAGTAATTAGCGCTCTTCACTGGTCTGTCCCTGGGTGTCTGACACATTTCCCCAGCCCTTTTAGGCTGCTCTCCCTTTGTCTCTTGCCCATTGCACACCCAAGTGACACGTGTGGCTTGGAGATGGAGAAAAGTCCTGTGGTACATAATGATAATTATGGTAGATTTTCCTTCCTGGGGTGTCAGCTGTCAGCAGGCTGCTCCGATTCACGTCCTAATTAATAACCCAGCTTTGGAGAGGTCTTGAAACGTGCACGTGATGATTTCAGCCTGTCTATCTCCGGTTAGATCCAGGCTCCTAGGAGGTGTGGGAGGGGCAAATTGTTCCACGTTTCTAATAACTTCTGATAACTTCTTCCTTTGCAAAGGCAAAGGGAACTATTTTTCTTCTAGGCTCTTTTCCATCAATAGATATCGATCACTTAACAAAGCTAGTCTTTCAGCTATGGAAGGCCTTTGATTAAAATTTTACTTGGCAGCCTCTTGGATGAGATATTTTATCATCATCATGAACACTAGAGCCCCATAATGTGAAAAAGGAAATGAAATGAGGAGGCAGTAACCTGAAGTAAGAACTGAAAAATTATGTATTAAATGCCAGACACATACTCTTAGATAATACTGTGCCACTTTACATATTGTACAGTCAATTAGATTTTATAGGGATGGATGTAATTACTGCAGAAAAATCTCAGGGGCTAAAAAAAAATAGAAAAAAAATCTATTTAATCTAAGCATTTTGAATAGCATCTGTGAATCTTACTGTTTTGGTTAAGAGGCTGTAAATTTTTCTGCTGTGGTTTTGTGGCGCATCAAATTCTTTCCACCTTAGAAAGCCGACGTGCATTTTCGACAGCAAACAAACTGTCCCCTACAAAATCCGTTCTGATATAGCTGAGTTTTCAATCTTTCTCTGTTTTTTGCCAGAAAACTCTGTACCACATGGGGAGATGGCTGATATTAGGGATAAATGCGACTGGAGATGAGTCAGCTGCAGAGGGAGGAGAGGAGTGCTCAAGTAACTTGCTGGAGAAAGAGAAAATATCATTTGAGATTCAACGAAAAGGAAGCAAGCACAGCTTTATTTACCTGTAAAGCAGCAGTGGTGGTCAGGGACGACAAAGGAAGAGCCAGGAAAACATTGATTCTGTTGCAAATGATCCATTGTGGGCCAACAATAGCATCTGGGTGGGCAGGTTAACTCTTTCTTAGGTGCTACCCGAAGCTCTTTGAGCAAGGAGCTCTTTAGGGCTTGTGCACTGCTACTGAACAGCTAATGGCACGTTGAGCTGAAGAACAAATCTGGTTAAGCGTGTTCCTCCGAAAAGACATCTGTTTTTAAATTCATGGTAAATAGTTGCAACCACGGTCATTCCGGGAGGATGAAGAAGGCATACAGACGTTTTGTCATTTCCCTTGGTAATGGGACTGATGTGGGGACCTCCAATATCAAAGCCCTACAGGCTTGAAAATTACTCAGGAGGAATGTCATCTCTCACAGCAGAACCAAGCTGCTGTGGAGGAGGACATGAAAGCGAGCAGACACATGGCAGAACGCACATAAAGTTATTAATGATCTGTTAATTATTTGGTTTCCTGTGCTGCTGCTTCCAAGAGCTAACATGTCAAGTCAGCAAATTCAAAGGAAACGGAGGTTTGGTTGAACAAAATGTGGGAAGTGCCAGTCTAGTTGTTCTTTTCCAGGCAGGTAAATGCTAATTAGTGTATTCATCTAATTCGTTACACCCACCTCTGCAATGAATGTGCTTGTATCTGACCTAGCTACTTTGGTTGCCTTTATAATATATAGACAGAGATGTAAACACAGACAAAAAGTGAATTTTTTGTCGAGAAATTGAAGATTCTACAGCTTATATTATTTCTCCCACTCCGTGAGAAGATAATTAAGCAAGGACAACAGTTTCCTGACTGAGGGGGGATCTCTTATGACCTCAATTAGAGCATGGAAAAGATTGAAATGTTTTTCTTCTGTTTTAACCTAATTCTCTCACCAGGCCTTTTCTTCAAAGGCCACGGATCAAAAACTTTTTGAATGGTTATTAGATCTTTATCTGAGAGTAAGAAAAATAGCACAACATCTGGAAAGGTTAATGCTGATTGACAAATCCTTCTTTTAAAAGGCAAAGGTATATCTCTGTGACCTAGAGCTGCCAGCGGTAAAGGAATTGTGCAGTCTGAGGAAGGATGGCGCAGGACACACAAACAACCTTGTGGAAGTGGGGTCCTGGGAGAGATCGCCCAGGAAAGGAGAGGAGTGATACTAAGGGGAGGAGAAGTTCACAAGTCCCCGTTCTCACAAACCCTGTAATGAGAGGATTTGAGTTTTCGTGGCTGTTGAAACTGAATTTGTTCTTCAAAGCCTATATGTATGCCCTTACACTGCACCTGCTACACAACAGAAATAGGTAAATGGCAACACATTTACTGATCCCTCTAAATGTATAAATAGTAGTGTTCGCATTATATAGGCAAGAAAGTGCCTAGTGGCATATCTTCTTCCTCTGTGTCTTGAAATGTTACAAGGTCCAGATTTCACTATGGCTGGAAAAATACAGCTTCAAAGACCACCATTACAGAATGTGCTGCAGTGCAGGTTTTCTATTGGAATGAAAGGCTTTTGTGGCACAATATCGAAGGGCTGAACTCAGATTTTCTGCTTGTTTGGTTGTGGCTGGCTGGAATATTTTCTGTATGACTTTTCTCATCTGGTCGCCATTTGCAATCAGTTACGGTAAATGACAATTCTGCTTGCTTGGCAGTACTAACAGCTAATAAATTTAAGGAAAGCTATTTGATACAAACAAATCAACGCTCATTGATTTTAGTTTTTCACCTTGAGTCTTTTGTCTGTCATTTCAGTGTATTAATGAGCTCATTAATAGTTCTAGAGAAGACTAGAAGGTATGGCCACTCAACTTCATCCATCAGTCGTACACCTGCTGCTGTCAACACAAAATGGTGCTACACCACCAGAATGGGATATGAAACTATTACTATAATGGAGACAGCAGTGTAGGTCAGTCTTCTATTATTCATAGTAAACTATATTTAGAGCTTAATAGCTCTACTCTGCATTGACTCATGGGTACATGGCATACATATTAATAAGTTACATTCCACTAACAACAAAAGCGTGACGTTGTGTTTCAGGCATCTGCGTCTTTGTAAGTATTTCTGGTTGATGTGTCACCGTTAGGTGTTATCAATGTATACCAGCCTATCGAGTCATGACTCACTAGTCTTATCTTGGAAGACTGTATCATACACACTTAGCCAACCCCAAGATATTTACTGTTGTGTTCTAAAGTAAGAATGGTCACATAGCCTTGATGTTGTTTGTGGTAACAGAAACCCTCCTTTATTATTTTGGCTGAGTAGACTTTATGTTTAGGCATAACTTCGTGCTTTTGCACACTAAGTCACCACATCTTTGTTGCTACTCCCAAATTCCAGTAGACCTCAGTGAAGAACCTCAAGCTGCCAAGCAAGAAGGAAGATGATAGATAGCAAGAACAATAGGCAGACAAGTAATAAAAATTCTGCTTCTTATAGCTAGATCCCAAAGATGATCATTTGTATTCAGCCTTAAGATGTAGCAGATTGAAATACATTTAGTTGGTGATACTTTTCCCTTTGTTGCCTTATCAGTTTGGATACAAAGATATTACTATTGGATGGTTACTCAAAACCTGATCTGTTCTCTCTCTGAGCTTTAATAATTAAACCTGTTCAATGAAATGAATTCATTGCAGTGCTAAGACAATGTGGTTTCAAAACCACCAGCTTTTATGTTGATTAAAATATTTCCCTAGGCTGTGATAAGCAGCCAACAGCTGGCTTAGAGTTTCTTGGTAAGTAGGATTGCTGTGTCTAATTCTCATATCTGCTGGAAAAAAAAAAACACAACATTGTTATAAAGGAAGAGGTCAAAGGATGCACAAGCCAAAGTGCACAATTTAATTCTACCTTTAGGTGAGTTTTAAGTGTGGTTGTGTCTGCCAAATGGCTGTAGTTAAGGGGTGGATATTTCTGAAGCCCAAAGTACCCGCTCGTGGCAAAATCACTCTCATTGAGTTTCAAAGACAGGTGGATGAAGAGAGGCTGACAGAATTATATCCCCAAAAGGTTAAGCCTGTCAGAAACCAGCCTGAAATGCACTGCATTAACCTTGCCCTTTACTGAAGTAAGTATTTATTGGCTACATGATCTAAACCAGAACAGAAGCCTTCGTGTTGGTTGCAAGGAGCTCCCAGATTCATGCAAAAGGTTGTGGGAGAAGCAACAAATCCAGAAGCCCAAACTGCCCAAACTTTCATTTGTTTCTCTCCCCATTTCGATTCAAAGCTTACAATGTCTTTATGATAGCACAGCTACAAATAAGTTGGCTGTTCATCCACCGTGAAATGATTTTTTAAATTTGTATCCATTATCTGAATAGGAAGAGGCACTGCTTCTCTTGTTTATTGTGCTAGCAAAAGAGCTTCCAGTAACACAGAGATTATTTTCAGGATAACTTTTCAGGATAGCTGACTGTCTTCTTGTTTTGTTAACTCTGTTGAACTAGTTTGCAACACCAGAGCCAACTTCTTTGGAAAGTTTGTTGGCCTCATCTTCTTTAAACTAATTAGTTGGATGTAATGTCCTTGCCTGAAGCATCAGATAAAAGGGGCATCAGATAAAAGGGTATAGATTTTGTTAATGGCTGTCATTCAATTTGATTCTCTCTCTGGCAAGAAAACCTGAAATACTATACTATACTAACTACTATTTTCTTTTGCACTTTCCAAACTTTGCTTCACTATTTCATGAGACAGCAGATGACACAGTTCCCTTCAGGCACATCCACACTGAAGTCAAAACTGGCAGATGCTTGATGTTGTACCGTGCGGAGGTGTGTCTGCTGTGGGATCGAGCCTGAACTTCGGTGCCATGCCAAAGCCGTTCCCCTAGCAAAAATGAGCTTTTGCTTAGCTTATCCAGGTAGTTCCAATCTATACCTGTGATGGAGACAGCTCTGTTACAGACTACTGCTCATGGAAAGTATTTAGAAAGCTTTTAGCTCCTGCCATAGCCTCTTTGCAATACCTGTGTGTGAATTTCCAGTCCTTATTATAAATCTGGCATTTTAATACTTGAATATGTTACAAGCTTAGTTTTTGAGAGAAAAATGCTTTGCCAAATAATATTGTTAGTTAAATAAAAATGTTTTGAAATGCCAACAATACCATTCTCTATTATGCAGCGCTGCCTTATTTCTTTGTAACTGAGTAAGGATAGCTGAAAGCAGATGTAAATTGTTCAGCCTAATGCAATTATTTGCATTCAGTGAAAGGTTGAAAGTAAAGATCATAAAGTGAACATTTAAATCCTTTCAAATTTAATCATATAAGAAGTCTTTAGCAAACGATTTGACCTTTAACAAAAGTTTTTCAATATTTATGAAAAACTGTAATGATATTCTTTCCCACTTAATTGCTGCTTGCACAGAGATAAGCTTTTGTTCTATTCACGGTCCTTAGGATTCCATTTGAATAACCATCCTCCATTGGGGTGTATTTGTGGATTTCTTTGAAGTCAAAGCAAATCAGGGAGGCAACTGTAGCTAATTCTACACTAGTGGTCATGTTAAATTGTATACAGAAAAACCTTCTTGTACTGGTGATTTACTTAATGGCAAGCTATACATGCTCTCCCTCATACACAATGTAAATAAAAATAACAAAATTTGATCTGATTTACTGAAGAACATTGATCTAAAATGTACATTTTAATCTCATTTAAGAATAGCAATAATGCATGCCTCGATTATGCAATGAATTCCACTTACAGCCACGAGAACGAGTACACACATCAGTGTTGATTTTTACAGACCAGTAAACACTGCCAGAAGCTGCAAGCAGAAGAGGGGATATTCAGCCATTAATAACCAAAATGATAGAGGCTGATGGAAGAGCTGTAAATCTGCCTGAAGATGGGGAAATCGCTCAGGAGCTTGTGTACAATCCCAGGCCTTCTGCAGCAAGGAAGCAACGCATTCAACTTCACCCCCGGTGCCACTTTTTAATTTCTGCAGCACATTGTTCCTCAAGATCCTCTGGAGTACTTTGGGACCTCCCGACTCCTGTGATTATATGAGAAGATGCTAAAGCCCAGATGGAGCTGTTCATTTATTTTGCTGCTGCTAACAATGAGAGGTAACAATGCTTGCCGATTTTATTTATAGAATGAGCTTTCGCGATGATTCGCCTGGGACCAGCAGATGCCTCCAACCACTGTGTGAAGCACTGAATGCCCACGGCTCTCCAGGGTCACTCGATATTGATCAGCTAACGCCGTGCTGTGAACAGCTGGTTGGGCTAGATTAGAAGTGTGACCTGGGAGGGCTGGAGTCTAATAAACTAGCGGAGCCACAAGCTGCAGAGACCAAATGATTCGTGTCCTCTGAGCATTCACTGAACAAATACTGTCACCCTAAGAGCACGCAGAACCAACAAAGAGGTTTTCTTTGGAGGCAAAGAGACATCTGCTGTAATTAGGGTGGGACACAGATGGGACATATTGTATCCAGGTTAACTGTCCCTTATTGCAATATGTTGCTCACTTTAAATCTAGGTAAGCTGTCTTGTGGCGCTAAATATTCAAAGTCTAACAGGAGCAAGGGCTGAAGTCTCATACAAAGCCTGCTGCCTTATTTTGCTGTCTTCATAGGAGATGCGTGGTCCCTCAAGCACGCAGTCCTAAAATAAGCAGTGCTCACCCTTGTGGTGTGTGGCCGGAGGAGCTTTGCTCATCTTGTGGTGCAAGTTTAAGTACAGAAAGACATCTTGTGGACAGAGAGCCAGTCAGTCTTTATAGAAGAACTGTGACCAGTGGAGATTCTCAATATGGCAATACACCATTATTTGAGGTGCACTCCCTCTGCAGTTGATGTTTTACACACAAATGATAAGGACTCCTTGCTCAGAAGAGATTGCAACCTAGAAGAGACAAGACGGAAGAAGAGAGACATTAACCCAGATTCCCATTACATTGCCCAGTCCTTTGGGCAATCCACAGTTGTAGAAACTACATCCTCTTTTTTTTTTTTCCATACGTTGTTAGCAGTATCTGTAAACGTGAGGAAAATCATCGATGTAACTCACTTCATCTCCATCTGTATCTCTATACATCTCTTTAAGAAGAGATGCAGGTTAACTACTCCATCCTATGGCGTATGCAATATTTCTTCCCTTCTACAAATTATTTGGCAAATGTAAAAGGAAATATATGACAAGATGCTTTAGCATCTTCTCTGAGACATTGTAAAACTCATCCTATTCTAGAGAGATATAGGAAACCCATTTCAAGAACAATAACGGAACCGAATAATTCAGTTTATTCCTGTTGATCTTTGTGAGCTAGAGTGTCTAGAAAAATGCACTGCCTCATACATTAAGCTAATAGGGAAATTTGTCTTGTTATTTAGAAGAAATTGTCAACTAAATGAATATGAAGGCTTGAGAAACTCATCAGAAGCCTCAAAAATAGTTGGTTTTCTCAGTTCATTCATCTACCTCTGTATTTTGGCATGACTCTATTAGATTTGTCACCGTTTTAAGAGTCATAGTTAAATGGAGGAGGACTGAATTTGGAAATTGAATCATTTATCTCCAGAATTAAGCTAAACAATGTTGAGAAATTCTTCAAGTTGCAGAGGGAAAAAAGATGGAAGCTCTTTTCTCTACAAGAAATGCAAACTTTACAGACAGTAAGAGACAGCTGGCAGTAATCTATTCCAACAGTGTTTGAGGAGGCATATGTTTATGGCAAAGTAATTTCAAGGCATCGCAGAAGATAATAGGAGCTATTTTAGTCTCTAATACTTCACAATCTCCATCACCCCAGGAACCATTAATATATCTGAGTTGTAAACTGTTCTCCAAGTTGCTCTCACTGTTTCTCTCAAACCCCTGAGCAGAATGACTTTGAATGGACTCGAGTTAAGAGTATACTGTTGGGGATTGTACGAGACAAAAGAACTGATTGTCTTTACTTGGAAGAGCAGAAGAAAGAGGTATTGAAGAGACATTTTTGTTACACCAAAGCCTTTTTACTATGAAGAGGTTTAAATAAACATAAATGTACTTTAGGGTTCTTTAATGCTGCCAGCATGAGAACCAGGCCCTCTTATTGTACGATGGCTTAAAAGGTTTTAATATAAGAAATGGAGAAGCTGCACAGAGAGACAGAGTACACTCGAACAGATAGAAAAGGAAGTTATTTTTCTCCCCTCCTACTTCAAACAAAGGTCAGTCATCCAGTCCTCTCTGATTTTCCATTTTGCTCTGCTTTAGACTTCTCTAGCCACCTCCACCCCCTTGCTAGGCAGGCCTGATTTGCTTTTTTTGCGTCTGACCTGAAACATGCCAAAGCTAACAAACATCCTTTCCCATTGACTTCAGCAACTGCTATGTGACGTCCTTAAAATACAGTTCTGATCTCCGTCCTGCTGTGTTTGCATCAATACAAGTTCATTCACTGCAGAGGGGTTCTGGTAATTATGCTGTTGGAGAACAAGAACTAAATCAAGGCATCGGTGACAAATGATGAAACTGAAAAAATAAACTTTGGTGTCAAAGATCGCCTCAGCTGGGGGTTGCGCAAATATTCTCACAAAAATCAAAGCATAAAGGGAACAAGGAAAATAAACTATCCAGCAGTTGTCCCAGCACTTTCAGGCCCTGGTTTCTGCGATCCCATGAACAACAGCGAACTGAAGATATTCGCTAGCATCTTTTTGAACGATTTAACCACGTTCAGCTGTGATTCCCACTGGCATGTGATATCTCATGTGGAGGAAATCTACTCTATCACCAACAGGTATTTTATTTTACTTTTCTGACCTCGGTGCAGCAGTGTGAAGGCATTTCTTATCTGCAGAAATTCCCAGGAGAAGTTAGGGACACAAACAGCGGGAGGCTGAGCAGCAGCAGGGGCAGGGGAGCAGCGTGCTCTTCCCATGTCCCGTTGGTGGTTCTGATGACAAGTCTTTGGCATTGTAGGATGGTCGCTGAAGCCAAGAGACCATGGGCAAACTTCACTTGTTTCTATTTTTGTGGTTTGTAGGGTTTTTTAACAATTTCTTGCTCCCTTTTCTGATAGCGCAAAGCTGCGGCACCTTTGTAGTTGGATCTTTCCTTGTTGGCTTTCCAGAAGAGTTCATTGCTCAGACCTAAGTTCTTATAAGGCTATGGGCTGCCGTTATTTACCATAAAATGAGCAAAAGTATACCTAATACCCCCACTCCCCTGGCTGTTTTGGCATCAAGGGAGCTGTAGATTAATTTTGAGTCCTGTTGGCTGCTTGACAGTAAAATCCTCAAGAATTAACTTCTTCAATAAATGGGAAAATAATTCAGTACGATCTAGGAATGCCTTGGCATTGCAATATAAGATTTAATAGTAATTCCTTGCACTTTCTGTTCTCCGGATGAGAGATGCTTTATAAATATAAGGGGACATTTATTTCAGAGGAGCTCAGCTTGATGGGTGCAAAGCATGTCTAAGACTGGAGGACTCTGGGTGAATGTTTCTGTTCCTTCTGGGGCAAGTACAGTTTCAGAGATTTCCCTGTTGCCAGTTCCACATTATTCCCATTTTGATAATGCTCCTTCTGTTAGGTTGATTCACCTGATTGTACAGCCACACTGTAAAACTGAGTTTGCAAACAGCTGTTTTTTTTTTTGTTGTTGTTTCAAAGGTGGAGGCTATGCTGGGCTAGAGACAGAGAGTGGAAGCCAGATCTCCCTCCAAAGGAAGAGCAGCATATAAAAGCAGCCAAGGGGGTAAGAGGTTGCATGATATGCCAGAAATCTATTTGACATTTAGATGCTTAACTGATAAAGCGAGGTGGAGGCTTTTAAAGATACAGCTTAGCATCTCAGGAAATTTGAAGAGCACCTTGGCATATGAGGTGCCTAAATTCCCATTGAACCTCATCTCGAGGCATTAAGCAGCTGCCAGCCCCTCTCTTCTGTAAATACGCCCTCCAAAGGCTCCAAACATATCCCCTATTTTATTTCCTTTAGGTTTACATGTTTTTTTCCTGCATGTACCTACCACATTTATCTCGGTCTGACGCAGCTGGGTGTGCCTTGCCGTTGCGAGGCCCATGGTGTGAGCAACATGAATGCTAAAGAAAATGAATTAATTACCAGCAACTGACAGAGAAAAATGCCAGTCTGCTGGATGGCACTGGTGGTAGCTTTTATTTGCTTTCCAAACATATTTGCACAAAAGCGCTTTGCCAAGAAAGACAGTAAAAAGGCAAAAGAGAGAGAGAGAGTGTTAAATATAGAATGTATTTCTGCATTGTGCTAATAGCATCATGAGGACGTGGGCCATCCAGGCAACAGCACCAGTCCGTGACGATCTCTGAGCTGAAGCATGTGATATGGACAGCACAGTCTTAAAGCAGTGGCTACAGCAAAAGGTTTGTGACCAGCAGGTCGACAGGGTTGACATGTTCAAGGAATGCGTTATGAATATATGATTTCACAACAGCTACGTTCCTAAAAATCAAAGCCTGCATGTGCTCATTTGAAAGGGGATGTCGGCTGCATAGACTCCCTTGTTCCCCCAGCACCTTGCTCACTGCTCAGGGTGTGTAGCTTTTCCTTGTTACGTAGCTGCACAGAAGGCAGAGCAGGGCGATGAAATGATTTGTCCCTGTTATGGATGCAGAGGACTGAGAAGGGTGCCCCAAAGACATGCTAAAGCTACGCATCTGTTTGCCTATGCAGAACTTCTTCCCTGTGATAGATTTCTGTGTTCAATTCCAGCTGGTTTGAGCACTGGGGCCCTTGAATCCTTCGGGAGTTGTGAACAGAAGGCGCCTGACAACTGCATTAATACTTATGCTGGAAGAGGTCTGCTAGTCTTTTAATACATGTAATGTTTCCTGTGTCTGCATGCAGCAGGTTTTTTGTAGCAGGGATTTAACCCTGGATTTTTTATTTAAAGAACCAGGCTTTATGTCCACAGTAAAAGATTGAGCTGTTGGTTTATACCCCCTCAGAGATGTCAGGCACTAGAGGGAGACAGAATCATGCTCTGGAAGTACAGACTGCTGCTTCCAGCGCTGCCAGCCCTCACCCCTAGCTGTTGTTAGCAGTAGATTGTGAAAAATGTTCACATTATTACATTAACAAAAGTTTCGTTGACAGTGATTGAGCCAATCTGTTCAGCCCTGACAGTGAGAAATCTCTTCTCTGCCTGCAAGAGCAATTTGTGTAATTATACATGTGTCAATGAAATGAGGTAAGGAATAAATCAGTGTCAGGGCACTAAACCACAGCCCATTTCTTCCATGAACCTAACTGAAGTCTCATCTTGTATCTACATCCTTTACATTTATTCAGCTTGGTATCTTTTAGCCCTCAAATCTCCTGCCTTGTCCATAGAGGGTTAACATTCTTGTTTTTTTTTTTCCCTCCAAAAAGCAATTTTCCCTCAGTTACAGAAAAATAATCACCTCCCCCTGCTCCAGTCAGAATATTATTGTCCGATGCAACATTGCCAGGCTATAGGACAGCAGCAGGATGGAGAGCTGAGAACTGTTGCACCTTTAATCCCCTTTGACCAAGGCAGGTTAAAAGCAGCAGGGGTAGCTGTCAGACGCTTGTATGCTCATATATCCCGTAAGCCTTATTTCTGCAGCAAAGAGCTAGTGGGCTCCAGACAGTTATTATTCTTATATTTAAGTAGTGTGCAAGGTTTAATGTTCTTGGAACAAGCCAATCCTGGAAGATGCAGGCTTATGGAGACTGCATCTTGGGGACACCTCTGTGAATAGCCATGTTCTCCTCCTCACCTTCCTTTAGGTGTCTGTGTCATACCGATAGTGAGTATTGCCAGGACTGAAAAGCCCTTTTAATTACAAACTCTTAGCCAGGACTGGTGTGTCTTTCTTATAAGATCTAGCAGTGGACCCTGATTTAATTTGGTGTCTCTGGTTTATCCTGTATGGAGAATAATTGTAAAACTGCCATAACAATTGCAATAGTAATGCTCCAATTACTGTACAGCTCTAAACAATCATCACCGCAGGGTTTTAGAAGCAGCTCTGGTACAGACCGTAATTGTTTTTAAGAAATAGCGTTTGATTCTATGATATGATAGTCAATGGAAGGCTTCCCGGCTATTTCCATGAGGTCTGATCAAGTCTTTTTCCGATATCATTTGAGCACTACTTTAAAAAATATATTGAACAAATGCTGCAATTTACACCTTGTGCTTAATTCCCGTGGAGTGCAGGGTTTCACGCCTAACTTGCCTGCAATAAAAAACAGTGGGATCCTCTCACACCTCACCAAAAATCAGGTATTTCTTTCAAAATGATTTTGCACAGCAGAATGTTTTATTTTTAAAGGTTTCTCTAGGTAAGGTAGATGGGTATCTTGTGAATGAGAGCGCTTGCTTTGTGTGAACCAAGAGCTGGGGTGTTAAAACGAGGTGCTCTCCTCCCCTTCTGACCCACAGTAAAACTGCAGGCTGCTTCCCATGCTTTCTTCGGTCAGGATGCAGAATCTCCCCCTGCTGGCTAAGAGAGATGTCGGCTGCTCAGCTCGGGGAGTTTTTGCTGGCAGCCAGGAGGTTCCGCACCTGTCTGGTGGCAGCTTACGACCTCCTGTAAAAAGGCAGAGAACATTGTGCGAGGATTTCTTATAGGCAAAAAAACAGGTCGCATGGCATTTATATGGGTGAATTAGCACTAGGTGTAGAAGAGGACAGCGAACTTCAGCCTGTACAAACCTCCGAGGCGTGCCAGCCAAGCACAGCTGAGAATTTCCAACCTTTCCCTTTCCTGCATGCTCACAGAGGAGGAAAGCACACCAAGGGTAGAGGCTCGCTTCTCCCAATGCTATAGCTATAAGAGATGAATAATCAAGTAACCCAGCTAAGAACCGATATGTAAGAGAATTATAAGAATGCAATGGCTATTTCTAGTCTAGGAAGGGGAAAAAATACTCGTGACCCATTGGGGGACTTCAGAAGGGAATTTTGTGCCTCATCACAAAAGATCACCGAGGCCATTTAGGAGGATGGAGGAGAAAAAAAGGCAGGCATTTAGAGAAATAAACATTCTGTATTATAATCATGAGTTTGGTTCTTTTAAAATAAACAAAAACAAATAAACAACTGAAGTTCAAAATCCAAGCGTTTAGAAAAGGACTTCTTTTCCCCAGGCTCTGGATTTCCACAGCCGAGTGCTGCTGCTCCTTTCACCTTCCCCTGTGGCACAGGCTCCAGCAGCTGCAGGTTTGGGCAGGGTGCTGACTTGCTCTCCTGGCAATATTTGCCATCCTGCTCACTTGCTGTAGGTAAAACCCTCGCTGGTACTAAAGAGCAGCAGAAGTGCTCTGCTCCTTCCTCTTCCAAGTAAGAAGTCCGTGGACTCACCCGTCTGCATAGAGGTTAAAATCTGCTCTCAGAGGGCAGCACACAAAGGGTGGGAAACACGTTCCTCTGGGTGTCACTTTTAACCCCAGACAATATGTTTGAACCCCAAAACAGGATCTGTGTGGCTGTTTTAGGTCTGTCTCTGAGCAGCTGCTGTGCCAGCCTGTGCTTGGCCTGAGCAGACGTGGCCTGAGGCCAGCAGCACAAAGCACGGCGTTGTGCTCAATTTTTGGAGGTCCTCTTAAAAACCGTATCCTAAACTAGGGGGCTTAATGTTTGTAATGAAAAAAAGTAATTTCAAACAAATCCATAATTTCTTCATCTTTCTCTCTTTCTGTTTGCACGGTGCTGAGATGGATGAAGAGGAGCTGTGCAGGCAGAGTTTTGAGATTGCAAATGCTCTAGTTGTCTGCAGACAAAGTACAGCGTGGCACTCACAAGACTTGAATAAAATTTTTTGGTAGCAACACGAGGGCTTTTGACCAAAATAGCAAAAGCTTAAAGGCCTCCATGGAGCAGGCATTGATCTTTCCACCTCAAGGGCTATCCAAACTCAAGAACAGGACTAATATTGTACTGAGCAGTGCCTGTGTGGGCACTGAGCATATTCCACTCTTTTATGTCTGCTTCTTTCCTTAGCAAGCTGGAAATGGGTGAAACAAACTGGCTGGTACGTTACGGAAATGCTTGAGCTGTGATACACAGAAGTAACCCCATGCTCCTGCACTGAACTCAGCCTCAGACTTTCGCAGTTGATTTGCAGAAACTTGCCAAAATAAAGCAGAAATCTTAGGAATTGCTGGACAGGCAGCCTTGCTTAATGAAACCAAAAGAAATAGAGAGTCTAGGAATAAAGAAGGCCAAATTATAAAGAACCTGAATCCACTGTAATGTATGCAATTCATTTCAGTGGGAGCAGAAGTTGGCTCAAAATAGACTTGATTAATTAACAATAATGATATTTTGGCACACTCCTCCCAGGCCACAGAGGAGCAGTCTATGCAATTACCACTGCAAAATCATCATAAATATTTGGCTGCATTTGCTCTATTAAATAAAAAGTCTATAGGAAGCTAATGGATTGGGTGAAGTCTTTATGCAGAGGAGGGCTCGTGATTAAGCACCGGAGCGCCATGGAGAAAACCATGACTTCACAGAAGTCCGTGGCAAAGTTCCCACGGACCTCAGTAGGGTGGGATTTCACTTCGGATGACTGTCTGCGAAGATGGGAACATTTGCCTAATGCTAGCATTGTGCCAACATGCTACCAGCTCTGTGAACAAGCTGGCATCTGTTCCAGCTAGCCCAAATCTTTAGCTGAAAGCATCTGCTACCTTACGAACTGAATTCCTAAATCCCTCCGGCCCTGGGTCTGATCGAAATGCTGCAAGTGCGTGACTGGGCTTTAACTTGCAGCCTGCAGATAGTTTGGGGAAACAGCAAAATGAAAGGGAAAAGGAGTACTGGTTTGGAAGTGATGGAAGAGGGCAGAACTTCTGGCTGCTCTCTGGATGGGTTTGGTTTCCCTTGTGAAACAGCTTGCTAAATGTTAGGCACTATGACTCTTAACCACAGATGGAAACAAAACTATTACTAGGTTTCTCAATAACATAGAGCATTTCTGGGCTTAGGATCTAACCAATATCTAGGATTAGATCTGGTGAGTTATGTGCATCTTGCGATTTGCTGTGTTCCTTAGAATGAACATCCATGTTATGTTTCCATTGAACAGGCTGAGACTGATACTTTGGACCGAGAGAAACCAGAACTTCTCACCTTACTGCCCTTGACCCAGCTTATTTGAGAGAATGAGAGCCAGAGCACCTGAGACATATGTAATATTTACAGAGGAGTGGCCAGGAGCACCTCGCCCTGCTGTTTCCCCAAATCCAGGTTAGTTCCCCTGCCAGTGTCTCCTCCAGCAGGCTGTGCTCTGTTCAGTGCCTGGCTCAGCTTCTGCAGCAGTAATTTCAATGGGATGGATGATGCTGTTACTCTGCATCGCTAAGATAAAGTCTCATTTATTTCCTCTCTCATGGGCACTGAAGGATAATTGAGACACAGTCTTACAGTTTGGCTCTTTATAAATAAAAGTCAGAGTGGAGGATTTTGTCTTTTGAATT
Source organism: Cygnus atratus (assembly GCF_013377495.2). Lineage (NCBI taxonomy): Eukaryota > Metazoa > Chordata > Aves > Anseriformes > Anatidae > Cygnus > Cygnus atratus. Next base: position 3,313,625 of record NC_066388.1, read on the forward strand.
ATAATTATGCTCATCTCTGAACTATATTTCATTAACCACGTTTTATTATCCTACCTTTGCATTGTAAGTGCAGTAGCAGGGAACTGCCAGCTACATTGTTTGCTGATTGACATGTGATTTTCTGCCGTGTGCTTAAACCGGGGAAAATGAGAAAGCGTCCAAAATTCCCAACACTAGCAGCTTTGAAATACTCCTGGAATTCCTTGTAGCTTACCATAACCTGCTGACCACGGTGTTGCTCTCTGATATGTTAAATGACTTTTGGGGAAATGCAGTATTAATTAATATTTTGTCGAAAGCATTTGCACATTTGATAGTGGGACTTGTCTACTGTTAGACTGTGGCAAAAAATAAGGAAGAGAACCATGTCATAGGACAAAATTCCACATCATACCACTCGAGAGAAAGCAAAATCCAAGGGGTTGAGACCTTTAGGAAATTCAGAGGGTGCTATCAAAGAAAATCACACGGCCTTTTGGAGGCTGTAAGGGTGACAGGGAAGGAAGGATATTGGTGTGCTGGCCATTGATATTGTTTTCAGTCTGAATGTAGAGGCAGCAGGGTCTTGACCACAGTTATTGCTGTGCTGATTAATGAAAGAAAGAGCTCTTCACGTTATCTTCAGCATAGGTTTACTGTCTGTTACAAATTATAACTAAACATGCTGAGACAGAGCAGAAGAGGAGGAAAAGAAGGAAAAGCAGACTGACACAATGAAAAAGCTGTTTGTTATAAGTCGTATTGATCCTTTCCACCTGAATTTCTACTCGTAACTTGCTCAAACTCCCACCGAAGATGTTTATCCCATTAATATGTTTTTCTGTAATACATACTACTAATGTATGGCAGCTGAGAACAACGAAAAGCTATGATCAATGACGCATGGACCCAGACATTACAGCAAACTAATGACTTGTGACCACACTGCAAGCAGTGGTGTTAACTAGCCCCAGCAATATTTTTTGACCTGTGTTGTCCGAGCAGTTGCAATAAGCCCTGTGTTGATCTTGCTGTCCTTGATTGAAGAGGAAAGGCTTTTTGAGCCTGTTGCTTAGGCTGCAGACAAAACCACACTGTTTGGGTAGGAATATCCTTGCCGGTCATTTCACCCTACACCCAACCGGCCTTTGGCTGTTAGGAGTGAGATGTGGGGCAGACCATGCTTTTCAGTGCTCTCAGACATGCGTTTGGGGGAATTTCCAGGATCGCACAAGGAAGTTCAGGTCCAAAGCCAGCTAATGCTGCACTCTGAAGCCTTGGAGCAGGAGTCTCCAACAGAAACACATTTGAGATGCGTGGAGCCAAGCTGCTCAGAAGTGGAAGGCAACTGTGAGGCTTCACTGCCATTAATGGATGTTCTCCCTCACTGCCAGATCCTGCAAGGGGTCGTGAAAGCCAGAGCAGACCTCGGTGAGGTTACAGAGCCAGAAGGAAGGTCAGTCTGTGGTTTATAAATCCCTCACGTAGTACTCCAATGGGATTTGTGAAAGGAAGCCCATATTTTAGAAGAAAGAATTGATTAAGTCTTGCCTAACAGTGCTGTGAGATTTCACAAAAACGCATTTTGAAGAGGATAACTTCATCAAGATAGTCTTGGGTATTTTGATTATTGTTGTATCTACCCAAGAAGGGTGAAGACTTCCTAGCAAGTTCTGCTGGGACCGTGATGATTTGATATCTGGCATTTATATAGCTAAGCTATTCTCTCAGCGTTTAGACCTATGTATAAGCTCTCATCAGGCTGATATGTCTTGCTCTGGATTCTAAAATGAGCAGGATCCTATTAGCAGTGGGAACTGGATGTGATTGGCTACAGAACTGGAGATGTTCCAGTTGTGCTAATAATACTTTTTGCTTGGAGACGATAACAATCCAGTTATGTTAATTTTTCGCCTGGCGCATACAGTGTGTGATGTACAATAATGTCCATAAGTGTTTTTATGAGTGCTTAATGCACACACTTAAATTTCGCAAAGCAGCTGTCAGAATTAAATGCCTAACAAATCAGATGGTTAATCAGCATGTGAATGCGTGAGGGCTATGTCTGCGAACGAGTCATGCTATTTTTAAAACCCTAGGGAGCTCTGCCACCAGATGGCCTTTTTTTGAGCTCTAAGTATTCCTCAAAACAGTTTGTTTTTTGGCATTATACAATATCTGGTAACTTTTAACTACCTTTCTGAAATTGCTCTCTCCGTCTCCCAGATACGCAGCTGACACTGGTGTCCTCACCCCAAAGGGAGCCCTCGTTTCATGCGATTTAAGCCTGGCTGTCCGATGACATTAGTGGCCTCAGGTGGTTCCAGACGGTGGTTTTGCATATCTCTCAAAAGCCTGTGCTCTCTTCCTTCCTATGCCACTTCGCATGTGTTGTAACCAAGTCACCTAATATTTAGGTGGGGATTAATCAAGACCGAGGAAGTTAAACCCAAGCCTGTGACTATTTAAAGATGCACACTCCACTGTTTTTAGGAGTTAGTTGCCTAGACAGGAATGAAGGTCTTGCATACCTTTGTGGCCCTGGGCATTAGTCAGCCAGTTCGTGAAAGCCAGCATAAATTAACCACTTCACATCCTTAGGCTATTTGGAAAATCCTAAGTAGGCGCTTGTCATATGGAGTACAAACTTGATCTAGACCTGGTGCTCTGCTAAATTAATCTGAAAATACATTTCATGTGAAGACCTATATTCATTTTCACCTGATCCAGAAGAAGACAGCGGGGACCTTTTTTGTTTTCAGTAGGCTTGATCCACTTACAGCATAAGTCTATGCTCTCTAATTTTAAAGGCATGATTGATGATAGATGGTTGCCATCTTTTAAAGAATTGTAAGCATTAATAAGAATACCCAAATAGGTTCTGATAGTTTTGCTAGTTAAATACCTACCAAGCAGAAGGCATTGAGACATATTTTCAGAAGCAGCAAGGTGTGGGCACCTAATTGCCATTAAATCAACTAAATCAAACTCTTGGGGAAAAAAAATGCCTAGACTGATCTTTTTTGAAAGTTGCAGTAGATGCTTAAAAGGTTTTCTACTTTAAATTAAGTTCCTTAGTCTCAGAAATCACTGACCAAGAGCTCAGTTACATTATGTACCACCTTCATGATGGTGATGTCTACTAAAACTCACATCTGCAGTGACTTCTCTATTAATGGGCAATGACAAGATATGCTTCTAGCAAATTTCTCCCGGATTTCGGGAGCTAGTCTGAGTAAGACAATAACATTTAATTGTACTAAAAAAACTCATTTCAGTAATTTTGAAATTTCTTAGGAGCATTAATTAAGGTTGAAAGACAACATACCAGCACTACTATTACCACTTTGTGTGTGGCTAAACTTATGAAGAAAAAGGTGAGGAGAGCAGTTTGAGATGCTGGTGAACAAAATGTGCACTGAGGAGAAGATGATTCAGGAACATCAATATAATCAACAGAAAACTTGTTTTCCTAGTCTGATCAAAGTCTGGAGTCTCATCTCTCACCTGTTACATACTCAAAATACACTGCAAAACTTTCAATCCTACCAGTTATTTCTCTTTGCATTTAAATAATCAGCGGGACAGGACACTGGCATCTCATGTAAATATGATTAGCACTCATACTTTTAATTCTGGGATAGCGAAGAATTTTCCCCCTCCTTCCTTTATTTTTCTTTGTTTCCCCTTTAGCCCATTGTGACTAGGAATACCATTTTTGTTGCTTGTGGTACATGGGTTCCCACGAAAAGTTTGGGTTTTGAGAGGCTGACATTTTCCAAGAGAAACCCATTCCATGAGAAAATCTCCAACCAGCCCTTTCTCTGACTACATCCAGGATGCCTTCTGTGGGCTCCGATCCAGCAGCAATCACACAAGTATCAACAAAACTCATGCCATGGACCTCACAAGGGAGATCCTGGCAGCAGAATCTGGCCCACTAAAGATGTTATTGGGTTTTGCAATTACTTTGCTCCTAGCTGTTTACAACTGCTTATCAGCAGTGTATACCACTCACATCATTGAATTAAGTTCTGATTAAGCAAATACCTCCTGTAGTTACCCAAAATCCAGCTTAGGTTGTGGTGTGGCCTTCATTAAGCTGTCCCACCTAAGCATGCTCCTATTGGGAATATTTATTATATCAATTTCTACCTTACTTGGGGGTGCTACAATCCTTACCCTGCATGGCCAGGGAAGACTGCCTGTTTTAGTATAAATCTCCTCTCTCCGTATGTGTATAGCCATAAAGAAACCAATCCAGAAGCATGAAGTGGAAAAGGTGTTTATTATTATTATTATTATCATCATCATTATCATTATTATCATTATTATTTTACTGACAGCTCCTGCTGGCTTTTTTGCCCTTGGGAGCGTGTGGTCTGAGCTTTGACGCTCAGCTCTGATCGAAGAGCATTAGGCTCCTTCGAAATGCTCCTGAAGACGACCTGGTTTCTTACAGAATGAAATCAATTAGTAATGAATTAGTAAGGTTGGCAGGACTTGGATGCAGAGAAGAGCGACATTACTGCTGAATGCAGCCCTATACACAAGTCACACTTAGGCAGCTCTTGCTTCCTGCATTTTGTAGCTAATTTGATGACTTTGTGAAAAGATAAAGGAATCGGGGCCTGTAGACATCTTTGGCTCATTCTTAACAATTTCAAATGGCTGAAATAACAGAGGAGAGGGAGGAATGCATAGTGATAAAAATGTTGCAGGGCTTTAGGAAGGCAATATTTCATCTGAATTGAATTAAGTGGGATGAATTTCAATTTGATATTTGTGGCACAACGTCTGACTTTATTGAAGGCAGCCTGCTCTATAAATTACATCGATTCTTTAGTTTCCCGGAACATGCTTTACTTTCTAATTGTGAGTGTGCGCTGTGGCAAAAGCAGATTTCAGTTTTCTCTTCATCAGCAGACGCACAGATTACAGGAATAAAATAGGAGAAGAGCCAGAAATTCCCATCAGTGCATAGCAGATGCTTACCTGTGTATTTGCACAAAAATTCTCAGCACAAACTTCTGAAAAAGCAAAATTACATATATAAAGTCTGTATAAATGGTAAGAGCTGTTGTTAAATTTCTCACTTCTAAATTTTGCCTGAAAATATTCTACACTGCCTCACTATTGCATCAGAAAATGAAAAGCTAGTATCAAAGCTGTATTCCTTCTTAGAGGTGTAAGGTATAGTTAAATACTTTTAAAAGGCAAACATGCTTTGATTGACCTGTATTATTTTTCCCTAGAGTCATTCACATTTTAGTTTCTTCTTCTGATTTTGGTGAGGATTCTTCTCTTAATGTGCAATATTCGTAGAGGGAGAGGATGTTCTCATTCACATCTAGCAAGCTGGTCTCTGCAAATCAAAAAGGAGAACACATTTCCCTTCCAGTGAACTCGGATGATCATCTCAGACCTATTCATTTGGGCCACATTTTTGGCAAAGATACAGATATGAGGTAGACTTGAAGTATTTGGAAGTCGAAGTCAAGCACAAGCGTAAGTGCTTTGCTGGACAGAGGCAGTTTAGGTATATGCAGAAAGCAAAGTTTAACAACGACTGGAGTGACGCCATGCTACTGCATTAAAAATAGGAATCCTCTGCTTTCAAACATTTACTTAGTTTTTCTTAGTACAGAATTGGAACAGGAAAAGAACAGTATTATCTATCAGTCATATGGCCCTCAACCTTCTGGAACAGCACATGTTGTGCACTATGTATATTTACCCATTAAAAAAGTCTGTAGATTCATTTTTTTTCTCTGACATGAAAAATGTTGATGGAAGCACTGAAGGATTAGACTGTCTCTGAGATTTGCTTGCTAAAGTAAACACGAGCCAATACTGTAACCAGATCACATACTTGTGGTGGAGCAAAGTGACTAATTTAATTTTCAGCCACACTGAGAAGAAGCAGAAAGTGCACCAGGAAATAGCCCAAGCTTTCTTTAGTGTGGGAATGAAAACACATGTGGGACAAATGGGCCTGATGGGGTTTTTTGGCCTCATTTTACCTGTCTTGGCCCTTGGGATACATCATCCAGAAAAATAGTTCAGAATGAGATTATAAGGGTTTTGCAGACAAATAATAAAATGGATTTCTATTTCTTTCTCATAAAGAGGTTCACCAGGTAACTGTAGGAATATTACACTGTGAAGTGGGCTTGGTTTGTTTTCTAAGCTTTTCCTCCAGTCACTGCAGTTGATTTGGTTCTCTGCTCTCAGACACTGATTGGAAAATAGAAAAGGAAGCAGTAATTGAACTGCAGTGCTATTGAGAGGCAGGCTCCAGCCTCTCCCAACTAGTCCAAGCAGGGAATCAATTATTTATCAGCTGTGACTGTAAGCAAAGGACCTCCTGGAGTTGCTCTTATCACCAGTTCAGTTGTCACACCTAGCCCGGAGTCAGCTGCTAGGGGTGGGAGCGAAGGCGGTTCTAGCAATACACATAGTATTTTGCAGATCCTGCTGACTGAAGGTGACAAGTGGTCTCTAAAGACATCACTTACTCCACATGATTACAAGTCAGCAGTAATGCTGGTCATCAAGCGCTGTTTTACAAAGCAAATGACTGCTTCACGGACCTATGAGCAGCAAATTGGATTTGAGAGGTGGATGACTTTTTTTTTTGGCAAGGTTGTGATCAGATTTTACAAATTAATCTCCAATAATTTTCACTTAATGTCACTGTTACTATATTTTTGCTACAGTAGTGTCTGGACAACCAAAATAGCCCACCAGCCTGCCATTTTACAAAGTGCTGAGCAAAACTCACTAAAACAAAGCACTACCCCCTTTAGTTTAGGAAGGGATGTTTTAAAGCCGAAGCATCAAGCATCGTGCTGTGGTCACGCCCCCACCAAAATCTTTTTATCCTTGGATGCAGTTGTGTCATATAGCAAGAATTTTTTGGAGTGCTAACGTTTATCTGGGAAGACTCCTCAGAGGATATTGTGTAAGAATTTGAGAGGCTTTTACCGACCTGAAACTTTCATGCTGCTCGCAGAGTTCGTTGCAGCCCGGGGTTAGGTTGGGGAAAGTGCAATCCGTCTGTTTCTGAATCTTGACATTTTTTTCAGGTACTCAACATAAAGGCATTTGTCAAAGAAGACCTCAATTTTCATCTCCTTGCTATAAGCAGGAAAAGAGATCCAGGTGTCTGAAAATAAACCAGATTTTCCGGGTGTGGTTAGATGCAATGTTAGGTAAGTGGGAGAGAAAGAGCAGAGCTAGCCTGCAGCACCAATGTGTCTTTGTAACTCTCCTTCATTAAACACGTGTGCTGTGGCACTTCCAGTCACGACTGGGGCTCCGATTTTGTGCAAACACATGGTAAGAGGCTCTTCCGCCCGGACAACCTCAGCAGTTCAAGTGCAGGAAGGAAGAAGAGTACTGTCAGTCCCATTGCACTGGCTGAAGTGTGAAGAGCAGAAATGTCACATTTCTTGGCTGCGGCCATCCAGGCAGCTTTCAGCAGAATCAAGAACACACGTCCCTTGAGCCCAAGCATTTTTACTGCGAAGTCACAGGAGGTCAAGTTGTAAAACATGCTCTTTTGCTCACCAGCAGTCCGTTCCCTCTTTCAAGCACATTTCTGCGTATACGCTAAAGAGGATGTAACTGCACAAAGCAGAAAGGAAGTTTGATAATCATGATAAATGGATGCTGAAAAGGCACTTACCAGCTTACTGTGCGTAAAGACAAGCATAACCACAAGTAAATGGGCTTAAAAATACAGACTAAGAGCACACAATGGATTTAAGGCAGATGGAAGATAATGTATTCTTTTAAAAAAAATCTCCTTATACCTGTATAAAAACTGTATACAAACACTTCCTTCTTCCATAGCCCTCCCACTTGGACCAGCATCACTGCCTACTTTTCTTTGTTCTCCCTGCATCACAGAGATGGCACAGAGAGGTCAGTTCTCTTTCCTAAACCTGCCCAACCGCAGAATCAACGAGAGAATCCAAACCCAGTATGGCAGCCTTTATTACAAGACTCAGACCAGCAAAACAAACCAGCCAGAGACCATGGAGCATAAAAATATACACCCAGTTCGTGTTTAATTCACTAACAGGTGAGACAGGACCATCCACACCAGGAAAGTTCTGACTTGCTCTTGTCTTTGAAAGATCTCTGGGAATACTCAAAATATTTCATTGCAATTTCTCTTTTGTACAAGATCGCCGTATATTAACTGCTATTAATAACCAAAACAATCAAAAGTTCCAAAATATTTCCAATCAAAGATACAAAAGTGGGATGCTGCTGCTTCATCAGAGCTCTCCCAACCACCAGGCAGCATTTCACCAAAAGAAGTTCAATGCTCTGCTGCGTTATTAGGAAGAAGGTACATAGTGCAGGGGAAGATGGTTCCACTTGTATTTCTCTAGAAGCCATACAAGTCATTTTTGAACATCTTACTGTTTTTACAATGCAAAATTGTACTTACAGTAAGTGGGAACAAAATGAGTCACCCAGTTTTTGCTGTAATTTTAATACCCTGTTATTTTAATGTCCAAGCATAAGTACAAATTAGAATAGTCTTCAAATTGCAGATGCTCTTCTAGAGCCTACAATGCTTACAAAAATACTTAGCTGAACATACAGAAAGTTACTTTCTTTGATTGCCAGTGCAAAGCCAGCATTTCACTGTATCCAAAGACAGAGAAGGAACAAAATTCATTTGGCTTGTATGGATCTCTGGATTTCTTTTGGTGTGACTTTCTTTTGTAATGTATTGCTTAGCTGCAGTGTACTGGGATGGGTATGGTGGGGAGATTAAGGGGGAGGAGAGATTTTCTGCTTTCCAAATGAGTGTGCTTTAATATAAATAATAATATAATAAATTTATGTAGTTTGCATTGATGTCTTATCATTTCTTGCAGGGCTTCCAAAGAAGCTGAACAGAGCATATTCTCTTGCAGAAAAACAGCTTCTGCCCAGCACAACAGATCTCTCCTGCTGCAAAAAGCTTAGCTCCGTGACTTGGTGAAAGTGGTCAGAACTGATCATCTGGAAAGGCATCACTGGTACTCCGTCTCATATAAAGAGACTGTGCATGGTGTACAACAGCTGGTTATGTGCCCCACCTGAGCTGAATTTCCTCTGGATAACTTCTTTATGTCTTACAATTCAAACCCTGGAGATAAGCAAGCTTTATGTGCTTACAGTCAATGGAAACAGCTTGGGAGCTTCAGTAATGCCCTGTGCTGCATGCTCAGCTCCATGCACAAAAATTTTATGCTACAAACTCAATGCTTTGGTTTTATTTTTGACAGTTCTTAAAGCATGACAAGAATGAGGAGGCAGGATGTCTCCGGCAGTCATCTATTTTAGCACAGAGATCCTGTGCATGAGGTAGTGACGCACCTGCACTTCAAACCAGTTGCCTCCCCTCTGGTGAAAGTAAGTGAATTTGCGGTTTCTTCCTCTCTGTTTGTAACCCACCTACTGAACAGGCACCATTTTCCACTTCTGCAATGTATTTTGAACAACTTTTATTACTATTTTTCTTGTTCTTTGCTACTAATTATGTCTTAGGCAATTATACTCAATTTTGTAAGCTGTATTTTGCACTATTACTAAGTACAGTATGGTATAAAGTAATTCTTGATTTTAGATACATTATAATCTTCTCTCACATTATTAGAGAAAGTTTGTTGCACTGAGTTACCTCAATAATTCTGCTCTTGGCAACTGGTAAGTTACATTTATGCTTAAGAAACTGAAACTTATACAGGCAGTCTGAAGTAGAACCAGAGTGGGATCTGACACAAAGCAGGGCTGAATGGAGATGTCTGGATAAATCAAACTGAGGTCTTGTCCACCAAGTCCTAGAACTTGATGTGCCAACCCCATGAGGCTTTGTGTTCAGCCAGTTGGGTAAAGATAAGTTTGAGCTTAAACTGCATTTAAATGCAGGAGAGACAGTCTGTATAGTCACTTGCTGGCTGCAGTCCCCATCACTTTCAATTAAGTTGAAGTGGCTGGCTCCCATTCTCAAAACGCATCTGGACATCTAATTTCTGTTGATTTTCAGTGTCTGAGTGTTAGCCCCTTTCTGAACCATCATAAATTCTGGTCCCATCTTGCATTAATACCTAATGAAGCCCTTATTGTACAGTACTCAAGTGGCAAACTGCGAGCCACACAAGAAACTGGACAGTCTGCTCTAAATGCTGGGTGATAAAATTCCTGTCAGTGATGGCATTCAGACCTTGTTTGTGCCATTCTGGGCTTTGTGTACTGTATTCCTTGTTTGTTTTATAATAACAAATCAATCCAGAATCTCTGATGCCTAGTCTCACACAGGGAGACTGCTCTCTCTGCCCCTCTAATGACTTCCCAGGGGTGACATCAGCTGTTCCATTCTGCTATTCTAAAGGCTTCCCCTGAAAGGATTATCTACTTTAATTGGCTGTAAATTAATGGAAGAAAAACTTGTTCTTTGCAGTCACATCAACTTAGGACTTACCAGAAATTAATCAAATAGCTGGGAAACAAAACAAAAGATAAACTAATATTCTTCATATGAAAACATCAGTTTGTATTTCCATACAAACAGCAGTTTGTATTTTCCAACATTTAGGTTGGAAAAGACCTCTGAGATCAACTAGTCCAACCTTTACCCCACAACATTTAACCTAAATCAGCATTTCCATCATGGGTGGCAGGCTGTGTTACATCAAGGAAGGGCAAGGCTTCTAATCTCAAGAACTTTGGGTATAGGCAGTATCTTCAGGTGTGAGATTTTGAGTTTTCTTCAAACCAAACCAAAACAGTGCAAGTGCAAATTATCTAAATGAGTCTGGACTGAATTGTCTTTGTTTCATTTCTGCTGGCCTTTAAAATGAAAAGGAGAAAATAGGAGTATATTTTAGCAGAGAAAAGAAGGAATGATGTGTGAAAAAAAATGAAGTGCAGACCACGGGACAGATCCCATACAGGCTCTCCAAGACTGACACAAGTTGTGAATGTTTGGCATTTCTGTGACTCAAACCACTTTTATTTAGCTTTCTAACCAGTATAAACAAAAGACATTCGCAGATCTAAGTTGAATCCTGCTAAATCTATGCTCCCATATCCAGGGCAGAGCTGTCTAAATCTCTCCAGGATACAAGAAAATCCCACAACCATCCCACATATAAAGTTCTCTTTACTAGTGCTTTTTATAGAGTCCTCCCCTTGGTAGCTTATAGAGATTTCTTTGCTGATGGATTTTATGGAGACCTCTCCTTGGTAGCTGATTACCCATCACAGCACATTTGTCATTGCTGTGAGGCAGCACAGAATTAATGTCTTCATTACACAGACAGAGAGTTGTGCCCAGACAGGGGAAGTGGCACGCTCAAATTCCCTTCATCACAAAACTGGACGTTTTGGGATGTGTTAGAAAAGGTGAATCAACTTCCATATTCACTGAGAAGTACCAAATTATAGAGCAAGTCATCCAGACTACATATTCAAGATGCTACAAAAACTTGTTTTAGAGGCACATGGATGCAAATCACTTCAATAAAAAGTTACAGCTTGTTGAGCTCTAAAGACAAGGATGGCTTTTAGCAGGACACACAGATTTGGAAATACAACATCCAAATTTACCTGTCTACCTGGGAGATTAAACTGTTTTCACAGCTTGCATTTTGAATGCAGTCTGGACGACAATCAGAAACTTCCATGAAACAGCACGTGAGTTTTTTAAAAAGCAGTGCTTGAGCTTAAGTTCTCTCTAATCAGCTCTTATATTTTTTAATAAGGGTAGTGAATTACACAGAGGTCATGGCTATCAACTAGAAGCTTTTGTGACAAAACAGAGAAGTAACTCATGAGCCAATGAGTCAAAAGGGCAAGAAGTGCTATGTTCTGTGGCTGCTCTCTTCCCCAGTATCTCCAAATTGTTTTCCCAGGAGGCTTGCCTGAGACAATTCTGTCTTTCCCCTCCCAGAGCCCTAGTTGCTAAATTATCACCAGCTTTTTGTGATTTACAACAACTGACAGGAAGTGCTCTGTCATGTCTCAGTAAAATGACTGCATGAGTAAAATGACATTGTGGAGACGAGATGTTTTGGAGGATGGAACCCAAAATTCAGTGTGTGGATAATCAAAAAGTGCTGAGGATGAGGGTTTTCCTCCCCCTTTATTTCCTACGCTAACAAGGTAATAATAGCTGGTAAGACTTAATCACATATGTGGATGTGAAATTCCCTGCAGGTTAAAGCTTTTGAGCTGCTGAGTGTTCAGGTCATCTTAGATGCCACCGTCGTTCCTTTGTGGGAATACTGGTGTAGGAGGAGTGAGGCTTCTACCTTCCGGAGGAAAGAGGCAGTCCTGCGATAGTGCCGAAAATCTCGCTCATGGACTGGAATCCAACTATGGTAAGGGTCTACAAACAAAAAAAAAATCTGGACTGAAACAGTGAGATCTAAAGATAAAAGCGTTCTTCAGAGTGCAAGGAGAAAGTATTAAAAAACACACCATATTTTTGTCTGCATAATTAGCAGGATATTGCAGGGAACTAGACTGAAGGTCTAGTATTTGACTGAAGGTTAATTTGTCTGGATCTAGTGTTGAGTTAATGAATCTATACGGCTGAGGATGGGACTGCTTTCATGTGTGGCCAGGTCAGAGCTTGGGCTTCTCCTTAGCTGTCCATGATCCACATTCCCTCTCTGCACACCTGTATCACTCACATCCTGCTCACAAGATAGTAAGAGGGGTTTCTAAACAGATCTGATTGCAAAATTTAGAAATCGTTCGGTTCATAAACTTGCTTTCTCTTCCTAAATCTGCAGAGATGCCAGCTGTGAAGCATTAATGGAGTACTAATTTGCCCAGTCATCAGACTAGGAATTTCTGTTTCTACTCTTAGCTGCATAAGCTGCTATTTGTCTCAAGTTTGAAGCAATGCTGAGAAACGTTGCACCTGATTTGACTTGAAAGTGCTAATAGCTATTCTAAAAGCAAAATCAACCACTCTCCTGAGAGCCTTATGAGTATAAATCAAAGCCTGTGCCTGCTGTTGCTGCAACAGTGGCAAAAAAAAAATAGACATCTGGTGTGTTTCACTATAGTAACTTCTACATTCAGGAGAACTTTGAAGTGCTTCAAGAATTTCTTCTTAAAGTTATCTCACAACAGGTAAGAATTGTTTTTGTTTCTTTTTTTTTTTTTAGAAATAATGTTTTCCATGTGCCATAAATTTGAAAAGCACTGCTGAGCTCATTTTTTTTTCCCCAACCTGGCTGTCTCTGCTGTTAAATTGCAGCAAGTTGCAGAAAACTGGATTAAATTAAAAGGGAAACCACATCAACGTAATCAGAAAATTAGCATCGTTTGGATTCTTATTTGAACTACAAATGCATGAGTCAGGAACAACAGAATTGAAATTAATGACACTTCAGAGGTAACTAATTTTTTTTTCTATCAAAACCTTTTAAACATATTAACTAAAAGGAAATCCTAATGATAAAAAATTCAGATTGTCCTAGGATGACCGAAATTCTAGACAGTGGACAAAGGAAAACTAGTTTTAAAATGAAAAAATAAACTATCCTGTTTCTTCCCACCCCACATATGCACAAAACCAAAATCCTGACAAAAAGCATCGATAAGCATTTTTTCATTAATTCAAACAGCAAGCACGAAAAAGGGAGATGTCAATCAGTTGTATAAGTATAGCATCAGGTGTGTTATTACATTTAGACCTGATATTTCTTTTTTGTCTATTTTTTGTGACAATGTAGACATCTGTATGAAGCTAAATACGCTGAAGTTTGAACCAGGGGATGCTGCTTTGACTTCTGCCTGCCGAGTGCCACCAGGCAGCAGCTCCCTGCCTGCGGTGCTTCGCGGGGTCCCTCTGGCGGTGGCTTCATTCCTCGCCGTTCAGCTCTCCTGCCTTCTTCTTTTGAAGCTTCTTCCTTGCTGATCTCTGGCATCTGTCCCTGTGTGGTTTAATTCCCCATCAGCGGTTTAGAGCTAGATTTAAGGCTTGCAAAATGGGCTCAGGGCAGTGGCTGCCTGCTTCTTCCCTGGCTGGCAGGCAGTGCATACACCCTAAACCCACCTACCGATTTATTCTTTACCCAACTGGTGTTTGAAGACATCTGTGCTTTATAAAGAGGCAGTGAGCAGCCCCCAGAAGCTTTTTCCTTCTGAAGCATCTCTCAAAACTTTCTTTTTGCTCTCGTGGAAATCTCCTGTGCCCTGTTGCATGGAAGAAATGTAGGAGAAGCTGAGCCGGCTTCAACTACTGCCGACCTGAAGTGACCAATTTACCTTCTTGCTATGTTCTGTTAATCTGTACAGCACCCAAGAGGACAACAACTGGGATACCTCCCACTATTGTCTTAGCCGTGCAGCATGTAACCACTGCCTCCTATTTTATGGCATCTTTATAAATACTCCCTGACTACATTCAAATGCAGTAGCCTGAAAAATATCAGGTGGTAAATACTCAGTTTTCCATGTTTGTTTTTTAGCTTAGAAATCTTACCAAAAAGGCAAATGACAATGCCTGAAATGTTCCCTGAGTTTCTCTTGGCATTTGAATTTAAAAGGTCTCTATAAAAATCATGTGTTTGGGTCTAAAACCTAGGAATCACTCTTATTTGCAAGCAGTATGTATTGTTCCCTGCTGCACCCTGAACTAATTGGCATATGTTTTATTGTCCTGAGGTTTTATTAATGAACAATATTTCATTCAAAGCTAATTAAAATCTCTAGGTAGACCATGCTTAGCAATAGAGATGCCAAATATGAAATTGGAGAACAGGTGAGCAGACAGCCTAATAACTACAATTATTTTGCTGGGGAGTAGGAAGGATGAAGGTGGATAAAGCCCACACATTAGAGACTCATAAATACAAAACACTTAAAATTGTTGGGTATGTTGAGCCACCGTCAGTAATTCACTTCTTTTAAAGAAACCATTCTGCAAAAGATATTTAGATCCTGTTCTCAAAACACTGCTACTCTGCTGAGGGAGAGGAATCAGAAAACTCCTGCTGGATGAAGGGCCCTTTACTTAGAGTGAACTTGGAGAATGAGGGGCATGGCACACACTTCTGCGTCTTTCAGTTAGAATATGTTCCTTGGGAACAGAAGGCATGGACCAAAATCTGCAGCCTGGATATTCCCACTTGCTTCTGGAGTCTGCAAGAGCTCGTAGCAGTTTATAGTAGCCCTGAAACTTTTCATATTTTTTGTTAGATTTCATAAAGAAAAGGGAAATATAAAATTTGTCTTAACTTCTAGCCTGGGTCACTTAACCCAAGGGGAGTGCAGTGAGGTGGCTAAGGAGCCACGACAGCTGGGATGTGAGCACCATCTGTGGCCTGCCTTGTACAGAAGGCACCAGGCTACTTTGTGGCCCCCCACGGTTCCCCAGCCTCATCTTGGAAACCACATTTTACTTGCTTTACGGATTTATTTCTTGGCTCTCTTTCAGGCAGCTCTCTCCTGAGAGATTGCTCCTCTTTTATTTCCTCTTAGTCCTTTTTGTCATGCAGAATTGGATTTTATTCTAGCTGCTCCTTACCTGCTGCTGGAGTTAACCCCTGCCTTACTACCTGGAGTCTGTAAAGCCCACCAAATCTAGAACAAATCAAATCCTGAGCTGTATTATTCCAGTTTGCTGCATTTAACATATCTAATGACCTCCCTCAGACACATGTATAAGAGCTCATGAGGAAGGAATTTTTTCCTTTCTTTACTTTCACAACAAGAAAAAACCTGGAGTGGTGTGAGTTTAGAGGAGTCCAGCCTGTGGAGGAAGCTTCCTGTAGTTTGTGCTGGGACATCTGAAGCTCCTTATCTGCAGTCTGGCACCTTGCTCAGAGCACCAGAAAGTCATCTGAACTTGCAACCAGGAGACAAAAGAGAATAGTCCCGTTCAAAATGGTGGGAGAGGTTTGTCCTCTCTTGTAGTTCAATGCTACCTACTGTTACCACCTGAAACCAGAGCCCTGTTATTCCATGAGCTACAGAGATCATCAAGAGGAAGAGATGTCTGCTTCCTGACAATCATAAAAATAAGAGGCAAACGATAAGAAAGGAAAAAAAAACTGACAAAAACAATGAAACAGAGGTGTCTGAATACTTTCAAGAATCTGGACCTGTTTCCCAAATTCATATTGCAGCTGAAATGATGAACAAACCACAGTCATGCTACCTGTAAAGCAGATACAGATTTCCATGTCATCTGTTGTGCCCTTCCTTTCTATGTCTATTCCCCAACATACCTTTTTTTGAAGTCTCCTATGCCAGACATATACAGCCGGGCTCTGGGCACTGCCTGGGGAAGCATGCCGAGCTTGAACAGCCACAGTGCCCACTGGGCAAATGAGAAGGTCCACAGTCTGCTGCTGCTGGAGTTTCTGACACGTTCTTTTTTGGACTTCGGATAAAAAAGCAAAGAAATAGAAAAGGGAAGTGTGCTGAGACTCGAGCAAAGATTTCTTTGTTTTGCTTTTGCCATTGTATAATCTTTCATTAGCAGCTGCAATTAGTCAGTACCAGACCATCAGTGGTTATCGAAGCGTCTGCAACTAATTAGACGCTGTGTTTTTATGGGAATAAGCCCGTTAGCCTAAGAATTTACACTAACTATTCTTCTGAAATGATGAGCAGAAGACTTATCACGGTGGCGTTTCTCATCTCAGAAATGGTTTTAACATCAGCCATAGCCATGTTAGAAAGAACAATTTCTCTGCCTTCTTTTGCCAATGAGAATCAGAAATTCATGCTAGCAAGTCAGTCATGAAGGTCTGAGTTGATCATTCTGATTGCTGTACACTGGAATTCTGAGAAAGAAAACAATTTGCTCATAAAACCTATCTTTGTTGCGTTTTGTCTTTAGCTATTGCAAGTCCCTCATCATATACAGAATATATGGCCTGAGTTTTCTTTATAGATACACTGGAATTACATACAGGCAATGGAAAACTGGAGGTGAGATTTGCTTTGATAGATGCATCTCCCATTTTTAGGGGTCATTTTGGGAAACAATATTGCTCTTTCATTGCTAAATGAAACTTCAGGGCCTGTTATGTCAAGCAATTGGCAGGAGAAATTTAGTATTAGGCAGGACTGAATTGAACCGTACATGGGCTGGAATTGCACATGCTCTGTCAAACATTTTCATCATTTAACATGTGTAAGGACTAAAACTTGCAATGTTAGGCAGTAGTTACATTCTTACATTCTCAGACTAAGTGGGAGCATTATAATAGATAAATCCATTTAAAAAGAGATTCCAATCTTGGTCAAAATCTTGGCTGTTTGCAAAACTGATCCTTTTTGGAAAGCACTAGAATTTTCACTCATGCCATATTTTATTGTTCAAGTGTCCATCAATGAGTGTCAAAACATGTTGAAGTCTCCAGAACTGTACTTGGCACCCACTAGAATACCAAATTATTTCACTAATGAGCAGTCACTCTGTCATGACAGCCCCAAAATTCACAATGATGGGGTATTTAGGTGTAATTTGTGAAATATGAATGGGCTGTAGAGTCTGATTTTATTCCCTGGAAGACAAGGGGGGGGAAAAAAGAAATGGTGAGTAACAGGAATAGGATTTGTAAGGCCCAGAACTCTCACATAGTAAAATCCAAGGGCAGAGAGTGCAGCTCACAGCATTTCTCCCCTCTTTTCAGTGGGAGTTGGGTGCTGCCCCAGCACTTTTCCTGTGACAAAATATCTCCATTAATATCAACAGCATGGTGGCTCCCTTGTGATTCTGGGGGGGCTCCCTAAAAAAGAGGTGAGATATGAGGAGGAGCCCAGGTAGTGATGTGACAGAGGAATGCTGTGTTACGTGGTCTGGGCTGGAACCGTGGTGGAAAATACTGGGTTGGGGTTGGAGGGGCGGGAATCTGCCCCGAGGTGGTTGTGGGGAAATGGTGGAGCTAACAGCAAATGGCGGCTCTAGGGCGGGGAATGGAAAAGGGACCTGAAAGGGCAGGAGTGACAGGAAGTGGTGAGGTACATCAACACTGGTGTCTATGGGGGAAGCGCTGGCATTGCCCTTGTCTCTGTGTAGGGGTGTGTGTGTGTGTCCTTGTTCTTAGACCAGTTTTAAAGTCACTGCAGTGTACTTTGCTAAACTTCCCTGGACTGAAAGGAAGCTCTGTGTGCAGCTGTAGGGCCATCCTGGTGGTACCTGAGCAAAAGGAGAATTCGGGCTTTGCGCCCTTGCTTTAGGGCAGAGCTCAGCCACTGTGTAAATCTTTAGGCCAGAGGAGGTCCCTGTAAGCAGGTGGCTGTGCCTTGCCCCTGTAAGCAGGTGGCTGTGCCTTGCCCCTGCCTTTCTGAGGTGCAGGTGAGAGGAGCATGGAGCAGGGGAGCTCTGGGTGCCAGCTGGCCTGGCCTGTGGCTGCTCTGCCCTGCTGCCTGGCTCGGAGAGTCCTTCCTGGAGCTGTGGGGGAAGGCTGAGCTCGGGGAACCCCTGGGTGCTGACCTGCCTGTAGCTAGGGCCTGGGGCTGTGAGATGGCATGCCCAGCCAGCAGTGGTTTTTAGGGCCGCCGTGGCAGTGGGGTGCAGGCTGGTAGGGCCCTGAATGGAAAAGGGGGGAGTCTTCCTGTGTCCCCTGGGAGCCGGGCCGCCCCATAGCTGGGGGGCTGGCCGGTGTCCTGGCATCCCCTGCCTTAAGCTACTAAGCCCAGAGTGCCCATCTCATGCGGCCTGGTGTTCATCAGCCCAGCCTCAAGAAAGATGTACACGCAGCCATTGCTGCCTTGGAGGTAAGCAAGTCAGCAGCGCTTGCAGGTGAGTTTAGCGAGGTTTCTTTGAAGGCTGGGGGTTTGTGGTGCTTGGGGTGTGTTGCTCCTATATGTAAATTATGGAATCTTAAAGTAAATTCACAGGGTTTGAATTAGCTTCCATGGCAATTGCATTTTTGGCGTCATTAAAACTATCTTATTTTTTTTTCTTTTCCAGCACTTGAGCTGAAAAGGATTCAAGAGGAACAGAATGTTTTTCACACTATTATGGGTACTGCTGCTTAATCTCTTCCTCAGTGTCACATTTCATCTCTGTCATTACCGGAACAGAACAGAACCAGATTATTGTGCTCAGTGATTTCTCAATAAAGTTCAGCTTCAATGTCTAGGTTTTTTACTTAGGACCTTTCAGTGCCATATCTGCTCTAATTCCCACCACCAGCATGTGTAATTTTACCTGTGCTTTGCTTCCTGTTCCTGAAATCTGTATTTAATGTTCATTCTCTGATGCTTCCTTCTGTCAGCTTGGGCCTGGCTTAACATGTAACCACTCACAGGAAAACAGTCTGCAAAATTGTCATGGGAGCCCAAATTCCTGAAGCACCAGGTACCTCCATACGTCCATACAGTAAGTACCTCCATATGCAAGAGAATCCAAAGTACAAGTCAGATAATTTTCAGTTTTGCTCCTTCAGGAGCATCAGCAAATGCAAAACCCAGGACTGTTGCCCATTTGCAGAACGTTGCCTACTTAAATATTTAGTCCCCGTCTGTAGTAAGGATTCCTGTACATGTTTAAAGTGCTGTTGGGCTGCTATGGGTTATATGCTATAAATACTTAATGCTTAAACAGGGAAATCGGAGAAAGCACACTACCACATGTTTAAAGTGTGAAAGGGGATGCCCAATTCCTAGAAAGCAGGCTTGAGACCACAGTCCAGATGACAGAACAGGTAATAAAAATACATTAACATAAACAGGCAGGGACACAAAAGCCTTGTTTAGTGGTAATCTTATCTCCAAGCAGGTATAGAATAAATAGATTGAAATCAATTTGGGTCTCCAGACCTTTGCAGTAATCTCTTTAACTGGGGCTCATTAATTCTCAGGGAGATTAAACTCCGTGACTTTAAATGCCTAAGTTAAAGAAAGTAAAATAGCTAATTTAGCCATAGGATCTCATTGGGAACAAAGTAGAGTATTAGTATTCATGTGAAAATTTCCCAAATTAACGACCCAGGGAGAATATTACATAGGTTTAAGATGTCTAACAAAAGGTATTTCTGTAAAGAGTGACTGATTATTGTCTTTTTATTGTTCAAGGCCATGTACATTTGTGTTTTAAACATCTCTGAGGATGGAGATTCTACAGCCTCTCTGGGCAACCTGTTCCTGTGTGTCACTGTCCTCACAGTGAAAAGCTTTTTCTTATTTTTAAATGGAATTTGCTCTATTTCAGTTTGTGCCTATTGTCTCTTGATGTGCGTTTGGGCACTGCTAAGAAGGGTCTGACCGTGTTTTCTTTGCTCTCTCCCTCAGGTATTTATACACATCGATAAGACAACCACCACACCTCCCTCCACCCCCCAGCCCTTCACTTCTCCTTGTCTGACAGCTGCTCCAGTCCCTAATTCTCCAAGTGGCCCTTTCCTGGACTTGTTCTGGTATGTCCATGTTTCTCTCTTTTTTTCCTGGGGAGCCCAGAGCTGGATACTCTCCAGCTGTGGTCTCACCAGTGCTGAGTTGAGGGGAAAAAATACCTCCCTCTGTCCCACGTCAACGCAGCCCCCAGGGCTGTCTGTCTTTGCTGCAAGAGTTTATGCTTAATCCTGTGTGAACTATTTTTTTTTTTTCTAAATGGCTTATTGTGAAGCAGCACAGCTCTCTTGGAGCTGGTGGAAGAGCTCAGGGCTACTTAGGAAACTGAAAAAGTATGACTTGTACAGGAATATACTGACTTACAGTGGTAGGAGTGTTGTCTGTTGGTGGACCTAAGAACAACTTGTTTTAGCAGCTGTAATACACAATTACTTGGAAAAGGGCTGGAAACAGAATGCGTGACTTGTTATTACAGAACAATGGCAAACCAGCTTTCTGAGTTTTGAGACACGAATTACAGTGAAAAGTGAAATTAAAATGAAAACATCCACTTTTGATTTCTATCTGCAACAACTTGACTCGCAGCTGAGTCTCTGGTGTGTTTTTATGTATAGTGATCGATGCCTGCCTTAGGCTATAGAAAAAAAAACACGGAATACTTGTGTTATTAAAATAATAGTTAAGCCCTCATTGTCTTCAATGCTGTAAGAGCTGTTGAACTTCCAGAGATACAGTGTGCTCCCAGGACTTCTTTGGATGATGAGTGCTTACTGCCTCTTGACTTCTGGTTGTTTCTGGTTTGTTCTCTTCTGTCTGTCTCTTTTCTGAAGTCAAACAAAATGCAGAATTTTTAAAACACTTCCTCCCCAGAGCAGGTGCCATTGCGTTTAGCATGTGAAGTGTTCAGAAATGATACCGGTCTTTCAGCACAGTGTGGATCCTAGAGACAAGGGCTCTTGCAGAAGGAGGGTTACCAGTGTACACCAAGAAGCAGCCCCCCGAGGCAGGGCAGAGCAGCTTTGTGTTATTCATGGTGCTGTGATTTCTGTGCTGCCTGCTTCAGCTGCTTTGAGTCCCTTGAGCTAGAAGGGAGCAATCTAAGACAAGTCTGACTTGCACAGAGGCCACAGCTAATCATTTCAGGAGCAGCTATAGTGAAAGATATTGAGGGACAGTTTTGGGAGGGGAATGACACATCAAATGGACTTGCCTTGTTTTTACACGTACTTTGTCCATACTTAGACTGTGTAGAAAGCTTGGCTGTGTATTGACTCTTTTAAAAGGGAGAATTGCTTGCTTCCTGTGTTTCACAGCTTGTGTTAATAAAGAAGTAATCATCATCTGTCCCTCCCAGGTTTCCCTGATGGTCTCAGCAGCTTGCTCCAGGCTGTTTGCCTCGTTATCTCCTGGCCAAGCTTGCTGTCAGGGACTCTGGCTTTGCAACAGAGCCACAGTGAAAATGGGGGAGCTGGAGGATCAGATACAGGGTGATGGGCAAACATCTGAACTCACAGGTGGATGGAAGGAGGTGGGGAATACTAGTTACCACAGGTTTTCTTCCAATTCTTTTTAAAGAACACTTATTGACATTTGCACCCATACATCCTGGGTATCTTTTTCTTGAACTGTTTGTGAGGGGTTGTCTAAATGAAATTGAATTTTACTGGAAAAAAACAAGGTGTTTTTGGCAATTAACTTTCTCCATGTTAACTGACTTGCAATTAACCTGCTAGAAATGTCTTTAACGTCAGTGTCATGTTTAAATATACCTTGTTGCTTTAATCGATTGTGTAATCACAGTCTTCATAATCTGCTTTGGCTTTGTGCTTATTACACTGGGACCTGAACTGTCACTCAGAATTATTAAGTCTAAAAAGTTCTCCCTTTAATGGCAATTAACACTGAACCAATTCATTTTAAATATGTAGACCGAGATGTGATTAAAATGTGGGTTTGTAATGCAACGTAAAGCTAATCTGAAGCCTGGCTTTTCACAGGGACTGCATTGCCACCTGCAAGCATGCTGCCTTACAGCTGTGCCTTTGGTGTGCTCCTGGTGCATGGGGACATTTGTGAGTGCCACCACCTCGCAGACAGGTTGTATGGCAGGAGATAAGGTACATGTGCACGGCACCCTGAGGCTCACAGCTGTCAAAATGTGTAGGGCTGTGGATCTCATCCCCTCTGACAAGTGGTGGTGGCTGTCTGCCCCTGTCCTTCAGGAAAGCAGCTTATTCAGCTAAAGAAAAATCTGGGCTTTGCTGATTTGCCTCCACAGTATATGTAGGCATCCCAGTCTTTGGTGACAAATGTAATTTTTGTTGACAGATCATTGAAAAGTGTCTCTGGGTGAAGACTTTTGGAGTGTGTTATTAGCTTGTTTGTTTGTGCTAGCTAGTGTTCAGTGGGTGTCTGATTAAATATCATGCTAGCTGGCGATTTATGTATGGAGATTTCTCTTTATAATACATTAGTGGCAGAAGTATTAAAATTATCCAGTGGACCATATTGAAAAGTATTTAAATACCTAAATATGGTGGTATAACATGCTAAACTGTAGCCTTTCTAGATCTTCCGATGCCTAAATATGAAGTCTTTGCTGACCTGCAGCTGATCAGTTCATCCCTGATTTCAGTCTAATCCCCATGTCACAGATAAGGTTAAGCCTGCCTCATTTAAAGGGCATGGCATCTTTTCATAACTAGCTATGAAAAATACAAATATGAGTGATATGAGTGAGTGGTCGTGGGTATGTGCAACCTGGAGGATGACTTTGTGAGATGCTGATGTCCAATTTCCTGTGGCAACTTCACTCTGTGAGTCTCTGGAGGAGACCTTCCTCCTGCAGCTTACAGATAACTGTCTGTTTGCATGTTTCAGTGTATTTTCTTCTTGTGGTAAATATTTACCTAGCTTATAGTATGGTATTAAAGTTTATCACCTTGGGTTTCTACCTTCAAATTTTGGAAAGTAGTTTCAGAGCAACTCTAGCTGTGTTACCTGAATCTCAGCTGACAGAAAATGTGCAAAAGTTCTGTTTTCCACCTTAAATTGAGGTCAATAGCCAGATTTTCATGAAAATGTGTGTGTATATATGTATATAAATATATATGTATGTGGGTGGGGTTTGTATGTATGGATATCTAATTTATATATAAAAGCCCAGATGTAGGCAAGCTTGTTTAAAGACAACCATGAGAAATCCCAGACCAGGTTATATCAAGGAAAGACTTCAGCCAAACTGCCCCAAACTGTTTCCCTTACCACAGAGGGACTTTTTGCTACCTGTGGTGGCAGAGAGCTGTGTGCCATGGGGAAGTAAGTACGGATAAGTGCAAGGCAGCCAGAGCAGACCACAGCTGGCACGTCCCAGAAATAACCTGGATGGAGCCTGCAGCATGATACATGTGCTACTATGAAGGAATGTTTTTTGGAGAGGTAGGTTTCATCACCAGGTCCCTGCACCTGCTGGGCAGGGGGCTGTCTGCTGCAATTAAGACTGGTTGGGGTGCGAGGTGACACCAGCCCTGGTCCCCAGGGCTGCCAGCTCTTATTTTCAAGAATGAAGCAACCTATATGCAAAGGTGACCTTGGAAATGCACCTCCTGGAATGCGTTCCTGAAATTTTTTAGCATTTTTCAAGGAAGTAGTAAAACTAAGCAGCATTCCAGCTGTTCCTGTGTTTCTGCAGATTACAGATATTATTCTATTATGCTTATTTGAACATTGACTTAATTTTTAATTAGGCTCCTGTGCCTAATTGCTCGGGAAATACACCTCCTAGTAAAAAATGTTGCTCCTTACTACTTATAAGAAGTTAAATACCTCATCACAAAACACGTTGCATTCTATAAATGTCTGTATTATAGCTCATTACACTTATATTTTTAAGTCATTTTAAATAATGTGGCTTTCTTTTTAAAGCTGAACAAAATAAAGTATTTGCTTTAAAAGGAAAAATGAAATAATGGAAAATAATAATTTATTACTCCAGCTCTGACAGGCTAGATATCAATTTTATGCTGTTCTGCTAGTATTGCGATGGCGTTAAAAGTTGCCTTCCCCTCCCAAAACAACAAATGAGTTTTGATTTCTCTTCATTAAATGCATCATTTAATTCCTCCTCCTAGTTTTTGTTTGTTTTCCCTTCCATACTCTCTTGTTCCTGTAAATTTAATTCAGGCGGTGCATCCATCACATTCTTGTAATTAGTACTTGGAAATGCGAAGTCTTCCAAGCATTATCAGTCCTGTACAAGTGCTGGGAGACAGACAGGTTCATTTGCCTCAGGACTTTGCAGTGATTTTTCAAATTTCAGTTTGGAGCTTGCATTTGGACAGAGCAGCATGGCCCTGAGTGCTTTTTCAAAGTTCAAGCCACAAACCAAGCAATTTCCCACTTCTATCAGGCCTTCAAAGTTTCCATTTTGATTCTGTCTTCGGCAATGGAAATAAATACAGCATCGTGAGGGCTTGTTTTAGAAGAGCTATTGCTTTGCTCTGATTGTTTGGGTTAAGTGGGACTCAGGACTGATACGTGTTTAGCCCCTTGGATTCTCAGCCTTTAAAGAAACCAGGTGCCTGTCAGTCTGCCGGTCGCTACATGGCAAGCTGGAGCCTGGACTGAAGGGTGCAGGGAATTCTCCCTGTGGCTTTGCAACCTCAGAGAATTTTCATTGAAACTACAATAGAAATTATTATCCCCTACTTTGGGTTGGTGAGGGCATGCCCAGTTGTGAAACGTGGCAGTGGAAGTAGCCATGTGTTTGAGTTGTGTCCTATATCTGTAAGGATACTGCTAAAGGTCTTTGAGTCTTTTTTTTTTTTTTTTAATTTAATTTAATTTTATTTTATTAAGAAACAACCACACACTTGGCTTTTTCTGGTCTTTTTTGAATTCCCCTGGCCCATCACATAGCTGGAAGGAGCCACAGTTTCTTTTGGCCTGTACACCCTGAATAGTATGTTGGGATCGAACTGGACTTTTTTTATGAGACATCACATTTATACATCATATTTGGGAAATCCAGATGGTACTTTATTGAGGAGGGGATGAGAAGGCTAATGGGGGCCAAACCAGGCAAATCCATTTAGGCAAAGCCCTTACTGCTCTAAACGGGAGCATGCCTGGTGCAAGACTGTCAGCTTGCATAGGCTTTCTTTATTCTTTCACCAATTTTGGATGGCTTTCTGTCTTAGGGTATTGGCACTAAATACTCTCCCACGTACAGTTATTTCTAAAAGTGAATCAATAGGTGGCAGCATGTTGAGGAATACAGCTCCGCGTGTTGAGGCCACCGCGCTGCCATTTATTCCTAGGAGCCTGGGTGAATTCAGGTTCTTGATTTAAGAAGCTGCATCCTGTGACAACATCTGGGTATTGCGGGACAAATAACTGCTCTTCACCAACCCCGGTGTATCTGTCCAGCTGGGGTAATGATGCTTATCTCCTTTATAAAATGCTTTGAGATAAGCATTTGTTAAGTTTTATACAAGAAGCAGGTCTGATAAATTATATCACTCTTTTATACATGGGCCTGAGGTTCCGTCCCACTGCATCAAGCAAGGTCAAGCAGCGTGTTTAGAAGCTGCAGAGCGGAGCCCTTCGCTGTCACCTTCGCCGTGGGGGTTTTTCTTTATGTGCTCTATGCACCGCTGTCTGTTTTGACCATGGAACAAGCCCTTTCTTTTGCTTCCCTCTCAGCTTGCTTTAGCAGTTGCCCTTGCTCTCTTTAATGATTTTAAATCACTGCTTTTGATGTCCAGTTTATCTTCCCAAAATACAGCACCCCTGACTGCATCCGATTCCCTCCTTAATCCCCTGATCACTCAAGACTGGAGTTAGATGAACTGTCTCAGGCAGCTCTTGACGGCTTTCAAGAAGCAGCTGAATGCTAGGGAAGATCCATCATGCTTTCCTTGGTGTCAGAAAGGTTTTGCTATTAAAGATTAGGGAGGCTGGAGGTCACTCCAAATCACAATATCGTTCACTTTATAAGCCTGTTTTATCCTGTCATCTGCTATTACGTTTTCAAGTTGTTTCTGACCGAGGAGTCTGTGGCATATATCAATTTCTTGCCCTTCAGTCCCTTTAAATGCTATGCTTTAAGCACTGATTGATTCATTAAATGTCTCCAAAGTCAAACAATTTATCTTTTGAAGTTTATTTTATTGTCTCTATTTCCATGAGCCTGACTTCATTTCTACAGTAATCTCTAACACAAGGTTCTTATGGTCACTTAAAGAATGCGTTTAAATATGGGATATTTTTATATGCATGAAAACAGGCACCAGTAAGTGTTTATACGTACTTTTTAAAATTGCAGTGTCCATTATGGGAATTCTTTTTTTTTTTTTTCTTCTGTGCTTTTACAGTATCATCTATTTGCAGGTGAGATTTTTTTTTTTCACCCTTGCTCTTCTGTGCAGCCCTAGTTTCATAGTTTCACTTCCCATTTTTAATCCAGTGTTTTGAAAGTGATCCATAAGGGATGTGTCTGTGTATTTTTAGGTAGGTAATGTGCCAGATACTAGAATATAAGAATACACTGCTCTGTCTATACGCTAGTAAGATTCAAGAAAGTTGTTCTATGTTTGAAAATAGTGCATAGCCCCTGCCCCTGCCCCCCTACCATCTGACCCTGTCTGTATTGACTTGGAGCCACCCCAGGCTTGCAAACCGTGTAAATACCAATATAGAGAACAGCTGAACTCACATGGGGTCTGAACCTGTCACGTGGGTTTGAATGCAGTCCTTGAGATTTCCTCTTCTGGAGATTTTATGTTCTTTGAATGGGGATTAAGATGTAACAAGACACGAAAGTGGTGCTGCTATGTCGTCTGGCATCTTGCAAAAGCCTTGGTTGAAGGTTTCCTCTATTGTTCTTGATATTGGCTTCAACAATTGCTCAGAACAGCATTTTTATTACCCTTAGGAAGGTTGCTTACCTTGGTGTCTCTTTTCCTGACATACTCTGGCACTTCCTCATGCGTGCACTTGTCTCCTTTCCTGCTAACAGCTATTACAGTGTCTAAGCTTTGCTGTGGAAATGTTCTCTTTGTTGAAAAGGCTCTTGGAAAACCTCACTGTCAGCCTTAACATATTAGCTCATGTTAGCAGAGCATGCAGAGGTTGATTTTGCATTAGATGTTATTAAATATTAACATGTTTACACTGCAGTGGTAGCCTACAGTTATACACAGCCCTGGAGTATTCCTCAGCTGTCATCTGATTTTTCTAAGCACACTCCCAGCCGAGGCTCGACGGCTTCCTTGTGGCTTCTCCCAGCACGGATGCAGGTCCTGACTGCGAATGCTCACGGTCCATTTCATACTGTGTCAAGTGAGTTTCTTCAAGCAATGCTGCAGATGCTGTGAGCAAATTTGTGCAGAAACAAAGAAGGAGCCCTCCTAGGGGCAGTAGGCATCTCTCAGAGGAGCAGTTTAGATAAGGTACAGTTTTACTACCGGGATGAGCCTTGCAGGGAGCTTTCAGAAGAAGGCTGTGAGCAGGTAGCTCATCCCACCTTGGGCCTGTTCTGGGGAAGGTTTTGGCAAACAAAGCTACGCAGGAACTGGCTGGGTTCAGGTTAATGCCTCAGCCTGTCCGTGTGCACATGGCAGACCTCGAGGACTGCTTTGGAGTGAGCGGTGGGGCAGCAACAGCTTTTGTGGGCCACAGATATGGGCACATCAAACAAGCTGTGGTTATGCCCCTAAATGTGTCAAACTGAAGCTGGGAAGGACCTAAAAGCAAAGCCTCAGCTTGCCCAGTAACCGTGGCTTTTCTACAGGGCAGATCTTGAAGTGAATCTCACAATTTGTTTTCTGTGAATAAAGTCACAAACACCAGCTGATCATCTAAACTACTGGAAAATTTTCTCTGTGGTCCTGCGTACAAAGAATCTCGTCATTCCCAAACTCATCTGGGGCAGAATCACCTAAACCAGCATAAAGAGCTATCGAGTTAATCTGATTCCCTGGGGAAGGTTAGCAGTGATTGCACCAGGGTTTCTTCAGATGAACAGGTGGTGGGGGGGGGGTAAACGTTAAAAAGGTGTTTGGGGAGGAAACTGAGCTATTGGCAGCTTGGCCTGGTGAGATCCAGAGGTTGTGCTGTGGTTCTGGTAGAAAGGTAGGGGATTTAGTAATGAGAATATACTCTGTGCAATGAGATTTGGTCTAATTTAATTTTTCAGTGCTGTTGCCCTTGGTTATCGTCTCTGAACTTTTCCTTCTGAGTTCAGCTTTGCAGTAGTGGTAGCTGTGGGCAGCATGCTACCAAATAGCTGTACTTCCTTCTCACATTTACCTGCGTTTACCACATGTAGTGATCGATTTGAAGGGACTCATTCATTCTTGCAGGAAAAAAAGAAGTACTACATTTGACAAAATTCTTGTTATTTTGCGTGCATGTAGTTCTTGGACAACATGGTCTTCTCTCTGACATTAAACAGCGTTACAATATCATGCATTTCCCTATCTTGTTCCTAAATGAGAATGTGGAGAAGTATCTGTTCTCAGGGGATGCTGCTTGCACTGGGTAAATATGTAAGAATTGTGATAAAAATCCATTTGTTTAATTAATGCTTAAATTATACTGGGGATTTTCCAATCCACAGTGTGTTTATTTCTACCTTGAGTAATGGGATGTGCAAAGTCTGCTGTAACAGGGACCCAAAGGTCTACAAGGCTCAGGGTGCACCTCATTTAGGGTGTAAACACCAGGTAAGGACCCCCCGACTCTCCTAGATGAAAAGCCCCAGTTCCTGTATGGGGAATATAAATCACAGGAGATTTTTTTTTTTCCCCCGAGTTGCCTTGCCTGCTTTGCTGCAGCGGATATTTGCTGTAGAAGAGTAGAAAAATCATTAAAGCAGTAGAGATTGATGATCTAATTGAGATTGAATGATCTAATCTGGCATTCAGTGCAGGAAAATAAAAATTAGGGCTATTGCAAGGTCTAAAGTGTCACTTGTGTTAGTCTTTGCTCAGTAACATTTTAGCAAACATTAGAAAACAGATTCTGATCCCAATTCAATACAATTCAGATGCAATGCATTTGTCTTCCCGATCTGCTTACCTTTACCCTTAAGGAAAGGTAATAGGAAGGAAGACTTTTTTTTTCTTGTTTTTTTTTTTTTTTTTAGTTTTTCAAATTTTCCAGAGAATTATTTATTTATTTATTATTATTTTTTTTTTCCAAAAGCTACCTTTGCTGAAAATAGTTCAGGATTTCCTCCACAGTAATTAAGATGATGGAGCTGAAAAATCCAATACTTCAAGTAGTTTGTACCTAAGAGTTTCAAGAAAATATTTTATACGTCATAACTTTTGGAGATGACAGAGCTAGGACTATGTTTATTACAGCAATATTGCCTGGTAGTGCTTACTAAACTTTTGCCGCTGGAAAATAGCTCAAGGAACCATACAAAAAGCTATTCATCATTTATAAGGTGTAGTTTCAAACGTTTGTTTAAAGATGATTTGTTTCAAGGAGGATCTCTGGGGACATTTTGAAATGAAAATACATTTTAAAATGATGAAATCCCTGTCGGAAGGGAATCATGAGTTGTGATGGTATCTAAGTGTAATAGCTGGAAAAGCGCAAGGTAATGCCCTTCTCTTCTCCTGCTGAAAGCAGGCCGTGGGAAAAGAAAGCAAGCTGCTAGAATCAGGCCTTTCCTCTGGGAAAAGTCTTGATATTGCTGTTTACCTGTCCATAATGCGGATTTTGTTTGAAGACGAGCTCTCCGTCTTCCTGCTTGCACACTGCTTTGGGAACCCCTGCTAATTGGGTTTTGCCTGATGCGCAGGCTGCGATCCCTTTGTGTCCGGGGCGTTGGATCAGCAGAAATCCCTGTGCAGAGACGCAGAGTTACAGAACTTGGCACGAAGCAAATTGTTTTTCCTTTGGCTTGGACTTCGAGGACTAGGTTTATTGAGGTTGCTGAAAGAACAAGGCTTTTTGTTTCGTTTTGGCGCTAGATGGAGCTAGGGGACTAAGCAAAAGTGAAAAAGCGATGGACCATTAAGAGGAAACATTAATGTTGCTTTCAGATGTAAGAGAAAATTGACCCTTAAAGCGCACAGAAGCCTT
Source organism: Cygnus atratus (assembly GCF_013377495.2). NCBI lineage: Eukaryota > Metazoa > Chordata > Aves > Anseriformes > Anatidae > Cygnus > Cygnus atratus. The sequence continues at coordinate 3,344,039 of NC_066388.1, forward strand.
CTCCTGTTTATATGTTATTCACTGGACTTCCACCTAATATCCTATCCAGGGAAGAGACCTGTTGTTTATCAGATAAAACAGGGAAATACACTTTATTCTGAAAGACACTATCCCTTGACTGCCACAGTTAAGGATCTTAATTATCCTTATCAATCCCATTGTAAAGATCTGCTGTCCTATCAGCTCCTGTCCGTATTAACGGCTTACCAGTTCCGGGAGTTCTGGGATTCAGTTCTGAGTTCTGGGATCTGTGCACAAGCAAGGTTTCAGTAAAAGTGAGCAGCCAGCTATTTTCTCATTTGCTCTATGAGTATGGAAACAATGAAGTTGCTTAAGGGTTTGTGATTTCTATGACACAAAGGTTATTTTTCCTGCTCTCAGTCACGGGCCAATTTCAAATTGTTTGTGGATGTAAGTGTGAGAAAACACGCAAACAAATTTAATTTGGGATGTCTAATGTTCCTGGCGAGACATTATCTGCTCTGGGTCTATCGTTGTGTACATTTAAATCTATCAGCTTGAGTTCCTCTTTGTTGCTTGTTTGTTGTGCAAATATTTAAGTGTCAAATAATAGCACAGGGGTGAGGGAATGGGAAAGCTCCAAAGAAATCCAGAAAGCCGCTTAAGCCTGTGGTTTCATCTTCTGGAAGCAGGCTGGAACAAGCCCCTTGTTGAAGACACTGCCTGGGGACACGGGCAGCCACCAGGGCTGTAGACAGCGAGGAAAGATGGGCAAGAAAGACCTTTTAGTACACGATTACTGCTTCATTCAGGATGGTGCTGAGCCAACTTGAGCTTGTGTATTCTTGACTTTGCAGCTGATCTAGCAATAGCTTTGGGAATGTGATTTTTAACACTGTCCATCCTTTTCCGTTCTGAGTGATGTTTATGTGGATCACGAACCGCCTCTCTGTTGTGCAATAGCTCCAGTCTTTAGCTCTTTATCCTTTTATTTGCAAACATTAAGGACTTGAAACTATTTCATAAAAGCATTGATTCTTTGCAGCCAGAGGGGAGTGAGGGGAGAAAACCTCAGGCTGTGGTTGCAAAAGTTGGCAGCCTTGGTGAATCCTGAAACTCCCCGCTTCTTTGCAAATGAAGCACACAGACTGAGGGCCTGAAACCATTCCCTCTGGCTGGGCAAAGCGGACTTGCCAGAGACTTGTAGCATAAATAACATTTTTTCTTATCACAGGGGTAGCAATCACATTGCTGCTTGGTATGTGCACCTTGGCAGAAGGTGGTTAATCGCCAGTTAGCAAGCGTTCCTTCTTAAAAGGCACGGGCAGGACGGAGCAGGAGCACGCTGCTTGCATTGCACATGGCCTTTTGCATTCAGCAGGAGCAATATATTAAAAAGAGCGGCTGGAAGCCTGATGCCACCTACCTTCCTCCCCTGCAAGTTTTAATTATAGCTCCGGACTTGGCTGAGACGTGTCACTGGGCCTCGTGCTAAGACAGCTTCTTTATAACTAAAATTGGCGTCCAAGGAGGAAGTGTGTATGGCAAGATGTTGAAACACAAATGCATTTTATAAAAGTACTTCTGGGTAGAGCTCCAGAATTAAGCTAGATCTCATAGTAAGACAAAGAAATTAGGCCAACTAGCAACCTGTCTTTACATATTTCTTTACTTTTTTCCTGGCTTCCAAGTTAACCGAAAAAGCTGAGAGGTGGCCCATGTGGAGCAATGGACTTGTGAGTGCAGGAGCTGCATGGTTTCAGCCATGAGACAACTTATATCTGATCTCCTTGCACAGGAAGAAATTATTTCAAGTGCATTATTTGCAACCCATCCAAAGGACATTTTCAGCTGGGGTCCTTTGGCGTAGGTGGGGAGTTCTAATTTCAGCAGGCATGGGGTGAGGCTTTGCAGTGCTCCGCACAGATATTGCTGTACAGAGCAATGTCTTGGTCTTACGGCCACGGAAGAAATGTGTAAATAATTTTTCTGTATCTCAGATGTGAACCATCGCGTAGCCCTGTGCTTCTTAAGTCGCTGCTTGAGGCCACTGGGTGGAGACAGAGCTGGAAGTAGTCTGGGAGTCGCTATTGTCTTATCCGCCTTCTTTCCTAAGCCCTGCTGTAAGCAAGCAGAGACACAGCTGGAACGGAAATGGAAAATGCAGCTGCAATTAAACTTCTGTTCCCAAAGCCTTTGCAGGTTGTATTTTTGGTGTCCCAGGTGGATGTCTTGTAGTCCGGTGAGGCTAAAGCAGCGGAGATGTGGATTTATTTTACCTTTGGAATATATGTGCAAATTCTGTTAATATCTGCTTCATGAAATTGAGGGTTTGTAACAGTGGAGGGAGTGCCTTCAAAATAGCATGCAAACATTTTGTTAAAGACTTAGTGCTTTTTTTCCTTGAAACATCCTCTTGGGGCATTTAAAATCATCTGTTTTCAAACTTCAGAAACTTTCTCTCTACTGGGGCTAAATTCTGTCATCCAAAATCCCTTTTCATGTGCTCTTGTAAAATAAAGTAGCTTCGGTACGGGCAGAAATAGCCCCAAAGCTCTCTGAAAGCTGTACCCTGGCACAGTTCCCAGCAGAAGGTGTTTTAGAGGCGATGTCAGAGCGTGCTCTGCGGTGCTTATTTCTGGGGATCATGTAAGGAAGTGGGAATCAGAGTGTAAAACAGAGCAGTCTGGAGGGTTAGGTCGTAGCCTGGATCAGTTCTTGGAACAGGATGAGAGGAAGCCAGAAATGATTACAAACCCTGCAGATAAGTCTTGTGTCTTTTTTTTTTTTTTTCAACCTCCTTTTCCACACTGGAAGGTTTTAGCTCTGTGCCCTTTTCTTCCCTTCCTGTGCTACATCGGAAATAAAGTTTCTATTACCTTTTGATGGAAAAAGTAAAGCTTGAGGGGCTCCTGGAAGGTTGTTTTCAGGCTGTACATCTAACCTGTCCTTTGAAGCTTCTGAGCGTCTTCAGGTCTCGAAGGCAGACCTTTACTGTTGCTTTTTCCTTACTGAACCTCAAACCTCTCAGTCTGTGTCCTACCTGAAGTCTTCCTTGGCTTAGTTTTCAGCTCAGGACGGTTGAGGAACTGGGGTTAGAGCACAGAAGGCTTCGCTTCTGCTCTTGGTCCCGCAGATCCCGCAGAGGCTACGTGGAACAACCACCTATACGAAGCACAAGTCTGTGGTAGGGTAGAAATCCTATTAGTTCATCATCTCTAGCAACAAGACGCTCAATCCAAGAGTAGTTGGGTTGGTTTTTGAGCATTTGTTTTTAAGATCCCCCATAAGGAAGTGGTGGTGTGTGATTTATCTGTTTCACAAGTGAAGGCTGTGCTTAGAGACCAAGCAGCTTGACGCAAATGCCACCCCAAAGAGGGGGATCAAATACTGCTGATGAGGGGCTTCCAATTAGTGCAGCATCTTCTTTTTAAATTATTATTTTTTTTTTTCTGAAGGAAACCATTTCCAGATCACTTCATTACAGCCACCTGGATACCAGGAAGCTTGCTGGATGCTGGGTGTCCGCTCACATTGTAGGCATGGAAGTAGACATGTATGTAGACAGCGCGGCTGTCAAAATGCAGTATGTGCTTGTGTCTTTAATGCAAGATGAGCTTTAAAAGACAGCCTTTTTAAAAGATATGAGTCTTGAAATCTAATAGTCTTGCCGAGTAACTAACTCAAACAACATGCTGCATTATTTAGGTTGTGTACAATAAAACTATTCGTGCTCGCAATGAAAGAAGTTCTTCATATACACCTGTTTCTGCTGTAAAGATGATGGATTTGTAATGTGCTGCATAATTAAACGTTGCAGAGGTATTACTTTGGAGGGAAAGCATGTAATGAAGGGGATATAGTAAGTTTTGGTGATTACAGATAAAATTGTTTAGCCCAAGTATAGGACGGTCGGCTTTGCTGATTAAAAAAATGTCTGAAAGAAACACAATTTTGATTAAGCCCTGCATTGCTCTGCTAGCAATGGATGAGGTTATTAAGCTCTATTTTTCCATTAATAAAACAAATGTTAATGTGTTATTTGATGCTAATAATGAATTCACTGTAAATAGCACAGCTACTTCCCTAACATTTATCACCTCATTCACTGCTGTTGGCAAGGCTGGGAACACATTCAGCACGTTTATTTTCGGGGAAAGGAGAACTGGGAAGGCTCAGCACCTCGGGACCAGTGCAGTCTGCTCAGCGTGCTCTGTGTTTGCTGTGCCCTTGTGGACAAAGCCGAACCGAAGCCTAGAGAGAGCTGAACTTCAAATACAACCCATTGAACCATCCGCTGCAGCACATCGCTAACTTCATTAAACTGTATTAATTCACAGTAGAGTGACTCGAGGAAAAAACTGCTGACCTGTCGCTGTTCCTAGAACCTCTTTGGAGGCTGTAAAATGCTCCACCAGCGATTGCGTTGCTGCACAGATAAAAGATCTGCTTGGCCTACAGTTTTTGAGCAGCAGCTCGCATTCAGCACCACAGCAAACCTTGCTTGTGAATTTCCCCTGTCCAGCATGGTTAGGTCGGGCTGTATCGCATGTGCTCTGAGGCAGGCAGGCAGGCAGGCATTGTCCAGCGGATGGAGTGCTTGGAAGTGTTTTCTTAATAACTTGTCCAGGTATTCAGGAGGAAGGCTTCTGGTGTCCTCGGTGGGCTTCAAACCGGGCACTGCTCGCTGCAAGTAGAGGGTCTGGGTCTTTTCCCCATCTCTTTATGTCAGGAGTAATTGTGCATTAATCCTTTTATCCTCAGCAGCATTGCCAGTTGGGGAGAGAAGAGGAAATAAAGCCCCAACGCGTTGTTTATTCCTACAGTTGTAAAGCTTTGTGTAGCTCCTTAAACCGGCGACATTACAATGCAAACAACTAGAGCTGCAGATAAAATCTGTAAGTGCCAGCTTGGGAGGGTGGCTGGAGCCTTCCCTCGGTGATTTCTGTAATGCTGCTCAAGGAATTTCTTTTAAACTGTGTTGCAGGGGCTGCTTTGTGAGCGGTTGGTGCTGGTGCTGGGTAGGAGCAGCTTCCAAGAACTTCCACTTAGAGCAGGGATGCTGCGCGCAGGTGTCTGCCACAAACGGGTGTCAGCAGCTGCAGCCAGAAGGAAATGCAGTCGGAATATGTGACCAGTCTCCCCCAGCTGCCTTCTTTATCCCCAGTAGAAATTAAATTAAATTTAAAGGACTATAAAGGAAGCACAGCGGATGAGTCAAAAGGATAAATACCCTTAAACAAGCAGGTTAATGAGATTCTGCTGCGATATTAGGAGAATATTTGAGCTCTCTAACAGCATGGGTGTATCAAGTCTGAATCGGAACAATTTACAACCCTGGCTCGAAGTAAATAGTCATTAAATGTGATGCTTCAGAAGACTGTATAGACCTTAATTCATCCTATCAAGGAATAATCTGTTGTGTCAAGACTTGGAAGGAGGTTTCATTAAAAAAGCAATTGAAAACTAAATGTTGGCATCTAAATAGCCCAGAAGTATTTATGTAAGTATGAGTGAATTTGGTAACCTGGCCTGTGTTTAGAGTTGTGTCAATGAAGCTTCTTTCAGCAGGTGTAGACACATTTGGAGACTTGTTATCTTTTTCTGCCATGATTATTTTTCAGTTTTATGGCAGTCTCCAGGCAAGTGTGTGGTTCACGTGTTAGCTGCCAGACAAAAACAGTTTCAATTTTGCCATCGTTAACAGTTTTTAAAACAAGTATTTCAATTAAAATGACTAATCTTAAGGCTTTGCTTAAATAACAAATGCAGCCTTCTCCAACTCAAGTGGAAACAAACTATTTCATTTCAGTTTGCGTAAAATTTTTCATTGGGTTGCAAATGATTATTCCTGGTGGAAAAGAGGAAACCCTTTCTTGTCTGGAGCGCCGTTTTTGATACCTTCCCTACGTAGTTCAGCCCTTGTGGACTTGTGCTGGATGCAGACGTAATGGGTACTCCCTCGTACCTGCAAATCTTCTTATGATCACCCGTGGCCGCTATTCATGTAGTGTGATGGTAAAACACTGCTGTCGTTTGGACTATTATTGTAGCAGGGGACTCCTAATCTGTTTTCTCACGATAAATGTTGTGTGTGCCATGCCACGTTAACGTTCTATAGGATTAAGTGAAGCAAATATAGTGGATTTGAATCCCCGCCCTGTAATTATGTGCAACACAGCTCAGTGGCTGGAAATACACTAAGTTTTGACTAATATACGAGTTTCTGCTGAGAGTAACTGAAGCACTTGGGCTTATAATTTCCCCCTTGAGCAGAATCTTTATTTTTTTTAGGAACACTTAAGCAGTAGTGTTTGTTTTATTTGTCTTTGGATTGCTTACGTTCTCTAAACTATTCAGTGTCCCCTGTTCAATTCATGTAATCCGGATGAAATTCCATGGGATGTTTCTCATTTCTCTATTAATAGATCTATATTGGTTCTAATACGGTCCCAAATATCGTGATTTTTGAAATTCAGCTTTTTCATAGAGAATCCAGCTGTTAGAGCAGCACGCTGATAAACAGCTTACTGCTCAGATTTGCCTCGCTCAGGTACGCAGCATATTGTTCAGTGCTACAGACAAGGTTCTTTCGCGTTGAACAAGACTTGAGAACAAATCAAATGTTTACAAGCTTTTGTGTTTTTAGAAGTCCTCTATAGGAGAACACTGTGCGTTCCTGCAGGGCACAGAGATGAATTTAGCATTATCTGAGTTATGTGGCTGATGGACGAGATAGTAAAGATTTGCTGAAGATCACGCTAAGACCTTGAGCAGCGCTTGCTATGTTCAAGATCCACACTGGGTCTGGCCTCCAAGAGCAGGTGGTAAAAGTGATGATGGATTTCTCACCCACACAGACATCTTGAGCTATAGACAAGCCTTGGATTTTCTCTTCCTGTGCCAAGCTCTAAATGTGAATGAACACTTCAGAATTTTGTAGTAGAAAGGATGGGGAAAGCACCTTTTTCTGCAGGATGTGGTGTGAATGCTTAACTCCGCGTGTTCCCCTTGGAAGGAGCCCAGTGAAACTGGATGTGCAAGCCGTGCGTGTGCGGTGGTGCCGTGCTGAGATCTTCAAGTCCTGCACAGAGCCTGGGTTAGCTGGCTGTCAGGTTGTTCTTCTTTTGGCCTGTCTGGGATATCACAGGAATATCTTTGCTCTTAAATGGTCACAAACAAGCACTGTGGGCTCGACAAGCTGCTCTGCCACTTTTGAGTGATGGTAGAGGATGCTGCACTTGGGCTGCAGGGGAAGAAGGAATGGATGGGGAAGGATTGGTAATCAGCATCACCAGCTGATGATTTATGTCAGCTTATTAGAACCACCCTTCTGCTGTTGTAGCCAGAAAAGAGATGTCCTTTTTTGTGAGGAAACACATTCTTGGTCTGTGTACTTCTAGTTTTGGTTGGCTTGTTGGTTCTGAACTCCCTGGAACTGCATTTCAGCCACTGCTTCCAGTGTGCTGCTTTGGCTTGGGTGACTCTTTTATAAAGCTTCTGGAAGGGCAGTCATCCAAAAGGCTTTGCAGATAATGTTTATTAACAGCAGGAAAAAAAAATCAGTTATTTAAGGAGGGTTGGATCAAGTCCTTTTGAAGTACAATTCATCTGATGCGCTGAAGGTCTGCAGATCAGCTTTCAGCCCTGGGCAGCCTTAGTTGACTAGCCCAGATGATATTGTCACCAAAGGGCCTGCACTGGGCTGTCAGCCTGACTTGCAAACCTGCCTGCTCGCCGTTTGTGCACTGCTGGGCGAGACTCGTGCACCGCAGACATGCGGGTGATCTCCCGAAGTGTGCTGATGTAACCCAGGCTGCCACCTCTCCCCCAGCATCCAGCTCCAGCCTCTTCTTCAGCTTCCTTTGTGGGTGCAGTACCGCTGTGTTATCTGTCACGCTGTAATTGTTCCTCTGGGCTCGATGCTTCCTATGATGGCTACAGCCCTTGGCACACCACGGACTAGATCTTTTTTTCCACCTTGACAGCCAGGGAGGTTTTTCATTCCCTTTGCCTGGGCAGCACAGGCAATTTGATTTTGTTCTCCTGCTCAAACAGCTGTGTGGAGCAGCCTCGTGTGACAGGCAAGGAAATGCTGCAGCATCCGAGCTGGGTTTTAATCAGGCCCCAAAGATGTGCTGATTTTGAAGACCTTTCTTTGTCCCTTGATGGTTTTCCCCCTGCTCTGCAGTGGGGAGGGGATTGGGAGTGATAATCTGCCTGCCTGTATGCAAGCAGCACGGTGCAGCCCCTTGAGCTTCCTCTTCATGGTAAGAGGTGCGTATCCTTGTCTGTTACGGGCTGATGTACGAATGAATGCAAGGAGCGGATAACTAACACGTGAGAAAGCTGAAATGAGCCTTTCACCTAAGAGACCAAAAAAGCCTGTGGATACATTAGCTGAAGTCCTTGTTTCAGGAGCAGCGGCAGTGCCAGCACTTGTGTGCTCCAACAGCTGCTGCTGCAAACCCTGTGGCCACGCCGGAGCAGTGTTAGCAGGGTAGGGCTTCTCTCTCCTTCAGCAGGCTTGATCGTAATAGAAAAGGAGCCTCAGGATACACTGGCAAAGAAGCAGCAGCCAGTGATTACACCTGCACTGGGCAATACCAAATACCTTGTAAGGAGTACTGAGGAGTAAAATCAAATCCTTTCGAGACCTCTGATTTCTTTTATTTACTCTTCTAAACTCTAATTTTTGGACACCTTAAATCCTGTAGACTTTTATTTCTATTATGTTTACCTTTAGATACATAGAACAAATTTGCCTATGATCAAAATATGTGTCAGAAGGGCTTCAACACTGAACACTTAGCTTGCTTGTCACATGAGCATCTCTTACACGAACTCTGGGGACAGTGGTTAGGAGTTGCTTTGTGCTGCTAAATAATTGTGCAGGTCTGCTGAAGCTTTTTAGCCAGCTATATTGCCTCAGCGTATAATGGTCCTGATTCCGTACTTCAAACAGGGTTTGCTGCACCTGGAGCCTAGGTTAATGGAGTACTTTCCAGCTTTGTGCAGTGACAACAATGAAAAAACCCCTCTGATTACCGTATTTCCATACAATTTTCATGCCTGCTCCCTGTAAACCTAGAGAGTACAATTTACTTGATCTCTGCAGCTGTTCATAAAATTGTCCAGGATAATTGATTTAAAAATATGCACTGTGGCTTCATAGCATCCCTGGGACTTTCTGGGCATCTCTGCTCTGTTGTCTGTACCCAAGTCATGGTGATTCTTCGTGACAAAATACTTTTTCCAAGTTTAGCGGTCAAGTTTATGATTTTATAGTGAAAGTACTAGTAGGGGCTAAACCCCGGTGTGGCTGGGCTGTGTAGTGGTCCTACAGGCTCTGAAACGAAGAGATATTTGAGGAAAAAATGTTCACTTGCTTTAATGCTGGAACCATGTTTTGTGGAGCATGCAGGGAATACCTGGCAGAGCTAAATACCGAAGCTGCCACATCTCCTGACTTCCATTCCCTGCTTGTACAGCTGGATTATCTTTTCTCTTTGCTGTAGTGTTTTTTTTTTGTCTAGCACTGCAGCAAAACCAGCTGGGTTGTTGCTGTGAAGTGGCCCTGTGAACTTAATAACAAAAAAAGGCATTTGTGGTCCACCAGTTGTTTTTTGCTGTGTCCAGAAGGTGTACTTAAACCTCTACACGTAATCCTCGAACTGTACTTACCTTTTATTTTCTTCGTGCTTCTCCCCTACAAGTTCCTCCAACCTGTCCAGGAGGACAAAGTCCCAATCCTGCACTGTTTTCATGCTGAAAAGAGAACTTTGTATTCTGCCTGTGTTCTCCTTTTCTTTAGGAAACAAGATTCGGGCAGTTTCCATCCAAACCGTGTGGGTGCTCTCCTGGTCCGCTTGATCTGCTCTTGCAGAAGCTTCCAGATTTTAAGCAGAACAGGATGAAATACAGAGATTTGTTTCCTTTTAGGGTGACACATCTATGTATTAGTTGATGCTTATTTGCAGCTCGGCTGTTTCCATGTGGTTCCCTTCTGTTTGTTCTTTAATAGTATACAGGGCAGGAAGATATGTCTCTCTTCTCCTTTAAATCTGTATTCTACTGCTGTCTCATCTGTTTAATACATTTCCTTTACAAATCTAGACTTATGTTTCAGCTTAACGCCAGCAAGAGCTCTGGAAGGATTTATTCTTCTGGATCCTAATGTAAAATGAGTAATGCTAGAACTGGCTCCCTTGGTAGCAGCAACACATTTTACTACTGATTGTCAGAAACAATAAAAAAAGGAATATGTTGGTAGTTTCTGTGCTATTTGCTTCCTGGGATTTTTGTCCTGAATTAACCTCCAGAAATATATTGCATGAGTAACTTTGGAGAAGTTCTCAGCATGCGTGGAGGAGAGACAAGGAAAAGAAATCAAGCTGTTGCTATAGTTTTGGTAATAAATGTCGAGGAAATGAAATGTTTATCCCAGGACTATATGTGACCTGCTGCTCGCTGCGTGCCAGACATCCCACTGCGTTCCTTAGGGGCCATGAGTCGTGTGCATTGCACCTGCATAGCTGTAATAACTTGCATTTCTGCCTTCCATCCTACACCATTTTGGTGTGTTCTGCAGGTAAGCCTTAATTCAGAGCCTCTTGGAGTCTAATTCTTCTCCAAAAGCTGAGGTTTGTCCTGTTCTCTGGGTCCTAGGACAGCCCAAGGTCCCAGGAATAAAGGTGTTCATTCAAAGTGATGGTTAATCACTTGGCTCTTCACTCGAACTGATCAGAAGCAGGTTTTGTTTTATTAGTTTGCTGGGAAATTTAAGCACTTTCTCCTCTATTTATAAAATAAATGACGGTGTCCTTATTTTATAGATACCACTGCTGTCAAAATTAATCTGTTAGCAGCCATCCAAGGTTTGGTTCAGTGGACAGAGAAGCCTTAGGTGCTGACTGTACCCTGCAGCTTTTAGAGTAGGAAGTTGTAAAAAGGAGGAATAACATTTGTATTTCAAGTGGAAAGAAGTTTCAAAGTTGGCTTAAAGCCTGATGCTAAGGCACGTCATAAATGTTCTCAGTCTGCCCCACCCACAGCTTGGTAAAGCTCCTGAGATTTAAAGAGCTGTGTAGATATTATATTGCTGTCTCCAAACAACATTTTTAGGTTTAATTCACTTTTTTTTTTGTGAGCATTTTCTTGATGCCATAGATTCACTGCTCTGTTTGGAAAGAAATGCAATGAGTTGCCTCTGTTGATGTGACAAAGCATCCTGAGCAGCAGAAACTTCCTTTGCAAAGGCTAAAGATTCCTCCAAGTTTCCAACTTTTCTGAAGGCATTACCAGGCAGGGAAAATAATAAAATAAATTTAAAGCCAAACCCCTTTCTTCTCAAACTTGTGTCTCTGCTTTTCGCGGAGTAGTCTGTCTGTTCAAAAACATTTTCCAATCTTAAGCCTTTTCAAGGGAATCCTGTACAGTTGAATGTTTTTTCTTTAAGATCTTGAGTGTATTTATTTATTTTTATTTTTATTTATTTTTTAATGGTACGTGTGTCTGTCTAGACAGAGTTGGGCATAGTGACTTGGAACAAAAGCCGATGTGGCGTGGGATGCTTTTGTGTGAGCTGGCTCTTCCCATTCAAGATGTGAACCCACCAAATCCTTCCGAACTTTCCAGCTGATGCTAAAACATCCATGTTCCTTCCTTTTCAAGAACAGTAAGCTGAATTTGCAGTGTATACAGGGCTGAAAACTGGCAAAAAGACTCTTCTTATGCTTTTCTCTCTTCAGTTTTGAGGACTGTTCAAAAATCTGCCGAGACTTAACAGCTTTTGTACATCATTTACCCTTCCAGCACATTGTGCCTGGTATTTAGTGCTTCAGTAACGTTAGTTGGAAGGGATGGTTGAGGGGGATTGATTCCCAGGACCACCACCTTTGGCCTGCCAGGTTATTTGGATAAATTACCTCAGTGCCCTGTATAACTCAGGCCAGACATGGGCACTGGGAGCCAGGATTCCTGTAAAAGCCCCAGGCATGACCTGGAGCTCACTGAAGTCAACGGGAACCTTTCCATTAGGCTGCAAATCCTGAAAGGGGCAGCACATTTTATTGGGTTTAGCTCCAGAGCTTTCAGGTTTTACTGCTCACAGCTCTCCTTCCAAGCTCAGTGTGTGTCTACTCCTTGCAGTTCATGCTGTCTTGCATTCGTGCTGTGGTTTAGGATAAGAGACCAAGCTGAATAAACCGCAGCAGCTGAGGAATTGGGAGGCTTTGCCTCTTGCTGCTAGAAGGGCAGAGACCTGTGATACGTGAGCATCACATGCTAAAGATTATGAAAAGCCATACATCTCTATGCAGGTACTTACAAAATGTATTTTCTGTGCTTGTGTATATTTAATTCCTGTTTAATTTATTCTCTTTAGACTTCCAGAGGGTTGCCACCCAGAATAATGTTGGTTCAGTTGTGACGAATGCATCTTCCCCCTGCTCTGCTCAGGTAGTTTACCAATGTTGGGAATGCTTGATCCCCTAAAAATGAAATGTCACGCTTTGCTGTGGGTCATAGCTGTTGTCAGTGAGCCCTCCCTGCACCAGTAAACTTGCTTTGAACTGGAACCAGCTGGAGCCATCGCTGATCCTCACAGTAACAGAGCTTCAGTTAGCTTCAACTGTCAGGCAGTGTAACAGAAAGCTTCATGCATCTTTTCCATATATCTGAATACGATTTTTCCACACGGCAGGCCTTAATAGACAGATCTCCCAGAGTTTTCTCTTCATGAGCCTGTCCATTGCCAGATTCCTGAAGAGCAGTTTGCCGGGGGGTGTGTGCTTTGTGGTGGTCTGGGAGATCCTGGTGCTGTCTGTTCGAATATTTGCTTTCAGAGTTGAGTTTCTCTAACTTTATAGGGATTTATGCTAGCGTACTCATCAGTGATGGATGCCCTGACAGCACGGGAGGAATCACTGGACTGAAGTTGGAAATGCATTCTTTCCAAGTAAATACTGGAAAGGTTTAGTGCCACAAGGATGTGTGCAAATCTTATTGCACTACAACTATGCTGCAACACGGTTGTATGAGGAATTACGAGTGCAGATGCCCAAGGCAATCGACCAACACAAAGGATTTACAAAATGATGCCATCGAATCTAAACTCAGTCTTGGGTTTTGTGAGGCTTAAAGAACACATCGCCTCAGAACAGAAAATGCCTTTCTGTTAGGAAATGTTTAAACTCTTTTTTTGAGGTTTGAATACATTTGGAAACTTGATAGAAAATATTAAGTTTACAGGTTGTGGGGGGAAAAATATAAAATCTGGTTATGAAAATTGCTAATTTCTGGTTTCTCCTTCGCCATTCCCTGGTTCACTCTGTGGCTTTTTGTGACAGATGTGGTAAGCAACGCAAGCTTCACAGAGCAGTTTCTTTGCCTCATGTTTTCAAACAGTGCCAATGGTCGAGGTTTTGGAAACAGAACATGGTCGTGTTGTAATTTTAAGGGGGTTTGGACAAAACTATCCCACTAAAAGTTATCCTGCTAAAAGTTTTCCTCCCAGCCATGCCTTTGTGAAGTTGCTCATTCACAGCCTCACTTGCTGCAAAGGACACGGCAAGGATTTTACGTTTGTTTTATGTTTGTTGGACTAAACTTCCAGGGACTTAAAATCTAATATTCCACCTGTCCTCTCTATTGCTCACTTGAGAAGGACAAAAGGCAATTAAAATCACCAGCAGTGTCAGTAACATGACAAGAGCTGACGTTTTTAGGTTGTTGAGTGTTCCTTCCGATAGATGGTTCTGCAGTAATTGTCACATCTCATCTTTGTCTCCTGCAGGGAAGCTTGCTTTTTGAAACCACCGTTGGGCTTTCCAAATTGCAGTTCTTCAGCAACACCAGCCAGTTTTCTTGCTTTCCTCTGGACAGAGGTGCACCGCAGTGCTCGGAAAGGTAAACGTGTATCCTGCAGCTCCCGGTCGCTGTTAGCAGTAATTGTGTGTTTACATGGTCACGGCACAAAGAAAATCACATGTTTTCAGTTCACTCTGATGGGAAAGCAAACTTTGTGCTGCTATTCATCCACAGCAGCCACGGGTACGTTGAGAAACTGGCTGTAATGAGATGCAGAGAATGAAACCTCTTTTTTTAGTCATTTTATTTTGGTAGAATTCCAAAGTTTGTCCCATCTGGCCTGGCTGGATAAGTACTTATAAAATGCTTTTGCCTCAGAGTTTATTATCTGAATAAATAGTCTACGCCACAAGGAGCTTTCAGTTGAGGCATGCATCTTGAAACCATGAAGGGAACAAAAATGTAGAGAAATCTACACTTGGAAACCTAAATCAACCCATTCACAGATGAGAGCTTATGGCATGGGTTCTGCTGTGGCTGCTTGCCCTTGCTGCAGTGAGCAGTGGGAGAAGGGAAACCGGTGGGAGGGCGGTGGTGGGATAGAAGTATTCAGAAAACTTTTTGAGGAAGCTAGGAAATATTAAGTGTGATATGAATTAAATTAGGTGAAGTGTCTCTGTGTTTTGTAAATACCAAAGGAAATGGAGGAGGGAAAGGAATTGTTAGATTTTTTCAGATTCATAAATGGGATCTGGAGCTGGATGTCTTAAGTTCAATTTGTTCTGAAATTTGTTTAAAGCTTTGGGTTATTCGAAAAACTGAGCTGCAAACTTTTTTTTTTAAAAAAAAAGGCAAAAAATCCAATCCCTTTCCTAAGTTGGAATAATTGTGTGCACAAAATCAGCTGAAGAATGGACCTTGTAACAGTAAATGATGCCTCTGGGAAACCTGGTATTGCTCTTAGCAAAGGAGATTTATAGAGAGAACAATGAGTGGAGATGGATGCAGTGAACTTGATCTTTGTGAACTAAGACTGATGTAGAAGTTTTGTTTTTGCAGTTTGTGCTACCTTCTGTATCCAAAGATGGATTTATAGCTTCCTATTGTAAATTCATCATCGTTTAGCCAAGAATTTCTTTCTTTTTGAGGAGAGTTAGGTATGAGTGAAAAATCAAGTTAAAAAAAAGATTTTTTTTTTTTTTCCCTTGAGTAATCAAAATGGACAAGAAACCCCCACTTACATGTGTTTGTCATATACCTTTGTACTGCAGGCCAGCAGGGTTGACCTGTAGCAAATGAGGACCTATTGTGGAGGAGAGGGTTTCTGCATGAGTTGTGCCAAAGGTCGCAGGTGCACTCTCTGCACTGGAGAGGAAGACATTGTGAGCCTCCAGGTCCCAGCTCAACAGCCTCAGTAGTGTACCACTTAGCCCAAATTTCCAGCATCCTCTCAGTGAGGCAGGAAGCTCAGACTGTGCAGTAGGAAAAAAAAATAAAGCTCAGTTCCTCTCAAATCTGATATTTGATGTTGCTCTTCAGCAGTCTTTGTAGTCATGATTGTTGTTTATTTGAATGCTTGCAAAGCACCTTCCAAATTTATTAACAGGTGCTGAATAGCTTATCTGAAAGTTAAGAAGAGTAGTCCTAAAAGCTTGTCCATATGCATTCCTGTGACATGCCTTGACACTTCTGTAAGAGCTCTAAAGATTTTTTCCCCAAACCCAGGAAGTTAGAGTCCTTAAAACAGACCAGACTTCAGCCATCTAAACCCCAGCTGGTCGTGGTACAGCCAGTCTGTGTGTTTGGCTTCATGATCTAAGGTCTAGGTTAAGGGCAACGCGACCTGGGGCAGACTTGAAGGGCTCTAACACTACAGACAAGCCTAGGAAATCCTGGAGGAAACTGTGTTATTTCTTCTAGTGACGAAAATTACATAAATACTGGCTCATGAATTTTTACTGGCTTAATGGAATTATAAATATCTAGGGGAGTTATTGTTGATGCAATACTGTACTGTAGGCAACGTGAAAATATCTCGTAGTCATCTGTGGTTGGTGCAGACACCCATCTCAGGAGTATTTACAGCTAGTGCTTGAAGCCTCAGATGTTTTTGTACATGTAATCAATGGTGCTGTGTAATAGGAATCAACCCTAAGCAATTAAACAGGAGATGGGATGTGAACTAGCAGGACAAAGATACTTTCTGAATCGCCCTGTTTGCCAGTGTCTGAGCCACGTGCAGGACCTTGTTCCTTGCTTACCGCCCCACTTGTTGGATGGATTCTTAGGTTGTACTGACAACAGCATGGTAATCTTCTGCCTGTGTAACTTGCTGTGTGCTGGGATGCTTATTGCAAAATAATTGATTGGGGGAGGGGTGTTACATAAAACCATTAATTTTGATTTTGTTAGCTCATTAACGGGCTTCGTCTTTTGCTTTTGCTGCACAAAGCAGCATTATATTTAATTAGCATTGGCTGACCTTCTTTTTTTATTTAGCTGGTAAAAAGGTTATTCAAGTCCTTAAGAAGAATTACTACGTCTTCCGTTGACCTGATAATTGGTATATGGTTGCTGGGGGTAACTGTGCTGGCTGCCATTCAGGCTCATGAAGTTGGTGCCCCTGTGAACCTACACGCCACGCAGGTATGTATGGAGCAGAAAGGAGACAGCAGGTATGAGCTAGTATTGTTCTCTAGCAAGGGTCAACACACTAAATAAAAATATAATAATAGAAGCAGTGACAACCACTTAGTGACTGCTTGAGGGAGCACCTATGCAGGCGTATGCAGCATCAGTGCCTGTATTCCCAAAGAAAGAGGGAATCAGAAGCCCAGGCACACCCCTGGTGGCTTTAAGTGAGGACAGATTTATTTCAACCCTTCCAGCTGCTGTGCCTCACATACCTGTGTCAAGGCTCCATTCAAGGCATGTCCTTTTGCAACTTCCTGAGCAAATAGTCATTTTTCTTCTAAATACAGTTAAGGTTGTAGTGTAGTGAATAATTGGGGTGTCTCCTGATGATGCTTTGCTAGGTAATTACAGTGAGTTGTAGGGAAAATACCAGCAAGCTTGACTTCAAAAATCAGTCTCACTTTGGGTACAATTTTTTCATACCAAACTAAATCCAGCAGTCTCTCCAGAAGCTAAGAGAGTCTCAGGCAACTGTCTTTTCTGAACGTGTGTCAGTATAGGCATGTGTATTGGTTCTTGCATGTCAAGTTCATTGTTTTATTACCTTCAGTTTGCATTTCTTAAAAACAAGCGGCGATGCTGCACTCAGAATTGCCTGCTGTCCCCAACGCCTGCTCTGAAAAATGAGGATAATAGACATTCATTAAAACTTGATTCAGAGGCAAGTTTGTATGCTGAACTTGGTTGTTGGAAGTTTCCTTGGTGAAAGCTGTGGGAAAACACACGCCTGAAAGCCTTCTCAAATCAAGCTCAAGGTACCTTATTGCTTTGTCCTTTTCAAGAGAGCTTTCTGACTTTGAAGGCACCTATCGACACACTGTCCATGGCACACGTTCTCTAAAATTTGTGCAGGATGCCTACGTTATCCTTCTGGATCTGCAAATATTTAATTAATAAACTTACCAGAGACTCAAATTAGAAGTATGTAAACCCTCCAATGATAATTATCCGAAGCATACCTTTTAAATTACTGTAATAAAGACTAAGTATTATCACTCTGCCCTTTAGGGTTAAGTGTGCTCAGACTATCAATCTGTTTTACTGATCACGGTCTTGATCAAGCAGCTGTATTTGTAGCAGCATAAATCTGCCAGTGGTTATGTTCAGGTCTACACCTACAACAGGAGCTAATAGTCTTTTATGTTAGACATCCTCAAGGATATGGTGATAATGGGGTTCTGGAGAGCTGTTGAGATTATGTGGAGCAAAGTGGCTGTGAACCGGCTGACTTTATGTTGATAAATTTCTTTTTGTTATGTTACTTGCTGTTGATAGATTGGTGTGCAAAAGGAACATAGCCTCCTCCGCTTTCGGGAATTAAAAGTAGCTCTCCCAGCCCCTGCACGTTAATATTTGGTAACTAACTCCTTCACTGAGGCTTGTCACAGTGGTGAAATTCAAGGTGGGGAGTTAAATCCTTCCCTTTCTTACCTTCTCCTACGTCTTCATTGACCCATTAATTCCCTTGCCATTCCAGAAAGCTACTGTCATAAGGCTCTGACAGCACGAATACAGATGTTGTCCTACAGATGAGATGGTAACAATAGCTGGTAGCAGCCCAGCTTCTAGACCAGGTTGCTTTTATAGATTACTTCTTTAGAAATTTGAAGAATTTCTTGGAGTGCAAGCAACCAAGGGAACATAATGAATTATCCTTAATATAGGAAAAAATTAATGGCTAAGAGTTTATTAAAAAAAACCCAACACCTGTACAAAGGAAGTTGTGAATTTGCTTGATTCTATCAGAATATTTGACTGTATGTTCTTGTCTGCCATCCACTGAAGTTTCTAATGATTATTGACAATACATGTGAGTGTTGAGCCTGCTTCTGACACTTCACATCAGGATTTTCTCATGCAATTAGTTCCGTGCAACTGAGACCTGATACAAAAATGTCGGGGTAATGACTATTTAATGAACATAAAATGTGACAAGGTGTATTAAACCTCTGTCACAGCTAGCAGTGGGAAGACAGGGAGGGCAGGGAAACTGTCCCTTGTCTACCTTCGGTGGGGTAGATGAGGAACATCTTCACCTTCTGCAGTCTCTTTTAATTTTTTTATTGTATTGGCTGCACGAAGAGCGTGGTCTAAATGCAGAAAGGGTGGGTGGATGCGTAGGTTGGGAATGGGGTATAGTAGAGGGACATTTTTCCAGAGCTTCCTGGTGAAGCTGTATTATAGGTGAAATCATACAGATTTTGCTCACGCTAATTTGAATTCCAGAGACACCTATACAGATATCTACAGCTGTCCCTGTATACCTGTGGTATGGGGTGGATGGTATACTTAATAAGGCTACTCATGAAAAAGCAAGTCGTCTTTTAAAATTTTAAGACAAAAGTCAAAAGACTAGAGTGACTGGAGTGGAGGCAAGCCAGGAAAATTGATTTCTCTTAGCAGATGCTTCCTTTGCATGTTCCAGGTATCTGTTAATGCTGAACGTGCTGTTAATTCAGGGCAATGGCTTTTGTTATTTATTTTACCTGTTTAAGAAGAAATGAAATCTATACACTGCAGCTACACCAGCCAAAGGTAACAAAAACCCAGACGCTGAGCTCCTGTTGTTTGCAAAAGCACATGCATGTTTGACATCCCTGTTGTCTGAAAGGTTTAATCCTAAGAAAGAAACTTGGTCCAATCAATTCTTAAAATCTCTACAAGGCAAAAAAAAAAAAATCATAAAGGAAAATACATTTTCCCGTCTACAGTGTTTGGTTCAGCATAATTAACATGAATAATGCAACACAATTTTCTGATAGTTATTATATTAGAGAGCTTAGCTGACTCATAACTGCCCCCATGACATAGCCAGAATGCAAATTACTTCGATAGAAATAGCACAGAGCTGGTTTGATTAAAATGTGATACATATTTTGAATTAAAAATATTCAAGGTCTTGCAAAATGACGTTAATGTCATTCCCCCCCTCAAGCCACTAAGGAAATTTGCATAATCATTTCTAGACAGCTTTTTACTTTCCCCTCTTGGAATTGGCAGGGCCCTGCCATTCACAGAAAAGCAGGGTGTTCTTTATTCTTTTTCTGAGCTCAACTGCAGTAGAATAAAGATCTAGCATTTTGTCGTTGCGCTCTCTGAGATGTTTTATTGTAATTACAGTGATAATGTATCTTGGGCATGAGTCTAACAAACTGTAAGACTGCAATCCTCGATAGTTGGACCCACCTCCATGTCTTTCTCCCTACAGCCTCTGAAATCTGTGTCGACTCACTCCCAAGTTCCTGTAAACACATTTATTTCTTCAAGGCTGTCACTGGAGCTGGAATCTAGCAGGAATAGTCCTGATACGCTTTGGGGTAGGGGTTGTGTAATTTGGGGTAGCTAATGGGGTTATGCCCTCCAGCCACCAGGAGCACAGCCTTGTGAACCGGTGCTTGCACAGCAGATTCTACAGCTGGCTTACAGGATAGATAGGGTTGTGCTGCAGGGATGGGTTAGACAGCTGCAAGTGGTACTTTCCAAAACCGTACCAATCTAAGCAGTTTGTGCTTCATGAAAATCAGCTATTTGCTGGTTAGGCTTTGGTTTACTACCCACATATTTCTGTTAGGAGAAGCACAGAGCAGGAAGAGTGACTGGGGAGAAAGGGACTTTTTATTTTTTGGTGGCTGTAGTGGGGTTGTGATGACTTTGTTCTTGCTGAATTTGTTTCAAAGACTTTGTGTGCTCTTAACTTCAGCTGAAAAGTCCGTAAGCCTTGGGCACTTGGATCTCTTGGGGATCTCTCTGGGAACTTCCTCCTAAGGCTATTTTAATTATGCAGCCATCAAACACTTTGTGTAACAGTTTGGGGAAGAGTAGTGCACTGGCTGGAAAAAGATGATCATTTAGAGAGGAGGAGCTATTCCACAGACACTTGCCCCAAAATATGTGATTTCAAAGTCGGCTTTCACTTGGCGTGTCTCTTGAAAAATAGAATGAAATGCTGTAATGAGATTCTGTGTTACTCACTATAGCACATTTGCTCTGGAAAATCAACGAGAAGCTTACATATAAAAGGATCATTTTGCTCCTTAACTGGCAGCCCTGCAGCTCCCCTTAAGGCTAGGAGTGAAGCAGCCTCTTCGGTTCTCAGGATTCAGTACAGGTAATATGGATGCTGCAGGCAAAATGATGGTCCTCTTGGTCTCTGCAATCACTGCTGCCGTTGCACTTCTGTTTGAGTATCCAGTAGAACACGTACACCACAAGTCCAGTGATGGCAGCACACTTGCAACATAGCTCTATGATTTTTTTAAGCTTTTTTTTCTGGATGCTCATGTCATTCCTCCCTCAGTTCATTCGCAGAGTTTTATTCACTGGCTCAAATCCATCTCTCTTTATCATGTAAAAGTTGCTGAATAGATGGCTATTCTGGGTGACATAGAAAAGAAGGTTTTGTCATGCTGAAAATAGCCTATGTCTCCCTACGGATCTAGTTAATAATGTGATCTAGTTAATCAACTGTAATTACTTGTGTATTCTTACAGGTAGAGTTAACACAGGGTAGCCTGCTTGTGGTTAGCACCTGAGGCTTCTGACTGCTTCTATGGCATAAGTAACAGTTTGTACAGATTTGGAGCACAAAGCTGTCTAAACATCAATTCCCTCTCTTTCCAACGAAGCTTGATCCAGGCTCTCTTGAATTTCAAAACCAGTTGGAAGGACTTGAGACCTAAGATTAGTGGACCTCCTGGTAAATCTCTCTGAGGGCTATTTTCTTGGAAATACATCAGACTAGATAACTTGCTCCTTAAATCTTTTTTGTGCAGCCAAATCCCATGTCAAATATCCAGCCCAGTTTAGCTCCTGCTCCCACATTCTATTCGTCCTGTCTGCAGTTGTTTTGCTGTAGTGTGGGGAAAAAGACAGATGATAAAAGCTCTTTTACCAAAACCTTTTCCATTTTACAGCCCAGAGACTTATCTCTTTTCTTCCAATTCCCCACCATTCATTAATTATACTTTTCTTTTGACCCTTTTCTTTGTTCCTCTGTTTTTTGATACCTGGAGGAATGTGATAAGGACTTATTGAAGTTATCACTAACCCACCTTTATCTGCAGGGATGCTGCCTCACTCATCTATTAATCTTTGCACCAAAGTCTGTTGGAGTCTGTCTATTGTTCTTCCACCTACCACTGTTTAGTATTACTCTTGTATGGTTTTCAAGAAAACTAACTGAGAAGTAACAGCAATATTTCTTAGAATGTTTTTTCTAGGGATTCAAGCAGGGAAGACTTAAAAACCTGGACTGGATTTAAAACAAACAAAAAAACAACAATGAAATAAGAGGGTGCATGGAAGACCTTTGAAATAGGCAATGCAATGTGGCCATTGCTTAACACATTGGTGGTTTTTCCCCCATTCAAGCAGCTGGCACCTCAATGGGAACTGGGGTGGCCCATGTTCCCCGAAGCTGCTTCCCATTGGGGTGGTGCCATGCAATGAGCCCCCGTTGCCTTCAGTGCAGCTACAACATGAGAGCTGTAATTGAAGGTTAAGTCCTGTTGGTTGTCACTGCCACCGCGTTGCTTGCAGTGAGCTCTTTTTCTTATGGTTATAATACATAACTTCATCTGATTTTCATTACCCATTGGAATTATTTTCTTCATTTATGTGCCACAGTCGTTATTCATTGTGCCTCTGGCACGTAGTTTTGTTTCCAGTAGCAGCAGATGCAGTAATTGAGCTGTTCCCTGACTTTACTACCACGATTTGTAAATGCCTTGATTTTCTCTTCTACGGAATGAACAGCTTCTGAAGACTCATCTTCCACCCTGCCCTGTAACCAAATAAAGCTCAGTCACTAATATTCAGTGCTGGAATGCAGTAAGTATTGTGGAGGGAGTAGACCACCAATTTGCCTCAAGATGGCACGATCCAATTTGTTCTGTGGTGCTTGGGAGTGGGTAGGATGGCTTTAACTTATGTCAAATTGTTGAAGAATTTGTTGATCTTGTTACTATTTTATTAATTAAATTGGTCTTAAGAGAGTTGGAGTGGGAAAGACACTTCGTTTCTGGCTTCAGTTTGGGTTACTCTAATCAAGAGTTTGCGTCCATATTTCAGCTCCCGCATCCTATGAGTGAAATCACTTGTTTTGTGTCAGTTTCATTTCTGTACAGTGCAGATTAAAAACCTTGCTTAGCTTTATTCTTAAGTATATAATAGATATCTACTGAAAACTGGAATGCCAAACACACACATTGAATTAGGCCTCAGACACTTGAGAAACAAGGAAGCAGATGTTGCCTTACTGATGATTCTTGTGTGATTTTAGCCACATAGTATACTTTTTCCAAGCCAACATTCCCCAAAGCAAGCGTCAGATGGCAGAAGTGACTTCACAGCTGTTTGAAATCACCACATCTAATTATTTATTCTGTTCAGGTTCTTTTTCCTCATGTGTCAATTGATGTGCAGTTGCATCTATGAAGACCTGCCCTCTAATGAATGACCAGATCATTTTTTCTACTGGGTGACATAAAGCTGCTCACGGATGCATCATAGACTCCATATTTCAAGCAGGAGCATTCCTTAGTAAGCATGTAGTTATGCCCAGTGGCTTTGCTATTCCCTTTCTTTCCCAGTTTCTACTTGGACTGCTTATTTTCAGAATAAACAACATTGACACAATATTTTTTAGCATTTTATACTTTCTTAAGGAGTAGCAGAGCTGTGCTGTGACAAAAAGACAGTAGAAGGCCAAAGCCTTGTACCTTGTTACTGCATTAACATGAGATGAAGTGGTTGCCTCACTTGCTGACCATATTCCTCACCCTATGAATACGCATTTTAGGTGTTTTGTTTTGTTTCCTTGGTAAAAGATTTGTCCAGAAATTCCCTGTGAAACCATCTGCTTTCAATGGTTTACTTCTGCCAATTAATTTGTAAACTGATTTTTTATAATCTATCTTTTGATAGGGTTTTAAACACTTGTTCCATCACTTGGTCCAGCTTGCTTGTGCTTAGTGATGCAGTATTATTTTCACTTAAGGGGGATTGATTTCAGTGTTTGTTTATTCAGCTTACTTACAGATGAAAAGCTTTATTTTTTTATTGCAAAGCCTGCCCTGGTCCTGCCTTCATCCCCAACCCCACCCTGGTGTGATTTCGTGCTTTCTAACTCACCTTCTTAATGCAAGAGCAATGATTCTTACATAAATAATTTCTCAGCCATTGCTGCAGCTAATTATAAGGGCTCGGATCAAAATGATTTCCAGAGACCACAAATAAATATCCGGTCGTTCCCAGCAGTTGGAAGAAAATCTGTTTGTGAGGTCTCATCCTCCTAACAGCAGCAATGCCCACTTATCTCCATCACTGGTGGAGGTTGCCTGTGGGAGGTGGTGAAATATCCTGCGGGTTAGATGCAAACTTTGGCAGACAGCTTGCCTGAGAAATTATTCAAGGGAAACCTATACTTTCAGGTTAGTTTCCTGCTGAGATTATAGAACATAGTGTGTTTTTTACCTAGATGTATTCCAGTGGGTCTTGGGCTTATGGGTGCACCAAAGTAAATTCTTTCCCTATGGCTCGCTTCGGCCACAAGTAGTGCCAGCTAAACGTGTTGTGACACTTGCTAATGGTCATTCTGATCTTACCACTGACCCGTGTTGCCTCTTCCTTGTGTCTCAGCGATGTGTTTTAGATGCTGGCATCTCAGTGTTGTGCTGCTGCATGTGGCAGCTGTGTGGCTGATGGGTCCATGGCTGCAGAGCTTATCCTGACCAGAGGACGTGCCAAGGACTCTGTGAGCTCTGACAGAATGCTTTGGCTTGTGTATTGAAACCAAAACATTAGTGACACTGTTTGGTCTCCCAGTTACCGATTGATTGGATGGAGTCTAAAACATTGGCAGTTTATGTATGCGAGAGCTGCATATTGGGCTAAATCTACAAAACAAATTAGCCTAGATAGACAGGGAAAGCCAGAATTTCATGTCATAAAACTGTATTTTTCCACAGTTTTGTCTGAGGAGATATTTTCTTCCTATAATGAATGTTCATTAGAAAATGTTATCTGCAGAATTCAGAGTGGGTGATTTACTGTAATTGTAAAGATTTCTCGTGTAACATTAACACATACAAGAGTATAATTGGTACAGGAGGAAGCATTAGCAGAGCAGCATGCTGAGCTAGGGCTCGTACGTGTTGTATCAGCCAATCGGTCCTGAAAGAGAGAATACTCGTGGTGTAGCGTGACCTGTTCTGGAGCGATTCTGCTGAGACTTTGCTTTGACTGAATTTTTAGTGCTGCTGAAATGTAGTTGATTGATAGCTGCAAATAATAAGGATAATATCCGTAGCACTTCTCACTCACGGAACTCGGGGCTCTTCAGAATCATAAGGGTTGTCTGTTCGCCTGATGGGAGATTTACATCCAGTTTTCTGCAAAGTCATGAAAATGCAGTTTGCAGTGATGGTGAAGGAGCTGTGGTTACCTGGCTCATCTCTCCTGCTAAGGAGGCTAACCCACGCAGGGCATTTAACGTTTCTGCCTCAGTTTGATTGCAGCCCAGAACATGGGACTAGATTCTTCCTCCCCATCCTGATCAATTGGATTGACCAGTCTCCACCACAAGAAACACTTTGGTTGGAAAAGATCTTCAAGGTCATGAAGTCCAACGATCAAACACTAAACCTTGTCTGTTAGTGCCACGTCCACGTGCCTCAAATACCTTTTAATTGCTGTCATGCTTAGTTTGGGGCTTCTCTCCACTTGTGTGCTAGGACAGATCTGTACGGCAGAGGAGAGCGGGCGTTGTGGACACTTTTGCCATGCAGTGAAAGCAGAGACTGAGCCTCACACAGCCGGAGGGCACAGGATGGTGTTGTGCAGGGAGGTTTTCTTCGTGTCAGAAAGCAGTGTGGCATCACAGGTTATTAGCCATGGGGCAGTGCTGTGCTGACATAGCTGTGCAATTTGCTTCTGGACCTAGAGTGAGTGAGATGAGAGTAATCGGTCTCTTTGCTCCTGTATTGTGCCACATCTTCAAAGGTGTTTGATTTTTTTTTCCTTAATTTTATTGCATTCTTTTCTCTAAGACAGCAAAATTGTTTTGGGAGCTGTGATTCACTCACAGAAGAGCAGATAAGTTTAAATTAGAATAAAAACTCTGCAGGAAGCAGTGCTACGGGTTGACATAGGAGGGGATTTTCCTTCAACATTTGCCAGTACCTGGCAAATAGCTGTACACCTCCTTATGTCCTCCTCAGCAGGAGGGGGAAGCCTCCCTGCCTCTCTAGGATTTTGCAGATAAATGACATAGGAGCTGCAAGGCACTTAAACAACACGTATTTGTGTTCACTATAAATACCTAACTTGGATTGTTAGCCTAGCAATGTCTGTGTCCTGCAGAAACAGCATACTTGGTGCTTCTGGAAAGATGAAGAAAGTATAATTTCAGGGTATGTGGCTAGTGTAAATTTGTTTTATTTATATATATATATTTTCATTTTAATGCTATAGGAAGATGTCTTTTACCTTGGCTCATTTCTTAGTTTCTGTAGTCACTGATATGGATAGGATGTTGGTGGTCTTCATGCCCCATGGAAACAGCTACTCTGGACTCCCTCCGGACTGCTATATTCTTTCTCAAGTGATCCAGAGGAAATTCTTCACGTCAAGATGAAATGAAACGAGAGAAAATAGGAAAATAAGGCATTACTGAAGAGGAATGGAAAATAAGGGGTCTGGAAAACTGAGCTGCCTCTGAAAGCGATGGAGTCAAGTGTTTCCAGATGCAGACATAATAGTTTATTGAAATTAGTCAAAACAAACAGGTCTGGATGCCCTTTACAACACCGTGTCAAACGGTCTCATTGAATATGCTCAAAAGCATGTAACTGTTTGTTTCTGTGCTGCATGCATTTTTTCACGAGATGAGAAATGAGTTTGAAAATGATAGCTGAATTAATTTGTAGCTTTGCCTAGACTGTTAGTGTCCCATGGAAACAGAGCATTGGTAAAGCAGAGCACATCATGCTGCCGTTCTGCTTTTAAACGGGTCCTCAGTGGTGAGTCTTTTCTGTTTGCTTTGTTATATGGAGGGTACATAGGCTTTATATGGATTCACAGCTTAATCTGTGCTTGGCTGATTACTTTTAGAGGTTGCCATTGAACCATGGTGAAAAGGCTAGTTGAAAAAAAAATAATAATAACAATAATAATAATAAAGGAAGAATCTGTCATTGGCTATCAGGGGTTGAATATCCAAAACTTGGTTAAGGAAGTCAAACCGTTGAACTACACTGTTTTGACCTTTATTACATTTGCCATCACTTCATCATGTTTGTGATAACTTTGTCCTCACTTTGTATTCGTATTTCGCTCCTATGAATTTATTGGTTAGAAAGGTTTGATGATATTTTCAACTTCTTGATTTGGCATAGAAGGTAAAAATGGGAGAGAAAAACACCCTTTAGACTGAAAGCGAACATGGTAAACGTATAAATGCTCCTCTGGCTCCTGCATGGGTGCTGTAGTTCAGTTAATTTTGGGATATATTCTTCTCTGAGGGGCCAGTGCTCAGGCTAAGCACCGCACCTCATGATACATCACACTGTCCTTTTTGCTGAGCTGCTGTGGTGTAATGCTGTTACATTTTGCTGTTGTAAATCAAGAGAGATTTAATTTGAAAATTTAATTTAGTCATGCCCAAGGGAATAGAGAAGTCCAGAGACACTGCAGTGACACTTCTGAATGTGTGTATATGCATATATATCTTTTCAATTGTCGATCTAAGCTTATTTTTTTGCACAGTGCAGAGAAAATAAATGTTCTGTGCATTTTAAGAACCACTTGGTGCCTTTTGATTCTACTTGTGTTAACTTAATGGGCCCAAACTTCCCTCGGAGAAGTGTGCTGGGGTATGGTGTGGTTTGCGAGATCAGTTCTTGCAGAGGTAGCACAGCATGCGCCGAACCTTGACTGGCAAATTACAGTCTGCTGGCAGAAAGCTGGATGGTTTTGACAGGACTGGAAGTAACGCTGTGTATTTTGAGTTAATTTGGATGTGTGTTTTATGCCTTCCGTGTTTTGTATTCTTGTGGCTTGTGTTACATTTGAGGGTTGCATCTAAAAGTTGGGCTGGGGCTGCCCTTCCTTTGCCTTTGCAAATTACTAGATTGTTTCTTGAGGATTTGAGGCTTTACTTTTGGATAAAATTTGGATAAACTTGAGGCTTTACTTTTGGATAAAATATTCTCAAGTATTGAAGTCTCCTTTTCAGAAGTGACCTAGCAACTTGGGTTTCTGCAGAGTTACAGCACTGTTCCAAAGCCAGTTGGAAAATGTGGGCTGTGACAGTAATTTGGGAAGTATTTGCCCAGCTGTAAAAGACTTTGCCTCCTACAACACTGCATCACTTCAAGCTTTACACAAGGTAACTAAATTTCTTTGAAAGACCTTTACGGTTGTTTAAGTGCCAGTGTAAACTTTGGTTTTCTCAACTAGTTTCTAACATCTGAAGAGCTGCAATCAGTGTTTGGAAAACAAAGCAAACAAATAAAACAACCACAAAACCCACCATTTTTTCGCCTGAGCTTTAATATGTACAGTCTGACTTTGAGGTAATTTGTTCTTAGGTTTCATGATTTGAAGAACAAAACAAAATGTTTTGATTTGACATCAAGTAAGTGCTAAGCATGTGAAGTGTGTTTTGACGGATGCTTTCTCTCGCTCCTCCAGTGGAACTTAAATAATTTGCTGTTCAGTTAAATTGCAGGCTAAAACCATAATCCCTCAAAGAACTAGTTATTTTTTTCTAGTTGCTGTGGTGCACAAAGTTTTCTGAAGAGCTATGGAGCTGCAGCACACATTGTCACTGGTATCAAGCAGTAGTGAGAGGAGGCTTCCTATGCACATGAAACTTTCTGCTTTGTATTCACCGTAGAAATACAACTACTTCCAACAGGGATATGATTCATCTGTACTTTTTGGAATTGAACTGATTGTTCTGATATTGGCATAGGGGTATAAATGGTGTTATCACAAAATGGAGCCCAAGATGATAAGCCTTGCTGAGAAACAAGTTGTTTTACCGCAAAGGTTAATGTTGTCGGGACAGCTCGTTCCCCATCTTGTGTGGGAGCAGAGCCAGGTCAACGTGTCTGACTTCTGATGAGCAAAGCCATACGTGTATATGGTAACAATCAGATTCGTTATCACTGGAGGGAAAAAAAAAAAAAAAACAACTTCTTGCATATCTTTGCTTAGGGGTTAGATGAGGTTTATGCTTCTCCAGAGAAGTGCATTTTGTTTATACTGGTAAGTGTTGCTAACATGGCATGATGATATACATCACTGTAGCTGGTGAAAGATAGAGGAATCCAATAACTTTTATACAATTTCACCTCTACCTGCAAGAAGCAGTTCAGAAGGAACTGAGTGTAGTCTAAGGCTACAGTTTTAATTCTTTTTTTTTCAGGTAATGAAGCTTTGCTGTTCATAAAGCACAGAATTTCTTTTCTGGAATGAATCCTTTTATTCTTTTAAGTTTTATGTGCCTCTAGAGATAAGATTTTTCCTTTTGTGGTTTATTTTCCTTCCTCAGCCCTGGTAGGGAGGTGTTTCTGTAAGAAACATACATCTCGCTGCCTGTGGCTTTTCTCTAAAAACCCAATATTTCAGTTTCAGAAGCTGAACCTGGGAAACACAATGAATTGCAGCCAGTGCTGAGCTACCAGCCACCTTTGGAGGGAGCTTGCAGTGGGCAAGGAGGACAAGAACAGAACATCTATGAAGACCAACCTCTAATTTTCCAGGTCCTTTCCCATGTGAGAGTGCCCACCAGTTTTACAGATCTTGCATGGTTCTGGCAGAATAATGTCTTTGCTGTTGTGCAACTGTGTAACTGGCAGGGTCCCAGCTACCAAGAGGTGTAACTTGCTGATGCAGCATGAAATTCTGTTGCTTCAAGTGAGGATCAGCACATTTTTGCATCTCACACAGCTGTATTATGGTCCTGTAAACCTGCCTCTTATTCTGTTATGAACCATGGTAATTCTGGAAATTTTATTTTAAATATAGTCTTGATCTGTGTTTGAATGGTTTAACAATTAGGCTTGCTCCCTTCATTTTTAAAGCAAGGAGGCTGCCGAGTGAAGAATGCTTCCAAGAAATTTTACATATGCCATTTCTCATCATGGTGCTTGAAGGGTAGAGTACTTAGTTGGAACACCTTAGTTATCTTTAAAACAGAGCAGCACAGCTATTGTGTGCAGCCACTTTTCAGCAGAAGCATGTGTGAGATCGAGAAAGCCTTAACGTGGTGCTGGCTGGCTCTTGCCAGTCAAAGTACGACCCAGAGCATGTCTTTGGTAGCGCTCTTTATTAATCTGCTGGAAGTCTTAATGTGACATGATACTTTAAAATGAAATGTATGTTGTATATACGAAGTGACTGACTTTTTGTCCTTCTCAGTCAGAGCTCTTGGGAGTAGCTTGATAGGAGGGTATGGACTCGTCTAATGAGGGTTTGTCAGCTTAGGAATAATATACACCTATATCATTCTGTTCTCTAAGACTGATTTTAGTACACACATTGTATTTTTTTAATTAAAAAATGTTAAAATATATTCTTTTAAAAAGAGATATATATACTCAATTCTGAAAGTGCTTTTTACACAGTTCTTCAGCTTGCCTGGAGATGGCAATGTGGTAGCACAATTGTTACACCACGGCCTACTCCCAGGAATATGTAGAAATTATATTGAATTAATAATAAAAAAAATAAAGCTCAGTTTGAGCCAGCTCTGCAAAAATATAGGGAATAAATACATTAGAAACATACAGATAATGTAGCTGAAACACAGCTGATTTAACTAAATGAGAAGCTTTGTGAATGGTAAATTAATTTTTTATTGCACCCAGACACCCAACATACTTTTAACGTCGTGTAACATCCATTTCGGTGAATGACTTACGATAAACACCAGCAGTGGCCCTCTGCTGCTGCTCGTTGGCTGTGTAATATGGGTGGCACTGGTGGCTGCTGCAGCAATAAGGACTGAGTTACCTGGGCTCTCAAGGTGTTCGTTGCCTTTATGCTGTGTGCCTGCAACTAAGGTTTCTTGTTTATCAACTTATGCCTTAAATAAGAGTTGTTTTTTGGGGGATTGGGGGAAGTTTTGCTTGCTTGTAGCTGGGAGAATTCTTTGACAAGGGAAATGACAAGGTCTTGTGCTTAATTACAATACTAACCACAACAGTGATGCCTGTCCTAGCAGAATATGTTTCACTTCAGCTCATTTCCAAGAGTTTGGCAGTGAGTATCAGTGTTAACTTCAGTTTACGACTGGACAGACTGACATGCAGAGAGCTGGACCTGCTCACCACCAAGTCAGCCTCCAGGCTAGCAGCAAAGCTGGGGAGATAACCCAGCTCTGCTGACCTCCAGGGTACTGGGCTGTGGTCCCAGCAACGGGAGCACAGAGGAGACCTCCTACGCCTGTGTCTGGGTAGATTCAATCCCCTTGGGTTCTTCGGGTCACTAAGAATACAAGGGAAGTACTGTATGATATAACATGGGAACTCTCTTTCATATGAAGCTCTAAGGATACTAGAAATATAATTGCTTATATACTTTATTCCTCTACAAAAGACAATGTGAACTAAATGCAATGGATTTATTCACTGAATTGTTCTGGCACCAAACACTTCCTTTGATCCCCCTTTGGCATCAGGGTGTTTAAGTTTGGTAAGCAGTTTTCTTTGCTGTTGCAGGTTGGATATCTCTATTACTGAATCACTTCTGCTGCTCAAGCACCCATCACTCTGTTCTAATATCTTTGACTGGAGGTAAGTATAGTATAAATTGTCACTTTGACACGTTACGCTTTGCAGCGTGTTGAATAATGAATTTAACACGCTGTCATCATGCACCTGTACCTCGCCAAATGTTTAAAGTTGGAGCTGCTTGTTTTGTACTCCAAGCTGTGGCTATTTGTTTACAAAGCACTTCTGCTCCAAGAAATGTCATCGTTTGCATTGTTGCCATCACTGTGGGTTTTCAGGAAAAGGATGGCGGGGCAAATGGCGTAAATGGCACCACAAAATTAAAGAGTGTATTTTCTTTATTTTCCATGCTCTATTCTGGACCTAGCTGTGTCATTTGAAGACCTTAATGTCCCGTGGAATAAAAGTGATCTCTGGCAGTATGTCACTGATGTGATTGTGGATATCTGATGGAAGAAACAGCATGTATTGCATAGAAACACCCCAAAAAGACTTGATGCCTCATCAAACCTGGCACATGAAGTCAGGTTCAGAAGCACCCTTTACCTTTTCTTTCCTAAATATAAGCTGAACATTTGTGACTAGCGTTCCTCGGCAGGAAGGAAGAAAATCAAGTTTTGCCATGGATATGCAGGGATGTATGGGAGAAGGAAAACTGATATTCAGTTATTGAGTGTCTCATTTTGGAGGATGTAGGAACAGTTAAGCTGCTGTTGGACCTGGACTGTGTATCCTTGGAGGTGTTGGTAGCATTAACTGCAGTCAGTCGTAAGAGAATAAAAGATGAATAGACTGTTGTTAATCTTTTTACACTTGGATTAATTGCAGCAGCTGTAATCTCCCTGTTGACTTCCAAATGCTCAGATCAGGATGCGAGGCAACTCTTAGCTTGGACAAGTGTTAAACTGCCTGGTGCTTGGGGAAGGTACAAATGCTGGTGTAGGGAACTGCTCCTGGAGATGTAGTAACCACTTCTGCTATGCTCTCCGTCGTATTTTTCTGAGAAAGTTTGTAGAAATGGTCATGCCAAGCTGTACTGCAGAGGGAAGGACAGTAGAAATCTCCATCCTTCCCCCTCCCTGAATTTACACTCAAACTAGTTTTATTATTAAAGATCAAATAAATATCTAGGAGTACAGCTTGGTTATCCTCATTCTGTTTTGCCATTGCATTCCAGCCCCTGTGCGGCACGAGGATGATTGGAGGCATGGCCTTCAGTTTAGCTGAAATGATAAAAATGAAGAAGAAAGAGATGAAGGAGAAGACATAGGAAATTATTACTGTTGGATATTGTTTTTTTTGTAGTACAAGAAGCAGAGGGGCACTAGATAAAATTAGAAAGCAGTGAGTTTAAAAAAAAAAGAAACAGAAATAATGTTTAAGAAAAGTGATTAAGTTGTGGGACCCTGGCAACTTGATGTTGCAGAAACTCAAAATATAGGTTAATTCTAAAAAGGGTTAAAGGATTTATTGGAGGGTACATTCACTAGTGTTTCAGCTGGTACTTCCAGCTCTGAAAAGATGTGTTGTAACCCTGTTATGAGGATGGGTGACAAATTCTTGTATGCTCGTCTCCACTCAATGTTTTTTCAAGCATACTCTACCAGACAAACTGGGCTTGGCAAGCTATCGGATTGACCTTCAGTTGGACTTGTACTTTTGCAGAGAGAAGTGTTTGTTAACTATATTGTTCTTGTTGTCTTGTGGAGTTGATGGCTCTATCTGTGTGGAGTGGAGTCTTTTTTTTTTAATGATTTATGAAGTTTGAAAGGCTTTTGAATCCTTCTGCAGCATTTGATACAGGAGGGCTTTTAAAATTCAAGTCGTTATTGTTTTGTGTTGAGTTCTCCTAGTGACTGGATGAATTTCATCTTCAGAAAGTTCTGTTTGTGTTGCAATGATGCTGCAGGCCACTTTCTATATCATTGCTGTGCATTTATCTTTGTTGATGGTGGTTTACGTAGCAGTCTGTCTTTATATCATCAGTGACTTAATGAAGAGAATCGGAGCTTTAGGATTTGCAGGTGAAAGGAAGTGCATGACGGGCACTGCTGAAGTGGTTTAGCCAATTTTTATTTTAACAGGAGGGAAATAAAATAGCCCAAGTGCGAAAATATATATTTTGAAGCCGAACATAGTGCTCGTCAGCATAGAAAACATTCTGTGATGAGACTTTGTAAGGAATTTTTCCTAGTACACGTAGTCCTCTCTATTAATGAGAACCTATGTGCCAAAACATCATCCAGCACTCTTTTTACAGCTTCAGAAAAAGTGTGAAGTTTAAAGGCTTTGAGTCACCAAACAACACCTTGCCCTAAATTAGGCTGGCTTGGTTTGCAGCCAGTAGCAAACATTTTTCTAGGACTGCTCTGCCAGCTTGCAATAGCCACGGCAAAGTCATGACTTGACTACTCACAACTTTGTTAAGCTTTCCAGGATGTGTGGGTGAACTCTGCAACCCTCTTCCTGGGCAGAGCTGTTTGTTTAGGCTACGTCTCCTGCATCAACTTCTAAGCATTGCTGTTTTGGTCCCTGAAGACCTGAGTTTACGTCTGATGGAAGGCCAAGAGAGGATTCAGCATCAAAACCCAAACTTGATTTTTATACTGCCAGACTGCGTTGCAAATGCATGGCTGAGTTCAGCAGGTGAGGTTGCACGAATGTGTGATGCTGAGCAGTGTTCAAAATCAGCTGCTGTTGTAGGATATCTTACAGGAGTTGAGCTCTTTCATTTCTAAAGTGCGGATTTCACCTGAGATATCTCTGTAGCCTGGCATCCGAGGGGCTACTCGGTTACACAGATGGGAGAAATCAGGAATCTTGCAGTTGAGTTTCACAGCAGCTCTCCTGAACATAATTATTTGGGTGCATAATTGCACAATTGCTCCTGTAGGACTTGGGGATGTTTCCCTTCATCTGTGGCTAATTAAATATGCAAAAGTTTAGTTTTAAAAATTGCGTTAAGGCAAATGTTTGTTTGGTATCAGAGAACCTTTGTGGGCTGCTGGATGCTGTTTCTCTAGGAGAGTCATCCCAGATAAACTGATGCCTCGACCTCACCTGAGGTCCACAGGGATTAAGCAACTGCGCTGACATTTTTGTGAACTGATATCAAGCGAGAGCCAACAAAACAAATCTGTTCTTCGTGAACCTCAGTAGGAAACTCTATGAAATACAGATGCTTTGGAAAGCAAGATTATGGATAGTATTAACATTGACTACTCAAAAAACAGTCTGTCTAGTAGTGAGGATTTCAAGAATATCTGATATTAAGATATGCTTTTTGTAATGGGGAGTAGCTGTAACTGGCTGAAAATTTTCTAAAAAAAAAAAAAAGAACAATTTTTGGAAAATACAAATCTACTGTAATATTTCATGTGGTAATTTGCCAGTTTTTTGAAATGGGATATGTTGATGAGGCCAAAACCTGAAATTGAGGCTTTTGTTCTATAAAGTAATGGAGAAGAGAGGAGGTTGACTTGTGTCTGAAGTGAAGGACTTCAGGGTTAATTGCTTGTGTCATGGAGAATGTATTTGTTTGCTTTGCACTGGGGGATGAGAGGATGTTTTGAAGTCTGGGTGTTTTGCCATTTCCAGCAGAATGGCAAGTTCTGCTCTGAAAACAAAACCTCTCCGCTTGGAGGCGAGTTAGCCTGTCCTTTGCCTCTTTGTGATAGAATAAGAAATAATATGCAGCTACTGGTCGTGGTTCTTGGTGTACAGCAAAGTCTCTGCTTTTAAAAGAAAAGCAAGGGAAAACCTTGGATGGGTTTGCCTAGCTCTCAGAAACCGTTGGTAAAAAGGTTTTGCGATGTGGTAAACAAAGACTAGAGTCCTTCAGGTGTAGTGAGCATTTCTAAGGTAGGTTAGGATACACAGAGTAAATCTGCTAATATTGTCTAAGCAGTGCAAGAGCTAGACATCCACAGAAACTTTAACTTATCCTGTTCTGCTGGAATTGCAGAACCAGGATGCCTGTCACCTAGCCCGGTATTTAGATGACCGACTTGAGGGCAAATCAAAAGGTTCTAGAAGCCATGTACACTCCTGCAAATCTCCCAGATAAAAGATGAAAGTCCTGACCTTTTACCATGCATGTTAGTGTAAGTTTGTCTGCTAATTAAATATCACACATTTGAACCCTCGTTGCTTATATGCAAGATGCCATCCCAGCGCAAGCAGCCTCGCAGGGGGAACTTTAACCAGTGATGTGGATTAAGTTCGCTGCATTGGTGCTAAAAGGTATGTAAGTACTGCCAGAGTGAGGAGCTTTTACATAAGTGACCCAAATGCACCCTGAATTTGGAAATGCCAATACCAAAATTGATTGTAACAAATATTTCCAAGAAACACTGCTTGGGAAAACGGGGAGGTTCAGGCCTTGAAGGTATTTGCAACGAGGCTCCCCTTATCCCTGGTTATGCAGTTCTGTCACTTCTTAGATATCCTTGATTACACGATGTGCAAATATGTACGTTCTTTGCCAAGAAAAGTAGCTTCCAAATGCTTCCTTGGAAAGGAAGGAAAAAAGCTGTAGGTTGCTGAAAGTCAGTGTACAGCAGCATGACATCAGATGTGACACCACTGCTAATCTAGTAAGCGGAAAACAGATGTGGGAAGCTTCTATGATTTCCTGCTTATTAAGATCAGATTTGTCCTGTGATTATGAATGCTTTTTGCCTTCTGTAGATATGGATGTTTAGACAATGCTCTTAGAGATACATTTGAAAATTAAGAGTTGGAAGATGCGTGGCATCTTCCCTATCTGCTGTTGGCACTAATTTAGTAATGAGCTAAATGTTATCCCCTTCAGAAGTAATTAGGACAGCTGATTTGTGTGTGCATCTCAGACAAGTAGGAAAATACTATAGATTTCATAATCTTTTCCATTTTTTTCTTAGAGACAATTATCTGGGTTAAGCAAACTCCTCCTAGCTCAGTGGACAGACTTTTGAACACTGCGTGCCTTGTCTAACTTATTTCCTACTTAACACCATTTATATGTTTCTATTTCTAGCATCCTATTTTTCATGCTTGATTGGATTTTTGTTTGAATGTTTCTCAGTGCTAAACACCTATTTATACATCTTCAGTTAGGAGAGCTGATATTTCTTATGGTACAAGCCTGCAGAGACCAGTTTTAATTAGTACCCATGGGGTGGTTACAAACCCTAAAAATCAGTTAGATGATGGGATCATCTAACTGGAGAATGGATTTGAAATATCTTATTTTACCTGCAAATCTGTTATGCAATCATAAATCCTCTCCCTAAAGCTATGCTGGGTGGGGTGTTTATCCTTTCGTCGTATCAAACAGCGGTAGCAATTATCATGAACCTGTAAACAGGAAATGCTTGAAGGTTTTTAAGCTTTAAAACCAAAGTGAAGAAGTGCTCTGTGTAATGCTCTAAAGGATGCCATAAGGGCGGCCAGTTGAGCATGAAAGCACATCAGGGGCTATTAGCTGAATCCCCACAGCTCCTGTCTGCCCAGATTGCCTCCACCCAGGGTGGTGCAGCTGTCGTTGGAGCCTTGGAAATACCAGCTCCTTTGATTAACAAAGAAGTCCTAGGTTGAATGCAATCATGTCTGGAAATAAACTGAAAATGGCAAGGGGGAATGGGGGGGCAAACATAAGGATCTCTGGCAGTATTTAAATATACCTGCTGCCATGAGGTCATCTGAAACCTGTGCTCAAGTTGGAGAAGATGTCCTAGGTCCTTCCAGTGGTGTGGTTTTGGTGGGGTCGAGCAAAGAAGGAAGTGGGTTGTGGAGTCATTCATGAGACTGACAGTTTAAATGCCCCTTGTCTTTATAGTTCCCTTATGAACATGCTCCAGTGCCCATCAACTAATAAAGAGATTGCTCTTAAATGAGTTGAGGTTGGAACCCGAAAGAGCAGAGCTGACGGTTTGTCTGGGTGAACATGGTGGCAACGCAAGGACTGAGTTAGGCTGTTGTAGTCCCAGAGCTTGCCTTTGGCTTCTCTGCCTTTCTTCAAATGGCAGAACACAAAGTGCTCCTTCAAGCTTTGACTCTTCTCTTTGGGGGCCGTTTGGGCACAGATGGCAAATACTGCAGTCCTTGCTTGTTTGAGTGTCTACCAGGAAAGTTCTTATGAAAAAGGGCTGCAGGGTCAGAGCCGTGCACTTTTGTAAGATTGAATCCTCAGCTGGAATTGCATCTGCTGCACTCCATTGGTTTTACTTTCGCTTAACAGACCATAAACAATTTGTTTACACAGACAGCTTTTCATCTTCCACAGTGAATCATAACCAAGTTCTCCAGGGATCAGTCCCTGGTCTGGTTGTTGCTTTTCATTTATATACCAGGCTTGGATGATTTAGATCATCCATGTTTCCATCTGAATTCAAAGGCAGGTGGTTTATGTCCTTTCCCTTGCACAAGGATCCTGCTAAAAATCTGCATTATAGATCTGGCAGATTAAGCTTTGCTTTGAAATACTTTATAATAAACTTGTAAAGAGATGTTATGACCCATTTCCCACGGAGAAGAGAATCCTGGTCCACCGATACTGAAAACATTGGTGTCTCTCTCGTGCTCTCTCAGATATCATCATCCTTTAAAGGTCCTTTGGCATTAATGGTGAGCTCTTACTCTCAGTTTGTGCTCTTGAGTAAGGGGAAAGAGAACGTGTGACGCTGGGGTAGTGTTTTATGGACGGAGAGAGAAAAAGATCGTAAAATGGCAAAATGGGCTGAGGTGATGCCCTAAAGGTGACCAGGTGGGCATGGAAGGGTATCCAAGAGTTGTTAGCTAATAACCCCTGGACATTTTTTTTGTGTGAGTCTGAATGTCTGTGCCATAGTGCCACAGGATGAGCTACAGCTGTAAGCCTCCTGAGGAGGGCAAACTGGGGCTGAGGAGTACCTGCAACCAGAGACAACTGGAGAGAGACCCTGTTTTACATGCCATGTTTCATGCCCAAGGTACGATCCTTTTTTTAATTATCCATGTATCGACCTAACAGCATAGCACACAACTCTGGGGAATCAGAGGTCAAAACTCTGCCGGTTGCGTTTTGAGGAGTTTGAATTTAGTTTCAATTTTCATATTTTTTTAAACTTAATTTTTAGAATTTTATGCGTCTGAGTGTGTTTGTGTTTATATAGTTATGCCTTCAACAGCTGAATGTTTCCAAAATGACTACCAGCTGTCAGTGCTTCACATATCATTAGTTATGTAAAAACTAACCTCTCCTTCTTGTGGAGCCCTAATAACATATGAATCTTGATTAAAAAATATTTCCCCTGAAATGTCAGTGTTGGGGTGATTTCCCTTGCTCGCTTTTGGAGAGGTAACAAAGATTAATAGCCCATGGTGTTAGTATTAACCTTAGAGGAAAGCAGATGCTGCAGCTACTTAGATGTGAAACATACTGGATAAAGCACTGTGATCATTCTTTGCAACCGCACCAAATGTACTTAATTCAAATTAAGTCTTAGAAGGTACTGCTCTCTCCTGTCAAGTTGTTTGTTTAAAAAATTACTGTAGAGCAAATAATTCATTACCTCCTCACCTTGCAGTTGGTGATTGCTTATAATAAGAGTCCACTTTGAGAAGCAGTTGGCTTTTTCCTTCATTATGTATACATAGACACAAAGAATTTTTTATACTCCAGTAAATATAATTTGTGTTTCACATTGTGTTATGAGTTTCTTGTTGTGTGAATATCCTAGAATGGATTTATAAATAATTTTTATGGTCCAGTGAAAAAAGTCATTAAGGTGTTTAAAATGTTTGGGAATGCAGGCGTTGAAAGAGTAGTTTGGTATGTAGGGTCCTTGGGGACTTGGGAGGTGTAAAGGAATGCTGCTGTAGTTTAGCAGAGAAATCTAAAGGGCTTCAGCTACAAATCGTTGAAATTTCTACTTGTAGAAATAGTATAGAAGAGAATTTGAAGATGAAATGACATGAGCAACACTGCAGTAACAATAGGACAGTGTTTGTTTAATCTATTTAGATCAAGGGAAATGTTAAGTGCCTTTCAAACGTTGAAATAAGTGTATGTAGGACTGCAAATAATCTAGCTGGTAAAGCATTATCAACAGCTCCTTTTCAGCTCTTTAGGCTGAGAAATGACCCCTGTAATCCTGCAGAAAGCTGGTGTTGGATCTCCAGGCTGCCCCGGCAACTCTTAATTACTCTGGACAACAAAATATAAGAAAGCTGCTGTTACCTGAACCTTGGCATCTCAAAGAGCTTTGTTGATGTGTTTCCTTCCTCTCCTCTGACATGAAGAACATAGTTCAGCACAGATACCTGCTTTGTTATATAAACTTTCCTCAATTAATTGCTTGATATCTTCAATTTGGATGACCCATTAATACTGGATCTCATTGACTCGCATGTCCCGAGGTAAGGTTTCTTAACTATTTTTGCATCAAACTTTTAATTAATTTAGAATGATCATTTGCACATAGGCATCACTGCACTTGTGCAAGCATTTCTATGTCTGTGTCCAGCTGCCACACTCTTGCCACCTCTTCCTGAGTGAAGAACCCACCAATAAGAAGAGGGACCAGGGCTGCAGTGCACCAGCACAAATGCCCTGATACAAATTGATCCCTACCCATTGAATCTCATGTTAATTTATTATCTTTCCAGGTACTATTAACACATCTGAAGCAATTTACCCAATCTCTTAACTTTATTTTGACCACCAGCTAAATGATGGCATTGCTGATTAGTAACCTTAAAACATCACGTAGTTTTAAGGCAACAAGTTTTGATAAAGCATGTTGAGACTGGCAGGAGAATTGCAGTCATCATGGCTAGCGATGCTTATTCTCAGCATATCAATTTATAGAGTGTGATGAGCCCAAGGACTAATTTGTTCTCAGGTTTGCATCATGCTCTTTGAAGACAAGCACTAACATTCTGCATCGGAGAAAAAAAAAAGAAACAAATCATAAAGCCTATTTATTATTTCAAATGATAGTTGTGGAGGAATCTGTGGCAGACAGAAAATGAACTGGGAACTTTAAGGCTAGTGCTAATAAACTGACAGAAGAACTTCTCTTGAGGACTAAAATGTCATAGTTCATAAGGAATTCTCTTTATGTTACAGTACAAGTCAAGCAAGCTGTTTAAAAAATAAAAATAATAATAAAAAAATCCTAAAACCAGAATGCTTCCGTGCTAGAAAATGCACAAAGAACATCAACCATATATGAGTTTTGTTGTAAACAGGGCATCAAAAAATGGCTAGTAGTGGTCTGCACTCTTGACTTGTCTCTTTTTAATCGCTGGTTTTGAGATGTCTCGACAGTGCAGACATTTAGATGTATGGCTTAACTTATGGCTTCTCATTGAAACTGTCAATGAGTGTTTGGGTAGGCTTTGTCTTTAAGGAGACACTTCACTAATAATACATCTTAGATAGCATGCAGGGATTGCTATGGCAACAGTTCATTTTGACTTACAAAACAATTAGGTATTAAAACCCCACATAATCCATTGACACGTAAATTACCGCCAAGAAGCAGGTAGCAACTTAAACATCTTCATTTCTGGGGGTTAAAAATAATTTAATTCATGTTTTAATCTTGAATTATTTCTCAGTTTTCTTTGGAAATTGCATCGCTTACAGAAGATGGAGTAACAGCTTGAGGAAATGTCTTCTGTTAAGAGAGATGTGGTGGGAGCAGAAGAACAGGAATGGACTTCTTGCCACTGTTCCACCATGATCAACTTAGACTATGGCTGGATGGATTCACAACCACAGACTGCGTCTGGATGAGCCTAAGTTCTTTGGTACTCCGTTGAAATCAATTCTTTGCCTTCATGAGAATCAAGGGTTTTGTTCTTTTCAAGTTTAGGGAACGCCGCCTGAGTTCTAGATACATGTGAATTTTGGGAATAGGAAGTCTTTTCTTTATCCTTATGCAGTACCCTATTAAATGCTGAAGAGGGATGAATCCAACACCGAACCACAGTGTTCTGCGCTTGCCATCT
Source organism: Cygnus atratus (assembly GCF_013377495.2). Classification (NCBI taxonomy): domain Eukaryota; kingdom Metazoa; phylum Chordata; class Aves; order Anseriformes; family Anatidae; genus Cygnus; species Cygnus atratus. The sequence continues at coordinate 3,385,219 of NC_066388.1, forward strand.
TTTCTTCTGAAAACCATCATTAGAGGTTATCAGAATTCAGTTCTGTGCTGTTTCCCAAGAGCTGAAAATGATTGTTCTTTTCAGAAAGGGAGCCACTAGAAAGTTGATTTTTTTTTTCCCCTGTTTATTCTAAGTACATTGTTGAAGTGGAGCTAAATATCACTTCAGAAACAGGTTAGTGTACAAGGTCTGGTACAGCATAACTTCTGGGAAGGGGCTATGATTTTATCTGCAGCCTTTAGGTGCAAGAACTGCACCTAACTCCTCAGCTACAGGAGTGAGTTATAAGACGAGGAAGCACCATTGAAGGCTCTTGACAAAATCTTTTCTATCACCTGTTTTTGCAATTACTGAATCAGTCTCTGGTGACCAGAGCAGCTACTCCAGTATACAAAATGCATCCTCATGGGTGTGGATGGTGAAATCCAGAGGAATTAGATTTTTCTTGATTCAGTGAAGCACCTCCCTAATTTTAAACACAGGGCTGAGTCCAACAACTTCTAAGCCTTGAAGCACATGCTTATCACTTTACATTTAACTGATATGCTAAATAGAAATGGACTTGAACACATGCCAGTGCATCTTGATAATTTGAGAGCTATCCCAATAGCTTTCCAAAGATAACACCTGATGTTTTGCACAGGAGGGGCTGTGTTTTGAGTTGTAGACCTTAAAGCTTTGCTCAATAGCCTGCTGTGCAATGGCTGGCAGCAAGTTTGAAGACTTCTAGTAAACATGACCAAGTGCGCTATGAATAATGTCTTTCCCATAGCAAGCATCCTTAAAATACAAAGAGTAAAGGGCTTGTCACGGAGACAGGATGTCTTAGTTTTACCAGGCCTGTGTGCCTTGCTGATTGAAAGGTCATCTAATTGGAGTTTGCTCCAATGGGTGGCGAACCAGTATGTTTCAAACCTTCAAATCCTGCAAAAGGTGACCTGATAGGCTTCTTGTACCATGTTGCAGAGTGGGCTGAATACAGTGAGCAAAGGACTGTATTTGGGAATGGAAATAATTGCTTTTGGATTCGCAAGCTGCAACCATGAATTATTTCCTGCACTCCTGTTGTCAGAAGATACTGTTCTCTTATTTCCAGCCATGAGACTCTTTGTGTAGATACTGCTGGCTTCCATGACTAGAATGGATACAACACTAAAAAGCTCCTTACAGACTTGAGTAGAATTGTCCAAATTATTTTTTACTGAATTGTCCTGTAATGATGATGGCTAGACTGTTTAATTAAATATATATAAAAATCCCCACCAGCCTATTTCTAGTCACTAACCTTTAGTAGGAAATACCACTTTCTTTCCAAGATTTTCATTTGGCAGCCTCTTAAGTATTTTACTTTGATTAATTAAAACATGCTGGTGTTTTTGTGTAGCAAGTCAGTTGGTTTTGCAAATTCCTTGCAGGGGTTTAAAACTTCCAGCTCACTTTCTAGGCCACTCGTGTGTGAGCAAGGCTTGAAAATGAGAGTTTTCTCTGTTGCTGGGATTCCATAGTAAATGTCAGTATGAATAGAATTAGAATTTTTATATATCACCACCCCTCTCTTCTGCTGTATGTAGGAAGCAAAATACATGTGCTAGCTAGTGGTAAAATGTCATTGCTCTGTTGTAAGCACTTGTGGGTATAGCCCAGATGTGGGGGTGATATTTTGTCTGCTAGAGGTCAGTTTAGAAAAGGGCATGGAGAAAGGAGGGGAAGGTAAAGGATGTTCTGTGAGCTAGAAATGACGGTAGAGTTTTGTCTGCACTGGAAAGCTGCTCTTTGAGCCATGCTGGTGCATTTGGAAAGCACAATCACTCTTACAAATTAGGTAAATTGGAATGGAAATGATTTTTACACAGGTAGAGTGTCGCTGTGGGTAGAAGTCATCTTCATGCCTGGAAGTGCAAGTGTCAGAGCTCTGTTTTTACAGATGAGGTTAATAAAGGTTCCCGTAGCTGTGCAGGACCGTCGAAACGATGGCAGAGGTATGGACACTGAAAAACAGCAGAACCGCTTCTGTTTTTTATTAGAAGGCAGCACGGAGGTAATTAACGTACAGCTAATTCCCTCCCCACCCACAGCAGGAAGTGCTCTTCACTTCTTGTCGCATCCTTGAGATGGTCCCGTCTGTCCAGCAGTGGTTGGGTTGCAGTGACGTCTTTCTGATCCTGTGCGAAGGACAGAGGAGTTGTCATGGAGCTGAAGGCGGTGGTGAAAGCTTGCATTAAACACGCGGGGATGTGCTGAAGCCTATGGTCTAGGTAAAGCAGACGATAATGTTCTGCCTCCTCCTCAAAACCTATATTAATAGGGACAATGGAAAGATCATCCACTAAATCTGATGTTTCATGAAACAAAAGCCTCCATTCGCAGAACAAACTTACTAAATGTGTAACTGTTTAATTTTTGACTGGTGATCCTATATTTTTAAGAGCAAAATTAAGGGGTAGCATAAAGTTTCCTACAGCTCTTGGTTTTCTTCTTTCCCCACACAGTGTCTGGTAGAGGTACTTGCCAAATTAGTTTTCCATCTTAATTATTCCTGACATTTTCTCCAGGATGCTATGGTCTACTTGAGGGATTTGCAGTTTAACATGCTAGTCATTTTTTATTGCACGGAAATGTGAACAGAATAAATTGGTGCTGGCTATCTTTGTTGTGAACTATTTAATTTTGGATGATTGCATCAAAGTGCAGGAAAGTTTTAGCAAGTTAATAAAGTTTAAATTGAATTCTCCTATAAACACTGCACTTGAAGGATGTCAGCAAGTGTGGTAGGTTGAGTCTGTTCTTAATTGTGATAGTCTGATAAGGGAAAAGTTGTATTCCAAGTATTGATTTTTTTTTTAAAAAAAGATACCTTCTGTGAAATGGAGAAATCCAAATTGTCTCAGGAGGTAATCTGAAAGAGTTCGACAAGCTTTTTGCCCTCCACTCAGCCTTTTCTGCTCTTAAGTACAGTTAAAATCTATAATATGAGATTATGTTGCTAGATAACACCGTATTTTTAGGGCAATCCCTGCCAAAGGATGCTTAGGGCCATAATATCTATTCTTAAAGAGCATCTTAAGAATAATGGCACATCCAGTTTAGGGAGCTTGTGATACGTAAGAAATATTTAAGTTGGTATTAAATATTTAAGTCTGTAGATTGGATTTTCTGTAGTCATTTTTCAGAAAAATTAAAATGATGCTATTAAAAGTTGATTATTCCTATATGTTCCTATAGCTAATGAGTAAATTAAAGTTTAAAAAATTAACGTTTGGATGGTAATGAAGTAAAACTTTCTATTCTGATCTTAAAAAAATTAAGAGCAGTGGAATGATTGAAACTGGGTTTGTAATTTGGCTTGTGGCACACTACCCCACACTTTGGTTTTTGGTAACTGGGAATCTGTGCATTAAATAATGCAGGACCACTGCTGGATGCTGTGACCTGGTTGTGTTTCCTTCCATGGAGATCCTCCATGCAGGTCTTTCCTTCTATCTTTCCTTCAGAAGCCTGATATTTGAGATTGTTATTTGAGACTGTTTTTTTGATATTTGAGACTGTTTTTCATTATTCCACCATGAAAAAGAAGAAAATAAAAGCCATGTTTAAAAATAGGTTATATGAACGTTCCTCAGTATTTTTTTTCCATAAGTTGCTACCTTTAATTAATGCCTATAGAAAAAATTTAATTGGGAAATGATACCTCTTGCTTGATATAGTCAAGCAACAAAGTGCACGTGTTGTAGACCAGATACAGAATTTTTATGGTTTGCTTCAATGGAAGGGGGCTGAGGGGGAACCTAAAGCCTTCAGGAATATTACAATTGCATCATGTACAAAGAGTGTGCAATTAAATAAGCAATTAGTTATGGATTATTCACTCCGCTTGACTGTTGGATATTTGAGTAGCACGTTAACCTTGAAATGACTGCTTTTATAGCCCTTATTGTTCACCAATAAATTAAATCTGCATTAAAAAACCACCACCCTTCCTGGGCTTGATCTTGGAAAGAAATTTCACTGCTGTTTGCTGTATGCTTGTTGTATTGCAGCTGGGAGACTGAGGCATCACAGCAGCATGAGCTGGATGGGAGATGATCTTCCCTGCCTAAAATACTTCTAAACAACAATGGAAGGAGTAGGGGAGAAGGAAGAGACAAATCCCCTTTCCTTTAAAAAGGGGCAAAGCTTTGCAAGGAAATTAAAGGTCAGTCATTTTTCACCAGTCTCTGTAAGAGCACAGAACCTTCCTCTGATTGTCCCATGAGTCCAGCACAGCGTGATGACCTCCAGCACCTTTCAATCTGCTCCCGGCACCAAGTGGTAGAAAGGCTTTACATATGGATAGTGTCACCCGCTTATTGCAGCAGATAAGGAGGGAAATATGGCATGGCACCATTCAACACGATCAGCAGGCGAAGTCCACACACTTGAAATAAGTTGTGGTACTTGCTTATTCAGCAAAGGATTTAAATGTGCACTGAACCTGGTCAATTTGTGTGACTTTTCCATGGTTATAGGTGTATTCCTGAGCTGGCACCGTGTTTCTAGTGTAAATTGGCAATAACTGCAGGGTGTTGTTGGTGTAAAATTAGTGTAATTAGGTTTGAACTGAGCCAACTTTTCTTGACCGGTTTACGTACTTCACCCACTTTGCTTTGTCCAGCAGAAAAAGCTTTCTGCAGCTTCGGATGTCTTGGCATCTAATTTTACTTCCAGTCTCGTCAAACAAGGTAATTCATATTTTTATTTCTTGTTCTTTGCTTCCTTTGATTGACTGATAGGTCTCCTTTCTAGTTCCCATAGAAATAAAGGCAAGAAAGAGGTAGTTCAGAGATGCTGGTTGCTGTCACACATACACACGTCTATGCCCTGTTGCCTAAATCCATTACTGCATTACGTGGGTAGAATAGTCTTTCTATTTGACTGCACAACCTAAGCAATCTAAGGTGATTGCTATTAAATGCCTCCTTACATTTCTCAATACAATCAATCATCAAATAAATTCCAGACGTAGTCAAACAATCTGAAGTGAGCACATCTGAAAGCAATGAACTGTGCAGAACCATGGATACCATAAGAACCTGAACCCCCCCAGCACTTTCTCTGTGAGATTGGTCCATGAAATTGATGGAGACAGTCAGGTTTTATATCATCGGCTATTTGCCTTGGAGCTGACATCCTGTCCTCTTCAGCAGTTGAAATATTTTTTGATTATTCTTTCTCTTTTTGCTGGGTGTGATCCCAAGGGTGGCTGTCATGCTTTTCTTCTTTTCCTTTTGCTTTTTTTGTTGATAGAAAAAGGGAACAAGACCAGAAACATCTTGTTTTCTGAAGAATCCTAGTGTTTGAAGTGCCGATAAAGTTATACTCTTTATTATTGTGTTATATCGAAAGGAGGGGAAAGGGGAAATGCCAGAAGTTAGTCAAAATGTAGAAGAGTTTTTTTTTTTTTTTTCCTGGTTTCACCTTTATATTCTTTTTTCTTGTAATAACATGCAACAGTGCATTACACCAAGCCATAATAGCACAGTCACTTAGCAGAAAGAAAAGCTGAAGAAAATGCCACCCTTATTGTGAAAGAGTTCATTTTATCTCTCCATTCCTATGCTAATAAAAGCAAGTAATTTCTCAACAGACACTGCATTGGCTTCAGGGATCTGGTACTGGTGCAAATACTGTGCTTGGCAGTATTTAAAGCCTAGGATAAGCTCCTTAGCTGTTGCATAGTGGGAAAGAGTTGTTTCTCCTAGGGATTAACGAAATGATACTTGGTACGTTAAGAGATCTAGCCATAGGGATTATGCTGATCTGCAATTGAAATATACAGTATGCTGTAGGGTTAGGAACATTTATGGCTATAAGACACGTTAGGAATTTTCCTGTTTTTGATTCCCTAGGCTTGACAGTTGTAACAGGTGTCAGATATGGAAGAAAGAGCAGGTCTCTGATTGCACTTAGCAATTTCTGTACTCTAATAGAGAGACAGAGAGCTAGGAAGGCAGATGCCCCTGTACACCATCAACTGATCTCATTAGAAATGCAGAATGAAGTTTTCATTGCTTGAAGGGGAAGAGCTGGTGTTTGAATTCAAAATAAATCAGAAATATTAATGTATTCAAGAAATGAGTTTAATCATGTATTTAAAAACTATTAAATTAATGTTTCTCATTAGCGGCACAGCCTAATCACACTTTGCAAGCAGGGGGAAGAAAGTAAAGCAATATCATAAAAGATCAAACAGTGATTCAAAATTAATTAATCCAGCATTATATAAATCAGGTAGCTTCAATAAAAATACTAGTTGAGGATTCAGTTCTTATGGGCAAAATTAAAAATAAAAAAAATGCCTTAATTAGTGCTTTTTCATTCAATCCAGCTGACCTATTTATTTTTAATTGAGCTACAGGGTGCTAAACATTCACTGAAAGTGATAATTGCGGTAGTAAACTTTATAACATTTCCCTTTGGACTTAGTACCTTGTTTTCTGGAGAATACCTCGGAATAGTGGAGAAAATTGATACCTTGCTGTGCTGAGAGTTGCTGTTCTCCGGATGCTGACCCGCTTCGTGTTACAGAAATACCCTGTGGATCCTGACACCGTTGTTTGGAATGTGCTAAAATTTACTTTGCAGGACATGGTATGTGAAGTACGTACATAAAAAAAAAAAAAAAAAAAAAAAGTATTGGATGTTGTTATTAAATTAGCTTTAATACTTTGGCAAATTAAGGATATGGTATGCATGACAACTTCTGTAATGTATTACTACTTTTACATTATGTTCATGCCCATATACCATCTTTGCACTGATCTTGTTTATACTTCTAGAAGCAGACAAGGTGTCCCGAAACAGTTTTGCTCTTCTAGCTAAATGAGAGAGGAGAACCGGATCAGAGAGAGCATGAAGAAGGGGCACAGATCATTCCATGGACCTCATCATATGCACCGAACTGCGTTTTCATGGCCAATGATGTGAACTGGAGCTGAATGAACTGGTGTTAAACTGGTACTTCCCGTTGTTGTCTTACTCTCCTGTTTCTGGATATTCTGATATACTGAATTTTCCACACGTAATCCCCAGAAATGATTTTCAGCTTTGCAGCCTGGAGAATACCTTCCTCAGACAGGCTCTTCTTAAGCTTTCATGTGAAGAATTAAAGCTAATCTGAATGCGCAGTGCTGAGGCCTTGAGTATTAGCATCGTTTTGGCAGCTCTTAGGTGAGGTTGTGAAAGCAGCTTTGTTACAGACAGTCTGAAAAAATATTAAAAGCCCAGATAAGGTTTATACAGTCCCCGTGGTGGTTTTTAATGAAGATAAGTTGGGCTTCTAAGCCTCACGTCGATTCTGATTCTGGGGAAGGAAGGTAAGAGCATCCTGAGCCTGCCTGACTTCTCCAGTGCTTAAGCATGCGCTTAGCTGTGAGCGTGCCAGAAGTCAGTTTGTATTATTCACTCGATTTAACGGCTCAGCATCTTATGGAATGGAACCAATAGATCTAGTTCATTGTGTGACAGGTATTTACTGCTGGGTCATAAATGTGATTCCATCTGGCTGACAACAAGTGTGGACTCCCTGAAATGCCTGTACGCTCATACACATGACAAACAACTTCTGTGAGTAGAATGACCTGTAACAGGAAGAATAAAGACTGCATACAAACATGAATTGGATTTTGGGTTCTGCCTGGTTATTTTCTTTATTTTTCCAACTACTATGGGTTATACCAAATGATGTGGTGAGAAGAAATGTTATAAAAGGCTGAGATCTGGAAATCTTCAGCCTCACGTTAAGATTTTAAAGTTCTATCTGAGCACCTATATTTCCATTACCAGTCCCAAATATTCAAAAATCATAAACCAGGTGCTCTTAAAATAATGAGAAAAGTTTCTTGTCAAATACAATTATTAAGTCTTCTGCTTCACAAGACTTAAAGACACAATAGCATTATAATTTCAAGGTTTTGGCTGGTATATTAAAATATTTTATAATTGATACATTCTCATATATTTCAACAGCAAGGACTTGAGCATCATTTTCAGAAGATAAAGATTGTAAGAGTGAGCAACACAAAATATGAGGGTTGACTTTCCTGAATATAAAGAGCAACCCCACTGCTGCTGCTGGAGTCACTGCTGTGTTACGGTAGGTGTATACACACGTTTTGTAGACCAAGTGTTCAAAGTGAAATGTGGACTAGCATATTAAACATTATTGGAAACAAAAATAAAAAAAAAAAAGGCAGTGGGAAAATGTAGTGGATATAAATCCTTTGGGGACTTAGAATGGAGTTCCTGTTGTCCTGAAATTGTTGTGCTCATGTTGTGCTCAATTGTTAGGTAGGAGACAGGGGGTGATGGCAGTCCCTGCTGTCTAAAACACGACGTGGTCCTGCACAGAGGAGGCCAGCTGTCGAATTGTCTCATAACTACATGCAGAAGTCTTGCTCTACTCCTGATCGCCTTCTTCCCTCCCATGCTGTCCCACAGAGCTTCTGGTTGTCTGTAAAGCAAACCCAGACTGGCACATTTTGATGTCACCACTACTTGCCAGTTCTTTGTAGTTTCTTTTGAAGTGAGCTATCACTCAGGGGTTATGCGGACAGTTATAGCAGAGGCTATTTTTTTCCAGCTGAAGAATCTATGGGTCACTAAAACACCCCAAGCAAACTGAGAGCACCAGTCTTTAGTTCATAAATGATGTACTATCAAAGGATTAGGTGCACAAAGAGCAGCAGCATACCTTCCCCAGTACACTTGGGGACGGAAACAAATGAGTACAAGCAAGAAACAGCTTTGATATAAGAAGTTGCAGATGGTAATTCCGAGATCTCAGTGAATTCTGCATAGTAGATGATCAAATGGTGAAGGTTAAAGCTCAGCACTTCCTCAATTTGCCCTGGCTCGTGCAAAGCATTAATTTCAGATTTGTGTGGCTTTTCTGGAATTGTCCGTGAGAATTTAGCAGGGACATTTGGGGAAACTTGAAATGAAGTTCATCTGCAATCAGAAGTCAGCAACTATGTCTTGGACTGAGTTGTCAGAAGTGGGTGTAATTCTCAGCCTTCCCATGCCAAGTGAATTTGCAATAAAGAACTTCATTGTTTATTGATTTTTAGAGATGGATGTGGACATAAATACTGTTCTAATTGTTTTAAATTTCCAGAATTGTACCTAAGATTGAAAAGCAACCAAAATCCTCAAAAAGCCTTAAACTGAACACTACAAATCTGAACATGAGTCCAAAGTTTGTACAGAAGACCTGTCTCATTTTTAGAGGCCAAACTGCTCTTAAAACCTCTCTGGTGGTCCGTGTAATTTGCTTTACAAAGCTAATATAAATGACTTTAGATACAGATTCAATTTTTCAAATGCTTCCATGCTTTGAGCATCCACATCAGTAATCCACTGTAGGATTTCTGTTGGGCTTCTTGAAGTGTGACTGAAAAGCACTCTTGAACATAATGTAATTTTTTTGTCACCATTTTAAATTGAAAAAAGCAAATAATTGTATCCATCTTAAGCAATCTACAGGATGAGTTAAATCTGTGTTTGGCAAGATTTCTGTGAAGCCCTGAAACTCCCTCTTTAAGTCTTTCTCATGGCATAGGTGTCTCCTGCCAAAGTATCTGAATATATATTCAGCACTGATGTATTCTTCTTCTAACTACCCCTGGGAAGTAAAGGGCTGCGCAAACCAAATTTGTGCTTCTGCTTTTCCAAACTGCCTTAAGTCCTTGGGAATTAGATGCTGCACTGAAGTGCTTTTGAAAAATCTCTGCTCACATGGCTTGCTCAGTGACACTTCAAGGGTTTGTGGGAGAGTAGAGAAGGGGAGATCTGATTTCTTAGGACTTCCACCCTTAAATTTGAGGTCAGTCTTCCAAGCCTGTGAGGCTCTTCCATAAAGCTCTCTCTCTTGCAAGACTACTTTAAAAAACATGGAATGGTGTTTTTTTTCTCCTTTTTTTTCTTTCCATTCTGCAGCCACATTTCTAATTTAAATAAAAGGAATAAATCATCCAAAAATGAAATGCTCTTAGTTCCTTGTGAAAGCTTAAGAGAATATTGCCTCTGTTATTTCTCCTGTGTAATTTCTGTATTTCTAGAATTTCTGTAAATTTCTTTCATTCTTCTCTACTGAGGAATTTCTTAAAATGATACAGTCTTAGCAGTATGTTATTTATGATGTTCTAAAGGCATTTTGTTGTGGGCAACTCTTTCTAAAATGATAATGCAAATAAATTAAAATCTCTGGCTGCAAAGTCTCCATGCTGGAGGGTTGTTATAACGGATCATAAAAACCTAATTTCCAAAGCTCTCCTGAATGTGCAAATAAACAAGGGGGCTGTTCAGCCAACACTTCTTTTGAGGAGTTTGCCCTCTATCCAGAGCTTGCAATTACTAACGAAGGAAAGATGATTTGTCTGAAGGACTTGGAGTGTAGTTTCTGTCTGACACCCAGTCCTGCTCAGCTTGGCTCTGCCATGCAGAACAATACTTTCTCACTCTGAGCTTAATTATGATCTGTTACCGCGCTTGTTATCCAGGGAATTCTAAGAAATGGCTTTTGAAGGGTTCAGATACGGTTTCAGTGTGTTAATAAAGAACTAATTACCTGTTTAGGATTAGTGATTAAAGAAAGTGAATTGAACTAAATAAAGCCCCTTTATTCTAGAATAGCTCGCTCTCTGTGGTTATTAAAGAATATCTATTTCTCTGTAAACTCATGCCCTACTGTAACCTTGAATTAACTTTCAAGTGTAGATAAGCCCCTAGGTTAGGGTGTGTTCTGTCTGGAGGGGATGGAGGAATGAGAATTTTATATATATAGATATATATATATATATATATAGTGATGAGTAATTACCACTAACAGTCTTCCTCTAGTGCTTAAATTGGAAGGAGATTGGAGCCTGGCTACAGGTGTGGGAATACTGGGAGAGCTGAGCATCTAGAAAAATCTCCATGACTGTATTGTAAGTACAACAGCTTCACAATGGCTTGAAACTAAAATTGTGTTTTTCACCTCATGCTGAAGCTTCAAGTAGCTGCAGATTTGCAGCAGCGTGATACATTAGTATAAATCACTCTGTCAGATAAAGATCTGTACCAATATGTGTTCTGTTAGGTCCAGGCACACAGAAGGGTTAATTCTGATGAATATTAAAACTACATACACCCAACTATAGCATACTGTACTGTACAAAGGCTGGTAGAAAATGGCTGTTGTCTCTCAGAAACCCATTACCAGACTTTCTCCCCATTCTGAAATACTAAATGAATTGCATTTCATTTCTAGCAATCACACATCATTTGACATCAAACAACATGCCAGATCTTTAATAACATAATTACGGGGTATGCAAAATATCAATCACTGTCTAACTCGATTTGATTACACACCTACTGCTGTCAGTGATAGACCCCAGCCATGGGTGCCCACCTGGAGGCAGTTAAGTGAAAGTCAAGCTTAATTTGATTGCTGTTCAAAAGGAAAGGAAATCACAGTAGATATTGGAATTTAGTGTTTTCAGCATTAACATTTAACATAAAGCAGAACACAGATAGGAATTCAGCAGGCATTTGGCTACTGCAGGCATAAGCAGGAGCATGCAAAACACAAGTTTTAGGAACAGCTGCAGAGGGCAGTCTAACTCAGATGACCCATGAAATCACTTAATGCCCACTGGTTTTCTACAAAATTCACTGTGTCACACTGGTTTGCTGCTTGGGTGGAGCCAAGAGTTGAAGGTCTGCACAATGCAGTGGTGGGACAAAGTTTTGTAACCCAGCTCCTAAGATAAGACGGTGATAAGAGGAAGTCCTGCCTGATTAACCTTTATTCCAATTAGCTTTTTTTTTTCTTTTTCCAATTCTTTTTTCTTTTTTCTTTATTTTTAAACCAGCATTACAGTAGCTCTGAGCAGTTCTTGTGTTAATGGTTATGATGCTAAAGATCTTTTCTGGCACAGGTGAACGTTTCTGGGCATCACTTGCTTCTGTGGAGCTCTCAGCAAAGGATGAGATGGGACAACATGGGAGAGAGCATGAGCATAGAGGTGGAGATGACCTGAGGGTGTGAAGGGTGATTGATTTAGCCTGGGGTCCTAGCCAATAAGGCAAGGGCAGGAAAATGATATTAAATTCATTAGCATAATTTGCTAGTCCTAGAGCATAGGCAGCTTTTCTACACTAACTTCAGGTCTTGGAAATCCCTGTGCAAAGGTTCCTAAGAATAGCAGGTGAAAGGCCTATTGTAAATAGGTCTCCTTTGACGATGTGTAAAGACCTGTGAAGAAGAAACACCGCCTTGGTGTTCTCGTAAACATTTCATTTTGGCCTTAGGGAGCAAGCACATAGACATGCTGCAAACTGTGAAACCATGAGCACAAAAAATGCATCTCTGAGTGGACCATAATCATCCTGGAGGTAACTCTGTGTTAAAAGCTCGTGTCGGGATAAGTCTGACCTATTATTCGTCCCTTTTTTTGCCTTAATATTTGCAGGTCAGCAGGTGCCACTTCAGACACAGCTCTCGTGCTCCTCTTTGGTTTTTTTTTCAAGTTAACTCTATAGCCCAGTCAGCCAACCACAAACTGCTGGGTAAATACACAGAAAAGCAGAGTCACCCGTGAGGTTATAAATCGAAGAGTTTACTTGATTTCCATTTCTTCAGTGATCTGCTGCAAGTACAGATCACCTCAAATGATAACATGCTTTCTGGAGCAGCTCTTTGTTTAATTCTGCTGCTTTGGGGCTGCAGGTATGCCCTGGGCTGACTTGGAATCGAGTGCACTGTAGCAATATTTGCAAGTGCATGTTTTAATTTTCCCTACAGTTTTAATTTTACGAGGCAGTTATATGTTGGCTAAAGGTCCTTTTGTAATGACTGAAAAGATCAGGTGAATTTTAAAATATCGGACACTTAAAACCTCATTGCTGCTTTAATTAATCCAAATTTTAATATCTGAATGACTTCTTTGTTAATACATTAAAGATGTTTAGTGCTATTAATTGACATGTAACTGGGTAGCCGTGAATTTATTATGTGGCCTAAAATACCAACTGGTGTGTTAAAGCTATTTCTGCGTTGCAGTTCTATTAAATGCCAGCTATAATTTGCTGTATGGACTGCTGGAGACTGACTGTTGATTAAGTTACCTACCAGTGTGGGCTCAATATCTGTCAGGGGACATTTATTATAAAATAGGTATGAAATACCTTTTTTGGGAGTCTCAGCAATGTGAGGGCCCTGAGCTGAAGAAATCTGGGAGATGAGGGAAGGGGTATGGCATCTGACACCCCGCGGTCTGTGCAAGGGCAGGGGTGCTGGCTTATTGAGTGGCAGCTGCCAATCAAATGAAACTCAGCCCTCCCATGTTACAAGTGTCTCCCCGTGGAAATTTACCTTGGTTCACGTGGACAGAAAGGGGCAATCCACCCAAGCAGACTTTATTTGATAACAGATCACACCTCTCCTCAGATGGTCCATTTGCTGAACTGACCAGAGGGCACTACCTATTAAATCAGACGTGTTGTCTGTGATACCTGGTGTACTGAATGTGAAACTAGATACATTATCATCTGAATCAGGTATATTGCCTTGTGAAACCAATTTTTAGTAACTCAGCTTTAGAAGTAGATTTACCTTTTTTTTCTGGGTCACTTTTGCCCCATATCTAAATGAATACCTGAATCATATGCCTGTGGGCAGCCTGTTCATAGCTTAGTTCTGTTTGTTGCCTTCTTGGGAAGAATTAATACTTTTATTGACTTTAGGCCTAGAAAAACTAATTTTTTGGCTCTTATTGTGCTAGGTGTTGTACGGAAATGCAGATTCACAGCTAAACTGTTGTCCTATCTGTCCTTTCATGTTGGTAGGCAGTTGTAGGTAGATGATGTGTTCCAGTTCAAGCATTGGTTTGGCTGATCTATGAATAACAAGGTTATCGAAGTAGCTGGAGTTTGCATCTATATATTTCCTTCAGGTAAACGATTTCCTTCTCAGGCATCCTATATGGGAATTCAGTCAGGGTATTCTAAGCAGCATGTTTATAGTGACAGAAATCTATTTAGAGAGTGGAAAAACGTGTGAAAATTTTTAGAAAGTGTGTTTGTATTCCATTAATTAATTCTGTTAATGGATGCTGCAGCAGAGACAAGGGCTCATTGTGCTAATCTGTACCCAGAGACGTGAAGAAGCAGTCTGTGCCCAGAAAATTACAGTCAAGGCAATGAATGGGAAAAAAATAAATTATTTACTCCTGGTGTAGTTCTGTTGGAGTTGGGGAAGTAAACTGTTTTTTGTTGTTGAAGTTTTAGGGAGGATTTTGAGAAGATTCATAGCTCTGCACATCAGAAATGTTACTGCTCTCTGTGTCTATACTTGTTTAGACCTTGCACAGTTTATGGACTGTATCATTGCTCTCCTTTGAAGGTGCCACAGCCATCAGAAAGGAACAGGAGGAGTTGTTGAAGGTTCACTAAGCCACCCAACCATTCCCGTAGCATGGGACACCTTTGCTGATGTAATGGTATTCATGAAAGAACAAAAGCACAAAGAAAGGGAATCTAATAAATACCTGAACTTCAGAAGGCAGAATATCACAGCAGGTCATTTTTCTAAATTATTTAAGCACAGTGTTTGCTATGCGCTTCTACTATTTCTCAGGTGAGGATTTATTACCTTTTAATTCATTTAAATATCTAAAATTTATTTGATTTGGGAGGAGAAAGCAGACAGGAAGGGAAGAAAAATGGCTTTGTTCCCTTTATGGAAAATGTAAGTGATGGCACTGGTATTCACTTGCAGCCAGAGGACTCGAGTAAGATGTATGCAGGTCATTTATTGTGAGGGTCTTTTACACCACTTTGGCATAACAAAGACTCCTGTGTGAAAATATTCCATAGTGGAATAGGAACTGGAATAATACTTCTACATTTTTTTCTGATTTTCTTAACTGCCACAGTGCTGACAAACTTCTAAACTCTGATTTTTTTTATTTTTTTAAGTAACAGAATTTTTGAACTTGGAGTGGATTAATTAAACCACATTGTTAATTCTCATCTAGATTCAGAGTAGCCTTAGGTCAATTTATCATACTCCATTTATGAATGATATTAAACTGCACTGAACAAATAGTCTTCATGGGGATTTAGTACAGTTTAATAAATCCATTTTAGAACTTGATGCAGATTAATTTTATTGTGTTCTTTTGTGCAGATATTTTTTTAAGCAGGGGGAGAGAAATTTACAGAAAAGTTTCAAACTGAAAAAAATTACTCATTACTCAATTCTTTTTATTTATTTATTTCAAATTTAGTGTGTGAAAGGTGTGGTTTACAACCCTAGGAAACATTATCTTGTGCAAAATTTAGCCAGTTAATCTGCCCATTATTTATCAAACAGTATGGTAAGGCTGAAATACATTCTGCAGGGGATAACTTGCTCAACAGAGCTTAATCCTCCCCATCTATCATCAAATGACTTTATACATGCATAAATTTTTCCTTTATTTGACCAGCTTTATGGTGCTGGAAATGCAATGCTTGGGTTGTTAAGCCTCTTTTCCTCTATGCTGCTACAAACTAGCTTTGCTGCTTATAATATTATGTGCCAAGTGAGGTTTTTCCCAACAATTTAGCTGCTGTTTGCTTCAAAGCACCGTCAGCCCACCTCATTGCTTTGTTGCAAATTTTTCTGGGGATGCAATAACGTTTGCTCACATTGAAAGTAACTTTGCAGAACTCGAAAGCTTGGTTAAGAGAAGGGATTAGGGAAGATCCTTCCCACATCAAGTTCAAGGGAATGCCAATTAATCCACGGTTAATAAATCACAACAAGAGCAGCAGCATATCTGTAACTGAAATGAGAAAGAAGAGATGTCAGCCTTCTTTTGTTCCCCAATCCAATCTGCAAACAGCTGGAAGCTCTTGGCCAGCCATGGACTGATTTGCATCTCTTCTCCATCCAGGAAATCCACTGCATGGAACCAATAGATGCTTTCGAGCTCAAAGTAGGCAGGGAAAGGAGGTAGCTGTTCATCACTTTACAGTGCTGTTTTGTGACTCTGCCCAATGCATATAATGTGATTCACAGAAGGGAAAAAAAAAGGGCGCTTAAAAATTTAGAGACAAACACTTCCAGTTTTTCCTCTCTGCTTCTCTCTTTCATTAAGCTTAGGTAATAGCTCAGGTGAGAGGCTCCCCCTCCTCTGGAGAATTAAGAAGTAAAAATGATGCTATCCATCTGGTACAGGTCCACTTTGAAATACTTAGTCTGTTAAGCTACTTATTTCCAGCTAATATGGATCTTTGCTCTCTGAACCAAACAAGCTCGAGAGCAGGCTAGGAAAGCTTCCATACAAGACGACTGCTGCCATCCCTTATTACATCTCCTTTTGATCAAACCTGCAGGCAGGCTTCAGATGGAGACAGTTTCTCATACACCTGGGAGTTACCTGGAATAATTTAATGGAGTCTTAACAGACTAAAAGGGGAATCGGGTCCACTCATCTCTTCCCTAAATAATTTCAGTTCAAGTTTTCCCTTTGACTTCACTGGGAGTTAAGACTTGTTGGTATTGCACTTGGGTTTTGAATCGTTTTGAGGTTAGTAACATGAACCCTCAAGAAAAGGGTCCTGTTGGGGATAGCTGGCCACTGTCTTATCTTCTGTCTTAATGGGTAAATTTTCAGAGGTACTTTGAGCAATCAGACATCTTTTTTTTCCCAGAGCTGATGGTATTTGGCCACTCTGTTGCCTATCCCTTGCAGAGCTGCCAGGTTTACAGCAAGCAATTTCTTTGCATTTATTTCAGAAAGCCTTGCTCTTGTGTCACGCAAAATCCCTCCTCTGTAGGACAAAATATTCATCATAAAAACTTTGGTGTGTGAATCAGCTGTGAATCTTTTACATACTATTTCTATTTTCTATATTTCATACTATATATGCCTGCATATGCATGATGAAGCAATGGGAGCTGTGAAAACAGGGAGAAAGTTGAATTTGGAGAAGTCCTCATGCTGATGATGGTCTGTGATACATTCAGCTTGCATGTCCAACACTCACACATATGTAAAAATATGGTCGTGTCATCCTCAAAATTAAATAATGTAAACATTTCAGCTGAAATACATTTAACAGAAAGAAGTGCTAGTTTCAAAGCTGTGGTTTAAGATCCTACTTACTGGATGAATTTATGCTGCAGGAGGACGTTACAGATACAGTGTTTTGTTTGTGGAAAGTAAAGTGCATCAGAGAGGGTTTTTTTTTCCCAAGAAAAGGGGCGTTTGCCTGACTAAGCTGAGATGATTCAGAAGTCTGAAAGAGTGCTATGGATTTTGCAGGGGCACACAGTGTCCTTTGCACTTGTGGAGAAAGTTTCCTTGAGTTATATACCTGCTGCTTCTTTCTTAAAATTGGTAGGATTAAGGGCTAACGGTTATTCCTTTGGTGTCTTATCTGAACATTTTCTATTTGAGTTCACGTATAATCAGAGTCCGTTCCACACAGCCCTTCTGCAAATGCCTAGGACAAACCACATGGCTAGTTTTCTAATGGCAGCTCTGATGTTATTGAGAGGCAGTTTGTCAAGGAAGCATCACTGGAAAAAAAAAAAAAAAAGCTCCTCCTACAGACAGTGGGAGCAAAGTAACCATTAATTCATGTGATGGTAGAGGGGGCCATTGACTTGATAACCACCATCATTACAAGGGCATGATAAAATACCTAAAAGTTGGGGCATGTAAGACTCTGTCTAATCTCCAGTTTCACGTAATTGTACCATAACAAATGAAGGCATTAGACTTGATAAGGTTTTAATAGAAATGCAAATACAGGAATCCTGCCCTGGAAATGCACAGGAGTATGAGCTAGAAGTAAGCTCTTAAAAGTAAAATAAACTGCTTGTTTTGTCCATGGTGATAATGAATATGAGTATGTTCCTTTGTGTGGCTTTTTATTCTAGGTATAGTGGAAATATGGTCACGGGGGAATTTCAGTTGTATTCAGAAGGCTGTCACAGTCCAGAGAGAGGGACCAGGTGAGATCCAGACGCATTACAGAGGTTGCTGTTGCATACACATTTCTGGTATAATGGTATATGTAGATGGTATATATTAGATTTTATATATATATATATATATATGTATATATACACACACACGTGTGTGTGTCTGTCTATGCATGCACACACATTTTTTTCCTTCTGATGTGTTTTATCTGGCCCTGATGCTGAACTGTGTAAGCAACAGCTCATTAGTGTGCTCTGCATTACTACTGCAAACCACATTTCTATTTCTCCTTTTGGTTCATGTTGTCAATGTGACCGATAGCTTTGACTGCACTAAATAACCTTTGTTTTCCTGGTTGCCAGGTCAGCACTGATGTTTCCAAAGCTGTTTGGTCTGAATATCCCCTGTTATCAATTTACAGGCGATGACTGAATCTACATATAGAAGAATTTAATGAGAGAGCAGAAATCATTCTGCAAAACTGTCAATGGATTAGTGCTTGTACGACCCAGACAAGGATTTGGCATTCAGAGAAGACGTTTATCCTCATGAGATGAGGACAAGATTTCTGCAGTGGTGTGAATTTCTGTACAGGTATGTAATAGATGATCCCTGTCCCAAAGGACTCTGTCCTGTTATTGATGAGGGCACAGCATCCCATTTCCAGGGGTCATGATACAAGAACCTCTATTAATAGGAAAAATAAATACCTACTGCTGTTGTTTATATTTATTTGCCAAGTGTTATGAAACAGAACTTGGGAAGCGCCTGCTAAGCTGATCTGAAGTTGTAAATGATCAAGGCGAGTGGTGTAATCAAGGGTCTGGAAGACAGCATGCATATTAAACAGAATTAGAAAGCTTATAAAGCCAAAGCAACTACATCAATAAATCATTAAACACTTGAGACTATTCTGTAGGTGAAAAAAAAACATTGTGGCATTCCCCATGGAGATGATTTTATTACTCTGTTTCGTATGATTAAAATGAATCCTTTCGCTTCACAATACAGCCCAAAATAGAGCAGTACAAAAGGCTGATAATTAGCGTAGACCATCTGGAGGAAGGTAAGGCTCCTTTTAAAAGGAGGGTGACGCCAATTTTAAAATAGCAAGATTTTCACCTGAAGTAGAGAAATGCTGAAGTGAGCAACTGAAGAAATTGAATTAATTTAATGATGCAGGACTTTCATTAGCAGGCAGTGATCTATTTGACGTCTTGTTGCTCAAGATGAATTTTTAATAGAGTACCAACTAGTCAGAGGTCTCTTTCACAACACGAGTTTTTTCTTTTTATTTGTGCTCATGTCAAGAGTTGGGATAGGCTAAGATATCACATGAAGCTTGCTTTGTAATGGCCCCAGGATTACATATTTGTGTATTCATTTTAGTTATTGGAGAAGAGTTAATTTGTTAGATTTTATCTGCTTTTGATTATTAAACGTCTTCCATCTTCTCTCTCACGTCCCCCTGCTTGAGGCTATTCTAGTGATACCAACTCCAAGGATTACAAAATAAAGCAGTTGTTTTAAGTCATGTGACTGTTTAACCAAATAACATTTTATTAAGTTCTTTTGCCTTTTGATGTTTAAGGTTTAAGGGTCCACAATGGCTAATTATGGAGAGAAACAAACATCTCATTCTTAAATAAGCTTCAGATTTTCATTCTCTTTTAAAATTGCTTCAGGAGCAGGGGCTTGAAAGGAGGAAAAAAATCACATATTAAAAGTCATGAAAAAAACAATAGCCATTTTGCATCCAGGATACAGTTTCTGATGTATCTAAGAATAATCTATCCTGTCAAAGAGCCCAACCCTGACATTATATGTTCAAGCACCCATGACCATGCTACATCCTTTACATTATGTGCATATAATGCAGTGCAGGACCTTATTCCGAAGAAGAGAAAGTGAATATAACTTTTTAAAAGGCAGTTGATTTTGGACACCTGGCTTAAGATTATTGACAAAGACTCTTTTCTGAAAGCAGGTGTATGGCTTGTGCTTTAGGAAAATCAGGCTCTCTTACAGCACCTCGAGGTAGGCACCCAAAGGCACCAAACCCTTTTTAAAAACCTGTCTGACTTTTATTATATGATAACAATCAATCTGTATTGACTGAGGGCTTGGAATGAAAGCTACTGCTAATATTCACAATGCACTTTTGAGAGCACTGATGAGCAGGGAGACGGGCCTCTTTTACAAGGAAAGGAGTTGGAGCTATCAAGCTTTAATATCTGCAATTGCTCTTTGAGACTATTTTAATAAATTTTGGAAGTGAATCTTATATTATTGAGAGTTGAAAAGGGGAGGGAAGGGAGGAGCTCACTGTATGAATTTGCTCTCCAGGGAGCACAGGAATGGTTTCATCCTGTAATTGCTTCTGTACAAAGTTATAGCTATTACTTAAATGTGTGTACATGTGCGCACACAGACATGATTGCCACCTATCATCACGTCCTTTCAAACTCAGCATATTCATTTCTATTTACATGCCTATGATCTTAGAAGGCCCCCTGCTACGCTGCAGCTTCTTATGAAAGGCTCTTTCATTGACCTGATGTTATCATTGTATACAAAATCTACTCTGTGCCTTAAAATGGCTGTAGAAAGCCACAGCAAACAGAGGCACAGATAAGGAATAATGGCTGACTATAACAGCTGGATCGGTCCACTTAATTTGTGAGTCCTAATTAAAGCACAGAGGACAGGATGAAGCCCCCAAGACTGTGTTATTTATATTTCTGCCACTGTGGCTTTCTGTCAGCAAGAGAAATCAGCTTTCTGGCTCTCTTCTATGAACTTTTCTAATTTGTGTACTAAGCCTTTGAGTTTTCTTAATAAATGCATGTTCATTAAGCAACACGTCTGGGATCTAGATGTTCAGTTCTGAGGTCTGGGTGGTGGCAGCATCAGGCTTGGACACCTCCATAGCTAGTTCACATCCCAATTGCAGCAGGAAATGCTTATGCATTACTTAATTTTCCCCGTTGTTTTCATTTACATATGCTAAGCTGATGGATACTTTTGTGTTTTTCTCATTCTGGCCTGAAAATATGGATGGTTAACTGTGGGTTTGTTTTTGTTTTTCGTATACTAACAACCAAGTTTTTGCTCCTGATGTTGACAGAAGAGATTGAGTTATTTTCCTTCAGAATGGATTTTGTTGACAGGATGGATTTAGGCTGTTGACAAAACACATTCTGTTAGCATGGTGGCCTAAAGCTGTGATGAAATATGTTTTATTGGCAGGATGGATTGAGATTGCGGTGACAAAATGCAAACAGCCTAATCCATTCCGTTGATAAAACACATTTATCTAACTATCAAATCCATCCAGTTGACAAACCTATTTTTGTTTGAAACTGAAAAGCAGTTTTTTGAGGAGAAGAAATAAATTCCCACAGAGCCTGCTGAAAAGCTGTGCTAGAGGTGTGGACCTCTACAACAGAGGTATTAAAAATGGCAGGGAAGATAACTGCTGATGGAAATCTCTCCCATTCCTGCAGCCCAACACAGCCCTGCGCTGTCTGCACACTGGGTGCTCCGCAAGTTCTCTGCGTCTTGTAGCATCCCAGCAGATTGTCAAGGGAGGGCTACAAGACGTGCTCAGAGCTGACCTGGTAAATTGAAATTAAACGCTCTGCTGGATGCTCAAACTCAGCGCATCAATAGCTAGATGGGGTTTTGGTACCTACAACCCACCTGCTGTTTGAAGCAGCTGGGTTTCACCAGTGATAACTGTGGTGTTGCTCTGCTTTCATCTGTCTGTAATTACTCACCTCTCTTCGCTCTCTGACATTTCTGCCTATCTGTGATGGCTGAGTCTTCCTTTCTTCCAGGTCATCCCCCTGCTTACCATAACTTAGTTAAAGTAGGAGTTTGTCCATTTTTATTTCAGTCTCAGTTTATTTCTCCTGAAGGTTTCCTGCTCAGAGTTCAGTCAGTTAAAGACTGACAGCAAACAAATGACAGCAAAATTCTGAGCTGTCTCTTCAGGCTTTCATGTTTCAGATGTTTTCCTTCAACTGCATGGTATCAAAAGTCATTATTCCCCTCCCCTACATTCGTACAATCTGTTTCTAATGCATGGGATGGGAACAATCTGGTCGCACATCCTTCCTTGCTGTGGGATCAGATGTAGTGTTTTGACCATTCTGACATTTAAAATAATCAGAAACGGAGCACTTCTCCACTCAGTCAATGGAGTCGTGTTCTTCATGTGTCAGGGGACATAAGAATCAGTATATTAATATAACTAAGCAATGTTTTGACACTTGAAGTTGTTCAGCTTAAATAGAAATTTAAAAATAATAGATTTGATCAGTCAGGTGAGAGATCCAGAAATTAAAATTCCTCCACCAAACTTCATCTTATACCAAGAAAGGAAGGGAAAAAATGTGTGTTGCTTATAACTCTCCACTCAAACAGTTATCCTGTGGCACCCTGAGCTTTGGGCTAATACACAGAGGCAAGTAGCACCTGTAGCACTGCCAAATTAAAAGCATTTTAAGTCAGTAGGGCTCAAATGTAAATGACTTCACCAGTGTGAAGCAGACTGGAGCAGTGAGTGGTTTTCCTCGCGAGCTGTCTTGCTCTTGGTGCCAGCGGCTGCCTGTCTGACAGCCAGATCGAGCAAGGTGTGGGGTCCCAAGGGAGAGCTGCTTTAATTAAGCTTATTCACGCCGACTGTGCAGTAAGGACGAGCTAAAGGTGTTGGCTGAATAGACACTGCAGGATTTTTTTCCACCAGAATATTGCTCTGAAACCTCCCATCCGGGCAACCCGCTGACTGCAAGGGGGAAGTCTGACATATGGGATGTTTCCTTGTGTTTCTAAGCCCAAAATACATCTGCGGCAGCTCTCATAGGCACCTGTGTTAACTGAGGAGGAATCCTGGCACCTCAGCACGACTAACATCTTGTAAGCAGCGATAGCATTTTGCTTCTGTTCCTTGGGGGTAGCACATGTGAGACTGTGCATGAGAAGAACGACTTGTTCACTGAAGACACAGAAATACTCTCTGTGGTATTAAAGGCTGAATTATCTCTGATGACCTTTTTGCAACATGTGAGTGTAAAAGGATGAATAGAAAGACATAAATGCATTTGTTCTAGTTAACTGAGTCCCTGGAAAGGGCTCGCAGGCAGTGGGAAGGGCTAAGAGTGGTCAGATCAATAGGAAAACACTTCGGTGCCAATCTTGCTGCCAGCCTGCAAGACAAAAGGAAAGAGGAAAACGAGCCATGAATGCTTTCATAAACTGTTCTGTGCTCACATTGTGCCTAAAGGCAGAGTCTAACTCTGTCTATGGAGAGCCTCAAACCTCCGGTCTGGTTTCCAGCATCCTTCCCAGGAGTTGACTCCCTGGTATAATACATTTCCAGGGATAGGCAGGCTGCATTTCTCTGTTTCATCCCATTACTTCTAGATTTTTTTTTTGTTGTTGTTGTTGTTCTTCTTCACTGTTTCCTGTTAGGTACTTTGCATCGTCCTCCTGTGTCTGCTCTTCCTTTGGTGTCAGAATGGGTTTACCTGACCTGTGTGAAATGGTGTTTGTTCTACCTTCCTAATTAATTATGCTGACACGACTGGTGAAGAGGATGCCAAGGACTGGGGCATTAGCATTCAGAAGCGTTTTCACAGGATGAAAAAGGGCAGAGCAGGGAAACAAAAGAAAGCAGAAAGATAATGAGGGAGTCTGTGACCTTTCTGAGGTCTCATTCCCAGAGACTCATGGATTATTTCAGTGGCTGTGAAATTACCAATGTGTCATTACTGTACATGTGGGCAAATCCTTCTGGAGGGTGTCCCACAGAACTGAATGG
Source organism: Cygnus atratus (assembly GCF_013377495.2). Lineage (NCBI taxonomy): Eukaryota > Metazoa > Chordata > Aves > Anseriformes > Anatidae > Cygnus > Cygnus atratus. The sequence continues at coordinate 3,409,045 of NC_066388.1, forward strand.
AAAATAATAGAGTTTCAGTAGGCTGAGAAAAGGATTTTCACTCTGCTATAGCTTTCTAAAAGAGAATTCAAAGCCTCCATAATCATTTGAACAACACTTTGGTGTGACAATAATCTTGAAGGAATGAAGAACCGGGTTTTCTCTGGATTTCCAGGCATCCTGTCCATTTTGTAACTGAGAAAGTACAAATAGGGCAGTGGACCTGCCTGAAATGATGCTGCCAAAAGTGGAAAGAACAGATTTCAAACAACTTGAACTTCAAGTCATCTTTCCTGTGGAGTTCTGTAGCTGCATCTCTACAGAATTGGCATTCTAAGTTTTTCTAACATCAAGTCCTATTTTTGAAGTGTAAGTGTTGTGCGTAGTTATTGGCCCTTGCTAAGTGCAGTTGTAACTCTGTTCTTGCCTCAACTGAGGCTGAATTTTACAGATAACACTATTTACCCTGAGGGCTTTATCGTGCAGATATTAGTGTATAACTATGTGCAACAACTCAGTTCAAGGAAGTGGAAGCAATCCAGTATCTCTGCATGCAATATTTATTGTTATATGCTCTAAGAAAAATCCATTTGCATATGAGATGCAATGGAGACTATAAAATAACATACGTTGACTGTAACCATCATTGTTGAATAAGTTAAAATACCAAATGATTTATGAATGTTATTTTCCTTGATTAAAGGAGATGACGTTGGTTCCGGAGGGTGCTGCTATTCAACAGCCTTCCTTCCTCAGACTTAATGAAACAGTATCAATTTTGCAAAGAACAGGCATGCTTATGAAATGCTTCCAGACCTGCACGGATCTGACTTGAGAATTTCAGAAATTATTGTTCCTGAGCGTACGGTGCAGGTCTTAACATATTATCCACCTATAATAGGCACTGTGCTAAAGTCATATTTTGGAATAGAATGGTACAAAATTTCTGCTCCTGCATAAAGTGTAACTTACTACTAGATTTGGGATAAACTCACATGAATTCTGTGCTTTCCAGGTATTTCTTTTAATATGGCGGATCTGGAAGGTGAGCATTGGCTGCACTGAAGGTGGTCAAATAAACCTCCACTCTGATGAAGCCAGGATTTTATGCACACTATTTTGTCCTATGTTTAGATTTGGGAATGAAACGTAAAATAAGTGCAGAGTACTTTTAATTGAAAATGAGCCACAGAATATTAATCTGCAGTGAATATAATTTCCCTAAAAAAAATAGTATCAAAAACCATTCAGCTCTGATACATCACCACTCTGATGGTTTGTGACTGTGAAATTCTTGGGTTGAAAAGAAGTGATTCTGAGCATCAAAAAAGAGGTGGTGATTTCCAAAACACAAATAGCAGCTGGTCACACCAGTCCACTACAAATGAAGTGGAAGGCAAGCAGGTGGTGCTGGACACTGAACTGAAAAGCTGATCTTTAGTTTCAGATTTCCAACTGTCATTGCTATTGAATTTTAATTCATATCTACTTCTAGCACTGCTTTTTCCTTGTTTAGATAATGAAGGAAACTTGGCTATGAGTTTTACATAGCAATTGCATTTGTTCTGAGGTTACCTTTTTTAACTGGTACTGTAGTTACCACAGTAACAGTAAAATGGCTTAGTTATAATATGAAAACTTTCTTTACAGAAGCAAATCTGGTTAAAGATGTCATGAACCGTCTTGAAGAAATATGTATGTTCCAATAAAAATCATTGAATGTTTCTGGGGTTACTGTAGCAATACATTAATGATTCTATACTTAAGATCTTGTCGGTATCTCCCTTATAAATCTGCCATAGTTAGTCATGAAACCAGCCTGAAATGTTGCATTGCAAGCTCTCAACTTGGGAATGATTAAAAACTGTCTTTCCAAAACAAATTGATTGAATTGAATGCAAAAATAAGCAGCTCCCGTTACTTCCGCCTGTAACATATATATAGACACGTGAGGACTGATGACAAAATGAAACTTTGAGGATGGTATTTTTGAAATTCATGTCCCAGAAGCAGTGTTTTGGAGGGAGTAAAGAAAGCAGTAAGATTGGCTACTCTGGAGCAGAATAGCATGGTAGCTTTTCACAGGTATAGCCAGTGCTGAAAGCCCAGCTTTGTACCTGAAATCCATCAATAACAGCCAGCTGGTTGGCGGGCATGGGCATCTGTAAGGCTTCCCTTACAATGTTTGATACTCTCGAGGTTTTCAGTGTGTTTATCCTCTTAATACTAAGCTGGGTAGAGCAGCAGTGCTGTTATTTCTGTTGTGCAGGTGATGTGTGGGCCCGTCACCTGCAGATTTTTCTTTTTATCTTCCAATAATTGGTTCATTCTGGGAATATGGAGAGTTTAAGTTCCTGTTAGTCTTCTCAGCCCATCACCTTTCCAAAGGAAACAATACACAATAGCATTCTTCTAGCAAAATCGAGGGTAGGAGAGGGAGGAAGGCTGAGATTATTCTGCCACGGAGGTGTTACTGTTTCGGTTATTTTACTGTGCTTGGAGTTTTCCTTCCACCTCAGTATGTGTTCCCATGCAGCTATTCACAGCTGTGCAATAAACACAGGAAATAAATCTATATATTTCCATCCGAAGATGATAAGTAGGGAGAGAAATTCAATTAAAAACCCAGTTGTGACAGCCACTTGTTGATGTTTCTCAGGAGAACAGCAGAGACACAGAGCAGCCTTGTCTGTAAGAAACCTTCGTGGACCCAGCCTATTCCACGGGCTCGCTGCTTGGTGGAGCACCAGAGCCACATTTGCACAGGTCTGGGGACCATCACACTGCAATGAGCATCAGCCCCTGCCACTCTGCATCCAGAATATTCACCACAAATATTTTTCACTTGGTGGTGAGGTGTGTAGGGATTGATTTTGACGGAGTTGCTAGATAGAAAAAAATTTACACCAACAGTGTACCAGTTAGTGGATCAGGTGTACAGTTGCATCAAAGTTTAAGTTGAATGGGAGCAGTTTTTGAACTAAAGATTTTTTTTAGTATGTGGAAGTAGTACCATGCTTAGTACAGCATGATTAAAAACGTGTAGCAGTAAAACAAGCATTAGAAAGAAATATAGTTCTCTTACTTAAGGTAAAATGGAGAATTTCAGCTGGATGTCTTTATGTGAGACAAAAATACTTACAGTCCTCTTAGATAATCAGTTATACGGAGGCCTGTGTATCTTGAAATTCAGGAGTCTTCCTCTTCAGGAAAGGAGGACACTGTGTGATGGACAGCTGGGAAAAGAGAAGCCATTTCATGGGACATAATCGCACCTCTTGCAAGATGGGGGAAATATCAGCCTTCAAGCCCTTTTCTCACTAGTGGCAGATGCAGTCCCCTGTATAATTCAGGGCAGATGAATGCTGGTGCAAGAGCAGGAAGAGCCATCACAGGCTGATATACTGACAGCTGATATACTGCAACGTGCCCACTGAGCTATACAGAGAGACCTTGTCTGGTGACAGATGGCAAAACACTGACCACAGCAACTGGAAAGGCCCTGAGGATACATGGAGGCCCACGTGATGTGTTTTTGAGGTCTGAACTGCAGGCAGGGGATAATTCACCAGAATTCTTGGGCTCCTTGACAGCTACTACGAGGACTCTGTCAAGGTGGTTACTGGCATATGGGTGCATAGATGGCACGTATGCAGTCAAGGGCACAGCAGTTTGGATTTTCTTGTTGTGCTGTAGAATATGATTACAGAGCTGCAAATGGGTAGCTGCATGAGTTACATCAGTCTTGCTGTCCAGGTAATCAACTATATTTGTCAGTATCTGTCTAGATTATAACTGATTGGTATTTATCTAAGCTGGGTAAATCATTAATAGGCCAATCTTTTAAACAAATTATTATAATCTAGTCTGTTTATAGGTTAAGGACCTTAATTTATTTTATAGTGCTTTTAAAAATTATTTTTACTTTTTTTTCTGTTTTAAAATGCATAACTCAAGATGAAAATTTGGGGATTTTTTTACTGTACTTTTCCTTCAGGCTGAGACTTAACATTTTCCAAGCAACCTCAGAGTAGCTTTTAGTGTAGGGATTTGTTTGAATACTGAAAATGAAATCTGATTTATTTCATCTGGTTAGTGTGAATGAAGTGTACTCCTTCAATGCCAGCTGGCAGAATTAGGTAGCTGTGGAAGAGACTGTGTAGTACAGTACCTAAAGTAAAGATGAAGATTTCTTTGATTTCTGTCAGGGTCATAATTCTACTATTCAATTTGATCAAAGAAAACTAGATCAACTAAATTTGTTATTTTTTTTTAGCGTTATTTTTATGAATCTCCAGTTTTACAGCTGGTAGCTTCATTTTTATTCCCGTGCAATCTACTTTAGTGACTGAACTTTTTGACGGCAAAATTGGATTTCAAGGCATGCTGCTGTCAAAATGCCCTCTTTCTTTGGCAAACTTGCAGGCAGTGATCACTAAAAGAAATTTTCAGCCAGCCAGAATGTGACATCTGGAGTAATTACTGACTGTGCAGATCTGGGGTTAACCTGAGGATGTTTCATTAGATATTCAGAGCAGCACAAACAAGCAACAAGAAGAAGAATGGAATAAATCAGCTATATCCTTTAAAACCTGTGAGTTACTGCCCCGGTCTCCCAGTACAAAGGATGTTAAAATAGAGCTATGGACACAGGCAGCAGGTTGTTGGAGGATGGCTGGAGCTTCAGATCTGGGGGTTTCACCACCTCTGTTCTTGTGCTATGTCAAGCACTGAGCTACAGCCAGGCAGGTGCCACCAGGCAGAGTTACCGCTTCTTTAAATGTCACACGTAAGCGTGTCCTGTTGTGTATTGCCAGCCAAATAACTCTCCCTTCTCCCTCTCACTTTCCAGTGTGAACACGGACTCAGCATCAATAAAATTACATGGGCTGGCAGACAGATAAAAAAGCAGCAAACATCAGCTGACAGCGTTAAGCGATGGTCGCGCTACGTTCAGGTTGCATTTGTAGCTGGTGCCTGGAGGAAGGCGTCTCAGGGTCTTACACAGATGACTTAAAACCTTCTTCCACAGATGCTGTTATCTTTAGGAATTGGATTAAAGCTATTTTTTGGCAACCTGACACCTTTATGGTTGCATCCCCTAAATAAAGGAAAGTCATGTTCACATTGCTCAAGTCTACAGAGAATTCTCCCGAAGGTCTGTCTTTGAAAACATGTGGGCTAAAGCTTTCTTAATCCACTGATATAGAAAACACACTCACACCCTCACACCTTTCTTTTGTTATAACACTAACACCTTGATAACTCTTCTGCCCCTGATTCCTCATGAGTTTGGGGGTTACTTTGTTCTCTCCAGAGCTAACAGCCAGGTATGGTAATTCAGAGGTATTGTGTAGGCTCTTTATGCGTTCTTTGCTGTCCTCCTCCTTGCTAATTAAAACTAGTACACTACTAGTACACTAGTAAATGGTTAAGGTCCTTTTGGGTGAAATGGGATTTGGAGAAAGTGAGAAGGACAGTGGCATCCCCAACAGACCATACTGCTACCTGAGGCAGCTCTCAGAAGGGTGGCCCCTGTTAGAGCTTCTCACCCTGCACCTCAGACACTAACCACAACCCTAACCACCTGTGTAAAAATAAATTTTCCAAATAAAGGCTTATCTGGAGATAGATAGCCCAGCAGCAGGAAAAAACAGCAAATATTTGGGAGAACTAGTAAAAGCCTGGAAAGGGATGTAAAACAAAGGATTATTTTTGCCTTTTTTTTTTCCTGGGTGTGGGGAACCTTCCTAAGTGAAACACTCGTGATTGCTGTCAGTCCCACCCCTTTGTTTGTTTTCTATATATGAAAGTAGCCCTTTAATCAAGTCACCTCTGTTTATGTACATACCAAGCCCAACAACTTGGTAAACTTCACCTGACCTGCTAACATTACCTAATTAGATATCACAATCAAAAATTGCAGCCAACTTCAACTCCAAGTGTTTGATTTTATATTGATTTCCTTTATAATTCACCTGATGGTTTTGTCAATTATCATTTCAGCTTCAATAGCATCGTTCTCCACCTTCAGATGTGCTATCAGTAAGCATTGCAAGGCTTGTTTGCCATTTCTTAAACCGATGGCCTGTGGGGGGAAAGAGGAATGGGGGAAATGTTCCTGAAGCAAAGAGAGAATAAACACTCTGCTCTTAATTTAGCACCTTCTATAGTTTAGTAGAAAATACCAACTTAGCTTGCTTTAGTTGTAAGTCTGTATGAAGTGTGTGACGATAGTGCTGCATCTGGAGTACCAGTACGAGAACAGAATTCCCCCCACCTTCACTTACAGTCTCCAGTCCTTTTACTTAGAGACTTTGGGTAAGGCAAGATTTGTGATTCGTGTTGTCCTTATTGTTTTTAATACAAATTGGAATATGAAAGTGGGTTAGGAGGCAGACTTGTGCAGAACAAATGCTTAAACCTGGCTATCACTGCATTTTTCTTTATGACTTCCTATTATCTTTAAAACAGATGACTGAAAGAAATAAAACGGATTTTGAAAAATAAAATAATTGCATCTTTCTGGGATATTTGAAAGGCCACCTAATTCATGATGTCTTAGACTGAAGTATTCTAAACTCCATGCAAAATATCCCATCCACTGTCCTCACTGAGTAGGATTCACATAAACGTTGCTAACATCTTTAATTTATCTTGAGCGTCTTGGCAATGTCCCATTTGGTGCTCATGATATCTAAAGCAGAATAGATGAAAACATTAGCCCATGCATATTGATCTATTTTATAGTGGGTGTTATCTCTCTTAGCCCAGAATTCCATCTTAAAGAAAAAGGGGGGAAAAAGTATTTATTTTCAATCCACTTTGGGGAGAAATAATGCAGTTTATAACATTTACTTTTTCATCAAGCAGAACTGTTTTCCCGGCAGCTCTATTCCTGAGGTGCATCTGTAATATAATGTGGAAGCAGTTTAGGCTATGTGAAATGAAAATTCAAGAGTTTAATTATTGCAGTGAAGCATGCTAATTATAGATATTTGTGGTCCTGCCCATTGCACAGCAGAATTTCTTTTATTAAGAGTGCTTAAGTCCTAGAGAAGCTCCATTTATTTTCTCTGGGGGCTTAGAGGACATTTTCAAACAGACATGTAGATAGTAACTGCATGTGTTATAATGCAAATGTTTTGAGATAAATAGTCCATTTTCCAAAATGTCATCAAAGCGTTTGTTGCATCAACAAATCGTCAGGAGTTTTCATTTTTCATATATGTTTTACTACATATAAAGCAAGGATAAACTTGTGATTTAAGATGCACTCCTCACAGGACTGGGTCTCCTTTGCTCTGTAATTCTCTCTCTCTTAAATGACAAGTGTGAAATCTGTAGCTCTTTTCTAAATTATAGTTTTCCGATTATCCTGTCAATTTGCTCACATATTTGTAGTCTTATTATTTATATATATATTAAAAAACAACTCCTCTTTCATCTTCACAATCGCTGTGTGGGTCAAATGCAATGTCTTCCTTTCTTCTGCTTTAGAGCTGCTCGGAAAAAGCATTATCATGGCTAATGAAATATCTTTATAACAAAATGTTCGATAAGGTAAAAACAAGTTAAAGATAATTAGCAATTTTACGTTGATTTTAAGTATTAGTAAGATTAGTGACCTCGTTATACTAAAGAGCAGCTTCTTTAAAAAAAATATAACACGACCTGTGATCATGGACTGGCAGCCTGTACAGTTAAACTACGTTTTTTTGTGGGCCAGAACTTGAAGAATGAGAAAAAGCACTTGATTAAATCTAGATTTTGGTGTCAGAGGTGTAGCTGTTTGGGTAGTTTTCTAGTCAGATGATTTTCATGGATAACTCTATCCTTTAACAATCAAACCTCTTCTTATGCTCATTTTGATGTAAAATGGGATAGTGTTGGATTCCTCAACAGCTAGGATGAGACATGCAGATTATGTAGATGTTTCCATGTCTATCAGTCGCTCTCTCTTATTGGGGCTGGGGACATGACGAATTGGATCTCTCCGGAGCTGCTTACTGTTCACCTTGCTTTCTGCAAGCAATTCTCCACTCTTGATTCATGCTCATTTTGATTTGTATTTTGTGCCTCTGTGAGTAACTGCTTCTCCAGGCAGTTGTCTTTATGAGATAAGTGACCAAAATCTTAATTTTTCTATTTTCAGTTTTCCATGATCCCTTTCACTTTCTTCTTAGAAGTATTTGCACAAGTTCACTGGTATAAAACCTTGATGTGAGTGATTGGAGAACTGGATCAATTCTATGTTCTCTTTTGCTCAGCTATTTATTTTTATTTCACTTTGCATGCAGACACACCAGCAGCCAGGCCACCTGGGACTGCAGTGGCACCTGGGGAAGTGCTCTGAATTCCCCTCTGATGCTTGGCTGATTGTAATAGCTTAGAGGTGAGGTGATAAACAGCAGAGCATAAGCCCTTTGGGAAAAATCACTCAATGCCTTCACACCAGCCAGTTCACTGTTAACAGTATATCATTACTTAACCTGGGTATTAGGTTTTTTTCAAAGAAGAAGTACTGTCATGGTGGCGTAGTATAAGGAGGTACTTCAGCTCTATTCTCCTCCTTCCTGGTCTTACCAATAGTGATGAGATCTGACTTTGGAATTAAGAGAATCCAGTTTCAATACCTAGCTGAGAAAATGGGACTCAGTGCTTTTTTCTTTAGCACACGTACTTTTGGGAGCCGCTTCTCTGGGCTCTGTGAGGCAGCGATTGTGCTCGCTTATCCTCGCTCATGGATGAACAGCAAATTTTTCCTAGCTGTCCACATAGATGTGTTGACATCAGAAAACTTTACAAAGGCACTGCCAAGAGACTTTCCAAGGATGCTAAAACTTCATCTTGTGAGTCTGTGCAAAGGACTGGGTGAAGGTTTTAGGAATCTTGAGTACTCTTGTCTTGCTTTTCATGATGTTAAAATGGCCGCATGAATCAAGTATCCAGACAGTTGTGGTCTTAAAATTTGCTTTTAATTGCCTTTCATTGATATCTCTTTCCTTTCCTTGCAAAGACTTTTTGTTTGACTTTGACGGGTCCCAAGGATTAGATTGAATCTGCTCAATACATGGCTCAGGGGCTTCTAGTGAACCCCACAGCTCCTGCAGCCGTGGCTGTCATCACACCACAAAAAGATGTAGGCTTGTTCTGCCTTGGAGCTGAGAAGCTCCAAGCTGGGACTGAGACTGAAGTCCAGTTTAGATGTGACACAGGAGGACACTTACTGCATGCTTCCTGTGGATTGCAGAGATTACTTGAACAGTCGTGATGTTTGCTGTTAAAATGAACAGTCTGGAATGGTGTTTGTGCTGTCCAAACATAAATAAGGAGATAATTGCAGACACTCTTCTGCCTAAGAATGGAGCACAGATAAAATGACTTGGCACATGGAAACTGGGAAGAAGTTGGGAATAGCATCCTGAACGCAAGTAAGGTCAGGCAGAATAGATGATGGCTCTGCAAGAAAGTGTTGTGGTGGATTTCCTGCCTGTGACAGAAGCTCTGTGTGAGTTTGGAGATGTCACCTCTGCTCCTTGTATCTCATCTCTCCCGCTTAAAACTAAGGTCTATTTTACCTGACAAGATAAACTGCAATTCCAGTAATTTTTAAGTGTCAAAGCCAGATTTGTCTTCCTTCCCCTCCCCTTCACTTTCAAAGAACTCAATTTATTATGGTTACTTTTGTAGATCATCTTCCCTCTCTCTGGCAACAGCTTACATACAAACTTTTCTTTTGATTTGAATCTAGCTATGCAGCTTTGGAAATCCTCCTGGCAGGAAAGGTCTTCAGGATAAATAAAAATAAGTGTGTGCAAGATGAATTAAATTCGATCATCTTGTAACATGTCATCTCTTCTTCATGCAGCTCTGTATGATTGATACATGTTTGAGCAGCACGATCCCAATTACAGCTGCATTAAAAAAATATAAAAATAACAGCAACAGTTGACTTTCTCCAGGTGTGAACCGCGTGCTTTTTTTTTTCCTTATCAGGGTCTAATTTCAGCCAAACAGCACCTAGCAGCTCTACCGTAGATCAAGATGCTCTGCTGCTACCTATATTTCATGGTGTCAGTACAATGACAGCCATAGTCCGCAGAGCTGTCGCTTAAGTCACTGCCGTCAGCCTGCATTCTGCAAGGTTATGCTCTGTCTTAAATTAACATTGCCTTCTCTTGGTGCCCAGCACTCAGAAATTTCTTATTATCAAAGCGATCACTGCAAGGGTTTTTTTTGCTCATCCATCACGCTGTCACTGCACCACTTTCCCTTCTGCCATAGTTTCCTTTTGCTTTATTCTGTTTGTGTTTTTTTTTCAACATGAGACTCGGTCATGTTCATTTTTCTGTTGTAATTTGGTCATCTCTCCAAATTTCATGGATTTATTGGGATCCACAGCTTCAAATAAAATTTAATTTTTGTAAATTCTGGGAGAGCAGATTTAGCAGCTGGGTAAAGGTATGTCTAGTTTTTTTTTTTTTTAATATATTTTGATTTTTAAGCCAAATTTTATTTCTGTGAAGCACCAACCCGTCCTTTTACAACTCTGAAATCTTCTAATCTCTTACAAAATCTCCACGTGAACACTGGTAAATTTGTTTCAAAATTAATCAAAACAGAAAAGCCCCTATTTCTGTTCTGGAGATAGGTATTGTATTCCCTAACCTTGCAAAAACTTACTGATTATTAAGGGTTTTGTAATAGCAATTTCAATGTGCATGCATCTTGCTTTGTGTTTATTTATCAGCAAGTTTTCTGGTCTTATTTCTAATGTGTCATGTTGGTTCTTCTCAAAGGAGAAGAAAATCATCCTGGACTTCTTCCGTTTAATCTCTTGTTACTGGTGATGTTCAGCTTCAGCCCTTTTCTGAAGGGAGCTGGAGTGGAGTCTTACAGACTCACTTGTTTTGAGGCAAGTCTGGGCACAATTCGGTGTGTTTAAGAATATTTGTTTGGCAGTGGTGCCATTTGGAAGAAAATGGGAGGTAAGATGGGTGTTGAGTTGAGGCACAAAGAAACCTGTGGCAAGCTAGCTGTGCATAAATCTTGCTAAACCCATGGGCTGCATTTCAGCCGTCTCTATATAAAGCACAGAGTCATAATGGAAACTGCAACAAATCCTTTCTAATAATAGCCATTCCCTAAAGAAGCCACTACCTTTCTCTACTGATGCGCTCTGGTGCTTAGTGCTGAGAAGCTGTCTCACTAATCAGGATGAGCTGGGTATGTAGAGTGAATATAGTTTGGTTCCGGATTCATTGTGAAAGTATAATAATGAGGGAGGAGAGAAAGGAAACATGGATTTAAAAATAAATGAATAAAAGGGGAGTGAAGATAGGTTGCATTTGAGAACAGGATCATCTTTCAGCTGAGCTTTCGATGCCTTGCGGGGAAAATGGAGCAGGGAAAAAGAGGTCGCAGTGAGGATACAGTAAACGAAATTTTGTACAGCTAAAGGAGCAGGAGAGATTTATAGCTGCTATAGATCAGCTGAAGTTGCGTTGGGAAGGTGGAGGCTGACATGCTGAGCTCCTACCGCTGCTTTCATTGCCGACCAGCCTGGAGATGCATGCTCCCTCATCAGCAAGGGTCACGCAGCTGAGAAGTTATATATCCAGAGGTTTGGGTTATATGGCTGGCGAGGCAGATAGCCCTGTCAGTGCAGCTCTGCAGCAGTCCGTGGCACTACCTCAGTACCTGGAAATGGTGGGCACAGCCGGCCACCCTCCTGCCGCAGCAAGCCGATGGATCTGTGAGGTCCAACTGCTCGCCATGTTATGCTGCATGACACCGCTGCCAAGTATTTCCTCCCTGGGGCATAACTCTCACAGAGCTGGGGCCTGAAGCACTTGTGGGTTGGCTTTATCTAAGGGCTGGCTGAAATTAATGGCATTACTCAAAGCAAAACACATGTGCAGGAGCCTTGTAGATTAGAAACCTGTGTGTCGGTGGCAATGTTTTTGCATTTCCAGTCCCTCAAACCATGTAGTTTATAGTCAATCGTTAAGAAAATGGTAGGTAAAGTAATGCTCAAGGCTGTATGTATTTGTCCACCGCCCCCCATGCTGTATTAAGCTTATTTTAACAAATACATTATTGCTGGAGTCTGCAATACTTTTTTTTTTTTTTTGAACTTCAAGAGCCCTGAGGTTTAGCAATAGCTGTGTTGATTAACCTAATTAGTCATACATGTTCAGATTCGATTTTGCTGTTTGCTTCAAATTGAGAAGGATTTGTCTGCCCAAACCTTACTTTTTCAAACTGTCTGCAAAACTGTCTGGTTGCTGACACTTCCCCTAGCAGAAGGGCTCAAGCTGCCCAGTTATGCACACTGAAATTATGATGGCTTTATTTAGCTGTGTGGTCCCCATCCTGGTGAGTATGCATTGACACAGCTCCTTTTTGGGGGAGTTTTCTACTGCTGAGGATCTGTCATCGTTTGCCTGCCTACTATGTTTGCACTGGGTGTTTTGGTTTGTACAGGACTCTGGGGGACACGAGACTCCCAAGCCGTATATTTCATGATGTGTAAACATGTGCAGGACAAACATAGCACATGGAAGCTTGAAACATAAATGTTAAAGGAAAACCTTATACACCTGATCAGCAAGGAATACAAGTATATTTTTAATTCTCACTGAAGTTCATCTTGAGCAATACATCCAAGTATTTTGCAGGCAGAAGTCCAGTGAAACTCAGATACTTTGCACCATATGAGAAGTTACACTAATCGTGGGAGATGCAGCCCTCAGCACCTGCACTAGCTGGGTGGTTTGCTGCAGAAAACCAGTGTGATTTTTGTTTACATGAAGTTCAACAAACAAATAGTGAAAAGGTGGGAGAAAAGAATCAAGGAGAGCTACCAACAGTAAGGCAACTCTTGGGGTTGCAGGGGAAAAAAATAAGCTGTCTAGCAACTTTATTATTGCCATTGATCACATTTATGAAGATGACGAAGTTGCAAACTGTTCTAATACAAAAAAGGCCATTACAGCAATGCAAAATGGTCTATCACATACTGCGTGTGACAACTTTATTACTGCAATGGACTAATATTGCAGTGGGGAAATACAGTACCTGTAGGTTACTTTGAAACAAAACATAGCAGTCAACATGTTACTATATAAAATTTATTTTTATGAGCCTCAATAATAGTCTCAGTAATTATAGCAAGTAGTTACCAAAAATATACAGACAAAAGGGAATAAAGTGAGACGTCCTAGCCTCAACAGCACCTTTTTGTTTCATCTCTTCATCATTGTGTGCCTGTGCTAGGACTTGAGTTGATAGGGACAGCACCGGCTGATGTTGATGAAAAGATACCTATTATCTTTAGAGGCTTCTGGATTAACACCAAATTTAGTAAAACTTTCAACCTGAGCCTGGCTGGTAAGTTGGAAGGTGAAAGCATCTTGCTTTCCATGGGTGTTTTCTAGAACACAAGGTCTAGGATATCTCCCATTCAGCATTTCTACAGGTGTGAGGACTATTAGTAGTTTGGAAGGTAAAAATAAACTATAATGTAGAAATAATATTTCAGACATCAGTATGTAATGATATACCTTGCCATTAAAGAAAATGCATGATATTTTTATATTTTTATTCTCTTGAAATGCCTTCATCTGGGGCATTTGAAGCATATGTGTATAGAATAGGAGTGGCTCACGCAGGAGGCCAGGAGTCTGGATATAGAGGCTCGGTGTCTGACTCTGGCTTCACTTGACTGCGACATAAAATCCAGACTGTATCCCTCTCTGCTTAGTACAAATATTATTTTTTTTTTTTTTGTATTGGAGGAAGATATGAGTATAAAGCCACTGATGATTTTGTGATCCCTCACTGGTAAATATGCTATTGAAATATATCAGGCATTCTCTGGCTTTTTCAAAACCTGCTTTGCAGAATATAACTTAGAGGCTAACTCGCCGTGAAATTTATTATTCACTTTAATACTGCATTGCATTCCAACCAATGTTTCCTACCGCTCGCTATCAGAGGGAACAGTCTGTTGCAACTACTCCATAATTGTTCTCCTAATGTATACTTTATTAAACTCCTGCTGTTCTCTTGACTGGTTTATCTTCTAAAAATAGTCTGATTAATAAAATGGATGTCAGATGTAGCTATCTTTACATATTTTTCTCATAGAATTAGACCGTACTAAACAGTAATTTGAATATTTTTTTTTTCTTTTAATGTTAAGCAGTATCAATTATTCTCTGTAGAGGTGCTTGTGGATTGCTGATGGGATATTAGAAATGTGAATTCAGTTCAGGTTGGCAGTGATTAGAATTCAGGTGTTAACTGCTCTGTTGTGTCATGGCAACCACGGAACAAATCACATTGCCACTAGTCCAAGTGAACTGGATCTAGATGAAGGCCCTTTTCTTAGATTTTCATCGTACAATATCTGAAAACAAACATGGTTGGGAAGGTCTCAGTGTCACATCTGGGTAATTGCATGCTGTGTGCTTGAAATTCCCTCTGTACTTTCAAGTACGGGTACAGGTTGTTGAGTCTCTCCTTTGTCTGCTTCCCTCCAAATCACAACAATTACAAAAGCATTACTCTGGCTATGTTCAGGCTACAAAGACATTTGAACACAGTTCTGGTGAATGCCAGTAAGCAGATGTAAAGCAGTTTTTCATTTTTCTGTGTAATATATTCAGAAGTTAACAATGTATTGTTTGGAAACTAGAGTTATGTCACAGGTTATCAGTGAAGACTTTACTAAATAGCTCAATGACACGATGTACAACTCATCACAGTATTTGTCTGTGTTATTTGAGACTCTTACACGTTCCCTTTAGGATTTTGCAAGAAGAAATGGGACGTTGCAGAGGGCTTGATTATCCTCTTACCACCAAGCCATGTCACTTGTTTGATTTGGTGGCCTTCTTCCAGGCATAAATAATTGGAATAACTGGAATGCTATAAATAAAAGAAGAATCAAGTAGTATACTTACAAAAATAATGTGCTAAATTAATCCATTTAAATAAGTCTATTGACTGAACTGGGATTATTCTCAAGGATTAACCTGTGCTTTTTCTCCAGTGGTATGTAGTAGTCATTCACTGTTCTGAGCAATCATGGAGGAGGTGTTACACCATCCCTCTACATTTCTTACCATGTGTATGGTATCTTTCTACTTTAAAAGAAAATAATGGAAAAAAAATGTAAAGATGAAAAGTCTACCTTGTAGACATAAGGGTTTTCTGGACAGATGGGCAAACTGAAATGCTGCTCTGAAGCAAGGCATATCTTCCACTTCTGTCTTTGCATGTGTTTGATGAAGAAGGTCAGCAGAACACTAAAGGGAATAAGGTTGTTTTCTGTGAGCATCCATCACCTGCAATGGGAATGCAAGTTAACATCAATTAGGGTTTGACATTGCCTTAGCTATATTCATGCTCCGTGCAGCATAGAGACCATGAGGATCTGCACGATTTTCAAACCAGCTCAGAAGTACTAATAACTTAAGACACCCATAATTCTCTAAGCAGAAGCTATGCTCTGATATGACAGTTTAAAACATCAGGCTAAAAGCTTGCAGGTTTTAGAGCTTGATACTTCCAGTAAAGGCTCTTGCTGTCAGTCTGGAGGGCAGAAGCACAGTTCTTCAAACCATACATTAGTGTTGTGGACTTCTGTTGGTCTGTACACGTGTCCTTTCTGAAAAAAAGGGCAGGCAAAGAATGGAGGCTCTGGGGCTTGTTTAATTTCAGCAAGTACAATAAAGGGTCTCACTGGATCTCACAAAGTGAGAAGTGTTTTCCTTTACTGGGGCTGCACGGCCCCCATGCCATTATATTAATCACACTTCATTTTCAGTGTGAGTAATCAATATCAGTAAGTGATATTTTCTATCTCAAACAACAAAATCCTTGAGACTGGCTTGTCATGTGGAATCAAAGCACTGCATAACTAAATCATCACAGAACAAAGAGAATTTGGGAGCAGTACAATACGCACAGCTGCCAGACATGTATATTCCACATACAGTGCAGAGAAATGAGGTTGGTCCATCTCATGTGCAATTGCTAGTGAAGGCTGACAAGTGCAGTCAAATACAAAGCTCAGCAAACACTGTAGTCCCTTTGCTTTCTACTTAATAGTTGTAATCTTTTCTCCAAATGGAGGGTTGCTGCCTGCTCTTCACTTGCTGATAGGCTTAATTCACTCTGAGTGCCCACAGGGATATCATATTTCATGCTGGCTTTTGACATTTTACATTTTAATTAAGCTTACCCTGTAGGAAAGAGGATGCTAACAACTAGGCTTACCTCTCTAACACAACATGATGCCTGGAATGAAATCTGCTGCTTGTGCCCCTTCCAAAGCCTTGCACTTTTATTGTGCATAGCATCTCCGGAGAGAGCAGGCAGGCTGCATGCAACGTCCAAGCCTGCCATCATTCAAGCAGGACGTAATTCCCAGTTTATTATTATTGCAACTTCACTGGGTTGGAACATTTGTGTAGCTTTACCATCACATTTTCCCTGGAGAGGTAATCAGAACAAACAAGGATTTTTTTTACTTTAGAGGAAAAAAGGGTGTAATCAAGGTTTGGGGAATACAAAAAACTTTCTTGCTTTATGGGAAGAGTGTCTTTGGAGGGGAGAGGTCTGGTTTGATTTGTCAGCCTTACTTACTCAGTACTGCTCAACTTGGCAATGTCCTAGAGTCAAAAATAGCATACAGTAAGTTCTGCACCCATTTTGCCCAAGTTTAGCACTGGAATCTGATAGGGAATGGTGTTTGGCAACTTGGCGTAGTGGAAGGGGCCTCTAATACCTTTCAGTCTCAGAGCACAGACACTTGACCCCAAAACTGTAGGGTAATAATACCTTACTGTGCATCAACTGATGTGTGGTTTCATGATCCTGTTCATGTGAAGTGTAAAGTAGTTCAGGCTGATTGAAGCTTCTTTCATTGGGGCCTAAATTCTGTTTTCTGTGCCTGTGTGGGCTGGTGTATTTTGATGCCTTGAAGTTGCCTTGTCCTGCCTGGTGGTGAACATTGCCAGAGCTTTCCAGCTCATGTACTGGTTAGAAGTGGTGCATGCTTTAACTACAGCAGCCAGGAGCTCTTTTTTCTGGGTTAGCCACTACGAAAATAAAGCTATGAAATTTCTAGTCTTTGAAACTTATGGTCCATTTATAAAACAAAAGATAAGGGATGTATAGAGACAGAAAGGAAGCACAAAGTAAAGGTGAGACAGCTCTGCCTAGTGTGAAAACATTGATTTCAGCTTGGCTTGTAAAAAGGAGGAAGAGTTTTGTGTTACGGATTATGGTATTTTATTTTGAGGTTGCTATAATGACACCGCTTTGCTGAAATTTGTCATGCCACGTGTCCTGGGGCAGCAGAGCATGTTAAGGGATGGTTTACCCACATGTGCTTTGTGATGCTTGCTCCTTTAAATCCAATCGAAAGTTGTTTCTTTTAAGGAAATTTTTAAAACAAATAAAGAAGGAAACATAGCAGCAGTATGGAATCACTACAGCTAAGCTAGCATAAAGCTGCAGTGTGATTTTTATGGTTTGCTTCTCTTGTATTAAAGGAGAAGAACAGCCTTCTATTTCAGGAATACAGCTAAATCACAAAAAAGAAAAACACAACTCAGCTTTGCCAAATATTTTTGTTTATCAGAAAAATCATGGTTCTGTTTTGGTATGAGAGCAGAGTAGCCATACATATACCTAAACTACCAAGCAGGGGGTAAAATGATTTTTCAAGACCAGTCAGAAAAACAGCTTTAACAGTTAAGTGCCTCGCAGTGTTGCTATGATTGAAGAAATAAAGAAAATGACTATTGGGACTATTTTTTCATTTTTTGCTCATGCTTGGTTTTAATTGCTAACTGATTTGCAGCACTTTTGCAAGCTCTTAGCAGCAATAGTGGGGGCATAACACCACTGTAGTACTTTGGGCCCATTTGAGCTAAATGTGGTAGCTGGACATCCTTTGCTCCATGCAGGACATCTGCCTGACTTGGAATGATCATTCACAAAAGCTCTTTCTGCCAATTTAAGTGGCATCCTCAAAGAACAACCACTGCAGTATGAAGCTGGAGTTGCTGAGCACTGCATCTTTTCCCTACCCTCTTGAACTTGTTTTTCTGATGCTGAACTACTTTGTCTTTCATTTCTTTGACCTGAAACGTTCAGGTCGCGGATGTTTGGAGAGTGATGAACAGAAGTTGCCCAAATGCACAGTCCTATTTCCAGCACCACACGGTGTGGCAGGCTGATTTAGATGTCCAGGTCAAACGATTCTTTTCAGTTGACTGCCTCAACCATCCTGGGTGCAATTGTTATCTTCTATATTAAGGTTTCATCCTGCGAGGTGCTAGGCACTTTTTCTTATTTTGGCTGGATGGGAGAAGTCAGTTAGGACATTGCTTCGCTGCCCTGTGACTAATGTGTCACCCAGGTGTCCTCAGACTGGCACGCTGGGGTGCCAGCTTCCCTCTGCCTCACCCAGACCCTTCCAAAACAGCGTGTTTAATACACTCAAATGTGATATCATGTGCCCAGGAAGGAAACTGCAGGAAAAAATCACTTTGTGTAGGCTGAAGAGAGCCTCTGAAAATGCTTTGAAAGTTTAAACAGGAGAAGGAGAAAACAAAATTGTTGAATCTGAGCAGCCTGGTATATATATATATATGTGTGTGTGTGTGTGTGTGTATATATATATAGACCAAGTACCTGAATTGCAAATATACATTATTACTGGCTTTACTAGTAGGGAAAAAGAAAAAAGCAGATACTGTTGTTTCCATAGTACCTCAATATAAATAGCATCCAGTGGTTTCTATGCAACAACAGTTAGCAAACTTATTAATATGCTCTCTATTTATTACATATAGTGATTCTCAAGCTTTAGCAAGCTGGGTTTATTTCAATGTTTGTCAGAAGAACACAAAGGAAGAAAATTGATGAACTACAATGGTTTTCCTTTTCCTTAATGTAATTTCAGGTCCATACATGATTCAATTTTTACAGTTACATCTTTTATATCTGCACTCACGAAAGGTCCAGGAGTGTGTGAAGGATGATCTCGTTGCCATTACTCCTGACTCCTGCTGTATGAAGTCTCTACTGGTCATTAAAAAGAAGTTATCTAGAATTTTCTTGTAGCCTGTAATAGGTCATTTCTCCTTTTGAATGGGCACAGGTAGTAGACTCCTTGCAGACCTGGGATTAGGCACTGGGCTTGAATTCTGGGTTAATTCTTTGGCTGCTAGCCCATGTTTCTAAGAACAGGAGTTTCCAGCACCTAATACATCTGCATGATCTTTTTAACGATCTGAATACAGCAGATAAGTATGGCGACAGAATGTTGGCTGGCTTCCTAAGTGCATGCTTTGCTGATTTTCTCTGAAAAAATATGCATGCAATTAAAAACAAAACACAGAACCTCCTAACCTCTTGACTGCTAGCAGTAGGTTGTTTTACAATAGCCTCGACATGTTTAGACTTAATGAAGAGATGCAGTTCGTGCTGACTCGCAGTCACAGTTAGACTCCAGTATCCTCCCAGCTTTTCTGATTGATCAAGGAGTCTAACTGGCAGGGGCTGGTGGGTTTTGGGTTGCTTCATGTGTTGTGTACTTTCTTGCTGGTCATGCAAGCCCACGAAGAAGTGAGTTTTGTTGTTGTTTTTAACATTATTTTATCAGTTCTGCAGAGAGGGCTGAGCCAATTTTCCTTCCACATGAATTCGTATACAAAGTATTTCTAATATTGGCCTTAATTCTGTAAAAACTTCCACGTTTACTTATTTGTGTCTTTAACTTATTGTCACCTTGACTTCAGACATAGAATTAGGTGGGTGGTATTGTTCTTCTCAGCCTCAGCTTTTTCTCAACCCTTGGTGATAAACATCTCTCGTATACATGGTGGAATCAAGATTTAGAGTTGAATTCCTCTTTTCCATGACCACTCTAGCAATTGCTAGGTTTAAATATAGCATACTAGGTTTAAATATAGGATAATGCTAGGTTAAATATAGGTTAATGCTAGGTTTAAATATAGCATGCTACTGTTTAAATCCTGAAGCTCCACAGTTCTCTGCTGTTTTAATATCCATTTATTATATAGCATTTCCTAGCACAATATTTCCTAAAGTCATTGATGATCCTCTTCTGTGCCATGGAAGTAATAGTAAAGTCACCTAGGAGTGACTAGTCACCTAGTTAGCATTCATCTACAGTTACCAAACACAACCCAAAGGACTGAAAGCCCTTGGAGTGATGGCCCTCCATTAAGGGGTCCTTTAGACAGGTATTGCTAAAGGCAATAATGCAGAGTTTTGTTCACCCCGAGCATGACATAAATAATGCAGTGATTTTCACCCTGAGTCCTCTGTGTAGACAATGCCAGTGCAGATAAATTATATTGCACTGCAGATGACCTATATTATGCTAAGAAACTGCTACCAAAAGTTGTGAAGTAGAAGTATGCTGGGGGCTCCTAGGAAACAACAGAATGTGCTATTTGTTAAATTGAAAGGATGGTGTTTCTGAGATACAAAACCAACTCAATAATTAATACATATCTAGATACCTAAAGCAAATCAGGTTTACCATGCTAGAAATAGTAGAAAATGAGGTTGAGAACGTACCTGTCCCAGATATTGCACTTTCTTAAAATGAGCAAAATTGGGCTGTATGTGGAAGAAACAGTGTTACCTTCACGATTCTAGATAAGCATGTGGAAAACAGATGTAGGGCCTGGGTGCTCAATTCTCAGCCACCCATTAAGAATTTTAAGTTTTAATCAAATTTGAGATCTGATATAAAATTGATGCCTAGTTTCTTTATAGATTCTGTATTTGACAAAATTTAACTAGGAGTCATTTCACTGTTTTCTTTGAAAATTCATTTCCCCCAGTGGAAAAGACCTTTGAAAGTATACCAAAAAATAAACAAGCAAACAAAACCAAATTGAATAATAGCTTTTAATGGAAGTTTATAAAGGGTGGGGAGGGGGGCAAGGAGAAAAAAATTAGGTTACCAAATTGAATGTTTTGTATAAAAATGGATTTAAAAATCATTAGCGTAGAAGAAATCTCTTTAGCATTGTGCCTTTATTAAAGCTTGTAAAGTGATTTGAGATTACTTGGAGGAAGGAACTCTTGATGTGAAACTTGTCATTGCACAGTGGAATTAAATCCCTTTTTCCATTTTAAAATCTGAAACCTACATGCAATGCTGAGAATTTCGTCTTGGCTTCTTAAATGTCAAGAATTAGTTTTTCTCTGAGCAACCTGTTTATCAGAAAAATCCAGAAGTTCAAATGAAGATATCTGAAAGCAGCCGAGGAGCTGTAACAGGCTCACAAAAATATTTCTGTCATGGCTTTATTCTCTGGAAATTAGTCCCGCTATTCTTAGCTATTCATTTAAAAAAAAAAAAAAAAAAAGTCAGGCATGCCCTGAAGCAAGCGGAAAAAGATCAGTTTTAGACCATCATTAATACTCTGACCAGCAGCAAGACGACAGATTCCAAGTCTGTATTACAGGTCTGTGCAATCCTCCAGTTCCTCTGTGCATCTCCGGTCTCTCTTGGCCAAAGTATAGCTGGAAAATGCAATGTTTTAAAGTAGTCAGGTAGCTGAGGTGGGACCAATTGTTCATTAGGTTAGACTTAATTCACTGTTCTCATAGAGGGGTTTTGTTGCCTTTAATTGGGAAAGTTCAGATGATGTTCCTGCAGATTTTTCAGAACTGTACAATATCTCAGTTATTCATAGCTTTGAGTCTGACAACTGGACATCATTTAGCCTAGCAGTGAAAAGTCTGCCGAAGTAAAAATAGGTGGTCTCTGTCATCTGGAGAGTGAGCAGAAACACGTGTCACAGTAGTTGCCTTCAGAATGTATATTCATTAGCAAGCCAGTGAGAAAATACGCAAAGCACTGAGATCCCCTGAACCATGGAGGTTGCAACTTGTGCCTTTTTAAAGCTCATGGAAGGTCTGGAGAAAACTTCCCATGGTTTTAAGGCTTGAGTTCATGATCACAAATAATAGTGAAGCCTTCTGATGAGGCATTTTGAACAAATTCCAAATGGGGGTCTTAAAAGGATGCACCCAGACCTACAGGTTACCTGCTGCCGATTCTTTAGATAAATAATCTTTTTTTCTAAATTTAATTATTAGTTAATGACTTAGTCTTCGGCTTCCCCTCTCATCTTTCTAGTCTCTAGGGTCATTTATGCTTGTGGCATAATTCTAGTAGAGGTCTGTTGACTAGAAGAGTGTCAAGAGCTGCTTTACATGAAGTCCATGGCTTGGTGTAGTGAGGGCATGGAGGTACGTGTGAGACTCAGAGCTGCTCATTAATTTGTGCTTTCCCCAGAGCTTGGCAAAGTCTGGGTCCACATTCTCAGCCACTCTGCTCCTTATTTTGCACAACAACACTTCTCAGAGCTTGAAATGGTGACCAAAATTACTGATTTCCTTATTCATTTCTCCTCTATGTGTTATAATTTTTTTTATTTTTTTTCAGGGAAGAAATTGTGACCAGAATTCAGCAAGTCTTTCTTCTAACTATTACTTTGCTCTCTAACTATACTGTCTTGGCATTTTATTCTCTCTTCATTGTAGTCATAGACTGCTTGAACCAATCCTGATGATACGTGTCCTGTTCCTCCCCTGGAGTACTTTTTGCAGGAAAGCTAGCTTGGTGAACTCTGATCTTCATGTGTTTTAAAAGCTGACAGCAGAGCTCAGTAAATTACATGTTTCACGGGAAAGTAGAGAGTACGGTATTAGGGGCTGCCACAAAGAAAGGCACCAAAGAAAACCAGGGGAGTTGGGTGGGCAGGAGCGGAATCGATATTGCAACAGGAAGAAAACAGGAGTACAGAAACCAGATAAGACCATAGGGCTGTGCAACGAGAGTGCTTTTCAGCTGGGAGAGAATAAATACATCATTACAGCTGGAAGCAGAAGAATGAAGTTAGTGTTAGATATTCAGTGCTGTTGCAATTTAGTGCTGGAACACTAAGCATGTTCACAGTGGCAGGTCAGATGTTACGGTGAAGTTGTTGAATATTCCTTTCCTCTGCAACAACTATCAGACACTAATAAGAAGAGGGTAGTCTTTTGTGCAGGAATGGGAAGTCTACGTTATACTTCTAAAATTTTTTTATTTCAGTTCTGTAGTAGCTCCATGTTGAGTTCAGAGTGGCACTTGAGGGCATGGGATATTTACTGCTGCGTTGCACCACCGTTTTCTGTGTAATAAAGTATTTTTTTCACCCAAGTGAAATTGAGCTGTAAGGTTGTGAGTGTTTGCATTGTCTTTAAAAAATCAGAAAGGTCTTTTTTTGAAAAGTAAAATCTAGGAATATCAAAGACAATCATTTTGACTTTTTTTTTTTTTTCATTTATTTTGTTCAGTTTACTTGATATGAGTGATTTACAAAATCAGTTTGAATTTGAAAAACATGGTGTTGCCAGTTGCATGGCATTGCTTGTTTCCCTTGAATTTTTTGAGCGGAGAAAATATTTGAAATGGAAAGTTTCACTGTGCTCTAGCTGAGCATACCACCAAGGAAACAGGATTTGCTCACAAAGATGGAAGCTGCCCAACATTATTTATAGCATATAGCAATTTTCCTGAAGGAATACCTGTTTGAGGGAGTGTGGAGGAATTAAGAGGAGTGTCTTGGGGTCAAGACACGTGGTATACCAGTCTCTGGAAATCCAATAATTTTTATTAATATTTCTAGGTGTCTCAACTGGTTTATACTGTATACTATTGCCTAATTGTGTTGGGATTTGAGGTTCTGAAGTGAAAATGTGAAAATACAGTGCTGACACTTACATGGCAGCAGTTGAATGTAGGTGGGAGATGGGTTGAAAGAAATCAGCAAGTATTCACCATTTCAGTGTTATAAATGTAATAAATGACAGGACTAATTGCAGTCTTAATTACAGTGGTGTAATTCTGGAAAAATGGATTAAGGCATTAAAGTTAGACAAATGTAACAGCTAATAAATGAGTGAGATAAGAATCAGGCTATCATTTTATCTCTATGTATGCAAGTAATCTGAAGACTTCTGTAACTTTAAACCAACAGATGATATTAGTTTCTTCCAGATATTTTTCTTAAAACAGACTATGAAATGTAAGCCAATAACCTTCAAGTGGTTGTCACTGGGGAATGAGCAGTATTCTGGTTTAGCACCCAGGCATGGAGAGATGGTGATATATTTTCCCAGAAAACACAGACATTGTAATCTCATTATTGTGTTAAGTATAGTAATTGTTTGGTGGAGTATAACTACGTTCCTTTTCTCCTCTGAGCTTGTTCCCACATCACAAAATTAATCCTTGTTTTGAGCAAAGTGCAACTCTCACGGCATGCCTGCAATGTTCCTGCCAACATTGCTCTAATAGCACTGTGGCACTCTGTCATCAGGCTACTATCATTTGGGTAATCCATGGCTGTAATACATCATTTATGTGCTATTGTTTTGATGATGTATGAAAGCAATGCATCATTTCAGGACTGCCAGCAGAAATATCCCAGAAGCTGTCATGCTTTGTTTTTTCTTCTTCTTCTTTTTTTTTTTTTAATCTTTATAAACGCAGAAAAGAGATTAGTTATTTATGGGAGTAGAAAAGGAGGGAGGTTAGGAGGGAAGTAGAGTGAGGAGAGAATATAATAGAGATGTACCTAAATCAATAGGAGCTGCAGGAGTTTATTAAATCCTAAAATTAGGAAAGGGGATTTCCATATTTCTAGCTGCGTGCTTTCAACCTGCTGCCCCTTTGCCTTCTTTACAACTGTTGGAAGAGTGGTGAAGGCATTATTTGGAGTCAGGAGACTCAGTGCTGTGCCTTTCACGTGTCAGTTCATGCATACAGAACAGACGTTTTGTGTTCTGATTTGTCTGTGCTGTTTTTATACCCACCACTAATGGAATTGTTGGTGGGTAGTTATTAAAATTGCAGTATTATTAGAAGGTCCTTTTATTTAACGCTGTACCCTCACACAGTGGAAAGCTCCCATTGAGAATTTAAAGGCTAAAGCCCTGATGGAGCTTGATACTTATGAGCAGAACACTTTTTAAAGGGGATGAGGGTAAGAAAGGCTGAAAACTGTCCTGATCTGGGTTAGGTCAGTGTTGCTTTGAGATAGATGAAATGAATGGCTGGTACCTCCCTGTCTCCAGCCAGGTGACGGGATGCAGTATGTGATGAACAATACCTTACAGGCAGAGTTGTTTGAGGAGAAGAGCTGATGATAAAACTGGTTGGGACTACAAACCCCAAGAAAGGGAGCAGGAATATGTGGCTGAGTCCTTTCTGCTCACAGATAAGGCAAACTGAGAGACTGAGGAAGTGTAAATGTTAGTGATTGTTGGAGGCTAATAACAGATACATAAAAATGCATTGAAGGGAGTTTGTCTTGCCAAGGGCTTTGCAGCTCCCCTTGGTCTGGACTGCATTTAAAAATTGAGGTCAATGTGTTGTGAGGACCTTCTTGTCATCCTTTTCCTGTTTGCCAAAACTACCTCATTTCTGCTCTTATTTCTAACAATCTGCCAGTTCGTGCCTTTGACTGCTCGCCCAAGTCTCTCTGCTCTGCTTTTTTCTTTTAGAACGGGAAAATGAAAAAGCCTTTCAGGCTCAGTCTCTCTTCATTACAGGTGATTACAAAGTCAATCGTCCTCAGATTTCTTTTCAGCCTGCCTCAGAAGGCCCAGTTTCCATTTCCAGCTTTTGATCACTAAATTTTTCTGTGGGAAAATGCCTGTTTGTTGCAGCCCATCTGATTGGTATGGTTTGCAGTAATCAAAAACCAGTACCTAGGTGATGGCCCACTGACAGCATGTGATGAGCAATGCCCTACCTGCAGGCTTGGATATTAGGGATTATTTTCCCAAGGAGGAAAGACGGCCAGAAAGTTGTTTGGAGAGTTATTAGGGCATCATGGGACTATTTGGGCAGCCTCCTGAGTCATAATCTTACTTTTGGGGTCAAGAAACATCTCGTTATGGTTAAACAGGCTTTGAGGCTTGGAAGTTAGTTTTCAGGTTGTTCTGTGGAACTTCAGTTGGTGTTCTCTGACCTAACTTTGTTTCTGACTGATATAATGAAAAAAGTGGGAACTAGAAATGAAGATTGAACATAGGTTTGGCCAAGGTTTCCATAGAGCTCAGCTCTGCTTCAGTATTGGAATGAAAGAGCTGAAATCCACTGGTAACAAGCTGCAAAAAATCTCATCTGGAACATCTTAGTTATTATAATTATTGAGTCTGTGCTCTTAATAATTTGGACCTGGATTTTGTTTGGTTAAGGCTTTTTTTTTTTTTTTTTTTTTGGTTAAGTGAGTAAATCCAGCTTTTCCCTTCAAGCTGTTAATTCTACTGACATCAGGGAAATTTTGAGTGTGGGGGTTGTTCAAGGTTATGTAGCACCTTGTGAGGACCTTCCTTCTCCCCTTGGAGGTCTAGAGGTGCTGCAGTAATGCAAAAATATTGTCTCCAATTGTTTCCTTTCTGTCCTCAGCCTCCTTCATCTGCTTGTTGATCTCATCTCAACTTCTGCTTTCCTTTGTATTCTTTGTTTTCTCTTGTCTCCCCAAACAGTGTAAACACGAAAGCAATAAAAGTTAATCCTCACCTTGCACGTACACCCTCAAAACAAATCCCATTTGTAACAGGCAGAGCAATCTGTTCCTGAATGTTGTCTCAGGGCTTCAGTCACTAATTTTGGCTCCTGTACATGGTGCCAGTTCAGGTTTTGGCAGCTCAGCTACTGTAGATTGCTGATGATGATCCCTGCAAGGAAGCAGTGGCTGGCATACAGACATGCAGAGCAGGAATAATTTTTCGGGCATCCTTCTCTTCCTGATACTTCAGGTGACACCAACACTCCTCATAGGTCCTGGAAAAGACTAGAACTAGAAGATGCAGGTTTACAAGAGTAAGTGCTAATTTTGGAGACTGTTCAATGGTTGTGGCTTATTTGTCTCTGAATATGCAATATGAATGTGCAGAATAAAGCTGAGGTATGTGGAGTCTGATAAAGATGCTGACTCAGTTAAATCTCGAATTCTCTAAACACAGGAACTGGCACCAAGAAGAATGACTAGATAGAAAGTCTTTGAATTTGCATGCTTAGAGTTTTTCTGCATTGCCTACAAAAGAAAAAATGTTTGTTTCTTCTTTTTTTTTTTTAGTTAAAAAAAATAAAAGTGATGAAACACTCAAGGAATGGCTTTTGATCAAAACATTACACTGAGCTGCAATCAAGCTCCTTTAATTGGATTCTTTTGGGGTAACATTCACTGTTGCTAATGTGGCACAATGTAATTAGAGAACCTAAAAAATAAAAAAAATATTGTGGAATTTGACAGGTAATGTGTATTTTGGAATGAGTTCAGGGTCAGAAATTCTTCATATGCACATCAGCTTGGCTGACTCCAGCACATTTCTTGGTGGTCCTGGGGCAATCATCCCTTTAACACCACATCAAGTGACTGATGCCTGAGAGTCCAATTTGAGCCATTTTTGAGATAAATATGCAAAATTGCTTGGGATTATGCAATAATAAAGCACAATATCAGCCCCTCACCAGCCCCATTACAGGCCTGTCCAGGAGATTTGATGGACTTGCACTGGCTCAATGTATTTTTCCCAACTCACTGCACTAGACTGAGTTGCACTGAGACACAATGAATATTAAATGCTCAAACTGCAAATGGGCTGTAGGTTACCAACCGAAGACTTAACTGTGGAGAAAAAGAGGAAAGGAGAGAGGGGAAAAACCAATCCGTTCTTTGTTTTCATCCAGAATCTCTTCAGTACTTAATAATTTCCAGTCTCCTCCTTTCTCAAGAACAAAATCTAACCCCTTGTTCTGTATTTACAGGTGTCTTTAACATCTGCTTTTCTCTTGGTTTAATTTACTGGACCCAAAAGATTGGTATTTAACATACACATCTAGGGCATTCTGTCTTAATGGTCTGAGTGCCAGCTAATAATGAAAGAAATTGGTAAAGATAGGCTATGATACTGAATAAATAGGAGTATGTTTTCCTTTTAAAATACTGGATATTTCCAAAGTAATTTTTAGACGAAGTGGTGGCTGCAATTGTTTCTCTTCACATCTATTCAGCAGACTACAGTTGAGGGTTATAAATGATGTGATTTTTTTTCCCTGGTTGTGCTACTGGGAATGAACACAAAGCTAATTAACACTGTATGAATCTATTTACCCAAAAGAATGTCATCATGGAAATGAGGATAAAACCTTGGGGGGTTACATCCTTTTTAATAAGTTACAGGAAACCATACTAGCTGATCTAATTTTTGTTGATTATTTCAGAGATTATTTCCCTTAAAAAGATATTTTTTAATGGAAGTTGAAAGTTGGGAGTTTCTAGGATACTTAGAATTTAAAATATGAGTGCCACTCGTGTACTTTCTGCTTAGGAAGCTATTTTGTGATCAGTTGTCTTAGCATGCTAAGGACATTTTTTTTTTTTCTGCTAATCTTCCTATAAAGCTTTCTGAATGGATCAGTTGTAGGCAGGTGTGGATATGCGGGGGTCCAGGCCAAGCTAGATTCAAGCGTGGCTCAGGACATCCTGGATTTAACTGGATTATTGTCCAACAGTGTAGATTGAAAATATGGTCACTGAGTTCTGGTACGCATACACTTCAGTATCGCTTGCTCTTCGAATGGTTGTGTGGGACCAGCAAAGTAAAACAAGCTTCTGGTTCATGGCTATGAGCTGTACGTAGTAAAAGATAGTGGAAAGAATAGAAATCCAAACCATGCTTTTTATCCATGTGTCAGAGGAGTCGGCTGTTTAAAGGCAAATGGCTAATGCACCGGTGTTTCTGCTTTCCCCCCCTTACTTTCACTAGAAATTGCATTCATAACAAAGATGGAATAAGTATGTGTGGTTTTCCCTCCTGTGCACAAATCTGAACTTTCTCACAATGCAATGAACTTCTCACAATAGAGCTTTGTATTCAGTTCAATGGGAAGAGAGTTTTATTCTTGTTTGTAGAATATGAAATGAAGTCCATAAAGAGACAATGCGACAGTTGTACCTCCCACATAGCACAGGTCAGGAGATTACAGCTATTAACTTCATACTGCACGTGTTAATTATCATATACACAATATGTGTATTTCTCTTTCCATAAATGTTATTGTTTATGTAATGCCTTCTTGGTTTTGTTTTGTTACCTAGAGTAGAGATATTCTTCTCCTGCTCAAATGCATTTAGGCAGAGATTTTGTGGCAAGCAGTAATTTTTAGATATATTTAATGATAAACTTGTATATGGGTAATGGTGACAGAAACATTGAAGGTAAAGAAGTGAATTAATTTACCTTTATTTGTACCTGTGGTAGAAGAAGGCAAACAGTGATGCTGCCTTCATTCTCTCTCTGTCAAGAAATTCGGGTTCTGTCAGAAAACAATGTTCTCCTCTAAGTTTGATTGGATTTTAATGTTACTGTTCAAAATCAGAGGTAACACAATTTAATGAATATGGTTACAGTTCTGTAAAATTGGTGAAAGAGCATGCTGAAATGGGCAGTAGGTTTGTTTGCATCCCAGCAAATGTCCTGGCAGCTACTCTAAGTACATTTTATCCTTTGGCAAGTCATAATAGTTCTAATTTTCTGCTGCTTTTATATGACTTTGTATTGATAAATTTTTCAAATTTCAGCTTTTTCCCACAAAAAGAGCAAGAGTTTTAGTCTTCAGGAAGAAAATAAGGGCAAAGAAAACATGCATGAACAACTATCATTACATAATTAGAATTAGGAAAAGAGGAGGGTTTGACAAGTACAAGGCAAGTTTTCTGACACGAACTAAATATATAAAGAGTTTGATCATGCAAAAATTGTAAGAAAGGGAGAAAATATTGACACTTTCAACACTCACTCTGATTCTCCCTTTGCTTAAAGGCAATTTCTGATAGACTCGGATGGAAATCAAGTTCATATAGCAAATGTCATATCAAAGTGCAGTGCTTGGAACTTTCCCACAGAAATAAAACACTTTTGCAGATTCTGTTAAAAGGCCAGGTTAACTCATCTATTAATGCTTGAGCTTTATGCTTTGCTGTAAGTCTCACATATCTAGAAAATGCAAGTTTTTTTGGCTTCCTGCACACATTTTATTTCTTCTGGCAGTCCCACTTCATTAAATGTATATATCTTCTCATTTCAGCTGGTTTAGCTTGTACTTAAAATGCAGGATCTCTGTATTCATGATTTATAAAACATCCTTCCCAGTAGTCTAAGCAGAAAATCTCAATTGCCACATGCAATGCTAAGAAGAGTGGAGCTTGGGGAAGAAGGATTGGGAAGCTGCATGTCTCCAGCATTAAACATCTCAATCCACCAACAGGTTTAAAGCAAAAGTCAGGAACTTGAGAGCAAAACAAGGCTTTTACCTTCTGGATTTCCACTCCCTCCATATCAACATCATCTCTCCTAGCACAGAGTTAGTGTCTGGCTAAATTTGTTGATGTCTATGGGATGCTCAGATGCTATCCGTAGCTTAATGAGCACTGAGATGCAGCAGAACAGTACAGAACAGAAAGGAGATCTTGGTAGGGAAGGAAGTGAGCACAGCTGTGCTGTTGTAGCTAATTTCTAAGCAGTTTAACGATGTAGGCCAGGTACCACTCTCAAATGCTCCCAGAAGGAACAGCACACTGCTTCACAGAGTCTGCAGGGCCAAGTTGTCTCGTTTCCAGTAATTTAGTAGGAATTATTATTGCATTCTTAAGGTAAGCTTTGGTTTTATAAGTCAGAAGCATGTCATGGTGAAAAGTTCAATTCCTTTGATCAGTCGTGCTCCCCTCAAGATAAAGTATTTGCAAGCAAATTGTCCTGTGCCTTGTAATTAAATTGCACTCTTACACGTTTTGTCAATGATGAGGAAGGAAAGCTGTCTTTGGAATGGTGTTAATTAAATAGATTTAGATGAAGTGTTAAACACTTTTGGTGTTTCTTGACAATTATGTGGTTTTTTAATCAGTTCCTTATTTATTTGTTACCCAAAGGCTTTTTGCTGAACATAACATTAACCTTGTGGATCATCCCAGCACATGGACTGGGGGAAAGCTGAGGGATTGGCTTCACCGTATTTACTAACAAGTAGTCTTGTCTCTTTAGGCAAATACTTTATTATTTTCAGTAGTTTCTTTGACCCCAAAATGCATACTGAATGGTACTACTGTGCTTGAATACCCTTATGGCACCAGTACTACGCAGAAGTTGTGTTTATTGGTCTGGGCCTTGTTTTAATTTGTGGGAAGTGCAGCTTCGCATATGTGATTTATTCTTTTTACTACTCCATATCAAAAAACAATATACTTGAATGTGCACTTCTGAACTTGGGGAAAATTGCTCCAAACCTGAGTGTGATCACTGCAGTTCACACGCATCATGTGTGTGGTCAGGAATGCTAGCACCATGTGTGGTTGGGCTTGATGATCTTGAAGATCTTTTCCAACCTAGATGATTCTGTGATTCTACGTGCATTCTGAAGTGTTGCCTCTCTTGAAAAGACCATCCTAATTTTAAAAGCCCTGGATGGAAGCTAAATAAAGTCAATGTTCAGTTGTGAGCTGCCTGATACATGCTGACCTCTCATCCAGCCAAGCGTGCCTCCACAGAGGTTTTCCATGCTGTGTGAAGGATGAGGTGGTCAATTAAAAGGACTACAGATGTGCAGAACAGCGAAGTAGAAAGGAGGATGTTGTCACTGGTTCCGAATGATGGATTGAATGCTTAGCTTTAGTTTTGTTGAATAGGCCTGTGGCAGAATGTGGGCTAGTCTCCACTGAAAACCAAAGTCTTACTGAATTCAACCCTCCAAACTTCTGTGCTATCTGTCAAGTTTTGAAGTCTCTTATTGTGTTGTTGGCAGACAACCTAACACTTGGTATAGTTGCTTGAGCTCATATTATGACACTGGGCAGTTGTAATGTCACCTGGTGGCATTCTGCAAGTAAGCATGTTTAGGGGCTCCCTGCTTTCATCTCATACTGAGCTTGGTCCAGAAAGAGCAAAGCAAACAAGCTGTCGGGAACCTGCTGTTTCTGTGAAAGCTGAACCAACAGTGCAAGGAGCACATGCAGGAACTGTCCTGGGTGTGCTCGGGCTCACATCTATCATTTGGCTTTTTGAATTACTGTGAGCAGTTCGGTTCGTGGTCTAAACCAGCACTTTCTCAATGTCCTTTGCTGATACTCAATCATCACAAGGTGAGATTGTGGTGTAGAAGAATTGGAGAAAACAAATGTCTTCTGGCATGGAGGGAGAAAGAGGGCAATCTAATCCAGCTCCTTAAAAAAACAGGCAAAACAGAGGCAGGATGTTTCACTGAAACATGAATTTTAATCTGTCACAAGTGAGAAGAGTCAAGTCTTTCAGATTTCAATAAAATAGAAAACTTTTACATAATGATTTCTTCTTCCATTAAGAAAACATTGCTTTAAATAAGGGGTTCTTTAATGACTATGTTTGATTGCTTGAAAGAGGCTGTGCATAATGAAATCTTCTTAATATACAGTATGAATGGTTTTGTTATCCTGTGTATTTCCAATTTGTAATTAAGCACCTTAAAAAAGAAACAACTGTTCACAATTAAAGTGTCAATGCTTTCCTGAATACTCTTAATTTCAGTAAGCTTTTGATGCTTTATTCATGAAGAATATTTAAAGGTACTTAGTCATCTATGAAAAAATGTGTGGTGTATAAGGCGAGAGTCAAAAGGATAGATGAGGATTAGCAGTCAGAGGTGCCAGTTCATGGAAGGAGAGATTTAAGTTTCCAAGGCTTGCTTCAGAAGCAGCAAAATATGTACATGTTAATATAATTTCAGATAATTATCTTCCATTAGCTAATTTGGGGCTCAGTAATGAGACAGCATAAAACTTGAAAACCCTGCACATATTTTATCTCGGCCAACCTCATCTGCAAAATATTTTTATATTCCTTTGCTTTGTGCCAAGTCAAGTGTTCTTATCTGTCTTGAGGGAGCCTGGGTGTCTGATTTGGAATTGCCATGGTTTTTCTAAGAGTGTGTGTAAGATTGGTTTGTTATTTTTTTTTATTTTTAGTTCACTTCCTACATAAATGTTAAACAGATGCTGATCTGAATGGTAGCCTGGTATATTAATTACTGCACATAATGAATCTCAGAAAATGTAATAAAGGACTAATTGGTGTCAATAAAAGTAACACTGACAAATGCCTTCTTGTATAATATAAGTGGTGTTCTGTATTGCATAAGCGAGAGAGAAAAAAATATCAGTCTCCCCTGGGGAATGCATTGCCATTTTATATTTTTTTTGTTTTTCTGGAAGAAAGCCTTTAGCTGGATGCTAAATAGGACAGTACACATATGAAGTACAGGTGTTCATCAGCCTTGCTTTCTGTTTGCATTTGATTTTATTGACTTCTGCCCAGGATTATTTGCTTTAAGCCCAGGAGAATTTGAGCTGTGACAACGTGGTTCTGAAATTAAAGGTGGTGACACCTTGGCTATTGTGTTCCTTTCCTGCTATAAAAAGCATACCCTGAAATGGTGTCCTGGTTTGTGGTCCCAAGGCAGATGCTGTGCCTGGGATATCCCCAGGGTTGTACTTAGCAGTGTGTGCCTCCGCTTGGGCTAACCTGCCCAGCTGGAGCCTTCCCAATGCCTTTTGGGTTTCAGACCACAAGAAGAGGGATAAACAGGACCGCCAGTGTCTCAAGATGCCAAGAGTTGAGCTGTTGGAGTTACAATGTTCAACAAAAATGGCTCATCCAACAGTTGCTGTAACTTCACTTCAGCCCAGCTTTTTTCCCTGAAGATCAGGGTTTCTGTCACCCATGGAGAAGATAGAAATGACTGAGAAGGAGGTGCCAAAAATTAGGAAAGGAAGAAAAAATAAAAGTGTCTTTAAGTTTTTCTTCAGCTTCCTTTTTCCCCACTCTTCTCTCCAGCACCCTCTTGTTTTGAAGGGTTCTATTTTCATTACTTTGCCAAAACGTCTTTTCTCCAAATATATTTAATAGCAACAAGCTGCCTTGTCTTTCTTGCACCAGTTTCCTTTGCTCATCAGGCTCTTGTCATGGGATTTGCTAATAGCTTAAGCATGAGTTATCGAGGTCAATGTAAAAATAATGTTGAACTCCGATGTGGAATTTTTTGTTTTTCCTAGCAGCACTAATAAAGGCTCACTTAAAATAACACTGCTTTAGCTGCCTTTTGCTGACAGTGTATATTTCACAGTTCGGGGTAATGTTTCTGACATGTTCTCTATTTCCTTTACTTTAGGCTCTCTGGGTACATCTTTCTTGTCCGTCCTCAACAAGTTTCCCTCGGAGGTTCATTAGCCCTGACACCCGTTCCTTCTCTTCTGTCCTTGAGTACAATTCCACTGCACCCTTTCGTTTGCTTGTGTGCTCTTAACTTTAAAACAAACAAGCAAAGGAAAAACAAACTAAAAAACATCACCTTGATGAGATTTCAGGTGAGGTTTGCAAAGAAACAACACCAGAGACATACAGGATATCTCAGGGTGTGAAGAACGTGTTTAGTAAGCTGGGTGTTTTACTCTTTTTATCCTTGTCAGAATTTAAATCACACTACTAATTAGATTTTCCCTGAAATTAATCCCAATCTTACTCAAAGCTTGGGTTTTTGTTTGGCTCTTTCCTTTTTTCCTTTGCCTTTTCCTCCCTATCTTCTCTCCCCTTTTCCCCCCAGCCCATCCCCACTAGTGGAATTCAGAAGGTCTCGAGCAGGCTATTTCAGGTTCACCGACTGCCCTACTGTCCATTAGGCAGAAATCCACAACACTCAGATTCACCCTTCTGCCACTGACCTGCTTATTGCCTCCTCTTCACTTGGTCTGCTTAATTTATAGCTGTGACAGATTCAGGGCAGCGATAGCTGCATAGGATGCATGAGCACCACACCAAGGATCCAGGGCTGTGGTTGAAATTTGTAGTGGTTTCAGTAATTCACATATAGGTAATGGTTGACTGAGGAAAGGAGATTGGAAACAAAAAATCACGTGCTTGTTCCTTTTCTTTTTTTTTTTTCCTTCTCTCCTGGAGCAGAGTTGTAAAAGAAATCTGCACTTGTACGTAAATAAGGACCTGTTTGTTTGTGTGTATTTTTTTAATGCTCATATTCATACCCTTGCTCAGTGATGCGGATAACTAATTTAGCAAAAAGTATAACACCCAGAAACGGTTATTTAGTAGCCTTATGGATGTGGAAAATGCTCAGTGTTTGCTTCTCTAATTTTGTCTGTAGCCTTCAGCTACAGGAGAATTATTAATAAGATGTGTTGTGTATCTGCAGATGCTCCAAGATCTCTTTTCATGATGGGTTATATAGCACACTGAATTTTCATGCAAGCAGTCTCTCCACCAAAAAGTTATAAAATAAGAAAACTTGGATAAATCCACTAAGGCAACTGAAGGAATACGGTTATTTTAGGCAATAATTTTAATAGAATGGGCATATACAGGGTAATAAATGTCCCCTCAACTTTACAAAGAGCCTGGCAAGGGTTACAGCACAAGGTGTTTATTACTGTAAGAGTCATTAGTGCTGGAAAGACAGATTTCTAGGCATTTGGATTGCCACTATCAAATGTCATCTTTGATATAAAAATGTAAATTTCACATGTATCTGCCGCCTCTTTGTTATAATTTAATTATCAGAACTAGCAGTCTTTCATCTAGAGGATGCTGCTCTCAGCAATTTGGAAAGGGAAACAATTAGCAACTGCCAGTTTTCTGACTGCAAGGGCCTGTTGCAGTTTGTTGTCTCAACAGGTGCTTGAGTGACCTGTTAGTGACCTTGAAGGGTATCAGCCAAATAACTGGTGTGGTTTTGGAATTTTTCCCACTTTACCCTTAACCGCTGACTTAGTGTTTAGCCCAGTGTTTAGCCTCGTAAAATATGGGTAGCATTAGGAAGTAAGTGGTGAAAATATTCAAGGTATTCCATAAATTCCATATAAACTCTGTGGAGGTTCTTGTGTGCATGAAATATTTAGGTATATTCTACCAATTTTAGGTTTTAAACTTCAGAAAGCTGCTGTGAAACATGCTTTCATAAGTTTTCAAAGTCCTGTATATCATCAAGGCTGCTAACCCATGTGTTTATTATATCTTTTAAATATTGGGGCATGTCATGGGACTACTTATCAGTCACTCATTGCTGGGTTTGTATTTCCTAGGTAGTGAAATATTTTAGAATTGACTTTGAAATTAGAAATTCCACTTCTTAAAAAATAATTATAAAAATTATTGAACCAAGTCATGCAGGTGATTCTTGTCAAGGATTAGTGATTTAACTGATTTGTAGTCTGAATTCAGTCAGTAATTAAAAAACAAAACAAAAACAAAAATGGTTTATAAACAAAGTAATTGACTCCTGGACATCACTTATGCCTTGGACTACCTACCTTTTTGTAGTGCATACATATTATTCCATCCAGTGTGGGTTTTGCATTTTAAATGCAAAATTCAAGTTTAATTATCTCTAGTATAATTGGAGGCCTTCATTCTCTGAGATAAAACACCTAATAAAAACAACAAAAATTCAGCACCTTCCCACTGGGTAGTGAGGAACCTGTCATTTATATACTATTGCGTTATCCAATGCTTCAGAACAGAAAAGAAAAATAATAGTAAAGAACATACTGCCTAGCTAATTAAAGGATAGCTGCACTTTTTTTTCTTTCTATGATTGAAGTCAGACATGATTTTTCTTACTAATACATTCTTTAGGTATGTACTGATTTAAATGGTTGAGCGATTTCAGAAGCTCTAGTATTTGTCAGGTGGGTATATGAGGAAGAAAAGAATTGCTTATAATTTGTGTTTGTGTTACTCTGACATATGCAGTGGATTATGCTTACTGAATGGTTTATGGAAATGAAGCCAAACAACTGGCAATAAAAGCTTTATGCATGGAAGTGTGTAAGTGGCACCTGGCAGAAGCTGACTGACAAAGTACAATAAATATTTGACATGTCCTGTAAATACATGACACTTGGTCAAAATCCATTTGGGTCGTGAAGCACCTAGGGCATAATAAAGTTTAATAGCACCATTTCAATTTCACCCATTTGCTTATGATGTTTTACTATTAGGATCTTTCAGCTATAGATTTTTGTGCTCTAAATTTCGTCGTTTAAGGCACGGGCATTCAGGAAGTACCAAAGGACTGACTCCCTTAGATGTGAAAGATAGATTTAATCTTCCAGTACTTATAATTTCTTATAAGTTTTGGCACAGCTACAATTTGGGCTGAAAGCTTTCCAGTAAAGCTGAGTCGCCTGGAAAGCTGGAAAAAGTTGTAAACTCTGCAGCCCCATTCAGGCATAGTGTGAAGTATTGAGCACAGAGTATGCTACTAAAAAGAGGAGGAAAAGAACAGAGGGCATGTAGAAAGGCATGAAACAAAGTTTTTTTTTAAAAAAAAAAAAAAGGCAAAAACAAGCAAACCACAAAACCAAACAAAGAAGGGATATGGTGTTTTGTTGCATTGTACTAGATCACGACTGGGTGAAACCCAGTTGTGCAACCCAACAGTCAATTGCTGGCCAAAGAATTTGGCTCTAGTTGATTTGGTAAAAACTTCAGGAGAAGGTTCCTTAGGCCCTTATCTTTAAGGACAATGCAGGTCATATGCTATTTCTTCCAAGGAAGGAAATGTAGTACCAGCTGTGATTAATCAGCTGCTTCTCTTCTGAAGAAAGCTGAGATCAGCTTACAAGGTTCCCATTGCTTTCTTCAGCTAAGTATTTGCCTATGTCTCTAGCTGCCATAAAACACAAACCACGCTCCCCATCTGGGGCCGTTAATTTTTGGGGGGTCTGCAATAAAGTGCAGATAATGTCAAGGAGAGCCAGTTTCAAACATATATATATATATATATATATATATATTTTTTTTTTAAATCCCCTTCTGGATGTGTAGAGGCCTGTTCTATTTAAAAACTAGCGTGAAGGTAGGTAAGAATCCCACATACAGATAGAGCACAAATCTGACATGGCATTTGTTAGCGGCCCACAGGGAAACTTGGCTTGCTTGCTTTTAGTT
Organism: Cygnus atratus; assembly: GCF_013377495.2. Lineage (NCBI taxonomy): Eukaryota > Metazoa > Chordata > Aves > Anseriformes > Anatidae > Cygnus > Cygnus atratus. The sequence continues at coordinate 3,447,145 of NC_066388.1, forward strand.
GTGCAGTTTTTCTCCCTCTCTTCTGGGTCGAATATTCACACAGCAATAATAAAAAAGTTTCTTTAGATTAGCAGTGAAAATAAGTAGGAGGGTAACCTGATATACGAGCTGGTGGCACCGTCAGGGTAGTGCTGTAACTAGTAGAATTATATAGGAGCAGGAGCTAGCTCAATGCTATTTAATTTGAGCTCATAAAAGCTGTTTGGTTATTCTGGGCATGCCTGTAGCCCTGCACAATTAGATATACATTTGCCCTTGTTCTGTTTGCGAAATAGCCAAGTGAGGTTTAAATTCTTTCTGCCACAGAAGCTTATTGCCAATGTAACCAACCTGAATTCAAGGCCTAATTTTTAATGACCTGATTATTTAACAGACCTGATTATTTTTAGTTGACCATTAGGAGCTCTGTCCCGGTTCAGTTCCCAGTGGATGGCTGCCCAAGTTGCAAAATCTGCCATTACAATTGGCACTAATTGGGCCCCTTGTTGCAGTCATAACATTGTTTCTAATACTTCAGTGGCGGAGACATTTGAACCCCTCTCTAGGCAAATGCTCATTAGCCTTGGATGGTATTTGCTCTGAGCTTAGGGACTCATTCGGGACAGAAACTTAGATGAATGGCAAAGTAGCGCAGTGGAAGGCAACAAGAAGTGTTTGTGCAACCTCCCTCCTTGGAAAGCTAAATGACAGTGTCCTGTCTTCAATGACATTTCTGCAAATAGTGAGCTTGTGCGTCAGCACAAAGGGATATTTTCCTGGCGATATCTCAGCTGTTTTTCTGCTTTGCAGTATGAAGCAGCTGGGAATCTGTATGAGAAGGGAAGCTGCTGGTGTAACGCAATGATTGCATCTCTTCCATAGCCCTGTCTCACCCTCCTGCCCTTTCCCAGAGGCAGGAGAATGAAGTCCCCTTCTCTGCCCATCCCTTGGGTGTAGGGACACGCTGTGTGCCCTGGCAGTCCTCTGGTTCCCATCTTCGATGGCTCTGGTAGTCCCATAGGCTGATCTTCAGGATGCTACCAGGATGTGGTATAATAATTAGCAAGAGGGTAATCTACACGGGGGTTAACTGTCCGTGTGTGAAGCTGAGTGTTGCTTCAAATCCAGGCTTGTTTTATTTCCAGCTATTTTATTATCGCCTATCAGGTAGCTATTGCAGGCTCTTCCATACAGAAAAGAAAGCTGATAAGGGCTAAGTTTAGCAATTTGTTTTCAGTGCATTTAGAATTAAGCCCATGCTGCGTTGTACAGTGAAATCTTGGCCTAATTCAAAACAGTGGACTTCAGTGTCCTTGCATTTCTTACTTAACATATTTGAGAAAGGTCTACTCTCTTCTAGTATAAGGATTGCAGGGTAAACATTTCCCTCTGATGCAGAATCTTCTTTTATCTTCTTTTTCAATATTATAACTTCTTCTAATCCTTTGGGTTCCCGTTTTCTTTATTCCAGCAGCTTTTCCATGCATAGGGAAAAAAAAATTCTATTGTGTGGCTTTCAGTTTAAAGTCAATGGCAGATTTATTGGTGTTTTTCCAGCAGTATGTTACATATACTTTTATTTATATTTGTGATCAAATGCTGGCCAAGTACCTGGTAACTGAAAAGATATTTGAGCAAATAAATGTCTCCCTCACCTAGAAAGAGAAATAGTACTGGAAAGAGTTTAGATTTATCTAAATTTGTAGATGATTTATAAGAGATCCTCGTGTTTTTTCTCCTATGTAATTTGGAGATTTAGAATCGACAAAAGATACTCTTTGTAAGAAGTAATTGGTCCATATTTCTAGGGCTTGGTGATTAATAAGTCATGAATCACATCACAGGTGATTTTACATTGCATATTAAGTACTTACCAGTCATTTATTTAAAACAAGTGTCAGTAATTTATACGTAGGAATGGGTGATGGGCAGGGAAATATCTGCTAATCTATTTCCAAGCTAATGAGCATTTTCAAAAATTCCATCCCCAAAGCTATTTAATCTTTAGAGCCTATGTAATTTTCATTAAGGGAAAAGGCAGAAGTACAGACAGGTCTGCAAGCTGTCAGCAAAGCTGAATTTGTACTTTTGAATAAGATTCCCCAGGGACAAAATGTACAAGAAAGAGGAAGGGACATCGGGAGCAGCTCCTTTCCATACAGACAATTGATGTGGGAGGGTTATGAAATCATCTGTATGAATTTAGAAAGAAAAGGAGATGAAGGATTAGGTGGAGAAACAAGGGAGGTCAGATTGTTTTTTAATTCCTTTTTTTATTTATTGATATAATAAGTATGTCTTTACTATCTAGGCAGAGAACCATGTGTATTGAGTCAAGGGGAAGAACTAGCTAAGGGATGAGAAGGGAGATCAGGAGACAGTGTGAAATTGCTGAGAATGTAAAGAAGACAGGAGGATATTCCCCAGACTGTGCTGGGGAGGAGAAGAAAAGCCAAAGGATGGCAGGAGAGTCCAAGGAGGAAAAACAATTTGAGTGGCTGTCAGTTTTCTTCTGGAGAAAATAAATAATATATAATTAAAACAAACAAACAAACAAAAAAACCCATGGTATGCCGTGCATTGAGAGACATGGAGACCAGAAGCAGGGAAAGTTTGCAGAATAAGTGATGGTGAGGAGCAACTCACTGAAAGGTTATTTATTCTAAGGCCCCAGAGGGTAATGCTGAGGAGGTTAATTAAGAGCTGAGCTGGCCCCTGCTCAAGCTGGAACTGTGAAGAGGCTCAAGTAATACAAGCTTTGTTGTAGAAGAGGTCTCAAACTCCAACAGCCGGTTTTCTTTTTCCCCCTTAGCTTTTTTCCTTATTGTTTTCCAGCTGCTTGCTTTTCAAATGCATTTTCTTCCCATCCTACCTTTAAAACTGAGCCCAATTAATACTGTGATATGTTTACAAACACACAATCTCATAGCCTGCTTTTTAGCAATCCCACAGTCTGTGCTTCATGTCCTGCGTCCACACTGACACCACGTCTTGCTGTGTGGTGCATTGCCATGGAGATTGGGATTGCCATGGCAACTTGTACCTTTTTGGATGCTGCAGTGAAGCCTGAATAAAGAACCTTTGCAAAAGTAAAATAGCAAAATCTCAAAATCCTAAAACCTAAACATCTAAAAGAAGTAAAAAAACAAAATAAAAAAGTGGTGTGGCATCCTCTTTGCTTTGAGAATAGCAGAAGCATTAAATGCATAAAAAAGTGGAGTTTTCTTAGTTTAAGTATTAGTAAATAAATAGCCTTTTTGAGCAGGCTTGCCATTCATACAGGGCTTGAAAAATACAAAAAACAACAACAACAACAAAAAAAAACACCCCAAACCAACAAACAAACAAAAATCCATAAGATACCTTTATCTAAAAATAAATGTATTTCTGCAGAACACAGTTGGTGTCGTTCTTTATGCTGTCAGTGAATTTAAGGGCAACCAGTTCAATAAATTCTCTCGCCTCAGTTTCCAAAACTATAAAATGGGCATGCAAAGTAGGTGAAGATGCTGCTGTAGTGGGAGGATACCATGGGTGATGGTTTGGGGAGGAAATAGCAGCAGCAGATCCAAGCCAAGAAAAAAAAATTACAAGTAAAAACCCACTTATTGTCTGTTCCAGTCAGAATTAAAAAAAAAAAAAAAACACATATGTAGGAAAATATAACTGAGTAGATCATCAAAATCTTTGTGTTATTTAGGTTGACTTTCTCAAGAATAGAAAAGCCATTTTCATGTATTTTCCATAAGTGTTTTGCAAGTTCTGAATGACATTTTAAAATATCAATAAGATACAGGCTTTAGGCAAATCAGTTTTCAACCACTATGCAGTGTTCAAGATTTTTTTTATGTTAATCTGTGACTTTATTTTTTAAATAAAAGTCCATACATAGGCAATAGCGTTGCAAGCTGTGTGATCATGAAACCATATGGAGCCCTTTTTCGTACCTTTAGTAAAAATAATAATAATATATATGAGAATGTTTCTGGCACTATCTCTGTGAGAGGTGGACTCGTGCTATGAAGTAAGATTTCTTTTGTGCAGTGATAGTTATGGATATAAATTTTTTCTGTGGAACTGGAGAGAAAATAGAAAGAAAAGTGCTCTTTTATTCAGCGAGGAGGGGGTCCTCTCTGCTAGCATTTTAACTAATGGATTAGCAAGCTGAAGTATACCCCATGTAATTGCACCTGATCGTAAATATATAATCATTACAGCAGATGCAACAATACATTGAGTGGGGGTGGATGAATCTACTGAGACATCAAGAACTCAGTCTTGAGGGAGATATATAACATCTCCAAGGAGATTAATTACAGTAATGGGAAAGTGGAGGTGACTTGGCCTCCTGGATAAGCAGCCACTCTTGGCTCTTCAGACGGTAAGGCACAGTTGGGCAAAATAGAGGTGTCTTGGTTTTGCATTTCATTGGTTTGGTACTAGGCTTGGTTTTTGTCTTTGCTCTCCTCTCTCTTGCTATTGCTTTTCTCTCTTCCTCACTTATTGGTGGCTCGTGGTAAAGAAACATCTTACCAGCCCCTTGCATATCTACTTCTGGCCCTTCACTGAATTACCCAAAATGGTATCATTTGCTCGAAAGCTTTTTTTAATCAGGGCCCTTCAGACCCTTTCTCAAGAGGTTCCTGTCCTCTGTTGATTTACATATATACAGCTTCTGTTAGCCCTCTGAACATACAGCGGGACCACCATTGCTCTGCTTAATTGCTGTGTTGTCAACGGAAATCATTTTTCTCTCATTTGACAGCTTCATTTTTGCAGATTTGTCCTATCTGTTCATTCAGATAGGATAGTACTTCACAGAGATATTTCTTAATCCTGGCTACAATCTCCAACAGTCCCACCCTAAGCTCGAAGTAAAACCAAACACTCAAAATAACAATAAATTAAAAAAGAAATGTGTTGGGAAATAAGGAAGACAGCAGTGCATAAGAATTTGGGGAGCTCTCCCTGGGTGCAGTCCACATGTTTACAAAAGTTTTCCCTATACTGGCGCTTGCTGCACTCATTTCAATTCAACCCATTCAGGCTCTTGGTGATTTATGAAAGAGTACAAAATTCAGGAATCTTTAGCACCTACTTTTTAGGAATTGCAGTTGCTTAGCAAATGCTGTGGTGTGCCCTTTATCTACCAATTGCGAGACAACAGTAAGTTTCTAGAAATTAGTTCAACTGAAAAAAAGGTCAAAGAAAGGAGGAACTTCCCCCCCTTAGTCCAGATATTACTGTACACTAAAACACATATTTCATTTCACTTTGAAAGATGTATTTCAAACCAATTCAGAAAGATTAAAGTTGGCAACTTTGCAATAAGATGATTTTCCCATCTTTTAAGTTAATAGCATGATAGATTTAACTTTCGTCTCTGCAAAGTCAAGCTCTTTTCTCTTTCCCTTTCAAGTGGTATTTTTTTGAAAGGTACAATCAGTTGCTTTTGTTGCAGGCATCTCAACAAGTACTTTCTTGTGTGAGTTAAAATCAATGTCTGATATAATCTCTGTTGGAAGTCAGAAGCGGAGCTGCTGGTCGCAGCCACTGAGCGCAGTTTTGTGAAGATTCACTCTGGCAGCATTCCTGTCCAGATGTCTGAACTTCTGAAATTTTATTCCTAAAATGACTGTGGAAAATAGTTTTAAGGACCTTGAGTTGCTACTGGAATGTTTGTAATCGAGTGCCTTATTTTGATGTCCTATATGATTTCCATATTTGATTTTAAAAATACTGTCGTAGTCGCTACAAAGACTTCTGTTGACCAGAAGTTGGGGGCTTTGCATGTGGGAAGATGCTTTATTTTGTTTATTGTACTGGCAAGAGACGATTCACTGACTTGGGAAGCCAAGATTCTGGAGATGGTGATTGTGTTTATTCAAAATAAAAATAAAACAAACAATCTGGGGGGAAACCTATTTCAAGTGGCATTGATAAAATATTTGATTAATTTAAGATGCTTCCCAGGAGGTCTTCCAGGCAAACAGTCCCCCAAGTTGCTTATTAAGGGAGGAGAAATAATTCTGTGCTGTCAGTTCATGGGATGTCCACGGATAGATCATGATTTTAATAGTTAGGTTCTTCAGCTACTGTTCTGCTAGATACTCAACATGTAAAATTGCATCTCTCTTGGACTGTAAAAGGGATTTGGATTAAGCCCATGAGGTGGGTTTGGCAGACTTCAGGCTATTCATACCATAAAGTGTCTAACCAACAGCAAAATATCGTGTCTAATGTTCAGCCACCTGTTCTGCTCTGCAATTAATGGATGGGCAAAGGGCCATCGTAGTTGCGTGGGAGAAAAATGGAGCTTGCTTTCTTAAAGACAGCACAGGACCCTGTGGGAAGGGCCTTCTTCTGAGCTCTACCACTCAAGTCTTTGCTGAGCCTACCTTGCACGTGGTTCAGTTCTACTACCTGCCTTTTAAAAAAAACTTCCTTTAAAAAATTCAAAACAAAATAACTGTTAAGGGTGAGAATATTTTAAGGACATTTGTGAGAGAAGTACTGTAGCTGGTCAGATGCTTAGTTTTTGCCTACAGCCTGGGCATACAAACTGCATTGATGAAATCAGTTGGGCCACAAAGAGCAAACAAAATAAATAGATAGTTTACAATATGTAAACAATTGCATGGTGACATTTGGCTTTAGGTTAATTTCTCTGCCTACTCTGGAAAATTGCCATCTGTAAGCAAACTTATTGACTAAATTGTTTTCAGTGATATAGAAAAAAGAGCTAAAGTACTAGCATTTCAGATAATGGTATCAGCATTATTATGGCGTTATGTTAACTTAAATGGCAGGTGGAGAAGTAAAATTCATCTCCTATGCTAAGCTGTACTGCATAAATAAATAATTCATTTTTTTGATATATTGATTTTCTGTGGATTGCTTGCCAAGAAGATGCTAACATCAGCTTATCTGAATTAATACATGGTATTAAAGGAGGAAACCAACATCAATATTCCAGCACTTTGCAGACCGCAGCCAGCATTAGGTCATAACTTACTTTCATTGTTACACACTTGCCATTCAGGAAAGCCCTTGTACTCCTCAGGCAATGGATATTAAAACCCCAAATGTTTATATATAAGCCCATAGGATGTTTAAAGACATTCTGTTTCTGTTTACCCTTCTGGGTCTGAAGGTGTCAAGTGGAAACATCTGCTGGCAGAAGGGCTGGTGGTGCCATGTTGAGTGGGTTGTGCTTGGCTGTGTCTTGTTTTAGGGTTGTAGAGGTGAAGGGGAATCTATTCAGACTCCACTGAAATCAAATCATCCTTTCCTTGCTGCATGAACTGAAGCAACTGCTATGTTGTTACCGTTAATGTCATGCAGGATGTATGCTTTTATGGCTGAGATGTAGAAATAGGGCTTGCAATGCACATTAGCAGTAGGTATGTACTGTGTGACCTCAAAACAAACAAACAGAAGAACCACAGAAGTATTTTGCTTATTCACTTGCCTTTTTGATCTGTTTTGTATTTGTACATCTCTTGACACAGTATAGCCACAACCTGACATATGTCGAGGTAAGAACCCAGAAAGTTAGTAGTGTTAAAATGCAACATAATTACAATATTCCAGTCCTAAAAAGTCTTTAATTTAAAAGGCGTGAATATTCCCATTTTACTGCGCGAAGACTGCTTCAAAGCCTGAAGTTAAGTGCAGAAGATATGAGACTGTACAGAATTAACTCATAAAGATAAATGTTCTATGTTATTTCAGCCCAGTGCTGATCGGGATGGTTAAGCATTAGCTGTGATAAGCAGAGTTTTGTATTTAAGTGAAAACCCATCAGGAAGAATAGCCTTGTAGGATGTTTCCTTAGTTAAACTGTACCAGGCACTTAGTGGTTGTCTGTGACTTTTTGCCCCATTTCATTTTCAGCATGTAAATTTTAAAGAAAAGAAAAGCAAATTGCCGTTTTTGGATTATCAGCAATGAAGCACTGAATTTTGTAACACAAGAAAAAAGTCATCTGCTGGAGTGCAGTAACTGAGCTGTAGCCTGCTCACTGATGCTTGGTAAATTGTATAATGGTTTTCAGCTTCCCTTCATTGCTACAGCTGTTGGCATCAATCTGTTTTTGTGGTTTGATTAAAATAACATTTTTTGTAAGTTGTCAATTGCCTGGTGTTGGATTACATCAATGAACTCATCCTTTTTTTTTTTTTTTTTTTTGCTAAGCCAAGTCAAGGTATCAGCATAAGAACAAATAACCAGAATAGCTAGATAACCAATAAAGGAGGTTAGCAGAATAACATCAAGGACTTGAAAAAAATTTTACATAGAAAATCAGTGGTGAATAAAACCTGCAGAGGCTTTATACTGTGTCTAACAACTTAGCTAACCTGACCCCTTCTGCGTGTCCAAGTCTCATCCCATTGGAAGGGAGGACAATGTACCATGGCTTATTACAGTCTCCTCTTTCATCTGAAATTTGGGGCAGCAGAGGAAGATGGGTGCAATCAGACGGATTTAGAAAAGTCTTGCCTCTTTGACTAGTGCAATTATCTGAGACTTGAAAACAACAACAAAATGCAAACAGCTCTATAGAGAATGACAGTAAACTGAGGCAAACTGTCACATGTTTATTGTTAGAAGAAACAAATAAGCATTTCATAGGAAAGGCGAATAAAGATGCAAGTTCTTCTCCAAAGACCGATCTTGTTATGTTGTCTCGGTGGAAAGCTGTGTTTTTTTGTTTGTTTGTTTTTTTGGTGCAGGGTGTCAGATTTAAATAGGTGAAAGTAATGAAAGTTTTGCAAAGAGAGAAATATTGTTCCCATTTTACGGCTGGGGAGTTTTAGCACAGGCAGTTGAAGGAACTTACACAATCTCATATAGGAGCAGTCAAAATCTGAATTCAGATCTAGTTCCAATAAGCAGCTTTTATCACAAGATTATTTTTCTTCCTTTTATAACTTGTCGTTATAGCTTGTTCATAAATAACCAATATGCCTTTAAAAATGGAATTCCTCTTTTTCTTCTATTCTATTCTAATTCTAATCCTAGTTACGTTGGCCAGTTTATTATCTCAAATATTTACTTTCCACTATAAATGGAAATCACTTTGTTCCCTTCTTCATGTTTCATAGTCATAATATCCTCTAACGTTCCATTACCTCTTGGTACCTGTGATAGATCCAAATCTTATGACATTGCTTTTTTGTAATAAATTAAATTGGCTGTAATAGGAAACTTAAGTATCTGTAATGTGTTTTTTTTTTTTTTTTTTTTTTAATAAGGAATAGGTAAACCGGACTTTCTGTAGCTGAAATTGATTTCTAAATCATTTATTATGGTATGTAAATTAGTGTAAGAAAGCTGAGTGTAAGAGTAGGAAAATAACAATCTAGTGTCGTTGTGAATCGATTGGATATTTATGGGGACCTTGTTCATTAATTTTTGAGGACAGACCCTAAACTGCTATTTATTGTGATGCTAGTTACACTGCAGTCACTTAGATACTCTAAAACCCTGTTGCAAAAGGGGAAAATGTCAGGGAAATTTGGATCAAACAATGCTTTAAGCATCAGTGGAGATAAATAACCGCTTTAAATTTATGCCAATTGTCACAGAGAAAATAGGTTTACCTATAGTATGAATTTGAGGACCCTTCTAAACTATTCCAAATAAATGGAAAGCTTCTGTTGGAGTTCTGGTGTTTCGGTTAGAATATCCACATCAGTTTTTGTTGCTATCATATTTCACCAAAGCAGATGTATTGATCAAAGCACAGAAAGTATGAGTGATTCATCTTGAGTCACAGTTTCGTACATCTGTTCTGTGTTTAAGCTTTATAATAAACATTTTGACAGCGAGCTTCTCTGTATGCTAAATGTCATAAACTTAATGCACATCATAATGCATTGCTTGCATATTACTTTGCTGCAAAAAATAGAGTGAAATGGGTCAAGGTTTTTTGGATGCTCTGGAAAACTTGCTGAAATGGGACCTCTGATGTACGGTGGAATGGCAGTGGGGTGGTTTTAGTGAGAGACAGAAGCTGCTTTGCAGGCAGGATGCTTTCTATGTATTGATCACTGTGAATTCTGATTCAGGCTTGAAATTAAGGTGAAATATTGCTGTGGAAGTTTACATTTTACCTGTGGATCTATGTACTATTGCTTTCAACCTCGGTTCTTAATTGCATTTATCAATGCACATTAGTTTAAACCATGACATTACAGCCAGTCAACCTTCAGAGGACACCTACAAGAGGCAGAGAGTTGTTGGATTTGTTTTATTCTTCTCCATTTTCAGGTTTGAATGGTGCAGGATAGGGAAGAATAGAGCTCTGGTGGGTGGGTGCTGAAGAGCACTCTGCAACCCCTCAGGCTGGTGCTGGGGGCTGGCAGAGGACAGCAGTGTTGCAGAAGCAGCTGGAAAACTTTCATTCCATTGGCAAGGCCATGTTAGGAGGGAAAAATCCAGCTTCGGTATTCAAATTTTTTCTTTTTTTTTTTTTTTTTTTACTGTTTTTCTTCCGCAGTAGAAAAGAAGACAAACCCAAGTTGGGCTCAACAGTCCCTTCTGAGAGGGGAAAGGAGATTTACTGATTTCGTTTTCTTCTTGCGAACAGCGCTGGATTTTCTGTATGTGTAAGCGCTAGTATTTCAGGAGATGGCATGACTCAGCATGGCGAGGCTGTGACAATTTGCTTTACTCCTTGTCCATTCAAAGCCTCTGACTGGTTCCCTGGGTGCCATGGCTTCAGTAGAACTTCATCCTTATGCCAGGAAGTGCTCTTGTGCCTGAGGAGTGGACCTGTCAAACATCATCTTCATGTGAGAGCTTTAGGTCGTCTTTTAGGTGTCTGTGTGGTCAGTGCTGCCCAAGGGAACTGGCAGCCCAAAAATCTGTAAGACGAGCTGCCTCGAAATCCCTCATTCAGCGCAGATCAGTGGTTGTGTAGCATAACAGCATCTTGCAGTTGTGGGAAATCCTTAAATCCACAGCGTTATTGTGATGGGTTTATGCTTATCCTGCTTGGATGAGGATCTTTACTGTAGGTGCAGGGAAAAAAAAATCCTTTTTGCAAAGGAAAAAAAATACCAGAGGAGCATGGCAAGACAATAAGCCCGTGCTGTTTTATTTGTAGGGCTTTGAAATTTATGAAGGGTGTCTTTTGGTGGTCTAAAATAGACACCTTTCACTAAACACTAATCAGTACTGATAGCAAGTAATTCATTCACTGAAAGCGAGACCTAAAATTTGAATGCATGCATAAAGTAACATAGACTATGCCTGATAGGGAATGAGCAGTGAGTGTAAATGTGTTTTTTAAAGCATTTGATTAACTTGATGTTCTATCATTGTTTTATGGTGGGTTAATCAAGTTACATACACAAACTAGTTTTTTTTTGTTTCATACAGACTGTGTGCTTAATGAATATTCTAAAACGGTGTTTTATTAATGTGCAGCCTTAATTAGTGGGTAAAAAGGCTCCAAACACCTTTAAATTGTGTTAGTTTGAAGGCAACATATGAGAAGCAGAAGGTAACAGTGAATTTCTAATTCCCTTCAGAAAATAAAAATCCAAAGTAATGGCTGCAGCTATTTGTGTCAGACATAAAAATTGATATAACATGTGGTAAACCTCCTATTGGGTATTATTACAAATGATTGATTTCTCTCTCCCCCTACAGTTTAGACGGTGCAGTGCTTACTGTACAAACAACTCATGAAAAGTCAACATGTTTTACAAGTAAATAATTTACAGCTCCTCTGTGGAATACAGAATAATATTTTACATTAAGTGACATTAATTAGGGGAGAAATATTCATATGGTGAAGAACTGGGTGATGACTGTTGCAAAGGAAATTTTTTTACTCGCAGTCTAAATGCAAATCAGAAGCTCAGAGAGTCACAAGCACATTGCTCTTGAGGGAGAAATGATTCCCATTAAGTACCCAGCTCTAAAACTATTGTAAGATTTTGGGAATGCGAGCCAAACTCAAGCTGCTGACAGTCTCAAACATTGCTGTTACTGAAGGTTTTACACGCATTTTAGATCTTTTAATCAGAGGCGAGATGCATCTCATGGTCTTGGGTCTTAATCCTGTAAACGATGAAGCATGTGGTTATCCTCACCCACACAAGCAAACCGAGGGGCTTAGCAGCATTACTTTCATAGGCCTGGATTTTTTTTAGGGCTGATGCAGACTACCATGGTTTAATCCTGCTCATAAAATGCATGCTGGAATCACACTCAGTAATTCCTGAATTGATCCTGATAATAACTTCTGACTGAAGTTAAGTGTGGGGGTTTTCAGAGACTTAAAGTGATAGATTATCTGCTGCTGCCCATCTACCCTAGAAACACTGTTAGTTTTAGCAGAGAAATATGTGTCTGTTACGGGTTTGTCTAATTTCACCCACTAATTGTGTGCTAGTTACTGCAATTCAAAGAGTGGTTGGATACTAAAACTCTTACCTGCAAATAGATACCTGATCATATACTTTGATAACACTGGGTGAATTTATAGAGTTTTGGGTTTTTCTATTTTAAGCCTTCTGCAGATTTCTTCTGAGGTGTCCATATGTATGCAGTAAAAACAAAACCCAAATGTGTGAGTCAAGTCCACTGCTTATGTATGTTAGCATAACTCTACCAGCTATAGAAGAGCTGGGTAGGCTTCTGTAGAAGAAGTTTTGACCACCTCTGTCACTGGACCTACATATAGCACAAAACAAGGATACCTGCTAGACTGTGTTAAATATCAGATATTTAAAAAATGTTCTTTTCCTTTGATTTGAAACCAGCTTGATACGATTGTGTTGTTACTGCCAGCATGAATCTGCCAAGAGCTATTTCCTGCAATTGGCTGTGTGCAAGGAACTCAGAAAAATAAAAATCTGGAAGAAAAGAAGGTGAGGGAGGGAAACAAAGCCCGATGTCCAAAACTTCTTGCACACAGTAGTCTTGCGCCTCCATAAAAAACTCAACCCACAATCTGAGGAGAGTGTGTAGATGAAGTGTTACCTCAAGGCTGGATGAAAATGCTCTCCAAGAGGTCACGCCAGCCATGCTCATGTTTATATGTAGTGGTAGTTCTGTGGACTTCTGTGCTTATTCCTGGGAGGAAATTATTTCTCATTATGTAAATCTTGTAGGATCAAGCTCTAAGAGGAAGTAATTCGTTCTGCTCAATTCAGTTTTACACTATTCTGTAAAGAGCAGCTATATGAGCAGTGAGACAGCCCCAGTCTGCTACATCTGAGTTATTTCTGTTCCTACTGATGTCCATAGGACTTCCAAAAAACTGTGTTTCTGAGGAGTAGTATGAGCATCACAGGCAAAGTGACAGATAAAGAAAACTCCAGAAAACCTCTGGAAACTTAAAGGAAAAATTTTGTGAGAGAGAGATCTGGAGACCGATTTAGGGAGAGGAACAAGAAACAAGCCATCTGGGATAGGAAGCCTTATTTAGGCTTGGTTTCACAGTACTTAGGATAAAAAGCACCCGTCTGATGTCTGAGTTGATGGTAGAAAGGTGGCACCCTGATAAATATTTTTTAAGAAGTTAATAGAATAAATATATAAGATAAATTGAATTTGGCAATTTTTTTTTAGTCTAACTTCAAATTTCAATAATCTGAGAGGAAAAAAAGTTTCCTTTTTATAGAGAGATTTGTTTTATTTTGGAGATAACCATGAATCTAATCGACCAGTATTATACTACAAGTCATCACTTACAGAAATTGCGAGTAAAGAACTTTTTGAGGTTCCCTCCCCAACACATGCACACTTTCACCAGTGTGTTAGTACTTAGAACAAATAAACACAATGACCTCTAATAAATGTAATGTGCCATTGATGTAGAACAGAGGCATCTTTATCTTGGAATTGTGAGGTGTATTATGACATATAGTTTTCTTACAAACATCATGCGAATGGTTTACTTTGGGATTCCCTAGCTCACTAAACTTCGGTGAAGAACAGATTTATATATTAGAAATAAATCAAGCTCTAATATCTTACAAATAAAAATAAACTAAGATAAAACTTAACATGGCTGTTGCTAATTGCAGTTAAGTAGCCTCCTACACTTGCACTTAATAAATGGGAACTGCTGTTGTTTGCACATTGTGATGTTTTCAATGCATGTTCATGCTCCCCGTGGAAGTTATTTATATTATGAATGATTGTATCAAATAACTGCTAAATCTGACAGGATAATTAAGTAGCTGTTCTGTTGCTTGACATGCTATAGAAGCTTGTCAACTCTGCATTGGGCTGGTGGAGCTACAAAATGGTATAAAACACTGCTTACCGATTAATTAACTGGAGAAAGAGTGTGTGTAGGAGGGAGGGAAATGTTTTGGGGTGCTGGAAAATGTTGGGAATTTAGTTGAGGCCCCTTTGAACATACCAGTGAGGGTGTACAGATTCTTCTGTGATCCCTCATCTATAAAGGTTAGCGGGAAAGTGCTAAGTAAAATACAAAGATTTAAATTTAAATCTTTAACTTGAAGTTTTGAACGCGTCTTTTGAAAATCTTGTAGTTACGCTAAAAATTTGAGATGTACAAGGCAGTAAGACTTAAGCGCTTTAAAGTTTGCAGATGGTACAGGGTCTTTAATGAAGCGGTTCATCATAAATTCTTAAAAATATATATTCATTATATATATATGTATGTATGTATATATATAATGTTTCTTGCCTAATATATCTACATCTTTTGGCAGTGTTAGCACAAACTTAAACCATACTTCCTGATGCAATTTCAGCCCTGCTAAGAATTTACCAGCAGTCTTTTTGCCTAAGAAAATTGTATAAAAGCAGTAAGTTAATGTTAATTAGTGGTCAATGAAAAATAATGGAAATCACTGTTTAAATAATATATGAAAAGAGAAGTTGAAGGATCCTAAGCTTTGTACAGTTACACAGATTAGTGAAAGCTATTGCAGCATAATATCAGATCAGAATAAAAATGATGTATACCCTTTTCATGGTTATAAATAATTTCACAAGGTTCAAGGCAGTGAAGAATGTTATGGGGGAAAAAACCTTCTGTAATCTCCTGAAGTGTGAAAATTAATCACTCATGAACATTTGACAGCATGGGCTCTGTACTTATAGCTAGAAACTTGACCTAGCAGCGAAACTTTATTAATTTTCAATTTATATTTTTGTTGCTTCTCATTCATTTTTGTAGTATTTGAATTTTTTGTTGACAAAACCAACATCAGGCTGATGGTGGTGAATCGTTAGGAGGCAGTTAAGAGGCCCTCATGCACTTCTGATTTTTGGTCCACCCTAAATAAACATGATTTTATTCCTTCCTGTGTCTACAGACCCTTTGTGTTTAGCAAAGCACGGCAGCTGATTGCGGTGCCTTAGAAGATGAGCACTTCAGACAGCACCTGGCATTGTGCAGAGTAAAATAAGTCTTGCCAATTAACTGTAAAAGCACTCTTGCTAATTATCTTCTAACTATCCATTCCAGTTTATTATCCACTAACAAAAAAAAAAAGTACTGTACAGAATCTCATTTATAAAACAGTATCATTTAACAGGAAATTAAACTACATGGTTCTCAGTGTGCCTGTATATCTCGGTGCTGTTTATCTGAGTTGTTTAAACATTTCTGTAGTCTTCACGCCAGTTCCATGCTTATTCTCCCAGCACCTTTAATACACTTGGCTTTGCAGAAACCTGGTGTAATTTTATCCTTTTTGATCTTGAACACTCTTTGTTTCACTTGTACTGCCAGCCTTTGGGGGCATCCTATTTTTCTTTAGACTTCACCTTGAATTTTTGTCAACCTTTACAAGCCACGGAGGAGGGATGTGTCCCTTTCTCAGGGGATGTGCAACTCAAATACCCCACAGGTGTCGCACTATCCTAGTGTGATGTGCACAGATGACTATCACCTCAGTCTGTGCGCTGCAGTAAAATCAATAATTGTCCTTCAGCCTTTATTTATTTTATTGTTGAGCTTTTATCCATTCCATTCTTTCAGGGTAAAAATTATGCTGAAATTATTGCAGATTTTCTTTGGATAGGTTGGATCATTTCCTTTTTTATTTCTTTTTTTCTTTCTTGCTTAAGGCTTTCATAGAGAAGTGAGGGCTGATCAGAGAAATGGGATTAGGTTCTATAAAACATTCATTCTTTGGATTTATCCAATCCCCTTTGATTTGATAGCTTTTAGCTGAGTCCATTCTTGTTGTTTTGTCTGTTCGTCAGCTTTTTGATTCTCAATTTTCATGAAGTGAGTGAACTCCAGAGGAGGACATTCTGCATTTTCCATCCTCTGGAGCTTGCGTTTAATAAAGATGAAAACACAGAGTCTCATTACGCACAACACTAAAAAGGAAGTGTTGGTTTTACGAGTTAGTCACCAAATTGGCTCTTGATTTCTGACAGCAAAACCAGAGCTCTGGTACATGGTTTGTTTGATATCACCAGGCCTACTAGACTAAGATTTTAAAATACCTTAAGGCCTCTGTCATGAAATTTGCATTGAAGTTTTTGTGCTTCTTGAATGCTTAGATTCTTGAAAGATTAAAAAGTACCTAGCCTTTTCTTGGTGTCTCAGGCATTTTTCTGCCAACTTTTCCTAAACCATATAAATGCAGAAATGACCTTGTTATCTCTCTGTATATGTTCATGGAGTATGCAAAAATTGATTTATTTTATTTTTTGTTAACGTTTATAAGCATTTCTGCTGCTAGATGTCAAGGGTGTCCTGTGAAGGTGAAAAGCCATTATAGCTGTGACCTGTCACAATAGATATCAGGAATACAGGGAGTTCTGCCATCAGAAGGGCGTGAGCATTACAGCTGGGAGTCAAGTGTGTAACTTACATCATGTTCACTCGGATTGGTTAGAATTGAGGGCCTTAAAACAAACATTTCCAAAATGCAAAGGCCAAATGTTTCTTCCATTCATTTAGCATCTGAAGTTAGCATTTGGAGTGATGTTTGTGTGAGGCTTTGAGCAATCCATGGTGATGGATGAATCCTTTCACTGCTTGCACCTTTTCTGTTTTAGGATCTTCTAGGCTGTACTTGTCAGTAGTTTTACAATACCATTAAAGAAGAGAAGCAGTAAAATAGCTGATTCATTGTTTTTAGGAAGAAGCCAACCACTAAATTGTGCTGGTCTAAATATAGTCTTAAGCCAAACATCAAACCTCACATGAGAATCTTTTCAGTATTTTTGGTGTTTACATATGTTCTACTTTTTCCCCTCTCCGAAGAGGCAAGGAGAAGAAGAGATGGATGCAATTCTATACAATATTGTCATAGAACAGAAGTTTGGTCCCTAACATCTGATGCTGCATTCTGTGCTTTTTAATTGGTGCCCCGTAAAAGCAGATGGTATGAAAGTAATGAAATTTCTTTTTATGTTTCATTTTTATCAAATCTATGTTCTTTATGTAAGGTCTTGTGTGTTTTCCCAGAGCTCTGAATGATAAACAAAATAATCAATTGAGAAACCTGTCACCACAGAAAACAACCAATGAAACAAGCAAATGAAGTATTGAAATTTTTTTTTATGTTTCACATTTATCAAATCCATGTTCTTGATGTGAGGTCTTGTGTGTTTTCCCAGAGCTCTGAAAGATAAACAGAACAATCAATTGAGAAACCTGTCGCCATAGAAAACAAGCAATGAAACAATAACATGCAGAAATGAAAACGAAAACCAAAACAAAACCCACCACCACCAACAAAAAAACACCTTAAATGTAGGTAAGAGAAAGTATGTCCCTATACGTGTTTTATTAACAGCAATTGGGAAATGATAGCAATTATGAATCAGCTCCCTACATTTTGACTAGTCTGGTTTAGCAAGTCTGGAACATAAGCCTAGAATAAGCTTTTTAAGACTGTAGCTAGGTTCAGAAGTAGGTCTTGGGATACTAACATGTCCAGGTTTCAGATGACAAGTCTTCCAGTAAGGAAGCCATGTGAGGAAAATGAGAAGAAGCTGTCAAAGTGTTACTCAGAGCACAGACTAAATGTCAGGGTTTTGAGATCCTGTGCCTTATTTCTTAGCTATCAGTGTGATTCTTGTTCCAAAAGGTAATTAGTTGACATGTTTCATGGCATGATGGAGATCTGTATACGGGATCTGTCTTTTCCCAGCATAGAAAAAGGTTTAACATATCTGCTAAGCAGCTGCTTTTCAAATAAATGAGGCAAAGGGGAAATTAGGTGTAGTACAAAGTCACAGACCTAAAATAGGGCAGAAAAGGTCTATTTTTTTAATTTTTTTTCAACACAGCCTGTTGGCTAGGGATGTGATGGTGGGGAGTTTTCCAAGCTCAGTGACCTTGAAAAAGTTCCTTAATTTCTCTGAGCATCGGTTCCATCCCTCATTTAAAAAAATGTTTCTTTATGTCCTGATTTGTTGATGAGATCTGAGCCATAACCCTAGCAGAATGTCCAAACAAGTTTTTGTCTTTATCTCACTAAGACCTCTATGCATGGGACTGGCCCTAACATGGGTGGAAGTTGTTTATACAGGTCCACCAGTGTAAAAACTGAGAATTAACCTATAATCACCCAGGGAAGCAATCTAACCAGAGGACTTCAACCCATGGTATGGATTGCAGTGATATATGCTGTTGACTCTTTTTCTTACCCCTTACTTGTGTTTTTTTTGTCATCTCTTTCGGTCCTGTATCAGCTATAAAAAGCCCTTTTGGTTTATTGTTCCTCTTCAACACGTACTCCATAGAGGTGACATGTGGACTGTCTTTCTACTTGTTCTTCTTAAGTGTAAGGTCCACTGGGAATACAGTTTCTTGCTGAGATATGATGCGTAATGTATTAGTCAACGAGTGTGTATGAAGCACACACCAGGGCTTAGCCATTACAGTGCCCAAGGGAGCAACCTTGCTGTGCACTCTACAGTTGATGGGCTGGAGCGATGTGCATTATAATAAACTGATGATTCCTATTAAATTAGCTTGAACATCTCTAGGAAGATTCATAATGCTCCACTGTTCAGCCTGTCTTTTGAAGTGTAAGAGGAACAGGGAATGTCAAAGGCTGTTTATTTATCCGTAATATGTTTTAGAAGGATGTGTCTTAGGTTCTTTATATCCATGGTGTTTGGCTTCACGAAGTAATATAATGACACTGTTGCTGCATGCTGTCAGGGAGAAAGTCTTTAGTTATAGTACACCATGGAGAGCACGAGCCAGCAGCTGTTGCCTTTGCTCTTTATAGAGCTGTTTTAGAGCTTTATAGAGCCTCGCATAAGGCAAAACATTTGATTCAGCGTTCAAAGTCAGAGTTCACTGACAGCAGAAACTTCTGGTTTGTTCCAAATGAATAAAGATACGTGTTGCTAAATTAATCTGTTGGTTAGCCTGGTTTCTGTGTCTCTGGATAAGACATGGGCTAATACTGGGCTTTCAATCAGGTTTCAGATGTCTGTGTTATTGCTAATTGTTTGTACTACCTTGGGAAAAGTATTTAGGCTTGGTTTACATGTCTTTGCCTGAACATTTGGTAAAACACAAACCATGGCAGAGTGCTTTTGCCTCCTTCCAGTGTCTTTTTTAAATTTGTTTATATAGCATCCCTCTTCCCTTTTTCCATCTTTAATACAGAGGTAATCCTTTATTATCATAAAATATCGACTTTTGGACAAAAAGCAGGTGCACCTTATACCTGTAGATATTTCCCTTTCAAGCCTTGGTATTTTGACAACACCTTCTGTAAGGACTCAAAGAAATATTTTCACAGCATGGAGGAGAACAGGAGAGAATGTCTGATTTTTCTCCTCTTCCTGCCAACATGAAAATCTGTTCCTCAGGTTTTTATCTCCTTGCCCTCACTAATGACCTTCCTTTCACTGCCAGTTTCAAAATCTTGACAGCTCGTTAGAATCAGGAGAGACTTGCATGATCAGAGTGATAATTTTCAAACCACTTTGTGGCTGAAAGTAAGTTTGGGATCATTATTTATTCAAATTACAAGCATAAAGGACCACATGGGAAATATGGAGGAGTGCCTTCTGTAAATGACAGCTTAGGGAGAATTTTCAATTGCATGAGACAGCTGTATCCCAAAACTTAATCTAATTACTACAGTGTAGTGAAAAATGTCACCCTGAATAAAACTGATACCATCATACATGTTCATGGTAAATTTTGACTTACATACGGCTATGTTCAGAATAACCTTTAAATTCTAAATCCAACTTGGAGCTGAAGTAGTGCTTTTGTAATTAGAGGAATTTGAGTGTGTGGAATTTCTTTCTTGCTCTGAGCAGATAGGCTTTGCTCACAGCTGTACAAAGTTCAGCACAGCCCTTTCCTGGAGCTTACCCTTCCATGATAGCACATGTGACAAGTGGTAGATAAAACTTTGTTTAGCTTCCTTTTCCAAAGAAATGTTTTTCAAAATGTTTTCCAGTTCCTTTTCAGGAATGTAGAGAGGGAAATTACTCCCAGAGTAATGGTGTGCCTGCCCCATATGCTTTTTTTTTGGTTTTGTTGCACGTGAACAATTGTATGATGGGTTGAAAACTTGAGTTTCTGGAAGGCCTTCGTTTTCAGCTGCTGGTGTATGCCAACGAATCTGAATATTAAATCAGATGGAAACCAGCAGCTTGAAAACGTGCAATCTGCTCTGTGCTGAAATGCACATCTGTCTGAGTGCTGCAGATCCTTGGCTCCCACTAAGGTTGTCTGAGATAACAAAAGAGCGTGTTTGGAAAGCTCTGAGCATTTTTTTTAATGTGTAAAGTGCTGAATTGACTGTTCTGAAACCAAGTGTCCTGTTTTTCCGTGAAAACAGATGTAGCAGAATGAAAACAGAGCATAGAACAGCCAGCTTTCCTTACTGTGTTGAAACACCATACTCCAAACCTCTTGGTATTGACAGTGCCTTTCCTTGTGGATGGTGATTTCAGCTGAAGATGGTGGAGAGAGAACCAAATATAACTGACTTTCTGAATCTGCTTATTTCCCAGGAACTTCAGAGGGAGACAAGTACATGCTCAGCACCTTGAGGACTGGTCTTGAAGAGAGCAATCAAGCAGGCTTGGTGTGCATCGGCAAGAGAAGAGCTGGGGAACTGATTTCTGCCAACAACAGGTAAAAGCTGCCAGCGTCTGTCACTTGCCTGGGAGAATCCACATGTATCTATTTGGTGGTAAAAAGTTCAAGAATAACATTTGTGTGCAGCAAGGAGGAAGCAGACCTGCATTTCAAGCTGATGAGGAAGCCTGTAGGCCAGCTTGGTATTTTTAATCAAAGCGTCCTTGAAAAATGGCATCAGTACAGTTGTGTGTGCTTAGACTACATCTAGTGCTGATGCTTTTCTTAGGCTAGCTGTTGCAGAGTGAAAGCTTCAAATGAATATTGGATATGTCTTGCATAAATAACTTTTTCACATGGAAGTGTTACAGTGAAAAAGAAACTCTGTAGAAACATCTGTATTTGTTTTTGCTTTTTCTTTAAATAATATTTGGATTTCCACAAATTTCTAAAAGTTAGTCCAAGGACCCCTCCTAAGTGGACAGATCTATATCACAGGTATTGCTTCTTGTGTTTCTCATTTATGCAGAGTAATGTCAAGTTTATGTATATTGCAAATTGTTAGCGAGTCGGGATGTGATTTTGTTGAATCAGTATCAATGACTGAGGGCTCAAGTAAAACTGAGCCATAGCAAGTGGCAGTCTATAAGTCTGATTTTGTTTTCTTTTTACGTATCTGAATTAACTTTGTTAGAGACAGGCACTGCAAATATATACATGAAAGAGAACATTAAAACTCTAATAATTTTTAGCCCAACCCATAAGGGTGGGTTATGGTTTGGATACTTGGATTCAATCCTCCCAGGTATTGAGCAAAGCAGAGAAGGACTTGAAGGAGCTCAAAGTTTCCAGAAATAAACCCTTTCAGCCTTCTTACTTTTCTCACTTGTCTCAATGAGCAACTTGCTTCCTTTGAGAGGCCAACTGAAGCCAAAAGCAAGTGGTTGCACATCCATGACAGCGCCACGCTCCACTGAACCCATGAATATCCCAGAGCAGTGCTGCTGTTGAAAATTGCTGTTGGGGGGAGGAGGAAGATGAGAACAGAGCTGCTGGCACCAAGACCCGAGCTAAAATCCCTTTGGCCGTGGTCAATTTAGCTGCTAAAACACTGCACAGCCCCAGTGCCAGCAGTAGTATGTCAGTGCTGAGGCACAGCACTGCTCCTGGTACAAGGCCTGGCTTCCAAAGCCTGCTGCAATTCTTTCCTTCAGGTTGCAGCTTCAGTCTCATTTGTGGCTAGTAAATGTGGGAGTATGGCCATGGGGGTTGACAAGCCCCATGGTTGATGATAACTTTGGACTCTTAACGATGAGGCCACGAGGAATGTAAAGAGTTTAGAAGGAACACGGAAGGGTGATTCAGGAGATGTCTTGCTGTCTCGGACTGCTTGTTCTCCAGCAGTTAAGACATGGAAGTTGCTGGGTGTTTGCGGTTGTCAGGCAAAGTTATTGACCAGTGAATAGTTAGTGGAAAAGTACTGCTGTAGAGCGAATGGTATAAGAAGGGAGCCTGTCCTCAGTAAAATTAGTTGAAGTTATTGTCATCAATAACGTGGTAGCAGTTACTGATCCTAAAAGAACCCTGGGGTCCCTGTGGTCTCTACGCCACAAGGAAATAATTAGCATCAAGGTTTTGTGAGCTGTTGTTTGCCCAAAGCTTTCTTATTTGAAAGGACTCAAAGGTTCAGGTATAACTTCTCATGTTCTGGCAAACTAAAAATAGTTTATTATGCGTAAAGCCTTGACTATTCTCCAGTGTGGTTATGTTTCTGTTCCACAGCGACCATTTTGAAAGAACAGCTTTATTTGCCATTGCTAATGGCCAGCATGGATATTTACCAGACACAGGCATTTTAGTTTCTGCTCTGTTATTCACAGCTTCCCTGCATGCTAAAATTCCCTTTATTTATGTTGCAGAAAGTGTGTTTGAGGACTTCTCCCATGGCTCTTCCACTGATGCTGTATCTGAGGTATGTGTTAAGCACTACTCCATATTTTTTTGTGGTTCATAGAAGACTTATAAGCCTGTCTCTAAGAAGAGTACTTTATATGGCATTTTTACTCTAATGTATAAAAATTTGGGGTTAAAATGTACTTAATACATGCAGATTTTACTTTTTTATTTTTATCTGAGTGCTGTCTTCAGGTGCTGTAGTTATGTCAGCAAATAGCTTCCCCAGAATTTCCCAGAATGTAGCTAACAATGATGCTTCCATTTTGTAAGGTTCCTTGAATATGGTTTGGGAAGTTAATCCCTTTATTTAAAGACGAGCAAGACTGTGGAGCATTGCTGTTTAAAATGTCTGCTATCAGGCCTTAATTATTAGTCTCCAAGCACCATTGACTTCTGAGTTATCTGCTGCAGGCATCATTTGTTTGGTACACCTCTGACCTTAGTGCATTTAACTGATAACAAACTTGAGGAATAATTAAAAAAATAAAAATAAAAAGCTTAGCTAATATAATTAACATCTGCTTATTAACAAAATTATTTATGGGAGAGCTGTCTCAAGTTCAGCTAATGGCTGGAATAATTTTTGCAAGAGAGAAAACCTTGCCTAATTGGTGAGGTGCAGCTACCCTGACGTGTTTGCAGGGCTAACTGTCTGCCTGCAGTTTTGGGGCCAGATGCTCAGCTGATGCCAGTGGGCTCCAGCCATGGGCTGCTTTGCATGAACTAAGAGCCTGTCCTGTCAACTCCAGATCTGATTTATACCCGCAGGACAGGAGCATTGATAGTGTTGCTTGATGCAGCAAGGTGGAGCTCCCCTTCCAGTGTTAATTATGTACTTCTCCCAGAGCATGAAGCTGTGTTGACTTGGAAGATAAATTAGTTACCCTTCTACTTGCCGTCGGCCTTCCTGTGTCGGTTAAGGATCAGCATGTCACCCTTCTTCTCTTTGTGGATCAGAAAGTCAATTAACCAGTTCCCCATTAGACTTGAAATCTATAGGAAAAAAAAAATCAAACTTTTCTAAAGCACAGACTTCTTGAGTTAAACCACATTTCTTTCTCGTAACTTTGCAGCTCAAGGCAGGTTTTTATTTTCCCTATGGTACTGAGAATCTTTTGTTCAGTCCTGATTACCAGCTGAGTCTGATTTACTTCCCAGGTTGTCACTTACCTTGTGTTTTTAGGATAAAAGAAAGTTTTCTTCATCTCTCTGTTTTTTGTTTCATCTCACATAAAGATGCACTTATGTGAGTTAAATTACTAGCAAGGACGCAAATCAGGCCAGTCTGTGCATATTCTTGTACAGCTCTTTCATTTCTATGCAGGAACAGATAAACCGGTGGGAATAACCTATTGTACCAACAATAGCACATCTTTATTAATGCAGTATTGTTAAGGGAGTGCAAATATTGTATAAAGACAACTCCTCAGTGGTTAGGCACAGCTTACATGGTAGCATGAAAGTATGTGACTGGTGGTAGGGGAAACCAGTATACAACCCTTACAGCTGCTGTCTCGTTTCCAGACAGCTGGGTTGTAGATGCTTAAAACATAGGAATGTTTTGGCAAGATTGGCTCTAATTGGATCTAATTTTCTGAAATACTGACCTTTTTCACATCATCTGTTGCCTTTTGAGGTAGGGGGCACAGAAAACCCCAGGTCGTGTCACCAGAGGTGTTCAAATTATGGATGAAATTCCAGCTCTGAAGTCACAACAGGGTCGGCACAGCTTCCCAGTGCTGTGAGCCCCATATGGCAATCTCGTGCTTAATGACCATCCCGCTCTTGGAGCTGGTGGAGTGGGAGGACACGAGACTTGAGTTGTATAGGTGTAAATTTGAGGAAATGGTCCTTGCCACAGCTGTGTTGCTGTGCACTATGGCTGTTGCACCTGCTGCAGCATCGGCTTGCTGAAGTGCATGAATCATTGCCTTTAGCTCAGTTGCACAGCCAAAAACCCCCTTGGGTGCTTCCATTCAGGTTGATTGGGGATATTTTTGTGGAACACAAGAATCACGAATCCTTGTAAGCAGGTTATGTTTTGAAAGGAGTTACAAAGGATTATGATGAGTTACTAAGATCTGTGCATCTTTACTAGGCCACTTGCTGGCATAGGATTTATTGGTTTAGAAAACTCTTCTTGAAAATAGCAGGTCTTCCCAGAGACAGCAGGGACATTAGTATTCCTTTTGCAAACATCAAATCAGCCTACTTCCTTACAATTTCATTGTAAAAAGTCTGCTTATGGCTCTCTAATGAACACTGCTTCCATTCCCACAAAGTGACATTTACTGAATAATGTGTTACAGCTCTCAATGACTCCTTCCAAGAGAGTTATCATGAGATCTGCAGAGATAATTACCACAGTAGGAATCGAATACAAACAAATGCAGTTCCTCCCTTGTTTTAGCAACTTTCTGAGATTGCATTTGCTTCTCTCTCTGTTGCCAAGTACATTTTTTCTATTTTTTTGTAGTGTCATTAAAACGATTAGATTTTGATTCATAAGATTCATCTACCGACTTAAAGATGATTGCAACAGTCCCACTGAGTTAAACTGGGGCTGCAGCTTCATCCATGAAACAATTGCACCATGGGCTGAATTATAACCAATTTCTCATCACTGAAATCGGTTGCACCAGAAAAGTGCTAAGATTAAATTCATCCCATCTAATATTAGGCATGAATGTAGTCAGCCTTGCTTAATACACTCCTACATCAGACCTGACTCGCCTGGGAATTGTCTGTCTCATCATCTGCTGTTGAGTGAATTTATCACATGCAGTTTCCTAATTTAGATGAGTTGCATCCAGGCCTGAGTGTGGACATGTTTCTTCAGTCTTTTAGTTATGATTATTTTCAGGATATCAGTTTTGAAGCACCCATTTTATCTCCTTCCTTTGTAAAAACAATAAAATAAAATAAAAATGTATATATATATATAAAAAATTAAGTCCTCACTGTTTTGTTCTGTCTTTTATTATTATTATTATTTCCTCCAACAGAGTACTTGAATTTGTTTGAATTAAAAAAAATGAAAAAAGGTTTAAACCTCCTGATTCTATCTTCTATTCCTAAAATTATCCTTGCATTAGGAGACTGGGGAAGAAAAAAAAAAAAGCTGACAACTAGGATGTCACAGGAGACTGTAGTCTCAGTGTAAATAAGGTTGGTTAATATTTTTTCTCCCTCTTAAATCCAGTGTGATTTAAGCAAATGTTGCAATTGCTTTCAATTTTGACATGCTTTTAGTTTTGCGGTCAACTAAGTATAATACACTGACCATAGCAGTATAAGGGAAAACACACACAGAAGGGAAAAAAAAAGAAAAGGAAACCTTTGAATTTGATTTTGATATAAAGAACACTTTTAAGATGGTGCAAAAATAAACGTCATTATTCCACTTTATAGTGTTAGGCATGTTCTTTTTACTGCAGTGTGTTACTTTTGCACATTCCTTATTTAGTGAACGATTCTATTTCTATTTGTTTTGCATTATGTTTTCAAGTGCTTGTTGTTTATGATGACCCCATAATTAGAAATTTAATTTTTGAACTTAACTGCTGATCTCCTTAAATCTCCTCCACAGTTGTTATGTGATCAGACAGGTTCTCTGCTGCTGTAAGTTGCCACTGCTGGATTAAAATCCAAAATTTGGTCTGTGGTTATGTTTTGTAAAGATCTGACAGGTTCACTCTTCCTTTTATGCAGAGTGAAATTAGAAGTGCTTCATTTTTGTTTATCTACTTCCATAGGCAGTTCCTATATTTATAGTATTCAAGTAGTGTACCAATACCAGTACAAGTTCTTTAGAACATCTTTGTAAGAAAATATTGAGTAATACTTTTGAGTTGAATACTAGTTTTTTTCAGAATTGGAATTGCAGAACAGAGTTTGAGCCACATCTCTGTGCAGCCTGGAATACAAGTGCTAACCCAAATCCCATATTCTGAACCCCATTCTAGTGTTTTAGCTCACAGGACGTGGTTTTTTCTTCTACTAGGTGAAGTCTCTTTTTACGTAAAGAACTATGGCAGCAGCAGATCTCTTAGCGAGACCTGACCGAATCAAAGGGGGGGAGGCAGCAAAACAGAAGGACAAAGTGTCCTTACTATTATTTCTGATTGTCCTTTGTCTTTTCAGTGGACTGAACCAAATTTTGGATCCACTCTTTCTACTCTAAATTTCAGTCGTCGTCATCTGAGCTTTATGGGCCAGTTGGGTCTCTGCTTCAGCTAAGCTGTGGATAAGCTGCTTAGCCTTCAGCTGTAATTGAATCAAAGCCAAATTCCCAGGCCCAGAAGGTTCATCCCTATTTAAACAAAGAGAGACAGCCATGCATGTGGATCTGCTACTGAGGGGGAGGAAATTACTCCTTTGAAACCAAATCCAACAGGAAGATTGTATGTCTTTACCCTTCTTGAATTTTTCTAGTAAATATGTTTTCTTCATGTTAGTTAGCTCATAGAAGGGTTTTACAGAAGTCAGAGCAAAAGATGTTAAAAGAATAAATCCCTTGTCTTCAGCTCAGCCAGGCAAGGTTTGCCTTTAGTGGCCACTTCTCTTCATCCTAATTTTCCAGCAGAATTTAATTTATCTATTAAGTAGATAACAATCTGGATTCAGCGCAGCACGTGTCCCCGTGGAAAATTTTGACCTCAGTGCCTTGGTGTGGAGGTGAAAGCTACACACAAAGCACAAGGAAGGGAATAGGAATAGCTAAGGTATTTTTTCCTCCCAGCACTTAGGCCATCCAGTCCTCACTTAGCTGCACCCCTGTGAGGTGTGTAAGACAGATAAATAAGAAGAACGTCTAACAGAAATGTGTCACAATTTTTTATTGGTTTTACTACATTTTTCTTTAAAAAAAAAATCCAAATACAAAAAATCCAAATATTTTGGCTTAAGCAATGAAAAACTTTTCCCATCATCTTATTTGTAATCGCTGCTTGTTTCAAATGCAGTTGTTTTCTCAATTGTTAATTAGAGCTGAAGCTTGTTTTTCTGGGTTCCAGCAGTGAACTAACTTAGTTTTGCAGCTTCAGGAGCAGAGGTGACACCCTCTGCTGAACGGAGCATGCTGCTGGGGTATGTTCAGGTTCTCACTTTTTATTTTTCAGTTCTAGATGGTATTTTATAGGTTAGCACTGGAGAAAGGTGGAGCACTTTTCCATTGCTCTCATGCAGCATATGTACAGAATCTGTACCTTGCTGTTTCTGCAAACTCTCTGGTTTTGATCATCTGTAATTATTAATATGCTATGCTTTTTGATTGTATATCTGTTTAGGAAAACTGAGATGAAAGTCAAATATGGTAATGTTTTTCTTTTAGTTTATTCATAAGGCCTCAGGAAACTAATGAGATTTATTCTGTGAATTAGTTTATAATTGTGCTTTAACTGCACTGTGACATTTAATAATGTCAGAAGGATTTTGCTTTAGGCAGAGTGATTTCAGCCTCTGTAGAAAATTAATTACCGTTTTCTGAATAAACCACTTTTTTTGTGAGCTAAGCGGTATTTTCAAGGTTAAGCTGCTTTCTGATATTTTGAGAAAGTCTTTGAGAAAGGAAATGTATTAAGATTGCAGATCTAGCCTCATGGTTCATATACAAGAAGCTGACTGTGTTCAGTAATAACAAATCAGAACCTATTGTTATTATAAGATTTTTCAAATACAGCCGTAATTTTGGTGTTCTCCAGTGCCTAGATCTCATGTGCTGGGTTTGGAGAGCTGCAGAGTACCCAGGTCTCCTCCCTGTACAAACACCACCTTACACTGATATACTCAACAAGATGGCACTCCCTCCTTTTCTCTCATTCTCTGGACCTACAAACCTTTTTTTGTAGTGAAATTAATATAAAGTTATATATATATATATTTTTTTCAGTGGAACCAAGAAGAAACATTAAATTTACATGTTTTATTTCTCAGGATCAGAGCTCGATCAAATATTTCACTGTTTGGAAAGTGTGAATCAAGCTAAGGGCTAATAAAGCTTTCTTAAAAGTGATGATGTGAGAAAAAAATAGAAAAAAAAATCAGGAGAAAAACTAAATACTGGATATATGCTGGTGTTTACACTGCAGGTGTTTACAACAGGAAGTGGTCTCTAAATATCTTAGTCTTGGTGGCGTACAGTAAGGTAGGAAGAAGATGGGTGACCAAGGAGAGAGTGTGGAGCAAGTCAGCAAAAAGTCAGGAGCCATTTTGTGTCACACACGTGCATTACAGACTTCACAATATGGATCAGATACAATTACCTTCCTTTGGTTATAGAACTCATAAAAAACACTAGCGTTGCTCAAACTCCTCAGTTTCTCATTTAAAATAAACAAACAAAAAAAGCAAACAAAACCTCACACATTTTAAAATAGATGATTTCTCCCAAATATTTAATCATTAGAAGTTTCATTATAATAACAATTTCAGGGTGCTTCCAATTAACCTAACAATAACTGTATCTTGGGCCAATAAATGTTCAGCCTTGGGCCGTGAATTTATTAGCCCAGGAAAATGGTTATTGCCTCATAAACAGGAAGCACCTTCAAGTGATTTAATGACTCATGTTTCTCTCACCCTTCTTAAATTTAATCCAATAAACAGCTGAGAAGAGAAAGAGATTAAAAGTAAAATAAATAAATAAATACCAATTCCACTGGCAATTACTTAATCACAAAATTGTGTTAATAAGTATTCAAGAAGTCAGTCCACCACATTGCAGAATAATCTGAAGTTGTCGCTCAAGTAATTCACACAATGTTAGATGACTTCTATTGTATTTTATTATGTGAATCATTGTATAAATAATAGTTATGGTAATATACTGTCTTTGCCATTAACATGGTGTCCTACATCAGTGTTCAAGGACTGCACCTGAAGACATGCAAATTAATTGATTATTCTTAAAAAGGATAACAACCTGCTCATTTCATCAGGCAAAACTCGATATCAAGGTTGTGGGCTGCTGATTTTATGTTTCATTTTAAAAATTCTGGTTAGTATTTAAAATATATATATATATATTTTTTTTTTTCATATGTATGTCAGCAAAATTTCTTCTTCTTTGGCAGTGTCTACAGAGGAGTATTTGGGATGAGGACAGTTGGAGGTGGGAGTATGAGTGGGCTGCTTGGGGTATTTTGGTAAGTCTTATGCCTCTTAGTTTTAAGATTATTTCAGTATGGTCCTGCTCTGGAATATTTGCAGCATCTTTTCACATCTGCTCAGTTTTTTATAACTTTTCATTGTTTTCTTGTTGTAAAAGAGTTTTGTTTTTTTTTTTTTTGTTATGTAAAATTGTGAGGAAGAACACGTAGCACTAAATTATTATAATCAGAGTATGGCTCGCTTTTTACACGGCTTAACCTCTCCCTGTAATAAACGTTAAGACTGTGAAACCAATATAAATAGCTCAATGAGTAGCTCTTCAGTGGGTTTTAAGAGGTAAGAGCTCTTCCTTCAGTATGGTGATTTTTTTTTTTTTTCACCATCTAATTTGAGAGCCTGGCTTTCCTTCTCTGTTTTTCCTGGGTGGTTTGAGATCTTATATGTGGAAAGTTGTATCTTACTGCAAACAACTAGGAATCCTGGTTTTAAGTGCTGAAGGCCACTTTTGTAAGGTTATTTAGGCTTTCACAGTGAGGAGAGGTGACAGGGATTTCCAGAAATTTCATGGGTTTAAGATGAAATTTAGTCTCCTACATTTCTTGGACACAACTGTGAATTTTTTCCCTTACCATTTTTGTGCTCCTGAAAACCCAAACTTATCAGACTTATTTCCAATTAATGTCTATTCTGTCCATGAAGAATAAATGATACATTTCAGAAAGTTTCATTAATATTGATGAGCTTTACACATGGCTAGTTAGTATTCAAAGTATTTCAATTTGTTATACAGCAAGAGTTTCAACCATTAATTATGTTCCGGTCATTCAATTTTCATAAAATTGAATAAAGTAATGTGTTGGAACAGAATGATGTGTTTGGACCAAAAATATCTTTACTACTTCTACCTAGAAGCAGAACAAAAGTGTCTTGCTCAACATTTTTCTTCCACATTTGCATGGTCTATATTTCAGGTATTTATTTTGTTTTGCTAAGTCTATATATAAACATAAGGACACCAGGAATATGTATACCCCTTTGTGTTGGAAATACTGTTCCTGCTTCCTTGCAGATGTGGAAATGAGGCAGACAGATGCTCAGATATATGTAAATATTTAATTTAACTGAGTTAAGATCCACATATAACTTCAGGGAGTGAAGATAAGTCATACAGACCTCATAGGTTAGAATAATGTGTAAATTTGAGAGAATTTAGTTTTCTTTGAATCAAAACTTTCTTCTACTTTCTCTTAAAAAGCTATAGGGTTGTCCTTGTAAGAGGTAATGAAAAAGGCAAAATTATATTTTCGTGTTTGCTTGCAGGTTCTTAAGTTTTGTTCGGGAAAGTATTTTTATGTACAATGGCAATGGTTGTTTCAACATGAATCTTTGTGCACACAGATGTATTTCCCAGGGAAGTCTTGCCTCTGTTGTAGATGACAAATGAACTGAAACGGCATTTTCTGATCCTGAGAAATTCCTTTGAATTTTTTTAATTCCATATTGTTTTGGCAGCGTGAGAATTCTTACTATTTCAGCAGCTGAAACGCGTTAAAATGCTGTAATAATGAATTACACAGAACAACTGACAGGTACAATAGAAAGCAAGGAGACGGGATCTTCAGCATTGCAGCCAATTTGGAAACATCTTATCTGTGTTTATTTGACTGCTTCAATTACACACTTGAAAAAATACTTGTCGTATGATGCCACCACACAGTAAATTAGTCCAAAGCAGACTTTACATTTTTTCCAATTAAATCAACTATGAAATAATATTTTAATTAAAATCAAGCAGTTTTACTTGTTTTTCAGTTGGTAATGAGCTGTTGGTTGAAGTTCAACTTCAGCTTACCGTGGGACAAAGAAGTGGGTATTTAAGACACTGAAAAGAAAGTGGTGCTCGGACTTTCGGATCATTTAAGTACTTCTTGAAAGATTATTTTAAATTAGCATTTTATGATGTCTACTGCAGCTATGCAGAAAAGGGTTCTTTCATATTTTCTTTCCCTAAGAAGATGTCACTTTAGAGACTCTGTAAATTCCTAAAATTAGTCTTCTGTAGTTACTGTAAAGGTACTTCTAAAGTGTCAGCAACAGTCATTAGCCTGGAGTAAAAAATTAGATCCTGTCCATAGTGTTTCCCAAGATAGGCCTTGTGGACCCCAAGAATAACTCTCTGATTTTTTTATTTATTTTTTGTGGGGATGGGAAGGTAGAGTAGAATGAATCTTAGATTTTTAGAAAGTTTTTTTTCTTTTACATCTCCCTGAATAGCTTAAATGCTGGCATTCACGATGGGAATCATTAGTGCTGTTTCCTCAAAGTCACTTTGACTTTAAAAAGAGGGGTGTAGAATTGACTGTTCATTGCTGAGGAGCTCTGCCAGTGCACAAATGGCAGAATATAATGGGTTGTCACTGTTAAATCATCTCAACCCACTTATGCTACAAGCTACTGACTACTCTTTTTTCCCCCCCCCCAGTTTGTGTGCTCTGTGTGCAGGAGTTTTTAGACTGACACTGCAGTTGGCTGCAGCTCAGTATAAGAAAATAGACTAGAAAAAGACAGTATTACTAGTCAGAAACCAAAGAACTGGAAATAGATGGTTATCCTCAGTTTGAACAGGGGTTTGGATCAGATGGCCACCTGAAGTCTTTGCCAGATTTACATATTCTGTAATTCTGAAATTTACATATTCTATGATTTCTGAGACGGAAAGGGAACAATGTGAGATGCTCACACAGTAGCTTGAAATGAAAGGAGTATTTTTTTTCAGTTCGTTTACAAGTACTGAAATATAGCTCTACTGAATAAAAAAAAGCCTGAAAACTTTTGTTGTTGATAAGAAAAAAAATCATTTTACTATTTTACATTTTATGTAGGCTGTTTCTATCAGAACAAAGTTAATGTGATCACAGGTAGCTCATTTCCTTTAGCCTATCTCACCGAACAATTTAGACTGTTTTGTTTCAGAACTGGCATCAACAGGCTTCAGATCATGAGAATACTTTCTGGGTTTTATGTTTTTACACTCCTGCTGATTTCAAGAATGCATTGAAACGAATCAGGTCTCATAGACTCTGAGGAGTCCTCTCCCATGCGTTCTTGTTTCCTGCAGACATGAAACTACAAAGCATTACTAGAGTCAGGTAGCCAAGTATGACTTTACTTCTTCAGAGAAATGGATTATGAATTTGAGGGGTATATATCTGAAACTAGTTGTCTGCCACGTGTAGATATTTTGGAAGCAAGAAAGAAGAATAAAATTCCATGGAAAACCTGTGGTAGGGATTTGGTTCCTTAAACCTTATAGGAAAGGCTACGTCAGCTGGTGGCCTGCGACAGGATGTACCAGGTTGGAAGGCTTCTCCACAAGATGACATTTTAAATCCCAGCTCCTTTACTTGTGAAATTTTATGTATGGAATTTGGGATTAAAATTACCATCCATTTGGATGGGCTAAAACTTGTGATATTTTTTGTGATGGGAAGATGATGACTGCAGCTGGCAGGAATGGGCTAACACTGCTGAGTGGTCCATTTAGGAGGTGACTGGGAATGTTTTCATTGGCTTTAAAGAGTGCTGGGTATTTACCAGCAGGTAAATTATTTACCAGCAGATATTTACACATAAGGTTTCTGTGAAAACCTGAGACTATTTTTGTGTTTCCATGTCGATTACACTTGGCTTCCAAATCAGAGGCTTGTCGTATAGCTCAGTGAAGTCACTTATTGTACCAGTCCTACTATGGCCCTACCTTGCCTAACCATGCAGTTGCAGTTCAGTTAAATTAATCTTGATAATTAATGAGTTAGTGCAGAAGATAACGTAAGTGACGTGATAGTAGCTCAGATCTAGCTGATGTCATGTTCTGCTGTGAAGAAAGGCTTAGCAGTTGAAAAACTCACCACTTACGCGTCCATATAGACAAACCCTTCATTTTCTTTAAGGAGTCTAGTAAACTAATAGAAGATATGAAGGACTGTATTTTACTGCTTATAAATAAAATTAAGCGCTACTGAGATAGTTTTGGTTAAGTCTAGGTCTCCAGACAAAGTAGGTGGCCTGTCATGAACCATTTGGGAATGTACAGGAAGTTTTTTAAACAGAAGAAAAGGCTTTAGAATCACTTGCATTCATAAAGCAGGATAATCCCTTGGCTTTATTGCCAAGTAACTTTGATGTGGAATTAAACCAAATTTGCATTTTAATACCTAATTCTCTGTATTTCCTCTTTGGAGTAATCCTCTGTTTTGGAGAAAAAAAATTTGAAGCATACTTTGGTAGATTGTAATAGTGTTCCTCTGTTGAGAGATGGAATCAATATGGTACATAAAAGTTCATGCACCAGAGAGGTTTTAAGGAAGATGATGCTCGGAGAGACATGGCATTTAACTACCCTGACTCTAAGTATTCTTAATCCTGATGCTCCCCAGTAGAATGATACAGTTGTTGTGTGATCAGAAGGAAGTCACTTAGCATCTGTGTTTCCACTGCACTGTTAATGATAAAGTATTTACAGGGTTGCTGTGGGAGAAAAAGCAATGGAGATCACTTGTGGTGTTTGCTGTGGTTTCACCACACCTGAGGAGGAGGAGGCTGGTGCAATTCCAGGCTGGGAACCTCTATGGCCCCAAGGGAGAGGACTGTTTTGTATCATGATGATGAACTTCTGCCACCACTCACTTAACTGAGAAAGTTAGTGTCTTTCCTGGACTGAGGACACGCTGTACTTTTATTGGCAATTTTTTTCTGTTGCATGACTCTCTGCAAATCTTTTCAGCTATGTGTCCCTGTTTCTTCTTTCCCAAGTATAAAATGATGTTATTACTAGCTTCCTAAATGGCTGTGTGATCCAGAAATATGAGGCACTATTTGTAAACAAAATTGCTTACGGTCATGTATGTCAATAATGTGATTTTTTCCTAAGGTTTTCTAACTTGTGTTCCACCATTATATATTTCCAATGCTTGTAGTGGTATCCAAAGCAAGCAGCAACTTTAAGTTGACCACATTTGTCAAATGATGTAATTTTTGCTTAATATATAAGGCATCCTAGAAGCCATGCTAAAATATAAGATGTAATCCTAACAGTTCTTGTATTTCCTCTGTATTTATCCACCCATGTGTCAACTAAGAATGCTTCAAGCCTAATAGGTGGCATTCAGTCCCATGGAAACTATATATTTTTATTTCTTAGGGTGAGGTCTTACTGAGGGTAGAATCTGGACCAACAGATTTGTCACTATTAATGGACTGTAAAATAAACTTCAGTGCTTTGGTTCTGCCAAATATCCACTGAGCGTGCAGGAATCAATACCTTATTTTTATATTTATAGAAAGCTCTTTAAATCTTTAAGAACATGAACAACAGATTGAGGGAAGGATTGGAAAATGACATGGACATTGAGAAAATTTAGAGGTAAAATAGTGCTAGTGATTAGGTGCTCTGAAATATCGAAAGTCCGGCTGTAATTCTTCAGGAGTGCTTGATGTGGCAGCTCCTGTGCCTGTCCCTGGAGCATTAGCGACAGCCAGGCTGTTTCTGACAGCGATGTGGATAGGAGGGATCAAGAACCTGACCCAGACCAGCAATTCCCAATTTATTAGACTCTTCCCTGAAGCTGAAGTTAGAATTTTAAATCTCTTTTCAGCTCTATTATCGGGTAGCCAAGACAAGGAATATTCAAGGGCATAAGACAAAATATATTATTTCTACTTTATTTCTATTTAACCTTCACAATGCAAAGTGATTTCTTTTTTTCCTGTTGGAGTCAAGTAGTTGCACCTTCTGAAGAGAATTAAAATGGGAAATATCTTTGAGCAGGAATTACAGAGGTGTGTAATAATTGCCTGGCATTTCCATACTCTCTGAAAGCAGTTTGAAG
This sequence comes from Cygnus atratus, assembly GCF_013377495.2. Taxonomy (NCBI): domain Eukaryota; kingdom Metazoa; phylum Chordata; class Aves; order Anseriformes; family Anatidae; genus Cygnus; species Cygnus atratus. The sequence continues at coordinate 3,483,103 of NC_066388.1, forward strand.
CTTTAAAGGAGGCATATTGTTCAATTCATCATCTTCCATGCAGCATTTTTACTTTTAGCAAGGGACATACATCACAAGGCTCAGCAAGTTTTAGAAACGGATTCTCAACGTGGACAGATGGTGTTTAAGATGCCTGATGAGAAGGCTGACTTTCTCAGAGTGAGGCAATGTCAGAAGAGGAGACAGCTTCTTCAGTTGTTGTCTCATTTTGCAAAGTGACCGGTGTTGCAAGTGTAGCACATTCAGCCGCTGCAGCTCTGAGCACAACAAAAACTCTTCAGCAGACTGGAGGCAGCTCGGATGTGAAGCACACAACAGTTATCCATGCACGTGGTGGCCTCCTGGAAAGAGCAGCTGAATTTCCAAACTTCATACTATGATCTTACCAAGCCTGGGGGCTCCTGAGCACCCTATGATAGATTTGTGAATCATCTTTTCCTCCCTACCAAGATTGGAAAAGCTATCCTAAAGGGCTCCATTGCGTGTCCCTAAACAGAGAATAATTAACAACATGATTTGCACCGTGATCAGCAAGATTTTTGTGCTTTGAAACTTGCCAAGTACTTGCAAAGAGCCTTCCAGTCTCAACTTCTGTTTTCTTTTTATTGAAGTAGAAAATCATTTTCAATCAGCGTGCATATGAGTCGAGAGTGCCAAGTTTGTGCAGTTACAGTAGCTTCGCAAACAGCAATCCACCCCGGGCAGCTGTTAGATGCGTTGTACACAAAATAAGACAGCCTGCAGCGTAGCACTTTTATTTTAACATTGGAACTGGAGCTGGGAGAAACAAAGCTTTTATTCCGGTACAACAGCAAGCAGAAAGGGAAATTATTTAATCGCAATTTCATACCGCAGAAGTCTGTGGTATGTTCAGGAGCATACACAACTCCTAGGCATTGCTTAGCATCCTTCTATACCAAGTATTAAGCACACAGGAGACAGAAAGACCTTAAGAAATCTTTCCATAGGATTTTAACATCTGTCTATGTGCTTCTTCAATATCTAGGTATCATTTTTTCCAAGAATGGTTTGAATATTGTATATGCTTGAATACTGAGTAGGATTCAATGGTGAGGAAACTGAAGGCAAAAGTTATGCTTCTCGCTCTTTATATTTCATGGAAATTTTATGTTTCCCTTAATATCTTGGCTGAGAAAAACCCTAACAGTTGAAGATCTTTATTTTATCTGTTTTACATGGTCTATACAGAGGTTAAATTTTAATTAAAATTTATTTTTGAACAGCCCAGTAGCACACGTGTAGCTGACAGTTCTCAACTAAAGCCTTATAAATTGTCCTTATAATTGTTCCAAGTGATAAGATGAGGTGAAATGGCCTCAAGTTGTGCCAGGGGAGGTTTAGGTTGGAAATTAGGAGAAATTCCTTTACTGAAAGGGTTGTGCAGCATTAATACAGGCTGCCCAGGGAAGCGGTTGAATCACCATCCCTGGAGGTCTTCAAGAAACGTGTGGATTTAGAACTTAGTAGCATGGTTTAGCAGTGGACTTGTCAGCACTAGGTTAAAGGTTGGACTAGATGATCTTAGAAGTCTTTTCCAACCTGAATGATTCTATGATTCTTCAGGAGGACATGCAGTTTCTTTTTCCTTTAATTGAAGTTGCTTGTTTTGCAAGCGTCGTTAAATGTGCTTATTTTAATGAGTTAAAAACATTTAGAGAGGAATGGAGTAATTTCTGAGTATGTCTGTCTGTGATCATTATTATCAGGTACCTTTTTCCTTTCTTCCACAGGCACATTTAATTGGTTGTTAAATGGTTAATGAAGTCAGGGTTAACGTCATACAATGTCCCTAAAGCCAATGAAGAACTGCTCATTTTCTGCCCCTGAAAGGAAGATGAACCATTACTATAAACTTCAAGGTCTTTCATACAAGCATGAGCAATTAACGTTAATCGTTCAAAATCTCACATGCTCATGATCACACTGGTATTATTTTTTCACTGATGAAAGTAGAGAATTAATTAGCTGTTTTCTTTTTTCTTTTTTTTTTTTTCCTTACAAACTGTTTTATTCAATTATTATTTCCTCTCAAATTTGAGGGGGCATTTGGGCTACAGGACATGCCACCAAACCTTTAAAAAACATTTAGGAGGGAAAAGTTGCAAGTTTTGATAATGTGCAGTAATATGCACTTGCTCTTTTTTATTTTTTTTATTTTTTTTCCTCCCTAGGAAGCCATTATTTTTTTTGTAAAATTTTCTTTCACCTTCGCTTGCCTAGTTTTAATGATCAATTGGCTGGCTTTAGTGCACTGCATTTCTTTAGCATGGAAAACTTAGAGCTGGAATAATTTGGAATTAATCAAAAGACTACCCAAAATTGATATCATTTGTGACAACTAAAGGACAATATGGTTGTACTTCTGCTCTGCCTTTGGTTTAATGTTAGCATACTGAGATACTGAGTTTGCATGAATGCATGTAGTCAATGTCAGCAGATTTGGCTTCTGCTGGTACACTACACTTTTTCCCTCTTGTTTGAAAATTAAACATTTTTTGAAACTGAAGTGTTGTTTTGGAAGACATTTATCCCCTTGATCAGAACCATTCAAGCTCTTTCTTGTGTGAGTCTCTTGGACTAATCCTTTGTGATAAGATTTATAATTTTTAGATGCACCTTTGTTCCTTATGTGTGTGCTGACAAGGAATTAGATATTCATCACCAGCAAATAAAACTGAGAGGAATGAATGGGGTTTCCAAGGAGCTGCCTCTTCAAGGTGTTGCATCTTCAGGCTGAGATACAAATACCAGCTTTTTATAATGCAGATCACAATATAGCTCATAATTTTCCATCCGAGATGCTTAAATGCTTCCTGCTGTCTTAGTCATTAATAAAATAAATTAACTTTACCTATAAATAAATCTAAAAGTTTAACTCTTATTGAGGTCATAGAGATGGAAATAAAGGAGTTATATGTATCCATAAACCTGGGGACTGTTGTGCACTTATAGCAATACAGGCTTTCACGCTCCAAAAAGTAAGAATCATCTTCTTTCTCTGAGAGTTGAAGTTCAGGACTAAACTGTCTACCCAAATCATGATGGCATGCTTGTGTATGACCTCTTCCAAATTTCTTCCTAGTCTATGTGTGAGTGTCCAGGCTAATCCTTGGTTACAAACTGCTTTTGAGTTGTTTGAGGGATCCCCCAAAGTTCCATGCATTGCTGTCAGGACTTTAGCCAGGCTGAAATAACATGAACGTTTTTCCTTTTCTGGTTTTCTAGAAAAGTTAATCTTTGACCTTTCTTGGCCCAGTTCATTTTAGTAAAGGATCTGTACACTGAGCTATGAATTTCATTTTGAAATGAAAAAGAAAAATGAAAGAGTGGCAGCAATGATTCCTGTTGAAAAACAAAAGCACCCTACTTGTGGCTGCTCCTTTGGATTTATTCCTCCAAGGAGCAAATAATTCCATGTGGATGCCATTGCAGCTTCATTTTTGTTTTAAGAGAAGACAAAGGATTTTGCTACAGAGATGATACTTTGACAATAGACAATAAATGAGATCTTGATCCCATCTGAAAAGTGACAACCTTTTCTCTTCTGCTAAAGCTTGACTCCCTTCTATTTGTAGAATAAATGTGTCATGGGGCAGTGGTGCAGCTGTTAGTTATTTGGGTGATGTTGAAATTTCAGGGGTGGTCAAAAAATGGAGAGAAAAATTGGGAATGAGAGTCCAGAGGCATTGTGCTTGAGAGATAACTGTAAGAGATGGATTTATTTTGGAAGATGGTGTCTCGCTTTAGAAATGAACCTGTCCACCTGAAGAAAATGTTCCTTCTAAAAATAATAGACCTAGTGTGTCTTTTGAATGTACCTTCCTCCAAAATGACAAAGCAGCCCATGGAAGGCAATGTTTCTGTTTCCATTGAATTGCTTCTCTGTAGTGTTTTTTTTCCATCTGCACAGAGCTGGAGGAGACTCCTGCTACCATGTCCCTTCTCACAGGTGTTCCTCAGCATAGGAAGGCTTCATTTTAAAAGGCAAATCCCTCCAAACAATCCTCCCCCAGGTAAAACAGAAACTCTTTTTGTTAAATTGCCTTTCATGCGATGTCAGCCAGTGACTGCAGAGGCTAGCAGAGCCTTGCCTTTTCTCCTCTGTTATGCTGTGGAATTGTGAAAGGTTAAACATCTGCATGTCTTTGGTGTAATTAGAAAGTGATGGGACAATGTCTTCTCCCTCTGCTGGACCTCTCTTCCCACCAGCTGCCAGTGAGCCTCCCTGCATGGCTCAGCCAAACCCCAGACAGGGAGAAGGGGCAAAAAATGTATGAATCCTATTAATTACCATATGTATAAAGGAAAGCTTACTGCTCTGTGCTCAGTCCCAAGGACACGTTGGGAATCTCCACCGGTCTGAATCAGACACAGTTCATCTGGTTCGAGTGCTTAGTGCCAGGGATTAAAGAATGTGAGCTGAGCCGGGGCGGATGAACGTGCATGTGAAGCTCAGAGCTGGGTGGATTAGGAGCAATTGGATCAGTATGACCAGGCCACTGAGATGCAACAGTGGTCCAGATGGCAGGGTCTTACAGTCAAAAAGAAGGGATGAAAATATTTTTAGCAACATCAGCTGGGTGTTTTGTCTTGGAAGAGAATCTCTGAGGGGCTGAAAGTGGAGATAGAGCCCTTTGTGCTGAGGACATAAGGGTCTGAATGCATCTTTATCCATTGCTTTTAATAAAGTAGTTTGAGAGAGATTCAGGAAGTAGAAGACACATAATGCATGAATAGATATGACAATGATATAATTTTTTTTCTTTTTTTCCTTTTTTTTTTTTTTTTCTTTCTGGAGGCTACCATAAATTTCATGCCAGAGGAAGGGACCGGGGAGAATGATGCAATGCTGCACAGTGAAATAAACAAACAAAAACTGCGACAGTGGCAGCTTTTCAACCCCATTTTGTGTCTGTAATGTGTTTATGATCCAGCTTTGCTCAGGGAAATGCAGGGATCAATTCCACTTTTTTTTTTTGTGCTCCATTATTCTTTGATTTTCCTGCACCAACACAGGAATGTCATTCTTCAGCTTTGTAAAGTAGAAATTACTTTCTTCCTCACAGAGCGCTGTTAAACCCAGAGATGGGAATTATGCAGTATAGGATCTATCCCATTCTTTAGCAAATGTAATTTAAAAATCTAATCAACTGTTGACCTGGTTTGTTCACATTAAGCTTTGACAAAACATTTTGTAGGCTAAATGCAATGCTGTTGAGAGATCACGAATGTGCAGAAGGTTGTTGAATTGAGGTTTGGATCTCTGATACAAACGTTGCACTAAAATTAATGTTTGGCTGAGATGCAGGCTCAGACAGAGTTTTTGAGGATGAATTTTGTAGCGCTCAGGTTTTGAGAAATGTGAAAGAGTTCGTTTTTTTTTTTTCTTTTTTTTTTCTCTTATTTTTCTCCAGTCAGCCCCTTGGGTGAGTTGCTTTGATGAAACTTGGCAGATACATAAAACTTGCAGAGATCTCTTTCCTGATATTCTGTGTCACAGGGCATTGTCACAGTGTCAGTAAAGAACAGAGCTTGTAGAGGCAACAAATATGGAAAGGGGTTGTGTCTTTTCTTTTTCCGTGTCTTTTCTTTTTCCGTGTCTTTTCTACTGTAAACAATAAAAAAGGGTGTACCTGTCAGCAGAAAAATAAGCATAAACTGTAGGTTTTACTATTATTTATTTTTGTCCTGTACTTAAAAAATTCCTTGTTCTTCATGTGGTTCCTTTTGTCTTGATAAGGCAATGAGAAATATTACCTTTCCAGTGACTCTGGTAACCTCGCACAGCTGATTTTTGAGAACTTTGTTTTCTAAAGCTAAATTGCTTGTCACTGTAGCATTAATGTAAACAGATTATAAACTCCTGGTTCTGTCTCCTTTGTTCACTTGGGAACGTAAGCCCCAGGTTCCCTGCAGCCTGTTACCAAGCACAGCAGTATATGTTTTCAGGATGCAGAATTTCTCCATGTTAAAATATAGGAGTACAGTGGAGTGGGAGAAGGTGAGATGTATCAAGAGCTCTGTTCTCCCCTCTGTTACCAACATGCATGGACAAGGATTCTTGCTTTCATTGTTGATGTGTTTCAACAGACCAATTTGATCTGGGCTGTTGTGAAGGCTGGGCTCAATTCCTCCCCGAGATAACGCGGTTCTGAGGAACTCCAAAATCTGTAAGGCCTAGAGAGGGAACGCCTCAGCTTTATGAGTGCTTGTTGGAAGTTACAGGACCCCAAATCCCCCCAAATGCCACAGTTGTGCAGCTGATTAATTGTAGTATGCATTGGATCTGAGTGAGAAGGGGATTGTGGAGGATCTGGGCTGCTGCAGGCCTTGAAAACTGAAACACAATCTCCTGCCTAGCAGAGTGCAGTCTGTCGCCTTCAAATGCACTGTGCTCTACTTCCTCCTTAAATATTTTGTTCCAGCCTATGCTGTTGTTGAACTCAAGCTTCAGATTTGTCTCTGCTGTTTTACTGGGTAAATTCTCATTTACTGGATAAAACTTCTAATTTCACCTCCTTACGGACAGAGATGGAGTTCACGCAGCAAAATCGTGCTGGAGAGTAAACACAACAACACAAGCAAAGCCCTGTGGCCTTTGAGTTGCAAAGTACTGTGGTGGGTATGCATGGATCCAGATGTCAAATTAATTATCTGAGGTTTAATTAGCTGTAATTGAAGTGACCTATAATTTCATATTACTTGACTGGTGTGTACTAACAGATGCCCTTTTCCTGTCTACTTCTGACTTCCTTTCCTTTAAAAAGGTGGTGTTGCTAATAAGAGATCTATGGAAATGGCAGAAAATTTGCAGTTATTTCCGCATCTATTTCCCTTTATGAAGAACATGAGCCCATCTGACTTTGAGAACACCCTAGCAGACCAGGTTCTGGTCCTCCTGCTTAGAGATGCATCTAATTAGTGCTAATGAATGAGTTGACCTGTGGTGAATTCTTTCTTATGAATAGCCTTCAGTTCTACTTCATGGTGACAAGCCACCCATATGAGTTGTGCACCTGATTCCTCCTCCTCGTAACAAAATTGTCTATTCTTAATGCAGAATAATAGCCTTTACTAACAGTAATATTATTTCCCTATGCTTAATCATGCAGTCCTCACAGGGCTGCTGCAAGCACACAGCTGTATTAAAAGTATATCTACACAGCACGTGTGCGTGTGGACTGTTCTTTAAAATAGTTTATCTGACCAAAACAAAATAACTTCTTGCTGCTCAGATTTAGGAAGTGTTCAAACACAGTTAAGGAACGGATTTTCTTCATTGCTTTGTCCCATCATTCTTCTTGCCTTCTGCTGAGCAAGTGTGTAATGGCAGCACCTGAGTCTCATCTGTTTAATTTGCTGTGAGGATATCACCAGGGCAGTCGCACCAAGAGCCTCTTCTGGGAGCTGGGCAGCAATCTGATGTATTTGTTAATAGAGTCACACTGACAGTATCCTCTATGATATAAATGATTGGAGAAGTAGCAGCATTCTCAGTGAGGGCTAGCGGGTAATCGTGCAATAAATTAAAAATAAAAAGAGGGAAATAGTTGCCTAAAGCATAATAAACTAAGGTGATGCACAAAACACTAAGATCCAAGGGCTTCCACAGCTGTAACCATTCAAAAGACATTTACCAAATTACAGAAACTAAACAGGATTTGGCTGAATTAGCAATGAGGTAGGAGACCTCTATGAAAAACCCAGGTGCTGCAGATGCTTTGTTTCAGTAGGTGCTGTTCATTCTTTCGATGGGTATTTTAATCAGTGCTCCAGGAGGAACTGGAATTGAGGGTATCTTTTTTCTTTTTTTTTCTCTGTAGCTTGGTGTTTCTGCCTCCCTATTGTTTTGGAGGTAACATTTGTTCACATTTCTAAAACGTGAGAATGTAGATTAGTTAGAGCCTATTTCTTTCCTATGCCCCTTGGAGATGCTGGTGTCTGAAGGGGTTTGTTGAGCCAGGTGATCTCCATCCCTGAGACCAGGCTGTGAAGTTCTGTTGGTGTTTTGAAAGTGTGATTGGGCTGGAAAGAGATCCTCGATATTTATGCTAGAAAAGTTTGTGATATGTTAGGAAATAAGTATGTTGATATCTCTTTTGATGTCTACGTGATGGGTCCCTGTTCCTCTTTTAGGATCCACTATAACAAAAGCGACTGATAATAGTGACACACAATTTGAGATTTCCCCTCAATTTCAGCGTTGTTTACAGTCTTAAGATCTTTTTATCCTTTGCTGTGTATAAAGTCTATAGGAAATCTCTCTTAAAATAGCATGAATCTTCTAAGACTGATCCTAATTTGTCTCAAGTTTGCTTTATGCTACTTTTATGTATTAAAAGTGCTGGAGGATCTTTTACACATCTATGGTGGTATTAGAAAGCATGAGAATAAAATCAAGTTCTTCCAATTAGAAAGCATGTATCCTGATCTACACCAGATCTGCTAATTCTCTAGCTGCTAGGCAGACAGGATTGCTTCCTATGCTCTTATTTATACTTTAGGGTCACAATAATGACCTGCTGGCCAGGGGCTCTGTTTTCAGTGGCATTGTGACCATGCTCTTTTGTTGATATCTCTTTTTAAAACTCTTGGGAAACATGGAACCCCACAGGGCACTTTTTTTTTTTCTTTAATCAGTCCAGGATTAGAAAAGTAACTCCTCTCCCCCACACCTGTTAGCATTCAGGTGCTTCTCGTGGTAGGCTTTGTAATATTTTGCCTTGCAAAAGCATAATTGTTTTTCTATTTGAGTGTAACTCAATTCATCATTTCTCAAGTTCTATTCAGTTAAAATCCTTTAAATTTGTAAAAAACAAACAAACAAACAGTTTACAGCAAGTGATACTAATAATGTTTTGCCACCCAGACTGATTTGTGATTGTGCTGGTCTTGGAAGTCACACGGGGTCAACAACTCTGTTTAAAGAATTCTTGTGATTCTGATTTAAAGGATTCCAATTCCTTTTCTTCAAGAGTGGGAAACTGCTGTTTTCAACCAGCAGTTCTACTGGTCCCAGGAAGGCTTCCAGTCTAACTTTTTTTTCATCTTATATTGTATCCAGTGCTGAGAAGAGAACGCTAGCGCTCCCAAATGCATATGATTCTACAAGTCCCCTCTTTCCATCCCATGTGCTTTACGGAAACTCGATCCTGTGTAATATTTGATTGTTTTTTCAAATTCATCAAATCCTATAGAGATCATTAGTTACAAAACAGACTAAAATCTAATTCTGAAATCCCACTGTGCTGTGAAAGGTGTTTGCAGGGAGAACAGCAGCACCAGTATCTCATCTGAATCGATTGCAGTAGATGGCAGTAATTTGAATGTTTCAGGAGGTGGGTAGTCCTGTAGTATAGTGGCAGCTCAATGTAGGCAGAATGCAGGCTGCCAGATTTCTGCTTATATTAGGATGTTTTCTGCAACCATGGTGAAATGGTTGCATCTTTAAAAATCTATCCCGTTTTTTTTTTTTGCACTACTTTTTTTTTTTCTTTATGGTCTTTTCCTGCACGTTACAGAATTACTGCATAGCCAAGCTTAAAAGACTGTTCTGGAGGTCCCCTTTGGACTATCCAGTTTTATGCAGACAGGACACTGAGGAGCACTGAACTGCCTATTACTTTGGAGCAGAAATGGTGTTGCAGTGAGATTGATAGCAGCCATGTGCCTCCATATGCAATGCTAGATGCATAAATTACGGCCTCTTAATGATGAGGCACAGCTAACTTTCAAGCACAGCTTAGTTGTGCCTCTATTATTTAATTTCTCTCTAATATGTGAATGTGTAAATAAGTATGCCAGAAAATGAAATCCATATCTGAGAGCAGGGGCTGAGAGTGGGGAGGGAGAGAAGCTGGAATATTAATAAATGAAAATTGCAATCAAATTTATGGAATTTTACTGTATTGGAATCACGTTGGATCTCAAACAGCTTGGCGTTTGTAACGTGGCAGGATGTTTTATTACAGTGCATTCCCACAAGGTGAATTAAAATAAGGATTAAAAAGCCCCCTATAAATCAGATTTTATAGCTGCCTAAACCACCTGCAAACCGTTGGTACTTGTTCTCAAAATCCACCATCACTCTGCTGTCAAACTGATTTCGGTTTCATTAGCAGAACTGGCATTGGCTCTGCTGGCATAATCTACTGGCTGCATAAATTACTAGGAGTGTAATTGTAAGCAATGTCTTAATTTTGTCAACAGCATTCCACAGTGCCAACGATACCCTTTATGCACTATTTTTAATTGTCTCAGCTGGATGTTTTTTCAGCAAATTTTACCTCAATGGGAAATAACAGAAAATTATGTGAGCCTGTAGTAGTTAGTATAGGCAAGGAGATGCTGTACGTGAAACCCAAGAAGATATTTACCAAGGGACTCTCCAGTGTTTGTAAATAATTTCCTATCCCAAAGGTGGTTTCCTGAGTATTGAGGAGAAGTGAAGAAGTGTGTTCTGGTGGCCCTGTGCAGTATAGAGCAACCGGGAAGTATTGCAAATGAAAGCTGAAAACGTGAGTTTGGCTCCAGGTGGGGCACTTTGCTCTGGTGTCCAGCCTTTTGGACGAAGTTAAGCTTCGTTTCACAGCTGAAATTGTGCAAGCACTGCAGGTGATGGGACCTCTCTGCAATTTGGGAGAAGAGCTTGCTCCCTGTGGCTGTGCAGCTTGGTGCAGCCATTGCACCTCTGGGGGACTGCTTGCTCACAGCAGTATTTTGCAACCTGGCGCAAAGTCTGTGAAATCTCTCTGAGCCTCCAGCACATCATATGTGATCAAAATAAACATGGAGGGTCGTTATGCTTTACTGTCCCTGAAGGCTTCACCAATGTTAGCTGCATTAAATGTATAGAAAAAAAAATGATGTCTGCATGATGTGTCTTCAGTTTGGTGGATTCTTTCAAAATTGCTTTGTATGAATGAGATGTCTACAAGTAAGTAATGAACACGGGAGAAGCTAACAGCTGGCAATCAAGTTTATATATTATAATTGCTGGGTAGTCTGTGCTTGGTAAGTTATGCTGTACCACAATGGGTGGGTCTCTGTGTGGGCATGTGGTGTGTGGTTTTTTCTTCTTGTTGTATTTTTGTTTGTTTTTTACAATTCAAGACTTCAAGTAGAAGGTAGATTTTTCTATTTGGCTGTGAGTAACTGCAGGCAGCGCAGTAAGATTGATATTATGACAGGAGGGAATGCATTTGTCCTGTATATGTAGAGAGTTAACGTTGCTGTGTATCTCTGTGTGAAGTAAGTCTTCGTAAGAGAGTTGATCGTTTTGTCCCCTTCATCATTCAGAACCATTCACAGTTAGCAATATGTTATACCTTTAACAAATCCAGAACTATTCCTGCTAGTGTAAAAGTGAGTGTTTCTGTTTCAAATTAAAAACTGTAGCAGATTTTGCTAGTATGTGTTTTACAAGTAACCATTTATTTCCCTTAAAAACCAAAGGTAGAGCCAGAGAATTCTTAAACGCCCTCCAAGGTTGTCAGCTGTGCTAGGCTCACTTCCCTCCTTGCTTCCCTTAAAACATTGGTGACCAAGATGTCCATTGCAGGAAGAGCTTTTCCCATCAATCAGTGCTGGATTCTGGCTGCCAACAGGCAGGGAGCCAATTCAGCTGTCTGCTCGAGTATGTGATCTAACTCACACTGGGGTTACAGCCTTAGCTAAATCCTGTTAAAGCCAATGCTAAGACCCCATAAACTTAATTGGGTTTAGCGTAGACCTACCTTATGGATTTCTTTTTTGTATCTTAGTACGCTTGTATTTTTTGATCAGTGAGTGCCTTCTGATAAGCTTTAGTTTAACTTGTCTGGGGCAGTATCATTTATCATTACCTTTGTTCTTTTAAATTAGTGGTGTGTGTAATGCATGATCTGGAAAGAACTCTAAGATGGCTATCTCCAAGAAAAGTTGTCCCCAGAAAGTGAGCCTGATTTTTATTAATGATGATTTCTGTCATTTTTCTGTAGCCTGGTAGTGCTTTTTTTTTTTTTTTTGGGGGGGGGGGTGGGGTACTTTGGGTAGGATTCAGTCTGGTTCCTGTTAAGAGGTTTTGGAGTCGGATTGAATGTGTGAAAGGCTAAACTTGTGAAGAAGAATGCATTTTTGATGTTAGTTATGTGAGTTGCCTTAGATATCTCACTACATAAATTCTGCAAAAGGAAAAAAAGAAATACTACAGTACAAGAGAGGGCATGATACTAACCTCATTCACAGGGGAGAGATTTTCCATAATTGAACATCATAAGGTTAAGAAAGTTCATTTCCATGAGATTTCTGTATTTCTACTGATTTTCAGTGAACTTGATCTCACGCGCAAGATAGTGGCTGTGATTAAGGCTTAATTTACACCTTAATTTAAGCAGGTTTTTTGAAGTAAGGGTAGGAACAACATTTGTGCCCTTAGTAGTATTTATTACCTTTATTCCAAATGATGTCTCATTAAATACTCCATTTTTACAGTGGGCCAAGCTGTAAATGCCTCTTCTTCATGACTGCTTTCTTGAACAAATAATCTTACCGAGTTTGATGCAAGTAATCTTACCAAGCAAGTGCTCACCAACGTGTCAGGAGTTTTGGCACTTCAAGTGCTTTTCATCCCTGATGATCGACTACCCAGACTGAAGGAGAAATGAATTGCAATGCTATTAGCATCCTTGATAAGTTAGCAGAAATACTGACTCATCATTGGCTTCTTGTGATTTAGGATCAGAGTGCTAATTCAGTGGGATTTTCTAGTGTGTCAACACAGTAAGTTCTTTGAATGCCCTGTGGGAAGCAAGTATTTGGTTATATATCTCTGACAAGGTATTGAAGCCAGCAGGACACTTAATACTGACTTTCTGGAGACCTACCCTGTATGAACCCACTTTATTCATTAGCCTAAAACTTTTGTAAAGGAATAGATGAAGAGGTAATGATTACTAAACGATTGCTGTATTTCATTTATTCCCCTTAACTTCTTCTGTCTTAATGGCTAAGGAAAAAGTTTACAAGGCTGACAGTGCAAGACTCCATCTGTTCAGACAGATTAAAGGAAACAGAGGACAACTTCTACAGCATGAATGCTAAAGGTATTGTTATTGCTCTTGCTAAGTTTAATTGCAGAGAATAGGGACCGATAAATATGTCTACAGGATGTATTAATTGCTCTGTGAATGTATGCATCCATTTAAAGGCAAAGTCAAAGATGTTTAACTGGATATGACCTACCAAGGTGAGCATAATGCTGAAAGGGAAATATTTGGCAAAGTGAATGCTTAGTTTTATGTTTCATGTGCTACCCTAAGGTACTTTCAGGTACTTTCACTGCACCAATGGTTTTCTGGAGGGGTCTTTTTTTACAAAAAAGCTGGTGTTGAAAGGTACCTCTGGAGATCATCTAATCCAGCCTTCCCTGCTCAACCTGTTCTAGTTGATCTTTGCTCAGATTGGGGTAAGAAAGTGGTTAGTAGGTCGAGAGAGGTTCTTCTCCCCTTTTACTCTGCCCTAGTGAGACCACATCTAGAATATTGTGTCCAGTTCTGGGCCCCTCAGTTCAAGAAGGACAGGGATCTGCTTGAGAGAGTCCAGCGCAGGGCCACAAGGATGATTAAGGGAGTGGAGCATCTCCCTTACGAGGAGAGGCTGAGGGAGCTGGGTCTCTTTAGCTTGGAGAAGAGGAGACTGAGGAGTGACCTTATTAATCTTTATAAATCTGTAAAGGGCGAGTGTCAGGAGGATGGAGCCAGGCTCTTCTTGGTAACACCCAATGATAGGACAAGGGGCAATGGGTGTAAGCTGGAACATAGGAGGTTCTGCTTAAATATGAGACAATTTTTTTTTTTTTTATGGTGAGGGTGACAGAACACTGGAACAGGCTGCCCAGGGGGGTTGTGGAGTCTCCTTCTCTAGAGACTTTCAAAACCCACGTGGATGCATTCCTGTGTGACGAGATTTAGGTGTTCCTGCTCTGACAGGGGGATTGGACTAGATGATCTTTTAAGGTCCCTTCCAATCCCTAATATTCTGTCATTCTGTAATTAGAACTTGCAATATGTTTTATAATCACTTTGAATAGGACAATAAGTATTTATGTTTTAGTAAAAGTCACTTTGTCCTTTTCATTAAAGAAATTTAACATCGCAAATGTGTTTTTTTTTTTTATTTTCTTGAAAGGTTATCTGTTTATTTTTACCTTTAGAAACCAAATGCCTTAAAGACACACTAGATTGCTTATCCAATTATAGCTGCTTTCCTAACTAATAGTTTTTAGATATTCATTTTAAATGATTTTTATGTCTCTTGAAAATGCCAGCAATATTGCTCATAAATCATCGTCCTTTCCTTTAGCTCTCCTGGATTAATATAAGTTCTCTTTAATTACTTTTCTAGTTGGAGCAACTGCATTTAATCCTACCTGGTTTTTGAAGTAGGCATTTAGTTCACTACAGCTCATTAAATAGCAGTAGCCCAGGTTAAAGTCATGATTAGATGTAGAATGAGATTCTGGGGGAAGGGGCATTTATATGCTGCTAGAGGTATGGCAATTTGCCTTAAGAAGCATTATTCTTTAGTTATGCACAGTTACGTTGTATGTTTTTCTTTTGATATTTTCTACTTAGTGCCATATCATGGTGTGTCAGCTTTGTACACAATGCTTATATATCTTTGATGTAAGTACATACATATTAAAGTGATAGAGGAGTGGTGCCTATGTTAGTTACTGAAGCAATCTGTATGGCAGTCAATGAAGTATATTTTAAATACATTATTATTTTCCATTTGGAGGTCAGCAGTTTTTGGCAGAAAGAACCAAGATTCATGAAGGTTTGCGGCTGTGTGGTTGAATCAGCTATGTTCAGTGTTACTGATTACGTGGCTTTTGGCTAGTCATGATGTATGGGGGTAAACCGACCCGCATCCCTTACAGAAAGGGAACTCCTTCTGCCACCTTAGATATTCACTGGAGAATAAACACCATCATTTCATATCCATGCTGCATTATAATAAATGCAGTGTGTGTGTGTTTG
This sequence comes from Cygnus atratus, assembly GCF_013377495.2. Classification (NCBI taxonomy): domain Eukaryota; kingdom Metazoa; phylum Chordata; class Aves; order Anseriformes; family Anatidae; genus Cygnus; species Cygnus atratus. Next base: position 3,498,144 of record NC_066388.1, read on the forward strand.
GGGGCAGAGAGTAAGGAATCAGCTGTAGCTAAGCTATATTCAATATGGCAAAACTGCTTTGGATTTATATTCATGAGTGGAATCCAAATTGGGCCTGAAGGTGAAAGCAGTGGTGTAAAATCTCATGTAGCCCACTGCCTCTTCAAGAAAACATCTATTTCTTTTGCTAAACATCAATCCAGGGAAAAAGACCTACGTGTGTTTCATTTTTCTTTGCTGACGTTTTGATGTGATTAAATTCATGGTGCTGCAAAGAAATATTGCCAAGCAAACCTCACAGCCTGAGAACCAGCACAGTATTCTTTCGAAGCCAGCAAATACACAGCAGCTTTCTCTTTAGCAAAATTAGTAAAAGCACAGTTTCACTCTAACCTTTAAATCACTTCATCTCTGCTTGGGGCACTTCTGTTGAAATGCTGAGTGTCTTCTTTCTATCAAGTGATGGAGGTAAACAGGCTACAAAAGTAAAGTAATGCCTTCAAATCTGAGCAAGACATTTGGGGAGTCTGATGCAGATGTGTAATAAACAGAGAATCTCTCCTTATATTGACTAAGTTAATTTCTTTAGCCATTTATTTCTTGTCTACTGATATACTCAGAACTTGAGAGGCTGATGTGATATTTATAGTGATTGCATTTTAAAGAAAAAAGCATTGTTGTGACTCATTTCTTTGCCTGTCTCAGTTCCCCAAGGAGGTGTTACTTCTGGCATTTGCCTAGGCACTGAAACGTTTTCTTCTCAATTCATTCACTGTGGAAAAACATTTCTGTGAAAGACCAGTCCTACTGGTTTGAGAAGACTAAGTGCTAGGGCTGAAAAACTCTCTGAGCCCCTGGCTTCACTTTTAACTCTTTTTAAAATTTTTTTTCTGATACTTGGAATCATGAGAGGGAATTTTTACATCTGCAGGCGAAGTGACACCCACTTAATATTGTAATTGAGTGAATTTCAAGAAGAAACCACCTTCCAAACAGCCTTACAACTTAGCTTATAAGATGGTCTATATATGCATCATCTAGTCCCAGCTCTTTTCTCCTGAGCTGTATTTTTTCTTTTTTTTTTTTTTTTTTTAGTGGTGATTCAAATGCTTACCTCTTGGTCCTGTGCAGGTTTTGGCTGTTCTGTCTATTAGATTAACTTTAGCTGCAAGTTTTTCTTCTCTATGCATTCATTGACTTCCCATAGACACATAAAACACCAAGGTGATCGATTGCATACATACAGCCTCTTCTTCCATGAAGCACAATAGCTCTTCTACCAGGACAGGATTTGGTTTCTTTGTCAAAAGCTCTCTGGATTTCTTCTCAGTTGGCAGCCAACCTTTGTGACACTGGCATGCAGTAGATAGGATTGATTATGCTCAGCTTTGTGTTTAAAGGCCGAGTGGTTATTTTCAGGGTCGCGTAGTAAAAAAATGAAGGAGCTGGGAATAGAAGCCAGGAGCCCTGGTTCCCCATCTCGTGCTTGTAAACGCCTTACATAACATTTTCTCTTTTAAAGGCAACCTTTGCAAAGGTATTCAGTTTAACCAACCATGAAGGTACATGAAGATTAAGTGAGACTTGCTGACAGCTTTGAAAGCTGAGAACAAAACTTGGGTGTCCTGGTGCTGAGCCCCTCTTCCATCAAGCCCTAGAGTCGCTTTACCAGCTCTGTGCAGATACCTCCTGAGCCCTGCATCTTTGCTCCTGAAAAGCTGGGTGTATGGGAATGTACATGGCTTACAAGAAATGAAAGGCTCCTTGTTTTATGTCCTCTCCTTTCCAACACTGGGGGAAGTCACCAAGTCATTTGCTTTCTCAGTATATCACACAAAATACAAAGTGTTAGAGCCAGTCGCGCCATTCTTTACAACGTGTAGACAGAGTTACGAGGTTGGGCAGCAGCTTCGTTGATTTAAAAAATAAAAATTTGGTTCTAATCTTTGGAACAGGCAGAATAAAAACTTTAATTACTTGTTTGTCTATAAATAATTCAGAGGAACTATAGGTTGTGCTTATACACATGCACGGACAAGCAAGATGCATATCTAGTGCTAGAAAATTGCTCGAGCCTCTTGTAGGTAGTAAATTCTCCATGGGTTTACAGACAGTAGTAGATATGTCCATGCATGCTGACAGAGAAATCATATGTCAAAGTGATCAGCCAACGGCAGCAGGGAAGTCTCTTTGGTAAAGGCACCAAATGTCAGGCCTTCTCTAGTCAGTTTTCTATATGAAGAGGTTGACTTTGCTAATGGACAGGAAAAAAACTTGTTGCAATAGGTTAAAGAGCTGATCGCGTGTCAGATTCTTCCATTATCCATATTCTTGCAGCCATTCGTCATTGTCTGATCCCCATCCTGCTGGGTAATGGGATATATAATCTGAATAATATATAAGCTGAATAGCTCTACCTGAAGAGTTTAGAAAAAGAAACTGTTATTGAGGGACTCAGATATTTAAGTGCTCATTAGCATTTTCAGAGTCACTGATGGTTGATTCCTAACTGGAATTACATTTACGTGGCTAATTCCTGAAGTTCCTTAAATCTGAGGAAACATATCTGCACCTATAGGAGCCAAAATAGATGTGAAAATGTCACTGTTACTGCAAAGATAATTCTTTTTGGCTAGTATTACGGATGGCAAAAGGAAAAGATGCTTTATAATTCATCAGCTCCTGTGACTGCAGAAGTACAGGTTGCTGTCTGAGGAAACTGAACAGACCTTCTGGTTTGGAGACTAACAGTTTATCCACGAGGTCGCGCTGTTCCTTAGAGACTTAGCCCACAGTTCCTTCTTACCTGGTGCTTTAACACCATGCTTTTAATAACATCCTGTTCTCTGCATTTATATTTATAGACCTGCCAACACTGTCCATCTTTGGCACCCAACATGACAGTAAGGTCTTGGCATATGCATTTCTGGTCGACATGTGATGCTGAGCTCTGCAGTGGGTCTTATATATTGGATTTAATTACGCATTTCTACCTAGTCCTTTCCGTCTCCCCAAATCTTCCTGAAAAACTACTTGCTAGATGAAGTGTGGAGGAATTTGTAGGTGAAGTTAGGTGATTCCTGAATACACAAACATTAATAATAGAACATGTGAAAAAAGAGGACTTATGAATGAAAACAGGTAATTGCCAATAGAAAAGTGTGAATAGGAGCTACTTTCCTATCAATACAAAATGTGTGCGCAACACTGCTTCATTTCTTTAGGAAGAAAAGAGATTGAGTCATATCAATTAACCTTAAGCCAGATAAGTGGCTGAGGATTAATTTACTAGATAATGATGAAATTTGGGAGGACATGGAGGATTTGTTGGAAACTATTTAAAGTATAATTAATGTTTCTTTTAAATATACAGAGAGATAACAGAATTAGTAGGGAAAAAAAAACACTTTTTATTAGAAAATGGAGCATTTTCAAAGGAAAATATATGCTTAAGCATCTGTTTCCAGCTGCTGGGAGATGATGTGTTTTCATCCAAGACGAAGGAGCTTGCTGGAGTTACACGGCAGAGGATCAGGTCCTGGAATAAAAAGGACAAAATTTATATAGTGAGTGGCTGAGCACTCTTGCAGGCTGCTTGTTAAGAGTCTGATAATGTTAATTGGAGCTCTTTTGCATGGCACAGGGCCTCTACACTTGCATTTGGAACAGGATTTGCCTTGTGCCCAAGTACGTGATGCACTGAATAGCTGTTGCTGGGGTCCTGAGCTACTTCAGCTTCTGCTGCCTTTTCTTCTTCCAGGGACAAGGTGCTGGGAGAAATTTCCAGCAGTTCTCTCTGTTTACCCTTCGGGGCAAAGTGCATCTTTAAAAAAAAAAAAAAAAATGTAAATATTTCGATTGCTAATTTATACCCTTGGCATTCAGGGTGACTTTTTCAAGTGACTGACATGCTGCATGATTAGTTGCTCATAGCCTTATAATTAGCTGAAATGTCATTTATGTTGCATTGCCTCGTTGCGTGTTTTGCTCTGTGTGCAGTCACTGGAAAGGAAAGCACTTCTTCATACACCACTGCAGTGGCAGCATAGCTGTTTTAGCTGAGGGACAGAGTCTTTTCTTAGATTAGCAATCCTACCTCTCTTGAAAAATTAAAAATAAAATAAACAGTTATGCCACCTTTTCCTCCATTATGACGCCATAAAAAAAAAAATATTCTAGTTTGCCTCTGACTTGACCTAGAAGAATTAGCACCTGTGGTGTGTCTTTTTTCCCCATGCATATACTGTTGTTTTTTTTTTTTGCATGTGTGTGTGTAATTAATGCAGTTGTGTGACCATCGGAAATGAGAATACCCTAAAGAGAGGGGTTTGCATGGACTTATCCAGCCAGCTGTGGTCCATGCTGAAGCATGTTCAGCCCCAGGGCCATGGGGAAGGGAGGTAACATGTTTCCTGCGTGGCTTTTGCAGAGTCCCTGTGCTGAAGGGACAGGTCACAGGGGTGACACTGGGCAGGCAGGACTCAAGGGGACATTGGTGGCTCTGAATTATTCCTCTTTTGCGGTCGCTGTGGCTGTTTGTGTGCTCCCTGCCCTAGGGGCAGGGTGAAAGCAGGGAGGAGATGGAAATCATTGCACGTGGTGATTTTTGTCTGCCCCCCATAAGCAGCCATTCATGCCAGCATGCAGAAGTCTGTATGTTGCCTGTGTTTCCACTTCTCGGAGAAAAGCCTCCAGTCCCTTTCATCAAAAAACACAAAGGGGTGGATAGCTCACCCCCTATAATGAATCTTTCATTTGGAGATCTCAAAACCCTTCAAAATTATCTCCCAAGTTTTACACCTGTAACTCTTCAGAGTTTAGAGGCATTTTCTATTTCTGCCATGGTTAATATGTTTCAGAAAGTCTCCAAAAACCAATGCTTTATTCTCAGGATCTATAATAGTGGTAATATGTACCTCTCCACTGCGGTTTTGATTTAGTGCCTTATTGTTCAGCACCCAGCTTCTGCAGAGTCCCTCTGACATATTTCAAGTGCTTTGAGGAACACACAGTACATTACAGTATGGCCAAGGGTCACATTTCTGAAAGGAATTAAGCACCTAAGCTCCTTTCAAATCTAGCCTGCGTGTTTTAGGAGGCAGCATGTTGGGATCTATTGTCCACTGCATTACGCCTGGGATATTTTTGCTTTATTAGTGTTGCTCTGCCTCAGCTTCTATTTTATCAGCACCGATTTAATGCATTGTCGGACACAAGGTGCTGGTAGAGAAATAGAGCACAAGCCAGCTGCTACTCACAGGTCTGTAGGAGATCCCATCAAAACCCTTTGCCATGCCTTTAGTACTGCAGGGAAGTGGTTCTGTTTGGCCGTAGAAGCCAAATTACGAGAGATGTTCTTTTATCATTGCTTTTATGTTGGAAACAGTGCGATAATATTTTTACCTATTGGTAGGATGCAAAAGCGCCTCTTCCTTCCGATCCCTATATAAATAGATTTCATGTTACTCGATACAATGTACTTCAGTGATTGGAAATGTCAAAGTGATTACGGTAAGCTGGCATTTGGAAAGTGCTGGAGTGTCTATGGCTACACAGCCTGGCAAGAAGTTTCAAATTATCTTAAGCTGCTAAAACGCAGACTTTCTATCCCACAAATATGACGTTAATCTCTCTTTGTGGTAGAGATTATGGAGGAAAATGACCCTGCTGAGCTCCCTCTGGTTCTGTTTTCACAGCAGCTTCTGAGAGAAATGAATCCACTTGATTTATTTTTGGTATGAAAAATCTGTCTTGCAATAGCTATAGTTCAATATTCACTTGCCCTTAGCCAATATACTGAGATCAGAATATTGATGATGATTTCATTTTACTGTGAAAGATGATGTTTTCTGATACAGTCCACAGCTTCTGCAATCCAAACAAATGTTACTCAGAGCTTTTCAAGAGTTTTTTTCCCCTATTAGGAACAGGTTAAGCACACTCTGGCTTATTTGTCAAATGTAGTAACAGGCCAAACGCAGAATGATTCAGGGTGAAGTTAAACAGTTCAATACTCCAGCACCTGAATGTTAACAGTTAAACAGTTCAATACTCCAGCACCTGTGTTCCTGGCCCTGTCAGGTGCAGGGGTGTTAAACATCAGGCTCCTTTTACAGTTAACAGCAACAACAACAACGAAAAAGCATGACACCGATACCCACAGGTCCAAGGTTCTGAACAAGCTCTACTAAAACAAAGGAAAACCAAATTCTTATTGAACCTGAGATGAGTATAAAGTGAGCTGAACAGCTGAACAGAAAATTAAGATATTAAAAATGTTCCTCGCACACAGCTGTTTGGCTTGTGGTAATGTTTCTCAGCATGCATCTTCATCAGTAACAAAATAATTCTGAAATAGCAAGGTTCTTGGCCCTGCTGATGCTTTCCCCCCACTCTCTCCATTTTCAAATAATGTTTTACTATGAAGGTTTTCTCTTCTGATTTATGATGACTTGCCCTTTATGGGAACACTTGTTTCAGGTCGAAGCCTTTGTAATAGCACAGCTGATGGAGGAGTTTGGATATGAAGAAGTTATCAATATTAAAAATACCCTTTCATGACAGCAGAGCTTTCATTAGAGGAAAAAAATGTTTGTTATCAGTTAAAATGGTCAGGCCCTATACTCCTCCCCAAGTCTGTTCTGTTGCCAGGCTGCATTTATTGAGTGGCTGCGTTGTTGGTTTTTTGTTGTTAATTTTTTTCTCATTAGTGTCTGTGATGAACAAAAGTGGGATAGATATGAAATATAGATACCTGAAGTCAAGTCCTGGAAGGTTAAAGTTAAAAAAGACACAGTTCACATTCAATTAAAGTCACTTATTGCAGTAAAATATCTCCCCTTCAACTCCAGGTCTGCCTTTTGAGTTATACTTACCCCAGCACTGAGTGAAAGCCTGCCTAGGGACAGTGTTAGGGCAGTGAGAGATTGCAGAATGGATCATTACTGTTTAAGCAAGCAGAAAACAGCCCTGCGTTTCCCCCCCAGTTTCTGCTATGGGAAAATAAAAACTGTCTGTTTCTCCCTATTTACTACAGTGGGTTAGTGGTAATCACCATTTATGAAGTCACTCATAAGAAAGTAATTGCCTGAGTAGTGCTTTGGGATTAAAGCACATCTTTAAATGACACTATAAGGTATCATTTATTTAATGCAACACTGATCTGTAGCCCTGAGATGGGTTTACATGCCATGATTGACCAAACATTGCTTGTTTTATTGCCCAGGATGATATGTAGCACTCTTGTATTTTTCCCTTCTGTGTGAAAGTAGCTTTTGTGGCTGGTGATATTTAGCACTGGTGAAATGTGCAGGGGAGACTGTGACTGGTGCTTCCCAGTGATCTTACATGGGTGATGGAAGGTGATGTTACCACTCAGCAGTGGGTTTTATTCACACCAAGTTGCTATGTTGCCCAAAAGGGGGAGAGAGCCGTGAAGTGACAAAGGTTGCGAAGGTGAGTAGCTAGGGAATACCCAAGTTGCTATTTTTGTTTTTAATGAACACATAGGACGAAATTCAATGGTGGTATTACTCCAAGTACTTGCATCAGAAATCACAATAATAGTTTATGTGTGTCCTGGGAATGTAGGGAACCAAGCTGTATAGCCTAGGGTTCTCTTGAATAAATGCAGTACAAGATGAATTAAATGTATGTTTATATAAACTCCTTAGTTTATAAAATTGTGGCTATGAAAATGTCAGCATATGAGTTGGGTTATACTAGATGAACTTTCTCAAAACATGTACGTGAAGTCAGTTTTCTGCACCATATCTCATTGTGGTGATGTTGAATGTGTTGAAACCTATTTTGTAGAAAGAAAGTTTGGACCAGATTGAAATACTTCACACACTTGTCAATTTTGACATGAACAGGCAGACACAAACATTCTTCTGTTTTTGTTTCTTCACGTGATATGATCCTGCTCCTGTTTTCATATGAAGCAACATCGAAATTTAGCAGTTGAGGCTGGACAGCTGTGACTCTGGCACTGCAAAACAGTGTCCTAAACGCTTGATGTCTCTTCCCAGTGTCTTCTTATCAAAACCACAGTCTCTAGGAGCATGCAGGTAAGTGTCCCTCATTATTAAAACATTGCTTCTGGGCAGGTTATACTCACATTTGAGCCAAAATATTTCTTTTTTAAAATCTTGTTCGCCCTTGCAGATCTGAAACAGCTTCCCTTATGGCCTTCTGAATACTTCTAAAAATCCATTCATTTGGAGCAAGGATGGCAATTGTGTTTGTAAGAGAGCCAAAGAGACTGTTTTGCTGGTTTGGTTTATTGGATGGCTGTAATAATTCATTATTTGTATAGGAATCTTTTTTTTTTTTTTTTTTCAAACTGCTGGACAGCCATCCATTCAGGACTGTAAATCTAATTAATTTGAATACTTGAGATTTGCAAGAGTGTTTCTGTTTTGGTTTAAATACAAGAGATAATTAGCTAGCAAAAACTTTACTGCTTTGGGCAGTACTTTTTTGGCAGTTCTGAGGTTAAAGCTATAGGCAGTATATTAGGTCCAAGAAGAGAATAAGGTGATTAAAAAAGAATTCCTCATGACTTGGATGGTATCAACAGCTTAGCTTGTGTTTGTTATGAGAGGGCATCTGTCTCCCTGCCTTATTAGATGAGGAGAAGGCAAATATAAACATAAGAAAGAGCCAATCCAGCCCCCAACATTGATTCCACTTTGCCAAAAGCCACTGTACTGACTGTTCTCATGGGTTGTTGCAGCTGCGAATACATCTGCTGCGACTGTGCCTCTCGCCATGGGGGTTGTCCCTGTAGGTTTTCTCTAAAATGGCAATCTCTCAATACAAATATTGACAAGTGCCATCTTACTGTGCTGTATGTTATCCAGATTAGGCTCCCCAAAAGGAGTGGTATATGCAGAGGTGCTGAGCAGTAGTTGTACCCTTCATTTGTATGGATAATTACTGGTGGAGACAGGCTAACACAATGGAAAAAGGAAAGTACTGTCAACCTTAAATATGATCTGTAGATAAATTGACATGATTTATTCTTGTTCTCTAGTTAACACCAGATTTACAGTTGTTTTTTTTTTAAATCCTTTGCTTTCCATCATTCTATGCGGGATCCTTAGTCTGAAATATGCTCGAAGTCAGCACGTATCACTAAAAGTGCTCATGTATAGAGGAATGACAGTGCCAGGTTGCAAATGGTGTTGCCAAGATGCAGTGGTAGGACACAAGGAGAAGTTCATTGGCAGCGTGGTTCTGTGAAGGAATCAAACATATGGGAAGGAGACACATTACAAAGGGTACTTCTGAGGCTGAAGACCTGGACAGAGATGAGAAAATGCATTCAGTTCCTCATGCTGGCATGACTTGGCTGTATGAATGTGAGCAGCTTGTTAATTTTTTGCTCTGAATTAATTCCTGGATTCTTTGTACCTGGTATCAGCCACTAGGTCCCAGGGCAGTGAAATAGACATTAATGAGTAAAGCAGCCACCACAGCCACTGCTCTGCTTTAGACATCCTAATGTATGCTGATAGCTATCAAGGAAGCCAATATTTTGAGCAATGTCAGCTAAAACTTCTTCAGTAGCTCTCCAGTAGACGATTGATTACTGGGGAGAAGGGAGCATGGACAATGGCATCGCTGTCTGAGAGCATGCACAGCTCTTTCCCATGCTTGTGAAGAGCTCAAGCTGATACTAATGTAAACAGTGTCTGAATCTCTTTGAGTTAAAATTTAGTTCCTGTAACACCCTACAATACGTATGTAATGGCCCTGTCAGCATTGTATGTACACCTTAGTGAAAACTGGAATGATTGCTTTGAATAGAAAAAAAAAAAATCCATGTGCTTTGGGTAAGACCAGACCGTTGATGGAGATGCAGAAAGATTAGATTGGTCGAAGCCCGTAGATGAATTTCTGGCTTATTTTTTGATGGAAACGTGATCCTGATGTGAGGAAGAGTGCAGGTATTTTGATGATACTCCGCTGATGTTAGATTTGAAAAGGATGGGAGAAGAATAGGGAGAGTTCATGGAGCTGAAATTGATTCATGTGATTTCTTACCACTCCTACTCCTATTGGTGCCCAGAAGCTTGGAGGTGGATGCTGGGGCTTCTCAAACCCTGATGAATGGAGCTGGCATCCTTAGTGTGTCAGTAGAGGCCAATACTGTTTGTTTGGATCCCATCTTTGCTGCAGTGAATCACAAAGAACTACAGTTCAGCTTATTTTCAGCATTTTGTTGCTAAAAATCCTCTTTTTTTGGGTCCCTTTTACTTGCAAAAAAAAAGTTGAGATTTTTTTCAAAGAGAACAACTGTGGGACAATTATAGTTTCTTCTGCTCAGCTTTGATTAAAGCTTCATGTTTATTTTTAAGAGAATCACAAGGCACTTGCTTGATGCTAAATATAAGTATGATGACTCAAAGAGAATGCTGAGGTCCAAACTTTGAGAAATGAATCAGTGAGACACTCCCAACAGTATTAAATCCCACTTCATATTTTCAAAGCTGCCAACAAATTTAAACAACAAAAATTAAGATAACATGTTGTTTTGGTCTGTATTTTTAGGAAGACATATGCTACCAATTCTCAGAGAACATCTCTTAGTTGATTGGGAGATGTGCAAGTGCTTTAATGCTGCAATCCGTAATGATTCTCATACACATGGATTTTTTCATAACTTGGACTTCTGCTGTGTTTCTAAAACCAACCAAACAAAAAAAACCCCTGACTTTAAACTGAATACTGCACCTTGCTTGATAACCTCTGCACATACCGAGTGCTCTTGTGTGGAGATGCTTTTTAAAGTGTTTAGAAGAAGAAACAAAGAGGCATAAGTATCTTTTCTTTCAGCATCTAAACAAGGTATATCCTCTTGTTTTCACACTCTAAGGCATTTTTGAAAATCCTAGGAATATCTGCTTACTATTTAAGCTGGTAGGTACCTTCAGCAAGATTGGACGTAGAGACTGCACTACTTATTGCAGCAGTAAGAACGATCAAAAAAATCCTTCTTGGGTGGAGTAAATGTGTGATAAAACCTCATAGATCATTGTTAGGAGTGGTTCTTTTATAACAAAGTTTTGAGTCAAGTTTCCAAGTACTTTATTCTTATGGGGGTATAATCTTGCATGGTTCTGTCCATCTTCAGTTACATTTTAAAAGGTCACTTTGTGTTGTTAATATTTTAGATCCACATCAAATGAGGAAGCAAGAGTGCAAGCATCCAACTTCACATACAAATATCTATTTCTGCTTTTGGAATGAGAAAAGAGCTATTTGATTGTCCTCAAAATGCAACTACAGAAGCTTTAAAATGTTTATCATTTCTGTCTGTGATTGTGTATCCACAGAAATATGGGTGCAGTTGACCACAAGCACTAAACAGATGAAGTCCCTCACCTTTCTGGAGTCTGAGGGTAAGGATGAGTCTGTGAGTATATTAACATTACACACATATTTTTAACTTGAGTGTACCTTTTACAAAATTAAAAAAAAATTGTAAATGTTGAAGTGTATGTAACTTCTAATGAAAGAAATTACAGGGAGACTTTTTGTTAGGTCTCATGGTATTCACAGTGCTACTTATGGTGTAATTTTTTCCCCATATCTTTCTGTCACAAGGAAAAAAATCCTTTATGAAGCTGCTGTAGAATATTGGCATGAAGTTTATCTTATGCAAATAGAAGGAAGTCTTCAGGCATCATTGCAGTAACAAGAGTCACTGCTCTATGGGCCTGAATTTCACTTTTATTGTCTATTTGCAGACATTTACAGTCTGATTCTCATTTGTGCTAAGGCATTTTCTTAGTGCTCTGACAGGCGTGAGGTACCCTTCTACTCTATAAGTTCTAGTAGATTTCATTGATTTGGATGTGTTGGGTTCATTCTCTTCCACTACTGGAAACAAGAAATTTCATATCAAATTTCAGTGTGAACAGAGGAAATCCAAGTTCTTTATCTCATACACGAGAACTTGTATTCATTCTGGGTTTGAAATCAGACATTCTAATCAACTAGAGTGCATTCTCGAGTCTGATAAATCTTAACAGACCCTTTAATCTATATAGCTTAGAGTTTGTGCCAGAGCGTGCAGCCAGCTGCAAAATATATGACTTTCAGTAGTTTCATAATTTCTGCATGTATTTGTTTGGATAAGTGTCTCTTTAAGATGTTGTATTGTTGCTTTATGAAAGAGGCTTAAGCTGACTCTGAGTTTAAATTACATTTTTTTCTTCCCAATTTAGAGCTTTTCCAGGTGTCACAACATAGGGGCGCTATTATAAAGGAGAAGACGGACTTTTGAATGGTGGTGCTATTTTTATTAGGTGTGCATGCATGCATAGATATACTTGTGCTCCATTATGCCCCATTTCTCACTTTGAGTGCCACTTCTAGTCATTTTCATGACTTTCTGAAGCACTGAACTGAATATCACTTATGGGCAGGAGCTAAAGGCCAGCAATGTCACTTCGTAATTCGCTTCAGTAATCTTTGGGCTGAGTTTAACAACAGAGTTCTTCTGTATCTGCAGCACTGACTTTTTTGGCAATCCACTTGTTCCCGCTGCTGCTTACATGCAAGAACAGATTGACCACCCCCAGGTACCTTGGAAATGATGCTGGTGTAGCTGGCTGTGTTATTCTATATTTACAGGGTTTTGCGCTGTGGATGAGAGCACAAATTGGCACCCAGTGCCCCTGCCTGTGACAACAGCCTTGCCATGGAAGAGGTGTAGCAGGAGTCAACCAACGTGGGCTGCTTGCCATCTCTCTGTGCATGCACGCAGCCCCCGTTACAGTAGGTCTTGCATGACATTCAGCTTTCTTGCTAGCTCTGCATGGGGATGATTCCTGTGGAAGCAAAGGTTAGTCTAGCTGAAATGGTTTTTGCTGTAGAGAGACACGGTGTTACCTATGGTGTGTATCCTGATATGCTATCAGGGCATTAGGATAGCCCTTGCTCAGCATCATCTTGGGCAGAAACAATACGAGCCGTACTCTCAACTTGCAAGTAAGGTAGAGTGGGGATGTACTGTTTTCAGTTCTCTTGACTTTCAAGTTGAAGATTTTGTAAATGTAATTTTCTGCCCCCTTCCCCCCAGGATTTCTCTAAAAAATAAGATAACCTTGGCACGCTGTTGTAATTGTCACTCGCTCTTTCCCTTGGCACTCTTAGGACAAGTGTTGCTTGTACCCTGAAGGCAGCCAGCAGTGCTAAATTTTATCCAACTGTGACTGTTGCTTTATTACCATGAGGACGCAGGACTGAGCAGACAGTGCAAAGGAAGATATTTCAAACTCCTCTTATACCTTCAGTTTGGGAAATTACATTTTGCCATGTAGTTTTTAATCTGTTGGTATAGACCATACAAAATGACAAGTGAGCATGATTTAATTTTATGATAGCACTGCATTAGATGACCGTTTTATGTTGCTGTAAAAGAAGGTTTTGAAGTAGTGGTGTGCTTTGCTTTTCCTTCCACATTTGAGATTCTTGTTTTTTGAGGTTTGGCAATAAAACCTTAAGAATGTTTTCATATCTTTACTGTTGTCTCCTGGGACCTGGTTACCCATGTAAAGCCCTATTTGGCAAAGCGAGTATCACATAGGCACCGAGTGTTTATGTGTAATTTTATCAGGACTTGGCAAAATATTTTATTATGGACATTCTAGCCTGATCTCTTCTTTTACAGGTGGGAAAAAAATGGGTCCAGGGAGTGTAAGCAATAAGCAGATGGCCAGAACCCAAACACCAGTCCGGTTATCAACCAATTAAGTAGCCAAATTTGGACTTGAGAAGGTTCTTATTCAGTAGAGCAAGCTCTGTATTAGTTTCAAGCAACTTCCTTGTAGGAAGTGTGTAAGTAAAAATTCATTAGTTTGAAATGGTGGTCTATTAAACTGAATTAAAAAAAAAAAAAAGATAACACTAGGATAGGATTCAAATATTTTAATTAATGAGCAAATTGCTTTTGTCTCTTGCAAGTCTCTGATGCTAGAACAGTTTATACCAGCTGAGAATCTGATCCTGAATTTTCAAAGATAAATTCATCTCTTTTATCTGCTGCATCATTGTAAGAAGAGATATATGTTCACATGCAGTGGAAAAGAGGAGGGCAGTAGAGCTACAGTAAGTACTGTTCTCCAGTGTCCCAGCCGATGTAAAAATCCTGCAGTTGCAGAAGGACATGGGCTTCTATATTGGGTGCTCAGAAAGGGAATTTAAAGCAGTGACAAATACGTAGCAGTTTTGTATAATCAGCATGCTATCTGTTGTATTGAATCATGGAAATGTAATAAAATCCAAGGTGAACATCCATTTAGGAGTTCCTGAAGGGTTTCTTGAGAACAGGCCAAATTCAATATGTCTTCAGGTGCCTTAAAGTTCATGCAGAGAAAACACACTCTGCTGCCAAAATTTGTTAGAAAGAGATGTTATGGGAGCTCTGATGACAATTGCTTAGAAGGTACTTGTTGCATCATTTTGTTTCTTAATTATAGAGGTAATGGAAGTCAACAAGGCTAATCTGATTTGCGGGAATAATTGAGGTCAGTGTGCAGGGAAGAGGGAAAGAAAGAGGTGGCTTGCCATTTAATCCAAATGAAATGATAATTTTCACTTGGATAAGCAGAGAGCAATCCAGAAACAAGATGAATGCATTTTGTTTTAAAAATGTACAGGGCCTTGAAAATTTAAGGGAGGGGGCAAAAAACAAGAAGCTGGAGAATAGGCAGAGGGGATAAAACACTACTGCAAAAAAAAACCTATTCCATTTTATTTTCCATGCGCTATGATTAAAAGCATCTTAATAAATTAAAGCAAACTGCAATAGAAAATGGAAGGGGGAAAAAAAAACCTCAGACCTACTAGGAGCTGCAATGATGGGAGTCCTGGTAAGAGATTCAGTTGTAGGCTATTTTAATTCCCCTGTAATCTTGGGACCCTACCTCATCTGTATTGCACATACCACAAGGCTGTTACCTATTTTTAACATAACTATAAAATAGCTCTGATGAAAGTTTTAAAGTAGGTAAGGCTAATACACCTCAATTTCGTGTTTTATTTGGTTTGTAGTTCTAAGGTGTGTGATGATCTTACATCAGCATGCACTTTACGGTAAATATGAATAGTTTCTTCTATTTTATTTTTCTCTCCAGAATAAAGTGATGGGCTTTTTCTAGCGCAGACATGCACTACTTCAAGATTAGTCTACTCCTGCCCCCTTCATCCTATTCACATAAAACACATTAATTCTTCTGCAACTTTGCATCTTCATTATTGAATCCAATTCTCTTTGGTAACACTGTTCTCACTTACAAGCAGATAAAGCTGAGGACTTGAAAAAATGGGAAGCAATAGGGCACAGTTATTCCAAATAATTTTCTTATTTATTAGCCTTATAAATTACTATTTGATATCTCCAACCTAGCTGATGTTTTCAACACTTTACAAAATCAGAATGGCTTCGGATTATTCAATTGTGAATTGAGCCTGATCTCCAGTTTAGTATACAAAGCAATTAAGACTTTTTTTTTTAACTGATCTCCATTATGACACTAGGGAATGGATGGTAAAATGTCAGCTGCCACATTGCTGGCCTGTTGAACACTGAACAAATCCTCACTCTGCAGTGTGGATTTAATCTGCTGCTGGGCTACACAGCAAGGGGAAGGAGGCTGCATAGGAAAGGACTGAGAGTCAGTCTGCCAGTTCTTTCTCCTTTTTTGGATTATTTTTTGTGTGTGTGTGTGTGATCTTCCCCCCATTGAGGTGAAGGGGAACAAAATATTAATCTGTCTTTGGCCATCCTTAAACAAGAGATGTGAGTCTTGCAGACTGGTGCTTCATCTCTTAACAGTGCACAGGCAGAAGCACTCATGAACGTTCATTGCAATTGTAAGATTTTTGTACCAAATTAATCACCATGTACACCTGCATCCATCTGCCTCCAGCAGCTCCAAAAAGAGGTCTGTCACAAGTGTCCTAAAATGTTCTGCCAGAGAATTCTGATGGGGTTTTAAGTCAGGCTGGCTGGAGGCTAATTCTCTGTGCTGTACCCCTCGTGGGGCATAGCTGGACTCCTGTCAAGCTGGCAGCAAAGGAAGAACTCGGTAACTACATTACAAGCAGTTCTATGGTGTGAGGTGATGCTGTAGTTAGTGACAGCCTGGGGCCCACAAATATGGCATTTCCATGATATGGGATCTGCTCAGCAATGCATATCGGATCCATGCACCTAGTCAGCTTGTGGGATGAGCGTAGCATTCCCCCAAATAGTTCATGTTTACCCGTGCAGTGGAAAAAAAATCATCCTAGAGGCTTATTATCATGTGTTCACGTTGTTAATAGTGCTGGTAGGGTGCTTAATTAGAGTAATACCTCAACATCTAAGTGCAGTTATAGTTTTTAAAACAAATTTCTGTACTATTGACGTAGGGAAGGCAATCTGCACTGTGTTGAGCCCCAGCCGTAAAAGAAGTGGTGTATTTTTGTCCCAGGTTTGTGGGACCTGAGGATTAAATTGTCCCAAGGTTTTTAACTTTAAGCTAGGTATCTTTCTACAAGATACTTCCACTGCAGACCATGAAGGGGAAACATCAATATTTATCATCTTCTAACTTGTTTTTTAAACTCATGAGACATGCTTTAAGAGCTGCTTATTTGTAAAGGAGGAGTTTTCTTTTAAGCAAAGTAAAGGAAAAGCTGCTTTTAATAATGGTTCACTTTAATCAGTGGTTAGGGAATAGCACTCTCCAATACTTTCCTCTTCATTTATGTCTCTTCGTATCATAACCTGTGCTGGAAGAGAAGAGTCTGGGCAAGACATTTTTCTGGCCTTCAGCAGGAAGAGTAGTTGCTGGTGAGATGGCATGTAGTAGGGACGGGAACTGTGCCTCCTCCTAGGCTTGTCAGGCAGGAGATTTTGAGATAGGCATAACACTTCAATCCCAATGGATTTTTGGATGAAAAGCTATTTTTTCAGCAGGGAGTTTATCTAAGTAGCTACATATCTTACAAGAAATTAAACCGATTAACCAAACCTTGTAGCTAGGCCTTCCCAGATGATTAGGTTCCAACATTAAAAAAATCCTCTGTTGCAGACTGGACATTTAAGGTGGAAGAATAGATTTTAGGCTGCAGAACACTCAGAATTTGCCTGAACAACCAACTGCCATGTAAGCAAGGCAGTACAACCGGAGCATCATCTCTTCTGCCTGTCCCCCTGGAATCAGCGTTCCACATCCTTCCTTGGTTTTCCGCAAAGCCATCTGCTTCTACAGCTCTACTTAATTCGGGCTTAGAAATTAAATGAAATATTTAGCTTCACATTGAAATGCTAGTTGATTTTGGTAAGTTTTACTGTTAGGTTTTTCACAAGGCTCTTAATAAACCTCGTGCCTAGGTTTTGTAGTGCTCCTCTGAAAACCCACCCGCTCCTTTCAGTGCAGGGTTGACTAGCAGAAATGCTTTTGCACACCTGTTAAAATACTGTACCGCTGTTAAAATCTTTGAATTCCTACTTTGCTTTGAATGTAAATATGAGTTTGATAAGCTAATGAGGACATTTCTGTTCATATAGAAGTTGTGGATGCATGTTGAAAACAGCCATAAAAGGACACTTCTTGTCTTCAGCAAAACTGACATTCTTTGAATGTATGCTGCTTGTGCTGAAAAACCAAGACGTATGATTGTCTCTTTCAACTAAGAAAAAAAATACTTTTTTAATGTCTGTAAGAGTGAAAATCTATGCTGTTTGCTATGATCCTTCCTTTCAAGAAGCACTGCTTTGTTTTGGTGTGCAACTATTGCTTTTTCCCTTTTCTTGTCTGTCTTAAAAGACAAATTCTAGTGGGAATGTACATCTGTGATTAACCTCCCTTCCTTCCACTGTCAGTCAGAGCCTTCTCAGCAAGAGGCTTGTTTAGAGTTTAAAAATCATTATGTTGAGAAGTTGTCTGGAAAAGGAATTTGAAGGTGTAATATTGTTGCAGTGGGCGGGATACTTTTTCTTTTTGCTTTTGCTTTTTTACTTCTGATTAATGTTGGGCTTTGTATGCCTGATCGTGCTGTGCAGCAAAGCAAGGAGAGGTTAATTCAGCTGGACAAAATAAGGCTAGAGGGAAAAATGGGGAGCAGGGAAATCATCTACTTTTCATCAGATTTTCTTTCTTCAGTAGCTGGTTATTCTGTCTAGTACCACTTAATGTCTAAGCAGATGTACGTTGACTGGAAATGATCCGATATGTTCTGCTGGACCAGATTGTGCAAATGGATGTCCTACCCTTAGATAGTTATCACAGCACACACTGAGACTGCTGTCCCAGTACTTTGTTCCTCCCAGGAATCACACAAGCTGGTTTTAATCAGCTGTGAAAGAAGCCAGCCAGCCCTGCTTGCAAACCCATTCCCAGTTATTAAGCTAACCTGACTGATTTTGCTTAAGGCAGATTAAGGAGTATGAACTGCCCCACCTGCAGATCTTTGAGGAAGGTATCTTCCTGCTCAAGGGTTGTGCCGCAAGGTAACAACGTGTACCCAACCTGGCCATTTACAGAACAGATGTCTTTCCATTGCCTTGATAGCATAAGCATTGAGATCAGTGGAAAGACTGATTTTAGAAAGAATTTTAGAAAGATTATGTTATCAGCAAACTTTTTGAGTACTAGCCTGAAAAGAAAAAAGGCACATCTCAGACCTTCACCACAATGAAATACATATCTAGAGATTATCCTGAAAAACAGGGTAGGCTGATTTCATGTCTCTTAATCCTCAGTCTTCTAGTTCATACTGTTATTTTCTGCAAGCATAAGACTTTTTTTTTTAAAAAAAAAAAAAAAAAACACAACAACAAAAACTAACACCATTCTCACATTTCATACAGTAGAACAAGAAAAATGTTGCTTAAAAACATTGCAAGACTGATGAGAGGATGAACAATGGCCAAACTCTTAGGAAGCTTTGTCAGGCAAGGTTTGAAAAAAAAAACTTGCTCAAATGATATGAAATGTTTCAAGCTCAGCTCTGTACCACCCCAGTGCTGAGTAGACACAAGCCCCAGTAGAGAACAGTATTAGCATGGTGGTTACGTGTCTGTTCGCTGACCTTCCTAGTGCAAGGCTGAGCATCTTTATTTAAACTGCTGAAAGGAAGGAAGAATGACAGCAGATGACTCAAAATTTTAAGCAGCATCTTGAAGTCTGGACAGATTTCTAAAAATCCTTCAACATCCCAGAATGGTGCATATTGAGATTCAGAGATCCAGTACTAAGATCTGGGTCTCTTCTGCCTGTGTTTTCGGGGTGGATTGTATTTTCTTCAAATGCATCTCCTTTGAAAGTGGATTGAATTGTTTTTGGTGTCTTATTGAAGTTGATGGAGATATTTGCCTCTCTCTCTTAAACTTTTCCACGTAAACAGGAAAACGTATATATTTAAATCAGAAATCCATGATTATACAATCAGACTAGAGGTCTGCCATAAGAACTTCTGCCTAGCTGAACCTTGTGGAGTTGTGCCAGTTTAGACAAAATCTGTTCTTCAATATCCCCACTGAAGTTGCAGTAGAATTCTCTGAGCAAACATAATTCAGCCAGGCTCATGTTATCTAGGTCATACGTGAGAGGGAGGATATTTAAAAGGAAATCTGAAAGGCTGAAAGGCACTTTGATTTGCCTAGGTATTAGGGTATATAATTGAAAAATATTTGTCTCCCTGGATTTAAAAATTGTTGTAATACTTATATACCACAGGATGGAGTTACAGGCTTAACTTTAGATTTTCTTGCCTTCTAGGCAAACTATTAATGTTGTACTGTTGCTTTAAATACTTTGTACTTGCAACAGATGTGTTCAAACAGATTGGAGAAAATTCTTCCCAATTGCAAAGGGCAGAATGAAGTTATATCTGGCACAAATCCTGTTTGTGCTATATGTTGAGGGTACAAGTTGTACATGGTGCTCATGTCATTGTTCTACATGCTTTAATTCCCTATGATTAGGGATTCATGGATGACAGAGCAGATAGACACAGTAAGAGACACCCAAAACCTTGGTGAAGTTGGAATAGATACTCTTTTTCTTCTAACAACTTGCACATATGTCCATTGAAAACATGCTGTTTTCCTCCCAACACTCTGAACTCTAATATCTTCATGACCTTAAAGCTGTCTGTCCACCCGCTCTGCACCTTCAGTAGGTTCATAAATATTTACAGCCTAACCACTGGGGGCTTCTCCTTGCTCCAGATGGCATCTGAAGGAATTTACCCTTTTCAGAAGTCCAGAATATTCTGAGAAAAAACGGTCCCTATGAGGTCATGGACTTCATCCCAATGTATGGGATAGCGTAGTGTGATGTGGGCAGAGTAATGTCATCAGAACTGTGGGTTGGGGCAATAATGAGCTGAAGTCTGGAGCAGTGATGGACAGTCTTCCAGCAAGGATTGCTGCTAGGAGTGAAAAAAGCATAAATATATCTGTTTGTTTGTTTGTTTATTTTTCTCTTCCTGCTGAAGGAAGAGGCTGTGCTCTAAAAGTAGCTGCTCCTGAAATCCTCTCTCTGAAAGGAGACCTAATGCATGGAAGTTTGAAACATAGTGAGTTCTGGAGCTGATACTGCAAACAGCTAGTAACTTCCTGCTGATATGGCTGGGAGAGGTGCTCCCAGAGGCTTTGTTTCCAGGAACGCAAGTTAACCTTTAGCAAAATTAGTATTCCTCAGCTTCTCTGTCTCTAGAAAGGTGATAGGATTTAATTACATATCAAGAAGAATTATGAAACTGAATCTACTCACGTTTGCAAAACACTTGGAAACCTTCAGATTGTGGAATTGGCAGTATCAATAATTATTATCTATGTCACCCTTGCAGTTTTCTGCCTATTAATCAAGACAGCAGCACTTTCTCTTGGATGCTTAGAAATGTCCATTGCCATGAGGAAAGCTGCTTCAAAAGAGGTGGTAGCTGATTTGTGGAAGTCTTCAAAGCTGCCTTCACACTGAATGATGTAAGCTGTTTTGTTTCTCACTTCTCAATTGCTTCTCAAACATAAATGAAATTTTACATTGCCAAAAAGATCGTTTTCAATTTTAAACACTTTATATCTATAAGTATGGTTCAGGTTTTAGTAAATGCACTCAATTAAAACCCAATAAAAACCTTCTTCAATGTTTTTATACTTTTTTGAAAGGCTTTTTCATTGGCAAAAGATTAATTTGAAAATATACCTGTGTGTATTCACAAGGCATGTAAATTCTGAAGGAAAAAGGTTGTTATGGCATTCAAGCTCTGCTTTTTGCTCTTGAGATTTTTTTTTCTTTTCCCGTCAGGGTATTCATAAAATATTAAGCAAAGCCTTGGACACTATGCACTGTGTTAGAGAGTTAACTTGGAAGCCTTTGGATTTCTCTATCCTCATAAAATAATTAAATATGGGGAATCTTCATTAGTTGTAATGGTTTTTCTTTGGTCTCTTGCCTTGTCAATTCTCATAAAGCTAAACAAAGTCAGATAGGGTCGATACCTGCATGAGAAATCTGGAGGAAAAGGAATTGGCATTTGTGAGTAACGAGTGAGTGCTTTTCTCCGACTCAGTGCCTTGCAGCATGGCAGTAACCAAATTATCATCCTTCAGATGGACATGTACAACTAAGGGCTTTAGGAAGTGACCAAATCTGTGAGGAACATGCCATGAAAAGAGCAATACAAAGCTCTAACAACTTAAATACAAGATACTGTATGGTTTTTGCCTAATTCACTGTACCATAAGTGTTCTTATCAAGTGATCCTCTCTTTCTATGAGTTCTCACCAGAAGAAGTCTCTCAAAATATTTATCTGGGACAGGCAATTCAACAGTAATAATGCAAACTCTGAAGCAATTTTCTTCTGCTGCATCTATTTCTCACATCTCCTGTTAACCACAGGTCATTTTAATGTTTATTCTGTTGCTGAATTCTGGACCATTTTCAACAACCAGATCCCATAGATTGGGGTAGGAACTTTAAGACTTCTTTAATAATTTGTTGTGTATCTATGCTCTTAACAGCATGCTTAGCCCTGTCTGGAATTAGGGACGTGACTATGTGAAGGTTCAGTTTCAAGATAATGCTCCTTAAAATTAAAATATTGTGCACGTATGTGTTCAGGTGGATACCCTGCCCTTAGTGGAGATTAGGACTCAATCATTTCTTCTTTTAACTTGGATGTATCTATATTGTCTTCCATCTGATGTGTGGTGTTTTGTTAGTTTTTCTTCTGCAGGAAATCACTTTTTTTTTTCTTTATTTTGTTTTCTTTCTTGTCTTTGCCATTCTTTGATACATATTGCTGGCTTTGTGAGCTTGATTGCTTTAGGAAAACATGCTTTTGTGCCTTGCCTTTTCCATTCTTTCCTGTGTTGTCGATTGACAGCTAATGTACTTGTTGGCAGGAACACAAGTGACCAGTAGAATGTGGTGTTGGGGTGGTTTACCTGCAGATGGCTGAGAAAAGCAGCATACTTCAATTGACTTGTGCTCTAGAACAGGTGAGTATTACCCATATGGGTTTGACTGGAAACTACCAAGGATCTGAAAAACAAATTTAGTTGTAGAGATTTGAAGGAAACAATGATTTGCATTCAGTCTCACAGCAGATCTGTGTTTCTATCCTGATCCAGTGTACCATCATCTGGACTTCGTTTTTTTTGTAGACCCCCAGACTGTCTTCTCCTGCTACTTCATGAGCTGCTCCCAGAATAAACAAATGACAACTTCTTATTTGCAAGGGCTCCTCAACTTGCTTTAGGGATGCTTTGCAAGCTACGTGTTCTTCTTTCACTGTGTTGTCAGCTTGTCTGTTCCCACCTGCTATACTGTCCACCGTGCTTCTGGGAAGAGTATAAGAATAGTAGTAACGTTTTAGCTAGCTTTCAAAATTACTTTTGGCTGAGTACCATTTTCACAGTATTATTGTCATCCAGAAACCTTACATCGCTAGTACTCTTGCATTGAAAGGAATGTCATAGAAAAAAATGCAATTATTCTGGTGTGAAGTCAGTACAAGTGAGAGAAAAACCTCTCCAGAAGTAACATGATTACATGGATATTACTGTCAGAATATTATATCACTTCTAAGCAACACATATCCAGAGATATCCAAAACCTTAAATGATGTTGAAAGATACTCTGAGAAAATCAGTGACGACTGCTAGCCACCTCAGGTAATGCAAATATGCTGCATGGTTATCGTGGTGTTGTGAAAAGTCTTGGCACATAAATTCTGAATTGCTTAGCTTCTGTGAGTACCAAGCAGACAGAGAAGCAGGAAAGTTTAACACTAGTGTTTTATTGTTAGAATAAAGTTTATCACTGAATATTCAAAATATCTTTATAGGTCTGAATAATCAACCACGGCAATATACAATGCATCATCAGTGTGCTCGCTCTCTAGTGTATGCACAGCATGCAACTATTTGTCAGCTGGGTGGTTGGTATTTGAAACCCCAGGGAGGATAAGATAGTAAGTATTCATAGGTTTTAGGGTAGTTACGGTTGCTTTACTCAGAGCTTCTAACACACACAGCCCACTGAATCTCTCACAGCAATCTGTGTGCCAAGTCTGTAACTTCTGTTTGTTATGGATAGGCTGGGTATATTTATTACAGACACTGTCTTTCAAGTATGAAAACAGTGACAAATTCACTGCATCCCTTGGTAAGCTGTTCACTAAGTCAATTTAAAAACAAAGTGTCCAGCTCTGGTCAGGAATTGCCTAACTGTGACTTAATGTGCCTTTTCCCCTACATTAGCAAGATATCTGTAAGAAATCCCTTTCTTCTGTAGGTATTGTATTCCCAGATCTTCGTATGCTAATAATGGGCAATATCCTCTTCCTCCAGTAGATGACTATAAAGCTGTCAACAATCATTTGGGTTTATAGAAATTATACTAGATTTTTTTGATTAAATGTTGAATGTTACATGGGCAGTATAGAGTAATAAATTACCCTTAGTCAGAATTATACTGGCTATATATTTAGATCATATTTGGGATCATGAAACATTTATAACTGAATTGCCTGTGCTGTAGGTGTGCATTGCTCTCAGTATGACAGAACAGCTTCTCCATCCTATTATAGATTGCTCACATTGATGCACAGTAACTGTGAGTGAATGTCTTTAAAGCAATTAAAAATGTGCTGAGTCTGAGATAATACAGTGAAGAAGCCTTTTGCACATATGGGTAGAATACCATGAGAGATGTATAAGTTTGCTGAGGAGCAGTATACAGCCAAAGTCTGTGCTGTATAAATGGTTCTGATTCTGCCAAAGGTCTGTGCCCCTGGATATTTTTGCCTCAATTTACTGCTATCCTCCAAAGAGGGAGGACTGCCAGTAGTCCTCCAAAGAGGGAGATGCAAAGATCCCAATTTTATTCTGGTTTCTAACTGCCATACCAATAACAAATACCAAAGGGTAATTCCTTATATGAAACATTTAAAAGACATGCACTTTCAGGACAGTAATGAAAGCCTGCTTTATTAGTAGCAGTTTTACAGCGTGATCTGTTGATGTCAGCATGAAAGGGGGATTCCAAAGGCAAAATCTAGTTATTGTTGACCACTGTTAAATCAGATTCAAGATAATCAAAGAATGTGATCAGAAATAACACGTTTAAGTTTAAGCAGGTTTAAAAGAAACATAAGCTCATGCTTGTCTTTAAATAGTATACATAAAAACTGCTTTTGAAAAGGCCTTTTTTCCTGGGTAAGCTGGGATATAGAACTGAAAATTTCTTCAAAGCAAAAACTCTTGATAATGGAGAAAAAAAATCCAATAAAATAAATGTAGCAATATTTTTAGGAACTCTTCTATAGAATGAACACACGTAGGAAATGTATAGCTGTGGCATTACACAATAACGTGGTCACATATCACTATATCACTTAGGCTGGAGGAAACTAGCAAGGATAGTGGACTAGCAAGATAGAAAGAAATAAGAGGATTTGGTGTTAAAAGAAGTTTGGTGTTTTTTTTTTCTTTTTTTCTTTTCTATGTGGAAGCTGTACCGTAACGTGTAGTGCATATTAACCATTTGTCTGAATAACCTGAAGAAAGTGATAAGATTCCTATCACTGGATTTACTTAAAATTAGACTGGACAAAAAGTTCATCTCAATCTCCTGAGAAATATTTTTATCATAGGGCAGGAAAAGTAAAGCTTGAACAGGTGTCTAAATTCTGTCAAAATGATTGAGGTGAGAGAGGAAATTTCAGTGTGTGATTGATAGGAGAAAACTCTTCAGGATGTGTTCTCAACTAAGGCATATCTGGAGGCATTTATGCATAGTTGCATAGGAGATTTTCTATTTGGGACAAGGTGGCAAGTTTGCTTTTCTTGTTCTTAGTAGTTAGAGTAAAACCTATGTATTTTCAGAAATCAGTCAAATATTTTGTGTTTGTGTCTTGCTACCTTACATTATCCACAGTGACTGTTGTTGTCCTGTCAGAAAACAGATGCAGAACCACATAGGTAACGTTGCAAAAAGCTATGTTTAGGATCTATACAGCAAACTTCATAAAACACTAAGTTTCTCAGACTTTGCAATGACAAATTCCTACACCTCTTTGTGCAGAAATGCTAACAAAGTGTAATAGAGAAGGATTGCCTCCCTGAGGAACCAGTTGAACAGGTGATTAGCTTGTGCTTGGTTGAGTTGGACAGAAGTTGTGTTAGATCCTCCAATGAAAAATAAATAAAATCTGTGCTTTGAGGCAAATTCTCAACAGGTGCAATTTGGTATAACCACATCCCAGGTCAGTTGAAACTATGTTGACGTAAGAATCTGGCTCTTGATCTTATCAGAAGATGGAGAGTCAGAAATGCATCCATTTCTACCGTGTGGCTGTGTCTATCTTTCAGCTTCATACTGGAAAACCAAGGAAAGCGGGATAGGTATGATACAAAACACAACATGGCTTTATTAACAGCTAGCGGTTTCTTTGTATCATTTCAATTATGCTCCCACGTAATGAGTTCAATATACTTTTGTTATGTGACTATAAAGCTGCCTATGGGATGACAAGAATATATGATACGATGTTACAGTCTTTTCATAACATTCTGGGGTAATTAGGACATAAAATTGAACTGAAACTTTAAAACACATTTCAACTCTGTTCTATATATATTACTCTTCAGTGGGCAAGGACAGTAATTTAATATTGACTTTTGGCTGTAAGATTACCATATAATCTAAATGCTAATAACAATTAAAGCACAGTGTGGTGATTAAAGTGTCTCCTGGAATATTGAAAATGCAGGTAATAAATGGTGCAAGGATGTGTAAGCCAGAATTTAAGAATCTGTTCTGGAAGTCTGTGCTGCGAAGTAGTAGGCTGGGCCGAAGAAAAGTTTTCAGCAGTCTGTGCACTCCTTTCAGCCTGAGCCATGAAACGCACAGTTTTGTTTGATATATTTTTATTCCACGCTCTACCATACAGAAACTAGACTTTGAAAACCCCACTCTGTACTTTTTTTTTTCTTCTGCCTTTTCTGTAAGCAATATTTTGTCTCAGGAGAGGTTAAAGTAATGGCTTCCTCCACAAATTGTGAGGAATATTTTTCTTTTGAAAGTTAGTTCTTATTAATGAAATACACACTTTGGGGTTTTCTGGGAGGCAGCAGAACTATGAAAGAGAGCTCAAACAAGAAGAAATGAAAAGTACAAACCCTTTACAAAATATACAGCCATATGTGAAAATGCATGCTGTAGTAGACGTGCAGCACAAAAAGTCTCTTGACTCAGCTGTTAGTTCTTCCGAAACGATGTGTGTGTTTAGCTCTGCCTCTAACTTGTAGCAGTGGTGCTTGTTGCCCTAACATGAGGAATTTAACGGATTTTTTTCAGGTTTATTTGCACTAGTATGATGAAATTTGAATACCTTAGAGCAATCAGTATCTAGACCGTGGTTAGGTACCTGCCTTGTGCTGGTAGTTGCCCATGTTACAGCAGCAGTGAAACTCTTGGAGGGATTGTGGTGGTATTCCACTGTTACCAGTGGATCCAGTGATGAAGGCTGTAGGTGATCCAGTCATCTTTATTTAATTATATATTGTCTGGGGAAAAAACATCTATGCGGTGTCTGATTTCATATTGCAATGTCTGCCACAGTACCTGAACTTCCTTCACATAACATGGAGAGTAATGATGAGATTCAAGGCCTTCTCCTCGTTAAAGCTACATTTTGTACAAACAATAAGCAACACCATTGTTCAGGAGAAAATAAATAGATCTTCAGAGCCCATCTAAGTATGTTTGTTGAAATGCCTTGTGTGGAAGGCAGAATCACAGATAACCAGTGATAGCACTAGAGGGAATGGCTTCAAGTTGCACCAGGGGAGGTTTAGTTGGGAATTAGGAGACATTTCTTCTCAGAAAGAGCAGTCAGGCATTGGAACAGGTTTCCCAGAGAGGTGGTGGAGTCACCATCCTTGGGGGTGTTTAAGGAAAGGTTGGATGTGGTGCCTAGAGACATGGTTTGGTGGGTGATACTGGTGGTAGGGGGATTGTTGGACCAGATGTTGGTGGAGGTCTTTTCCAACCTTTACGATACTGTGAATCAAAAGTCTCTGCAAATTTGTTTTCTGCTTAAGTCAACAGGTTAATTTCTGCTTCCATGTTTATTCTTTCATGAGCATTTTTTTTTCTTTAAGTGATTATAAAAAAAAAAAAAAAGCTTTGCAAGATCGCTCCATCTCTAAATTTCTCCATCTGCTTCCACAGATTTAGAGCAACGTAGCAGTGCATATAACAGTTGTCATAAGCTGTGCAGCAGCTGTCCAGGGATCATTCCCCAGTCCATGGCCTCTTGTGTTTTTTCAGCATGGTTTAATTCTCTACATTGCAGAACTCACAAAGCTGATGGACTTATTTTGCCCATATTTTTCAGCTTTTTCCTTCATATTTTTTTGGTGAGGAGGACAGGGGCAAAACAAAGCTATAAAATATCCAGTGCAAAATTTTCCAGGAGGCTGTTGCAGCAGATTCAGTCAAGCAGGGCTCACCTAGGGCTGAATTGGATGCTCCAAGACAGGAATACAAAGGTGGCAGGGTTTACTATCATTTCACAGATTACCTGTTCATGCAATTAGCCCTCGAGTAACAGGGCCCTCAATGCTTTAACAAAATAGGGACCAGCATTGCCAGTGTTTGAGTTAAACCATACGTTTGGTGCAATGTTTTATATTGGAGAAAGCTTAAAAGAAACGTGATTGGGAAGTGTTATGTTGCATGATAAAATATATAACAAATGATTTTGTTTCATTTTATGCTTAGAAAAATGCAGATGAGAAATAGCTGGAATGGTTTGGGTTTGTACTTTTTTGCTTGCTTCGCTGTTCAAATATCTTTGAAATGTCAGGATTTATACAGGTACAGGCATTGCTTTGTTTTTTTTTCTCTTCCATCCCTCCCTTTTCCAATCCTGTAATTCAGGATTTCCATACTTACAGGTTGATGTAAGAAATGAATACATCACTGTTTTCAGTGGGTTTCCCTACAGACGCCTTTTGCAGGGGGTTTAGTTAAAAAAGATGATATAGCACCTGTTGAGCACATGGGACTTAATGCTTTGAAGGGAGCCAAATGGTTCAGTAGCTTGTGAGGAGCAGCTCCTCTTCAGTGTTTACTGTTCTACTTTTCCCTGTTGTGTCTATATGGTTACAAGGGCCAGCTACACGTGGCTGGTCTTCGCTAGCATGTATGGGAGGAGATGCTGGTAATATTTCTCAAATCAGCAATTCAGTGCAGATGGTGTTGCCTTGATGGGGATCACAGAGGAGTTCAAGTGAGGTTAAAAAAGAACAAAATTTTTGCTTATACCCAAGTTCATTGGCAATGGAGCCTGAGTGGCTACTGTCAAACTCTGACCCAGATGTTTAAGCCTGCCTCTTCACTTTGGCACCTTAGGAAACTCAATTGAGTTTGAATGTAGACCTGTTGATTTTTGGCGTAAAGACATAACAAAGCAAAGTAGCCCATGAAGGGAGAAGCCGTGGTCCCCAGCAGTTAAGAATGTTGCTTGCTCAGGTTGGCGTGTTAAGGGCCTCTGATCTGAGGAGGAGCCATCTCTGAAGATGCTTCAAGTGTCTCCTAGCTCTTAGATCGCTACAAAATAGTGGAAGAGAGGAGAATACGAGTCCCACTGTCACAGAAACACATTTCATTCTTTTCCTTTTTCCCCATCTTTGTAAGGCTGCACAATAGGCTGTGGGCCAACATCCAGAACAAGCATCAGAAAGACAACTCTGTGGGCAAAGTAAAATAGGATGAAATAGATGGATCATTTTGATTGTTTAGTCTTGCCGTAGCTGATTGAATAGGGACAACAATGCCCATGCTGTTGTCACTTGGGAATCAAAGGCACTGAGTTGGCTGTGAAATACTGTTTGAAGGAAAAGATGGAGAAAAATAAACCCAGCATTTGGCTAACCATTTGAACAAAATGCAAATAAAATGGAAAAGACTTTTGTGTCTTGTGGTGTATTTGCGAACTGGGATTTACAGTGCACATAGATTATTCTTGATGAAAACATTTCAAGTGCTTTTTGTCAAAGCCCTTCTGTGCTATAAGTGCTTCTCTTCATCATAATGGATTTTCCTGATAGATATCCCTGCCTGAACCATCTTAACCAAAATGATTCCAAGCTTTATTTCTTTAGAATTTAAGAACGTGTTTTTTATGATAATACTTTTACTGTGGATGTTGGTTGAGCAGTATACCCAGAGGGCTGAAGCATTCGTTATTGTTAATAATACGTTTAATAGATCTGCTTTCTTCTGGAGATTGCAAACTTGATTAATTCTGCAAATGGGGATTATTTCACCTGATAATGAAATGTCCTCATCTCATGGGTGAGGAGGGAAATAGGATGGGACATAGTAGTTCAGCAGAAGAAATACAGCATAGTTCATTCAGCTGTAAGAATGTAAGCACAGGAGGAACATCAGAATGAAGACACAGCCCTAGCATTCTTCCCCTCCAATCTCCCAAAGACCCAAAGCATCGTGTCTTTCTTCAGACTGACAAGGAAAAATATAATGACTTTTAAAATTGTCCTCTCCCTCAAGGCTGGAAGGAAGCAGTGGGGATTAAGGAGGGCTAGTGAGCTCAGGTAAGCCACAGTCTCTGTACAGCTTACCCTAGGACACCCAAATTGGTACATGCTGACTGTCCAGGTTTGTGTCACAGTGGTATGTGCATCACTGGAGCTTTGAAAACTCTTTGATCTAAGCTGGTTATGATTTAAAAAGCCCCTTTGTGGGTTGTTGCACTTTGGTAAATCCTGATTTTTGATATAGCCAAAACAATTAACTGAATAAAAGATTATGACCTAAATACATAAAGAATACATAAAGATATTTATATACTTAGTGCTCTTTTTTATTATTTTTTTGTTCTTTTTTTTTCTTTTTCTTTTGAGTGTCTGGGCCATAATCTTTTGGTTAGGAAACTGTTATGGGCACTTGATTTTTGTCTTATTGGTCAAATTTTACAGAGGAATTCTGCCAATAGGCAAATAATCTTTTTTTTTTTTCGTTCTGCTGTCAGAAAGGTGTACTCTGCATGACATTGCCCAGCCTGAGCACAGGATACAGAGCTCATATTTAGCCTCAGAACACTGATGTTTGATAGGGCACTGACTTCGTCTTCACGCTTATCTGTGAATATATCTTATGTAAGATTGACATAGAAAATTATAATATTTGAGTCTCCTGGCAAGGAGGTTTTGTAAGACAGCCTGGAAAACCTATTTATTAGTATTTCTGTGAGTTGCAGGCATTTAGCAATGACAACAGGAACTACTAGTAGGAAATGGCCCCCAGAAATCCTTTGTCATAATAGCAAAGAACCGATTGAATCTGTAATATGCATCTTTCTTGCTGTGTGGTTTTGTAAAATATAGTTAGCATTGATATGGACTCAGAGTACATGGGTGAGATTGTGATTGTTATAGCCAATGGACAATTCAGGAGTCTTTGGTAAGCATCAAAACCAGAATGCTCTGGGTTTCTAAGTGGCACTTTTTTATTTTTGTATGTGTGTGTGTGAAGCTATTCAAATACACATGGAAAGAACAGAAATTGGGCTGTGGGGTTTGACAATGAACTGGTTAATATCTAAGATCTGGTTAATATCTAAGTTAATATCTAAGTTAAGAACTGGTTAATATCTAAGGTAAAGTGACAGTGAATGCATTTCTTCAGCTTTTCCTAGGAGATGTCTGTGATCCTAACAGCCCTATAAATACAGATAATTGTTATGTGGTCCCTAAGAGAAGGCCTCTGAATTGTGCAAATCCACACTGACCTAACTTATCATTGCTAACGTACAGACTTTTGAATGATTAACTTTTGCTTTAGCGACATTTCAAGTCCAGTGGTTTCTAGCTTTAATGTTGCAGCTGAGCTTTGCTCTACTTGTGGTGATTTATTTAAATTTCTGTGTGTGGTGAATTCTTCCAGAAAGTGGTTACAAATTAGGCTTAGGAAACATGGCTTTTGCTGTTAGGGATGCTACGGTAATCCACATATACTGATCACCTGTGTCAATTCCTATTGGACAAAGTTCACCTCATTTCTGGAGTATATTTCAGAACAAAGGAATTTTAAGTATAAGAAATATTTACCTAGCTTGTCAAATGTCATTGCTGTTTATTACTGTAATTTTTTTCTGCTGCATGTTGCACAAGCTAATCGAAAAATAAATTTTGCTTAATTTAGGGTTAACAGATCTGAATTTCTTAAAGTGAAATTCAACTAGGAACTAATTTGGGCTCACTAAATTGGATCCGACAGTTGCATCCATTTACCTTATGTGTATTAATTTGCTTTGCATTATACTTCCTTTCATGGGCTGAACTTGACTTGCCATTATTTCCCTTTTTAAAACTGTTTCTAGTATTTTACTTTCTAATTAGCACTTCACTTTTCATTTAGATTAAGCCTGTGGCACAATGATAGCCTTAATAAGGAGTAACAGGATGGATTTTTCAGCTGCTTAAGTTTGGAAAGGTGCAAAGTTTAAAGCACCAACAACTTTACCTGGTCTTCAGTTACTAGTTTTAATTGACTTGAAGAGTCTTCCCCTGACATTCAGGACTCTGATCATAGAAACCTATGCATGTGAGAAGATTTATTTAGGCGTACTCTCACAGTTGGCCACAAAATCAAGCTGCTGAGTGGCAGAACCCTGAAAGGCAGTCCCGACTCCCAGCTGAGTGCACTTTATTACAGGCTCGAACAATTCAATATACAGAACAAAGCAATATTTTAAAACATTCTGAAAAGCAGTAGACACTTTGTACTAAAAATAACAAAGGCTTTCCCACTTAGCTGTTCCAGCTGAGGACTATTGTTTGTTCTCTGAGATAATTAGCAGCCATCCTCAGAGCTTTCTGAGTGGCTTTGTACACATAACTGTCAGTTTAAAAACACAGAAGAAATACAGCAAGGCTGCTTAGAACATAGCACAAAATATGGGATTAATGAGTCATCTCCCAGGCTGATGGACAAGTAAGAAAAGCCTTGAATAAAAAGAAAAGCCAGTCATTCAGTAATACCTATCATCTTTCTTTTTTGGTTTGTTTACCCTCAGCCCAGTCATTCTCCTCTGTAAGCGTCCTTGTCATTATAATTCAAATGCTGAATCTCTATGGCAGGAGCAAAGCACCTCGAGACCTTTCTGGGGAGCAGGACAGCAATTTGCCCTTTCAGAAGAGTGATGTGAGATTTCTAAAACCTAGACACAGAAGTATTGGACACCCTGATTAAAATTTATCAGAAATAGAAGGTCAGTTAAAATAAATGATTTTTTAAAATTTATTTTTAGTTCAGAATTATGTAACGTCTGCACTGTATTAAAAATAGAAACTCACCATCTGTATTTACTGATATGCAGTTAATCCGAGTGCGATTTGTATAAGTGAGGCAGATCCGCCAGTCTTCACACCTTGGAATTGTCATGGCCTTAAGCTCCACGATCACCTAGCTCTGGTGCATCATTCTGTGGTATTGATTGTTTCTGACTTCTGCCAACTGAATCTCTTTTCTTTTAAAAAAATAAAAAATCATTCAGCACACAGTTGGAATACTTTTTAATCGTTGATATATTACACTTAGTTCTTGGACATACCTCTTTAGTCATTTTGACCTACCCAACGATAATGCAATCAATGTTTGCGAAGCACAAGGGAAAATTCCCTTCCTCTCGAAGAACTGTTTGGTGGCTCTTTAGAAGTTCAGTAACCACTCAGCCAAGGGATTTTAATGTCCCATCTTATCCCAACAGTGTCAGCCAATGATTTTTTTTTTTCATCTGCAGTTGATAAATACTTGCATCATCATTTTTTTTTCTCTTGGATAGCACAGGCTGAGTAAATGTTGATTCATTTATTTCAGCAGCCTTTGTGTGTGCTAACTTCTGGGTCACCCATGCTATGGTCTGGTGCAGAGAGCAGAGAAAATGATGTGCTGGAGTGTACTTTCCATATCTTTACATGTTTATATCTGTATTTTATGTTCCTCACATCAGGGAAGAGTAGGTGTTTTCTGCCTCATTGTCACAATGAAATTAGTGTTTAAAGATTGGATTATAGTCAGGAATAAGCCATGTTAGAACAAAATTACAGTGTAGCAGTGGAACTGTGTGACTGGGTCCGGTCTTGAAAGGAACACACAAATTTATGTACCTGTGGTTTTGATTTGTCTCAAATTCATTGCTTTCTAAAAAAGTTATTGAAGGCCATCATTTCAAAGGTGCCTGCGTATCTTTCACTGAGGAACATGCATGATAAATCAGATTGTTTCCTATTACAGATTTTGTCCATCACACTGCTTGTAAAGATTTTCTTTATCTACTAGATGTGCTTTTATGTCAGTCTCTCAGTATTTAATATGATTTCAGTCTCTGTTATTGGCATCTGCATATGAAATGCAGACAAATGTCTCTACGGCAGAGGATAATATGACTTCAGGATGTGCCGTATGATTACAGATGATATGAAATTTGTCTTCTGAATAAACTTTTATGATCATGTGTAAGGAGGATTTAAAAGCAGTAGTGCTATACATAGGGTTATTCAGAGCTAGAGAACTCATTCCATGGAAAATACCAGTTGGGTAAGGCCAAAATTTCCCACAAGTTACACATTAAATATTTTTCTGATTAATTTGCAACAAAATCATTATTTTTAACATTGTCAACACAACAGCAATTACAACGTCATTTTGATTGCATTTTTTTTTAACTACATTAATATTCTGTACTTCTTGCATACATCAAAGCTCATCGTTCTACACGCAGTCTTGAAACTATGTTGAAATTTTCACTTTATACAAGAAACGTGGTACAGGTACTACAGGGAGCTGGTTCTTAAAATAGAGAGTAACCAAAAGGTTAACTTGTATAAAAATAAATTCTGTTGCTCCTTAACATACCTTTTAAAAATATTTTAATTATTGTCATTTTTATGCAAGATATTAAAGAAAACAACCTGGTTATGCTTTGTGGGCTGATTTACTGTGTGTCCTCCACTAATGCAGTTATAATGTGGCTGCACCTGGGATTATTCTGTTTTCTCTTGTTGTTCTGACTCCTGCATGAGGTTAAAGATTCTCAACAATAGTTATATTTTTATGCTAATAAGTTTTCCCTTTTCAATGGTCTTGGACAAAGCAACTTTTTGCCTCTGATTAATGATAGAACTCCGTAAGTCTTTTAAATAGAGAAAACACTGATATTACCTATGTTTTTAGTAAGTTCATCTTTAAACGCCCTGTGTTTGATTTGTTCAGAAATCATGAATTTGTCATGCCCAACAAAGATGATACAAACTTCATACTGCTTGCTTGGCTGTATTAGTCCCCTGTTATTTAGGTTTGCACTTTCTGGGCCTATTCACAATGTCAAATGTGATCAAAACACAAACTTCTATTCAAGAAATAATAATATTGAAAGCAAAAACTTCAGTTTATTCAAGCTTCAGAAACTCTAAGAAAACTAAAGCATTTTTACTGAGAAATGTGAAAGGGTTGTGTTTTGATAATACTGAATGAAAATGAAACTTGGCTGATTATTATTATTATTTCTTTTCCTAATAGAAAGCACCACAGAAAATGTTATAAAGGTGACCTGGGCAGGGCTTTTTAATTTGCCCATAGTGCATATACAGACATAGATCACTTTCATTCGCAGTGTTATACCACCTTTTAGATAATACAATAATGCTAAGGAAATAGCTCAGCAACACCATCCTTAAGCCCCAGCTCTAATTGCTGAAGAATGCATTTTTTGTAAGAAACTGGTAATGAATGTGGAGTTCTATTGTTTGTCCGTATTCCTTGTGACATTTATGGCTGTCACATTTCTTTCCATTCACCACTTCTAGTTTCTTTCACGTAATCTTGCAAAAATGGAATGTGCTGAGATTCAAACACAACCTCAGTGTACAGAACATTCTAATGTTGTTTATTCATATCATCTTTTCTCTTGGCGAATGTGCTATTGTTAAAAACATCAGCAAGCCCCCAGTAAAGACTGTGTTTCCTCTCAAGTGATTTAAGCTGAATTCTGAGAAATGACGGGTTTTGTCAGCAGGCATGCCAGCTGAGCTAAAGCAGCTTCTGATCTGAGCATCTGGAGGTCAAGCTTATGAATGTTCTGGGATTGGGCCAGCTGTGGCATCTGTATGTAACAGCTATTAACTCTTACTGAATTATGGAGGGACTTGGAGAACACTGAGATGGCTGTTCCCATTCATACCCCTTTATAACCCCTGGCTTTGCAATGGAGTGGAAATGGAAGATATTCCTATGGCAGGGTGGGCGAACCCATCCAAGCAGTCTGCAAGTCTCTTGCAGGTGTTTTTAATGTGGAAAAATGAGCAAGGCTGGATTTGCTATCACTGCACCAGAGCAGTGGCACGCTTTGTGTATATTTTGTCCTTCCTCTTGACCACTTCCAGTCCTTTCCAAGAAAACTGTTGTTTTGCATGCAAAGTCTACGAGCCATAGTATGGTTCGCAGGGCAGTGATGAAAGGAACTGAAGGGAGTGGTTCTTCCCTGCTTGGAAATGTATACAGAGATGAAAAGAAAAAGGTCCCTCACACTGTGCTTGCAGTCTGAGCGAAAGCTAAGTGTACATAGGAGGCAGGTTTTTGGATTCACTCATAATAGCGTCCAAACTGAATATCCCCTATTGTTTGTTACTGTAGTGCCTGCTGATTCTAACCACGATCACCGAGATAGCTGCTGTACAAACATACACTGAATGACAGCCTGTAGTGCTGCATTTATCTAACTAGAGCTATAAAGAATAGAAAGAGAAAAGGATCTCAAAGAGAACAGCTTCCCTCACTCGCACAGCTGGTCAGCAGCAAAGCCTGGAGGATGACGCTCACTGCAGTGACTCGCTTGCCAACCAGTATTCCTCTGGCTGGTATTTCTTCACTCTGCCCCTGTCCCCTCCAGAACTCCAAAATTCAGAAGTGCAAAAATACCAGAATTGAGAAACAGGAAGTATTAAACAGTAGTGGCAATGCACAATAACAAGCAGAAGCAAAGCATCTACCTGGCAGCACATGGAAATTACTAAGGCCCCTTTCTAAAATATAGAACAAAAAGCAAAAGAATTCTTGATCTTTTAATAGAAAAGGCTTTCTCCTCTTATGACCGCAAAATAGGGGGACTTGAGAACGCTTCTGAACTCTGTGATCTGGGTGTTCCTCCTGCTTATGTCGTGACTTTAGGCTTGGATAAACCATGTCCACCCTCTTTCCTATTTACCTTTGACTCACTGGGGAATAAAGCTGTGTTTGTAGTAGTGATGATGCCACATTCGATATACGGCTAAGTCTGTAGAGCTGTTTGTGAGATATGTTTGATGTGTAGTTTAAAGAGGAACGCAGTCATTCCTACTGAACCAATACAAGAGTCTGCATGGTTTATAACAGCTACATGTGCTGTGCTCTAGAAGTGTCTACTCTGATTTTAATTCTTTTTTTATTACCTGTCTCAAAAATTTGGGGCATGGAGTACTATAAGTTGAATTATGGCACGTTCTAATATTTTCTTGTAAAAAAATATTTTTTTTACAAGATTAAGCACCAGTAAAACAAGAGTAAAACAATATTCTAATGAATTGCATTATTTCTGTATGCATGCATTAGGATAGTGTTATCAGTTTTCCTTGTTCCTCTCTAATGGTGGCTGCAGTTTAGTGTCTAATGAAGGGTTTCTCAGGTATGCAATTCAAATTGCTAAGGCTGGTGTCAAGCTATACTAAATTTCATCAAGATTTTACTATGCAAAAGCTCGCTGCCCTTTATATTGTTGCCTAAGTAAAATGAGTAATCTTAACTTACACGACACCTCTGTAGTCTGGAAAAAGAGAAAAGTCATGATGTTCTGAATTCAAAAGCAGGCCCAAACTAGTTGTTCAAGTACAGAAAAACTCCTTCCCCCCACCCCTCTGAGAGATATTAATGTCTGAAGAGAGATTTCGTTTAAAAATGAGGCCAGGGAGAAGACTTTCTCGCCACAGTTTGAATTTCTGGCAAACATGTCATTCTTCTGCTTATTTATCATCTACCCTTCATAAATGTCAAGTGTAATAACAAAAGGTTTTAATAAACCTGTCAGAATTGTTTCATGTCAGATTGAGTGAAAAGGTTATGTATAATAATAAAAACAAGACCTAAAACAATACTAAATTCAGCTACAGAAAGAGCCCTGGTCTATCCATCTCTCCTGAGAACTTAGCATTTCACTGCTGTGTTGGTTAGAAAAATAAATTCTTTTGTAATATGTAGTAAAAGCTACATCAGAGGCAGAGACGTGCACACAGCACCTAGTGGAAAAAAGTATTTTAAGTTAGTCATTTCAGTACTGATGACTCAATTTGGGGAGCTGATGACAAGCTTCCTTTCTGAGATATGCCTGATAACAAGAAATATCCTGGCACCTTTGTGATCTCTGAAATGGCTACACTTTTTTTTAATTTTTTTTTTTTAAGCCAACAAGGATGAGAATAGTTTTTTGGACGCAGTTCAGGAAAGTCAAGGATTTGCCTCACTGCTTGACTTTAACTGGAAACGTGCAATAATTTGTTGCTATTTATTAAGAGCACAGAGTACATCTTATCACTGAGTGAGCTGCTGTCCTCCCACACTTCCTCCAGTGCATTTAATTCTCTCCTTTCCATCTGCCTGCATAATCATTCCATTACAATTGGTTGGGAAAGAAGTAATTGGTTTCAAATGCTCCTGGCTGACCAATTTATATTTGAATACTCAGCTGGGGACCCTGTGTTCTCGATGGACTGCTTGAATGTTGCCTATATTACTGATGGCTCCCTGTGTGCTCATCTTAAACGTTTCCTTCTCACAATGCTACTATTTTTGTTTGACCTTGCACAGGCATATTCATAAGAGTATGTTGTTGTTAAGATGTTCTTAACTGAATGGTGATAATAATGTATACAGACTGCCCAGCTCAGATCAGCTATTAGCTGGTATAATTACTGCTCTTGTCCACTTTACTGCTATTTAATGATTTGTGTTATGTCCATTCCCAGAAACACAAAATGAGAGTGGGCCCCAGTGCACCACATCCTGAATGTGTCTCCAAGGTCTATGGAGGCACGACACTTCTATTAACTAAATAGGCAAAAGAAACAATAGGTCAAAGGGATGCATATGGGTAGTGTTGTATCTGAGACTACACGGTTGGTTGGTTGCAGAGCTGGGAGTGATCAATTTATAATTTAGGACAGTGAATTTTTTTTCCGTTAGTGTTAGAATTCCTTTACCCAGCTAAGAGGCAACAGATCATCCACTGGCTTAGAAGGATGTGTGTGGTTGTGTGCAAACCCGTGCAGCATGTAGAATTGTGTTATGAAAAGACTTTCAGTAATGTGGAGCCTCTGTCACTGGAAGGAAAAAATGTTGCTGCCTGTGCCATCTAACCATTTCCATGGCGTGGGCGCAGATGTTCTTATTCTCTCATGCTCCCTCCTTAAGAAGAGAAACTTGGGTGACTTTTGACTTGTTTCATGTGGCAGTGTTCCTCTGGAAGGGGTAACTATTAAAGCATAACAAACTACGAAGTGAAACTCTGAAGTTATCAACCTGCTGGAAGTGACTGCTCTCACTCCTGTTGTTTTGCTTGTCTGTTTAATATGCATGTGTTTGATTACTGTGGTTAAAGACAATGTCTGTTTAAAAACAAAACAAAATCACTGATTTCTATTAAGTTATTCTCCAACTATTAAGCAGTTCCAGATGAGATTTTTTCTTTTTTTTTTTTTTTTCTCCAGGGCCCTAGTGAAAAAAATGAAGCCTAATCACCTAAGTAGCAGAGACTGATGTATTATCTATTTCTTCCTCCTTACTTTACAGCTGTTTAACACTGGCTCTTCATGTTTGATCAAATATTCATGTACAACTCATGTTATCCTACTTAGCAGTCTAGTGATCAGCAACTGCCTTCTGGGACAACCGAAGTCAAACACGTCATGCACACCAGTAGCAAGCTGATAACTTCCCAATGACAGGATTCATAAAATATTAATAGATCAAAATGTTTTAGGTCAGGTATGCGCTGACAATAACTAGCTATTGCTCCCTAAATTAGAAGAATGATTATGGTACTAATCAAAGGCAATGAACATCTTTGTGTAGGCTGCAAATTCTTTTCAGCCCTGAGTCTCTGCATCTCTACAATAGATGCCTCTGCATCTCATTTTGATGTTTTGATTCTTTAGTATAACCCAAGGTGCAATGCCAACATAAGCTTGTTGGTTTAAATGTTACTGCAGCTGAAATTCACAGTTGCTCATTCAGGATTTATACTAGTTCTTCCACTGATGTGTCTTGGATACTGAAAGGAGGGATTTGTCGTGCAGGCTGTATGACAGCTTTAATTATTACAAATGCTCCTCATTTGTGAACTCTGATGATGGAGCTTATAGCTGCGTAAAATGTCCAGCACAGATCTTCTGCAGTCTTAGCTTCCCCTTAGGCCTACAAAATTAAATAGGACTTTGTTGCTTAGTAGTTATACTGCTCTCTAGTTAGGAGTCAATGATGCGTGTGAGCCTATCTGTGAATGAGAAACAAAGATCAATTTTGTTATTTCCAAAGTATATCCAATTGGTTAAACTGTGAGTTGTAAAACTTAAGTAGAAGGTTAAAATCTTACTCTGCAGAAGATGCAGTACAACAACAAAATAAGCTTTAATAATGACACGAGTTTGAAATGAAGGGATTAGTCTGCTTTCCCATGAAAGCTAAGGGAAAGAAGCAACTTCAAGCAAAACAAAATAATTTAGGGGCTGGAAAACAAAAGCTAAAACTGCTTGGAAAAGAAGTAATAATTGAAAGGTTCTGAAGTTAAGTAAGAACAGTAAAGATTAAGGTGGTAGCTTGAATATCATGAAACAATGAGGGATAGAGAACAGATTCTGTGTTGACTGTTATTACTTTCATTTTCTTGTGCTGAATGAAGGATAGTCAGGAAAAAGGAGAACTGTGAAAATGAAGCAAAAATGATGCAACGATTTAGGGGAAATTTATGAAGAACATTTCGGAAATTCTCTTGGTCTCCTTTTTTATTGTTGAATATTTAGGGGTTCCCACAATGGCTTAAGGACTTAGTTTTCTAGCACAAACAATGTAAATGTTTACTTCCTTGACCTGACGATAGTAAAGGAGTTTTACTTGGAGCTTAGTCTCTTCTACTCAGGATATGCTGGCAGTTGTTGGCATTACCCCCACTGGACTTGGGGAATGGCAGAGGTTTTTCTTTTGTTTACGAAGATTATGTTGTGACTTTTACTGCTATCACTGAATACGTGATGAGGGACTCTTGGATTTTAACCTGGTGAAGATCTGGACAGGCTCTATTATACAGCTGTCACTCATCACAATTCAAGCACCTATTTACAATGCAAAGTCACAGCAGAAGCATGCAGCCAACCACTGTTTGTAGTCTCTCCAATTTCGAGCTTTCTTCTTGTGTAAAGAGAAATAGTTGCAGTTTGCCAGTGATTTATGCCCAGACATTTTTAATCTGGGAACTCTTGAGAATTGTTTTAGTGCTATCACACCTCTCTGATCCATTTTTTCTCTGGAAAATCATTTCTAGATGGTAAAATTGCTGAGGAGAGAGATATTAGGAGAAAGCAAGGTGTTAGTGATGGAAAAAATAGTAACATTTATTTCCTGATATAGATAGCGATTTAAGCGTAATTCCTAGTGATAGACCAATTTCAAATTCTGGTATCCCCTAACTTTCTAGGGGCTGAGGGTATGAGGAATCCAATTCTGTTAATCCTAACAAGTATATGGTATCTTCATTGTGTATTATTTCAGATTTCTCACATACTCCAGGACTTCAATGAGCTGAAGTTTTGTTTTCCAGTTGTATTTTACCTCTGCTACATGTTACATCAGAGCGTGAAAGACAAGCTGTGTTTATGCTCCAAAAGAACACTTGATGGTTTAGACACAAGACAGGAATTTTATTGCTGAAATCTGTTTTTTTTTTTTTTTTTGAATGTACATCCAGAAAAGAATTTGCTAGAAGGAGAAGATGCCGTAGCTATTCCTCTTGCAGTCTGACTGGAAATCATTAAATATGCAAGGCCCTGTTGCACATTGAACTAATCTAGATCGAGAAAGTAAAGAAAAAGACTTATATAATGTAATTACTTCGTTTGATCTTAGAGCTATGAAGCTCACCAGCATCATCCTTTAGTTCAGTTGTGGCAAAAAGAAATTGTGTAGACCTGATTTCCCCACCACCACCTTTTTTTTTTTTTTTAATTTTATCAAGGCTATTATTCTTATAGAGATGTTTACTGACTTTTTGTAATGCTGGAATCAAATAAAGGAGTCTCAGTAGAAATGAACTTTAAAGCTTGGGTGATGTATGTCTCTATTATACATTGCAATCAAGGTATACTTATTTTTATTTTATTAGCAGTAAAAAGGGTATACACAAGAGGTAGTTGAGTGGAAAACTGGAAGCACAGATTTTAGACACAACTGTTTACCACTTAATACTCATTATGAATACTTGATATGCAAAAATCATGTTGGCTTTTTTTTTTTAATCAGTTGAAATTAATTGTTTGTTGTCATAAGCATTGGCAGACTTGTATGCAATAAAAGCTAATGTTTCACAAAATTTAAAATTGAGGTTATAAATAAAAACTGTTCTTGCTGTGGTTGAAATTCTAGTTTGTGCTCTTAGTCATTATTGAGCTGGAGGTTAATAATGTTGTTAGTTATGTAAATGTCACATCTTGGATATTTCATCTTGGTTCTTTTAAACACGTGTCTGTTTAGAAAAATCAGGATTTATTATCAGCAGAAACAGTATAGTTACAATACGCTTTTAAAACTTCAGTGAGTCTTTAATCTCTTACCTTCTTTTTACCTCCTAGGAAAACTGATGTAGGAATTCTGCAGCAATCCTATTGTAACTTAAGAGAAAATCCTAATTTTCTCTGGAGCCTACTATTGACAATATTAAGAATAGATGGCCCTGTGGTTCAGATCAATAGATATTATCTTTTAGTGCTGATTTAGCTTTATGACTGGAAAGGAAAGCAATTAAGTCAGGTAGAATTGGTAAGTATGCATACATGTGTTCATGGAAGTGACAATTAGATGACCTGTTTTTCCTGATAGTATTGAAATAGTAACGTTTGAAGTAAATATCAAGTGCTATCTGAACAGGTACCATAATCATGTTAAAACAAATTGAATCTCAGTCAATCAAATAAATATTCAGTTGATTCAGTTCATTTCCACAACGGTATTGTACACTTACTTCATTCTATCACTTGATGATATTCAAGAATATATTTTTCTACAGATAGCCAAGAGTTTTTCTTCTTCAAAGCTGCTTTTAGTGAAAATATCATTGTTGAACTCTGGCCAATTGCACTGTTATTTTAAGACAGTTTTCAATATTTATTAGTTTTCCAAATCATTATGAAGATCTAAGTCAGTGGGAAGAGAGAAATCCTTTAGAAAGAGTTATAGCCTGACCTCATTTCTTTGGAGGAAAGCAGTAGCACAGGACACAATTTACACTTACATCTCTTTTGATTTCTAATGGTTGAGAATGCTGTCATGTCATTTATTGTGGAGAAGAGGAGGCTCAGGGGAGACCTTATTGCTCTCTACAACTACCTTGAAA
Source organism: Cygnus atratus (assembly GCF_013377495.2). Taxonomy (NCBI): domain Eukaryota; kingdom Metazoa; phylum Chordata; class Aves; order Anseriformes; family Anatidae; genus Cygnus; species Cygnus atratus. The sequence continues at coordinate 3,541,360 of NC_066388.1, forward strand.
GGAAATTGTGGGGAGCTGGGGGTCGGCCTCTTCTCACAGATAACTAGCGATAGGACAAGAAGCAATGGCTTCAAGTTGCACCAGGGGAGGTTTAGTTGGAAATTAGGAGACATTTCTTCCCAAAAAGAGTAGTCAGGCATTGGAATGGGTTGCACAGGGAGGTGGTGGCATCACCGTCCCTGGTGGTGTTCAAGGAAAGGTTGGACCTGGTGCTTAGTGACATGGTTTAGTGGGTGACATGGGTGGTAGGGGGATGGTTGGATCAGATGATCTTAATGATTCTATGTACAGATAAATGGACAAATTCTAACTTATTTGTTCAAGATTAGACAGGAAATGTCCAGGAAAATCTTGGATAGGCATGTATTTTTATGTCTGCATATTCATCTTCCTTGTGAAATATGCAACTCATTCAATATGGATTTAAATATTCTCTGAGTATAGAGACAGTGCCTGGAAGCCAAATGTATTGGAGATTGCAAAGAAAATGGATCTGCCTTCTACAGAGTTTTTGCTTCCCCTGCCTAACTCCAAAGTTTCCTGGCCATTATTTCATTATTACTGGATGGCAATGAACAAGGTATTTGGCCACCAGTTGTCATGTCACAATCCTGGTGTCTAACATCATATCTGCTTTTCTTACCACTTAGAGAATCATCCAAGATTGTTAAGCCAATCAATTTTTTTTTTGTCAGCTGTTTTTTAGTAGCACACTTTTATGGATCTGTAGAACAAGAAGAAGCTGTGTTATGTTGAAACCGATTTGGCAGCACTTCAGTTTTTTTCATACATAATTCCAAACTGCTAAAAGGGCCAGCATACCCTGGTTCTTTAATGGTCTCTGCATGATGATGAATCCATGCCTGTAAAGTTGCTGATTATGTTCGCTCTCAGGTACTTCAGTTCTTAATGTTGGTTATGTTCGTAAGCACTGAGTGATTGAGTAGCCCTGTCCTGCCTGAAAGACCAGAAATATGTAGGTCTTAATGAATTATGATGAAATATAATGCATGAATTCCAGCAGACTGCATGATCTTTCCTGCAGAAGTGGCAGCTAGGAAGTAGGACCCCTTTTGACATTAAAAAGACATGGCAGCTGGAAGTGTCCCTGAAGACACAACAAGGGATAAAGGCTAACTGGGGAAAGCAATAAGTTCTTTTATCACTTCGAGTTGCACAGGTGCTGAGAAAGGGTCGAGCTTGCTGAAGTATCATTATGTGTTACTATATGCCTTTAAAAATAGCAGATTTTCTTAGCAGCTATTACTGATGATAAATATTTATTTCTACTTTAAAAAGAAATGCTACTGCTGCTGTCTTCAAAATGTCCTTGAGTAGATTTTTAGTATGACTTTAATCAAATGTCATTTTAACTCTATTCCTATTCTGCAAATCTCTAGTGAAATTCTATTAATTTTCAATTAAACTTCAAGTAAACCAATTAGCATTTTCATTTCTATAGAGCAACAAAAGCAGAATCTGTAATGAGTCTATCCAGTTGTTCACAGAGGAATAAATGGTCTGGATAGATTTCTCCAGTGTATCTTTCTGTGAAACTTTGTCAAGTATATTACCTTTATCATTTTCTCCTCTGCTTTAGATTCCAAATTGGATTTCTTGTGGTATACAAAACTGTATTCAGCCACCTCTTTCCGTAAGCTGTATTTCAGTATTCTTTCCATCTTCATTCCAAATATGTATTTTTTCTTTAATATAGTAATAGTGTGTTTTCACCATAGTCAAAACAGTGTTTGGCTGTGGCAGGCACTGTAAAACCCTTCTTGTCCTGAAAAACTTCAGGACCTCAATTTGACAGATGGCAGAAGGAATTTTGTCTTTTCCTTCTAATTGCATGAATAGAACTGTCTGAAATACCACAGCTGGAAGCAGACTTGGACCCTGATCTTTTCTGTCTCCCTCCACTATTTCTTCTTCTTCCACTTTCTCCTATTGCTACCTTCTCCTCACATAGACATGATCCCTGTCCTGAAGTGCTTCATTATTAAGAATATATAGTCCCTGAGAGGGAATCCTAGAGTTCTTTCAGAAGATCATAAACTTTCATCATTATTTTAAGCTTGCAGATGTCTGTAGTGGTCTGCCTCTCCTTTAATGTTGTGCTAATCTAATTGCCGGGTGCTGCAGTCCCATCCCCTCACTTGTGCCAGCCCCTGTGCTTCTCTGACCCTGCACAGGGCTATCACAGGTCAGTAAGCTAGCAGAAGGCTAATTGCTTTTTTGTGGTTGGATCAGGTTGTTTTTTTGGTTTTTTTTTTGGTGCCAAGTTAGCTGGGTAAAATGGATCCACTTAAGCTGCTGTGGAACTGCCGCTCAAGTCAGCAGCCAAGCTGCGGTTACACTCGTCTCTTCCAATATCTTTTAAACTTGAAAGTGTGAGAGAGAGTTACCCTGGCTAAGCTCCATGCTGAGCACAAATGCCCAAGCCAGGAAACTGGTGTGTGGAGGTTCCCTCAGGAGTTGAGAGGATTGTGCTCTCTGAGGGACATGCAGAGCACCTTAGGTAGTACCTACTGTGAAATCCTACTGACAGAGCTAGTCTCAGTGACTGCAGATGATATCCAGGGGGCACAGCCACCTATTCAAGTAACACAGCAAAGAAATTTTGCTTAAGTGAATAGAAACTGGACAGCCCTGGGATTACAGACGTGGGAAAAGGAGCACATCTCTATCACAGCTAGTACTAGTTAGGCCAGTAATACACTCAAACCATTAAGTCCTATTAAATCAACTTCTGATTTTCCTATTTTTTAATCAAAACAGACCAAAGGTTTTGTTTTTGAGCTAAACCAGGCTCAGTCTTTGTTAAAGTCACAGTTTGGTGCCTGCAGGTTGTTGTCTGGAGAGCCAGCGTTGGCTTGTGAGCATCTTCACCTGTTGCTTTTCTATTATTTTTTATGGTTATATGAACAAAGCAGGTTTTCCCAAACATCAGAAAAGTGCGAGTAGACAACATGCTGAGGCTTTTGTAATGAAGTTATCATCTCCCGTAGAAGCTGACACGTTTGCCTCCATAATTTAGATGCCTCAAGGTGCTGCGCGCTGCTCAGAAGCAACTCTGTCTCCAAACAAATCCCTAATTAGGATGCCCTGTTTTCCAAAGCATTTATAAGTTGGAAAGGGGAGAAGAAATAATGTTGTATGTTTTGACAAGCTTTACAAATACCCATTGAGAGCACCTCTGTTGTGTACCCATTGCTTTGATGTGCCAAACTCCCAGCAGGTCATCCCTCTTGTCTCGGTGGGGAAAAAAAAAGTGCGTATTTGTTTCATTTGCATCCACTGGTTACAGCCGCTAGATTTTGCATCTACTGCCTGTGTAGATGCCTGTGTGGTTGTACCTTACCTGTGAAAAAGCCTTATTTAGCCAAAGAAGGAATAAAGGGTTAAGTCACCAGAGTCAAACCTTGGAAAGGCCGCAGCTGGAGCTGGTTGTGGTGCTGGTGAAAGCGGCCTCTTCACAGGGCAGCTGTGGTAATGGCTGACTGCTGGGGCTGCTTGCACATGGCTGAGCAGGTTTGTATTTGGTGAAGGTAAATTCCTCTGCTCTAAGCAAACTCTAGGTGCTGGAGCTGCTGTGACTTGCACAGCCTTTGTCTGGTTTTGCTCCTACCTCTGAGAAACAGTTGGTGGCAGCACCTGAACAGGAGAGAGCAAAGCTGCAAATGTTTCCTGGCCTGCTCTCTAAAGCCTGAAATGAGAGTCTCAATTTTCTGTAGTCTGTGCTGGGTGTAATTGGCAGGGGTTTGGTAGCATGGGGGGCTGTGGGGCCAAGCTGTGTGAGAATTGGTCAGGGAGCTGGTCAAAGATGTTTCCAGTGAGCTCTGGAAACAGAGCAGCTGCCTGCCAAAACTTCAGCAGGTCATGGGAGCTTGGGGCACCTCTGAAGAGACAGGTTTGGGACAGGGCAGGAGATTCGAAAGGAGACACTGGAGCAGAGAAGGAGGCAGCAAAAGTGGAGATACATGACACGTAGGGAAAGGTGGGGGGGAAGGATGTGAGGACGCTGACATAGACCCCAGAATGTGCTGAGGGTTGTGGGGGGATCCAGCCAGAGCGGGTGGAGGGAGTTGGAAATGAGGAGTGGCAAAAAATCGGAGCAGGGCCCTAACCCCAACCTCGAGTGGGATGCTTGCCTCAGCAAAGGGACTGAGTGTAACATGGGGACAGGGATAGGGGACTGTGGAAGGGGAGAAAAGCTGTCTGGTGTGAAGCTGAGGAATTTGTACAGGTCCTTCTTTGATTTTTGGTTATTTTGCTCCATACCAAAATCAGTAATTAAAAGTTAATGCTGATGGACAAAAAACTGAGTTAAGTGAAATTCCCTAGCTTAAGACAGTTTTGTCTCTGACTCTAGTCCTTGATTCAAAGATGGAAAAAATGCAGTGCCAAACACCCAAGTGAGATTTCATAGCTTGCAGGTGCAGAGATAAAGTTTTCAAAAGCTCTGAAGCAAGTCTCAGTGGGATGTGCAGGTTGTTAAGATATGCAGCTCTTTATAATTTTATTTGTCTGTACTATCAAGAACCTAAATACTTGTAAACAGCAAAACGTTTGTGTTTCAGAAGCCCTAAATGTGTTTTGTTGAGCCAAACCTGCTGGTGTAACTGAAAGAAATGGAAGTTTACTGACACATTTGTCCCTTTCTCGTTACAGCTGATGTAGACCAGCATAGTATTATAAAATGGCTGTAACTTTCTTGTATAAACAGAAGGAATCTTGTGACAGTAAATAGAGTAAAGAATGCGTGTGGCTGGGCAAGAAGGGATTTTTGCAATATTGGTATGGTACTTAAACAGACAATTGTGGGGAGGAAAAAATCCAGACCTGTTCTTTACAACATAGTGAGAGGGAAAATGCAGCAGGAATGTATCACAGCCAAGAGGTTAGGCAGGTTACCGGAGGAAGTACAGCAGTTGGTTAGCTAGAAGTCTGTCTTGAAGCTTGAAAAGCAAAACTAAAGAGTAAAGAAAAAGCTTGCTTGCATCTTTCTGATATCCAAGTCAAAAGGATTCCCCAAAATGTAAAGCAGCATGTGGCAATGACACTTGTGATCTCGTGTTGCAGAGATGCAACTGACTGCTAATGAGCCAACAGTTGCTGTATATTCCACAGACCTTAGTGAAAATCTTTCTGCTCAGCACCTATGCCCTAGGGCAGGCATCCAAATGACATGCAAGTGGGCAATATGACAATTAGCGAGCTCTTCTAGGCAGGTAGTACATGTTGAGCATAATAAAATCGAATCAACATCTTGGAGGTTATGGGTTTTTGATGACTCTGTTCCTGAGGTAGTAGTATTTCAGTTTGAAGGTACTCACCAAATCAATTAAAATTTTCTTTATACTATTGACAAAGCTATTAAGTAACCTCATGAGACAAAAGGTGGAATATATTGAGTCAAAAGGTTGAGGTTTTAAGGTTTTTCTTCATTTTGTTTTACTTTTGCCTGCATAGCTGTGTTTGTCTGGGTTCAGTCTCACTGAAGCGAGAGATTGCTAAGTTATGCTGCTGCAACTGAGAAGAGCATCCTCTTACGAAATAAGTTCTGTGCAAATCCTTTTTCATTTTCTTTTGGCATTTGTTGCAGCAAGATAACTTGCATAGCCTTATGCAAGTTATTAATGCTACCTCTAACGAGATTGACCTTACATTTGACAGAAAGCCATTCTAAATTAGTTTTGAGTCACGTTTCTTTGCATGGTACTGGTTAAACTTGAAAGAAGTTAGTTTTGTTTCCTTTTGTTTGTTTGTGGAATCCTAGGTACCTACTTCATTTCAGCCTGACAAGTCATATTTGTGAAGAACAGAATTCTGTTTTATATGAACCTAAGGAATTTCTTGACAGTCTTAATATGAATATGCTACTATTATTTTAATAATGGCATAATGTACGGTATTATGTTGTATGGTATGGAAATAGGGCATTATGTGGGGAAATTGGGACAATTGTAAGGGCTTCTCTTGTGCTTGCTTTTGGGGTAATATTCTATGGGTTTGAAACTAAGAGAAATGTTTTTGATTTAGGTCTTAAGTAAACAGTTATGTCTTGAATTTCAGTGGTAACACTGAGATCTTGATTATCTCCTGACTTGCCGAGTCATTTTTGTTAGTGTGAAGTTGGCATGGGATGCTAAAGTATGGATGTAGCAATGCCTTGTGGTTTAGACTACCTACACAGTGATGCATTATAAATTGATGGTCTTTAGCAGACTAACAGCATTACTGTGACCTCTGGTGTTTGGAAATATTGATAATAATAACAACAATTTGAGAGACACTCTGTGGTCCCCTGGTGAAAGTAAATGTGTAATTAGCTGAATTAATAATGTTGCACTTGAGTTAACTGAGATGACAAAAGGCTAAAAGAACTCCCCAGGGACTTGTGACAAGTTCATGATAAAGCTTAAAATGAAACACAAATATCTTTACCTCACTGCCTTCTTGTTGCCACTAGACAAAACTGATAATTGCTCTTTTAAAAAAAAAAAAAAAAAAAAAAACTTTTTAAGGAGGGTCCATATGTTCCAAAATATGGGCTAGGCAAAATGCCAAGCCTTGAAGGAAAAACAGCTTGGCATAAGTAGTATTTGCATTACATTGTCCTCAGTATTTTCCTGTCCATCTCCTGCAGATTGACAGGGATGCTCTTCAATGGAAAATGTACAGTGTGGTCAAAGAGCTGAAGAGCATATACAGAGCTCCTTTTGCAAATTCTGCTTTGAAGGTAAGTAACATAAACACACTTCTGTAAATCAATTTAATTTATGTAACTGAGGAGACAAATTAGAGAAAGCAACCTAGTGACAAACTATTGTAATTACAGAAAATCATCCAGTGAACTAATTGAAGTAATAATCTATCAACAAAATTTATACATTTACACAGCCTGCTACATACAGTAATTACAGAGGATAAAGCTGGTGAAATGCTGTCTTCTTCTTTACAAAGGGAGAAATGAGCAGAAGTCTGAACTTTTCAAGGCTTGCTTTTTGAAAGTTATGTGAAGGTAAGTTCCTATCATGCCTTTGTTACTGCTTAAAACAGTCAGTTGCAGGCAGAAACTCTGCTTTGAACATTGGGTGAGGTCTTAGAACCAGTGAACTCTTTGGAAAGTAATTTTTGTTTGATTTGCGTACCATTAACAGCTTGTGATGTGAGTTTTAATAGTTGACAAGTGTATCTTATGCACAGTGTTTTCCCCAGGATGTTCTTGCAATATTAATTTCTGGGCAGTGATGGTCATAGTTAATGATTTATTATTAACATTGGTCAGTTAATAATTATTACTATAATTGATCATTTTGAGTAAATAAGCTATTTATTTGCATTCATGATGACTTTTTAATTCCTCTCTCTTGCACAAGGAAAAATGAGTGGGAGCAGAGGTAGTTCTGCTTAGCTACAGTTATTTTTGACATAATGTATAATTACACCTATAATTCCATTTAATACCATGCAAATAAAGTAAATGAGATGAGGTGCAAGCATGACTTCCCTACTACAAGTATCCCAACCTTCTGACACAGGCTTGATGACTGGAATGTAACAGATCAAGTTTTTACTTTTGTGTTTATGCCCTACTCTGCAACTGGGCCTATCATGAAAATTAAGACCATTTGCACAGTAAACAGCATTAACGATTTAAAGGGTGGAAAAGGGAACGGAGAACACTGCTACTCTACTGTAATACTATGAAACATTTCTCAATGGGCATGCTAGGGAAGAAATACCCAGTGCTATAAAGTTAATAGAAACTGTAGCACTAAGAATGCTCCACATAAATACTTTGCAAAAAGCTGATGGTATAAACAGAAGAGAGGTGGAAAATGCTTGTGGGGACTTGTTCTGGTTCCCAGCAGCTAAAATTTTTATTATCTTTACAACACACACCAAGACAGTATCAAAGACAATGCCAAGACAGAGTCACCATGATAAAGCATTTACACGTGTTCTTTGCTTGAAAAAGAGCACAGAAGGGAGAAGAGATTATGAACTTCAAAGAGGTGCCTTTAAGCTAGGAATATTTATACTGTAGCTGTCAGAAAACAATTCTTCCCTTGCTAACACAGGAACAGTCTTCACTTGAGCCAGGTCTCTAAATAAAAGCCATAGAGATAGCCAGTCTTGAAACTTTACTTTGAGTCTTGGCAATTGGACTGTTGGGATGGCACTAATGTCAAACATCATTAGTGCAGTAAATGTATGCACGCGTGCAACTGTTGTTTCTGGTGTGGCTCTGTGATTCTGTTGGTACATTTGCTTTGCTGTCTAGATACATGTGTCACAGCTACAAACTCTAACAGGTTGTTTTGAAAAATTTCAGAGAAGCTCTGGTGAGCTGAGGCAGTTCACTGGGTTCTTGGAAAAGGATTTTTAAAAAGAGGTAGTTTGGAAGAAGGTTTTAAAAATAGGTGTGTTTTTGTCTTTGCATTGTTTCTAACAGCTCTGTGTGCCTGGAGTATAATGCTGAGAACACCATTCTGGGTGCCTTATAGGATAAAACATACCTTGCTATGTGACTTGGTAAGAAGCATGTTAAATGCTTTCAAAATACGGTCTGCTAAGCAGCTTTCCTCTTGGCTTCAAAGCTACAGGGTTGATTTTTGGGGAGAGGGGATGCTGGTAAAGGGTGGAGCTGAATTGTTTACTATCGTCTCAGAGAATATCTGATGGAATATGTAGCATTGCTAGAAGGTCAGAGAAGAACAGAAGAGAACAGAAAGAGCAGAGGGATCGTTATTTTTCCAGTGGAAGCAGAATTAGGCCACTGTCCAACAACACTTTTGCAAATGATTTTATTTAAGACTTCTGAGCTAATTTTACTGATGTTATTCAGTATCTTGTTTCAGAACTAGCTCCATTTAAATCAGAGTATAAGTGTTTAAAACTTTTGTGATGTATTTCTTCATCTTGAAATATTCATGTTGTAATTCTTTTTGTTCTTGTATTTAGTACATGTACAGTACATAAAATATATTGGATAAATATTGGACCTTTCAAGTATTTCTCTGCTATACTGGTCTCCTTGTGTTCCCTGCTGCAATTTGGCTTACTCTCCTCTTTGTAGTAAGATTTATAATTGGAAACTTTTTGTGGTGTTTTTTTTTTTTTTTTTTTCACCCTTGCTCTACAAAGAAAAACGGGCAACATGTAGCCGTTCAGTAAAGCTAAATCTGATTTTTGTAGGAATTATGCAAAAAAAAAAAATCTAACTTCTTTACTGAAAAAGCATATATCTACAAAGCTTTGAGTTATACTATTGACTTCTGCTACAGTGTAAAGTGGAAAATAACACGGGTAAAAGTGGGAGAATAAAAAAGGAGGGTTGATAAGTGCCATTTTTTCCCCTTACAAACAAAGCTTTACACTTGGCCACAAACCTCTTCTTTCTTGGTAATGTATATTTAGAATGATTTAAGAGTACTTAAGCATTTTAGATGCGTATTGCAGTATTTCTGAAGCTGTGCTCTTTTTCTGTGGCTTTGAATAAATGAAGTACTATCTTAGGTATTGTCCTCCATTACTGTACTATCCGAGCAACTCTTAATCTTTTAATGTACTTACTCTGACAACACCCCTGTGAGTTAGGGAAGTTCTGTTATCCTTTTCAGAGTGAAAAAATAAAAAACAAAGAGGTTCAGACTGAGATTTTCTTTTTAGGCTCTTTGCCTTTACTTGAGTGAGAATGATGTTATCAAACTGTGTTCTCTGTTTGTATTTAAGTTCATTAGTGATGCAGTAGTAATTGGGGCAATATCTGAATTGCTTAAAATTAATTTATGGAGGTCAATGAAAGTAGAATAGTCTTTTTAGCTTTTATCTGAAAGCTAAGGGGAAGGTAAAGGAAAAATATCTATCACAATTTTTCATGTGTTTGAAATATCTAGATTTATAGATGTACTATAGGCTGTTTTTTGGAAAGGGAGATTCCTGTACTGGCTTGAATTTGTCCTTTTTGCAAAAGACAAGTATAGCTTGAACTGCTGTTTAGAGGAACTAACTGGGAGTTAGGGGGATTATGTGACATGGTGCCTGGGATACCATACTGACACTTTCTTTTGCTTCGAGATCTGAAATCATTTAAAGCGATTTCTCTAAAAATGATAGGGAAAATAGAAAAACTTTTAAGTAGAGGTGTGTATCGCATCGGGTCATCATTCTGCTTGGGTTTAACTGGCTTTGTGTAGGAACCAGGGAAAACACACTCAGCTTTCTCTAGTTCTCAGACAGGAGACATGAGCCAACTAACTTGTGAATGACTGAGTGCCTACAGTTTGCTGAGGTTTTTTGGTCTTTTGAACAAAATTGAATCCTTATTTATATGATTGTTCCCTAGAAGTGGAAGTTGCATGGTTTAGGTTCCTGTCCTGCATGCATAGCTAGCAGGATGTCACCATCCCTTTCCTCTCCTCCAACAGAACTGGCAGCTCTTCAGAATGACTACGCAAGTATATTAATTTCTTCTCCTATCTTTGTCATATAATTTGACTGTACATTCCCAATGGAGCCCTGATTTAAAGTGATTTCTAATTGCTAATAAACTGTGTAACTAGCTTATGGTTTTCATCATATATAGTTTGAACTCAATGATTTTTTGACCCAGAAACAAGATTTAAGCCAATTTAATCTGATTTTAAACCAATGGAAGTGGAGTAACAGTTATATTTTAACAGCAAAAGGTGCTTTTTATAAGGGTTTATTTTGTATTTCTACACTTACTGTAATGTTCAGTAGTGCAGATCAATTTTGTACTTTGCAGTTCTATTAAAAGTACAGATTTTTGGAGAGCGTAGTATGCAAGATAGTAGGCTGCAACCAAAACCTCAGATATTGAAGGGTAAATGTGAAGAGGTGCTTTTGGATGTCAAAAGAAAGAATGTACTAAGTCTACCTGCTCTTTAAATCTCTATAGTGCTTTTTGCTAAACATACCGATTAGATCACACAGAGCTCTGTGTATCATAATGACCAAGCAAGTAGGCTATTTGGTACTTCAGATAGTTTTCTAAATAAATTTTTCTAGGCTATTCATGGTCCGTGGAACAATTACCTCCCAAGGAGAAAATATAAGAGGGAGAGAGAAAAAGTTGTTCAAAACAGACTGCACACCTAATCTGAATGCAGTAAACCCAACGTGTACATATTTGACGAGTAATTAAGCATCCTTTGAGATATATACAGGCCTGTTTTACCTGCTAAAGAAAGCAATATACCGTAAAACCTGATCTGAGGTAAGAATTGCCTCACTTGTAAGCAGCATCATATTTCTCTTTGGCTTATGCAACATACCACAAGGCTTATGTTCTGGATATGAGCAAAACAACAACAAAGTTTTACGTTGAGTTTTCAAAGGTGCAAAGTAGAACTAATTATTTTTGTGGGTGTGTTGGTGTTCAACAGAAAATCTCATATTTAAAACAAGAAATCAAATCTTCAAACAAAATGCAAAGTTTCTCTTAAAAGTGCATTAAAATGTGTTTAATTTGGCTGAAAAGCAAAATATTTGATTTGGGTATAATGCTTAGTTTTTTCTGTGTTCTTATTTTCTTTCATGTCTTGAGTTTTGCAGATAGCATCTTCGATACTACTGTGGCCAGGAAGTTTCTCAATATGTTTTACCTGGAACAAGAGGGGAAAGAAAGAAGAAGGAAAAAAAAAAAAAAGAAAAAAGACTGCCACCACACAGCATCTTTTCTTTGAAATGCATGACAGCAACTACATCAAACCCCAATAACATATGAGCATGGCTGTTACTGCTCTTTCAAACATTTTCAATTCAATGAAACTTTCCAAAAAATACCATGCAGTGAATAATGAGCTGCACTAATAAACTATTTTGCCTAAGCTTCTGTATGCAGCACCTGAGCTGAAGTTGCATGGTAGTAAGCTTGGAGGCATATTTTAGGATGTTATACTGAGTATGGAAATATAGTAAAGCTTTTAAGCTCTGGGAGTTCATAAGTTTTCCCCTTGTCTCTTTATTCTGGCAGTAGCCATTTACAACTGCCTTTTTTAGCCACAGGAAATCCTGTCTCTCGAACTGAAGAGGTAGGTGAAATGTATTCCCTCTAAAGGCAACATCTGTGCTTCCCTGTGAATCATCAGCCAGAAAGGGTGCTGTAAATGCTAATCAGCTTAGCCATGTTAATGGTGAGGAATGATAATTATTTTCAGGTGGGAGTAGGTGCTGTTTAACAGCTAGGGAAGTAAAACTGAAGCCATAAATTACTGCAGGCATCTGCAAAGATACGCTGTTATGAGTTGTCTTTGTTTCTGTTTAGCTGCTTGCCTGAATGTGTTTAGATTGGGAGGAAAAAAAGGTAAAAACAATGCACATCAGTAAAGTCTTCAGTTAATCAGAATTTGATTATAATAAGAGCTTGGAAATCAGTATACAGTGTTGTTAATTATTGGAAAGATGAAGTTGTATGTTGAGGTAATTGTAGTAAACAGCTCAACTGGAAAAAATTGTTCAGATTTCAGCCACGAAGTTCTACACTTTCCGCTTGTTTCTATCTCAGTCCATTAATTACTTTATTTGTTTGTTTGTATTATGTTAAAGCCTGATGTTTACCATGTAGATAAGTACTTCATTGTGGTAGGAAATTTTTAGACACAAGAGGAAAACACTCCTTTCTTCTGAAAGACATCCTAAACCTCTGTGCATTGTGTGTATAGTTAATATTACCCTTCGTGTACCTTGGCTATTTCAGGTACCATATTTTCCAGCCCATCTCAGTTTCAGTTGAAATCAGCTAGCACAGGCCTCACACTGAGTTAATGGCAGAGCCAGCAAAAGACTACCCGCTCTTGCAACTGTCTGTCTAGAACTTTTGGGAAAAAAAAATTCCTTTCAGAAATGTTTGGGCCCTGGTATTTCTGTGTTTCCTTAAATTCAGGCTTCCCTGTGATTCTTGGACTTAAGATAACTTAAAGTAGTATTCACATATTAACCTACTCCTCTTCAGTATGTAACAAAGTTTTCTCTTATATTGTAAATTTTTATCTCATTTAAGTAGTGCCTTAGTGCATAAGCCTTCGATGCTGAAGTGAAATCATAATGTTCAGGCTGAACATTTTACACCCCTTGAGAATTTTGACATAAAGATAAGCTACCAGGTGCTAGAAAATGATAAAATTGGTTATTTTATAACTTTATGTGGATGCTTGCACCTACTGGTAAATGAAAGATCTTGATAAGATCTTGATAAGAGCTTGAGTGCATTGAAAATGTAAGATGTTTCACACTATCTCTGAGGTATGTGTATGCACACAGAGTAGTATTAAAGATATTCTGATGAACAAGAACTTGTCTTGTTAGCACAATGATTTGTGAATATCTTACTATGTTCGAATTTGAGCTCTAAAAATTGGTTTAAGTAGTTTATAAAAGCCTCTTGTTGTTTGATTGCCAGAGGGTTGTATTGCAAATAAAAAAGATGGATGTGGTGTGGGATGCTAGCAAGAGATCAAAAGGGCAAACATTTCATTCATTGTGACAGAGTGGTTTGCTTAAGCTATGACTATGCCAGAAGCTGTATAGAGACACTTTCTTGTGGTGTAAGGGTATGAATATTTTAGCTTGGATACTGGATGCAACACCATTGTACTTTTTACGTGGGCTGCCTGGTGGACCCTCCTGAGGTTGCGTAGTCTATTAGCTCCTGCAAAGTATCATGGTAATGTAATGTTCAGCATGTGGTGCTTGAGCATCAGTTATGTCTGTGTGGCTTTGTGGCACATAGATAGACACTAAGTCAACGATAAGACTTGGGTAAGATAAATATCATACTTTTTCACCATTGTGATTCAGAATTCTCTCCATGCCAAGTAGTTGATGGGAATATAAAATATTGAATCTGCTTATCTTTTGTGACCTCGGCAATAATAAAATATCCCCTCTGTGTAATGTTGGAATGTTAAAATATATATTCAACGTCTCCCATAAATTAGTTAGCAGCTTTTTGCAGGTGTTGAATTCCAGTTTGAAAAAAGTGTCTGGGGGGGGGTAAAGGAATTGCTTTTTGAACTTTAAAGTTTCTTCATCGAGGTAAATGTTAAATCTATGTATGCTTATGTAACTTGGGTCAATAATTTAGCTAATCTATTTCTAATATCACAATGATATAACAAGCACTTTTGAAGAATTGAAATGCTATTGATTTCTGCAGTAAGTGCAATTTAAAAAAATAATTTGAACTTGTAGAGTCTGTTGGAGCTGTTTTGAATGTGCCTTCTCTAGGGTGACATGGAATGAAGGAATAATTGATTATAGATATGATGATCTGTGTATTCATGTGTGCTGCTAAAAATCAACTAAAACTTTTTGGTTTGAAACTAAATTGTTGAAAATGATACAATGGTTGTAAGAGTTGCATTACATTCCAGCAGAGATGGAGTAGTAACGCACTTCTATTACTTTATTATTACTTGCATTTAGAGATGGGAAAACTTGTTTATGGGAAAAATTGTTTATGTTGACTGTTGTTAGTGGCCAAGACTTGATTGCAAGGTTGTACAATCTCCCAGCTTGCACTGTGAACTGTAGCCTTAGATTTGGATCTTTGTTTCCTAATGTTCTACAACTGTATTCAGTGACCTAAGGGAAGCCATTCCCTAAATCTGTTCAGAAAGGAATTAAGCATTGCATAACAATTGCAATGACTCTGATTTTGAACTAAGGATGAAATTAACCTATATCACAAAGGGCATTTGATGAATCTTTAAGATCTTTCTCGAGTCAGTGCCAAAGGCATGAAATTCTTCATTATTCCAGTAAAGTTTTGGAGCTATGTGGTCTTCCAATTTGGGTGTTTCTTAAATTGTATTGTTTCATTGCATTCAATTATAGTATTTTGAGAGGAGCTCCTTACGGAAAAATTGTACTTAGCAATTTAGAATTGAACAACAGAACTCCTAAGTTGATCATAATTTAAAACTTACCTTGAGATAACAGCAGAGAGAAGTAAATTGCCTTCCCAAATATTAAGAGCAAGGTAATGACTTGAAATACATTGCAAGATAACAGGACTTTTTCTTTGGTAATAAAGTAGGTGTGTGTTCATCAAGTTTTGGCATAAAAACAAATTACTTGAGTTGTTGTCTAATAGGCTGAAAGCATAAAAGGGCCAATTGTATGTGGCATAGTGCCTTCTATATGGTAAAATTACAGATTTTTACAACTACAGATGTGTGACTGTAGGATGAAAAATAAAGGTGGTGGTGGGGTTTATATCCACTTGTTACTCTACTAATCTGTCCAGTTTCCCCATCTACCTAACCATTCAACCTACCTTTATCTCAAGGACACTTAGTTATCACATCTTTTATTGTGATCCATACAGATAGCCACAAACTCATAAATTATTGTTTTGCAGTAAGAGAAGTACCAGAAAAATATCCATCAGTCTGTCAGGTCTTTAGCTTCAGGCCTGGACCTGAGGTTTATTTTTACAGTGAACCAGAACTTTATTAATAATGCTCTGTTACTCACTCTGCATGTTAAGGTATTGGGAGTAAACACAATTGTATTTGTAAGTTACGGAGACTTAAAAGTCATACAGAATGACAGCTGGTTTTTTTGGAAGTGGACATCACTGCTTTAATATCAAAAATGTTCATAGGCTATAAAGAAGTAATTCCAGTTCAGATATAATCTGTAAAGGGCCTATTAGTTTTGTGATTGCTAGACCTATAGTAGGATTATACAGCAAAGCAGAGAGATTGTATTTGTCAAAAATGACAGAGTTTTTCTCAGAAATCCATACTGCAGGAGCCATAGGAGAATCAACTTCATTTTCCATTATTGGAAAAATAGATTTATTAAGCTTTGAGCTAAGTACTTACAAGATCACGTTGGGAAGGACAGACCTATAGGCTGAACTGAAAGGTGGCTGAAATAATATCTTTCTTTGAAAAGGATAACAAAAGCTTTCTATGTGAGTATGCAAATACTCTGTGAGAGAATATTAGCACTTTGTGAGGTTCATCTGTAGCATTGCTCTAAGACCAAAAAATGTGGAGAAAAAAGCTGAGGAGTTCACAAGTTGGATTGCCCAGGACTTTGTCTGCCAAGCGGTGGCAATGCTGGGTTCCTCCACCACTCCCAATGTCCTGCAGTGCACACACAAAACCTAGCAGAGAGACAGGCGTGGGTAGTACAGTAACAGGGATAGTGATAGTTTGCAGGGAGAAACAAAGGCTAAGCAAGCAAACCAACTGCAATGGAAAGCCCGTTAGCTGGGTGGACATTTCTGTGAATTGGGGAAGACAAATAACCACCTGGAAAGGTGAGGAGAGGCTGTTTTTGTTGTCTTTCTTTTGTTCAACAGGAGTTGAAACCCCTGTTGGAGTATGAATTACATTCTGGAGGGCAGAGTTGGAGTTGTATCAGAAACAGATATAAAATCACTCAGCATTGATCTGTGTATTAGACACTCACCTCAGCTCCGTGAATAGGTTGTATGAGAGATGGATGGACTCAGGGAGAGGGCACTGAAATATCATTAAGCTTCAGATAATTTTGTGTGTGTGTGTGGATTGTTTGTTTTTCCACAATTTCCAAATGTTTCCAGTAAATCACTTAGTTCTTATAGGAGCTCCTATAGTACTTATTTTTTTCTTGTCCTATGTATTAAACCAATGCATCTTCAGAATCTGTGCTTGGTTCCTTATGCTAATAATTTCAGTTTCCAGTAGAGACTGAAATAAAATAAATAAATTTGCTTAAAGGATGGAGATGGCTTCAAGGATTACATATTGGGAACTAATGAAATAAAGATTGCATGGAGTGAATGTGTACTGGCTAAAATTGTTGTTTATCTGGATTTCGAAGACCGTTGATAAACTGCTAGATGTCAAGAGGCAAATTGGAGGAAAGACTCCTCAGGCATGAGGGTATCTCGAGAAGCGCCTGAGATCCTTATCCTGGAAGGCACTGATCGTACTCAGGTCGCACAGGCTTTTCATCTCTCTCAAGTTCCTGTAGTAGCACCAGGACTGACAGTGTAGACAGAGTGAGATGAAGTAGTTTTGGGAAGAAGTGAAGAGTTTTAATGTTTGCAATTGAAACTGCTGAGGAGATTTTGCACAGGAATTACATGGTAAGGATCGAAAATGATGAAAACTTCTGACAGATGAAAGCCATCCAAATTACAGTGTTTTCTGTAGGAGCTAAGAATTAAAAGTGGGCTTCTTGGATAACTGTACTAGTTTGTGACTTGACTCAGCACAAATCACACCCAGGGTAAGACCAAAAACTTCATAGTACTGTACTTCTGCTTAAATCTTCAGAGTGCCCAAACAGTGAATTATGACTGTTTTACAGCACTGTCTTCTCTGAGAAAAAATAAATTGGGGTGATCTGGCTTAATAAATAAGCCTTTTCAAAGAAAAAATGTGTAAGTTCTTCTGAGATGGGAACTGCCAACACATGCAATTTGATTTGTGTGGCCTTGTTTGCCTAAAGCTCCATCATCTCTTCTGTATCTTCTTATTAACAATATAACAGAAAAGACAATGCGTTCTTACAGGAAATCTTGTGCATGTGTACATACATGAATTTTTTTCCCTCTCCTGAGAACAGCAATAATTATATGGTGAGGAATATTTGCTGAATGCGTATAACACTGTATTACAAATGTCATGAATGACAGTTAAGCAATAACGTTTGAAATGAGCATTTGAAACATGTTATGAACTTCTTAATAAAACAGAAAATGTAAAGGCAATATTTGGGAACTGAAAGATAGGTGGAAGAAGGAAACACCAGTCTAAGCTTCTTAAATAGCCTTTTTGAGCTTAATGGGCGAACACCAAGTTGTGTACAGAGCTGCCCAAATGTGGCTAATCACTTAATTCAGACTTAAGCTGACAGTATGCAGACCCAAGTAAGGATGAATTCTGTCCTGCAGGGTGACCTGCATATTCTTTCACTGGATTAAACTGCAGAAACTTGATTATATGTGTTTTTTTTTTTTTCAGGAAACTACCTCATCTTATGTTGCTGTTAAATGAAAAAAATTTTGCATTAATGCCTTTGCTAGAAAAGTCAAAACACACAAAACTGTTTGTACACAGCCTACATATTGTATGCCAGTTATGTCTCTGTGGATGTATGGATGGCAAGGTCATTAAATGTTGTCTTTTGGCTTAACGTAGAGTGGAAGATGCTATAAAATTAAAAAAAAAAAAAAAAAAAGCTAAAAAAAAAAGAAAGCACATCTGACAAACTACAGAAATACAATCAGGCTTGCTTATTCCTTTGACGAAAAATGGGTTTATTAAATCATAGATCAAAGATACTGGACTGGTCAATTTTACCTCTCAGACAAGATCAAATTTAGCCTGTAGAGAGCTGCACATGCGGAGAATTCTGTAAGTTTTCTTCACAAATATGCTGCTAATATTTAATTTGAAGAACATGTCCTCAGTTACAGTCCTTTTCAAATGTTTTATCAGTCATGAAGATTATGGAAGAATGCTGAGCTGTCTCGTTGCATTTCATTTTTCTTCTGGAAGAAACATAAGCTTTTTGAAGGCCAGTAATAGCCACATGTCTGGTTCCAGAAACCTAAAGAGTTTCTGAACACTGAAACCTTCCTGGCTTTGTTGAAGATTCTGCATCAAGTGTATAATTTTCCTGTTTTTAAAATCTCTTAGTATCTGGCTTGTATAACAGAGGTTACAAAGGACACTTATAATCTCCAAACTCATAAAACTTTTCAGGGGACAAGCAAAGACACTGCTGTTACAGGAGATTGTTGGGAAGAGGAAACTACAGTGTTGCTTATAGACCACAAGAGCCTGGGAAATTTGTTACAAATTGCACAAATCAAGAAATATTTCCCAGTATTGCTATCTCAACAGTTTAGAAATGAACATTTCCAATGTAATTTAGTTCTTTTATCAAGATTATGAAGAGCATTTTACCCTATTTGGTACTTCATTGAGTGGTTGAAGACTCATAGAATCATTAAGGTTGGAAAAGACCTCCAGATGGTCTGGTCCAACTGTCCCCCTACCACCAATATCATCCACTAAACCATGTACTTAAACACCACATTCAACCTTTCCTTAAATGCCCCCAGGGATGGTGACTCCACCACCTCCCTGGGCAACCTGTTCTCATGTCTAACCAGGCGAAACCTCATGGCAATAACTCGTGCATGACTTTAGGAGGCTTACTATGTAAACGCAGCAGACTTATTTATAGAAGCATTTGCTTTCCTCATTGCATTGGCAAAGTGCATTGCAAATGCTGAAGAACGCTGAAGTGGGAAAACCATTATTTCCATGTTATGGATGCATAGCTGAGATAGGAGGAAATTAGTGGCTTGTTAGGACATAAAAGGTAACATTAGATAATGAACTTCTGTTGAAAGTCATTGAAATTTCTTCTCTACCTCTCAGAATGCCCTTTGAATTACTACCTAAAACTATGACTCTAGAATGGAAGCTTTCTCCCTTAGCTCCTTAATGTGAGCAGCGAGTGAATGCTCATTCTCCTTTTGCATAGTGTGTGGAATTATCCTTCTTTTCTAACACTACTTAGGATGCTCTGGATTCCTTTAAATGGAGAGTGCTCTGGAACAGAGAGCAAAATGAAGCATAATGGCCTATCAGGCAGAAATGAAACAAAGAGAAATGAAGTATAAATAGAAATATTGTTTCTTAAATAAAGGGCTAAATATCTCCAGCAGGCTGTCTTTAGTATAATGTTCCAATTTAGTTTCTTGTTTATCTTGTGTAAATAATAGCATGTTCTCCCCTCTGACCATACTGCATTACAGAAAGTACTGTCAGCTACTGCAATCAGATATGTGTAAAAGAGCCCTTCTTAATTTTCTGTTGATTATTCAGATGACTGAACCTGTTGTTTGTAGTTTGATATTTGGGCTCCTACAGAACAGCGATAATTTGGGTTAGATGTTTGCCTGTTCATGTGAGAGTAAATGCCTTGACATGGGGAAATTAGGCACATGTAGGATTTTGTTTAGAGTTTCGTGTTTTGCCCTACTTGTGTTTCTGAAAACTAATACTGAGTTGTAGGATGGATTTTTGCTATTACAACTGATTTCTTGCTTTTATATACTGAAGTAAACAGTCTGGGGCACTGAACGCTTCCTTTTTTGAAAATCATTGTATTTTTGTTGTTCTTCGAAGATGGGCTTGCTGTCTACTATTCATTTCAGTTTGTTTTTTTTTTTTCACTTGCTGCCATGTCTAGTCTATAGAGACTGGAAGACTGATTACTACTGCAGCGTAAATTCAAAATAGTAAAATAGCACTACTGCGTTGAACAGTTGTGAGTACCAATACATCTTTCACATAAAGTTCCTTGCAAAAATGGTCCCACACATCCCAGAGTGTTAGGCTGCTGATGTGTTTGAGATAGCAGTGCTGTGGGATAGGTGGATTGGGTGAATCAAGGTCTGCATGATAAATCATATTTTGGGGTCTTTTGGGGATTGAGATTTTGAATTGTAAGCCCTTTGCTGTGCAGGTTATCTCTGTCTACATGCATAAACAAATCATTGTAGACAGATCTTAGCTGGGACTTGCGTGTGCCTCGTGGAATGAATAATCACAACCTTTTGACCATGCTTTTGCTAGGTATGTTTACGCAGCACCTCATGTTGCTGCTGCTTTAACTGATTGTTAAAAGAGGAATATTGAGAGCCTGAAGAACCAGAACTCCTTGCATGCATTTGATTGATGGTCCTCTTATTGAGAGCTGTGCTGGTACATTGTGCATGCAACATGCAGAACATTGCACACATTTTCAAATTGAATGACTCTTCTCAGTGAAGAAAATCCATATCCTCTGCTCTAAACAATGTAGACCAAAAGAGTCAAATAAACAGTAGAAAATGGAGTAACCAGGGATTAGCAGACAGTGCATTATGTTGATTACCCACATTGTCTTCAGCTTAATAAATTCCATTTTGCTTTAAGTCAGTTCAATTGTGTGTGAAAATAGAGAAGGTGGAAAATGAGACTGAACAAGAGGGTTAAATGTCAATGTGCTATTTCAGAAGCAATTAAAAGAAAAAAAACTTGAGGAAAGGGGAAAAAATGAGTTTTTGAAGTGTAAAATAAAATACATAATTTTGTTTTAACGTGGAAAGCTAAAATAGTCTGTCTGATCCTCATCATTAAACCTGTATAAAAGCAGTTGATGAAATGCTTTTTAATGCATCATGTGGCATTTGCATTACTGCAACATTGACATTGATTATTAAATAATCACTAAAAGGAGCAAACAGGAAGTAACAGTAATTCTAAGTCATAGTTTTTGCCTGCCATTCACTAATGCTAGATCAAGACCCCTGAGACTTGCTAGGATTCAATACATGTTCTGGCAGGTCCTCTTGCAGAATAAGGACCTTTAATTTCTTGTCATGAGTGAGTCTGTATTGAACAGGTGTGTCTTGATTCATACGAATAGCCTTGCATCCAGGAGTTTTAAAAGAGCTGTTTGGAATGCTCACTAACTGATTAATATTAGTTCTTATTTATTTGATTTGGTATACCTTGGTAACTATGAGGTTTGTAATGGACTTAAAAAACAAAAACAAAAAAAAAAACTGAAAATGCAGAGAACATCTACCTGGGATAGCCTGATTAGGCTGGGGTGGGAGAAGAATCAAGTAAAAAGTAAAAGAAGAAATATGCAAGAGAATTTTGCAACATAGCTGAGTTGTTTATCTCACAGTCTGTTATTTGTTTTTGTCTTTATTGAAGTTAGAAATTGATTCCCAGAGCATCCAAAATTCCAGCTGGAGCCAGTAAGAGGCGGAAGTTCTCAGAAACCTTGGGAAAGTGGGCTGCTATATAAGGAAATACCATCAACTAGTGGTTAAAGAAAAAGACCATGCAATCAGGACTCCTAGGTTATATTTTTAAATTTACCTGCTGTTTGAATATACTTGAAAATCTCAATATCCCATCTCTCTAGGGAAGGCAGTGAGGAGGAGATCAGGTGAGTGACCTCTCAGTTTTGAAAAAGCAAAGGTCTAAAACTGGAAGAGCTGTGCACCACCAGGGGAACTCTACCGAGGCAGTTGAAGCAAACTCAGTCCTGTTTCAGGAAACACAGGGAGAATGCCTCTGGTGTATTTGTATTTAAATATGATGAGAACAAGTAAAAACTTGGTAGTTTTGTATCTCATGGAGTGTGAAATGCAGGCACAGGGTAAATAATATGCTTGTCAGTCTGCTTGGATAATGGAGGAGATAAATTTATTTCATAAATATATTCACTAGAAGGCAGCTTAAAATCAGTTTATGGTGGTTCAGTAGTGGTTTTTTTCATTGTAGATGATCACTTCTGATGTCCGTGGTTTGTGAACTCCTAGTCATACCTTTTGTTTCCATCAATTAGAATTAGTGTTATTTTCTGCTCGTCTTGGCAGCAAACAAGCTGGGATGAAGGATAGAATAGAAGCACTGAATCCCAGAAAGCTTGAACATGCTGCACTTGAGGAGAAAGAAAAGCTGTATTTCTCCTTTCCACAATATCCCTTTCTTCAAAGGCAAATGTGCAGCTCCAGATGCTTGTGGATTCCTGTGGCTGTTTGTATACCTGCTGTTGACTAAGATCCTGTCCTGTAGAGCAGTAGGAAGTGGAAGATGCCAGGACAAAGGCAACAGAGCATTGTATATAGTTTAGAGTTATTAACAGTGACTCTCCCTGAATTGTGAAGGGTTTCTGTTGAATGACTGTGGCATAGCTAAGCCTGTCTGCTGTAAACTGTTGGCACCAAGGAATGAATTTGCATGAGGTGCCCTCCGGCTAACACAGTGCAGCAGCCTTAAAACAAAATGACACAGAGTTATTGGTCCCAGGGTTTTGCTTTCTGGGTTGACTCTCATCACCACAGTGGTACTGGTGTGCATCGTTCTCTGTTGTCAGAGGTGACACTTGTATGGTTTAGGAAAAAGATCGATTTCCTATCTGTAAGGTGGAAACAGGTACAGAAGGACTACGAGACTTTTTTAAGCACTTGTGTATCTAATTCTTAGTAACATCAGTGGTTACACAGTGGGAGTATCTTTGAGTGAGGTTTGTTCCAGTTCCCTGATGGCATGAGAAGCTGAATTTCCATCTCTCGTGTCACATCCCGTAATGCTATTTTCTCCTCTAACATTCACTCAGAGGTCTGTCCTTGCATTCAAATCTCTTCTGACGTTCAGATTGGCTATGGCAGATGCTCTGTTGGTCTTTGGGTTTCTGGCTTTCCATGCTAGCTGTATTCATTGGCCCCCCATCAATAGTGTGTGCTCAGCCACAGAGAGGGACCTGCAAATGACTGGTATGAACTGGGGATGCCTCCATGTTGAGTCTTCATGTGCTGCATATGAGATTTTTCATGTGAATAGTCAGATTTTTCATATGAATCCAGTCTCCAAAGATCTAAATAGTGGACTACTTCAACTCTCCTCTCACATTGCTCAGCGTGCTTTTATGATGGCCAAGAGCACATGGAAATTTTTAAGGGGAAGGCTCCAAGAGCCTGAGGAGCACAGCAGTGTTAGAATCTACGGCTTATGCAACACGGTTGAACAAGGGGAACAACATAAAGGGCAGCCGACTGCAAAGCGTGTTAGCATTCTGCATGGCACACAACTTCAGCTCACTGTTAGATCTGCTATTATAATTCTCTGTTAATTACATATTGTTGATTATATAACTACTTAGCAGTTCCCCCTCTTTTAATGAGCACAGCTATTTTCTGTCCAGCTTCAACGGGGAAAATTTCAGATCTCTAATTTAAAAGTAATACGCTCAAAGAAAACTCCAGAGGGCTCCTGGACTTATGCTGTTTAATATGTTTTAATGCTCATGGTGCCTACAGGCTTCTTTCAGCCTAAAGAGCACTTACAGTCATTCCCCTTATCATATTAAATGATTTTTTTAACTAATAAACTTTATTAATAGAGCTAAAAACCTGACAAAGCCCTCATCTCATTGTGAAGAAAACCATTTTATCTAGGTATACTGACACAAGTGGTCATGTAACTCTGTTAATTTGGATCAACGCACTGAAAGCACTTTTTTTCTGACCAAGCACTTTTTACACAGGTACATTTCCTCTGAAAAGCGTGTGATACAAGTGTGTGTTTGCTTACAGAAAGGTAGCTGTGAGCTCCCATAATTATTAATGTTGGCTGAGAGAGGCCAATGTGCTGGAGCATAAAAGGAAAATTAAGGCGTAGGCAAGCAGCAGCCTATGGACAAAGGCCTTCAGGTCACTGCTTGCCCCACAGATTTGTAGCAGACAGGCTGCATCAGTGACAGTAACATCTTAAAGCATGTGCTGAGAACCCCCTCCAGTTTTGCATGCTGCAGCAGCAGAACAAATGTTTTGGACATGGACAGTTTTTTCATTGGAAAATATGTTTTTGTCTGAAATTGTTCCCCAGGAAGATGTAGGCTTAGAGAAAGTTTTAGGTGGAAGACTTGTCAAAACAAATCATTTCAACTTTCGAGCTTGGTTTTCACAAAGTCAAATTCATTTCACTAAGTTGTTACTAACTTCTAATTTCTCAGATACATGATAATGTACTGGCATGTTTTGACACTGATTGTGGCCTGAGCAGGATGCATAAGAATGTTCATTAAAGAAAAAAAAAATAAAAGTTTTGTTCTACAAGCAGGTTTGAAGGTATGATGTGGAAGGAAGAAGTGACTGAACCAGATCTACCGTAGTGTCAGGAAGGCTGTAGCAGGAGTTGAGTTTTATTTTCCAGCTCTTGTACCTGAACTGGAGGCACATCATTTATGCTTGGTGTTCTCCATTTTCCCAACGTGATCAGGGACTTTCTCAGTCTTTTAGCATGATCCTGCTGACAATATTTTAAAGGTTCAGTAAATGATAAATATGTGAGCAAATGATTAAACATTCTGTGGAGCTGCAAGCTGATTATAACCACCTAAAATAACTGCTGTTGATGTGCTTTTAAAGCACTACTCTTATCTGTAACAGCCATTAATTATTTATTAATCCTCTGCGCACTCTTTATAGGTGTGACCTTACTATAAATTGAGACTGTTTGATCTGCTGTTGAGGGCAAAGACTGCATTCCTAGAAAGATGATGATTTATCTGGAAGTTGCTCTTCATCTTTGCCTTTTTTTAAATGCTGCACAGATAAATACATCTCTTTAGCTAGAGTGTCCTTTTGTTTCCCTAGTATGCTTGATTGTAAACATACATCAAGTTGTTTCCCTCAGGGGGCCCTGTTCAGATGCATCTTGAGTCACATTATGGTAATAACATTCATTTTTTGCATTAATAATTACAATGAATGCCTCTTGTTCAGCAAAGTATTATATTGCTCTGATGTTTTCCTTGCTATTATGAACTGCTGTGCTGTTGCTGTGTATTTTATGCTGACAGTGCAGGTCACACATTGTCCATGTATTTTCTTTTTCTGCATTACTTGTGCCTCTGGATTATATTGGATAAAACAGAGTTAGGGTTAGCTAATCCATTCAGTTCCTGGATCTGGCGGGTGAGGACAAACTGAGCATTGACATTGACTGCCATGCTGCTCTGGTGAATTTTTCTAATGTGATCAGGCAGAGACACCCACAGTCATGTCTGTTATACTGTAGTTTGAATTTGTGTTTTAACCTGAATGATGAAGTATTTTTTTAATCTTGTATGTTGTTCCTATTTCATGAACAAATAGAGAAAGAAGTCAGGGGGAAGGGAAAAGGAAGAGCTGTGTAATTGTGTTTATTTACAAAGGATATTCAAGTTCAGTTTCCCAAATGAAAACTGCAGACATTAGAACATATATATGTATATATATCTGTATATATGTGTGTATATATATATTATTATTATTATTATTTTAATCAGCAGTGACCAGAAAGTTTTTAATCTTTCTTGGCTTTTTTAATGTCATTCAGTGTCTGGCCTTTGCTTTCTTCTCCCCTGCACCATTCTTTTTCTTTCCCACACAGCTTCAGTATCTGTGTTAGATATATTAACTCAGAGGAAACTGTGGCTAGTCAAAATTTAAGTTTTGTCACTCACTTCTCTTGGCTGAATTAACCAGTTAAAATAGAGGCACTGCTGTTTCATTTTCACGCTCTGTAGGAAAGCACTAGAACAACCAGCATGAATAAAGTTAAAGATGGTTGAAAACAAACTCTAGAAGAGAATTCCATGCCCCTAACCTTTACAACTTATCTAGATCGGAGGTGGGAAGAAAGGCAGACTATCCACTTCTGCAGAAGAGGAAATAAACTCAGGTGGTGACTTGCCCTAGGATCAGATGGAGTTTGTTTCAATGCTATGAAATTAAGACATTTTTGGTTTTCTAATCCAATGCCTTTAGCAGAGTTTATGCTTGAATTCTAACTTGAATTCATCTAAGGCTCTGCTGGTGCATTACAAATAAGAAGGAAAAAGCTTTGCCTCCATATTGTAGAGGAAACTGAACTACAATAATCTCATAGGGTTTTTAATGTCTTTTTTATTTTTTTACTGGTACATCCATTCACCTGGGGTCCAGACCTATGGCAGAAAAGGCAGTTGTGAGGAATGCACACCACAAAACTTCATGCAGATTTTTTTTATATTGGCAGGGTAAATCAGTTAGGTTGGTTCAAGTATTTAAGGTATTGCTGACTACTAATGCTAGCTTCTAGGTGGTGTAGTTGAAACCGTATGTGTGTTTGACAGAGTGAGCTGAGGGAGCCAGTAAAAGGTCAAAGAAAATCCCACTAGTGACACCTGAGCATCCTCTTCCCAGGAAGAAACCAGTCTAGTATAATAGGGAAAAGCCCTGTAGCAGTGAAGTGGGTAGATAGCAGCATTTACAGAACCTGCTTGCTAGATTTCCTGGGCAGAAAATACATACTCTGTGACTGGTGATAATCTTCTAACCTGGTTAGCCTAGATGCAGAGATGGAAGTGGTAGTACTGGGAACTCTTGTTTAGCATTCACACAGAGCAACTTTCAGCTTGTTGGTCAACTTGAGAGCCAGTCCCAAAAAAAGAAATTAAAGACAGCTTTTCTTTCTCCTGAACAAGGCTAGGGTGTAGAATTGCTAAGGAGAATCTTCTTTCCCCTGTGAACAGCAGAAGGGAAGGGATGGCCACAGATGAAACCCTGTGCTAGCTTAGAAAGCCAGAGGCTTTGTTAAAAGCCATGACCCCTTAAGTTCTGAAGACTGTCATAGAAAGAAAAGATCCTTTGGATCTTTTTGGCCGTTCTCCAACCCTTTGTCTCTCCCTCTTTCCTTTCTTTAAAGCATTTTTTTCTTTGTGCTCCCCCCCGTCTCAGTTCTGCTTAGCAAAGACTCTCCAAGGAGCCAGTGCGGACTTGAACTTGGCACAAACAGCCAGGATGACGGCTTGAGCTCAGTGTCTATACAAATGTCCAGGATAAACTACTGTATTAATATTTTAAATGATTTCCTAATAGAGTGTGAGCTATGGCAGGGACCCATGGAACAAAGTTTTCCTGGTGAAAACTGCAGTCTCTTTTTAATATGCAGCTATAAACAGTTTATTTTTAAAACTTATGGGGAAAGAGCAATGTTTTTGTTAATGGAAAATCCCAACACCCTGCTTTTGGCCTTACACCTATTTTGTTTCTATTTCTGTGGAATTAAGCCAACTTTTCTTGGGAGTGACCCTGGGGAATTTAGTCCTGTCTCTTTACAGCTATAATACTGTAAATCAGTGGGGGAAGATCATCATTAGGGAGAACTGGAGAACTTCACCGCAGTGAACTCTCACATCAAATAGGTTTTATGTGGCTTTACAAAATGGGCTGTGGTTGCATTACCCTAACAGCCTATCCAGTGTGAGACTCCTATGTTACCTCAAAACAGATTTCCAGCCTTCACACTGTCCTCCAGCATTGTACAATGGGGATATAAGTGAGAGCTGGCCATCATCTGAAAAAGGGGTTTAAAGTGTTTTGCAAAAATGTCTTTGCATGCATGTTTTCCATAGGAATGAACTGATTTCAACTTAAGAAAAGGAGAACAAAAAATTCTGAATTCAAAATCCAGTGTAATCTAAGGAGGACCTTTTTACAGCGGTGCAGTGTGTCATTTCAAAATGACTGTTAGAGGTTTGTGTTTGTCTGGATTTTGGAATTTAATGCAGTACTCCAGCTGACATGATACAATTTAAATTTTTTCATGTGAAAGATGCATTCTTTTTTTCTTTGTTTCAAGTCACAGTGAGGTTATATTTTCTCTAGAACAGAAGTGCAAAATATGAAGGCTGTGGGTGGTCTACGTTTTATATTTGTATATACATAGTCCTAAAGCTGGTGTTAAAAAAAAAAATAAATCATTCTGTGCATTAAAGGTGAGGCTAGAAGACGATTTATTTACTCCACCTCCCCCTGCTCAAAGCAGTGTCAATTGGAGCAGCTTGTTCAGGGCCACGTCCCATTGGATTTTGAATGTCTCCAAGGATGGAGACTCCATAATCTCTCTAAGGAAACTGTTTCAGTGTGCAACACCCTCACAGCAATAAATAAGTAAATAAGCTTTTTCTGATGTTTAAATAGAATTTTCTGTATTTCAGTTTTTGCCTGTTGCCTCTTGACCTGTCACTGCATAGCACAGAGAAGAGCCTAGCTGCATCTTCCAGAGTCCCTCCCATCACATATTTATTTATGTGGATGAGGATGAGATTTGCCCTTCCCCACCTTGAGGCTAAACAATTACAGTGCTATCAGCCTCTGCTTGAAAGCACTTACTTTTTTTTTCTGCAGAGGATTTCTGTTTCTAGGGTAGGATATAATTCTACGAAAAAAAAAAAAAAGACAAACCTGAAGAACTGCCTTCTTTTCTAATACTCATGTGGAGAGCAGGGAATTCTGACACTAAGTGTGTTTGAAGCCCAGTGACAGCTACCTTAAGGTCTGACTCAAGAGCTGTTTAACTTGGCAAAGTCTTTGATTTGACTCTGGCTTCTGAAAGTACTGAAAAAATGTTTACTGTTTTGTACGTGTAACTAGATGAGTCAATTCATAATACTATGTGGCGAGCTAGTCCTTGAAGGCAGTCATATTGTGTTTCTCATCCATTCCATTTATCAAGGGCAATCACCCTGCCAGTATATCTCTATGCGACCCAAAGTGCACATAAAGTAGACTTCTGATTTTTAACGGGAAGCAAGTGCTGTGGTGTCTTTTAGTCCATTGTGACGCACATTTTATCAGAGGAAAATATTTGGGGTCTACCTTTAACACAAGCAGATTCCTGACATATGGTAAAGGGTTATTTTTTATTATTTACGAAATTAATGGAAAGGAAACAGCAAATGTCTTTGATTAGAATTAATGGTTCATTAGCCTGAGCTGCCATTCCCTGCTAGCACTGTGGATCTGGATGGTGAAGCTGATGAATGACTCTGGTTAGAAGAGTAGTGGGGATGGGGATTCACACAGAAATACTAAGTATGAATAGAGCAGCAAAACTGTGGAAATGGTTTCTGAGGGCAGGTGTGTGAATGCCTGACCCTGCATTCCTTCTGGGCGTAGCTAAATGTGCACTTCATAAACAGCTGTAGCTGTGGCAGATGTTACTGCCTCGTGAACCTGGAGACTTAGTCTTTTGTGTTTTGAAGCAAGAACTGCCTCTTCACACGATGTTGTAATGGAACCTGTGGGGTCCCAGCACTGAGACAGGGAACTAGATGAAGGATGTTGATTCTGTAGGTCTTAGCTAACACACTTGTCCTATCCTTGTGGTTAACATACAACCCCAAAGATAAGGGAGTAAAAGACTGTATGCATAGATCATGGAGCCAGCAAGAACTGGCTTAACTGCTGAAGTTTATTAAAGAAAGAAAAGGTCGGAAGTTTAGCAGCAAGGAAGACTTCTGGCCTTCATCAGAAGACCACCAGAGTACACTGGACGACCATCTAAGGACTCCAGTACGTGTGCGAATAGGGGCGGGAACCTATGTTAATAATTCTTCGGAGACCTGATGAATATGCAAGAGACTTATGGGAAATGAAACGAATATTTATATATCCCACTAATATAAGCACACTGCCAGTAACCCTTGGTGTGTGTGTTAGGTGGAGCGATCCCCCAAGCCCCCAGTGCCGTAATAAAGAATATATCCTTAATAGCTTTGGTTACTGAGTTTTCACTGTATCAGCACAAAGAATGGGACCCAGGAGGTCCACAAGCTGTACTGACATGGAACGGGGTAAGTGATAAACCTGAAATCACACTTATATTGAGGAATCTTTTTCATGACCAACCAAAAACTTAGGCTGTTTTAACCAAGGTTTAGATTTGGGTGTTATTCCCACCTGGGAAAGGCAGGTGTGTGTGTGAAACAACACAAGAATTTCAGGGACATTAGTGAGAAAATCAACTCTTGTAGACAAACAGATCAGTTGTCACCCCTCAAAGCACTCTGTTGTGTCAGAGACAGCTGTTGCCTTTTATGTCTGATGTGGGTGTGGGTAGAGAGTTACTGTAACATTCATAGCTGGGCCCCACAACAATGCAAATGTAATAATTTTCTCACTAATACATATTCTTGGTGTTAGTAGCAAAGAAGCCAAGCAAAAAGTAATCCATCATGTTCTGTAAAATTGCCTATATAGTCAGAAAAAAAAACACACAACACACCCCTCTCTGTGCTGCTTTTCTTATTTCTATTTTATTGTTTCTATTTAATGAACTGGCAAATAAATTACATAAAACTGTTTTATAAGCCAGTTACTTATTAATTCCATATTTTCTGCAACAGGTCCTTAGATTAATGAATCAAGGAGAAGGAAAAGTCTGGTAACGTAATTACACGATTACCATTACTGTAGCATTTATTTTAAGGTCATGACATAGCTAATGGAAGTTTTATTTATTTATTTAAAGCAAGTGATCTTAATATTTGAAATTTTACTTTAATTTGTGAGTTTTGGTATTTCCTCCCATTTCTTTTTGCTTTTTCTGTTTTCAGTGAAAACATTAAAAAGGGGTTGTTGACAGGACTGAAACAGCTACCTTCTTTATGCAGATCCAACTGTGGTTGCAAGCTACAAACTGTCTCTTGCTCTAAAAATGACTTTGTTTAGTGTTGAGTCAGGGAAAAAAAAATGTTTCTGAATGAATACTAGGCACTAAATACCACACATCTCCAGTAAGGAGAATTTTGTGCCAAGTCCAAATTCTACTGTTTGTAATTGCCATCATTTCGGTGTAACCTGAGGTTTTAAAAAAAAAAAAAAAAAAAAAGAACAAAAAGTCCAGTTCAGCCAAGAAAGTAGCAGTCTCATTGCCAGAAGAAGACAGAGACATGCTGTATTGCTTATATTCTTCAGAATCTGCCTAAAGAAAGTGTTATTTTGGTAAAACAAAACCGTGTCTTTGAGAAACAATTCACTATGGAGGAGGTAGAGATTTTTACTACTGTAGTTACCTGCAAGAAGGTGGACAATTAATAACGGTATTTTTGCATTTGTATGGCTAAATATTTTTCCCGGGATACTGATGGAAGTTTTGGTAAACACAGGAATAGCCATTTGGTTCTACAACCAGTGGTCGTCTCCACAGGCTGCTGGTATCTGCTTGGTCATTGAGACCCTACTTCAGGATGGGGCCAGAGGGCAGCATTTCCTCCAGTTCAGAGGGTCAGCACCTTTCAATTTTTCAAGCATGCAAGATGCTCATCTTTATCCTACTCTTTTTGTATCGATATATTCAACCAAGAAGGGGAGAGTTTGGTTTTTTTTTAAGGTTTTATATATATTTATTATGTATATACATATACACACATATATATTCTCATGTTATATATAAAGGTAACACTTTATTCAGTTCATTTATACCTGTTTGAAGCTTTCCTAATGAAACAAATTCTTAGAAACAAATTCTTAAAATGGGGTTTTGAGCAATAGTTTCATGCTGGAAAAAAAAAACGTATACACAAAGAAAGGAAACATGTCCCATTAATCTTGGGAGTGTAGGATATATTATTACTATTAATTCCAGCAATTAGGAGGAAAACATAAGAAATTACTCTAAATAAGCTTTTCAGATAGGATTTTCTTATAATCTACAGGGTCATTTGTATCTATTTATTTTTTTCACCAAATGAAATTAATATTCACTGCACACTCCGATGTGACCTTTATTTGTTCACTGGCAGATACAACACACAGCTTAATATCCAAGTATTTTTTTTTAATCTTTTTTTTTTTTTCCTCTTTACTTGTCAGGACTGATACATGGGGGAAAGTACTTGTTTTTTTTTTCATGATGCAGAAAGACTTCCACTGTCTCTGTACACTTCTTCCTTATTTATCTTGTAAGTGGAGGTATCGATGGTAAAAGGGAAAGATCCTTCTTTTGGGAATTGTATTCTAGGAAAACATGGACATTTCTCTTACTGTTCAACCCACACGAAATATTTTGGCTTTCATGATTTCACGTCTATTTACTTAAGTGATAGAAAAGTAAGGATAGCCTTTTCAAAGTCCTCTGCTATGAGAATAGCACAGAATTTAATTGTTTCAGTGGTTAAGAACTTTTCTGAGTTCCAAGCTAAGTATTTTTTCACATGCATTTGTGCAAGCTACAGTAGATGATTAAATACTGCAGCAGAGTTTTTCTACATACTACTCCTTATTGAAGTCAGTAGTTATTTTGACAGCATCTGCAATTATATTTGTAGTTTGTTTATTTACATAACATACAGCCCAAGCATGTAACTGGGACTTGCAAAACAACTGTATTTTTACTCCTGTAACATCATAAGCCTTGAATTAGGGGGACAGAGAAGTAAAATAATTCCCTAAACCTCTGCAGCAGCAAGAATTTTAACAATAACTCTCTCTGCAAGTTTACTGGAACTATCAATCACCTGAAATAAAATATTTTTTTCCCTCTCATGTAGTTAAATTAGATGAACCCTCATTTTCTCTTGTTCAAATATTTGACATTTTCCAGTCTTTGGCATGTAAAGTTAGCCTTTAGACCACGGTATTGGTTTTTAATATAGAAAGATGCACAATGTTTTCATTTTAGTCTTGCAAGGAACAAATCTTCTGCAAATAATGTTCTGATAATACTTTAAATTAGGGGTTCTTTACCAAATCAGTCTACCTAAAAAAAAAAAAAAGAAAAGAAAAGAAAAAAAAAGTATCATTCAAAAAGGATTTTAAGTATTCTTCTGATGTCATAGGCTAATAAAAAATAAAATCAATTTTAAATGTGAGGAATCTTGTATGTAATTTCTTGTAAAGCAGAAGGTGGGTAGTAAACCTATAATCTTCCACCAATTTATTCACATAATAGCATTCAACAAAATATTGTATTGAGTGAGTAGCTGATACATCTTCCAGTAATTTAAACTTTTATATGTAGTTACTGCTTAGACAAACTACTTTCTAGTCATTATTAGTGCAAAACATGAGGTAAATTTTTCTTCAGCTCTCCTGTTCTCTGCTTCTCCTTTATTGACTAAGTGCTCTTAGTCACATGGTCTGAATTTTTGGGTAGACCTGTGTGATGTCAGGAGTTGGGCTCGATGATCCTTCCAACTCAGGATTTTCTATGATTCTATTACTGGCCATGTAATCTGCCTTCTTAAGATAAGACTATTTTCATGTGTAAATTGTTATCAAAACCATACTAGTATTTCAGGTGGTTTTATGTGTTTGTTTGTTTGTTTATTTTTGAGATGGAGAGAAAGCTTGACAATTGTAAAGGAGAGAAAATGCCGTCATGGAATATGGAATATTCCATATTCCAATATGGAATTTTCAGAAGCACTTGAGATTTTTGTTTCATGGTTCTAAGGCTTAAAAAACTTATTTTTGAAAATGGGATTTGATCTCTGCCAATTTTTCAGAGCTTTTTAGCTGTTTTCCTTCACTGTTTAAGGCTTCTGAGGATGAGCATAAAAAGCAATTGTTACCTTCTTGGTTTTAGATGCTGTCCTATACTTTTATTTGTAATTATTTAAAATAGCCTTTCAGAAGGGCATGCAATCTTGGTTTGGAAACTACTGATGAAAAATCCCCAACCTTCTCTGGGTAGTTTGTTTCAAGAGTTATCTTGATAATTGACATGAATAAGCTTCTTATTTCTCATTTGAATCCCAGCCATTTTTCTTATATTTCTTTATATGCTAAATTATAATGGTTCTTTAAAATTTATTTTTTTTTACTAGGGCTTTTGATTTTAGAGTAAAACGTTATAGACTTTTTTTTTACTCAGAGGGTGGTGAGGCACTGGAACAGGTTGCCCAGAGAGGTTGTGGATGCCCCAGTCCCTGGAGGCATTCAAGGCCAGGCTGGATGTGGCTCTGGGCAGCCTTCTCTAGTGGTTGGCAACCCTGCCCAGAGCAGGGCTGTTGAAACTTGATGATCTTTAAGGACCTTTTCAACCCGGGCCGTTCTATGAAACCCTATGAGAGATTTGAAGGAAAAGTATACTACTACATCTGTAGTAGCGGGAAAATCTAATTCCATATAACTTTATGCTTCCTCTGAAAATCTGAGTTTCTGAAAATTAAATTCTCTGATTAGGGTCCTGTAATAATAATGCTTATGAGCTCTCAGCCCCCAGCTGTTAAAGATGGATTGGCAGTTCATGGAAGATAGCTTGTTGTAACTTAAAATGTGCTTCTCCATTTTTGGCTTTAAGTTAGAGGACTTCATACTGTAATCTGCAATACCTAGCATGTTTGATTGCTTGGTATCATGCTGTAATTTTGCCAAAGTCTTAGATTGCTTCAAAAGATAGTCTAGAGCTGTTCTGCAAGTATTTGCTTTCCTGTAAGATGCATCTCTAGCAAATGCTTGAAGAAAATAATAGCAAAGGATAGAAAAGAAGCCAGTCAGATATCCACTATAAATTGCATTTATGAACACATTTTCCTTTCCAATCTACTGGCTGTACTTCACAATGCTTTCGAACAGATAGTATCTGGGCATTGGAATATGCTACTCTCTTTAAACAGTCACTTAAAGATACGCTTAAGACTGCTATAATCTGTGCTAGCATTCAGAGTTTTCAAGATGTCTAATGTTAAATGCCTTCTTAGTCATGTTCCTCCACCAGCTATGAAGGGACATAGGCTCCTGTTCAAAAGCTTTCTGCTTCTTAGACATGGATAAAGCAACTCTGCTCACGTGCAGGTGGGCCCTGTGCAGCAGTGACTGTGCCGTGTTGGCTAGAGAGTTAATGCCACTGGGGACTAGGATGAGGAAGATAGACCTTTTTAGTCTCCCTGATAAATTTATATTTTACTTTAAGATCCTTCTTTCTGGGTTAAATTCTCCCAAGGCTAAAAATCACTAGATTTAGGAATAAATTCTTTTCTTTTAAAAGTGGTGGGAAATTAAATTTAGAACCTTTTTTTTTTTTTTTTTGTTCTGGCAGTTACTTAGATGGAGCAATGTTATTTATTTATTTATTTCCCTTTGTCTATTGTGGACAGTTCTACCACAATTATTTGGGTGGGGGAGTAAAGGGGGCATTTCTGTGTTGCTTAATTACAGCTTTTTAGGAAGCGAGGAGGACTGTGATATGCTCAGGAAGTGGACAGACAGAGGCATTTCAAGTGAAAAGCTTATTCCATTTGTTGTGGGGTTGAATTTATCCTACATAAACAAGAATTTATTCTGTTAGCTTTGCCTGGCACTACTATGAACTTCAGAGTAGCTCCACATACAGCTTTACCAAAGAATAATAGTGTGCTCTGCTGCATGTTATTCCGTTTAGGATGCATCACAGTTGGTGGATGAGATGTGCTGTGGAGCTTTAACGAAGCAGGTTTAAAGTTCTTGCAAGTTGTTCATGGCTTATGATCATAGGCTTCTACTTAGTAACACGTTGCAGTATTTATGGACAGGAACAGAGCATGCAGAACCATGTTGTTGGCTCTTTTTTAGCTCCTTATCTTAACACACAAAGAAACAACCATCCTTCGTTAATTGATATTGAAATTTAATCTAAATCAATTTGTTTGGAATTTAAGATTAAATTAATTTAAATAACTTTTGACAGAATAATCTTTTGAAAGGCTTTCCCATGTAAGTTCCCTACCAAAGTAAATCCTTTTCATTGAATTATTTACTAGACAATTTCATAGGGAGAGTTTCAAAAGCCCTCCAGGCAATAATAAAATGGTCTTCACTGTTACAGTCACAATTTGTTCTGGATAATTGGCTGCCTTTTCCCATTGGGGAATAGTATAGTTTTCTGTGCTAGATAGGTGCCTCTTTGTGACAAGAGGACAAGGTTGTGTCATTCTTATGGACCAAGTCCGTATCTGAGTTTTCACTAAACAAAAAACCTTATACTGTAAACCTGACATGTAGACTTGCAGTGCATTACAGGAACAGACTTTACTGTATTTTTCTTTGTTTTAATTATTTAATATCCCAGATGGGTAACTATCCTGTAAAGAAACATCACTTAACAGTCCATTTTGTTGTCATATATAGGTGTATAAATGTAGACAGTATGTTTGCAAATGGTTGTTTACAAAGCTAAATGGAAAATAGGTTTCTTCCTGTGGAAGGTTAAAAAAAAAAAAGGGGGGGGGGGGAAGTGTATTCCATAATTCTGTTATCAGTGCTTCAGAGGAACAGTGAGTTAATGCTTAGGAAAAAGGAAAGAGCAAACTTTGGATATTTTTTCTTTGACTCTGAACCCTTACATTTTGTAGGAACATGCATGGTAAAAGTAGATGAAAGTTGAGACATCAAAGAATTCCTCATTCCTTAAACTATTTTTTAATTACATTTTAATTGTTCTAACTGAAAAGCTTGCTTACAGAGTTCCTCCTGAGAACCAGAAAAAAACTCTTGATAGTACCTGGTATTCCCTTGCACATTGACATGCACTGCTGTGCAAGGCGGTACCAGTGGTAGAAATTCCTTTCCATACGATGAGAAAATGTACATTAGAAGCTGTTCATCTTTAAACTTCAGCAGTAACCCATGAAGTGTTATACACCCAGTTCCTTTCTAAGTGTTTATATATAAACACACACATAAATACATATATATGTTCCCCATATAAACATATATGTTGTGTGTGTATATATATAAACATGTATATATATGTAGTTCAAATTGTCCTTTCTAATTATTTATTTACTTAGAAACTTGAAAACAAGCATAATGTTAGAAAGCAAAGAATGAAAGGAAAAGAAAATGATCACAGTGTGCTTTTTTTCATTACCTTTGTATGCTGTGGCAAGTGACATAATTCTTTTGTTCTTGTAGTTCTTATTTAGAAAACCTTTTATTCTTTTCAGAACTGTTCATGATACATGCAGTAATATTAACTTAGCCTGTTGTTCCTGACAGTCACAGTGTTTGATAAAAGATCATAATGAAGAAAAATGAATAAAATACCTGTTCTATGATAGCTCATGAAAACTCCTCTGAAAGGTGACTGATTTATTGTGGTATTTCCAAAGATTCTGGGAACTGGGTACCTAATTCTCCTAAATTCCTAGTGTACCTAGTGTAAGCGTAGTGGGTTTATGTGGTGTACCATGGTGGGGCAGGTTTCCACACTGCAGCCTATCAAGGAGACCACGGTGGAGCAGGTAGAACTGCCCTGAAGGAGGCTGGGGCCTGTAGAGAATCCCCGCTAGAGAAGATTCCAGGCTGGACCTGTACCCCATGAAGAGTGGACCATGCAGGACCACCTCCTCCTCTCTTTCTCTTTTCTTGTGCTTTGCCCCACCTCTCTCCCAGGTGATTGGGGTGGGTGCCAGGTGGGGCCTAATGGTATATGAGCCGCAGGTGTCCCATCAGAGAGCTCTTTCTGTCTGAGCTGCTCTTTAGGGTAAGTGCTTTGTATTTCCTTCTGTCAGTTGCAGGGTTTAGGTGGGTTGGAGTCTATGGGCTGATGCGTTTCCAAGTTGAGAGAGGTAAGCACATCTTTTTGAGGCAACAACTAGTAGGGTCTTTCAGAGTAAAGCAATCTATATAGTAGTAGGTGCCTTTATTGCGTGCAGCTCTTCTTCAGGTGAGTAATTCTTATAGCATGTTTACAGATAGGATGACAATGTTAACTTTGCGTGTTTGCTTTGTGGTTCTAGGTCCCTTATGATTTTTGCAGAATTACAGGGCTTACTGTGAATGTGACTGTATGTCTTCACCTGTATGTCAAATATTATCAAAGTTACAACCTTCGTGGTAAAGTGGTTTAGGGGAAATGTATCATCCGAGTTCTCTGTGTCAGTATGTATCTGAAAACAGCAGCAGTAGGCATGTAAGGTGTAGTCTTTTTCAGGGTTAGGGACAGTCTGTTATATTTTTGGAGCTTTTTCCTGCTGTTTTGCTGGCTGTAGAGTCTTTAGACCTTGTAGCCTTCTGGATTTTAAGTGCTTGGAATTCCCTTAATAGAGGGATATTTAGCAGAGGTTGCTGGCTAACTTGTTTTTGGGACGCGGTGGGGTATGCTTCTGTTTTTGGGTTATATTTTAATCTCTAGATACATCAAGCCATTTGTGTAACTCTCCAGAGGATTCACAAAGAGCTTCAGTGTGCACCGCAATGGGCTTGACCACATAGGTGCAGTATTACCAAGAGACTGAGCAGGGTCACCTTTTTCAGCTGTAAAGGGTAAGTCTGTGTTTGGAAAGAGAAAAGGAGCAGAGTCCTGTTGTGTGTGGGGTTTCGTAAAGGCTCCCAAAGGGAGTTCAGGTGTACCCAAAGGCTTCTGCTGGGAGCACTTTTTGATGGGAGAAACTGGCGCCATTGGGAGTGTGGCCATGGGGGTTGACAAGCCCCATGGTTGGTGATAACACTGGACTCTTAATGATGAGGCTATGAGGAGTGTAAAGTGTTTAAAAGAAAGAAAGAAGCATGATTCAGGAGATGCCTTGCTGTCTCGGACTGCTTGTTCTCCAGTGTTAAGACATGGAAGTTGCTGGGTGTTTGCTGTTGCCGGGCAAAGTTGTTGACCAATGAATAGTTAGTGGAAAAGTACTGCTGTAGAGCAAATGGTTTAAGAAGTGAGCCTGTCCTCAATAGGGGGGAGTTGAAATTATGTCATCAATAAAGTAGTAGCAGTTACTGGTCCTGAATGAACCCTGGTGTCCATGTGGTCATTACCCCACAAATGGCGCGTGAACCTGAAGAAAATGAACAGGGACAACTTGAAGAACAGGGACAGGGTAACAGAACAGGGACAAAAACAAAAAAAGGATGAACAAGGACAGGCTAGCAGAACAGGGACCAGGACAGGAACAGGGACACTGATCGCCTCATTAAGATAGGTTTGGTCGAACTCAGCAAACCGCTCAGAGAACCTTGTACTCAAAGTCACTGAAGGGAAGCACACCCGAGCTGGTAAAGCTCCTGCTATGCTATCCCCCCCCCCCGCCATCACAGGCCTTTGCTGTTGCGCCCCCTGGTGACTTGGATCTTTTGATCCAGGCCCTACAGGCCCTGAAAAGGAGCCGGATCTGTTTCCCTTCGATCCGGGAGGAATAGGATACACAGGGCCCGAAGGCCGAGTGGCTTAACAGCTTAAAGCGAGACATATTGTTCCCACGACCTAGCTCCTGAAACTCACTGGTGTTTGTAATCAAGAAAAGGAATGGAAAGTGAAGACTGTTACATGATCTGAGAAAAATTAATGAAGTCATGGAAGATATGGGAGCACTTCAGCCGGGATTGCCATGCTCCCCCAGTCATGGACAATTAATAGTAATAGACTTAAAGGATTGCTTGTTACACGTTTGCTGGAATTTGGAAAACTTTGCTAAGTTTATGTTTCAATTGATACTTTTTCTGCCCTTATTTTTGCATCTGTCCATGCAGGAGAAAAGGCAAAGTATGTCCGTAAAAATCTTCTGTCAGTATTTGCGACATTGGGAGTGCCAAAAATGATTAAAACAGATAATGGGCCAGAATATGTGGCCCACGCAACCCACTTTTTTTCAACAGTGGGGTATTCAACATCTGACGGGTATACCTCATTCTCCCCACGAGTCAAGCAATTATTGAACAGGCCCACTGTACCCTAAAAGCTATACTTCAAAAACAAAAAAGGGGGAGTAGGGGTGTGACCCCCAGAAAAAATAGCTAAAGCATGCTACGTTCTTGAATTTTTAAATCAATGGACAGAGGAAGGTCATCCAATTCACAAACGTTTTAATCACAATACTTTAAACTCAGTTAAAGAAAGGGCACAAGTCATGGTAAAAAATTAAAGCACCAATCAATGGGAAGGGCCCTACTTGAGGCCGAGGTTATGCTTGTGTTTTAACAGGAGCCGGTCCTAGATGGGTGTCAGCACAATGGGTCCATCCATCCGACTCATCATCTGCCTTAACATGATCGCAACATTCTCCTCCGCAGTTTGGAACAAAACTCCGTCTCAAATAAAGAACAAAACTCCGTCTCAAACAAAGAACAACATATGGGAGGGTCCTGCTGGCATGCAGGGCCCACAAACAAGGACTCCAGGAGCTAAAGGGGCAGACGGAGCCCCCCGCATGGGCAGCACTCAGTGCCTGCCTCTCCCAGGGATGTGGTTACAAAGTTTGTTAAAGATAGGATTAGTATGCCTGGTAGTTTTTTGCCGTGTCTTAATTTGTGTTAATCGTGCTTTCTTAATTTGTGTTTATTGTGCTTTCTTTGTTAATAAAGAAGGGGGAGATGTGGGAGTGTGGCCATGGGGTTCCACAAGCCCCATGGTTGGTGGTAACATCTGACTCTTAACGATGAGGCCACAAGGAATGTAAAGAGTTTAGAAGGAACACAGAAGGGTGATTCAGGAGATGTCTTGCTGTCTCGGACTGCTTGTTCTCCAGTGTTAAGACATGGAAGTTGCTGGGTGTTTGCTGTTGCCGGGCAAAGTTGTTGACCAATGAATAGTTAGTGGAAAAGTACTGCTGTAGAGCGAATGGTATAAGAAGGGTGCCCGTCCTCAGTAAAAAGAGAGTTGAAGTTATGCCCTCAATGTGAGAGAGTTGAAGTTATGTCATCAATAAAGTAGTAGCAGTTACTGATCCTGAAAGAACCCTGGTGTCCGTGTGGTCATTACACCACAAATGGCGCCTGAACATGGGCCTGAAGAACATTACACCACAGTCTGTCATTTCCAGCTGCTGAGCGCCCATATAGCAAACCCAGCTTATATAGAGCTTGTAAATTCATATCTTTTTTTTTTTTTTTTTTTTTTTTTATCATTTTCAGGTTCGTAAGGCCACTCCTCTGGGCTCGCGGT
Organism: Cygnus atratus; assembly: GCF_013377495.2. Taxonomy (NCBI): domain Eukaryota; kingdom Metazoa; phylum Chordata; class Aves; order Anseriformes; family Anatidae; genus Cygnus; species Cygnus atratus. The sequence continues at coordinate 3,582,591 of NC_066388.1, forward strand.
TTCTCCCAAGGTTTACTTTTATCTGAAAATTTTACTGGGATCTTCATTACTGGTTTGGTGCCGAAAGTAGAAAAGTAGAAAGCCAAGCAGCGCTGGGCCCTGAGGGTCTCCCCCAGACCTCTTTTCAGCACCATTTTCTGCCAACTTTCTTTAAGCTTTTACCCCCAAAACAACCCAACCACGTGCTCCTTGCAAACACTGATTTAGAGAGTCAATTTTTCTCCTTCCCAAGGGATCATTGCAAGACTAGGGCCAAGCTCACCAGGTGGACTACGAAGGCTGACAGCCCCTGGAACGGATGGAGCCTATTTCAGTCCAGCTGAACTCCTTAAACAGAGTAGGTTTCCCCTCGTGGAGAGGCAGGAGCAATGCCTCACTTCTTCCTGCTAGCAAACAGAGCGCATGCCAAGCACAACTTGGTTTTTCTGTTGTTTTGCAACCACTTCTAATCCTGAATACTTGAAAATGTGGCCTTGGAAGCGTTGGAAAAAAAAAAACTCTACATGTACATAAATACTTTTTTCTTATTTAAAAATGTAATTATACAGCCACAGCGGGACAGAATTTACAGTATAATTATGCAAACAGAAGTCAGCGAGGCCAGCGTCTGCTCTTCAGTCGAGACAGGCAACATCTCAGCCTGCAATAACCCTATTAGCAGAGGCTGATGAATAATACACGTTTCCTATATTTGCTTTAGGGTGCAATTCACCCATCTGCAGAGGGTCAGCACAAGAGCTATGTTCTAGTGAAGTCTTATTTAATACCTATAAATAAGGCATAAGTGATGCATGGCCTTGCACTTTTCCTTTACATGGGGGTGAAGTACAGCCTTATGAAATCTTTGTCTCAGCATGTGCCTTCTCCTTGTAATCCTATTCAATACCAAGTGGATAAAACTCGATTGCATTTCCCTCTGGTTCCCTCTCACTGTACTTCGAGAAGGACAGTTCGTACTTGGGTGCTGGCAGCCAACTTTGTGCACTAAAAAAACCACCATAAATCTACATATATCATTTTGAGTTGAACTATTACAGCATTACAATCAATATTTGATAAATGTGTCTTACAGAAAAAAATACCCAAGTCCCCCAATAACTATTTCACTGCTTCATCCTGTACCAGAAAACACAGAAAAAAATCAGGGAGAAAATATAAGGACCTTTTCTGGCTGTTGATGTTGATTTCCAGTCTTGATTGTTTTTCCTCTTTCATTTATTCACTGAAGAAAAGGAGGATGGCAAATGGGAAAATTATGAAAGAAGGGGAAAAGCCTAGATAACAAGGATAAAATTATAACTAAAAGACAAAGAGGTGGTTTAAAAACTGGACCTCTTAGGTTTTTCTCTTAGTTTTCTACTCTTACAGTAAGAAATCAGAAAACCTCAACAGAGAGAAATTGCTACCTCCATCAGAAGGCAACATCCTGACAAAGTATTTACCATCAATCATGCTTGTAAGGAACTAACTCTTGCGATGGGAGATGAAATGTAGGCTGTGCAGGTTTTCTGAGGATGCACTGGTCATGTAGACTGCTGCTTGCCAGAGCGTGTTGTCCCGAAAATGGCCAAATTTAAGGTGACCAGCCCTCCAATCCCTTTGCTTTAATAGAGTCTGTTTTAGCAGAAGTCTTTTAACATATTTTTCGTTCCTGCAATTTGCCACCAGATGGCATGCACATACCACGCCAGCTGGGAAGGAATCCTGTGGGTCAGCACAGGACAGCCCTGGGCCGAAAAAATGGGTTAAAAAAACAAAACAAAACAAAAACAAACAAACAAACAAACAAAAAAACCCTTTGGCTACCTTGCCAAAGGGAGGAGGTGATGCTGGGGTTATGCCTCTGGTACTGGAGTAGGAGGCTCTAAAGTTGCTTTTGTTCACACCAAGTGACCACACGTCTCTCCAGAATGTTTTTCCTTTGATTAAGAGGGAGGTTTTTTCATTCATGTTGGTATTTGGAGTGGCCATCAGCCTCGACGTGCCAAAGAAACTGTGGCTTCCTTCTAATCCTTTGTGTCAGAGCAAGTGGTGCTATTGCCCCTGCAGAGAGAGGGGGTCTCCGAGGGGCTGTGACTGGCTAAAATTCAGAGCAAATCTGAAAGATTTCTTTCAGAAAGATTATATCTGTAAGAAACTATGCAGCCCTAAGCCTGTGCTGGTTTGTGGTTTGAATTTATTTATGCCTGATGCTGTGCTGAGATTCTCAGCAAGGGAGGATGCTGTGAATAAGACCTGGGCATGAGGGAGGGTGAAGACAGTGCCAAAACTCTGCTGCTGCCTTTCTGTCCCCAGCTCCCTGGTCTGCAAGTTCTCAAGTGACATACAAAGGTGACAGCAGAGGCAGAAACGGGACTGGTGTGCTACAGGCAGTATTCTCTGCTGAGCAGCAAGAAAAGGTCAAGATATCCAGCAATTACCATCCTAGCACGGGCTCACTTTTGCCTACTGGAAATGCTCTCTTCCAGGGTCCTGTCATATGCTAAATGCAATCGCTCGCATTTTTTGAGCTATTTAATTACTTTTCTTAGTATCATTTGTGTTGATTACATTTTTTTTGTTTTGGTAAGAGAGCTGGAGAGTGCCTCACACCACGAGCAAAAATGCTGCGTGATTGGCAGCACTTCTCAGCACGGCTTCTGATCCCACTCCCCCCCCGGTGCTGGAAATGCTAATGATGTTCTGAAACGATGCGGGGCTCCTTCAAAACGAGCTGATATTTCCCTGGTGCACACCAGGTACTGATGGAGGGACCTGACACTCACTCCTGGTGTTTCTAGCTGGACCACAAGGTCATTTTTCCTTTATTCCAGAAGTGGGGAAGGCTCTGCCCTGCCCTAACCATCCTCGAGAGGCCATGAAAAGCCTCTTTTTCAGGGAGGATTTTTTCCTAAAGCAGTAACAAACCTCCCCTAACAGCAAATTAAGGCAGGAATTTCTGCACCTATTGTCAGCTTTGCCATACGGGGCATTGTGTCAAGCCGTGTCCTCCCACTGCCTTCGCTCTCCTGGCGCAGCTCTGCTCGCTCCCCAGGCTGCCTCCGTCTTCCTAATCGTGGTGACCTCAAGCAGAATAATGACCTCCTATGACATTCTGACAACACGCTGCTTAATACCTTTTTGCATTTAATAAATTAATACCTTGTTGTGGTGCACAAGCATCACAGCATTGGCTTATTCCATTGGCTTCACCCCCAATCTCTTTCTGTGCTAATACTACATAGCCAGCTATTTCATTTAGTATTTCTGCACCCACCTGTCCTTATTCTCTTGGCCATTTTTCCATGGCACGGGCTCTTTTTGAATTGCCAGTCTGTCCTCCAAGGGCTCTAAGCTTCCCCTCCTCTTGATGGCAACACCTGCAGTGGGATGGGCGCTTCTATCTGCCCCATTTGGGAGACACAAACACCTGTCAGTCCTTCTCCCACCCCAAACTGCTCCACGCTTGCTGCTGGACTCATCCAAGGGCAGGTGGCAAAAGAGGTCAGGGCTGGCTACGGTGCTCAGAGCAGCATCCTGCTCCCAGCTGCAGCATCTCGTGGGGACCTTTCGTGTCACCTGGGGCACAGCGGGGGTCACCTGGTGGGAGAGGAGGTGCTGTGTGATGGGAGCTGTCCTGCCCCGGGCTGGCTAGGGAAGGACAGGAGCACAGAGGGATGTGTGTGCTCCCTGCTGCAAACTCCCCTTAAAAACAATTTGCTTGAGTCATTTCTCCCCCCCGCCCCGCCCTCCCACCCCCCCAGCCCCGACCTGCAAGCCTGGTTTTTATGTACTGTGGTAAATGTTATGCCTTGAAAAGACCCACACATGAATAAAAAATCAGGCTGTCACTCTGCCGAGCTCCTTTTAAAGAGAAATTGCTTAAAGCAGCAAGAAAGATGTCTAATCTTGGGAACCTGGGAGTCAGTGTTTGCGAACGTCTGTGTGAGGGGGAGAGGCGGGAGGTCACCGCAGTTGATGCTCATGAATAATGAATCTGACATCGTAGCTATGCAAATGTAACCTAACAAGCTCCAAACTAAATAAAAATCCTGTTTGTTACGTCGGTTTTTTACCAGCCTCTTTTCCCAGCACTCGCTCGGATTTCTGGCACAGTGCGTGGGTATCTGAAGAGGTGGAAGTGGGCGATCGACAGCATTTTGGGTGCCCTTACAAATCCCGGAGCTCTGAGCCATTTGTGCATCCTATAAATACGAGACAAGATGAGCACAGCCCAGGGATCTGCTCGTAGGCAAGATTTCCTGGACTTTTCCGGGAAGAAATAGGCAGCACCAGGAAACTTTCTGTGTCATTGAGCTGTTCTAGAGCAAACTATTTCAGGCTCGACCTTCTCCTAACCATCTGGTGACAGCCCCCAAGGGAGATGGAGGATTGGCAGCTTCTCTGATTGTTGCTTAACCCCTCTTCATTCTTCAGCTTGCTCATCTCGTGCACAGCACTGAGGCTCACTATGGTCCTGAGCTGATGGGTGCTTGGTGTGTTGAAGCACGTGGAATAGAGGGGAAAAAGTGTTATCGGTGCGATACGGCCACTTGAAGGTACTTAGCGCCTGTGACATATTATAATACAACACTCCATGTCTTCCAGCCATTTTATAAACCCGGATTGACTGGATGCAATTCAAAACCACTGGAAAAAAACAACAAAAACACGCTGAATTCAAGAGCGGGCCTGACCCGGGGGTGCTGCGTAGCCCCTTTCCAATCACTAGATCTTTCTCCTTGCCTTCAACAATCTCACAAATGGATTGCCCAAAGGAATACAAAGCCAAAAGCTGCAGACCTTATTTCTCTACCGAGGTAACCTTTACAGCTCCGATGAACAATATTTTACACGGCTATTGCTTGAACAGAAGTCACTGCATTGTTTTTTATACCTCTGTCTCTTGTCAGGAAGAAGGTAGAGTAAATTCTCCTTGGACAGCTCGGTGAAATCCTGACCCGTGTGCTGATCGTTGCTGTGTTTTCTCAACTCAGAGCATGAGCAAGGATGCGCGTCAGGTTATTGATGAGTCCAGATCAGCTTTCACCTTTTTTTTTTTTTGTCAGCCTTATATGTCTGGTTTTAGTTGTGCTGTGCCTGTTTGAGCCAGTAACACAACCTGACAGCAAGGCGTTCCCATCAGAACAGCTGGGTCTAGGTCCATCTGCTTCTCCGCAGAGATAAAACCAAGTCTGCACGGTCCTTTTGCGATGACCAGCAGCTTTGGCCAAGCGCAGCGCAGAAGAGAAAAGGAGTAGATGTGTGCTGGATTCAGTAAACCCAAATGGGACCGAGACCCCAGTACTGCACTCCCACTTCTGCCCCCACTGCTCAGACCAGGGGCTCCCTGGAGCTCAGCCATGTTAAGGCTGATGCAACCTTAACTGAATCATTTTTTACAGGGAGCGTGTAGCTGGGAAATTACCAAGTCCCTGATTTTTTTTTTCTTGCTGTGCCTCTTGTGCCACATGTTGACAGGTGCCCTATGGGCAATGGGAACAACTCGGTCTGCATCCCGGTGTCAGATAGCTCTCGTGGTGAATGGCCACCAAGGAGCCAGTCTTCTGATGAAGCACAACCATCTTCCTACTCTTCACCTGCTAGAAATTATGCCAAGCAATTACTGAAATTGAGTGTGAAATAGCGCCAGTGACAGAGCCTGATGCAGGCACCAAAGGGAAGACGAATCCGTGCCTCTTCCTTCCCTGTTCCTCTCCTGGGCTTCCCCTGTGGCCAGCTCTGCCTCCAGCCCACACCTCACCGAGGGTTGCAAAGGGTGCTGAGCTGGGAGATTGCCTCCAAACCTCTTCCCCCTGTATGGTAAATTGTTGGTCGTTCCCCAGTGCTGGCTGCAGTTCTTTGTGGAGGAGTACAAAACACCAGAGGAAGGTTTATGCTTTCTGAAAGTTGTGATCCATGACTCCTGGGGCCCCAAGGAAGCCTGTCCGCTTCAGCCATGCTGCCTTTTGTACCTTCCTTAACATCTCTGCACTTGTCAGCACAGGGACGTAGAGGCATGAGGACAGAATAGAGGAACCCGTGTCCTGTAATGACACTGACCAAAGCTGAGCTACGAAAAAATTAAGAACGGAAGCAGCAGTTCCCCAGAAGTGGGCATAAAGGACAGTTGGTTCTCATCGTCACTTGTAAACGAAGAGGAGGATGGAATTTAAAGAAAAAGAATGAAAGGTTGGTGTTAGGAGGCTACTGAGGCCAGAGGTGCAGGGAGCTGCTTACCGGAGGGTTGCAGAGCCCTCGCCTCCCTGTGCAAAGGAGTTTGCTGCCAGGTTGTCCCACGGGATGGTGACAGCTTCAAGCCCCCTGCCCGTGTCTAAGCAATGTCTGGTTTCTGCATGCTCTGTACAATAGTTTTGGGTAAGCAGAAAACGTCAGCTGTATCATCTTAACCTCGCTGAACGAGTGGGAATTACAACCTAGAGGCAACATAGTTAACGCGGGCATTAAGGACGTTACAGAAGGGGTAGCTCTAAGTAAATCTTTCATGTAATTAACGGTACCGTTCTGCAAATTAATGGAAATTACACATTGAAATGCTTGGACGACAGCCACGCTAGAGGGAAAGCGCCGACTTCTGTCTGATCTCAGAGATTGGCTGCTCCTGGCCTGCCAAATGCTTGAATAGAAACTACCTGGAAACCCAACGTGTTTTTGGCACAACACAGGAAAGGAGCAGAAGGCCGCTGAGACAAAGCGAGGGAAAGGACTCTATCCTCACTGCTGAATTCCTACCCGAGGATAACAAAACCAAACAAACAAAGAAGCCCAGAAACCACAGACCACGAGGAAGCAATCGCCCAGGTTAAAACCTTTCTGTCCCTTCCCCTTTACCTTCATCCTGGCTCCTTCACCACGGGAAACTCTGTGCATGGGAAAACATACAGGGAATGAGTCATACTCCAAATATTTAGACATTTATGCCTTTATCTTGGGCAGAAACAAAAACAAGAAGGAGCAGACACCTGGTGAGCATGCCTCCTGCTTGCTTCTGCACGGAGGGCTGATGTAGCCTCGAGTCCTTTGCAGCGATCCTGGGAGTGGCCAGTTGGAAAGCTGCATGCAATCATGACCTTCTTAAAAAGAAGGAACCAAGGGAGCACGGGCTTCTGCTTTGTACGAGGCATGGAAACTCAGATCATTGCCCACAGACAGAAAAAGGGCCCCTCTGAAAACCACCAGCCCCATGGAATGAGGTCACACATCCTCACTCCTCTGGTTTCACCTGTTTAATAGCAAGGTATCCATCCGAGGGCTACAGCCATCAACCTCTAAATCAAGCACAAAGTCCATTACCACTGCACAGCATACACATTTTTGCCATTCCTGCCCTCCTTGTTTCCACTGCGGCTCCCGGAGGAGCACTGGAAACGAGGCGAGATCGGATGAGAAGAGCTCCTAATTGCGCAGCGCTTCCCCTGGTGACAGCACGACGGTGTTTGCTTTGACGAGGAACTTGGTGTAGCCAGCAAACATGCAACAGCCTCGCATGGAGGCTGTTAAATAACGAGGAAAGATGCTGCTTTTACACAAAACAATGCTTTGCTCTACACGACAGCAGCAGCTACGCTAAGCACAGCCTTACAAAGAACGCGGGGGACTCTCCTCCTGCTCTCCACCTTACCTTTTATTGTTATTTTTCTTTGAGCATTTGGAAGTCGCCGCCCCTTTTTTAGCAGAGAGAAATTACAAAAGGGGTCTTGTCAGGAAGCCTGCAAAAAGCTACAAGAGCCCGCACCTACACACGGAGCTAACGAGGGAGATGCTCCTGAGATCTCGGTGTTGGACAGTGGGCTCCTGGCTTCCTCTCCCCACAGCTTCCCCAAACCCTGAGCATCTTCCTGGGTTTATCTCTGGCCGATCTGAAATGAGAAAGCATCATTTTTTTTGCTCCTCAGGACTGCATTTTCAGGAAATAAAACCGCTCATGCTCCAAAAGCCCTGGGGTTACCCATGCAGGATGCACTCGGAGCCTTTTTGCACAGCTGCAGCTTCTCAGAGCGCAGGCTGTAATTTCTCCATGCCTTCCCCTCGCCCATACTGACAGCATGAACTTGCGCTGGGTGCTCGCCTGTCAGGCAAACAGCAGCTACTTTCATATTTTTATTCATTAAGGGAGTGAAGAGCAGAAACAGCCAAATGTCTCCCATGGTATCGGCGCACTCTTTTTAAGGTGATATGGGCCTGATCTCGTCAAAATTAATGGCTTATGGTTATTCATGCTATTATTCTTAATGGGGCCAAGCATATACTGTACCCAGCAAGAAGCAGTGCTTGACGTGTCAAAGATTTATGGCACATCATGACCTGGCTGGGCTAACTGTAAAGTATAAAAACTTCATTGTTAATAACGATGCTGTGCTCAGAATGAAAAAAATGAACGAGGGAAAGGTACTGCAGGCATCCACCCATCCCAGCATCTTCTCAAGCCGGTCATCTCCTGGCCACAGATTGCTTAAAAGCATCATCGGAGGCTAAAAGATGCAGCGAGAAGGGGACTGCTGGGAGATGGCTCTTCAGACTTCATGGCAAGAGCCATCCTTTTATCTGGCAATTGGAAAGCAAACATTATCCTTATGTGCCTTGCGATGCTGCTCCAGCTTTCCAACTGGTGCAGCTCTCTTTAGAAAGCCATCAGCCCAGGATCAGCCCCTTAAAACCCCTGGTAAAAGCACACCTGCACCACGGAAGACAGAGCTGGGTCCCAGGGCTGTGACTGAGGGGGTCTCTTTTCATGATGGGGCTCTCCAGCAAGGCAAGGGCATCATGTGAAGACAACTGAGTTCAGAAAATCCCATCAGATTCCCCCCATCGGAGATCACGCCAAACAAATTGCAAATGAAAAACCTGCCACGACAGGGAAAGAATGAAATTCAACCAAGCAGGGGAACCCCATCATAATTAAAGCTCAGATGCTGAAAACATTTGCACAGCCTAAATGATCGCGGAAAGACTCAGTGAAACCACTAGGACTTCAGAGGACACAGACTGAAAATTGCCTTAATTAAATAAAAAGAAAGAAAAGGCATGGAGATTTATAAGCATTGTAGGACTCCTGAATACTAATTCCTGACTGTAGAAAAAAATATTCTCCCATATGTTTATTAAAAACATATGCCTCTACTCATTAGGCTGCAGAGAAAATGATTTTTTGTTCCTCCGCTAGAAAGAAATGTTTTTCTGATTGCAAATAAGTATTTCTGTAACAGAAGGAAACCTCCTAGGAAACAGTCTCCTGTAGAAATGGCTCTGGGTTCCTTCTTTGCTCTAAGTGCATTTCTTTTTTTTTTTTTTTTAATCAATGCATTAATTATTATTAGCCTTACAAACAAAACATCCCTAATCACTTTATTCATTCATAACAAGAACTGTGAAGAAGTATGAAAAGGGCGGGTTGGAACCACAGATTGGAGACCTAAAAAAAAAAAAAAGTTTCCCTAGTTTTGATGTCTTAAACACCTGGGTCCCCGGGTTCATTAAGAGAGAGCCATCTCTGCACCATGCTTGATAAGGAACTGAAACACCGAAGGCCTTGATTAAAGTGCTAATATTTCTGCATCAGAGCAAGAGAGAGATTTAAATTGACGTTAAACTCTAGTGAGAGCCTAACCTGCCCAATTATAGGGCTAACACCCCATGGCTCTTAGAGCTGTGAAGTGTATGTGTTTTAATGGGGATTTCACGCTGGACTGGCAGTTCTGGAGCCTAAACTTCCCCGTGGACTACAGAGGAGAGGTAACAAAGGCAGCTGAAGTCGAATCCTTTCTCACGTTTATGGAACCACCTCCCTCTGTCCCCATTCTCCCCATATCGAGTAAAGGGTGGAAAAATGAAAAAAAAAAAAAAAAAAAAAAAAAAAAAAAGGAAAAGCCACCCCTTCGGCAATTTTACTGAAGATGGACAATCTTGCTTGTCAGCTCCTAATACAAAGCCTCGTTTCCCACTCAACATAGAAATATGACCTAAATTTGATAGATTTGGATTGTTTGTGTCGACTGCGGTGCCTACACATTTGCTCGCATCCCCAAATGGCACGCACAAACTGCTGGTTGTGGCAGCACAGGGGAAAATCCGGAGTCCTGCTCCAACACCAGCTCCTCAGGCCTGCTGCCCATGCTCCCACGGAAGCACTTGGGATCTCACAAGGCTCCTTCAACGGGAAAACAGAAGAAAAGACACAAAGGGAGCAATCAACAGGGTCAACGCTTACAGTCACAAGAAGGGAAAACGGAATTACTGCATTATGTACGTGATTAGCAGCATCTATAAGCAAATCATTTAGCCCATTCATGCCCCAGCCACCCCACATGAAGAGTATTTCTGAAAGCTCTTGAGAAACACAGATATAAATGGGTACTTGTCATCGATTAGCATGCTTTTTTTCTTTTAATCCAGCCTTGGTGTAGTCTTAAAAGAAAACTTGGTATTTCACATAAATAGCACAAGACTCTAGAAGAAGATTTTTTTAAGGAAAATATTGACTAGTATGATATTATTTAGTAAATCACAAACTGAGTCAAGAGTTAGCGTGTGTTTTCTACGTGTCTAGGCATACCGCGCAAAACATTTGCAAGAAAAACAGAGAAGATATTTAAAATTGTTTTTTAAAAATCCATTAAAACCCAACAAGAAGTAACTTCCAGTAATAGCAATGCTTCGCGCTGAAAAGCTCTTTCGTCTGCGTATTGGAAAACATTTTACTTACAGATAATGATAGTTTACAGCACTGCCACATTTTGCTACGCCTATATTTAGTCTGCAGCAACGTGAAAGCAGCCTTCAAGGTGCAGGTCTTCTACCGACAAACACTGCATGTACACGGAGTACGGGGCACTTTCAGAGCTCAGAGGAACTGTAGGTTATATAGATGGGACAAAGAACTGGAGGATGAAAATTATCGTGGTGTACAAGGAGTTTTTTTTAAAGCCTGGAGGCATAAATGACCAAAATCAGACAGTCAATCATATGAAGCCTGCCTCTGCTGGGGATTCATGCTCACAGCCCCTGAGCCTGGTGCCTTCAGGTGGTGATGTCCGGGCCCAATGGGTTGGTATCAATTAGCAGAGCCAGTTGATACAGTACTAAATTTACCAAGAACGTCACCAAACTGAAAATAGGCTTACATCATATAAGTTTGTCTGCTACTGCTGTTATTTTCATGGCACCAGAGCATGTGCAGTGCATGTTCATGCATGTTGTGCCCTTGGGGGAGTCTGGGTACGTACCAGCACCTCTTAACGCTACCCCAGCCAAGCTCTTTTCTTTGCTGTCTTGTTTACAAATGACTCGTTTTTAAATGTAGTTCCTTGAAGCATATTTCAATTAACTGAGATCTGGAGATCTGCTTCATGCTGATGAAAGATCACCGGGAGGGACCCGAACACCTCAAAGCATCCCAGGTAAAGGACAGATACACGTAGCATTATAGCAGCACTCTCCAGGCCTTAAAACATGGGTACAAATCAATAAAAATCACAGCTGAAAACACAGGTATCTTCTTTGTGCTCTGCCTCAGGTTCAGCACTGTTAGATCTCGCTGATGGTAGCAAGGAGCTGGAACACAAATCCAGGGAAATTTGCTGATGATAATAAAATAGCATGTTGCCTTGGAACCGACACACGTAGCACACCTCCTGGCTTGTGCTTTTTTTTTTTTTTTCCTTCTTGTAGCTTTTTCTGCAAAAGAAGGAGCCCTAAATCTTATGCAAACAGTTCCCACAGTGTGGACAAGTAGGGAAGATTTCAACAAATCTTACAAAATTACAGGGATTCGCATGCCATCTGTGTCTCTGAAAAGGCAACAACCAACATCGACAAGCTTATCATCTCCTCTGCTCCAAAAGGCGAGGAAATTAACGCCAACAGTTTCTGCCACGCAAAGGCCACCCGGTCCAGCAACCGGGCCACCAGCAAGCAGGGTCTGGAGCCAGTCACCAGAATGTGCAGGTTGTGGGTGGACAACGGGTGCCAAGAGAGACCCGGCACGTTTTAAGAGTGGACAGCCAGCATCCACAGCTGGTCTCCTGAAACACAACCCTGGCTAATACCAACGCTGACAAACCAGCAAAGGAACAGGCAGTAGTAACAGATACAAGCACACAGAACTGCAAACTGCACCCATGCTACCCAAAAGGTGGATAATGAAGAGTTGGCCAGTGCTGAAACTGCACGTTAATGAATATTTGCTTTTGGGAAATAGAGGGTGAAAATCTTACAAGTGTTTTGCTGTATATGCAGTTTCCTGTGTTGTTTATGAAATACCTGAACCAATGAAAATTATTTGCAGTCCCTTACCCATAGCTCAGTACAGGTGCCGAGTCATTGATAATTAAGGAGATGTTAGGAACATATTTTTGCAGGTAAAATACCCATTAAAATACAACAACACCTAGCTGCAACCACTCAGCCAAGGCTATCAGATCAAAGCAACGATGCACAGACACGTGTATCTCCTAAAAGCATTGCTAGAACTTGCTACCCAAAACCAGCAGCCCAAACAGTCTCACTGAATATGTGATTCCCAAGCTTTCAGCAGCAACAGCTGATAGAAATCACAAGGAGAAGGGTAGGATTTCTGAACGAAGGGCCTTAAATACGTAGTAATTAGAAAATGGAGAATACCTTTTACAACCAACTGTAGTGTCTGGAACTTTCCTTTTAGCAACAGCCAACGTAGGAAAACAATCAGTCTGTTGTTATCTCTGATGTTTCTTCACACAAATAGCCTGTAAAAACATTCAATTGATCTCCTTTTTCTCCCCAGAAAAAAAAAATCTTACAGAAGTGGAGAAGCTTCATGTATTGAACAGCACGAGCTGTCCTCAGGCCCATCCAAAGGGAAATGCCCTCTTGCAAATGTCCCAAAGACACACAAAATCCACTGTCAACACAGCAAAAACAAATTGGAGATGTGCTCTCATTGTAATCCCATTCTCTGAAACATTGCCACAACTCAGTGCTTGCTCTACACACTAGGAGTCACGCCGATTTCTTCCTCTTCTCCTGTTTGTCTTATTTTGACTATAACCTCACTGAGATACGGTCCTAAATGTACACGTGGGCACATGCAGCACCAGCACAACAGGGAGTTGCAGATGATTGACCACCATGAATGCTTCATGAGATAAAAACTGGTATCAGTATATCATTTATATCGCTGAGCTATCCCCTCACTCTCTTAGGTGTAGTTAAAAAATGAAAGGTTCATTGCACAAGTCCTTATTCTCTGGAAGGAAGGTTATAAACTTTTTCTCTGATCTCATGTTGTTTTAGTCCGTAATTTGCATTTTGGGAAAGGAAAAAAAGCCTTTCCGTAAGACTCCAGTGTATAAATCTCAGTTTATTGTTTTCTATCAGGGCAAAATCTTAGATCTATGCCAGGTGTCTTAAATTAATAGGCTACAGGTTTAAAGGAAGGAGTGAATTGCCAAAAATGTTCCTGCATTTGTTCTAGCCTTGAAAAGCCCTGATTTAATTAATCTTCCTTCAGCAGCAGCAGAAAGCATGGGTCTAATTGCAAGCTCAGAAGCACCAGTTGTCCAAGTGATTGGATAGTAGTTAGAGATGAGAGTAAAACAAGGCATTGATGAATGCAGGTTTATTAGGAGCTCTGTCTCATTGACTTGTCTCGTGAAGCAGTTGGAAATCGGCTACAAAGTAATAAAAGAAAATTAAAACACATAAAACTTTGTTAAAGTAATGTGGAAAGGCCTGCATTAAACCAAAAAAAAAAAAAAGAAAAAAAAAAAAAAGAAAAGAAAGCAAGGAGCTCAGAAGTGAGAAGTAAAACACATCGTAAAGACTTGCTGTCCAATCCAAAGCCCACTGAAATCAATGGCACAGTGATATACTGAGTGGAAGCACGTTGCTTGGCCATGAGAGGTCTATGTGGGCTATACGGGACCATGGAGCTCATGTACTTATTGCTACAGAACAGGGCCACCTTGGGTAGAAACATCTTTGTGCAGGGGTACAGGTTGGTATATGCAACAAAGGCATGGCACATATAGGACGGCAGATTATCAGCATCACAGTGCTGGGGAGGATTCCCGACATCACCTGCCCCTACACAACTTCTGCTGAGGCTTCAGCACGGGGCAAATTCTCCATGTCAGATACACCGGGGCAACTGAAAACCTCCAGATCCTACAACATTATGTTTTATCCAACATTGTTTCTTTGGAGCAGTCATTCCAATAAAGTAAAATCAAGAACCTTACAAACTTCTTCATCTTGTTGGGAGTAAGGTTTGGAAGAACTAGAAACTCACAGGGCTTTTTTTTTTTTTTTTTTTTTTTTTTTTTTTTTTCCCCACTCCATTTTTCACACCCCGGCTCTGGTAAGCTACAGAAGCCTGGAGATGACTCAGGTTTACGACTGAAGCTGCACATGAAGCGTCCTTTTGTGCTCCGTGCTGACTGCACGCCACCCTCCGAGCAGTTCCTTCTCGCGGCAGCTCGCAGACGTTCTTGTTGGGGCTGTGACACTGAGACATCGCTCGTCTTCGTTCCTGCTTTTGGTCCTACTCCTTCCTCCCTGGCTGCCTAGTCATACATCCTGGCTGGATGCAGGCTTTGTCCCTCTCGGTGCGGTTTGTCACAGCAAAAACCTAATCTTGGCTGGGTCTCCTTGGTGTTCATGTAGTATTTAAAAAAAAAAACAACAAAACTCTACAATTTTGGTAATATGCAGCTGGCATAGATGGAGATAATGCAGTGGGAGGAGAGAGAAGACAAGGTAGCAGTGGAAATTAGTGTGCTTGCATAAGTCAATAATCACAGGGGTCTCCCAGGTGGCACCCATCCTAGCTTCTAAATTTAATAGATTAGATGGAAAATAATGCCTCCCCCAACACTTCCCCTTAGGGGACTGGTACTTCTCAGGAAAGCATTTCCCAGTAATTAGCACCTGTGTCTTACAGAAATCAGAGCCTGCCATGGCTTCTCAAGCAGGGCAGTGGGAAGCTCTGGCACATTTGCATTTTTCTTGCTATCAGAAATGTGCTACAGATCATGCAGTCACCTGAAGCTCCTGGGCTGAGCCTCTGAGGAGGCTGGTGGCAGCGCCCTGGGGTTCAGCCCGATGCGGGATGCTGAGAATAGAGGCAGCAGCCAGTCCCCAAACAAAATAATCGACTTACTGGCACTTAAAGAAAGCTTGAGATTATTCTAGATTAGACCTGAGAATGCAGATCAATAGCAGAATTTATTGTATTCCTGCAAAGGTTCAGGTTAGTCCCACAATTTCCTTCAAAAAAATCAGGGCTGTCCTCAAGGCAAGCTTTGCCTTCTCCCCATGCCCAACTCTATTGCAATCAGCTCGGCTGGATTTTCCAATCTCTAGCAGTTGACAGTGAAAAGAAAGAAAGAAAAAAGTTTTCAAGAGGGTTGAGTGTTACAAGGAGGTGCCATCAGCTGTATCAATGACTGAACACACAAAGAAGAACAGAGCAATGCCGTTCACTCACACCGTACATATGTACCAACTTGTCCCGATCCAACAGAGGAGATCACCACATCAGACGATGTTCATACTTAGGCTCACGCCTATATATACACTCAGAAGTACAATTTGAAGCCTTACACTGGTGCAGATACGTACCATAATCTAGAATCCCACTATGATACACTCAGAGGCTTTTTTGGGAACGACAGGAAGACCACAACATTGCTGGTGAACCCCAAAGCCTCTGCTCATACCTGCTGGGTTAGCTTTGCTAGGTGAGAGGAGAAAAATAATTGATGAGCACAGAGACTCGAGGGACTTGTCTGCTTCTAAATTAAGAGATAGCACGCTGGTAATCAGGAAATGGAATTTGAATAATAAAACTTTTCCCCCCTCAGCTGCATGTTTCCCTGTTTTCACTTGCAAATCGTCAGTGCCATGCTCGGCGAGGACAGAACGCTCTCTGACTTTCCTGGGAGAGCAGCCTTGGTGTTGAAGAAGAGCGATTTGAGCAGTGCGAGGTAGCCACAAACTCATCACAGAGGGTCGGGCTGGCAATTAGGAACTGAGCAACGGAGATAAAGCCCTTGTATAACCGCCCTTCCCCATGCAGATGTCCTGGTAGGTACCTAACTTCCTTTCATAAATCCTCCGAGTATTAGATTGCATCTGTAGATGGCTAAATACTCTAGTAAATATGACACAACGTGTGTTTTTTTCCCCCTCTCAAGCAAACATAACTATAAAGAGATCTGCTAAAGTATTATAATCAATATGCCATTTGAATGCGGAGAAAAGGGATTGATTTTTAATGAGGCACTTAGTTTTCTGAACGAATCCCATTTTCTTCCAGCATTTTGATTACAGCCACTTCTCTGATCCCAAAACATCTCCTGCTTCGAGAATTACTTAAAAATAGTCTTTGTGTATGGAAAGTGATTGATTCCTTTATTTTATTTTGCAAACCCAATTTTGCTTGCTCTGTGAAGAAGATCATACAATTTTTTATTTTGCCTCTTTGTCACTTTGTTGCTTCACAGGAGGAGAAAAAAAAAGGAATGTAATTATTTTGTGCTAGTGATTAAAACAACGACAACAACAAAAAATCCCTTTGTGGTAGGGATATAAACTATCAGCTCATCAGGACTGCGAGGGCTTTCAATCTACCATGACTGCTGCTACTTTGAATTTGTTCATAAACTGCGTCCCCATTGCAGCAAGGGAGAGGACAGGAGCGTTATCTGGGAGGGAACCGTCTCGTGGGTGATTTTAGCCCGACACAAAAGTGTACGTAGCTTCGTTCAGCTCGGTCCATACCTAGAGCTGTTTTGCCATAGGTTGTGTTTGTCACTAGCTGAAGCTGCAAAGAAAGCTCCTGCAGAGCACCTGCGCGATGGGAAGCTGGCCGTAGCTTCTGGTCCAAGAAGCCTTCGGTCCTGATCCCTGCAGAATATGGGGAAATACTTCTTTCGGGGCCTGTCTCCACTAGGCAAAGCAATATCTGACGCTTGAGCTCGATGATATGAGTGCCAGGATCCTAAACAGCACTGCGTTTGTGCTGACCCCAAACTGCAGTTGCGTACTGGACGGGAGCCAGCTGAACCTCTCGGCATCAACTCCGTGTGCCAACGTTTGTAGAGCAAGGACCGAGCTCGCTACCTCAGCTACTGCTCATGTCCTACCTCCAGGGACCAGCAGCTTGTCATTTCTGTGGCTGTGCACTGCTGGAGCTCCACTGGGCAACTGTCACTGCAGGAGATCAGGCCCATGGTTCTTTCTTATCCAAGGTAAATGGAAGACAGACATCCAGCACCCAGGCAGGCACACGAAAGAGAGAATTTATTGCTTAATGCTGCTTTGTTTGACTTCAGCTGAAGCAGGATTGTGACCTAAAAGTAAGGGATGATTTATTTATTTTTAAATCCACATATTTCTAAAGAGGAACGCTTTAAAAATAAAACCTTAGTGG